>NC_088404.1:40260190-41615190 GCF_034236695.1 Oncorhynchus nerka
AGCTGAGAGGAAGGTGGAAGGGGGGAAGAGATGGTCCCCCTACGAAACAAGAGCAATCAGAGAGCTCTGCAAAACCTTCAAAGATGCGGAAAGCCCGGACAGAAGAATCGCAGAAGGGCTGGGTACGAACCCAACCATTGACCAGGTCAGATGGAAGAGGCGGAAACTAGCCTTCGGAAACGCGCTAGAAACCGCCGAGGAGGCCAGCTGGGACGCAATAGTAGCAGGCCTAGCAAGGCCGGCCGTGTGCCCGCCAGCCGTAACAGGGGTAGAGGCGGCGCTAAGGGAACACACGCAGGGAACCAGGGCAACAGGCCCGAGCCCCCAAGACCAGGGGGGAACAGCGGGATGCCGCATAGAAGCAAAAGCCGAGGAGATAATACGGCTTCTCGGCAAAACCACCACAAGGGGGGCGAACAGGGGTCCAGCGGGGGCCAAAGCCCAACCCAAAACCCAACAGGGCTGGGTGAAGAGGCGGAGAGAGGAGAGAGACCGGTACAAACGGCAGCAGATGCTGTACCAAAGGGGCAGGAAAAAGTTAGGTGGACTGATCCTGGATGGAACGGAGAAGCGGGAGTGCCGCATCCCGATCAGCGACCTGACCAAGGCCTATACGGCCCAATGGGAGGATACCGGCTCCTTCAAAGGGCTAGGCCAATTCCAGTCAACAGATAAAGCGGACAACACCTACTTCAAATCCCCGATCACAGCCAGCGAGGTGCTGGGCAACCTGGAAGCAGGGAAGAGACATTCGGCCGCGGGGCCGGACGGGATAAGCAGGGAGAGGTTGCGGGAATGGGATACGAAAGGTGACAAACTGGGAGCAATATTCGCCTCCTGGCAGCTCGCAGGGAAGGTACCAAAGGCCTTCAAGCAAGGCCGAACAACGCTGATCCCCAAATCTATGGTGGAAGTAGAGCTCGCTGAGATAGGCGGGTGGAGACCGATCACGATCGGATCCACGGTCCTACGGCTGTTCTCACGGATTCTAACAGGCAGGCTGGAGAAGGCCTGTCCGATCAACCCCAGGCAGAGAGGCTTCACCCCCACCCCAGGGTGCGCGGAAAACCTCATGATCCTAAACGGTATCTTATACCATAGCAAAGCCGAACGGCGGGAACTAGCTGTGGTATTCATTGACTTTGCCAAGGCGTTCGACACGGTGTCGCACGGGCACCTCATCCACGTCCTAAGGGAGAGGGGACTGGACAATCACGTGATAGGGCTACTGGAAGACTCATACGAGGGGGTCTACACAACAGTGAAAACGAGGGAGGGGGAAACGCAACCCATCCAGATGAAGAAGGGGGTGAAGCAGGGAGACCCGATGTCCCCGCTCCTCTTCAACCTAGCCATAGACCCCCTGATTAATAAACTAGAGGAAATGTGTATATATATATATATATATATATATATAAATAAATAAAATATCAGCAACAGTGTGTGAAAACCTTGTGACGACTTACAGAAAACATTTGACCTCTGTCATTGCCAACAAAGGGTATATAACAAAGTATTGAGATAAACTTTTGTTATTGACCAAATACTTATTTTCCACCATAATTTGCAAATAAATTCATTAAAAATCCTACAATGTGATTTTTGGGATTTTTTTTCTTCTCATTTTGTCTGTCATAGTTGAAGTGTACCTATGATGAAAATTTACAGGCCTCTCTCATCTTTTTAAGTGGGAGAACTTGTACAATTGGTGGCTGACTAAATACTTTTTTGCCCCACTGTATATATATATATATATATATATATATATATATATATATGAGAGAGAGACTGAGACAGAGTGGTCATTCAGTACAGAAGCACACAGTCATGCCCAAGAGGGGGGATTCTGATTGGGCTGAGGCTGCAAGTTCAGTGGGTTCAGCCATGGCACAGATAGATGGCGAGAGAGAATGATTGTGAAGAGGGTAGATAGGAAGTGAGAGAGGATGGTGATTGATTGAGTGATAGATTAAATAGAGTGGCGTGTTGAGTTGCAGTTAAGCATTAGAGACTTGATCTTAGACACTACATAGTGAAAGAACATAGTTTTACCAGAGGGCCATTATTTTAAAAACACCCAAATCTATTTGAAATATGGGATTATTAAGGGATTAGCTATGCATCACAAAATGCAAACAAACATGTAAATCATCTCAACAAACATCACATTTTCCTAATTGAGATGGTCACCAGTATCAGTGGAATTATAATACTGTAACGACTACAGTTTTTATTTATTTGATTTATTTCACCTTTATTTCAGCAGGCTATGTCTGGCCAGCCTGATTCCTTAGCATGACAGACTATTTTATCAGTGATGGAGAGAGGGAGATTGAGGAAGAGAAAGAGGGAGTGTTTATTTTAAAGATGGCATCAGCAGAGTGGGTGGTTACTGAATGGGTTCTATAGTCTGAGCTCTGTGTAATGGATCAATTGCACCATCTTCTGGTCCAAAAGGGAAGGTGCGTTTGTGGTCCCACCTCTCGATGAATTACTGTAGTTATATACTGTACCCTTACAGTACTTTATCTTATAAAGTTAAAGCATGGCATTATATCAAAAACACACAGTGACATTTTAGGATGTGGAGCATTGCGTTTACTCACCGGTCAACCACGTAACCTACACTCACTTAGATATATAGCCTAGTTGTCGCATAAACACACACAAACACTTCTCTCATCTATCAAGACAAGTTTGTGGTTGTAAAAGCTGACACATCTTGGAGCTCAGGTTTAGAGGTGAGAAGTAGATGTAGTATCATCACATGCTTTTTGAGAAAGAGCTGCTATTCCGTCTGGTCCTTGAGACTCATAGAGTAGACCTATATTCTCTCCTCTTCATTCAGTGCTCTAGAACTGGACTGTGTGTGTTGCTCATGCATGCTTTGTCTGACTGGAACAGTCAGGGTGTGAGGTCACCGTGAGTGAATTCAGAGTCTCGGAATGCCCCAAAACTCCTGTGCCTTATTCCTGTCCCCGCCAGCCTCACATCACACACCAACCAACAGGATATTTATAGCACAGCAGTGCTGTCTGTCTGTTGCTATGAGACCGCCCGCTGCAGAATTCTCAAGCAAGCAGTCCCCTTTTCGTTTACAAGATGAAATGTTCCATGAAAATTGCTACTATACAAATCATTGTATATACAGGTGACTGGGTTACCCAACCAACCCATGTATTTGTCTGTACAGTGTGAATGCATCTGAGCTGTAGGCCTATTCTTCCTAGCCACACAGGGCTTTTGCCTCAACATTCTGTACAGTATTAGATTAAAACAATGCATAACACATTCACACCAATAAATACATAAGTGCCCGCTCATGGGAATGGACAGGGACAATAGTGTTGGCTCTGAGAAGGGTCCTGGGAGTCTTCTCAGATAGAAAGCCACACTGCTGCCTGTAAGACATCTGCTCACATGTACATTTTCTAGCAAGTCCTCCACAGTGTCTTATTTATTCTGGGGGGAGGGGGGTGTCATTGCTATTGAATGATCCTTGAAAGAAGAAAAAGTGCTGATCATGTTTATTCCTCAAGGGTCAGGGCCCTCAATCTATGATTGCTATGGAAACTAACTGGCTTTCTGCTTTGTGCCCAGCTCAGTAACACAACGTTGTTCTTTGGTTTGTGCTGCTTGTTGCATCGTTTACTGTGGCCTGATAATATAACAGTATGGTGAATTCAGTTAGCAAGATTCATGCTTGTGTTGCATATCTCTCTCTCTCTCATTCCCACCCTCCCTCTTTGCTGTGAAATTCTCATTACCTGATTTGAATTTACAGTAGCCTACATAAACAGTTGAACTGGTGTGTGTGTGCGTGCGCATGCGAGACAGAACAGCATGAGGCACTCACTGTGATGTTTTCTTGACCCCTTGGGTTGTCATTTTGGCTATAATGGATAGTTGTTTTCGCTATAATGAATAGCCAAAATGACTATCTTGTGGGGATTTTTTTCAGCACAGGGCCACAGGCAGGTCTACACAGTAGATGCACAGTGGAAATAACTGATGGTATGGCTGTGTTCCCTCTGGTGGACAAAAATCCTACTACAATTCTGTAGAATAAAAATGTATTTATCCTAAATTCTAATGGATATTCAGAAAAGTGTATGAAACTAAATTAATAATATTGTTTACTCTATGTTAAAATCAGCTATGCATTGGGTACCCATCTTGTTGTGTGATGTAAGCATAGCCCAAGTAATTGCATAACAAAATAAGGGATGATCTTCGTCAATATTTCGTCAATATTTAGATTTGTCCTTCTGTAAATTGATCATGGTACCATGGGCATGAAATGGCCTTTTTAGACTTTATTTTAAAGCCATTATAGCCTACATCTTTCAACATAATCTACAAGTCTGTCTCTTGTCCTGTCATAAAAGATTTCCCGCCCAAAGTCATGGAGTCCAGTCTATATGTGTGTCAGTGTGTGATGCTATTTTTTGCTCTCACGAGGAGAGCCCCCTGTCTGATTGTCACACAGACAACTTGCCACCACGCGCCTCTCTAAAACCGTCCAGTCTAGTTGCCTGACCTCCAGACACCCCTTGCCTTCTGTTTCAGCAGCTTGGCCTCAGAGCCAATACGAAACATACTTTATTTTCTGAGCACTTCCAATATGTACTGTATGATACCTACTAATGGTCTAGTTACTTTAGACAGAAACAAAAGTAGGGAGGTGGGTCAGGTAGGGTGGGTGGGCATTTTAGCTAACCCTTCCCCTAACCCTTATTCTAAACTTAACCCATTTCACCTAACCTGCTGCCTAAATTTACCTAACCTTTATCGTTTTAGTTCCCCTAACCTTTCATGTAAATTATCTTAACCTTTGTCATTAGTTCACCTAACCACCAATCTAAATTCTCCACATAATTATCCTTTGTTGTTGACTCAACAAGCAACCTGGTCTCAGAGAAAGACGTATATTGCCAGATCCAAATACAATGCCTTCAGAAAGGATTCACACCCTTTGACTTTTCCACAATTTGTTGTGTTACAAAGTGGGATTAAAATAGATTTAATATAACACATTTTGTCAACGATTAACACAAAAAATTCTAACATTTGTAAAAAAAAATAATTAAAAAAAAACACTCATATATCATGATTAGATAAGTATTCAACCCCCTGAGTCAATACATATTAGAATCACCTTTGGCAGCGATTACAGCTGTGAGTCTTTCTGGGTAAATCTAAGAGCTTTCCACACCTGGATTGTGCAACATTTGCCCATTATTCTTTTCAAAAATCTTCAAGCTTTGTCAAATCGGTTGTTGATCACTGCTCGACAACCATTTTCATGCCTTGCCATAAATTTTCACGCAGACCTTTTACTTGACCTCATGGGGAAATCTCTGAGCGGTGTCCTACCTTTCTGGCAACTGAGTTAGGAAGGATGCCTGTATCTTTGTGTTGAATGGGTGTAGTGATACACCACCCAAAGTGTAATTAATAACTTCACCATGCTCAAAGGGATATTCAATGTCTGTTTTGTTTTTTTACCCATCTACCAATAGGATCACTTCTTTGCGAGGCATTATGTAAGGACCAACGCTGGAGAAAAGAAGCAAGTACAGGGAAAACAGACATCAAACAAAACAAGAACAGCATCTGGACGGGGGGAAGAAAACGACATTACGTCAATAATGCTGACACGGGGAACAAAACTGAGAAACAGACAGATATAGCGGGGGCAATCAACAACGTGAAGGAGTCCAGGTGAGTCCATTGAGCTCTGATGCGCGTAATGATGGTGACAGGTGTGAATAATAAAGAGAAGCCTGCCGCCTTCAAGCACAAGAAAGGGGAGGGGGAGCGGGTGCAGGCGTGACAGATTGGAAAACCTCCCTGGTCTTTGTGGTTGTTTTTGCGTTTGAAATTCACTGCTCGACTGAGGGACCTTACAGATAATTGTATGTGTGGGGTACAGAGATGAGGTAGTCATTCAAAAATCATGTTAAACACTATTATTGCACAAAGAGTGACTCCATGCAACGTATTATGTGACTTGTTATGTACATTTTTACTCCTGAGCTTATTAGGCTTGCCATAACAAAGAGGTTGAATACTTATTGACTCAAGACATTTCAGCTTTTATTTTTTTATGAAATTGTAAAACACATATATATATATATATATATATATATATATATATATATATATATATAATTCCACTTTGACCTTATGGGGAATTGTGTGTAGGCCAGTGACCAAAACATCTCAATTTAATCCATTTTAAATTCAGTCTGTAACACAACAAAATGTTGACATGGTCAAGGTATGTGAATAGTTTCTGAAGGCACTGTATATGGCTCTGTATACTACTACTGTATACATCCTCCAAGACATATAATAACTTAAGTCATCCAATTGGTATGCTATTGTAAGACATATGATACTGTACGTCCTCTAATTCATATGGTATTGCGCAACATCTGTTCCATTCATAATGTAATGTAACATTTGAATCATACCAAATTGAGTGTGACAGATTTACATACAGACTAATACGAATTGCCCTGAGACCACGTTGCAACGCAGCCTGCAGCGTTTCAGAGGGCGCCCCATGCTGTTTGTGTGTGGCCGACGGATGAGTGAGAGACAGGGAAGCCGAGGAGAATCCATAACATCATTAATCATCCTCGGTGCTGAGACCGCGTGATTCTCAGCCTCTGATGTAGCTCGATATGCTTGGGTTAATAACTTGTGATGCCGGCCTAGGCAGCCACTATATTCAGATGTTCGCTTCATTTCCTACCCTCTGTCTACCAGCTTGTCCTGCCTGCATCCCCAGTCAGGCATGACAACAGAAGTTTCATCAACTACAATATGACCCAAAAACTAGGCTAATACTTAGGAGGCAGCAGAACTAATTGAACATACAGCAGGCTACTACTATTCACACCATCTCAATCTGCCGTCACGGCAGACACCGCATCAGTTTAAGTAATGAAGCAGCATAATAGTTCCAGTAGAACTATCAGATAGACATCACTTTTAAGCCTATTTATGGTGTTATCATTCTGCAAAGTGAATGACAAATATGCTAACCACTATATAGATATATACTGTATATATTTATTCATATATATATTGTCTTTATATATACATATATATGCATTGTTTTTTTCTACCCCTTTTACCTTTCTCTTTTTGTTTACAGCATTTCCCCCTCAGTTATTCTCTGCTGTCTATCCTGCCGTGTCTGCAGAACATGTGTTCAGACATGCAGAGCCATGATCCTTTCAGTTATTCTCTGCTGTCGATCCTGCCGTGTCTGCAGAACATGTGTTCAGACATGCAGAGCCATGATCCTTTCAGTTATTCTCTGCTGTCTATCCTGCCGTGTCTGCAGAACATGTGTTCAGACATGCAGAGCCATGATCCTTTCAGTTATTCTCTGCTGTCGATCCTGCCGTGTCTGCAGAACATGTGTTCAGACATGCAGAGCCATGATCCTTTCAGTTATTCTCTGCTGTCTATCCTGCCGTGTCTGCAGAACATGTGTTCAGACATGCAGAGCCATGATCCTTTCAGTTATTCTCTGCTGTCTATCCTGCCGTGTCTGCAGAACATGTGTTCAGACATGCAGAGCCATGATCCTTTCAGTTATTCTCTGCTGTCTATCCTGCCGTGTCTGCAGAACATGTGTTCAGACATGCAGAGCCATGATCCTTTCAGTTATTCTCTGCTGTCTATCCTGCCGTGTCTGCAGAACATGTGTTCAGACATGCAGAGCCATGATCCTTTCAGTTCAGATTCAGGTTGGAGTGTTAGTAGTCAAGATACTTCAAAGCACCTCGCTTCATGTATAGATTTCCATTGATCATTATTTAACAACCACACAAATAACAAACGGCTCTTTAGTTCAGTAAAGGGAATGTGTGTTGTCTTAGCTCGGTCTGTGCTGCGTTATTGCTTGCTTCACTTGATGCCTTTTAATATGTAATACCAAACCTGAACAATGTTTTCTTGCAAAACAAGAAAACAGAGTATTAACATGGCCTTGAATAGCAACTTAAAGGCGATGAGAGTGAATCGTTTTAATGTCAGAACATTTAAACTGCAGTAGGTTATGTTTCATCAGCACCAGTGTATGTGTTGGCTCAGGAGAGGGTTGTCTGTCTCTCTGTGTCTCTCCACCACAGCTCTGCCTCTGTGCCCATCCTGTTGAGGAGGATTGGAGCAGACACCTAGCTCCTGACTAGAAGCTGCCTGTCAGAATGGCTCTCCAACGGTGACCACAGAATATTTTATTAATTAATTAGTGTTTTGTGGTGTTATTAAAGCACTCATATGCCCCATTTGGCCAGAAGCCTTTCCTTTTAACACATTTACTCATGAAGGATCTCAATCCAAGAAAGAATCTGCAATGATACAGTGCTCATAAAAGCAACAATTCCCACAAAAGAACCCTCAACAACATACTGTATGTGATTGGTCCAAATTGTATGTGATTGGTCCAAACTGCCACATCACCGATTTCCCCCTTGGTTTAGAATTTTCATTTACATAAGTGCTAAGTCTACAGACAGCACAAACCCAAGTGATGAAACGTTTCTTCATATATATGTTTTCGAATTGATGTTGATTGTAAAGTTGGAATTGTGGAATGGGCAAT
Source organism: Oncorhynchus nerka (assembly GCF_034236695.1). Classification (NCBI taxonomy): domain Eukaryota; kingdom Metazoa; phylum Chordata; class Actinopteri; order Salmoniformes; family Salmonidae; genus Oncorhynchus; species Oncorhynchus nerka. The sequence goes on from NC_088404.1 coordinate 40,268,817, forward strand.
TCGCCCTTCGCTATTTGACCCCGACATGTCTATTTGGAATCCATATCCTCCTCACAGACAAAGTGCTCATCGATCAAGATCTGTACACCGCAGCAGAAGTCACCCCAAAAGCCCACTGGACAACATCTAAGTTGTTGGTCAGTGGTCATCAAGTTCATCATGGCACTTGGAGCTTACATTGTTTTTCAAAACCTTGTAACCACAAGTGTGTCTAAGGCGTTAATGTTGTACAACATTGAAATCAATGGAAAACTTTATTGCGTGAAGTAATAACTGCAATCTTTCAAACAGGACGAGGACGTCTGTACATGGCCTCTTCATTGTTCTGCTCTTGCTTTCCCTCTGTGTTTTTCTCCCACTCCCTGTCTCCTCCCACTGTCCTCAGGGAGATACTAGTTAAAACACATACTCCACACATTTCACATTAGTCACACATTTTTATGAGTTACTTTTGATCTCAATAATTCACAGAAATGTGTTTTTGCTTTTTAATTAGTATATGTGGTTAATTATAATATATTATAATTATATATAATATATTATATTATAATTATATATATTATATATATAATTATAATAACCGCTACAAGACCATGGTGCTTGCCTACGGAGCTGTGAGGGGAACGGCACCTCAGTACCTCCAGGCTCTGATCAGGCCCTACACCCAAACAAGGGCACTGCGTTCATCCACCTCTGGCCTGCTCGCCTCCCTACCACTGAGGAAGTACAGTTCCCGCGCAGCCCAGTCAAAACTGTTCGCTGCTCTGGCCCCCCAATGGTGGAACAAACTCCCTCACGACGCCAGGACAGCGGAGTCAATCACCATCTTCCGGAGACACCTGAAACCCCACCTCTTTCAGGAATACCTAGGATAGGATAAAGTAATCCTTCTCACCCCCCTTAAAAGATTTAGATGCACTATTGTAAAGTGGCTGTTCCACTGGATGTCTTAAGGTGAACGCACCAATTTGTAAGTCGCTCTGGATAAGAGCGTCTGCTAAATGACTTAAATGTAAATGTAAATAATAATTAACTCCTCTGACTGAGTAAATGGTTTTGTTTACAGTAAAATAATCATGATTGGTGCTGTTTAGTAACTGGAATGACATTTTGCAAAATTTCATTTCACAGGCAAGTTATTATATGCCTTGTAGATATTGCATAATCTTGCAATCATTCCACAAGGGAGGGCTTGAGTTTGCCAATATGTTCTACAAGAGAATACAAATCATAATCATCATCAGTAGGTGTATAGTAAAAACAAAGAGAATATTTAGGATCATGAAATTGTGTGTGTGTGCGTGTGTGCGTGCGTGTGTGCGTGCGTGCGTCTGCGTGTGTGCGGGAGAGAGAGAGGGACAGATCACAAAGTGCCTCAACATTTCCAATTATCAACAAGCAGCACTATTGCCCTTGGCCTTAATTGACATAAGGAGAGGAAAGAGATGGGGACCAGGTTTTCAAATCGTTAGCTTTACATGCAACTATTTTCCAGGAATTCAAATGTTCTACAACATTAGGGTACTTTCATATGCCTCTTCTTAATGTGCCTCCCAGAGATACAAATATTTGCCTTGAGTAATTGTTTCAGAAGCCTTGTCATATTCCAGAAGTTTTATGCTTATGGAAAACATGTCTTCACAAGGTAGGCCTACTGATCCAAATAATTTACGAACAAGGTTTGTTTTTTATGTCTCTGGGCTAAGGAACATGAGACATGGACATTTACATAGGAAAGCTATGTATTGTGCTCTGAAGTTTGTTAAATTCAACGCATGCGCACTGGGGATCAGTAGTGAGGAGAATTGTGAATGGGGGGAGTATTTTGGGTGTACAGTCATAAATCGGACTCCGAGGAGCCAGGAAGTATGCAGCGCGACAGATAAAGTCGAGAGAGCGGACGTTTGTTGTCAGTGGACGGGGATCACACGCTTCAGGGTGAGAGGGAATTATAGCCGAGTGCGAAATTGAGCCTAATCCATTGCAGTGGCAGAGACTGACCACTCAGTAGTTTAGATTTGAAAGCGGGGAGAGATCACGACCCTGCTTACAATTAGGTAAATATTACGTTAGCACATTGCTACGAAACAAGACGGAAGAGAATAGAAGCGGGATTGCTGTTATTTCACGGCAAAGGTTTGTCTTGCTCACAAAACAATTAGAATCAAGGAACATTTCTCAGCAAAGCTTCAAGATGCCTCGGGTGGTCCCGGATCAAAGGAGCAAGTTTGAAAACGAAGAATTCTTCAGAAAACTCAGTCGGGAGTGCGAGGCAAGTCTACTCATTGGATACATTTTATCTGGTGGCGGAAACAAAGTACCTCATAATGTGGAAATGCACGTTGCGCTGAGACAGCAGAATAGCCTTTTTATTATTTTCTTACTGAAAGATGGATATGGTTTCCATTATAGATATGAAGCACTGTTTGAATTTATCTGATACAGTATTTCATATTTTAATGTCTAAATAAGCCTACACTTTTCAAAAAAGTGGAAGAGTTATGAAACTATTTTTAGTTTTGATTTGTTTTAAGTCAACTTATCTGAGTCTCTCATCACCTCACTGCGCGAAACACTGACATTCACGGTGACTTTGCCTCATGGCTAATGTACATTTATTTCCCATATTGTATCATTCAATAGGCTAAATGGAGATGCATTTGAATTAAATTAATCTGATACCTCGGAATTGTAAGAATTTATAAAAATAAAGACCTGTCTCAAATTTAGACTATCATCTGAGCCATAAAGTGAGCCATGCCTTCACAGTAAAGTCTATTCATCCTACTTACTTATGTATTTTTTCCCCTCTGGGATTAACTTTATTGATGCATTTTTCCCTTCATATTTTCAGATCAAATACACAGGTTTCCGAGACAGACCGCACGAGGAGAGGCAAGCCAGGTTTCAGAACGCTTCTAGAGACGGTCGCTCAGAAATAGTGAGTAAACATTTCTGTTCAGCACACAACTGCGATAATAAGACTATAATCAGACATCATTACACTAACCTTAAGTGTTTGTCAATATGTTGCATAAATAGACACCCGGAACTGAACTAGACATTTTACATGCCTAGTTAAATAAAGGTTCAATTTAAAATAATTATAATAAAACATCAGCCAAAACATTACTTAATCCTTTATTCTCTGGCAAACAACACAAAAAACATCCTCATAACATTATTTCACAAAATAATTCATAACACTATAATATGGTTAATGTATCAGGTGTCTGACAGACATGGCTATTAAGGTCTGCCTCTGTCTCAATAGCCTTTTGAGGAGAGAAAGACAAACAGGGACATTGACAATGACTGAAGTCGGGGCAGAGCTGGTCTGGCGGCACAGACAGTGGCTACATAAAACAGTCCCTCTGCTCACTCCTTTTTCAGTCATCACGATATTTTCACGTAGGATACACTCTTAAAGGACTCTGTCCCTGGAAGAACCTTTGGGGGTTCTAAAAAATGCCACACGGGGAACCTCTCCAGTTCAAAAAGGTTCCTTTGAAAAGGGTCTCTTTAAAGGTTCAAACTGGAACCTTTTTGTGATGGGTGGGGTTACATTTTGAACCTTTTAATTGTAGAGGTGGCAGCCTATCAAAAGATACCCGTTGCAGCATTGAAACATTAAAGGTTCCTCCAAGAAACCCTTCAACTAACCAAAGGTGCAAATATGAACCATTGACCTCAACTCCAGGGGTTCCTCCGGGTTTACTCGAGTCCCCGTTCATTCTAAGAGTCTACTAAGGTATTTGCTGTAATAAAGTCAAACATTTTTTTTTTTTATCTAGGCCTATTACTTATATTCTTAGAGTAGTCTAAGAGGATTTTTCCTCATGCCATTAAACAATAACGTGACATTGCAGTGTATTCACTGCCATTTTCAGACAAAAAGATTCACAAAGATATTCACAATAATAATATTGTGACTAGGCCTACTTTCAAGTAGTTATTTTTTTTGTGATGAAAGTATTTTGGCGCTTTATGAGGATTGTTTGATTTGTTACTGTCACTGTTTGCTCTGGGTCCGAACCCTACCATTCACCCAAGTGTGTCTATTTCAAAATACAATTATTCTGACTGAGAAAGCCATTTGAAATTACCATCATCATACCTAAAATGTTAGTCAATTAAATATATTCAAATAGACTTTGTTAATGAAATAAGGCAGAATATATACTATGCACATATAGCCTTAGTAATTATATGGTCATAACATTTTATTTTGTGTTAGTATGTGTTTTGTGTATTCTGCCTGTGTTGTTTTTATTCTTATTCTGAAGTAATGCTGTGAAAACAACAGAAAACATTGTGTCCATGTTTGGAGCTCAGTTGTTTAAAATCTTTACCTATGAGCTGGTAATATTCCATAACATCAACCAAGCACAGGGAACATAATTCAGAAGAAATCATCTAGACCCTGTGTCATTAGTGTCAGGCAGGGTCTACTTTTAAGCTATTATTGATTTTCCTTCCTTCCCTCTCTTTCTTACTGTATTCCTCCTCTCTCTCCCTCATGCCGTCTCTCCCTCATGCCGTCTCTCCCTCATGCCGTCTCTCCCTCATGCCGTCTCTCCCTCATGCCGTCTCTCCCTCATGCCGTCTCTCCCTCATGCCGTCTCTCCCTCATGCCGTCTCTCCCTCATGCCGTCTCTCCCTCATGCCATCTCTCCCTCATGCCATCTCTCCCTCATGCCGTCTCTCCCTCATGCCATCTCTCCCTCATGCCATCTCTCCCTCATGCCATCTCTCCCTCATGCCATCTCTCCCTCATGCCGTCTCTCCCTCATGCCGTCTCTCCCTCATGCCGTCTCTCCCTCATGCCATCTCTCCCTCATGCCATCTTTCCCTCATGCCATCTCTCCCTCATGCCGTCTCCCTCATGCCGTCTCTCCCTCATGCCGTCTCTCCCTCATGCCGTCTCTCCCTCATGCCGTCTCTCCCTCATGCCGTCTCTCCCTCATGCCATCTCTCCCTCATGCCGTCTCTCCCTCATGCCGTCTCTCCCTCATGCCATCTCTCCCTCATGCCGTCTCTCCCTCATGCCGTCTCTCCCTCATGCCATCTCTCCCTCATGCCATCTCTCCCTCATGCCGTCTCTCCCTCATGCCGTCTCTCCCTCATGCCGTCTCTCCCTCATGCCATCTCTCCCTCATGCCATCTCTCCCTCATGCCGTCTCTCCCTCAAGCCATTTCTCCCTCATTCAGTCTCTCTGTCATTTCTAAAGTCAGTTCTCTATTGCCCAGTATTCCAACAGCGAGTGTTGGTAAAATAAAATCAGATGTGCGTAACTCTATTCTCCAAATAGAGAAAATGATGACTCTTGTTTTTTCCCCTTCTTTCTCTGAGTGTTGGGAGCGCTGGCCCTGGCTCCAGGCTCCAGACACTAGTCTCTCTGATGTGAAAAAGAAATGACGGGCTGCATAATTTATGCTCAGGCCCAGCGTTCTGATCCTGTTTGTATTGATTTCCCTCTAAAAGGCTTTTGTGGCGACGGGCACCAACCTCTCGCTGCAGTTCTTCCCAGCCAACTTGCACGGGGAGCAGAGGCAGACGCCCACACGAGATTATGTGGACTTTGACCGGGAGACGGGAAAGGTAATCCTGACATCTCTTTTTTCTTCTTCTCTCTTTCTCTTTTTATCCTCCCTCTAATCTCATCTGTTCAACTTTTGAGAGGTGATTTTTCTTAACCTCATCTATGACACTTTTTATTTCCCAGACATTTCTGTGAACTCATGTAACCGCACACTAATGATCTGTAAAGAGCTTGGTATGGGCTCGGGGTATTCCTAGAATTTTTCACCAAAAGTTGAGGTTGATCTCACGACAGTTTGATTGAATCCAGGCTGTTGATTCAGATTGATATGTTTTCTGGGTGGGATAAACCATGGGCTTTCCGTAATGATATGTTATTGCTTCACACAGAACACTGCCCTGCCGTCCACTTAAAACCCCACTCTTCACTGTTTCTCCTATTGTTTTTTAGCATGCCCATTTTTCTCACTGTAATTCCAACACATTCTACCAACTCAATGAACACACGACTACAGTATGTGGTTTCCCTCAAAGCCATAAGGAAGGAAGATGATGACACTGTTCCAACCATAGAAATACAATCATAGTTATATAGTAATAGTACATTACAGTATAGTATATAACTAGTCATTCTATAGTAAAGCCTTGTTTTTCCTGTGATTCTGACAGTACTGCAGGGCAGGGCTTATTATCCAGGGCTCATTATCCAGGGCTTATTATCCAGGGCTTATTATCCAGGGCTTATTATCCAGGGCTCATTATCCACGAGGAGGTCTACAAAGACCACATTCACAACTACAAGAACTCACTTTCCACAACCAAATCTGCTTATTTCTCCAACATCATAAGGAATGAACAAGGAAACCTAGGAGGGCTCTTCTCTACCATCAACAGACTTCACCGCCCCTTGGACAACCCCTCTCTCACAATCACCACGACCTCTGTGACAGTTTTCTGGCATCCTTTCAAAACAAAGTGGAGGCTATCTATCAACAGCTGCAACAGTCTCACCCTTCAGTCGGGCTTCCGGGCTATGCATAGCACTGAAACTGCCTTGGTAAAGATAGTGAATTACCACCTCTGTGCTTCTGATGCTGGGAACATCTCCATCCGCATCCTCCTGGACCTGTCTGAAGCATTTGACACTGTCTGTCATCAGATTTTAACTGACTGCATGGAGAGGCTTCTTGGAGTTTCCGGAACAACCCTTGCCTGGTCCCAATCTTATCTATCTGATAGACAACAGTTTTTCTTCCTTGGCAACTACAGGTCTGCCCCAGCCGCTGTATTACAAGGTATCCCACAAGTCTCAGTGTTAGGTCCATTACTGTTTAGTATTTACATGCTAATCCTTGGTCAGATCCTCTGTCAATTTGGACTCAGATTTCACTGTTATGCAGATCACACATCTACACCCACACAAAACCCAACTCCACTTTGTCACCCCCCTCTGTTGTTGACTGTCTCCGTGAAGTGAAAACTTGGATAAGCAATAATTTTTTCAAACTAAACGACAAAACAGAGATTATGCTCATGGGCCCCAACTCCCTCATTAACAAACTGGGTCGACGGCTGCACCATCCACTCCAACTCCACAGTCAAGAACCTTGGTGTTACATTTGACCCAACTCTGTCATTTGAACCCCACATCCAGAACATCACCAAGTCAGCCTTCTTCCACCTCAAAAAAACATCTCACGACTCAGACCCTCTCTCACTGACCCAAATGCTGAAACCCTCATTCACACCTTTGTTTTATCATGCCTATAGACTACTACAACGCCATTCTCTACGGACTCCGCGCCAAAACACGAGACAGACTTCAACATATTCCAAATTCAGCTGCACGAGTCCTCACACACACCAGACTTTGGGACCACATCAGTTCCACCCTCATCAAACTCCACTGGCTTCCAGTTCAATATAGGATCATCTTCAAATTGCTCATGCTCACCTACAAAACCCTCAATGGACTGGCGCACACATACCTTACTGACCTCCTGCACCCCTACACTCCCACCTGTTCACTGTGCACCTCACACACTGGCCTCCTCACCCTCCCTCTCACCAGGCTCCGCTCTATGGGAGACCAGGCTTTTAGCAGTGCAGCTCCCCAACTCTGGAACTCCCTCCCTCTCCATGTCAGAACCTCAAATCCATACACATATTCTAAAGACACACCTCTTCACACAGGATTAGCTTTTATCCTCTGTCTAGTTCACTTCCCTGGTTAGTGTGTCATCATGTCTAGGTGTTCTCCACAGTTAGTCTGTCCTCATGTTTAGTGTACTTTTATATACTTACTTATTTAATATGTGATTTTATTGCTTTATATACTACTGATTTCTTGTGAATGTCAACTGACTTTGTGTGTTGTGAAAAACGCTTAAAATAAAATGTATTATTATTGTTACAGGCGTGTTAAGGTGATGCAGCCATGACAGCTGATAGTCCATGGGACTGTCTCCAGGTCTTACCAACTCTGTCAATGTCAAGTCAAATCAAAATATATTTGGCACATGCGCCAAATACAGCAGGTGTAGACTCTACCCTGAAATGCTTAAGTCGCTCTGGATAAGAGCGTCTGCTAAATGACTTAAATGTAAATGTAAATGTAACTATGAGCTCTTTCCCAACAATGCATAGTTAAAAAGTAAGAAAACTTTACAATAGTCACACAATAAAATAACAATAACAAGGCTATGTAAAAGGAGTATCAGTACCGAGTCAATGTGCAGGGGTACGAGGTAGTTGAGGTAATTGAGGTAATATGTACAGTGCCAGTCACAAGTTTGGACACACCTACTTAGCCAAGGGTTTTTATTTTATTTATTTGTTTACATTGTAGAATAATAGTGAAGACATCAAAACTATGAAATAGCATATATGGAATCATGTAGTAACCAAAAAAGTGTTAAACAAATCAAAATATATGTTAGATTTTAGATTCTTCAAAGTAGCCACCCTTTGTCTTGATGACAGCTTTGCACAATCTTGGCATTCTCTAAACCAGCTTCGCCTGGAATGCTTTTCCAACAGTCTTCCAGGAGTTCCCACATATGCTGAGCACTTGTTGGCTGCTTTTCCTTCACTCTGTGGTCCAACTCATCCCAAACCATCTCAATTGGGTTGAGGCTGGGTGATTGTGGAGGCCAAGCCATCTATGCAGCACTCCATCACTCTCCTCCTTGGTCAAATTGCTCTTACTCAGCCTGGAGGTGTGTTGTGTCATTGTCCTGTTGAAAAACACATGATAGTCCCGCTAAGCGCAAACCAGATGGGATGGAGTTTCGCTGCAGAATTCTGTGGTAGCCATCCTGGTTAAGTGTGCCTTGAATTGTAAATAAATCATAGAGAGTGTCACCAGCAAAGCACCCCCACACCATCACACCTCCTCCATGCTTCACAGTGGGAACCACACATGCAGAGATCATTCACCTACTCTGCGTCTCACAAAGACTCACAAAGACACATCAATTGAAACCAAAAATCTCCAATTTGGACTCATCAGACCAAAGGACAGATTTCCACCGGTCTAATGTCCATTGCGCATGTTTCTTGGCCCAAGCAAGTTTCTTCTTCTTGTTGGTGTCCTTTAGTAGTGGTTTCTTTTCCAATATTCGACCATGAAGGTCTGATTCACGCTGTCTCCTCTGAACAGTTGATGTTGAGATATATCTGTTACTTGAACTCTGTGAAGCATTTATTTGGGCTGCAATCTGAGGTGCAGTTAACTCTAATGAACTTATCCTCTGTAGCAGAGGTAACTCTGGGTCTTCCTTTCCTGTGGCGGTCCTCATGAGAGCCAGTTTCATCATAGCGCCTGATGGTTTTTGTGACTGCACTTGAAGAAACTTTCAAAGTTTTTCAAATTTTCCACATTGACTGACCTTCATGTCTTAAAGTAATGATGGACTGTAATTTCTCTTTGGTTATTTGAGCTGTTCTAGCCATAATATGGACTTGGTATTTTACCAAATAGGGCTATCTTCTGTATACCACCCCTACCTTGTCACAACACAACTGTCTCAAACGCATTCAGAAGGAAAGAAATTCCACAAATTAACTTTTTATAAGGCGCACCTGTTAATTGAAATGCATTTCAGGTGACTACCTCATGAAGATGGTTGAGAGAATGCCAAGAGCATGCAAAGCTCACATCAAGGCTACTTTGAAGAATCTCAAATATATAATAATTTGTTTAACACTTTTTTGGTTACTACATGATTACAAATTTGTTGTTTCATAGTTTTGATGTCTTCACTATTATTAAACAATGTAGAAAATAGTAAAAATGTAAAAAATCCTTGAATGAGTAGGTTGGTCCAAACTTTTGACTGGTACTGTATGTTTTCCATGTCCAGCCACGACTCTGAGGAACATAGGATATTACAGTTGTTCAGATCACGTTGATAGGATAGATCGAATGGTGCTCGTCAAGTTTATTCTCCAGTGATTGCATGTTCACCAAAAGAGCCGAGGTTAGAGGCAGTTTATCCACTCACCGACGTGGACTCGTCAGGTATCCCGCACGCTGGTATCCTCTATAACGACGCCTCTTCCTTCTTTGAGTGTCGGGGATTTGGGCCTGGTCCAGGATGAGCCGTACTGAAGTAGGTGATAAAATGATTATCTGAACCATTAAACACCACTGACTGATTGCATCCCTTCTATTTCCATGGAGCGCTCAATGAAACAATGGGAAACATACATATTTTAGCCCTGAAGATTTTACTAGTCATTGTATAAAGATGACCCAAAACGTTATATTTGTTTAACAGATTAGATAAGGAATCTTAAAACTTGACACCTTTGTTTCCACACCAATGAAGATGCAGTGTTTAGAAGGATTATATTTTTTGTTATTGTTTTGTTTGTGTATTCATTTGCTCCCCTGGAGTGCTCGTGGCTGTTACCGTATGTAAGGTGTGCCAGAGGCCCCTGAAATGTGCTCATTAAAAATGCATCCGTGAGAAATCGATGGACCTTTCGGCTCAAGGCTGACGGACTAATCTTTGCCCATTAATTATTTAAAAGGGCGTGACTGGGAGTTGTCAGGCGAGGACTTTACAGATGAGGCGCTGAGTGTCTGGGGTAGGGGCCTTGTAGTAACCCTATCCCCTATCCCCTCTAGCAGGCTTAGAGAACATGCAGTTTTAATGAGCCCTGGGCCCTCAGTCCCTCCTATTCCAAAATAAGCCCCAAGGAGCTCCTAGTCACAGCCACGCTCCTAGCACTGTCACCCTACACAAACACATGCACTTTTGAACACGCGCGCACACACACACATGGTATAAATCCCAAGACGGGTGCTACTGCTCTGCTCCTTGTCATAAGTACTTCTCTTTAGGAACTAAGGTGGAACCTACTTGGAGAACGTATGATTTCTCTCTGGGCTCCCCGTCCCTCCCTCCCCCTTGCTGCCTCCCTCGTTCCCTCGCTCCCTCTCACTTTACCCCTATCTACTCTACCTCCCTGCAGGCTAGTGGTGTCAGGCTGGGAGAGATGTTGCGTACGCTGCAACCTCTGCTCTTAATTAGTGTGATTGTTAACCTTCTACACAAACACATATCACACTGCCTGGCTAGGAGACGTTAATAGACAGAATGTCTGCAGTGAAAAGTGAAAGCGTGTGGCGTCAGTGGTGTCAGAAGAGGAAACGTGATGGCTGGTTTAACTGAAATAACTTTAACCGGTTTGTGTCTGCTGCTGTATTCATTCAATACATTTGAAAAAGTCTGAAATAAAAGAGCAAACTGTGGAGGTGAAATATTGAAGCATTTCATGAAGTCCTGGCCTAGCTGTTTTCATGGGGGAACTGTCCAGGTGTGGCCTATAGATACATCAGCCATGTCTCTGTATGTATGGCATGTTCCCCCTATGCCCAGTTGAAGTGTGAGGTCCATAAAGAGCATATAGCATGCAGCTCTCCCCTCACCACCACCCAGGGCCAACCCAGAGTAACAGATGAATAGGGAGCAGTTATAATATTCTTTCCATGAAAAGTGAGTGATTTTATGGGTCTTGGTGTTTCTGATTGATGGAGTCAGAACCAACCACAGCGCAGTGTGAGCCCAGGGACTCTCTCTCTTTTTCCCTCTCTTTCTCTCTCTTCTGCCCTTGCTCACACTATAGCTCTCTCTCTCTCTCTCTCTCTCTCTCTCTCTGTCTCTCTCTCTCTCTCTCTCTCCGTCTCTGTCTGTCTTTTTCCCTCTCTTTCTCTCTCTTCTGCCCTTGCTCACACTATAGCTCTCTCTCTCTCTCTCTCTCTCTCTCTCTCTCTCTCTCTCTGTCTCTCTCTCTCTCTCTCTCTCCGTCTCTGTCTGTCTTTTTCCCTCTCTTTCTCTCTCTTCTGCCCTTGCTCACACTATAGCTCTCTCTCTCTCTCTCTCTCTCTCTCTCTATCTCTCCGTCTCTGTCTCTTTCTCTCTCTCTCTCTCTCTCTCTCTCTCTCTCTCTCTCTCTCTCTCTCTCTCCGTCTCTGTCTCTTTCTCTCTCTCTCTCGCTCTCTTGGTATCTTTAGGTCTCTCTATCGCTCTCTCTTTATCTCTTCTGGTCTCTCTCTTTTTTGGTCTGTCTTTAGGTCTTTCTATATCTCTTTTGTGGTGTTTCTCTCACTCGCTGTTCAGGTCTCTCACTCTTGGTCTCCCTCTCACATTTCTCTCTCGCAGGTGAATAAACCATTGAAAACAGACGGTGCCAGCAGAACCCCCCCCCAGTAGAGCTTAAGTACAGGCTCTGAGTGTCACTACAGGCTAATGGGAACCAGCTGTGTGGGAGGTTAATTTTAGCGGTAGCTAGTAGGGCCTGGGGAGGAGCCGCTAACCCTGTCCCAGCCAGGGGCTCCCAGTAGTCAACTGTTTCGTACCAGAACCCTGGTCAGTCCAGTGGATCATCCACACTGCCCTAATGGTCATGGACCCTAACTCCCTTGTCCAATATTAAGTTGATTAGATTGGCGTGCCAAAGGATAGCTAACAGTGCCTTCAGAAAATCATCAGAGACAGAAATGAATACACAGCAGCATACTGTTCAAAATTCACAGAGCAGAACAGGAAGTTGTATAACTGCCACAGAAGCATCGAGTATAGAGTCCTTAACTCAGGTCCTCATACTGTGACAGGCAGCAGAAGTGCAGGGTGTTTGAATTTCTACAGTAGCAGACCGCAGAAGGGGGATGATTCCATGTGTCGTAATCAATTATTAATCTGTTCCAAGTGAAGTTAGCTTACCTCAGACATGAGTTCAGAGAGATAAGGGGTCTCTGATGAGGATCCTCCATTGATGCCAGTGGTGGGAAAAGTACCCAAATGTCATACTTGAGTAAAAGTAAAGATACCTTAACAGAAAATGACTCAAGTAAAAGTGAAAGTCACCCAGTAAAATACTTATTGAATAAAAGTCCAGAAGTATTTGATTTTAAATATACTTAAGTATCAAAAGTAAAAGTATATTTCATCTCAAATTCCTTATATTAGGCAAACCCGACGGCACAATTTTCTAGTTTTTCAAATTTACGGATAGTCAGGAGCACAATCCAACACTGACATAATTTATAAACGAAGCATTTGTGTTTAGTGAGTCCGCCAGATCAGAGGCAGTAGGGATGACCAGGGATGTTCTCTTGATAAAGTGCGTGAATTGGACCATTTTCCTGTTCTGCTAAGCATTCAAAATATAAGGAGTAAAACGTACATTATTTTCTTTAAGAATGTAGTAAGTAAAAGTAATCCAAATGTATATAGTAAAGTACAGATGCCCCAAAAAACGACTTAAGTAGTACTCTGAATTATTTTGACGTAAGTGCTTTACACCACTGAGTGACACATTGTTGTTATGGAAATGCATTGATACTGATGACTCACCATGGGATTGTAGGGCATCTCTTTAGGCTAGGTCAAGAACCTCTACACAGACTACCTGGACTGAAGTCATGCCCATTTGATCAAATAGGATTTTTACTGTAACAAGAGAAGGGAAGATAGACTCTTAAATATGAACTCTGTCTCCTCAACTCAATATTGTTGAAATGTGAGACACTTAGGGTTTTGGAGCGTGGTTCAGCTTTAAGAGTTTAAGAGATATTATGTTTGGCATCTTGTCCAAATCTCCCTCTCTACTCTGTTCATCAGTAGCACTTGTGTGTGGTTTCCCTTTATACAAAGCACAAATTGGGTTCTGTCTGCATGGCCATGCCACAAGGTTGAGTTTGGAGGCTTGTTAACTGATTGGCTTCTTGCTGCTGGTGTAGACCATCCACAGTGTGCTTCCACTCTGTGTTAAGAGCACAAATACATGAAGAAAGTGGCAGAATGACTCCTGAACCTTTGAGCTACAGTCTTGGTATTACAGCAGTAAGCCATAGTGAGACTGTGTAGGTGTGTTGGTGTCTGTCATAGGGCTAGAACAGAGAGAGACAGAGAGCGGGCCTCAGAGGCAGCAGACTCTATAAATCTTTGGCCTGTCTCTGGATGTAAGAATTTTTGCTCGGGGGCAGATAGCACAGGGAAGATTCAGAGTAAATGACTCCATTATGAAAGGGACTGCAGTCTGAGGCGTCACCACAGGAATTGGAGTTTTAATAGTTTTGTGTTAAAGCTTCTTCGCTTGTTCCCAAGACCAGCCAGTGTGTGAGTGGGTGTGTGTGTGTGTGTGCGCGGGATTGTGTGTGGGTTTGTGACTGTGTTTTTATGTACGTGTTTGTCTGCCTAGCATTGCACTTACGGAGCCAATCTCCATATTCATGACGGGTCATGTGCCACAAAACATGTTTTTGAGCTGCCTGGCGCCAGTTTGACAATTAACCTTGTTACAGAGCCAGAGAGGGGAACAGCTTGACAGTTAACCTTGTTACTGAGCCAGAGAGGGGGAACAGCTTGACAGTTAAGCTTGTTACTGAGCCAGAGAGGGGGAACAGCTTGACAGTTAACCTTGTTACTGAGCCAGAGAGGGGGAACAGCTTGACAGTTAAGCTTGTTACAGAGCCAGAGAGGGGGAACAGCTTGACAGTTAACCTTGTTACTGAGCCAGAGAGGGGGAACAGCTTGACAGTTAACCTTGTTACAGAGCCAGAGAGGGGGAACAGCTTGACAGTTAACCTTGTTACTGAGCCAGAGAGGGGGAACAGCTTGACAGTTAACCTTGTTACAGAGCCAGAGAGGGGGAACAGCTTGACAGTTAACCCTGTTACAGAGCCAGAGAGGGGGAACAGCTTGACAGTTAACCCTGTTACAGAGCCAGAGAGGGGGAACAGCTTGACAGTTAACCTTGTTACAGAGCCAGAGAGGGGGAACAGCTTGACAGTTAACCCTGTTACAGAGCCAGAGAGGGGGAACAGCTTGACAGTTAACCTTGTTACAGAGCCAGAGAGGGGTAAATGCTTTCATTTAGCAGCTCCGCTTGCTGCTGCTTCTGCTGACGGTGGTGGTTATTGAAGGAAACAAAATGTTGAGCAAATTAATCTCTCTCATCTTCAGCCCCAACATTATGCAGGGTGTGGTGTTTGGGAAGGGCTACGAAATTATCTCAGGAAGCCACACAAATACCAATTGGTCGGTTGCTAAGTTTAAAGTTTACGTCCTTAATGTCATAAAGCTACTATAGTTAGTCCATACATAATTAATGGAGTTTGTACTAAAGTCTGGCTGAAATGGACCGGGTAGTAATGAGTGTAGGATGGGGGAGGGGTAGGGAGGCATCAGCCCTCACTCCTGACACTGATGAGGAGAGGGGCGACTGGGCGAAGGCCAGGGTGGAGGGAGGATGATGGACTAGCTTCTCTGCGAGGAGCACAGTGGGCCGGCTCGTTCTGTGGTGGGGGCTCTTGTTTCCGTCTCCCTCAAACAGAAGCCACTCCACTAGCAGATTACTTGTCAATGACATCATCAAAGTGTGCCCACTAATTGATTCCTGCTGCTCTGTCATGCCCATTGTGCACTGAGCCCTCCTCGTGTTCCTCTGATCTGATGTGAATTGTTTGATGTTTGTTAAAAAGAGGGGTTCTTTGTATTCTTGGCTATGCCATGTCCTTTTCTTGAATTAGATTTTTACCAAAATGTTCCTGTTTTGACTGTATGCTGGGAAAGAACTGTCTGTGCTGGGGAAAGAGAAGCTTTGTTTTTCCCAGCACAAGTCAATCATACTCCTTCCTCTAGTCTTCCCATAGGGTTCTCGTTATAGCTCCACAGCTCAAATTTCCTCTTGCTCTATCCCAAGCCTCAGATCAATGACCACTCGCAGGCTTTATTGTGGTGTACAAAGAAATGGAACGTTTCATGGCTTCCTGAATGAAAAATGTAATCTTACAGTCAAATGAAACAGGTGAGCTCTGGTTGGCCATTTTCATGGCTACTTTCGAAGACGTACAAAAAATATAACATTTAGCTGTTATTACTTAACTGTTCTACTACCTACAGGAGCATTGTTCATTTCACAATGAGACGTGAGAGCATGTTGACTTATAACTGGACATTGGCGTTAGTCACTTAGCCACCTAGCTAGATAACATTAGCCACAACAAATTGGAATTTGTAACATATCATATGAATTGTAATTTGTGATATCATACAAAATGGATGATGGACATCCAGAAATTAATACATACCGTACGAAACATAACATATCAAACTAAATGGAGTGTCCCGGATTTACTTTTGCTATGTTACGTCTACCCCTGAGTCCAGGTTGCAAACATCTATTGCTCAGTCTGAGGTTAATAGCAAGAGTTACACAAGTTCTTCATTTCTTTTGTTGTCTTTATATAGACATCACACTTTTCCACCAAAAGTGTTTCAGTTGACCACTCACCTTCTTGCTCTCCTCCTGCCAATTTAAAGATTTTCTTTCCTTTGTTTTCCAATCGCCTTGCCCTCCAGAATAATGAACATTCCATGATACTGTGGAATTCCTCAACTGATTCTGATTCCTGGGAGTTTGGACCACGGGGACCTAACTGGATGGTGATGTTGCATCTGAGCAGGTCACTTAATCAACATTTCATGAGTGAATTAAATATGAATTATACTAAATTGTTCCTGCATAAATTGGATAGCCCAGATGAGTAGGTGAAAGACTTCAGTGTCTGTACTGATGCAAGTCTGAACCTCCCACCCTCCTTCCATCCACCTGAGTGGGAGCAATCAGACCGCGTTGTTGTCTGGGAGGGAGGAGAGGGAAGCATCCTGCTTTGGGATTTATTTCTCCAGAAGCCTCAGGACACAGGTGAGAAATACAGTGTGTATTTGCCGACAGCATTCCTGGTCACTATTCCAGGAACTATGTTCTCTTCTGGCTGCAGAGGGAGACCTGCGTGGTCATTTGGCCTGTAGGGTCGTGTCTCGCCCCTCTGCTTCCAACCTGACACCGTAATGGGTGAGTCTGGGGAGGGGCCAAGCGGTGCCCTACAACCCAGTATTCCCTGTCCAGTTCCTATATCCCCCTGATAGTATTGTACAGAGAGGGAAAATGGCAGGCGTGAAGCTGGACTTGGGTCCAAGTATTTCTAGAGTGCCTGAGAAATCAAGTCCCCAAAGATCTTGGCAAGCCTGCTGATTCTTTATTTTGACTGTCGTTACCTCTTTCCATGAAAACTGAGCCCGCCAACACGTTCTTTTGAAATGCTAATATTCTTCTATTGTATTTTCAACCATTATTTTGTTCATTTGTTCTTTTTTTGTTAAAAATTGAGTTAATTGACTACTTTTAGATAATAACAATTCCATATCTAAGAGTGATGTTTATATTAGTGTCTGTGACTATCTGATGTGAATTCTCAGAATCCTCTGGGGTTTTGTAGACTCAGCCAATTCTCCTCTGTAGCCTGTCCCTGCAGTCTCTCTCCCATTCTCCTGTGGTTAGAAACTTTATCCAAATGCTGAATTTGCCTTTGCATGATATTTACATAAGTTAAACAGCCATCTGTAAAAACTGAGAAATGGATATCATGTGTATGGTGTTCGTGCGAGAAATGATTTTACATAGTGTACTCTGTGTCCCCAACTACCCTGTACCTTATTCCCAGTAAATGTATAAATGGGAGAAAAAAGTGGAATCATAACCAAACTGACTCATAATCTGGCTGCCAAAGTGACAAAGACTACGTTTTCCTTACCACCCAGATAATAAGGCTTCTATTAAATTGGATAGCTTTTTGGGTTGTACAATTATAAGATTGATAGAAACAATCAATTTTGATGACTTGAATTGGGAAATGACGTAGAGGAGGCCTCACTGAATTTGAGTCAGTGTTACTGCATTACAGAATCAGGCTTAGCAGGCGCAGTTATCCTCTGATTAGGAACATATATCCATGGAATAGTCTGTCTGCCAGGCTGTCTGCCAAGCTGTCTGTCTGCCAGGCTGTCTGCCAGACTGTCTGCCAGGCTGTCTGCTAGGCTGTCTGTGATTGTATGTATGTATGTTTGTGAGTTCTGCCCTGGCATGGTGTCAGGTGAATGCAGGGCAGTTAGAGGGATATAACTGGGTTTGGGTGGGAGGGGTCAGTTAGGGGCTATAACTGGGTTTGGGTGGGAGGGGGTCAGTTAGGGGCTATAACTGGGTTTGGGTGGGAGGGAGTCAGTTATGGGGATATAACTGGGTTTGGGTGGGTGGGGGGTCAGTTAGGGGCTATAACTGGGTTTGGGTGGGAGGCGGTCAGTTAGGGGCTATAACTGGGTTTGGGTGGGAGGGGGTCAGTTGGGGCTATAACTGGGTTTGGGTGGGAGGGGGTCACTTAGGGGCTATAACTGTGTTTGGGTGGGAGGGGTCAGTTAGGGGCTATAACTGGGTTTGGGTGGGAGGGGGTCAGTTAGGGGGCTATAACTGGGTTTGGGCGGGAGGTGGTCAGTAAAAGGGCTATAACTGGGTTTGGGTGGGAGGCGGTCAGTTAGGGGCTATAACTGGGTTTGGGTGGGAGGGGTCAGTAAAAGGGCTATAACTGGGTTTGGGTGGGAGGGGGTCAGTTAGGGGGCTATAACTGGGTTTGGGTGGGAGGGGGTCAGTTAGGGGCTATAACTGGGTTTGGGCGGGAGGTGGTCAGTTAGGGGCTATAACTGGGTTTGGGTGGGAGGGGGTCAGTAAAAGGGCTATAACTGGGTTTGGGTGGGAGGGGGTCAGTTAGGGGCTATAACTGGGTTTGGGTGGGAGGGGTCAGTTATGGGGCTATAACTGGGTTTGGGTGGGAGGGGGTCAGTTAGGGGTTATAACTGGGTTTGGGTGGGAGGAGTCAGTTAGGGGCTATAACTGGGTTTGGGTGGGAGGGGGTCAGTAAAAGGGCTATAACTGGGTTTGGGTGGGAGGGGGTCAGTTAGGGGGCTATAACTGGGTTTGGGCGGGAGGTGGTCAGTAAAGGGCTATAACTGGGTTTGGGTGGGAGGCGGTCAGTTAGGGGGCTATAACTGGGTTTGGGTGGGAGGGGGTCAGTTAGGGGCTATAACTGGGTTTGGGTGGGAGGCGGTCAGTTAGGGGGCTATAACTGGGTTTGGGTGGGAGGGGTCAGTTAGGGGGCTATAACTGGGTTTGGGTGGGAGGCGGTCAGTTAGGGGGCTATAACTGGGTTTGGGCGGGAGGTGGTCAGTAAAAGGGCTATAACTGGGTTTGGGTGGGAGGCGGTCAGTTAGGGGGCTATAACTGGGTTTGGGCGGGAGGGGGTCAGTAAAAGGGCTATAACCGCCCTGTCGTGACTCAGTGGTGAGGGGTAATTATAGGGCTTGGAGGGGCGGGGAGAACGGGTGAGCGCAAGGGGCAAAACAAGGCTAATACCTCTGTTTCTTTGTTTCTCTGGCAGGTGGTGTGGGTGGAGTAACGGAGAGTTGTGTGTGAGGGTGTTTGTCTGAGTATTGATGTGTGGGTGTGGATTGGTATATGTGCCCGAGACAATAGTGTAAACGTTCAACTTCATCCTCTCTGATTACAGAGAGAAGCGTGCTCTATCTCTTCTTGCTTTGTATGCATCTCAACTGCACCTAGTCACACCTGTGTGTGTGTGTGTGTGTGTGTGTGTGTGTGTGTGTGTGTGTGTGTGTGTGTGTGTGTGTGTGTGTGTGTGTGTGTGTGTGTGTGTGTGTGTGGGTGGATGGGTGGGTGGGTGTGTGGGTGGGTTTGATCTCAACAATGAAGGATGTGTGTGTGCTCAAAGATATGGATAGACTGACACTGTATCTGACAAAAAACAACTCAGCCCTGATTAGGATTGCACACACTACTCCTGTTAGTGACTCAACTCCCAGGGACTTCCTGCTTCTCCATATCTAGCAGAGCAGAGGGGAGGGAACAGATAGAGATACTGGGATAGAGGGAGGGGGAGATGGAGGCTGGGGGTTGGGTAGCCAGGTTGAGAAGCAGCTGTGGTTGTTGCTGTAGACAATGAATGTCCATCAGTACAGTCTGATAGGGTCCCTCCCTCCCATGGCTGGAGCTCCCGGCCGGCCCCTCTGGGTCCCTGCTGTAGAGGGCCAGGCTGACTGGCCCGGGCCTGGGAGGCCTTACTCACACACACAAACTACACATCCACACACACACCACACATCCACACACACACCATTACAAAAACACCCACACAGTACACATTCACATATCCACATCTAAGTCATCTTAGGGGCAAATGTGAAGTCACTCACACTGTATAGTATTGCATTACAGACTGTAGTGTGTGGGTATTCTACCCTGTAGTTACCATTACAGACTGTAGTGTGTGGGTATCCTACCCTGTAGTTACCATTACAGACTTTAGTGTGTGGGTATGCTACCCTGTAGTTACCATTACAGACTTTAGTGTGTGGGTATTCTACCCTGTAGTTACCATTACAGACTTTAGTGTGTGGGTATTCTACCCTGTAGTTACCATTACAGACTGTAGTGTGTGGGTATTCTACCCTGTAGTTACCATTACAGACTGTAGTGTGTGGGTATCCTACCCTGTAGTTACCATTACAGACTTTAGTGTGTGGGTATGCTACCCTGTAGTTACCATTACAGACTTTAGTGTGTGGGTATTCTACCCTATAGTTACCATTACAGACTTTAGTGTGTGGGTATTCTACCCTATAGTTACCTTTACAGACTTTATTGTGTGGGTATTCTACCCTGTAGTTACCATTACAGACTTTAGTGTGTGGGTATTCTACCCTGTAGTTACCATTACAGACTGTAGTGTGTGGGTATCCTACCCTGTAGTTACCATTACAGACTTTAGTGTGTGGGTATTCTACCCTGTAGTTACCATTACAGACTTTAGTGTGTGGGTATTCTACCCTGTAGTTACCATTACAGACTGTAGTGTGTGGGTATTCTACCCTGTAGTTACCATTACAGACTGTAGTGTGTGGGTATTCTACCCTGTAGTTACCATTACAGACTGTAGTGTGTGGGTATCCTACCCTGTAGTTACCATTACAGACTTTAGTGTGTGGGTATGCTACCCTGTAGTTACCATTACAGACTTTAGTGTGTGGGTATTCTACCCTATAGTTACCATTACAGACTTTAGTGTGTGGGTATTCTACCCTATAGTTACCTTTACAAACTTTATTGTGTGGGTATTCTACCCTGTAGTTACCATTACAGACTTTAGTGTGTGGGCATTCTACCCTGTAGTTACCATTACAGACTGTAGTGTGTGGGTATTCTACCCTGTAGTTACCATTACAGACTTTAGTGTGTGGGTATTCTACCCTGTAGTTACCATTACAGACTTTAGTGTGTGGGTATTCTACCCTGTAGTTACCATTACAGACTGTAGTGTGTGGGTATTCTACCCTGTAGTTACCATTACAGACTGTAGTGTGTGGGTATTCTACCCTGTAGTTACCATTACAGACTGTAGTGTGTGGGTATCCTACCCTGTAGTTACCATTACAGACTTTAGTGTGTGGGTATGCTACCCTGTAGTTACCATTACAGACTTTAGTGTGTGGGTATTCTACCCTATAGTTACCATTACAGACTTTAGTGTGTGGGTATTCTACCCTATAGTTACCTTTACAAACTTTATTGTGTGGGTATCCTACCCTGTAGTTACCATTACAGACTTTAGTGTGTGGGTATGCTACCCTGTAGTTACCATTACAGACTGTAGTGTGTGGGTATTCTACCCTGTAGTTACCATTACAGACTTTAGTGTGTGGGTATTCTACCCTGTAGTTACCATTACAGACTTTAGTGTGTGGGTATTCTACCCTGTAGTTACCATTACAGACTGTAGTGTGTGGGTATTCTACCCTGTAGTTACCATTACAGACTGTAGTGTGTGGGCATTCTACCCTGTAGTTACCATTACAGACTGTAGTGTGTGGGCATTCTACCCTGTAGTTACCGTTACAGACTTTAGGGTGTGGGTATTCTACCCTGTAGTTACCATTACAGACTGTAGTGTGTGGGCATTCTACCCTGTAGTTACCGTTACAGACTTTAGTGTGTGGGTATTCTACCCTGTAGTTACCGTTACAGACTGTAGTGTGTGGTTATTCTACCCTGTAGTTACCGTTACAGACTTTAGTGTGTGGGCACTGGTACCTATTTGAGACCAGTTTGTTTAAGCCCATATGGTGGTTTGTGACTATGTTCCTGTTTTGCTCGTTAAGGTTGGGTGGGTGGGAGTGTACAGTATGAATGGGCTGTTGGTGAGGACGTGGTAGTAGAACTGGGCACCAGTGTGTTTGTCACTTCCTGCCGGTTGCTGACCTGCCCAGTGGGGGTTGCTGAGTCACCCGGGGGGCACAGAGGCAGCTGTCACAGCCCATCCAGAGGGCAAGGTGAGGGGAAAGGGGAGAGAGTGGTGCGGGGTAGGCAGCTGGCATGGTTTCACAGACCTAGAGGGGAGAGGGGAACATGGGCATCTGTCTCTGTGTGTTTGTGACTTTGGACCGGAACCTGAAGACTCCCAACCTAGATGTAGCCCTGCACAGAGCACAGCATTTAAAATATATATATTTTACCTTTATTTAAGTAGGCAAGTCAGTTAAGAACAAATTCTTATTTTCAATGACGGCCAAGGAACAGTGGGTTAACTGCCTTGTTCAGGGGCAGAACGACAGATTTGTACCTTGTTAGCTCGGGGATTTGATCTTGCAACCTTTCGGTTACTAGTTCAATGCTCTAACCGCTAGGCTACGCTGCCACCCATTGTGGGGTTGTGATGGAGGCTTATGGGAGGATGGGGGTCAGAGGGTGTCGGAGTCGAGAGGGTGGAATCAGAACAGGGTTTTCGAATATATAATATACAGCTTATGTCAGAACTTACACAGCAGGTTAGGATAAAAAATGTAGCAGGTCAGGAGAATTAACGTAGCAGGTTAGGAGAATAAGTTACTGTAAGGTTAGGAAAGGGGTTAGGGTTGGCTTAAATCCAAAACAAAACAACCTTCGAAGTCAACTTTACATGTTTTTAGGCGTGACTTCAGAACAGGCATGATGACACAGCATGGTGACTGCCTGGAAATACACACACATTACAGGGGGGAACCACATCATACTTACCCTGGAGACACAGAGAAAGCGAGAAGGAGAGAGCGAGTCAGAGAGAGAGCGAGTCAGAGAGAGAGCGAGTCAGAGAGAGAGCGAGTCAGAGAGAGAGAGAGTCAGAGAGAGAGAGAGAGAGAGTCAGAGAGAGAGAGAGAGTCAGAGAGAGAGAGAGAGTCAGAGAGAGGGAGTCAGAGAGAGGGAGTCAGAGAGGGAGTCAGAGAGAGAGAGAGAGAGAGAGAGAGAAGGAGAAAGAGAGAAGGAGAGGGAGCTCAGGCCCTGGGTGGGATCTGTCATCCCCACATGCTGATGGTCACTGTGTGAATAATACACTCACACATCCACACACGTCCCAGACACTCAATAACATAATTAGTACTGTTATAGCAGTTGTTTCCTAGCATTCACACACACACACACACACACACACACACACACTCACATTCACACAAACTAGCACCCACGAGGTGTGTGAGGACAATGGTCCTCTGTGTGCGGGCTCACTGCCCTCTCTGCCCCCTGTGGCTGGGATTGCAGCCCTGCTCTCCTTCTCTCTGAAGTGCTTTTATTTTACTCTGAGAGCACCCAGATCTGCTGACGAGCCTTTGGCACGTGTCTAAATGAGGAGCCCTGTGTCAGTGGCTCGGCTGCGTCATGCTTGTTGCCAGGCCCTGTGCCAGTGGCTCGGCTGCGTCATGCTTGTTGCCAGGCCCTGTGCCAGTGGCTCGGCTGCGTCATGCTTGTTGCCAGGCCCTGTGCCAGTGGCTCGGCTGCGTCATGCTTGTTGCCAGGCCCTGTGCCAGTGGCTCGGCTGCGTCATGCTTGTTGCCAGGCCCTGTGCCAGTGGCTCGGCTGCGTCATGCTTGTTGCCAGGCCCTGTGCCAGTGGCTCGGCTGCGTCATGCTTGTTGCCAGGCCCTGTGCCAAGGCTCTGCAAACAACCGTGTGCACAGCCTGAAAGAGACCGGCTAGCCTCCACTCTCATCCGAGTACACTAAGTGTCCTGTTGTACCCCAACATGATTGCTATTGTCAAGTGCAAAACAAGGCCTCAGAAATATGGATGCCCCCCTGTCATATTGTCCTGCTGTGTGATGTTGAGTGATTGAGCTCCAGTCCCTATATTCCTTCATCTGCTGTTTTTTTTCCTCAAATCAAAGGTGTTCCTTAAGAGCATGAATGTTGTGCAACTGCTCTTATAAGCTCAGAGACTCACAGAGAGACTGAGGATGGCTGGGATGGGAGGACAGCTCATCCTCAGGCCAGTTGGAGTTGGGCTGTAGAGGGGAGGGAGGGGAGGAGTGCCCCAGTGGAGTGGAGCTGACCTGGGATGGGGTCAGTGTCTCCCAGGGCTGGCCAGGGCAGGGACACCACACTGACCACAGGACAGTATACAGCACCACTCCTTGTGTGCTTTTCTAATATAATACTGTTGCTTAGACCACAGCAGAATGTTGGTCAAATCCATACTTAACTTTGAGACTTTACAGTAGTTTACTGTGTCATCTAGGCTGTATCACAACTGGCTGTGATTGGGAGTCCCATAGGGCGGCACACAATTGGCCCAGCGTCGTGCGGGTTTGGCCGGTGTAGGCCGTCATTGCAAATAATAATTTGTTCTTAACTGACTTGCCTGGTTGCATAAAGGTTAAACAAATACAAAATACAACAAATCCCTCCCTGTGGCTGTGTGTATGGCATTTCTGTTAAGCCAAAGATCCTGGTCCTGCATAGGATCTCTCTTGTGTTAGAAGTCAAGGGTACTCTTCTCTCAATCTTTTTCGGCCACCTTTATGGAGGTACGTGGACCACAGTTGGTGCTGCTCACAAATCATGGCCGTGATGGTTTCATTTCCTTTGTGGATCTGTGGACAATGGACCTCTCTAGCCAGAGTCTGTAGTCTCAACCAGTGGTTTTATATTTGTGTTCCCATCTTTGTCCTCATGGTGTGTCTGGTTCAGCTGGGTCAGTTAGACTCTGCCATGTTGGCATCTTTGGACCCAGTCCCAGTTATTGCACACCCAATAACTGCCCTGTTTAGACGTGGGTGGTTCATCAATTCAAGTTCTTTGCCACTTTTATTCACAATGTACCTATTTGGTATGGTATGGTATGGTATGGTATGGTATGGTATGGTATGGTATGGTATGGTGTGTGTGTGTGTGTGTGTGTGTGTGTGTGTGTGTGTGTGTGTGTGTGTGTGTGTGTGTGTGTGTGTGTGTGTGTGTGTGTGTGCTTTTGTGCGTGCGTGCCTGCGCACACATGATCGTGTGTCAGTCACTGGGGTGTGGGGGATGTGGGGGTTGACATTTATTTCTGAAGAGGAAGTTTGTGGTTAGATCGTTTCTGCGCTCCCGTCTAAATTCTTCCCTCTCCAAGTCGTTGTGCTTTTACAAAGCCATGCAGTTTCTTACAGATGTGGAAGTCATTTCAGCAGTGCAATGACTGGAGGAGAGTTTGTTCTGCCTTTAGACGCTGCTGGGTCTGGGCTGAGCACACTGAGCCGACTCCAATCTGAGAGCCGAGAGGCTCCCCCGCCTCGCCCAAGTGCAGCATGGGAAGGTCTGGGCTTGGCCCTCTCGTAAATGAAGCCCCTGTTTGAGGCTTGCTAGAAATAGCCTCTAAAGAAATGCAGTGAACGTGGGACTGGGCATGTATCTGACAGAAAAAACAAACTTCACCAGAATCCACATCTTACCCTGTGTGTGTGTTTTGTGTTTGCATTTCTAATTTATTCCTGATCATTTGTTTACCTAGATAGAAATACTGCTTTCCCCAGCCGTAAAGCTGCCGCTTTGTTGACCTCAGTGTATGTCTGACAGCGTTTAAACATCGGGCAATGGTATACAGGCACACACACTTTTAATGTCTCTGAGATAGATAGATGAGGGGGGCACCCCACACTCCTGGGTCGCTGTAATTGGACGAATATATAAATGATCACTTCCCCATTGCTGGAGCATATAACATCTGCTTCGAGTCTGTCTCTTCTGTCTTACTTTGTAGAGAACTGCATCGTTGAAAGCAGGATGTCACACAGGGTGACACGTCTGTCTTCTACTTCCTGCTCTCTATACTTTGGGAGCGGTTGATTGGGGAGGGACTTACACAGTATAGCCTTAACAGACACATGACGTGTGAAAGTGTGTTACTACATTCTCTGGTCTGAAGGCTCCATTATGACTACTCTGGCCGTGTTTTGGCTAGTCCACACCTCCCTCTCCTCTCAGACATACTGCCTAAAGTGTGAGTCAATGTACTGTATCTCAGTAAGTCTGCATGTCTCTCAGCACCTCTCAGTGTATACATTCAAGCACTAGAGACAGACATGTTCAGACCTCACTGTCTCAGCTTTGCCTTATTTTCTGTGTGTTTGAGCATGTTAATCGTAAAGCGCTTTGTGTGCAGAGAATGTGCCCATGTTTGTTCATGAGCACATTCATGTGTGCTTCTTATTTGTAGTGGTCTTGTGTAGCTTTATTATCATAGAGTCTGGGTAGTCTTCACTATAAACACATACAGTACATAACATACTTTATTATCACAGAGTCTGGGTAGTCTTGACTATAAACACATACAGTACATAACATACTTTATTATCTCAGAGTCTGGGTAGTCTTGACTATAAACACATACAGTACATAACACATACTTTATTATCACAGAGTCTGGGTAGTCTTGACCATAAACACATACTGTGTACATAACACATACTTTATTATCATAGAGTCTGGGTAGTCTTGACTATAAACACATACAGTACATAACACATACTTTATTATCTCAAAGTCTGGGTAGTCTTCACTATAAACACATACAGTACATAACACATACTTTATTATCACAGAGTCTGGGTAGTCTTGACTATAAACACATACAGTACATAACACATACTTTATTATCACAGAGTCTGGGTAGTCTTGACTATAAACACATACAGTACATAACACATACTTTATTATCACAGAGTCTGGGTAGTCTTGACTATAAACACATACTGTGTACATAACAACCAAAGCCAAGGTAAAAGGCACATTTGAGCTGCGCTGTTGAAGAATATATGGAATGCTTATTCAAAGCATTGTATTCACTTACCTGCACTTATTTAAAGCATTTCTCAAAGACTGAGATGGACAGGAGTGTATCTAAATGGATGTCCGGTAGCTCTGGGCATTTATGAGCAAATAATGTCTCAAGGGGAAGATCAGGATTGTTTTGGCTTTAGGAATCAACAGCTTCCAATGAATTGAATCCCAGTATTAACCCCCACCCCATCTCTGTCTCTCTCTCGGTCTCTCTCTCTTCCTCTCTCTCTCTCTGCCTCTCTCTCTCTGTCTCTCTCTCTCTCTCTCAATTCAATTAAATTCAAGGGGCTTTATCTGCATGGGAAACATATGTCAACATTGCCAAAGCAAGCTCACACACACACACACACACACACACACACACGCACACACTCCCCCACCCGTCTTCACAAACACACTGATCCTCTGTGTGTTATCCCCTAAACCAGTTCCACCCTGCAGGCATCTACTGCCTCCCTCTGAGCAGGCAGCCTCCACCTCCCTCCAAACTTGTTGCACCACACATCTCTATCTGTCTCTATGTTACTGTAAAAAAATATATATATATATATTGTATTGTATTTTTATTTATCTTTTCCATTTCTCCACATTCCCCCATCTGTATCATGACACTATGCAAGACCCAAATGCAGACACAGGAGGCAGATGGTTGGAGTTTAAGATGTTTAATAGATCCAAAGGGGTAGGCAAGAGAATGGTCGTGGACAGGCAAAAGGTCATAACCAGATCAGAGTCCAGGAGGTACAGAGTGGCAGGCGGGCTCAAGGTCAGGGCAGGCAGAATGGTCAGGCAGGCGGGCTCAATGTCAGGGCAGGCAGAATGGTCAGGCAGGCGGGCTCAAGGTCAGGGCAGGGAGAATGGTCAGGCAGGCGGGCTCAAGGTCAGGGCAGGCAGAATGGTCAGGCAGGCGGGCTCAAGGTCAGGGCAGGCAGAATGGTCAGGTAGGCGGGTACAGAGTCCAGAACAGGCAAGGGTCAAAACCGGGAGGACTAGAAAAAGGAGAAAAGGCAAAGCAGGAAAACGGGAAAAACCGTTGGTAGGCTTGGACATACAAGATGAACTGGCACAGAGAGACAGGAAACACAGGGATAAATACTCTGGGGAAAATAAGCAACACCTGGAGGGGGTGGAGACAATAAAGAGGACAGGTGGAACAGATCAGAGTGTGACACTGTCTATGGACATTATGTCTATGATAAAGTAGATTAACTAGGTAGGTTAACTATCTAACCTTACCCAACCAATAAACCACTATGTTACCTCCAGCCTCCCTCCTCCCTGTGTGTCACTCTTTGCAAATTCTCTCTCCAGGACACCAGTGACCACTCAACAGGCCATAAATTACTCCAACCCCACCTCCGCTCAACTCCACTCAATCTGCCCCCCTCCCCATCACTTTCCCCTCTCTCTCTAAACGACATGGTCTGGCTCCACTCAAGCCCAATACGGTTAGTGTGAAGCAGTAAATCAGAGATCAGTTCACACACATCAAATCACTGATAATATGCTGTATGTAAATGGGAGCATTGTCATGCTGAAACAGGAAAGGGCATTCCCCAAACACAGAATCGTCTAGAATGTCATTGTATGCTGTAGTGTTAAGATCCCTTTACTGGAACCAAGGGCCTAGCTCGAACTATGAAAAACAGCCCCAGACCATTATTCCTCCTCCACCAAACTTTACATTTGGCACTAGTTGGCACTATGCATTGGGGCAGGTAGCGTGATTTATCACTCCAGAGAACTCGTTTCCACTGCTCCAATTGTGGTGAGCTTTACACCACTCCAGCCGACGCTTTGCATTGCGCATGGTGATCTTAGGCTTGTGTGTGGCTGCTCGGCCACGGAAACTAATTTCATGAAGCTCCCAACGAACAGTTATTGTGCTGACGTTGCTTCCAGAGGCAGTTTGGAACTCGGCAATGAGTGTTGCAACAGAGGACAGACAGTTTTTCAGCACTCGGCAGTCCCGTTCTGTGAGCATGTGTGGCCTACCTCTTGGTCCTAGACGTTTCCACTTCACAATAACAGTTGACCAGGGTAGCTCTATCAGGGCAAAAATTTGACAAACTGACTTGACGGTGCCACGCTGAAAGTCACTGAGCTCTTCGGTACGGGCCACTGACAATGTTTAACTATGGAGATTGCATGACTGTGTGCTCGTTTTTATACACCTGTCCACATACTTTTGGCCATATAGTGTATGTCTGTATGTACATAGTGCATTCGGAAAGTATTTAGACCCCTTAACTTTTTTTTACATTTTGTTACGTTACAGCCTTATTCTAAAATGGATGAAATAATTTTTTTCACTCATCAATCTACACACAATACCCCATAATGACAAAGCAAAAACAAGTTTTTAGATTATTTCGTAAATTTGTAAACTAAAAAACAGAAATATCACATTTACATAAGTATTCAGACCCTTTACTCAGTACTTTGTTGAAGCACCTTTGGCAGCGATTACAGCCTTGAGTCTTCTTGGGTATGACGCTACAAGCTTGGCACACCGGTATTTGGGGAGTTTCTCCCATTCTTCTCTGCAGATCCTCTCAACCTCTGTCAGGTTGGATGGGGAGTGTCGCTGCACAGCTATTTTCAGGTCTCTCCAGAGATGTCCAATCGGGTTCAAGTCTGGGCTCTGGCTGGGCCACTCAAGAACATTCAGAGACTTGTCCCAAAGCCACTCCTGCATTGTCTTGGCTGTGTGCTTAGTGTCATTGTCCTGATGGAAGGAAAACCTTTGCCCCAGTCTGAGGTCCTGAGCGCTTTGGAGAAGGTTTTCATCAAGGATCTCTCTGTACTTTGCTCCATTCATCTTTCCCTCAATCCTGACTGGTCTCCCAGTCCCTGCCGCTGAAACATATCCCCACAGCATGATGCTGCCACCACCATGCTTCACCGTAGGGATGGTGCCAGGTTTCCTCCAGACGTGACGCTTGGCATTCAGGACAAAGAGTTCAATCTTGGTTTCAACAGACCAGAGAATCTTGTTTCTCATGGTCAGAGTCCTGTAGATGCCTTTTGGCAAACTCCAAGCAAGCTGTCATGTGCCTTTCACTGAGAAGTGGATTCCGTCTGGCACTCTGGAGCTCTCTCAGAGTGACTATCGTGTTCTTGGTCACCTCCCTGACCAAGGCCCTTCTCCCCCGATTGCTCAGTTTGGCCGGGTGGCTAGCTCTTGGAAAAGTCTTGGTGATTCCAAACTTCTTACATTTAAGAATGATGAAGGCCACCGTGTTCTTGGGGACCTTCAATGCTGAAGACATGTTTTGGTACCCTTCCCCAGATCTGTGCCCCGACACACTCCTGTCTCGGAGCTCTACGGACAATTGGCTTGGTTTTTGCTCTGACATGCACTGTCAACTGTGGGACCTTATATGGACAGGTGTGTGCCTTTCCAAATCATGTCCAATCAATTGAATTTACCACAAATGGACTCCAAGCAAGTTGTAGAAACATCTCAAGGATGACCAATGGAAACAGGATGCACCTGAGCTCAATTTCGAGTCTTATAGCAAAGGGTCTGAATACTTATGTAAATAAGGTATTTCTGATTTTTATTTTTAATAAATGTGCAAAATATTCTAAAAACCTGTTTCTCTTTGTCATTATGGGGTATTTTGTGTAGATTTTTTTTATTTAATCCATTTTAGAATAAGTCTGTAATGTAATAAAATGTGGAAAATGTGAAGCGGTCTGAATACTTTCCAAATGCACTGTACATAGTATACCACCTCAAAATAACCTGGGGGTGAGTGGAGCTGCTTTTCTCGTATGTCTGCATTGTTGGCGTCCCCCCAATATAAACTGTGTGTTTAGCCTGATAGAGTCATGAATTTTCCTTCTGGAAGGACCTGAGACAAACTGTTTAAATGTGTTATTGATGGCTAAAAGGACTGTATTGGTTGGGGGAAGCTCTGTTTAAGTTGGCCGGTGGAGGGCAAAAAAGGTGGAGAGGTCCAAAATGATAAAAATATACTGTATGTATGCAGACATTCATCTTCTGTTTATTTTAAACTCACTGCCCCATGGTATATGGATTCTCAGAACCACTTATGGTGCATATTTAAGTCCTTGGAAATGTTATATCACGCATAACCATGTGCATGTGCTGTGGTGCAGATTTCACATTCATTCTTGTTCATGCATTATTTGTTATACTTGTAGCCTATGTGTCTTTGTCAAACACTGTGTTGAAGTGTAGAGTAGTGTGTATTAGTTGTAGCTTGTGTACTAGATCTATTCAGTTGATAGTTAAAGATTTAACTTTGCCTCTGACAAATTAAAGTACCACCCTGTGTCAATGGATTCATTGCTTTCAGAGAAGGTTGGAATGGGCTTAGTTTTCTCTATATCCCTTGTGTTCAGTGGAAAATGTGAACACTTTTTGTAATGGAACCTAGGGCTGGGCGGTATACCATATTTTACTATATACCGGTATTTATGCACAGACCGGTTTGGATTTTTACTTTACCTTCTATAACGGTATTTTAATGTTGTGTTTGTTAAATGTAATACGCCGTGTGTAACGTCCAATTTTATAGTTTACTCCGCTACTTGAATCATCCCTCTCTCCTCTCCACACAGATTTAGCCCCGCCCCCTGTCACTCAAGGAGCGTATTTGTTGTTGCTTGACCACGAGGCACTTTCATACAGTCTGCAGGGTCAATGCAGCACATGCAAGAATGTTGATGACAATGATGCAGTTGTCACTTTGATCAATATAAATCCACAAGCGTTCTATAATTACAATATTAGTTTGTGTTTCTTACATCTGCAAACATCTAGTTTGTATTTTCTTAGCAAGTTAAGCTACATCGTGTTAGCCACTAATGCTAATCGCTAGCTAACTAGCTAATACAAGTACTGAGTCAGAGTAAATGTAGGCTTAAATCAGCATGTTGTTTGTGCAGCAGTATCTTCTAAATCAAAGAGGAATAGACAAAGCATGAATATGTTGGCTATTTGAATAAAGATAATGTTGTCAAAGATTATAGTGTCTCCTAGGAAACACTGCACATTAATTTGGTTCCTACCCTGTCACAATAACTCCATGGCATCTTCATTTGTTGTCATGTCAAACAACACTGTATTCAAAGTGCCCACTATTATTTATATTCTAACTATATAATTATAATAAACATTCTATTTCCATGATTCCAAAAGTTCACCCAAGGGTTTTGATCTAAATCGCAATTGCAACATTTGGTTAAAAAATAAGGCCTAGTATTTTTGCCCATATCGTGGCAGTGTGGAAATTATCTCATGGGTGCAGAAAATGCAGAAATTGATGGAAATGCAGGAAATAATTTTAGGTTGAAGTTGAATTGAGGAGTATAAAACAATCAGAATGGAGAAGGACCCATTGAAATCACTTAGAATATGTTTTGCCACCCTAAGGTCACACACTACTCTTAAAGCAAATTTAGAACTTTTATTATATAAAAAAAAAACATAAAATACCATCATACCATCAAAAATGTGACAAATACCATGATATAATATTTTTGCCACATCGCCCAGCCCTAAAGGAACCCCAGTAAAGAGCCTGATGTGTGAGGTGTGGACCTGATAGAGAGAGGAGGGAGTACAGATGGAGAAGATGGTGATGAAGGAAGAGAGTA
This sequence comes from Oncorhynchus nerka, assembly GCF_034236695.1. Classification (NCBI taxonomy): domain Eukaryota; kingdom Metazoa; phylum Chordata; class Actinopteri; order Salmoniformes; family Salmonidae; genus Oncorhynchus; species Oncorhynchus nerka. The sequence continues at coordinate 40,301,528 of NC_088404.1, forward strand.
AGTTGCCAGCGAGGAAGAATTATCGTTTGGATGGAGAGTCGGGATTGATGTGGGAGTCGTGCGATGACAAAGAGTTGGAAGAATAGAAGCGGAGAGGACAGAGGCTATGGTTCTAGGTGCTAGACTCTCCTGACACTGTGAACTTGGCTATCCTGTGAAATAAATAAGTGGTTCGTGTTTATGGCTAGGATTGGTGTTTGTGTTTCAGAGTGATTAGGTTTGCGTGTGTGTGAGTATGTCTGAAAGAGGTTGTACGTGTTTATAGCCAAAGCCACCTCCCCTCTCTTCCTCCTGCCCTATACTCCCAGCTACAGAAATAAACATCACCCCACAGACTGACAGACTGCACGCTTTTGTCTGGGGACTGAATTCCAGAGTCTCAGGGATGTGATATTTCTATGGCCCTAAGCCAAACAGACAGTCATGTACTTAACCCCCTCACAGTGGGGTTTGACCAGAAGTGGCACCTCGTCTTGTCAACGCTTCGCTCCGCTTGCAATTTGCATAAAGTAGAGCAGAGCTGAACTTTTTCTACCACTCCGCTAGCAGGGATCTCGCCGTTCACCTTCCCACAATCCCTTGCACATTTCTCTGCATGCCCTCATTGAAAATGAAGGGGGTTGGGACTTCTCCTGCCAAATTCCTTGTTGGTAAAAACTGTTACTCTTTCCCACTTTCTGGTAAGCAGTCCTATACATATACACCCCCTCTCTCTCCCTATTTCTCTGTCACTTTCTCTCTCCCTCCCTCTCCGTTTCCCTCTCTACGTCTCTCTCCCTCCCTCTATCTCTCTCTCTCTCTTCCTCCTATTATGGATATTCACATACTTAATTCATGTATTAATGTATACGCACGCACTAATTTGTATAAATGAAGTCAGGATGTTCTGATCTGTCATAGGAGAGCCTTGGTTTTTTATTTCTCCATCCTACAGCAGCCTTTATAAATAAACAGCAACATGGCAGGAAGCAAACCTCTGTGTGCTACTCTGTGCCTTGGCTGGGCCTGAGGTGAGACGGGAAGAGAGAGAAAGTGAAAATGTTAGTGTATGTATGTGGGTGGGGGGGGGGAAACCACTGTCCTATTTCGCCTTCCAATCCGCATCCCTCTAACCTCTCCACTGGGCCTTAGATGGAGTGGGAGAGGACAGACATCTGATAATGAACTGGGTGACCCTGTATTTGAGAAAACCTTACTACATTTATCTGAGTGGTTGAAAGTGAGCCACAATGACTGTGGTTGAGTAATGTATCAAGGTCTGTGCATTCATTCGGAAGTGTATGTTTTCCTCGATGTTTGAGCCAGAGCATTGTTGTTTCTGTGTGGTCTGTCTGCAGGTGTACCTGAAGGCCCCTATGATCCTGAATGGAGTGTGTGTGACCTGGAAGGGCTGCATAGACCTCCAGCGCTTGGATGGGATGGGCTGTCTGGAGTTCGATGAGGAGAGAGCACAGGTACTGTATCATACCAATACATTACACCCCCTGGTCTCCAACCACACCAACACAAAACACACAACTAGATAGAACAATTGGCTACAGTATATACACACATTGACATACACCTCTAGACAAACTACTTTTGAATGACTTAACTTAAACTCAACTAAGCAGGTTGCGCCCCTACCCCTATCCATATACAAATAAAACACCCACTCACCAGTCCAAACAAACTGTGTGTCTCTGTGTGTCTCTCCCACTCTGTGTGCGTTCAGCATGAGGATGCCCTGGCGCTAGCATCTTTTGAGGAGTCGCGTAGGAGGACCCGGGACTTTGAGGACAGAGACCGCTCGCACCGAGAGGACCTGGAGGTGAGATGGGCTGGACTGACTGACATCCCTGGTGATGTCCCCCCTAGTCACATGATTAATGCTAACGCTAGAAGTATTGTTGGAATATGATGATTGGTTGTGTCCCCTGTGTGTTTGTTACCATGCAAACTCTTATTGTGTGAATAACCCATTTAGTTTTTATATTTACCATTAACACAATCAAGAACTCATTGTGTGTGTGTGTGTGTGTGTGTGTGTGTGTGTGTGTGTGTGTGTGTGTGTGTGTGTGTGTGTGTGTGTGTGTGTGTGTGTGTGTGTGTGTGTGTGTGTGTGTGTGTGTGTGTGTGTGTGTTTGTTTGTATTTCATCTTGAAGCATTTTTATGGTATGTAGGTTTAGTGCATGAAGAGTTTATTCATGATTAGAACACACAGACCCTAAATGCAACCCCTCTAAGATGAAAACCAAATTGTGTTTTTTTAGGACCCTGTGGCATCAAAAATCTGGGACTGATGGCATTCAAGGACCAGGGTCTGTCTTCTTTGCTTTTCAATGTCCCTCTGTCATGCACTAAACCCTGTGTGTGTGTGGTGTCTGTGTGAGTGTGTTTATGAATCAACACGAGAGCATGTGCATGTATGTGAACAATTTGAAGTATCTGAGTCTGCCTGTTTTAGTGCCTGCATGTGCAGAGAGAGAGAATGAGTGAATGACAGAAAGAGAGAAAGAAAGTTACATATGAACTGTATCTGTTGAGTTAACAACCTGTGTAATGAATGCTTAGTGATAATGTGGGTTCCTTCCCTCTCAACCCCATAAACTGTCTCAGGGTCAGTCATATGAATATGCTTTATGGATTTTTTTATGCATTTTATGATAGTGGGACGTGTGCAGGTCAGGACATCCTACCAGGGTATAAGCTGGAAGACTGGAAGACAGACCCCCCACACACACTTTCCCCCAGTGCCTAATGGAGAACAGACCTCCACACACACACCACCCACCCACACCCTGCTGCCGGAGGAGTACGCTGCAAGGCCTGCTGGGACATATCTGCCACAGCTTGGCAGCACATGATGAGGGAGAGCGAGGGAGGGAGATCTGAAACAGGGCTTTCATGTTCACATCTAGTATTTCTTACCTCAGAAACATACCTTCCAGCTCCCTCAGGAAGAATTGTCTCTTTTCTTCTGAAAATCTATAAGGCAATGCTCTTTATGAAGATATTATGTATTGGTCAAAGACAAATAACATATAATTATTTTCTCTACTGACATCGAGCCTGGAGGAGACAGAACCGTGTGTGGAATGTGTGCACGTCGTCAACGTATGACTGTATTCTAACGGAAGACTTTCCATGTGTTTCATTCTCAAATACTGACTGACTGTGGTGGAAACATGAAACCCCCTAATCATTTTCATTACATTTAAATGGTTTAAAAAAAAAGTTACAGTATGTCGTCTCATAAACTGCTGTGATCCAGAATTTTCTGATTGGACTGTAGCATTTAGCGATTTCTTTAATTAGTGAATCCCCTTGCTCTGCTGTCATCTCAGGGAAGGAGATAGATGCTATTGTTGGTTTTATTTTAGATTTGCATTTGGACATCAGGACCCTGTTTTTATGTGATATGGGCGCCTGGCCCTTGAGTACATTCAGCCGTTGCATTTCTGTGGTCTGAACTTCTACTCAGTCCACTATAACTCAAGGCCAACAGCACAATGACAGTCTGCCATCAGTGGGAGCTGGGAGGCCTCTTAAGGGTTTAGAAACCTGTCATTTAGTTCAGAAATCACAGCTCTTCTCTAGCAGGGATGTCAGTGTCAGCTCTTGAGAATGTATGTCTAAGTACAGCATATAAGGTTCATTCCTCTGCTGTGTGGCCTGTACTTGTTCTGATCACTGTATAATGAATATGTATAATGAATATTGTCCTGGTTTTATGTTTTTCCTGTGTGTGTGCATGCGTGCGCATGTGCGTGTGAGAGCGATTCAGGACAGGACAGTGATGGCCATCTAGATGATTGATCAAGATAAGATGGATGCAGAAGAAATGGTCCAGTGTTCATTAGGCCCCATTCTGCTGGTGGAGTTAGAGGATGAATGATGTGCTGCCAGTAAAAGTATTAATATAGCATTAGTATTGATTTTTATTAGGATCCCTGTCTGCCCTGCCTAATCTCAGCTCTATTGACTTGTGGTACAGGCTAGCGCTCTGCCGGCTGGCTTAATGATCGATCACTGTGCTTGTCCTCTCCTCTCCAGCCACCCCCACTCCCCCTGTAACTACGACAGCACTCCACTCAGGGCTGAGGCTTTACTGTAACGCTTCTCCTCAAAAGAATCATATTTTGTCTGTAGAGTAGTTGCTGCACTTCACACAGTATATTATTACATATAAAAGTGTAATACTTCCTGATGTTTCTTTATATTACTCCTTAACTCTGCTTGTCTTGGAGGTTGGTCCTGTTCACATTGCATGGTGTGTGGCCTGAGACATTGTTTTTTCTTCAACCATTACCGAACCGTAACTGGTGTATTTGGCTCACTGACTCAAGGACAGCGTGACGCCTTCCGTTTGTAATCTGGGTGAATATGAGTGATAACTAAGGCAGAAGCATTCGTGTGTATGTGTGTTTGTGTGTGTGTCCATACATATGTGTGTTGTTGTTATCAAAATCACTCTGCAACTACTGAGTAAAACTTTGATCGGCCAGTTCGTAAAAATCTTCTTAAATTATTTATATTTAACTATGGGGCTATTAATTGTTTTGAAGACACTCTATTTACATTTATGATTCTGAAGTGGAAAAATGGATGAGCATCAGTGTCTCATTTAGGATTAAAGTAGTAGACTGAACCAGGGTTAGAAGGAGCTATTATGGTGAGTCATTTGGATGACGACTACATGCCATTTCAGCTGAGAGACCAGCGTCTGCTTTCTCCCTCTGTCTGCCTGTCTGTCTGCCTGTCTGTCCTTCTGTTTCACAGATATCTATGTTGGGAGAGATGTAGACGCAGACACATAAACATATGTATCTGTGACAGGCAGACGAGTCATTTTTTATTTTTAAAGCATGTTATGTTGAAGACTTCCCCGACGACTAATGACTGTCTGCTATTCGGCCCAAAAAAGAAAATCCATTTTTAGCCTCAGCTGGAAGCTCTCTGGTGCCCTCTGCTGAATATACTGTATGACATATACTGCACTCACTTTTGCCCCATCTAAGGCCATTCTCAACACATTACACACACACACACTCATGATATTGTGTGCTATATTAAATCTGCCCCCCTCCCTCCATCTCTCTCTCCCTGTGCCAACAGCCCAGGCGACAGCAAGACCCCAGCCCTGGCACCAACATGGGCAACAACGCTGATGATCACAAGATTCGCTAGAGGCCAGAGAGACGCAGGGGGTGGGGTCAGGGTGACCTGTCCATCGTACTAGGCCAGTCTCACACCCTGTCACCAAGCTGTTAACTGGAGAGACCAAAGTCCACATTGCTAGGGATTTGGGGATGGGTGGGGGTGGGGCCCTTTTTAATTTTAAGAAGGGACTGGGTGAGGTGGGTGTCCATTTTTAAGTGTGGTGTAAGAGGATCGACCCAAACCTCCTTGTCTTCGGGGGGGTTTTGCACTATCTGATACATTCAGTTTAGTACCCACATTGCCTTCTGTATGCATGGAGCACCTGCCTACCTATGTTTTCTTTTGTCCCTCTATGCAAGCTATTTCGGCAGCACTTTCTTTTACAATGCTTTATAAATAGGAAATTACTGGGTGATTAAATGGAACACATTTGTTCTTAAATAATTACATATTCTTCCTAAATTGTTACATTTCTAATAATTCCAAATATCTTCCATCTTCCTTATTGTTTCCCATAAAGTTTGTTTCAAATCAGGTAGCAACCTGAGGAGCACTGAGCATAAATGTATTTCACGCTAAATTCTAATCTATTGATAATTACAATCAGAAGTTGAAGCAATAACAAAGCGTCCACCCTGCCCCTGTTTCGGGTAAAAAGCTGAGGGATGGGGCTAGAAAAATGTAACCACTCTCAAATTCATAGACAGAGCTATGGATGCAAGGACTGACTATCCATAATATCAAAATTATAGTTTTAACCATGTTTTGAGACTGTATAGTCTCAAAATGTATTTATTTTGTTTTGAAACATTGGGGTAAAACAAGCTTCCCACTGGGCACACACTGATTAAATCAATGTTGTTTCAACATAATTCAATTAAATTACGTTGAACCAACGTGAAATAGACTTTGAATTGACGTCTGTGCCCAGTGGGTTATATTTTGGGTTCTGATGCGGCAAGACAGTTGAACTAAGCTTATGAGGCATTTATAAATTACATTCTTCAAGAATCAATGGGTATGTATCATTAATTTTCACTACATGACAAAAAGTATGTGGACACCTGCTTATCAAACATCTCATTCCAACATCATGGGCATTAATATGGAGTTGGTCCCCCCTTTGCTGCTATAACAATCTCCACTCTTCTGGGAAGGCTTTCCATTAGATGTTGGAACATTGCTGCGGGGACTTTGTTTCCACTCAGCCACAAAAGCATTAGTGAGGTCGGGCACTGATATTGGGCGATTAGGCCTGGCTTGCAGTCGGCGTTCTAATTCATCCCAAAGGTGTTCGATGGGGTTGAGGTCAGGGTTCTGTGCAGGCCAGTCAAGTTCTTCCACACCGATCTCAACAAACCATTTATATATGGACCTCGCTTTGTGCACGAGGGCATTGTCATGCTGAAACAGATAAGGGCCTTCCACAAACTGTTGCCACAAAGTTGGATGCACAGAATCGTCTAGAATGTCATTGTACGCTGTAGTGTTATGAGTTCCCTTCACTGGAACTAAGGGGCCTAGCCTGACCCATGAACAGCCCCAGACCATTATTCCTGGCACTATTCATTCGGGAAGGTAGCGTTCTCCTGGCATCCACCAAACCCAGATTTGTCCTTTGGACTCCCAGATGGTGAAGTGTGATTCAGCACTCGCTGGTCCCGTTCTGTGAGCTTGTGTGGCCTACCACTTTGTGCCTGAGCCGTTGTTGCTCCTAGAAGTTTCCACTTCACAATAACAGCACTTGCAGTTGACTGAGGCAGCTTTAGAAATTTTACGAACTGACTTGTTGGGAAGTTGGCATCCTATGACAGTTCCATGTTGAAAGTCACTGAGCTCTTCAGTACTGGCCGTTCTGTTACCAATGTTTGTCTATGAAGATTGCACATCCACTAATATGAAGGGGTGTCCACATACTCTTGGCCAAGTAGTTTATATGTCCAAAAATAAATGTAGCAACTATAGTTTGGAAATAGGCCTTTTTTGGTTCCAGGTAGAAGAACCATTTTTGATTTCATGTAGAACCCTCTGTGGGAAGGGTTCTACCAGAAAGGGTTTTCCTATGGGGACAGCCAAAATAACCCTTTTATGTTCCAGATAGCACCTTCAAGTACAAATAGTTACCAATCAATCACCTATATATTTTGTATTTATAAAGGACTATAAAAGATTGCTTAACAGCTATAATTTATCATATTATAGCACTATTTTAATGAAATTGTATTTTTTATTATTTTATTCATGTTTTGTGTGAAAGTCATGATGTTTACTTTTTTTATTTCTTTTCTCTATATATAAATACTGTATTTGTATGTCTTTATGCTATCGTAAGGGATATCAGTAGAATATGTAAAGTTGTGTTCAAGAAAAGTTACTTTTTCAAAGAGACTGTTGATTTGCCGGATGAGGAAGGTCTATCAACCTCAGCGCTTTCTATCTTCCTGTCTCCTCCATGTTAGCAGCATATTTTAACAGTCTTTGAACATGACTCTAGCAGCACATAGCGCACAATGAGGTCAGTGTCTCTGAGCTCGCTCTTTGGAAGTCGAGGCAAAGAGGCTTTCTCCTCTGCATAGTTTTTTTTATTATTCTCTTTATTTCACGTTTCATCCAGATCAGAGTTTGTAACGTCTCTAAGCAGTAACTTTCTCTTTTTTTGATCCATTGTGGCTTCATTCCAGAGGTTTGTCGCACATTTTGATCCAGCTCTGGGATCTATCTCCCTGAAAATTATGCAAGGACACAGCAACATTATCTCACTAACTTACCCTCCAGTTTTGTTTGGTATGTTTCAGGTAATCTGAATATCTTTGAGTTTCATCAACTATTGTGCTGTTGTCAGTGTTTCTTCCTCTTTACAGGAATACAGTTTTAACAGTTCATTCATATGAATTTGTCTGTACTGGGGATTTAGAGAGAGCAACATCTTTAAAGAGATTGAAGACTCTCTATTGCAATAAATGATGTGTGTAAACCCTGAATGGCTAACACGGGGCGCTGTATTGAAGCCACCATGCAGCCATCTTGGTACTCCTTCTCCGTTGTAAAAGATTTAGGAAGGTATAGAAATGCATTTATTAATGCCTACATTTGTTTTTGACACATTTATTCTATTACAGACACATTAACGCATACTTTTAAATTATATGCGAGTTAAACTTTTTTTTTAAATGAATCATCTCTAAAAACTTTTTTTTAGAGAGTACTAATGTTACTGTCTCCACTACAACAACAAAAAATACTCAAATACATGTCATTTTGACCATACATTTTTTTCTCTCCAAATTCATTCCTATAGATGCGGTAAAGAGGTCAATCGAACTTGACCAAAACAATGGAATTGCCATGCAAACGTGTGGGGGAAAGGGCCATGGGGGAAAAAGAGCCTACATTTAGGCTATTGTTTATATGTGTATTTCACACTATGTTGAGGTGAAAATCGCGGTATAACGCTTTTATGGATGTCAACCACAACACACGTTCATGTCATCTTTACCAATAAATTGCATTACAGTTAAAAACGAATTTGACTACCACCAACGATTTCTGTATGCTAGCTATAGTTCTGTATGCTAGCTATAGTTCTGTATGCTGGCTATAATTATGTATGCTAGCTATATTTATGTATGCTAGCTATATTTATGTATGCTAGCTATGCTCACCAGCTTATACGAACAGGAGTTAGCATATAGCAGTCACATCTTCTAAACCTGAAAAGGGTCAACTTCTACAGACAAATATATCCATAATCTGACTTAAGAAACCACATTGAGTACCTACTACAATACGTATATAATGACGGATTTGATGAATACTCACTTTGTTAGATCAGATTTGTTGACTGTGCGCCAATCTGGCATATGGAACGTCTGCATTCCATTGACTCCTATAACACATCTATGGAGGACTGCTCCAACTGGGTAGTGCCAATATGGTTGACCGGTGGCTTCAAAGGCTCTCAATGGCCAATACATAGAATCAGCAATCCAGGGTTTATATAAACCTTTGATTGCAATCCAGCACTGTTTCAACCAGTCATGAAATATTGGGATGAAATAGACCAAGAGTCAGTCTGGGGCTCAATAAACTGCATATGAAATTAAAGGAGAGCTCTATGGTCAAGTCTAGCAGCAGTGATGAACCTGTGGTTTTCTTCCATTAATTTCTAATGCATCAGCTCAGTATTTTATTCAAAGTTAATTTGCTTTCATTTGAAGAAAGAGGAAAGGTGGAGGAAGAAGCCTATGTTTTGTAAAGGGACAAACGTTAGACAGCAAGTTGTAAGATGTTGTTGTGCAGGTCAGAAATAATGGGGTTTAGGTGGACAGAGGGAGAGGCAGTGGGTTGTCACACTTTGCTATCGAAGCAAGTTCTAATTTCATACTGCATGGGATTGTATTTCCTTGAGTTAGGTTCTTATGTTTTTATCCCAAATACTTCTATAACACATATTTGCATAATGTTTCACATCCCACTAATGATGCTGTTCTTTTGCATTTACATCTCATAAAAACAATGTGCAAGGCCTTAGCTTGTTGCTTTAGTGTATCAAAGATTTACACAGTCAGTCATCTCAAGGTAGCATACCAATGTGGGTAACAGGAACGAACATGTTTACGTTATCTTCCATAGACCTTTGGGATGTTTAAACAATGTGTACAGTATTTCACAATATTCTGGGAGCTCTATTTCAAGTGTTTTGTTTGATATCTACTCCAGTGTATAGATTACCTGATAAAAGTGTCAGTGTACAAAACATGTTGGACACTCAGAAACTAACTGGCCTACCTCCAGCTGCAACCAAAAACAAATAGAAATCTTGGGTATTTTTTACTTCACAATTTTGTGAATATTTATTTCATTTAAATGTTTGTTACAGATGTAGGATCATCATTTGAACCAGTTTGCTACAGCAGGAAAATAATCCTGCAGCAACAGGAAATGTGAATTACTATGTGGATTTTAATGAATGGACATTTTTGTAGGGGTTGATAAATGTTTCTTAAGGGAAAATCTGAAATGTCAAAGTGGAAATACATCTCAAATACACAACACGTTTTAAATGTTGTGCATTGCAGGAAAGTTATCCTGTAACAGGGCGATCAAATTAAGATCCTACATCTGTAAATAGTGTGATCTGTGTGCATGAGGTCAGGAATGTCCAAAACACTGGAGTTATGATATACCCTACCTAGTAATGGTGTCCCAGCCTAGATTTCCAACATAACTGATTACAATCCCTGGAGAACAGGCCCTCCTCTCGTCTCTCCCTTCATGTGTAGGCCTACTCCCCAGAGCCCCAGCTAGCTGGTACCCCTGTCTGAGCTTCTCCCGTCACTTTAATGCTGGCATTAATGCTGGCAATAACACCAGAGACTGTCCTAGTTATTTTTTATAAATTGTTTATTTTATTATTTGTTTTAAGTTATTGATACTGGTTGACCTTTGTTTTGTTCAGGTTACGCAATGAAGAACTGTGTATTTCTGTGTTTAATGGCCTATCTTTTAACATTTTACTGAATAATTTAGGTTTCTTTCTCTCTGTTTTATGGTTTAGCTTGTATGGCTTGTTTTGTTAAGGGGAAACTTAAATATGAATTGTTGAATTTAACATGTTTCGTAATAAATTTGTAACAATCGTTGTACTTGGTCTTCTGCCTTTTTAAGAATCACTCTTACCAATAACACTAATTTATTACTGACTTTAAAACTGTCTATAGCGCACACTTTTGACTGGTATTGTACAGTTGAAGTCGGAAGTTTACATACACTTAGGTTGGAGTCATTAAAACTTGATTTTCAACCACTCCATAAATTTCATATTAACAAACTATAGTTTTGGCAAGTCGATTAAGACATCTACTTTGTGCATGACACAAGTAATTTTTCCAACAATTGTTTACAGACAGATTAACTCACTTTACAATTCACTGTGTCACAATTCCAGTGGGTCTGAAGTTAACATACACTTACAGCTTGGAAAATTCCAGAAATTATGTTATGGCTTTAGAAGCTTCTGATAGGCCAATTGACATAATTTGAGTCAATTGGAGATGTACCTGTGGATGTATTTCAAGGCCTACCTTCAAACTCAGTGCCTCTTTGCTTGACATTGTGGGAAAATCAAAAGAAATCAGCCAGGACCTCAAAAAAAAGATTGTAGATCTCCACAAGTCTGGTTGATCCTTGGGAGTAATTTCCAAACACCTGACGGTACCACGTTCATCTGTACAAACAATAGTAAGCAAGTATAAACACCATGGGACCACGCAGCCATCATACCGCTCAGGAAGGAGATGCGTTCTGTCTCCTAGTGATGAACTTACTTTGGTGCGAAAAGTGCAAATCAATCCCAGAACAACAGCAAAAGACCTTGTGAAGATGCTGGAGGAAACGGGTACAAAAGTATTTATATCCACAGTAAAACGAGTCCAATATTGACATAACCTGAAAGGCCACTCAGCAAGGAAGAAGCCACTGCTACCAACACCATAAAAAAGCCAGACTATGGTTTGCAACCTCCTCATGCCTTTTGCACACACTGTATATAGACTTTATTTTCTTTACTGTGTCATTGACTTGTTTGTGTTTTTGGCTTGTTTATTGTTTACTCCATGTGTAACTCTGTCTTGTTGTCTGTGTCACACTGCTTTGCTTTATCTTGGCCAGGTCACAGTTGCAAATGAGAACTTGTTCTCAACTAGCCTACACGGTTAAATAAAATAAATAAAATTCAAGGGTTTTTCTTTATTTTTACTATTTTCTACACTGTATGAATAATGGAATTATGTAGTAACCAAAAATATATTTGAGATTTGAGATTCTTCAAAGTAGCCACCCTTTGCCTTGATGACAGCTTTGCACACTCTTGGCATTCTCTCAACCACTTGTATGAGTGGAATGCATTTCAATTAACAGGTGTGCCTTCTTAAAAGTTAATTTGTGGAATTTCTTTCCTTCTTAATGCGTTTGAGCCAATCAGTTGTGCTGTGTCAAGGTAGGGGTGGTATACAGAAGATAGCCCTATTTGGTAAACGACCAAGGTCATATTATGGCAAGAACAGCTCAAATAAGCAAAGAGAAACGACAGTCCATCATTACTTTAAGACATGAAAGTCAGTCAATACGGAACATTTGAAGAACTTTGAAAGTTTCTTCAAGTGCAGTCCCAAAAACCATCAAGCGCTATGATGAAACTGGCCCTCATGTGGACAGCTACAGGAAAGGATGACCCAGAGTTATCTCTGTTGCAGAGGATATGTACATAAGTTCATTAGAGCCTCAGAAATTGCAGCCCAAATAAATGCTTCACAGAGTTCAAGTAACAGACACATCTCAACATCAACTGTTCAGAGGAGACTGTGTGAATTAGGCCTTCATTGTTGAATTGCTGCAAAGAAACCACAACTAAAGAACACCAATAAGAAGAAGAGACTTGCTTGGGCCAAGAAACACGAGCAATGGACATTAAACCAGTGGAAATCTGTCCTTTGGTCTGATGAGTCCAAATTTGAGATTTCTGATTCCAACCGCCGTGTCTTTGTGAGACGCAGAGTAGGTGAACAGATGATCTCTGCATGTGTGGTTCCCACACTCCTCCCAGCATGGAGGAGGAGGTGTAATGGTGTGGGGGTGCTTTGCTGGTGACACTGTCTGTGATTTATTTATGATTCAAGGCACACTTAACCAGGATGGTTACCACAGCATTCTGCAGCAATGCTCCATCCAATATGGTTTGCACACTTAGTGGGACTATCATTTGTTTTTCAACAGGACAATGGCATAACACACCTCCAGGCTGCGTAAAGGCTATTTGACCAAGAAGGAGAGAGATGGAGTGCTGCATCAGAAGACCTGGCCTCCACAATACCCGACTTCAACCCAATTGAGATGGTTTTGGATGAGTGGGAGCGCAAAGTGATGGAAAAGCAGCCAACAAGTGCTCAGCATATGTTAGAACTCCTTCAAGACAGTTGGAAAAGCATTCCAGGTGAAGCTGGTTGAGAGAATGCCAAGAGTGTGCAAAGCTGTCATCAAGGCAAAGGGTGATACTTTGAAGAATCTAAAATCTAAAATATATGTTGATTTGTTTAACACTTTTTTGGTTACTACATGATTCCATATGTGCTGTTTCATAGTTTTGATGTCTTCACTATTATCCTACAATGTAGAAAATAGTAAAAATAAAGAAAAACCTTTGAGTCGGTGTGTCCAAACTTTTGACTGGTACTGTATATATTTTTTTCTTCTTCTGTATTTACAAAAGTATGTGGACACCCCTTCAAATGAGTGGATTTGGCTTTTTCAGCATACCTGTTGCTGACAGATACATAAATTATAGCACACAACCATGCAATCTCCATATACAAAACATTGGCAGTAGAATGGCCATTACTGAAAAGCTCAGTGACTTTCAATGTGGCACCGTCATAGGATGCTGGAAAACAAGTCAGTTCATCAAATTTCTGCCTTACTAGAGCTGACCCGGTCAACTGTAAGTACTGTTATTGTGAATTGGATCAACAACGGCTCAGCCGCAAAGTGGTAGGCCACATAAGGTCACAGAATGGGACCGCAGAGTGCTGAAGAGCATGGAGCATAAAAAACGTCTGTCCTCGGTTGCAATACTCACTACCGAGTTCCAAACTGCCTCTGGAAGCAACTTCAGCACAATAACTGTTTTTCGGGTGCTTCATGAAATGGGTATCCATGGCCGAGCAGCTGCACAAGATTATTAAGCCTAAGATTATACGCGATGTCAAGCATCGTCTGGAGTGGTGTAAAGCTTGCCGCCATTGGACTCTGGAGCAGTGGAAACGCCATCTCTGGAGTGATAAATCACGCTTCACCATCGTAGGCCGACGGATGAATCTGAGTTTGGCGGATGCCAGGAGAATGCTACCTGCCCCAATACATAGTGCCAACTGTAAAGTTTGGTAGTGGAGGAATAATGGTCTGGGGCTGTTTTTCATTGTTCAGGCAGCTTAGTTCCAGTGAAGGGAAATCTTAACGCTATAGCATACAATGACATTCTAGACAATTCTGTGCTTCCAACTTTGTGGCAACAGTTTGAGAATGGTCCCTGTGGCGCAGTGGTCAAAGACACTGCATCTCAGTACAAGAGGAGCCACTGCAGTACCAGGTCTGAATCCAGGCCGGAATCACATCCGGGTGTGATGTCCCATAGGGCAGTGCACAATTGGCCCAGGGTCGTCCGGGGTAGGCCGTCATTGTAAATAAGAACTTGTCCTATCTGACTTGCCTATTTAAATACAAAAAATTAACAAGTTCCAGGAGAAATGTTCCGACTTCTAGTGGAAAGACTTCCCAGAAGAGTGGAGGCTGTTATAGCAGCAAAGGTGTGACCAACTCCTTAATACCGATGACTTTGTGTAACAGTATAACTTTAGACCGTCCCCTCGCCCGAACCAGGGACCCTCTGCACACATCAACAACAGTCACCCACGAAGCATCGTTACCATCGCTCCACAAAAGCCGCGGCCCTTGCAGAGCAAGGGGAACTACTACTTCAAGGTCTCCACATACTTTTGGTCATGTGGTGTATATTGAACAAAATTCGGCAGAACCTCCCACTTGGTCAGCTGACCAGGAAGTGGGTGTTTCTTCGCGATGCACAGGAAGTTGAATAATCAGCTGATACTGGAGGTGTTTTGATGGAAGTTGCTGTTGTTTGTGGAGAGTTTTTATTCCTTCTCTTCAATTCATTATAAAGACACATCAAACGATAAAAGGAATTCGGTGGACTTTGAACTAATAGTGAGGTTTTTAATATTAGCTAAGTGACACGGTTGTAATTTCAATTCATAGCTGCCTGTATTGCTATTGAGTTCTCGATAATGAAGAAAATAGCAACGTAGCTGACGTTAGTCAACGCTTTGAGACGTTCTTTGTTTATGTTGTGCCAGACAAAGCTGCAGTGTTTGGTTTCGTCTTTTTGAAGATCGTTTTATATTTGTTTATAATTGTGAGTGAATATCGATTACAATAACGTTACAGGGGAGCTAAATAATGTTAACGATAGCTAGCTAGCATAACTACAAGTTACCGACAATTGTTGTCAAGCCGCTGAGTTGTCCTGTATAGTCTGATCATAAACGAGACAGCTGAGATCTTTAGATAGTGACGAGTGTGGAAAGACTTCAGTCTAGTTGTTGTGTGGTCGTCATTTGCGCATCACTCAGTCAGTCAACTCATCTGCGACCTGTTGGTAGAACTAGCTAACGTACATGTCAGCCACCAACCTAAGTCTCAGTTGGCTTTGTGTGTAACGTAGCAAGTTGGTTGCGCAATTCCTGTATGCTAGCTACTTGTCAACAAGGATCACTTCATATGCTAACAGTAATCGCTCGTCGCTAATTATTTGGTGTCTTGGTCTCTGAGAACGTACCATTTGTCCCGCTGTCAATATATTTCATGGTGTTTTATGTAAAGCCGTATTGTTTATGAATTAAGTATTTATTGTGTTAACTTCATGTTGTATAGAAACAATAGGAGTGTTTAAGAAGAGGATTGGGCAGTTTAGTATTAAAGAAAGGTCCAGTTCAGGCAGAGAACCTTGTTGAAAATCCTTCTCCCTACTCGCCAATGCTGGATCTGGAAGTTGTTCCTGAAAGATCTTTAGGAAATGAACAATGGGAATTCGCGTTAGGTAAGTGACTCCTGAAGAGACTATTGGGTATTTCTTCAACCTACCACACACCTCAACTAATATGCATGTTTTCCCAGTAAGTTGTTTTTAATGGTTGTTTGTCATTTGTAAATGAGAACTAAAGCAATCTCTTAATATATTGTCCATGTTCTTGTCACAGGGATGCCATTGGCCCAGGCCATTTCCATTTTACAGAAACACTGCCGCATCATCAAGAATGTCCAGGTTCTTTACAGTGAACAAGTAAGAGATTAGTTAACTACTATTGTGTGTGATATAGGGTGTGGGCTGTCAGATTAATTTGACTGTTTTTTGATTGACTGTCCATTGAAATGGTATGTTATGTTACTGTGCTTCTAGACACCACTTAGTCATGACCTCATACTCAACTTGACTCAGGATGGAATTAAACTGCTGTTTGGTGCCTGTAACCAGAGACTGAAGGTGAGGGAGACATGCTCTGGTTTATCATGACGCTACAGACAATAAGGCTGTCTATGTTGACTTATCAAGTCTCTCATTACTCATGTTTAGGTGATTGAAGTATACGACTTGAGCAAAGTTAAATTGAAATACTGGTGAGTGATCTCTAGTTCCTTGTGCTAATACCAGTGTGACTGGAGTTGTCATAGCAAATGTATTCACTATATATACAAAATTATGTGGACACCCCTTCAAATGAGTGGATTTGGCTATTTCAGCCATATCCGTTGCAGACAGGTGTATAATATCGAGCACACAGCCATGCAATCTCTATATACAAACATTGGCAGTAGAATGGCCTTAATGAAGAGCTCAGTGACTCAGTGATCTGGCACCGTCATAGGATGCCACCTTTCCAACAATCAGTTTGTCAAATTTCTGCCCTGCTAGAGCTGCCCCGGTCAACTGTACGTGTTGTTAGAAATGGTTTGTCAAGATCGGTGTGGAATAACTTGACTGGCCTGCACAGAGCCCTGACCTCAACCCCATCAAACACCTTTGGGATGAGTTTGAATACTGACTGCGAGGCAAGCCTAATCACCTCACCTCACTAATGCTCTTGTGGCTGACGGAAAGCAAGTCCCCGCAGCAATGTTCCAACATCTAGTGGAAAGCCTTCCCAAAAGAGGGGACGCTGTTATAGCAGCAAAGGGGGGACCAACTCCATATTAATGCCCATGATTTTGGAATGAGATGTTTGACGAGCAGGTTTCCACATACTTTTGGTCATGTAGTGTATCTGACAGTTTGTCAGACTGGAATAGTTTGTTGTAGTCCATGAGAATAACTTGTTTTGCAAATTGTTCAGTTTGTGTTGGATGTGGGATTTTGTGCTACTACATATACTGTTATAGTATCTAGGCCTAAATTGTCATTGTCTTGCAGTGGAGTACATTTCAACACTCAGGCTATAGCACCCACCATAGAGCAGATTGATCAGTCCTTTGGCGCCACACACCCTGGAGGTAAGGGAAGATAGAACTTTTTGTCTTATTGATAGTACTGTGGAATGCTGCAAGGCTTGTTGTGTTTGACCATGTTTTCCTCACTCCCCAGTATACAATGCTGCAGAGCAACTGTTCCACCTGAACTTTCGAGGACTCTCCTTCTCCTTCCAGCTTGACTCATGGAATGAAGCTCCCAAGTATGAGGTGAGACTATTACCTTACCCTGCTATATTTATCCCTAGTGTGCTGTTTTTCTGACTGGCTTTATGGTTAACCCTGTTTGACATAGCTGCTACACAGCAACTGTCTTCCATAACTTGCGCTTCTTGTTCAAACCTTACTGGTTTCCCTCGCTGATTTTCTGTGCATTACGTTACCTGGCCGACAACCCCTCATAGACCTTGTTTACCAGATAAAGAACTAGTCTTTTTGCCTTAGAAAATTATTTCTGTTAGCGATAATGAGAACCCCCGTACCTCTTTTCGACACCTTGGCAATGAACAAACAAATGTACATACTTCATTACCAATACAGCATGAGTATTTGGTTTTGAAGAATTTGGTAATGCTGGAATACAAAACAAATTGGCCCCGAAAATGACTCACTATGTCTTTATTATGAAAATACGTTGTTATAAAGCTTTTGATGTGAGTACTTGTATATCCATGTATTGAATATGAGCTGTTGAAATGCACACGCCAGTCTACTCCCAGTTGTTTTGCTTTGACAGCCTAACTTTGCCCATGGCTTGGCCTCCCTGCAGATTCCACACGGGGCCACAGTGAAACGGATGTACATCTCCGCTGGGAACAACCTACAGGACACCAAGTAAGAACACAATGTATTGACAAGCACACCTGGAATAATGGTTGAGCATAGCAAGTTTATGGGGAGATGGAGGGTGAAGGGGAAGATACAGTGTGTTTGGTGAGCTTGTTTACTCAGATGTAAATCTCCTTCGAATATGATTAGGTTTAAAACTGATGCATTTGAGTTATCTAAATACTTATTATTAAGTATTGAGAGAAAAACATGAATTTGTAATGACCTGACTATGACTCACTCTGTCGTTCCTCAGGGCCCCAGTGATGCCCCTTGCCTGTTTCCTTGGCAACGTTTTTGCAGAGTGTGTGGATGTGCTGAGGGATGGGGTGGGGCCACTTGGTCTGAGACTTCGCCTCCTCACTGCAGGTACTTAGCAAGGGGACATTTGAACCCACTCGTGTCCCATGAGTACAACACCATCAGAACTGTGGAATTCAAGCTAAATCGGTTCAGGTTGGTATTCCTTTTGAGGCTTCCTGAGTACATGCCACTGAAGGGACTGGAGGAAGTAGGTATTTTCCTCCTGTAGCGCAATCAGTCCTCAATTCTAATTGGATCAGGCTACTCTTCTCTTCCTCCCTTTAATTAATGAATTAATAGAGCCTCATGGTCTGGAGCTACAATATAATGCTTTCCTGCCAGTCCCTCAGGTCTATCACATTCCATGCTCTCTTCAGTCCACACATTAGCCCGTTAATCTCGTCACCATATATCACCTCTGACATGCCCCTCTAGGGAGGCTGAGCTAAACAAATGACCTACTACACCCGTTATTAGATGGGGAGGAGGTCTATCAAAATAGGCCCTCATCAATCTCTGTGTTTAGACGTGTCTCCTTAGACCAGCTGTTTTGTTTGTCTCTGTGGTTTTATGTATGATATACAGTCCTAATGAAACACCTGAGAGGAAGATGTGCTCCAACAATTTTGCAACAGCAGGTCTAATTAAGCTTGCGTAATGAGTGGTCTTCCTATCCTCAGGATGTGGGCCCGGGGTGATGGCTGATGCCAAGGTGCGTGCCGTGGAGAGGAACATTTACTTTGGAGACTCCTGTCAGGATGTGCTGAGCGCTCTGGGCTCACCACACAAAGTATTCTACAAGTCTGAAGACAAGGTTTGGCCCTCTACTCTGCTTCCTGTCTCTTTCTTTCCCTTGACCTGCTCCTTTCAGCAGTTGATATGGTCCTCTCTATGTTGATAAACAAGCTCTCTTCATGTTTGGGTTTCCTGTTTCAGATGAAGATCCACTCTCCGTCACCTCACAAGCAGGTCCCGTCTAAATGCAATGACTACTTCTTCAACTACTTCACCCTGGGGGTGGTGGGTATTGGTGTTCCATGGGGGGTTGTTAGAGAGGGCTTGCCTTAATTATGTTGACATTAAAGCTCAATGTAAGATGTTGCTTGTTTCTTAACACTGTTTGATTGGTCCCTTTTTGTTTTTTTCCAGGACTTACTCTTTGATTCTAGCACACACCTGGTGAAGAAGTTTGTCCTTCATACTAACTTCCCCGGCCATTACAATTTCAACATGTAAGCCTCTCTCTGCTTCAGTTAAGACAGCTGGCACCTCATTGGTCCTTGGCTGAAGTATACCATTTTCAGACATATGATCCATTTGAATAAATTATTTCCTGTAGAGCCAAAAGAGGCTATTAAACTCCTTAGTGGTGAAGTAATTTAGTCACAGAAGTGCTGTTCACTACACTCAGTAACATGTAACTGTCTCTCTCAACAATAGATATCATCGATGCGATTTCAAGATTCCACTTGTCATCAAGAAAGGTGAGTTTTCTAATCAGCATTTTCATTGTATTTGGTGAACTCTGTCTGTCTCCTCACGTATCCCTGTCTGTCTCCTCACGTATCCCGGTCTGTCTCCTCACGTATCCCTGTCTGTCTCCTCACGTATCCCTGTCTGTCTCCTCACGTATCCCGGTCTGTCTCCTCACGTATCCCTGTCTGTCTCCTCACGTATCCCTGTCTGTCTCCTCACGTATCCCGGTCTGTCTCCTCACGTATCCCTGTCTGTCTCCTCACGTATCCCTGTCTGTCTCCTCACGTATCCCGGTCTGTCTCCTCACGTATCCCGGTCTGTCTCCTCACGTATCCCTGTCTGTCTCCTCACGTATTCCGGTCTGTCTCCTCACGTATCCCTGTCTGTCTCATCACGTATCCCTGTCTGTCTCCTCACGTATCCCTGTCTGTCTCCTCACGTATCCCTGTCTGTCTCCTCACGTATCCCTGTCTGTCTCCTCACGTATCCCTGTCTGTCTCCTCACGTATCCCGGTCTGTCTCCTCACGTATCCCTGTCTGTCTCCTCACGTATCCCTGTCTGTCTCCTCACGTATCCCTGTCTGTCTCCTCACGTATCCCTGTCTGTCTCCTCACGTATCCCGGTCTGTCTCCTCACGTATCCCGGTCTGTCTCCTCACGTATCCCTGTCTGTCTCCTCACGTATCCCTGTCTGTCTCCTCACGTATCCCTGTCTGTCTCCTCACGTATCCCTGTCTGTCTCCTCACGTATCCCTGTCTGTCTCCTCACGTATCCCTGTCTGTCTCCTCACGTATCCCTGTCTGTCTCCTCACGTATCCCGGTCTGTCTCCTCACGTATCCCTGTCTGTCTCCTCACGTATCCCTGGTCTGTCTCCTCACGTATCCCTGTCTGTCTCCTCACGTATCCCGGTCTGTCTCCTCACGTATTCCGGTCTGTCTCCTCACGTATCCCTGTCTGTCTCCTCACGTATCCCTGTCTGTCTCCTCACGTATCCCTGTCTGTCTCCTCACGTATCCCTGTCTGTCTCCTCACGTATCCCTGTCTGTCTCCTCACGTATCCCGGTCTGTCTCCTCACGTATCCCTGTCTGTCTCCTCACGTATCCCTGTCTGTCTCCTCACGTATCCCTGTCTGTCTCCTCACGTATCCCTGTCTGTCTCCTCACGTGTCTGTCTCCTCACGTATCCCTGTCTGTCTCCTCACGTATCCCTGTCTGTCTCCTCACGTATCCCTGTCTGTCTCCTCACGTATCCCTGTCTGTCTCCTCACGTATCCCTGTCTGTCTCCTCACGTATCCCTGTCTGTCTCCTCACGTATCCCTGTCTGTCTCCTCACGTATCCCTGTCTGTCTCCTCACGTATCCCTGTCTGTCTCCTCACGTATCCCTGTCTGCCTTTCAGAAGGTGCTGCCGCTCAGGGGGAGGACTGCACCCTCACTACCTACAGCAAGGTCAGACATGCCTACACTGCTCAGTCTTTGCCTAGCTCACTCAAAAGTAGTGAAAAGAGCAACTATTGGTGAATGTTATAGCTACTTCAGACGAGGTTTGTGTTCTTCTGACTGACTATGGTTGTTTCTTCCATAGTGGGATCAGATTCAGGAGCTGCTTGGACAACCCATGGAGAAGCCTGTCGTGCTCCACAGGTAAGAGATGCCTGGGTCATAATTTACATGACTTCTGTCAGTTGAAACATTTTCACTGTACATCTGACTGCTGGCCCTGCAGTTAACAAAAAGGTGTAAAAAACAACGTGTTTCACAGGTCATCCTCGGCAAATAACACCAATCCCTTCGGCTCTACATTCTGTTTTGGACTACAGCGAATGATCTTTGAGGTAAGAACACTTGGTGTGTGGGTCGCGTGATGACGGTATTAGCTTGAGAAGTACAAAGGCCTGGATGTATGTAAACTATGTAAGGTATGTGTCTGAACTGTGCCAACTTGTCGTCCCAGGTGATGCAGAACAACCACATAGCTTCAGTGACCCTGTACGGAGCCCCCAGACCCAGCAGCAGGGCCAGAGCCGAGGCCATCGGCCACTGAACAGCATCCCACTGGCGCCCCAGACCCCAACCCATACCCGGCCTGAGGGCTGTCTCCCCACCGCTCCAGTCTGCTCCACACCAGCCCTGGGCTGATCAGCAGTGTACTCTCTGTCTCAGCCACTGCCATCTTCACACCAGAGAGGCCCGCTAGAAGCTCCTCTGGACCCATCTGCCCCTGTGTGACGGGCGCCTCATGCAGGGTCCTGCTAGGAGCCTTACGGCAGCCATCATCCCTTCTCCCTCTGACTGACCCTGTCCCAATGCTCTTCATCATCAGAACACTTGTTAGATGTGTTGACAGTGTACATTTGTATGCCTGTGAGCAGAAACAAATGCTCACCTGCTTACACAAATGAGCACCTGCATGCATGCTGTAGTTTTTTTTAAATTGACATTTTAATACATGATTAACATACATCAGAAACAGATACCAAAATCCTGCCACAGACACCAAAACCATTTCAATCCTTTCTTCACTATATGTTCATATTACCGATTTTAAAACGCATGCATATGGATGCAGGCTCATCTGCAGCACTAACACATTACGTACATCATTTCATACACAGACATATACACATACAGAAACAGCCATGCATGCACATCGACCTAAACCAATGCATGCACACACAAACAAACAATTGCATGAACATAGTTTTTATTTTTAAGATTACAAGCACAAACTGGCCACACCTTGGAGTGTCCTAGTGCTTTGCATGCTGTGAGGGGTACTGTCTTGGTTCATGAACAAACACACACATACTGGCCCACACACACACATTCATACACTCATGCCATGACCAAGTCCACAGCATAAGCCACCTCCTATTGCAAGGCAGTGAAGCACCAAATACATTTATAGTTTATTTTGTGTTTTTGCATGGAACGATAAAAACATTGGTTTTGACATTTGCACTAAGATACACCATATTTACTTGATTCTTGTCTCCTATCCACTGCGGATTGTGTATTTTGTTTCCATTAGTGATGACTGAGTAAAGGCTCGTGCTCCTCTGTCACCTGAAAAGCCATGCTTCTTTCCTTCCAGATGTACACCATCTCCTCCAACATCCACTGCTACCACTGTCCTTTACAACCTTCCCCCCTCATGCGCTCTCATCATTGCTCCCTTTCTCCATCCATTTCCCTGATCTCTTTTTCTATTCACAATAGATATCTAAATGAGTCCAGCTAAACCCCTTAGATGTACTTCATCATTGCTGTCATTCATTATCATTTGTTTTGTTAATTTGCCAACATTTTAGCCAAAGATGTTTTAGCATGTTTTAAGTTGTCATTTTAGTTTTGTCAACTTGACCTCTTGCCTAGAAGAGCTGACATTCCCTCCTAAAACAAGATTATTTTTTATTGCAGGCCCCAGAACCATAATCTTGATCTCATCTTAGTACTTCTTGAATATATGTTCTTTATAATTGCTTTGTGCTTTTTAGTGCAGATCTTTTATCATTCAGTTTTTACTCTAACCAAGATGTCTTCTATATGTGTAGCAGTCTCTTCTGGTGTTCGATGTTTGTACAGATTTGTAAATAGTGTGCCCTTTTCTTTTGGCTTGTCATTTTAAGATAATGGTACGATGTGGGCCTGAATTGTTTTAAGGTCAGAGCACACGCCAGACGCGACACTTCTATTACATAGGAATTCTGTTTGATATCTCTCCCCCCTAGTGGAGAGAACACTGTCTGGCTCCTTAACCCTGGGCCTGAATGGGTCCTTCATCTCTATAGCTCAGCTTTAACCACTATTAGTATTAGAGACCGATGCTGAAGATGGGATAAATCAGAGACAAAGATGGATAGGGAAGGTAGCCCTGTACACTCTGTTTAGAACCCCCGGATGTGTGTGTGGTCAGTCGCCCTGTTATAGTGGGTTGATCATGTAGTGGTGCTAGAACAGAGGTATTGTTCATGTTGTTCTGTCACAGGTGGCTGGTTTGCCTGTCAGCCCCACTCAGACCAGCCCTCAGCTTTGCAGCGTGTGATGCAGGCGTATTACATGGGCATTGTTTGTTCTGTTACATTGACTTGTTTCATGAGTTGCGATGAAAAAAGCCTGTGCTGCTGTTGATGTTAAAAGTATACCCCTTTGCTTTGTTCAAGTAGTATACAACAACAAAAAAGCTACAATTCTTTGTTAATGTTGTGCCTCATTTCCCACCAAGCCTGTCTTGACTTCTTTTTATAAATGAAACTATTGAACAGCATTGAGTATGACTGAGCATGATGAGCTAACATGATTGACTGACTGTCACCCATAGGCCATCATTTCCCTCTTGCTCCATAAAAAACATGACAAATTGTAGAATAAAGACTTGATGTACAGTGCAGGTCCTGAGCTCAGTCATGAAGGGCTAATCCTCATCAACCCCTGGTGTTCTGATTGGAAGATTTGCACAATACACAATACATTATTTTGCTTTGTTCTAGTTGCTGGACACAGAAACATGTATATCACTGAACATCTCACAGCAAGACTATGGTTTTAACATCAGTCTGACCGTCACCACCGGCCAACCCTTCATGACCTGAGCTACACACACTGGTTGTTGGAGTTCCAATACAATGCAATGCAATCCCGGCCGGGTACATTTGTTGCATCTGATATAACTCACTGTAGATGAGTTTGCATTTATATTAGCGAGCAAACAAATGCAACACAACTGATGTTGTGGTAACGTTACTGGAATGTTACTGCTGAGCATGAGCTGGGCTGTGTTAGCCCAATCTCAGGTGGACATAGATCTTGTTTTAAATGCCAGGAGAAAGGGGATGCTTCCTTTTCAGCTGTTGGCTTTGCCTGTTTTATTTCCTCTCAATTGATCCTATTTTTGCATTGGATTGTATTAATGACTGTAATTAAGACTGTAATTATAAATGAACAACTTCAGTTGAGTTTAATGCTATGTATTGTCTCCCTTTATATTGTATGTTTTATCCCCATTCCCCAAAGTAGTTATTTTAGGTGGATTCAGTCAATTTAACCCAGTTCTGGAAATGGGAGTTATCCTTAATTCAACATGTGAATCAAATTAATTGGAATCTGGTGTCATATTTTGGATAACTTTACTTCTGTACAATAAAGAATATGTAGATCAACATTATCAAGCATGTCATAAAAAGCAATAACCGTTGCTACGGTGAATCAGAACGGTCTGCTTAAAGCTTGCACAATGCTCCTGAATGATGCAAGAATGCTGTGATTAAGATGAGCTCCTCATAAAATCTACTGTCAAACTCAACATTTGAATTTGATAAAATTGCTCATTCTGAATTTTGTTCATTTAAAAAAAATCCTGTTACTGTGTGTACAAAAAGGATATGAAAATGTTGATGTAATAAATATGACAAAAGTCTTGAGCTGTATTTTTTCTTTTTAAAGAACAAAAAAGCAGTACATGCACATGTTTTCCACCAGGGACAATTTCAGTGTTAACTGATTGCTTTACATTTTGATATCAACAGCATGTCGTCTACTTACAGCATTTGGACTACAGTTGGAGGTATAGCTGAACATAACAAGTTTAAAAAGAAACAGCATGTAAGGATTCTGATTATCAGAAGTATTGTAAATGAAAGCACACCACACTCAACTGTTCAGGGTTTACTCTGGGCTTTGGTTTGTTGCTTGGTGATTGTCATCTTCAGTGTAGCTAATTGTGAACTAAAAAAGTAGGTGCTGTGCACATAACATTCATGAATATGTCAACTCTACCTCTGTTGGAAAGTTTCTAAGAAAGATTTCTGGAACTACACTGAAGAAAAATATAAATGCAACATGTAAAGTGTTGGTCCCATGTTTCATGAGCTGAAATATAAGATCCCAGAAAAGTTCAATATGCAGAAAAAGCTTATTTCTCTAAAATGTTGTGCACAGATTTGTTTGTACCCCTGTTATTCAGCATTTCTCCTTTGCCAAGATAATGCATCCACCTGCCAGGTGTGGCACATCAAGAAGCTGATTAAACAGCATGATCATTACACAGGTGCACCTTGTGCTGGTGCCAATAAAAAGGCCAGTGTAACGTTTTGCCACACAACACAATGCCACAGATGTCTCAAGTTTTGAGGGATTGCGCAATTGGCATGCTGACTGCAGGAATGTCCACCAGAGCTGTTGCCAGATAATTGAATGTTAATTTCTCTACCATAAGCCGCCTCCAACGTAATTTTAGAGAATTTGGCAGTACGTCCAACCGGCCTTACAATCGCAGACCACATTTATGGCGTTGTGTTGGTGAGTGGTTTGCTGATGTCAACATTGTGAGCAGAGTGCCCCATGGTGGCGATGGGGTTATGATATGGGCAGGCATAAGCTACAGACAACAAACACAATTGCATTTTATCAATGGCAATTTGAATGCAAAGATACCAGCAACTTCGCACAGCCATTGAAGAGGAGTGAGACAACATTTCTTTGAAATTGTTGCATTTATATTTTTGTTCAGTATATATATAATGAGGTCCATTGGGGACATCCTGCCACAGCTACAGTTGATGCATTGAGCTTTGTCTCCCTTCATTTCAGATTCAAGTCTACCTACATGTATCATCTGATGTGTAATCGCACACAAAGGGTGTGTTCGTAAATTCAATCTGGATTCGTAAATTCAGAGCGTTGTCAGATTGTCCGTTCGCAAATTCAGAGCGTTGCGCTTCAGAGCTTGCTAGCTACTTTCAGACACAAATTAGAGAACACCTCACTCTAACCATTTTACTCGCCCTGGCAGAACTATCCAGAGTGTAGGTGACTGTAACTGTGCCGCTGGAAACAATCTAATTACATTTTTGCCGACGTTTACTGACGCCGGCCATATTCAACGGGTGTTGAGTGTTCGTAAATTCACCAGTTATTCTGCGCTCTGACACACTCAGACAAGAGTGCTCTGAAATCGGAGTAGATAGTCAGAGTGAATTTACGAACGCACCCAAAGATACTTCATTTACAACGCCGAACTGTATATTCTACTGCACAAAATAAACCTGGCACATGTTTCAATCTATATTGACCTTATTGAGGCTCTGTGCAATAAAATAAACAAAGTAAGTCATACTGTACCTAAATTGAGCAGGGGTGTTTTTAAAACATTACCACCACAGTAAATTTACCAACTGGTTTTACATCCAGGATTTTTCCAAGAAAAATATAAGAAAAATACCTAGAGACAATGCACATTTACCATGGCTGTAAACTGTTAAGCAAAAACCACTGTGTTACCTAAAAATAACTGTACCTAACATTCAATCACAGCTTCCATATCCCAATGGCTCTTTCACAGTGTAGTCCCTCTAATCGACATAACACAAAGCCCTCAATGCTTTACAAACACGGTAACATCATAGTCCTGTTCCACTGTAGTCTCGGAGTCCTTCTGTCCTGTTGTCCCGAGTACCTTGCCCCTCCACTTAAAGGGCCATGGGGTGGGGGCCAGGTTACTGTGACAGCTCAGTTGGGGGTCATGCAGCAGGTTCCACATGAGCCAGATCTGTGGCACTGTCAGGCTGTGTACCACCATCAGCTCCCTGTAGAAACAAGGGTCAAACACCTGGAGGTGGGGAGCAGCAGAGGGGCGCACAATTCCAAATGTACGGAAACCTTCATGGCGTGATGGTTTGACTCCGATTCTCTTTAAGCACATGCCTAAGAACACATCGTCGATGGGGAATAATTCTACCTGCTGACACGCTCCAGTCAGCCGCCTGGCGGTGTGACCGGACATCACAAAGCCTCCCCCTCCTGCATATGACGGATACATTGTCTGGCCGTACACAAACTCAGGCACAAAGTACTTGCTGCTGCGCCGGCGGATGGGGCGGGCGTGGTGGATGATGTCACCCACAAAGAGGTCCTTGTCAGGCTTCTGACCCTTCAGCATCTGCAAAATGTTGTCTATATTCACGTAGACATCCGCATCACCTTTGAAGATAAACTGGACATTGGAGCAGCTGTCATTCACCCACTGGAGGAAGTGGGTCTCTTTAAGTGTCAAATTGAAAAATGTGTCATCAAAGTCCCAGAGGAGAATGTCCCCAAAGGTGTGGCTTTCATAGGCAAGAAGCCGGTCCCATAAAGGCAGGGCTGTCTTGTTCCTGGGTACCCCAAGGAGGAATACAGTCTTCACTGTCTGCCCATCCTGGAGAACACCCTCTCTTCCCCAGGTGTGCCGCACTACCTGCCTCCTTTCAAAGTCTGCTGCTACGGACTTGATAGTAATGAGCATGTAGAGCTCACCTGAGCACTTCCCTGGCTGGTCTATCAGCAGTCTGAAGTCCCGGTTGTCCTTATCTCTTAGGTAACCTTCAAAGTCAAAAGGTGGTTGTGTGGGTAAAACAGGAGCAGCCTTTGTTGGAGCAACCTTCTTTGTCCCCTCATCTTTCTTTGACTTGGATCTAGATTTGGTCTTGGTCTTAGGTTTGGATTTAGACTGAAGTTTGGACTTCGGATGTGACTGAGGCTCAGACTGGCACTTTGTCTTATCTGGGTGCGTAGAGGGGACCAGTTTAGTCACATGGCTCTCTGGTAGAGCCCCTAGAAGAGCACGGGAGCTTGTAGAGCCCTGCTCTAAGTGCCAAGTGTCCCAGGTGGGAGTGAAGCATTGGTGGGCATACAACAGCAGACAGAATAGCCCCAACATGATCAGGGTGCACAGAACATCTCCTTTTATGTGAATTCTCCTCATTGTGTCCCACTGAACCTATTTCCCTTCAAAGGCTGATTTAATTTACAACTCTTTTCCCATTAATTTGTATTTTCCTCTTCCTCAGGATCTCTGCGATCAGAAAGCGCCATACAGCATCCTGTGAAGAGTTCACAATACTGATCACCCATGCAAGAGCAATTCCCGAGAGTTTTTCTGGGGGACCCTTAGGTCCTGCTGGATAATGCTCCGTAACCCAACACTCTGCAGTCCTTATGTTTCTACTCCAGTATCTCAGAGGGGTTTTCCCTTTAGTCCGCAAAATTAATTCCATTCCATCTCTTCAGCAGGCTGTAATCCTAGATATGAAAATAAATGACGAGAATTACATTGTATACAAACAAGGAAAATAACAAAATATATTTGACATAAGTTTTTTTTGTTACTTTTATATTTGCAGTTACTTTGTTCTTATTTTTCTTTGACTTTATTTTTCATAAATTATCTGCAGTTCAAACTCATTTCCCCAAGTGTCCAGAACTAATGCAAGAATGTTCCTACCTTTTCCTATAGCAGACACGCCCCCTCAACGGAACAGAACAGATCCTCTCCCAGTAGTCTACAGAAATTGACCACGGTTTCCAAGTTAGCGTTCAAATGACACATCAGAAGCAAATGTTAAGCCAGACCAAAATGTTCCAAAAGATTTTGAAGAACGACTTCATTGCCACCCTCCTATAGAAAAAATCTGGTCAATTCGGCTATTATGAGGGCGTGTCGGATCTTATGTAAACTCTACATAAGATTTCTAAATATAAAATTATTTATTGTGTGCGTTAGAACATGTCCCTATCTTAATCTCCTTCACTCATGTAACTATTTATTGGTTCACCATGCAGTTTATAATTGGCAAAAATGCATCTTAAAATGCATCATTTTTCGGACAGCTTTTGTCGCATGTAAAAAAAGAAAAAACCGACCATGACGCATTAGATTTACATATAATTCCCAGACTGTTGCATATTTGCATAATACAGGGAGCCCTATATTGAATGACAGAGTTTGTATTGTATCAGTATATGTGTACAAAGTATTATATTTACGCATCAGTCATCATACTTACCACAACATATGAAAGTCACCAAAGAAATTTATAGCGCAACTGCCAAACCCGGGAACATCTGGTTTCTGTATGAAAACTGCAGTCTCTGACAGTGCTGGGGTCCAACAAAAACGAAGTTTAAAATGGAGAGAGAAAAATACATGAAATGAAAACAGACCTACATGGTGTATGGAGGGAGGCTCAGTAAGGTAAAGTTAACTTTTTGAAAAACGTGCAAAATTGGCAAGACAGCATTTTAACGGTATTCATTTCACTGGTCACGTGACACGTGTGGGAGTCGCTGGTCCAGCTGTGCGCCAGATGCCAGCGCAGCAACTGGAAGCGGACTCTCCAAGAATATGAAGGAAGGGGAAAGGGGGGAGCATAATGATCCGGACCTAGCAGACTTATTTTTTTGTCAGACACTTTGTACTTTTATCGTGGTGATTGATGTCCTTGCAATACAGCACCATATGCACTTCTAGCCCCTAGCTGTCTTAAATGGCTGCAATTTAGGAGCTGGATACACTTAACAGCAATCTGTCCTGAGAGACATTGAAGACATTTATTCAACCAACAAGACTTGAATGAAAATACTACAATGAAAACAAAAAACAGACATATTAAGTCAAAAGACCATTTCATTTTAGAGTTACATTTTCTGCACACACAAAGTTCCCTGTCTATTTACAACCTACAAAATGTAAACGTGTGTCACACAATGCTGGTCCCATTTAACATTAAAGGAGTATAGATTTATTTGGCTAGAAAACCACATTTACAACATGACAGTTACTCCCACCCACTGACTCTTCTAAAACATCACTGCTGACCAATATGACATCTTGGGGTGCTTTTCTTCAGGCCTTGCCACTAGTGAACTAGACTTTCTTCACACTTATAAATCCTCCTCTCCTGGCTCCCCCCGGACTGGCTCCTCCCTCTCACACAGGGGGTACCATCAGGAAGAGGCTGTGCCTGCTCTCGTGATCTTGAACAGGGCATTGACATTGTTGTTTTTGATAGCGTCCCGGCAGGCTGTGATAACCTGATTCTTCGGCTTACCCACTGAGAGAGACAAATAGTAGTAGAGGTTAGGAAAGACACATTCAAACCTCTACAATTGCTATCTCCCACTGATCACCCTGTCAACCCCTACTCACCTCTCAGTCTCCCTGCCCTCTGAATGGGCTTGGTTGACAGACTTAAGAGCATTGTGATTGTTGGATCCGATCTTGTACTCATTGATCAGGTCTCTCTTCAGGTCATAGAGCTCAATGTAGAGCTTCTTCATGTTCCTCCTGTCATGCAAAAAGATGAAGGGATGAAAAGAAAAGCCAAGCAGAGAAATCATGGTGGTTGTTGTGGCTTCACTAACTTGTCCCCCATGAGTTGTGCGTCCTCTGCCTTCTCCAGCATGTTACGGATGTGATGAGAATGATCTGCAATGGCCTCCATCAGCATTTGGTGGACAGAGTGATAGTCATCTACCTGTTCAAACAATAGGTAACTTTGCGTAACGGTATGTAACCCCGTTTCTCTGAAGGAGATGAGGAAGACATCTCACTATGGGACACGCCATCTTTTGTGGGTCATTGGTTGAAACCAATCATGCCTAACAGACAAATCAGAGCTTTATGGGTGTATGCCCCGTGTGTCTATATAACACCCTTCACTGCTCTGGTTTCCTCATTCTAAGAACTACCTCTTACACAAATCGTGCAAGAGGGGCAATCTGGTGAGATCTCCTTCAGAGAACCGGGGTTACATACCATAACCCAAAGTTTTCTTTCAGTCGACTCGGTTGGACATTTCACTATGGGACACTTGCAAAGCTCCCCGATTGCCAATAGTACCTTTCCTGAGAAGCCTGTTGTGGTACTTGGTAATGTACTTGATCCATCCTACTCAGCTCCAGTCCAAGGACTCTGTGCATCAGGGAGGTTGCAGTAACGTCCACGCAATAGAACCTCACAAAGGTGTGAGAGGAAGCCTAACTAGCCGCACAAATCTCCAAGACGGAGATGCCTCTATACAGTGCCCATGACGTGGCAATTCCTCAAGTGAAATGTGCGCGGACACCCAGGGGAGACTGCAATCCCAGACAACTGTACACCTTGGCGATAGCCTCCACTGCCCAATGGGTGAGGCATTGTTTGGACAAAGCCCTACCCTGATCAGGGGTGGAAAAGCAAATAAAAAGTTGGTCACAACTCCGGAATGGCCTAGTGCTGTCCATGTTCAGTAGATGTGCAGTGCACGCACTTAAGGCGCCGCTGCTCTGGAGAAGAGAACAGCGGAGGGTGGAAGGGAAAAAGGTCACTGGCTTTACTACTATAAGTCATGGGAATTACCTTAGAAATGAACGTGGCGTAAGGATGTATCATAGCCTTGGAGTAGTCGGGGGTGAAACTGAGTGCATGAAGGAAGAACCGAGAGCACATGAAGGTCGCTAACACACTTGGCCATAGCCAAGGCGAGCAACTGGGCTGTCTTATATGACAGAGTCTTAAGATCCACTGTCTCCAGGGATTCAAAGTGATTGCCTGTAAGTTCATCCAGAACCATTTCCAAATCCCATGATGAGGAAAGTGGCTTGGAGACCAGACAGAGATTTGGAGACCAGACAGGGGAAGGTAAAAAGGGATGGTGCTTCAATGGTGGGGTAACACACTGAAGAAACAGCACCGCTCGTGCTAGCCAAACAAACCGAATGTGGGTTTAGCCCAAAGGATTCTAGCTAAAACACCAGTGGAACCGTTAGCACACTACACAGCCAAGACATTCAAAGGTTCAGCTAGCTAGCTCCGAACTGTGGAATCCGACAGAGAGTAGAGACCCCAGGTATAAGTAGCTTAAATTTGTGGGAACCTGCAATTAGCGGGATGCTAAAGCAGTGGAGCTAGCTAGCTAACAAGGCCAGGCAACAGATGTACTGTAGCTAGCCAATGACAAAAGTTCTGTTAACAAGCTAACTAAGGTATCTTCACTCTGTAAAGTTAAGCTGAAGATTTCAGAATTCCTGAAAATAGAAAATAAGCCACCCAATGCTCCATGGTGGGGTGGTAACCCACCAGGAAAGAAAAGTTAAGTTGAGAGCTAGTTTTCTGAAGAACACTGCTTAGTGAGCTAGTACCCAAATAGACTTGTGATGATGGAAAGAAATAGGACACCAGAGCAGTGCAGGGTGTTATATAGACACGAGGGGCATACACCCACAAAGCTCTGATTGGCCTGTTAGGTTTGATTGAATAAGGCTTCAACCAATGACCCGTAAAAGATGATGTGTCCCATAGTGAGACGTCGAACCGAGTCGACTGAAAGAGAACATAGAAATGTTAGGCCCACTACACAAAAATAAAGCGATAACAAAGATGTTGTGAGGTTGTTAACGAGAGAAATGCCATTGGTGTGAAGGTTGAGGAGGGTAGTGTGGGAACAGGTTTGTTCACCTCAGTCATGGTGTCCGCAGCTTCCAAAAGTACGTGGGGGGAAGTCTGCCTCTGCCTGTAGGTCTATGTTGTCTGTGATTAGTGTGATCTGATTGGAAAGCAAAGAACCACTGAAGGGGCCATTTTGAAACACTACAGATCTCCTGTGCACGAAGATGTGTGTCAACACATGTAGACATACCTCTGCCCACAGCGCAGAAAGTTGAACGTCACAACTGGGGTATCAATGCCCTCCGGTAGAAGGATGATCTGGTTCAGCCACATGACGACCTAAAGACGAGAATACAGATTTTCTGTAATAACAGTTAACATTACTATGAAGCAGAATGCCAGAGGGGCTTGGAAGAGTCTGTAGAGGAGCGTGACAGCACATGGAAGTGTGTGTGTAAGTTAGAGTAACAGAGAGTGAAATACAAAGAATGAATGTGCTTACTCTCTGTGGCCTGGCGAAGGTGACTTTCCCAGTAGGTTGAGATACCTCAGGATCAACATTAAGATCATACATGGAGAAGCCAGGCAGCTGACGCATATTCTTAAAGACGTAGAACTGAACGCTGGAGGAAAGGGAAGAGAAAGAATAAGCACATTCAAATTACAAAATTATTTATTGTTGTCATTAGACAGAGCTAAAGTACTGTTAAACTTACAAAGTCGGAAAGTAATTGATAGTCAAAATCAATGATTGGTTGTTTAAAAGTGTGAATTTCACTGGCAAATCACTTCACTAACACATCTATGCAAAGGACTCAGCTGTCTCTTTCATAATTAAAATATGTGTACCTGCTCTTGCCGCAAACAAAAGCTTTGATGTATAGATCCACGAGGAGGGATGATGGGAACACGGATACAACCAGACCAATTCTGGGCACTGGGGTGTACCACATGACTTTCACTCTCGAAAATTCCCTCAGCAAAAATCAGCATGGCTCTAATGATGGTCTCTGTAGGGGGAAATCCAAGAGGACAGTACTCAGCCCACTCAGTTACCACAGCAAGCCACATGAGGCTGCACATTCTGGATTATAGGATGGTGAGTGGAGAGCGTGATTGGGTTCAATGTGGGACGGGCTGAAGTTTGGTCAGCATGGTGAGTTTCTGTGTGGTTTTAGGACTGTGTAAGTGAGCTGCTTACTGTGTTTTGATGACAGTGCATGAATGTGTTGGTGGTTAGTAGGGAGGGTATCTGTTTGGGGTGATGGTGTTTACCATTGGGCGTGGAGATGCTGAGCTCTGTGTGCCCTCTGGGACTCCGTGGCAGCTCTGACAGAGGGCAGTCTAGAGCTGGGTATTGGCTGGTATCACCCCCATCTGGGTATCACCTTCTGAAGTCCCTGGGACAGCCTGCTACACAAGACACACAGTCCTTTACACTAAGGTACAAACACTATGCATGCGTATGTTTGTACATAGAGTGGGAGGATCATGTTCTCCTCAGAGTAACTGATAGGTCAGGGAATGTTTGTCTGAGGTGTGGGTGTTTGATTGTACATGTGGGCTTTAGCATTTTCCTCTAATATTAGTTACTTCAGAGAGTTTCAGTGTGTATATATAAATGTCAACGTGTGTTTGGTTGTAGGTTTATCCTCATAGTTGATTGTGTGAAAGTGTTTGTCAGTGTCTGTTCTTAGTAGGGCTGTCCCCAACTAAAGAAAATGTTGGTCGACGGAGAGTCGTCTGTTCTTTCGACCAATCGATTGGTCGAAATGTTAAAATACAGTGGGGCAAAAAGTATTTAGTCAGCCACCAATTGTGCAAGTTCTCCCACTTAAAAAGATGAGAGAGGCCTGTAATTTTCATCATAGGTACACTTCAAATATGACAGACAAAATGAGAAAAAAAATCCAGAAAATCACATTGTAGGATTTTTTATGAATTTATTTGCAAATTATGGTGGAAAATAAGTATTTGGACCTTGAAATGCTTCTTACGAAGCCCCTCTTTCGTTGCCCGGGCGGTGTGTTTTGGATCATTGTCATGCTGAAAGAGCCAGCCACGTTTCATCTTCAATGCCCTTGCTGATGGAATGACGTTTTCACTCAAAATCTCACGATACTTGGCCCCATTCATTCTTTCCTTTACATGGATCAGTCGTCCTGGTCCCTTTGCAGAAAAACAGCCCCAAAGCATGATGTTTCCACCCCCATGCTTCACAGTAGGTATGGTGTTCTTTGGATGCAACTCAGCATTCTTTGTCCTCCAAACACGACGAGTTGAGTTTTTACCAAAAAGTTATATTTTGGTTTGATCTGACCATATGACATTCTCCCAATCTTCTTCTGGATCATCCAAATGCTCTATAGCAAACTTCAGACGGGCCCGGACATGTACTGGCTTAAGCAGGGGGACACGTCTGGCACTGCAGGATTTGAGTCCCTGGCGGCGTAGTGTGTTACTGATGGAAGGCTTTGTTACTTTGGTCCCAGCTCTCTGCAGGTCATTCACTAGGTCCCCCCGTGTGGTTCTGGGATTTTTGCTCACCGTTCTTGTGATCATTTTGACCCCACGGGGTGAGATCTTGCGTGGAGCCCCAGATCGAGGGAGATTATCAGTGGTCTTGTATGTCTTCCATTTCCTAATAGTCTTCCCAGCCTGGTGCAGGTCTACAAATTTTGTTTCTGGTGTCCTTTGACAGCTCTTTGGTCTTGGCCATAGTGGAGTTTGGAGTGTGACTGTTTGAGGTTGTGGACAGGTGTCTTTTATACTGATAACAAGTTCAAACAGGTGCCATTAATACAGGTAACGAGTGGAGGACAGAGGAGCCTCTTAAAGAAGAAGTTACAGATCTGTGAGAGCCAGAACTCTTGCTTGTTTGTAGGTGACCAAATACTTATTTTCCACCATAATTTGCAAATAAATAAATTAAAAATCCTACAATGTGATTTTCTGGATTTTTTTCCTCATTTTGTCTGTCATAGTTGAAGTGTACCTATGATGAAAATTACAGGCCTCTCTCATCTTTTTAAGTGGGAGAACTTGCACAATTGGTGTCTGACTAAATACTTTTTTGCCCCACTGTATATATAGACACGCCCTATGTTTGAATAAAATCAACTATATATAGACTACTGAGCCTGTCTGATGCTTAAAGCAATGCACTTAAAAATGAAGACATAAAATGACTAAAGAGGGAGCCAGAGATCAATATCACCTAACCAGAACAGTTTCATTTTGTTTATAGTGAATCAATATCATGTGGTTAATCAAAATTCTATGAAAATGATACAAATCTAAAAGTAACTTCTATTGCCAATATGTAGAAGTAGCCTACATAAAGCCAACAAATAAAAACATTGCAGCCCGGAGGTAGAAAATATCCTGATAAAAATAAATATCCTATGAATCACATTGGCTACGCATGGCCTGTCTGCAAGGAACTTGACACATTGTGTCAACTATTAACTTGATCCAGCATGAGGTGAGCAAACTTGCAACATTGTGTAAAATATTCTGGGCCCTCAGAGTTTCCTGATCCAGTGAGCTCCGGACAGACACGGCTGTAGGCTATTTGCGTAATGGATAAGAATGAATCAGGTAGGCATATTTAATGATGTTTTCACTGGATTAGAGCATGACATTTTTTCCCCTTTCATGCTGAGTAGTTATGGAAAGGAAGAGAGCTGGAAAGATGTTTCTAATAGGATACGTTGAGGAACGATTGTCCTTCTCAATGGATGTAAAAAACAGACTTAATTTACTTGCTGTTTGAGGCGGAAAAAAAGTGACTTTGAGAAGCTCCACAGTAATGGTGAGTTAAGACTATCATAAATAGTATCAGATCCCCAAATATGCACATAGGCCTATATTTGCGCGCAGGCCAGGTATCCTAGGCCTACTTCTATGTGTAATCTGGTGTGTGTCTTTACTCAAGATTAACAGGAGCGATCCAAACAAGAACATTAATACCTTGACAACTCATAAATGTAATTAAATAAACCCAAACCTTTTTCTCACAAGTGTAGCCTACGTTGGGCGCTCTGCAGACAACATTTCCACTCCTACAATGACAACAGAAGTTTACCGTAATTCAAAAACAATGTAGATGAGAAATGATGGAAATGAATAGTAGGCTAAATGTACTACTGGTGATACCGGTGTACCCTTCCTGAGGCCTCTGCAATGGATTAGTATGCCCAGAAAGGCGTGAATCAGACAGGTGTCATTTTAAAAATATATTTGCCACAGCTTGACTAACAAAATCTCGGTCGACCAACAGCCTATCGACCAGTGGACTAAATGGGGTCAGCCCTAGTTCTTAGAAACCTTGGCATTCTCCTTATAGTTGCATAGTTCCAGTAGCAGGTTCTGCCTGAGTTGGCTCAGCTCTCGGATCAGATCCTGCTCCACACTGGAGTCCATCAGGTTCCCCTTCATCTCCTTACTGGCAGGCAGGTAGCCACGCACTGACAACAAGCATACAACACATTGGATGTAAAAGACAAATTCTGAGAGAATACACACAAATAAACTAGGCCTATTCGAAGTAGTAGTAGTGTTACTCATGTCTTTACCTTCTCCCTCCACAGAGGTACAGATGAGCTGGATCTGTCCATCCATGTGATAGTCCCTCTCCACCACTCCAGCCACAGAGGACGAGAAGCTGTCTTTGAAGATGACTTCAAAGATGACTTCTTCAAGGGGCCTTACAACATTCCTTACACTTGGAGGAAAGGTTGGTGCCAAGTGTCAACCAGTCCTAGACAATGTGACAAAGTGAAGGATTAGAGGACTTTGAAGACTCTCTTTGATTGGTTCTGTACTCATTTTAACAAATAGGTCTTCTCAATTGCCCTAAATTGATTGTTGACTGACGCATCAAGGTGGTTTACCTTTCCATTGGACTAGCCCTTGATGAGTTCTACAACACCGTCAGCATTAAGGTCAGATACATGGATGCTCATTGCATGGTTCTTAGACTGCAGAGGGAAAGAGGGACAGTTATTGGCACATCTTTAAACATAATGCTGGTTCAAATTCAATACATTTTGTGTAAAGTGACAGGGATGCATTAAGAAGGAAAACTAATATTCCAACCATTCAAAACATGCAATACCTTGATTATCCAGTAGTGGGCAGTGTGGTAATAAACACCCACTGTTCCATTGGCAAGTGCATAAGCAAACCTGCTCCCATGCTTATGACAGAGGGAGGTAACCTTCTGAAAGATACAAAGAGAGAACAATCAGCACACATCCTCTCTTTGCTGACATTTTCTGTACTATACACAGCAAGATTTTTTAAAGTTTTAAAACATCAAATAGCTGCAGAAACACAACTCTGGGTATGTAATATGAGCTATACCTTATTTTCACAAGTTCGTCTTCTTTAATCAAAATCAAATTTATTGGTCACACGTGTTTACGAGATAGTTATTGCGGGTGTAGAGAATTGCTTGTGCTTCTAGCCCCGACAGTGGAGTAATATCTAACAAGTAATATCTAACATTATTAAAGGGCTAGTGTTTCATTTCATGAAAGTGGCCTGTGATTCCTAATCTATGTCTATAGGCAGCAGCCTCTGATATGCTAGAGATGGCTGTTTAACAGTCAGTGGTGTAGTATAGAATACAATACAGTATATACATATGAAATGGATGATGCAATATTTTAACACAATTTAAGTGACTAAGATACTGTAGAACAGTGTGGAGTGCAGTTTATACATATGAGATGAGTAACACTAGATACAGAACTTTATTACAGTGGCTACTGATCCATTTCTAAAAGTGGCCAGTGATTCCTAATCTATGTCTATAGGCATCTGCCTCTGATGTGCTAGTAATGGCTGTTTAGCAGTCTGATGGCCTTGAGATTGATGTTTTTTAGTCTCTCGGTCCCAGCTTTGATGCACCTGTACTGACCTCACCTTCTGGATAAATGTGGGGTGAACAGGCAGTGTGGTTGATGTCCTTGATGATCTTTTTGACCTTCCTATGGCATCGGGTGCTGTAGGTGTCCAGGAGGGCAGGAAGTTTTCCCCCAGTAATGCGTTGGGCATACCACACCACCCACTGGAAAGCTTTGCGGTTGTGGGTGGTGCAGTTGCCGTACCAGGCGGCTGTATACCCTAATGCCAAAGTCCTCTGATCTGACAAGAAGCTGCAAAGACCAGACAAAATAAAATATACACAGTATATTACCCATTTTAGGATCTTGTATATTTATGTAATAACAACATTTAAAGTCGTCTAGCTATACATTGCAAAGTACTTGCTTTCATATTTGGATAAAACTTATGCTAAATAAAATGTCACCTAATTTTTTCAATTACCAGTAAAAGCACAGATAACCAATGACCGGACATTATCCCCCGTGTCCTGAAAAGGAACCCAGACAAACAAACAAACAAATAATTTCCTCAATTGTGGTAAAACTATTCCTATTTCAATGTTAGACAACAGTTCATATGATAAAGAGGAACACAATCCATACTGTCCAGAACTGGTCGTTCCCCTCACAGTCAAATCCTTGTAGGGCACAGTTTCCTCCGATGATGGTGAGGGGGGACTCAATGTTCGCCAATTTCCCTAAAGCGATGGCATTGTCCCCATCTGTCACCTAGAGGAAAGGAAATAGCATCATTATTTGCAAAACTGTATTATTATGTAATACTACTACAACAGAAGCATGATTATGTTGTATCATTGCTTCCTGTCCAGTTCTTGGCTCACCTCTCTGTTGAAGATGTCAGCAATTTCGTGTACATCATAGGCCAGGTTTGTCTGGGTGCCCACGAGGAGCGTGTCTCCAGTGGTGTTGGGTCG
Source organism: Oncorhynchus nerka (assembly GCF_034236695.1). NCBI lineage: Eukaryota > Metazoa > Chordata > Actinopteri > Salmoniformes > Salmonidae > Oncorhynchus > Oncorhynchus nerka. The sequence continues at coordinate 40,341,385 of NC_088404.1, forward strand.
TCGAGTACCAGCTGTCAAGCAGCTCAATGCCTGGTTGATGTTGAGCAAAGAGATGTCTGAGTCCTGGGCACTCTGGCTCAGACGGTAGGCTGCCTGCCACTGGCCACGCATGTGAGGGTTATGGATGAACACCTGATAGAAGAGAGAAGATTGAATTACTTGAGCTGGAGTGCTATATTACGATGCATCAAGCTTCATGCATATATGTAAATGGAAACTACCAAAGGGAACTGGGCGAGGCCTTACATTCCCTGATTGTGTGACTGCAGTGAGGCATGGGTGGATCCCTTTAAATTTGCCCATTGTAACCATGCAAGGGCTTATTTTATGGTTCATCTTGAGGGTGATTGCCTTCGGAATGTATTCAGGCCCCTTGACTTTTTCCAAACGTTGTTATGTTACAGCCTTATTCTAGAATATATATTTTTTTTAATCCTCAGCCATCTACACACAATAGCCGATAACGAAAACTGAAAACAGGTTTTTAGACATTTTTGAAAATGTATTTAAAAAAAACAACTGAAATACCTCATTTAGATAACTATTCAGACCCTTTGCAATGAGACTCGAAATTGAGCTCAGGTGCATCCTGTTTCCATTGATATTCCTGAGATGTTTCCACAACTTGATTGGAGTCCACCTGTTGTAAATTCAATTGATATGACATGATTTGGAAAGGCACACACCTGTCTATATAAGGTCTCACAGTTGACAGTGCATGTCAGAACAAAAAACCAAGCCATGAGGGTGAAGGAATTGTCAGTAGAGCTCCGAGACAGGATTGTGTCGAGGCACAGATCTGGAGAAGGGTACCAAAAATCATTCTTAAATGGAAGAAGTTTGGAACCACCAAGACTCTTCTTAGAGCTGACCGCCCGGCCAAACTGAGCAATCGTGGGAGAAGTGCCTTGGTCAGGGAGGTGACCAAGAACCTGATGGTCACTCTGACAGAGCTCCAGAGTTCCTCTGTGGAGATGGCAGAAACTTCCAGAAAGACAACCCTCTCTGCAGCACTCCACCAATCAGACCTTTGTGCTAGAGTGGCTAGATGGAAGCCACTCCTCAGTAAAAAAGCACATGACAGCCCACTTGGAGTTTGCCAAAAGGCACCTAAACACTCTCAGACCATGAGAAACAAGATGATCTTGTCTGATGAAACCAAGATTGAACTCTTTGGCCTGAATGCCAAGCGTCGCGTCTGGAGGGAACCTGGCACCATCCCTATGGTGAAGCATGGTGGTGGTAGCATCACGCTGTGGGGATGTTTTCAGCGGCAGGAACTGGGAGACCAGTCAGGATTGAGGCAAAGATGAACAGAGCAAAGTACAGAGAGATCATTGATGAAAACCTGCTCCAGAGTGCTCAGGACCTCAGACTGGGGTGAAGGTTCACCTTCCAACAGGACAACGACCCTAAGCACGCAGCCAAGACAACTTCAGGACAAGTCTCTGAATGTCCTTGAGTGGCCCTGCCAGAACCCGGACTTGAACCTGATCGGACATCTCTGGAGAGACCTAAAAATAGCTGTGCAGCAACACTCCCCATCCAACCTGACAGACCTTGAGAGGATCTGCAGAGAAGAATGGGAGAAACTCCCCAAATACAGGTGTGCCAAGCTTGTAGCGTCATACCCAAGAAGACTCAAGGCTGCAATCGCAGCCAAAGGTGCTTCAACAATGTACTGAGTAAAGGGTTTGAATATTAATGTAAATGTGATATTTCCGTTTTTAAATTTGTATAAATTAGCTAAACTTTCTAAACCTGTTTTTGCTTTGTCATTATGAGGTATTGTGTGTAGATTGAGGATGAAAAAACAATTGAATCTATTTTAGAATAAGGCTGTAACCTAATAAAATGTGGAAAAAGTCAAGGGGTCTGTTATGGGTGTAAGATGGCACAGTGATGCCATCTGTTGGTAAATGTTCATTACTGCAACTCTTGTGTTTTACCGGGGTGCTTGAGATATCCGGATGTGTTGTCATGTACTGAACAAGACTGGTTACTCGCATCAATGCCTCTGTCTCGTCATTTAACATTCAAACATGGTGTCAGAGTCGGATAACTAACCATGCTTTCCGCAAATTAGAGTCACCTGCTCTGGTTTACAAACAAATGCTTATTTGTGTAAAATTTCGCCCGGAATTGGCCTTAAGCTAGAGTGAGTTTGCTAGTTAGCTTCCATGTTGTTAGCACCGGTTAGACATGGCAGCGAACATTCCCCCTCCCGCCGTTATGAAGCTCAGCGGGGATTGGAGCACGAACTGGGATACGTTTAGAGGTGAATGGGAGGACTATGCGCTAGCAACGGGACTTCTGGAAAAGGAAGATGAGGTAGTGGCTGCCACTTGAAGGACTATAATGGGAACTGAATGCCGACACGTATACAAACACAACCTGAACCTAACAGCAGCACAGCAAGGTAACGCTGCAGCTATTCTTGATGCTCTTGAACATTACTTTACGCCAGCAAAGAACGTCATCTACGAGCGTTATGTTTTCGGTCGTTGCAAACAGGAGGACGGGGAGTCCATTGACAGCTTTGTCACTAGGTTAAGGGAAAAGGCAGCTACATGTGACTATGGTGCTTTAAGAGATGAACTGATCAGAGATACGATTGTGCTTGGCATAACTGATGAGGGCACCCGCAGACGTTTGCTGAGAGAACGTGACCTGACGCTGGCCTTGGCAGTGGAGACATGCCGTGCAGCAGAGCTTACTGATATACGGATGAGGTCCATGGAGCTAGAAAGGCAACATACGGACAATGTCAATGCTACATTCAGGCAGCCAGTAAAGAAATTCCCCTTTGCCAAAGCTAATGCTAATACTACAGCCAACTCTGCAGTAGACAACCCCAATACATGCCGATATTGTGGCATTTCTCATGGACGAGGAAAAGAACACTGCCCAGCCTATGGAAAAATATGCAAATCCTGTGGTACAGCTAATCACTTCGCAAGGGTCTGCATGAAAAGCAAGAGAAAGGAGGGTAAAGTGCATTCCATTGAAACAAACACAGATGAAGGGAACGGCAGCACAGAGGATGTACATTCTAGCGAGTGCATAGGGGCAGTGAGGGCAAAAGGACAAAAGTGGTTTGTCACTCTGCTACTTAATAATAAACCACAGCAATGCCAGCTAGATTCAGGGGCCACATGCAACGTTATGAGCCTTAAAGACAAAAGGAGGCTCGCGCCCAGAGACAAACTCACACAGAGTAGCCAGTTCATGACCTCTTTAGGCCTGTTTGTGACAGAGTGTGTTTTACGTGGCCAGAAATACACCCTTGAGTTTGAAATAGTTGAGGCTAGTCAACAGCCATTACTGTCAGGTTCTACATGCGAGCGCCTTGGACTTATTAACTTCACCATCCCAGCTGATCTTAACATTATAGACAAAGTCCAGGCTGGGCCCTTGAGCAAGGAGACACTCCTAAGCAAGTACCATGATGTCTTCAACGCACCGGTCGAGTCAGTTCCTGGGGAAGTCCACTTTGAGTTGGACGCAGCAATCCAGCCTGTCCAGTGTGCACCCCGCAATGTACTAGTGGCCATGAAAGCAGCTACGAAGGCTCAGCTTGACAAATACGAAGCAGATGGCCACATCATATCCGTCACCGAGCCTACGGACTGGATAAGTAATATGGTTATCGTCAAGAAACCAGACAAGCTACGGATATGCATTGATCCTAAACACCTCAACCGGGCTCTGCGACGTTCACATTACATTATGCCCACGTTGGAGGATGTTCTTTACAAGCTCCTAAAGGCCAGAGTCTTCACGCTCGTGGATGCCAGAGATGCCTTTCTGCAGTGCAAGCTCGACGAGCCCAGCAGCTACATGACCACCTTTTGGACACCCTGGGGCAGGAAGAGGTGGTTGAAGCTTCCGTTTGGTGTCTCCGTGGCTCCAGAGGTGTATCAGCGGAAACAGCATGAGCTGTTGATGGGACTCAGTGGCGTGGAACCCATAGCAGATGACATTCTCGTAGTGGGCTGTGGGGACAGTGATGAGGAGGCAGAATGTGACCATGACGCCAAGCTGCTGGCCCTGATGGTCAGATGCAGACAGGTCAAGCTAAGGCTAAGCATAAAAAAGCTTCAGTTTAAAGTGCCAGAGGTCCGCTTTCATGGGCACATCTTGTCCTCCACCGGATTGAAGGCGGATCCTGAAAAAGTGAAGGCTGTCTTGGAAATGCCCCACCCATCTGACGTGAAGGGAGTGCAGCGCTTCGTCGGATTCGTCACCTACCTGGCCAAATTCCTACCGCGGCTCTCTGAAGTGTGTGAGCCACTGAGGAGGCTCATGGACAAGGACACCATCTGGCATTGGCTCCCAAAACATGACGCAGCGGTGAGGGAAATAAAACAACTGGTCACCCATTTACATTTACATTTAAGTCATTTAGCAGACGCTCTTATCCAGAGCGACTTACAAATTGGTGCATTCACCTTATGACCTCCAGTGGAACAGTAGTGCATCTAAATCTTTTCAGGGGGAGGGGGGGTGAGAGGGATTACTTTATCCTATCCTAGGTATTCCTTAAAGAGGTGGGGTTTCAGGTGTCTCCGGAAGGTGGTGATTGACTCCGCTGTCCTGGCGTCGTGAGGGAGTTTGTTCCACCATTGGGGGGCCAGAGCAGCGAACAGTTTTGACTGGGCTGAGCGGGAACTGTACTTCCTCAGTGGTAGGGAGGCGAGCAGGCCAGAGGTGGATGAACGCAGTGCCCTTGTTTGGGTGTAGGGCCTGATCAGAGCCTGGAGGTACTGAGGTGCCGTTCCCCTCACAGCTCCGTAGGCAAGCACCATGGTCTTGTAGCGGATGCGAGCTTCAACTGGAAGCCAGTGGAGGGAGCGGAGGAGCGGGGTGACGTGAGAGAACTTGGGAAGGTTGAACACCAGACGGGCTGCGGCGTTCTGGATGAGTTGTAGGGGTTTAATGGCACAGGCAGGGAGCTCAGCCAACAGCGAGTTGCAGTAATCCAGACGGGAGATGACAAGTGCCTGGATTAGGACCTGCGCCGCTTCCTGTGTGAGGCAGGGTCGTACTCTGCGGATGTTGTAGAGCATGAACCTACAGGAACGGGCCACCGCCTTGATGTTAGTTGAGAACGACAGGGTGTTGTCCAGGATCACGCCAAGGTTCTTAGCGCTCTGGGAGGAGGACACAATGGAGTTGTCAACCGTGATGGCGAGATCATGGAACGGGCAGTCCTTCCCCGGGAGGAAGAGCAGCTCCGTCTTGCCGAGGTTCAGCTTGAGGTGGTGATCCGTCATCCACACGGATATGTCTGCCAGACATGCAGAGATGCGATTCGCCACCTGGTCATCAGAAGGGGAAAGGAGAAGATTAATTGTGTGTCGTCTGCATAGCAATGATAGGAGAGACCATGTGAGGTTATGACAGAGCCAAGTGACTTGGTGTATAGCGAGAATAGGAGAGGGCCTAGAACAGAGCCCTGGGGGACACCAGTGGTGAGAGCACGTGGTGTGGAGACGGATTCTCGCCACGCCACCTGGTAGGAGCGACCTGTCAGGTAGGACGCAATCCAAGCGTGGGCCGCGCCGGAGATGCCCAACTCGGAGAGGGTGGAGAGGAGGATCTGATGGTTCACAGTATCGAAGGCAGCCGATAGGTCTAGAAGGATGAGAGCAGAGGAGAGAGAGTTAGCTTTAGCAGTGCGGAGCGCCTCCGTGATACAGAGAAGAGCAGTCTCAGTTGAATGACTAGTCTTGAAACCTGACTGATTTGGATCAAGAAGGTCATTCTGAGAGAGATAGCGGGAGAGCTGGCCAAGGACGGCACGTTCAAGAGTTTTGGAGAGAAAAGAAAGAAGGGATACTGGTCTGTAGTTGTTGACATCGGAGGGATCGAGTGTAGGTTTTTTCAGAAGGGGTGCAACTCTCGCTCTCTTTGAAGACGGAAGGGACGTAGCCAGCGGTCAGGGATGAGTTGATGAGCGAGGTGAGGTAAGGGAGAAGGTCACCGGAAATGGTCTGGAGAAGAGAGGAGGGGATAGGGTCAAGCGGGCAGGTTGTAGGGCGGCCGGCCGTCACAAGACGCGAGATTTCATCTGGAGAGAGAGGGAGAAAGAGGTCAGAGCACAGGGTAGGGCAGTGTGAGCAGAAACCAGCGGTGTCGTTTGACTTAGCAAACGAGGATCGGATGTCGTCGACCTTCTTTTCAAAATGGTTGACGAAGTCATCTGCAGAGAGGGAGGAGGGGGGGGGAGGGGGAGGAGGATTCAGGAGGGAGGAGAAGGTTGCAAAGAGCTTCCTAGGGTTAGAGGCAGATGCTTGGAATTTAGAGTGGTAGAAAGTGGCTTTAGCAGCAGAGAGAGAAGAGGAAAATGTAGAGAGGAGGGAGTGAAAGGATGTCAGGTCCGAAGGGAGGCGAGTTTTCCTCCATTTCCACCCAGACACCTGTACTGCGATACTACAATGTGTCAAAACCTGTCACGATTCAGAGTGACTCAAGCCAGTATGGACTTGGCTGTTGCCTCATGCAGGAGGGCCAGCCTGTGGCATTTGCCTCTAGGGCACTCACCCCAACAGAGCAGAACTATGCCCAGATAGAGAAGGAGCGCCTCAGCATTGTGTTTGCATGCCAACGCTTCCACCATTACCTGTACGGGCGCGACAATATTACCGCAGAGACCGATCACAAGCCCCTTATTGCTATATTCAGCAAGCCTCTCCTGAATGCCCCAAAACGACTGCAGAGCATGCTACTGGCCCTACAAAACTACAACCTCAAGGTGGTGTATAAGCCAGGGCCAGAGATGTATGTGAGTGACACGCTCAGCAGGGCTACTGCATCAGGCACTCACACACGCTCCATGCATGAACAACACGCAGTGTGCAGCTTACAAACAGAGCAAGTGGATGTTGAACACATCAACCAGGCTGACTACCTTAATGTTACGGACCAGCGCCTTATACAAATCAGACAGCACACAGACAGGGACGGGCAACTCCAGGCATTGAGGTCTGTGATTCTGATGGGCTGGCCCGACTGCAGGGAAGAAACTGCTTTAGCCGTCAGAGAATATTGGCCAATCAAAGAGGAGCTCAGTGTTCAAAACGGAGTAATATTCAAGAGTCAGAGAGTCGTTATTCCCCGGTCTCTGCGCCCTGAGATGTTGGCACGCGTGCACTCAACTCACATAGGAGGTGAGGCCTGTTACAGACAAGCACGTGACACACTGTATTGGCCAGGAATGCAGAGTGAAATTAAAGACTATGTCAGTAAATGCACAATCTGCAATGAATATGCCATTGAGCAACAGAGAGAGACGATGATGTCCCACGAGCTACCGGTGCGCCCCTGGCAGATAGTAAGTCTAGATCTCTTCCAGCACAGTGGCAAAGACTTTCTGCTGGTAGTCGATCATTACTCAGACTTTTGGGAGATCGACCTCCTCCCCGACCTCTCAGCAGAGACAACAATCAAACGCTGCAAGGCTCAGTTTGCCCGCTATAGCCAGCCAGATAGGGTAATTTCAGACAATGGACCCCAATTCTCCGGAGTTGAGTTCCGAAAATTTGCTGCAGGATGGGAATTCGAGCACGTCACTTCATCACCACGACACCCAAAAGCTAATGGGAAGGCAGAGTCCGCAGTAAAAATCGCAAAGAACCTCTGCAAAAAGGCTCTGCGAGAGGGCAAAGATGCCTGGAAAGCAATCCTGCAGTGGCGCAATACCCCGACAGAAGGCATGGACAGCAGCCCGGCACAGCGCCTCATGGCACGGCGCTTAAAAGCAGCTCTGCCAGTAGCCAGCACTCTCCTGGAGCCATGTGTGGTGACAGACGTGCTGGTGAAGCTACGTCACAGAAGACAGGTCTCCAAGTTCATCTACGACAAATCAGCAAAAGACTTACCTGAGCTCAGGGTGGGTGAAACGGTGCGAATGAAGCCACTACCAGGGGACCGGACAGGCCTCTGGAGATTCGGATCCTGTGTACAGAAAGTGGCACCACGCTCCTACTTGGTCGAAGTGAATGGATCACTGTACCGTCGCAACAGGGTTGACCTTCGGATTGCTGAGCCAGCACCTACTCAGAACCCTGATGGTCAAAGGGGTTGCATGACAAAAGACAGAACCCCAGCAAGTCACATGGGGCCTGAGGCACTGGGCGAAGAGCCAGGGGATCACAGGTCGGCCGCTCCCTCGCCCATCAATTCTCCCCTTAGACATTCAGGTGACACGCCTGTGCGGGAACCCGCAGTCCTCGCAGACAAGCCCCCTGTCTTTTCACGATGCGGGCGTCTGTCCCAGCCACCAAAAATACTTAATCTGTAGGTTTCCCATCAGGGATTGTTGACAGAGATAAAAGTGAAGAGAATATCAAAATGTGTTGTTGTTCTGGAAAAAAAATAATAATAATTTTTTGACTAAACTGTTCATGTTGGAAATTGTTACTAGGTTTGTTTTGTTAGTGAATTGACACCTCCTGTCCTATTTTATTAAATGGAAGATGTTATGGGTGTAAGATGGCACAGTGATGCCATCTGTATGTAAATGTTCATTACTGCAACTCTTGTGTTTTACCGGGGTGCTTGAGATACCCGGATGTGTTGTCATGTACTGAACAAGACTGGTTACTCGCATCAATGCCTCTGTCTCGTCATTTAACATTCAAACAGGGTCTGAATTATTTGCGAAGGCACTGTAGACACCAAAATGGTGGCACAATACTAAAACGAAAATAACCCATCACAGTACATATTGTGAGTTTGTTATATGTCTATATAAGGTCTCACAGTTGACAGTGCATGTCAGAACAAAAAACCAAGCCATGAGGGTGAAGGAATTGTCAGTAGAGCTCCGAGACAGGATTGTGTCGAGGCACAGATCTGGAGAAGGGTACCAAAAATCATTCTTAAATGGAAGAAGTTTGGAACCACCAAGACTCTTCTTAGAGCTGACCGCCCGGCCAAACTGAGCAATCGTGGGAGAAGTGCCTTGGTCAGGGAGGTGACCAAGAACCTGATGGTCACTCTGACAGAGCTCCAGAGTTCCTCTGTGGAGATGGCAGAAACTTCCAGAAAGACAACCCTCTCTGCAGCACTCCACCAATCAGACCTTTGTGCTAGAGTGGCTAGATGGAAGCCACTCCTCAGTAAAAAAGCACATGACAGCCCACTTGGAGTTTGCCAAAAGGCACCTAAACACTCTCAGACCATGAGAAACAAGATGATCTTGTCTGATGAAACCAAGATTGAACTCTTTGGCCTGAATGCCAAGCGTCGCGTCTGGAGGGAACCTGGCACCATCCCTATGGTGAAGCATGGTGGTGGTAGCATCACGCTGTGGGGATGTTTTCAGCGGCAGGAACTGGGAGACCAGTCAGGATTGAGGCAAAGATGTACAGAGAGATCATTGATGAAAACCTGCTCCAGAGTGCTCAGGACCTCAGACTGGGGTGAAGGTTCACCTTCCAACAGGACAACGACCCTAAGCACGCAGCCAAGACAACTTCAGGACAAGTCTCTGAATGTCCTTGAGTGGCCCTGCCAGAACCCGGACTTGAACCTGATCGGACATCTCTGGAGAGACCTAAAAATAGCTGTGCAGCAACACTCCCCATCCAACCTGACAGACCCTGAGAGGATCTGCAGAGAAGAATGGGAGAAACTCCCCAAATACAGGTGTGCCAAGCTTGTAGCGTCATACCCAAGAAGACTCAAGGCTGCAATCGCAGCCAAAGGTGCTTCAACAATGTACTGAGTAAAGGGTTTGAATATTAATGTAAATGTGATATTTCCGTTTTTAAATTTGTATAAATTAGCTAAACTTTCTAAACCTGTTTTTGCTTTGTCATTATGAGGTATTGTGTGTAGATTGAGGATGAAAAAACAATTGAATCTATTTTAGAATAAGGCTGTAACCTAATAAAATGTGGAAAAAGTCAAGGGGTCTGAATTATTTGCGAAGGCACAATACTAAAACGAAAATAACCAATCACAGTACATATTGTGAGTTTGTTCTACTGGATGCTTGTTCTGAGATGAGTATGAAATCTAATCATCACTGCTGGAGATGCATGTAAAACAGAATAACTTAAGACCGTCCCCTCGCCCATACCCGGTGCCGTCACCGATTGAAACGCTATTTAGCGCGCACCACCGCTAACTACTATTCCTTTTCCACAGCAACCAGTGATCCGGGTCAACAGCGTCAATGTAACAATACAACTTCACGTCCGTCCCCTCGCCCATACCCGGGCTCGAACCAGGGACACATCAACAACTGACACACACGAAGCATAGTTACCCATTGCTCCACAGAGCAAGGGGAACCACTACTTCAAGGTCTCAGAGCAAGTGACGTCACCGATTGAAACGCTATTTAGCGCACCGCTAACTAGCTAGCGGTTTCACATCCGTTACACATGCATGTTGCATCCACTTGAAAACTACCCTCATAAACTTTGTTTTTACACTGCTGCTACTCACTGTTGACTATCTATGCATAGTCACTTTACCCCTACCTACATATACATATTACATCGACTAACCTGTACCCCTGCACATTGACTAGGTACTAGTACCCCCTGTACATAGCCTCTTTATTGTTATTGTGTTACTTTTTATTTTTTACTTTAGTTTATTTCGTAAATATTTTCTTAACTATATTTATTGAACTGAATTGTTGGTTAAGAGCTTGTAAGTCAACATTTCACGATAAGGTCTACTACACCTGTTGTACTCGGCACATGTGACAAATAACATTTGATTTTGAAACGGCTTACTCCAGGCGCCCGCTGGGTGTCCCGGCGTTCCATGTTCATTGCATTGGCTCCTCCTAGTCTTCCAAAATAGCCAACAAAGATAAACAGATACCTAGATAGATGGCATAGCTATGACTAATTAAAATATAGTTAATAATAGAGTGCAACTTTTCAGTAATTATCTTTCCCAAATGAACACATCCACAAGACAGTCAGCGATTGTAACTCATCACAGATAACAACGTTCACTACTTACTATAGCTAGGTATATTTATTCCCCCATTTCCATATGCAACAAGACATGAGATATGCCGACAGAACATACAAAGCATTTCATATAGTTATCCCATTTGATAAAGCGAGACGATATCTTACCGAAGTCCTCGATCTTTAACTGTCAATGTTTCTAGGTTAGCTAGCTAGCTATAACCATGCAAAGGCAGTTATTAAAATATATATATATATATTGCAAATTACTTCACTTGTCACTCAAGTTACTTTGTCGCGAACACATTATTCCACAGTACCAAATAAGTGCTTTGAAGTCATCATCGTTCATGGAGTTTAGAATATATTTCTGTATTGATCATGATTCTTATTAGGGTAAATTTGTTTTATATATATATGTAACAGTAAATATTTAGACCGTCCCTTCGCCCATACCCGGGCGCGAACCAGAGACCCTCTGCACACATCAACAACAGTCACCCTCGAAGCATCGTTACCTATCGCTCCACAGAGCAAGGGGAACCACTACTTCAAGGTCTCAGAGCAAGTGACGTCACCGATCGAACCGCTATTTAGCGCGTACCACCGCTAACTAAGCTAGCCGTTTCACATCCGTTACATATACATGATGAAAGATTAAAGTATTTATAATAGGCATGTAGAATAGTTCTGAATGCATCATTGTTTTTATTTTCATAACTCATTTGTATGGAGTTTAGAAAATATTTCTGTATTTGATCATGATTCTTATTAGGGTAAATGTGTTTTATATATATATGATGAAATATGAAAGTATTTATGAAAGGCATGTAGAATAGTTCTGAATGCATCATTGTTTTTGTTTTCTGTCATTTGTAATTAATTGTAGGTCTGGCTGCTGGCGGTGACTATTCTTATTACGTAGCACAATGCTTGTGGTATGACACAGCTCATTTACTCAGGCAAGATATTCTAGAAAAATACTAACACTCAGTCGACATGTGCAAAGTGATTCATTCACATTCGACTGTTGCTCATAAGCACAGCTCGTGTGCAGATAAAGGAAGCACGGGACTGGAAGCTCTCAACACAGCACCAATGACAACACACCACTCCCGAAAAAGTGACAACTGAACCGTTTAATAATTTGCGTACCGTGTGCACTGTGCACGGTAACGATGACTGTCCAACCGAAAACCAGTCAACAATGTAGTGATTTGTAAATCGTCGTTTTAATATATATTTCCATAAACACTAGGCCTATTCAAATTCTTCCCAACAAGTAATATAATTATATTAACTTTATCGCATTCTAATCTATAGGCCTATGTCCAGATTAGATTATAGTATATAACAAGTTAAATCATCATGAATTTGAACATTACAATTAGATCGTGCCTGTAAAATAACAATATAATGGCTTGATTGATTACAACACTCCAGACCCTGGGGGTTATTGAAGGCATTCCTAAAAACAAAAGAATATCCCAATAAATGTTTGTATAGTTAAATAAATATAGGTGTAGCCTTAATTAATCGATGATCAACGTGGTAATCAGGTTTATGTAACAGGCTATGGAATTTGGAAACAATAGGAAACTCTTCCTTGATTATTTTCGCGCAGTATAATGAAATAACCCGGGTGCAAACCCTGATCGTCTGAACGCGAGACTGTTTTGCACACGGCACCCGTCTGTCCCTGACGCTATAAAAACGGTGCTTCGCCAAAGAGAAATTTAAAGCTTACAACTCAACAGTGAAATTAAGCTGAAATACTTCATTTGACTAAAGAAGCGCGATCAAAAACTGAAAAATGGATCCTTGTGAATGCTCTAAAAGTACGTTTTCATGTATATTGATTAATATAATCAGAATGTAGGCCTATTTATTCGAAAACCAACTACCTGTCATTTTGATCATCTATTAACGCAACTGTCTATTTGTAGCTGGCTCTTGCAACTGCGGTGGATCCTGCAAGTGCTCAAACTGCGCATGCACCAGTTGTAAGAAAAGTAAGTGTTTTTTTTTTGTTGTTTTGGTTTTGCATTCTAAATACCATTTCAGATTGCCCATGTAGGCATATTTACCCGATCTCTTCTCAATTGGGTCTGGTGGCACGTTAAATGGACGGGCTGGGCACCCTATGTGATAATCAAGTGGGAAGGTAACTTACAACTGGAGAGAAATCCACGTAAACGGCCCCCAACTGGTAATTACTAGTGGGGAAAACTCGTCTTATGTCCTGAGCGCCGACTTCTCTCTCATGCTGGCTTCACCTAAGGAAATGATTTGATAACTGCAATTTCGGCAGAAATTCAAATGCACAACTTTTATGAAAAGCAATGTAATTTTTAACACATGTTTACCAGCATGATGGTTGACACTGTTGGCCATTAGACACGGTTTCTCTCAATGAGTTCAAAGATGATATTGACCAACTGGTCAATACCATCTTCCCACTTAGTTATGAACACCTGGTAGCCTAATTAGGCTCTTCAAGAGGACTCTGAACTAGGAAGGCTTTAATTAAGTTGACCACAACTGGGGAGACAAGTTGACAACTCATCCTAGAGCCTTATTAATAGGTTTTGTAATAGTCTGTCATTGGTCATCACTAATCATTTGTTTTTGTCCCATCAGGTTGCTGCCCCTGCTGTCCTTCCGACTGCAGTAAATGTGCTTCAGGCTGTGTGTGCAAGGGCAAGACCTGCGACACCAGCTGTTGTCAGTGAGGCCTGGTGCATTACTGTGACAATGCAGTCATTCCCTACGAAATTGGTTGTACCATCTTGAGCCTAGACTTAGTACTTTGTTAAATGTAAGAAAATAAATTCCATTAAACTTCAAGTTTGACTTTAATTTGGGTTACTGGGGGTGGGTAACAACACAATGTTTAGTAACCTGGTGTCTACATGTTTCTTGATTCCCTTCCAAATAAAAGTGGGTGGTTTGCTTAGTTAACCATCAGTTTCCATTTAATTTTTGTACTGGTAATTTGTCTAAATATGAAATTGAATTCTTAACAGATTAGCTGTTCTTGGGGTCCAAACACTAAGGCTCTACATCAAAGAGAACTGTAAATGGCATAACACATACAAAATGTTTAACACTAAACAGTGTGTGCTAGCATGTCTTCACATTACCTGCTGTTCCGTAAGGTGAATTATTAGTTTGCAATCTGACCTCCCATAGTCTTTGTGATTGAAGACCTTTTAGCATGTCTTGTGGTGTGCATGGGTGTCAGAGCTGTGTGCTGGTAGTTTATACAGAGCTCGGAGCATTCAGCTTGTCAACCTCTCACTTTGACCCATGAACGATTGACATGCCGCCCTGTTCTGAGCAAATTGGAATTTTCTTAAGTCTTTGTGGCACCTGACCACACGACTGAACAGTAGTCCAGCTGTGACAACTAGGGCCGGTAGGACCTGCCTTGTTAGTGATAAGGTAGAGCAATGCTTTATGGACAGACTTCTCGCTATCTTGGCTACTGTCTCACTGTTGACCATGACAAGTTACTCCAAGCAGTTTGTGGTTAATATTTAGCTAGTTGGGTTTGGGAAGGGGTTAGCTAACTTGCTATCAAGTTAAAATGCTAGTTGTCTGTGATTCTGGTTACCCTCTTAGGTTAAGTTACATATTATACCGATTTTGTGTCCTGTAGATATGTCTAGTCTGAGACCAGGATTGACAGCCACCTCAGACAACCCTTTATTTTTTAATGTTAAATGGCCTGAGTAAATGTATCCACAATATGCTATACTGTGTCTCCCTAACAATGAAGGCTAGAATAGGCTTGTAAGTATTTGGATGGGAGACACATGGGAACCAATTGCTGCTGGGGACCAAAGTATGGCCCTCAAGTAGACTGTTGTGGGGTTAATGTGAAGGTCACACAGTCCTGACTCAATGGTTCCTGCAAATCTAAGCTCTTATTACCTGTCCTTGACCAAGTGTCTGCTACCTGCTGGTATCTAATCTTCAATGCAAATCTAAATACTACACACAGGTCTGTCATACATAAGTTTAAGTGCCTAATTGTCCTTATTCCACTACTTTTTTGTTTACGTATAGATGGGTTGGCCAACATCACAAATGATGCGCACGCATTGTAACGTGGAGTGACACGTGAATAAACTGTTCTAACACCGTTCAACCTGCATGTCAACACTGCTTTGAGATGAGTGATTAATAGTAGATAATGTTGAGTGTTTACTTTTTGGGTGTTTAGTTACCAATTAGGCATAGCAGGCCTGTCACACTTTATAAAAAAGGCATATTGTATTCAACCTTTATTTAACTAGGAAAGTCAGTTATTCCAGCACATGAAGGGATTGAAAATGACAATTGCAATGCATGATAATTTTGCCCCCATCCCTAATGAGGATGAGGCAGACTCAACCAAAAGGGGGGTTGGGTTGGAGGCTGAGATCCCACTCCTTCATGATGACGGTATAGGCACAAGGTTGCGTGACTTCTCGATCTACCACCTCCATTACACTCCGGCGCAGCAGGTGGCGGCAGAGAGCTGCCCACAAGTAAAAAGCGCAATGTCGTTTTGGAAAACGAGACATCATCCAATCACCGTAGACCTCAGAAGTGCCGGGGTAAAATGTATGTACGACGGGGGGAAAAATGAGATAAGCGCAAAATAACTGTTATAACTATTAGTTGTGGAACAAGGGAAAGGATCATTTGCTATCTAGGCTTCTTGTAAGTTGCCCAGCTAATACGCGTTATAACTAGCAAGGAATGATACTAGTTATTCTGCTAGCTGATACTAGCACCATTCATCAGTACGCGGTCTGTCCTTGCCAAGCATGACACTAGCCAGTTTGCTAACGTGCTTTCCTTTGTACCTGTCTAACGTTAGTTAAATTAATGACTTATTTTAATGTTGATGGCATAAAATGTGTAATTCGTATTTAGGTTTTTGTAGACAGTCATATCAAAATCTATTCGTAGTAAGAGGCTCACCACGATAGCAAGCTAGCCTAATAGCTAATCGTGCTAAGGGGGCATGCGCGCGTTGGGTTCGATTTTCTGACGACTGGGGAAAAGGGTAAGATTAGCTTGTACATGGTGTGGCCCGTGACAGATTAATGAACACTGATTTATATAGAACCAGTCCAGTGATCAGTCCTGGTCCGGACAACATAAGTACATACACATTACATACAGCCTTTAATTATTTTTAATTTTAAAAAAGGTTTCATCAAGAATGTTTTGTGGTATCTGGAATGATTGATATCTGGAATCAGTCATTAGGCCTAAACAGCAGACAGTCACTGATTTGTTTAAATGACATGTTCCCAGCTAGGATTAGGATAGCTAGCAGTCAGATTGTTACAGGCTAACTCAGCCTTACTTACAGGTTAGGTACTTGTTGGTGTATTATAGAGAATTTTCGACCAACCTTAACTTGGCAATAGCCTACTTCCTCAATTCCCAACTTGGAAGAAGACAACAAATGCTTTAGAAAACGCTCTGTCAATAAAGTTAAAAAACAAAACATTGCTCCATGAAGTCATCCAACAATGTGTAGGCCGCCATATTGTCTATTTCAAATATTTTCTCATTGTTCTCTCATTGTTCTCTGTGCTATGCCAAACTGAACCGATCTAATAACTCCTATCAGCCAGCTGGAACAGAGTAATGGTTTGACTAGGTAGTATTTTTAATAGTTAGGCTAGAGTCATGAAGACGGCATGCCATTTAACCCAGTATAGTTATATTTGTTTTAATCCAGCCTCTTGACTCCCAGTGGTTGCCATGGAAGCGGAGGGCTTTGGAGAACTCCTGCAGCTTCCTGTCCAGTTCTTGGCTCACCTCTCTGTTGAAGATGTCAGCAATTTCGTGTACATCATAGGCCAGGTTTGTCTGGGTGCCCACGAGGAGCGTGTCTCCAGTGGTGTTGGGTCGTCGAGTACCAGCTGTCAAGCAGCTCAATGCCTGGTTGATGTTGAGCAAAGAGATGTCTGAGTCCTGGGCACTCTGGCTCAGACGGTAGGCTGCCTGCCACTGGCCACGCATGTGAGGGTTATGGATGAACACCTGATAGAAGAGAGAAGATTGAATTACTTGAGCTGGAGTGCTATATTACGATGCATCAAGCTTCATGCATATATGTAAATGGAAAGTACCAAAGGGAACTGGGCGAGGCCTTACATTCCCTGATTGTGTGACTGCAGTGAGGCATGGGTGGATCCCTTTAAATTTGCCCATTGTAACCATGCAAGGGCTTATTTTATGGTTCATCTTGAGGGTGATTGCCTTCGGAATGTATTCAGGCCCCTTGACTTTTTCCAAACGTTGTTATGTTACAGCCTTATTCTAGAATATATATTTTTTTTAATCCTCAGCCATCTACACACAATAGCCGATAACGAAAACTGAAAACAGGTTTTTAGACATTTTTGAAAATGTATTTAAAAAAAACAACTGAAATACCTCATTTAGATAACTATTCAGACCCTTTGCAATGAGACTCGAAATTGAGCTCAGGTGCATCCTGTTTCCATTGATATTCCTGAGATGTTTCCACAACTTGATTGGAGTCCACCTGTTGTAAATTCAATTGATATGACATGATTTGGAAAGGCACACACCTGTCTATATAAGGTCTCACAGTTGACAGTGCATGTCAGAACAAAAACCAAGCCATGAGGGTGAAGGAATTGTCAGTAGAGCTCCGAGACAGGATTGTGTCGAGGCACAGATCTGGAGAAGGGTACCAAAAATCATTCTTAAATGGAAGAAGTTTGGAACCACCAAGACTCTTCTTAGAGCTGACCGCCCGGCCAAACTGAGCAATCGTGGGAGAAGTGCCTTGGTCAGGGAGGTGACCAAGAACCTGATGGTCACTCTGACAGAGCTCCAGAGTTCCTCTGTGGAGATGGCAGAAACTTCCAGAAAGACAACCCTCTCTGCAGCACTCCACCAATCAGACCTTTGTGCTAGAGTGGCTAGATGGAAGCCACTCCTCAGTAAAAAGCACATGACAGCCCACTTGGAGTTTGCCAAAAGGCACCTAAACACTCTCAGACCATGAGAAACAAGATGATCTTGTCTGATGAAACCAAGATTGAACTCTTTGGCCTGAATGCCAAGCGTCGCGTCTGGAGGGAACCTGGCACCATCCCTATGGTGAAGCATGGTGGTGGTAGCATCACGCTGTGGGGATGTTTTCAGCGGCAGGAACTGGGAGACCAGTCAGGATTGAGGCAAAGATGTACAGAGAGATCATTGATGAAAACCTGCTCCAGAGTGCTCAGGACCTCAGACTGGGGTGAAGGTTCACCTTCCAACAGGACAACGACCCTAAGCACGCAGCCAAGACAACTTCAGGACAAGTCTCTGAATGTCCTTGAGTGGCCCTGCCAGAACCCGGACTTGAACCTGATCGGACATCTCTGGAGAGACCTAAAAATAGCTGTGCAGCAACACTCCCCATCAACCTGACAGACCCTGAGAGGATCTGCAGAGAAGAATGGGAGAAACTCCCCAAATACAGGTGTGCCAAGCTTGTAGCGTCATACCCAAGAAGACTCAAGGCTGCAATCGCAGCCAAAGGTGCTTCAACAATGTACTGAGTAAAGGGTTTGAATATTAATGTAAATGTGATATTTCCGTTTTTAAATTTGTATAAATTAGCTAAACTTTCTAAACCTGTTTTTGCTTTGTCATTATGAGGTATTGTGTGTAGATTGAGGATGAAAAAACAATTGAATCTATTTTAGAATAAGGCTGTAACCTAATAAAATGTGGAAAAAGTCAAGGGGTCTGAATTATTTGCGAAGGCACAATACTAAAACGAAAATAACCAATCACAGTACATATTGTGAGTTTGTTCTACTGGATGCTTGTTCTGAGATGAGTATGAAATCTAATCATCACTGCTGGAGATGCATGTAAAACAGAATAACTTAAGACCGTCCCCTCGCCCATACCCGGTGCCGTCACCGATTGAAACGCTATTTAGCGCGCACCACCGCTAACTAGCGCTAACTCCTATTCCTTTTCCACAGCAACCAGTGATCCGGGTCAACAGCGTCAATGTAACAATACAACTTCACGTCCGTCCCCTCGCCCATACCCGGGCTCGAACCAGGGACACATCAACAACTGACACCCACGAAGCATAGTTACCCATTGCTCCACAGAGCAAGGGGAACCACTACTTCAAGGTCTCAGAGCAAGTGACGTCACCGATTGAAACGCTATTTAGCGCACCGCTAACTAGCTAGCGGTTTCACATCCGTTACACATGCATGTTGCATCCACTTGAAAACTACCCTCATAAACTTTGTTTTTACACTGCTGCTACTCACTGTTGACTATCTATGCATAGTCACTTTACCCCTACCTACATATACATATTACATCGACTAACCTGTACCCCTGCACATTGACTAGGTACTAGTACCCCCTGTACATAGCCTCTTTATTGTTATTGTGTTACTTTTTATTTTTTACTTTAGTTTATTTCGTAAATATTTTCTTAACTATATTTATTGAACTGAATTGTTGGTTAAGAGCTTGTAAGTCAACATTTCACGATAAGGTCTACTACACCTGTTGTACTCGGCACATGTGACAAATAACATTTGATTTTGAAACGGCTTACTCCAGGCGCCCGCTGGGTGTCCCGGCGTTCCATGTTCATTGCATTGGCTCCTCCTAGTCTTCCAAAATAGCCAACAAAGATAAACAGATACCTAGATAGATGGCATAGCTATGACTAATTAAAATATAGTTAATAATAGAGTGCAACTTTTCAGTAATTATCTTTCCCAAATGAACACATCCACAAGACAGTCAGCGATTGTAACTCATCACAGATAACAACGTTCACTACTTACTATAGCTAGGTATATTTATTCCCCCATTTCCATATGCAACAAGACATGAGATATGCCGACAGAACATACAAAGCATTTCATATAGTTATCCCATTTGATAAAGCGAGACGATATCTTACCGAAGTCCTCGATCTTTAACTGTCAATGTTTCTAGGTTAGCTAGCTAGCTATAACCATGCAAAGGCAGTTATTAAAATATATATATATATATTGCAAATTACTTCACTTGTCACTCAAGTTACTTTGTCGCGAACACATTATTCCACAGTACCAAATAAGTGCTTTGAAGTCATCATCGTTCATGGAGTTTAGAATATATTTCTGTATTGATCATGATTCTTATTAGGGTAAATTTGTTTTATATATATATGTAACAGTAAATATTTAGACCGTCCCTTCGCCCATACCCGGGCGCGAACCAGAGACCCTCTGCACACATCAACAACAGTCACCCTCGAAGCATCGTTACCTATCGCTCCACAGAGCAAGGGGAACCACTACTTCAAGGTCTCAGAGCAAGTGACGTCACCGATCGAACCGCTATTTAGCGCGTACCACCGCTAACTAAGCTAGCCGTTTCACATCCGTTACATATACATGATGAAAGATTAAAGTATTTATAATAGGCATGTAGAATAGTTCTGAATGCATCATTGTTTTTATTTTCATAACTCATTTGTATGGAGTTTAGAAAATATTTCTGTATTTGATCATGATTCTTATTAGGGTAAATGTGTTTTATATATATATGATGAAATATGAAAGTATTTATGAAAGGCATGTAGAATAGTTCTGAATGCATCATTGTTTTTGTTTTCTGTCATTTGTAATTAATTGTAGGTCTGGCTGCTGGCGGTGACTATTCTTATTACGTAGCACAATGCTTGTGGTATGACACAGCTCATTTACTCAGGCAAGATATTCTAGAAAAATACTAACACTCAGTCGACATGTGCAAAGTGATTCATTCACATTCGACTGTTGCTCATAAGCACAGCTCGTGTGCAGATAAAGGAAGCACGGACTGGAAGCTCTCAACACAGCACCAATGACAACACACCACTCCCGAAAAAGTGACAACTGAACCGTTTAATAATTTGCGTACCGTGTGCACTGTGCACGGTAACGATGACTGTCCAACCGAAAACCAGTCAACAATGTAGTGATTTGTAAATCGTCGTTTTAATATATATTTCCATAAACACTAGGCCTATTCAAATTCTTCCCAACAAGTAATATAATTATATTAACTTTATCGCATTCTAATCTATAGGCCTATGTCCAGATTAGATTATAGTATATAACAAGTTAAATCATCATGAATTTGAACATTACAATTAGATCGTGCCTGTAAAATAACAATATAATGGCTTGATTGATTACAACACTCCAGACCCTGGGGGTTATTGAAGGCATTCCTAAAAACAAAAGAATATCCCAATAAATGTTTGTATAGTTAAATAAATATAGGTGTAGCCTTAATTAATCGATGATCAACGTGGTAATCAGGTTTATGTAACAGGCTATGGAATTTGGAAACAATAGGAAACTCTTCCTTGATTATTTTCGCGCAGTATAATGAAATAACCCGGGTGCAAACCTGATCGTCTGAACGCGAGACTGTTTTGCACACGGCACCCGTCTGTCCCTGACGCTATAAAAACGGTGCTTCGCCAAAGAGAAATTTAAAGCTTACAACTCAACAGTGAAATTAAGCTGAAATACTTCATTTGACTAAAGAAGCGCGATCAAAAACTGAAAAATGGATCCTTGTGAATGCTCTAAAAGTACGTTTTCATGTATATTGATTAATATAATCAGAATGTAGGCCTATTTATTCGAAAACCAACTACCTGTCATTTTGATCATCTATTAACGCAACTGTCTATTTGTAGCTGGCTCTTGCAACTGCGGTGGATCCTGCAAGTGCTCAAACTGCGCATGCACCAGTTGTAAGAAAAGTAAGTGTTTTTTTTGTTGTTTTGGTTTTGCATTCTAAATACCATTTCAGATTGCCCATGTAGGCATATTTACCCGATCTCTTCTCAATTGGGTCTGGTGGCACGTTAAATGGACGGGCTGGGCACCCTATGTGATAATCAAGTGGGAAGGTAACTTACAACTGGAGAGAAATCCACGTAAACGGCCCCCAACTGGTAATTACTAGTGGGGAAAACTCGTCTTATGTCCTGAGCGCCGACTTCTCTCTCATGCTGGCTTCACCTAAGGAAATGATTTGATAACTGCAATTTCGGCAGAAATTCAAATGCACAACTTTTATGAAAAGCAATGTAATTTTTAACACATGTTTACCAGCATGATGGTTGACACTGTTGGCCATTAGACACGGTTTCTCTCAATGAGTTCAAAGATGATATTGACCAACTGGTCAATACCATCTTCCCACTTAGTTATGAACACCTGGTAGCCTAATTAGGCTCTTCAAGAGGACTCTGAACTAGGAAGGCTTTAATTAAGTTGACCACAACTGGGGAGACAAGTTGACAACTCATCCTAGAGCCTTATTAATAGGTTTTGTAATAGTCTGTCATTGGTCATCACTAATCATTTGTTTTTGTCCCATCAGGTTGCTGCCCCTGCTGTCCTTCCGACTGCAGTAAATGTGCTTCAGGCTGTGTGTGCAAGGGCAAGACCTGCGACACCAGCTGTTGTCAGTGAGGCCTGGTGCATTACTGTGACAATGCAGTCATTCCCTACGAAATTGGTTGTACCATCTTGAGCCTAGACTTAGTACTTTGTTAAATGTAAGAAAATAAATTCCATTAAACTTCAAGTTTGACTTTAATTTGGGTTACTGGGGTGGGTAACAACACAATGTTTAGTAACCTGGTGTCTACATGTTTCTTGATTCCCTTCCAAATAAAAGTGGGTGGTTTGCTTAGTTAACCATCAGTTTCCATTTAATTTTTGTACTGGTAATTTGTCTAAATATGAAATTGAATTCTTAACAGATTAGCTGTTCTTGGGGTCCAAACACTAAGGCTCTACATCAAAGAGAACTGTAAATGGCATAACACATACAAAATGTTTAACACTAAACAGTGTGTGCTAGCATGTCTTCACATTACCTGCTGTTCCGTAAGGTGAATTATTAGTTTGCAATCTGACCTCCCATAGTCTTTGTGATTGAAGACCTTTTAGCATGTCTTGTGGTGTGCATGGGTGTCAGAGCTGTGTGCTGGTAGTTTATACAGAGCTCGGAGCATTCAGCTTGTCAACCTCTCACTTTGACCCATGAACGATTGACATGCCGCCCTGTTCTGAGCAAATTGGAATTTTCTTAAGTCTTTGTGGCACCTGACCACACGACTGAACAGTAGTCCAGCTGTGACAACTAGGGCCGGTAGGACCTGCCTTGTTAGTGATAAGGTAGAGCAATGCTTTATGGACAGACTTCTCGCTATCTTGGCTACTGTCTCACTGTTGACCATGACAAGTTACTCCAAGCAGTTTGTGGTTAATATTTAGCTAGTTGGGTTTGGGAAGGGGTTAGCTAACTTGCTATCAAGTTAAAATGCTAGTTGTCTGTGATTCTGGTTACCCTCTTAGGTTAAGTTACATATTATACCGATTTTGTGTCCTGTAGATATGTCTAGTCTGAGACCAGGATTGACAGCCACCTCAGACAACCCTTTATTTTTTAATGTTAAATGGCCTGAGTAAATGTATCCACAATATGCTATACTGTGTCTCCCTAACAATGAAGGCTAGAATAGGCTTGTAAGTATTTGGATGGGAGACACATGGGAACCAATTGCTGCTGGGGACCAAAGTATGGCCCTCAAGTAGACTGTTGTGGGGTTAATGTGAAGGTCACACAGTCCTGACTCAATGGTTCCTGCAAATCTAAGCTCTTATTACCTGTCCTTGACCAAGTGTCTGCTACCTGCTGGTATCTAATCTTCAATGCAAATCTAAATACTACACACAGGTCTGTCATACATAAGTTTAAGTGCCTAATTGTCCTTATTCCACTACTTTTTTGTTTACGTATAGATGGGTTGGCCAACATCACAAATGATGCGCACGCATTGTAACGTGGAGTGACACGTGAATAAACTGTTCTAACACCGTTCAACCTGCATGTCAACACTGCTTTGAGATGAGTGATTAATAGTAGATAATGTTGAGTGTTTACTTTTTGGGTGTTTAGTTACCAATTAGGCATAGCAGGCCTGTCACACTTTATAAAAAAGGCATATTGTATTCAACCTTTATTTAACTAGGAAAGTCAGTTATTCCAGCACATGAAGGGATTGAAAAATGACAATTGCAATGCATGATAATTTTGCCCCCATCCCTAATGAGGATGAGGCAGACTCAACCAAAAGGGGGGTTGGGTTGGAGGCTGAGATCCTCCTTCATGATGACGGTATAGGCACAAGGTTGCGTGACTTCTCGATCTACCACCTCCATTACACTCCGGCGCAGCAGGTGGCGGCAGAGAGCTGCCCACAAGTAAAAAGCGCAATGTCGTTTTGGAAAACGAGACATCATCCAATCACCGTAGACCTCAGAAGTGCCGGGGTAAAATGTATGTACGACGGGGGGAAAAATGAGATAAGCGCAAAATAACTGTTATAACTATTAGTTGTGGAACAAGGGAAAGGATCATTTGCTATCTAGGCTTCTTGTAAGTTGCCCAGCTAATACGCGTTATAACTAGCAAGGAATGATACTAGTTATTCTGCTAGCTGATACTAGCACCATTCATCAGTACGCGGTCTGTCCTTGCCAAGCATGACACTAGCCAGTTTGCTAACGTGCTTTCCTTTGTACCTGTCTAACGTTAGTTAAATTAATGACTTATTTTAATGTTGATGGCATAAAATGTGTAATTCGTATTTAGGTTTTTGTAGACAGTCATATCAAAATCTATTCGTAGTAAGAGGCTCACCACGATAGCAAGCTAGCCTAATAGCTAATCGTGCTAAGGGGGCATGCGCGCGTTGGGTTCGATTTTCTGACGACTGGGGAAAAGGGTAAGATTAGCTTGTACATGGTGTGGCCCGTGACAGATTAATGAACACTGATTTATATAGAACCAGTCCAGTGATCAGTCCTGGTCCGGACAACATAAGTACATACACATTACATACAGCCTTTAATTATTTTTAATTTTAAAAAAGGTTTCATCAAGAATGTTTTGTGGTATCTGGAATGATTGATATCTGGAATCAGTCATTAGGCCTAAACAGCAGACAGTCACTGATTTGTTTAAATGACATGTTCCCAGCTAGGATTAGGATAGCTAGCAGTCAGATTGTTACAGGCTAACTCAGCCTTACTTACAGGTTAGGTACTTGTTGGTGTATTATAGAGAATTTTCGACCAACCTTAACTTGGCAATAGCCTACTTCCTCAATTCCCAACTTGGAAGAAGACAACAAATGCTTTAGAAAACGCTCTGTCAATAAAGTTAAAAAAAAAAACAAAACATTGCTCCATGAAGTCATCCAACAATGTGTAGGCCG
Organism: Oncorhynchus nerka; assembly: GCF_034236695.1. Classification (NCBI taxonomy): domain Eukaryota; kingdom Metazoa; phylum Chordata; class Actinopteri; order Salmoniformes; family Salmonidae; genus Oncorhynchus; species Oncorhynchus nerka. Next base: position 40,366,681 of record NC_088404.1, read on the forward strand.
CCATATTGTCTATTTCAAATATTTTCTCATTGTTCTCTCATTGTTCTCTGTGCTATGCCAAACTGAACCGATCTAATAACTCCTATCAGCCAGCTGGAACAGAGTAATGGTTTGACTAGGTAGTATTTTTAATAGTTAGGCTAGAGTCATGAAGACGGCATGCCATTTAACCCAGTATAGTTATATTTGTTTTAATCCAGCCTCTTGACTCCCAGTGGTTGCCATGGAAGCGGAGGGCTTTGGAGAACTCCTGCAGCTTCCTGTCCAGTTCTTGGCTCACCTCTCTGTTGAAGATGTCAGCAATTTCGTGTACATCATAGGCCAGGTTTGTCTGGGTGCCCACGAGGAGCGTGTCTCCAGTGGTGTTGGGTCGTCAGTACCAGCTGTCAAGCAGCTCAATGCCTGGTTGATGTTGAGCAAAGAGATGTCTGAGTCCTGGGCACTCTGGCTCAGACGGTAGGCTGCCTGCCACTGGCCACGCATGTGAGGGTTATGGATGAACACCTGATAGAAGAGAGAAGATTGAATTACTTGAGCTGGAGTGCTATATTACGATGCATCAAGCTTCATGCATATATGTAAATGGAAAGTACCAAAGGGAACTGGGCGAGGCCTTACATTCCCTGATTGTGTGACTGCAGTGAGGCATGGGTGGATCCCTTTAAATTTGCCCATTGTAACCATGCAAGGGCTTATTTTATGGTTCATCTTGAGGGTGATTGCCTTCGGAATGTATTCAGGCCCCTTGACTTTTTCCAAACGTTGTTATGTTACAGCCTTATTCTAGAATATATATTTTTTTAATCCTCAGCCATCTACACACAATAGCCGATAACGAAAACTGAAAACAGGTTTTTAGACATTTTTGAAAATGTATTTAAAAAAAACAACTGAAATACCTCATTTAGATAACTATTCAGACCCTTTGCAATGAGACTCGAAATTGAGCTCAGGTGCATCCTGTTTCCATTGATATTCCTGAGATGTTTCCACAACTTGATTGGAGTCCACCTGTTGTAAATTCAATTGATATGACATGATTTGGAAAGGCACACACCTGTCTATATAAGGTCTCACAGTTGACAGTGCATGTCAGAACAAAAAACCAAGCCATGAGGGTGAAGGAATTGTCAGTAGAGCTCCGAGACAGGATTGTGTCGAGGCACAGATCTGGAGAAGGGTACCAAAAATCATTCTTAAATGGAAGAAGTTTGGAACCACCAAGACTCTTCTTAGAGCTGACCGCCCGGCCAAACTGAGCAATCGTGGGAGAAGTGCCTTGGTCAGGGAGGTGACCAAGAACCTGATGGTCACTCTGACAGAGCTCCAGAGTTCCTCTGTGGAGATGGCAGAAACTTCCAGAAAGACAACCCTCTCTGCAGCACTCCACCAATCAGACCTTTGTGCTAGAGTGGCTAGATGGAAGCCACTCCTCAGTAAAAAGCACATGACAGCCCACTTGGAGTTTGCCAAAAGGCACCTAAACACTCTCAGACCATGAGAAACAAGATGATCTTGTCTGATGAAACCAAGATTGAACTCTTTGGCCTGAATGCCAAGCGTCGCGTCTGGAGGAACCTGGCACCATCCCTATGGTGAAGCATGGTGGTGGTAGCATCACGCTGTGGGGATGTTTTCAGCGGCAGGAACTGGGAGACCAGTCAGGATTGAGGCAAAGATGTACAGAGAGATCATTGATGAAAACCTGCTCCAGAGTGCTCAGGACCTCAGACTGGGGTGAAGGTTCACCTTCCAACAGGACAACGACCCTAAGCACGCAGCCAAGACAACTTCAGGACATGTCTCTGAATGTCCTTGAGTGGCCCTGCCAGAACCCGGACTTGAACCTGATCGGACATCTCTGGAGAGACCTAAAAATAGCTGTGCAGCAACACTCCCCATCAACCTGACAGACCCTGAGAGGATCTGCAGAGAAGAATGGGAGAAACTCCCCAAATACAGGTGTGCCAAGCTTGTAGCGTCATACCCAAGAAGACTCAAGGCTGCAATCGCAGCCAAAGGTGCTTCAACAATGTACTGAGTAAAGGGTTTGAATATTAATGTAAATGTGATATTTCCGTTTTTAAATTTGTATAAATTAGCTAAACTTTCTAAACCTGTTTTTGCTTTGTCATTATGAGGTATTGTGTGTAGATTGAGGATGAAAAAACAATTGAATCTATTTTAGAATAAGGCTGTAACCTAATAAAATGTGGAAAAAGTCAAGGGGTCTGAATTATTTGCGAAGGCACAATACTAAAACGAAAATAACCAATCACAGTACATATTGTGAGTTTGTTCTACTGGATGCTTGTTCTGAGATGAGTATGAAATCTAATCATCACTGCTGGAGATGCATGTAAAACAGAATAACTTAAGACCGTCCCCTCGCCCATACCCGGTGCCGTCACCGATTGAAACGCTATTTAGCGCGCACCACCGCTAACTAGCGCTAACTCCTATTCCTTTTCCACAGCAACCAGTGATCCGGGTCAACAGCGTCAATGTAACAATACAACTTCACGTCCGTCCCCTCGCCCATACCCGGGCTCGAACCAGGGACACATCAACAACTGACACCCACGAAGCATAGTTACCCATTGCTCCACAGAGCAAGGGGAACCACTACTTCAAGGTCTCAGAGCAAGTGACGTCACCGATTGAAACGCTATTTAGCGCACCGCTAACTAGCTAGCGGTTTCACATCCGTTACACATGCATGTTGCATCCACTTGAAAACTACCCTCATAAACTTTGTTTTTACACTGCTGCTACTCACTGTTGACTATCTATGCATAGTCACTTTACCCCTACCTACATATACATATTACATCGACTAACCTGTACCCCTGCACATTGACTAGGTACTAGTACCCCCTGTACATAGCCTCTTTATTGTTATTGTGTTACTTTTTATTTTTTACTTTAGTTTATTTCGTAAATATTTTCTTAACTATATTTATTGAACTGAATTGTTGGTTAAGAGCTTGTAAGTCAACATTTCACGATAAGGTCTACTACACCTGTTGTACTCGGCACATGTGACAAATAACATTTGATTTTGAAACGGCTTACTCCAGGCGCCCGCTGGGTGTCCCGGCGTTCCATGTTCATTGCATTGGCTCCTCCTAGTCTTCCAAAATAGCCAACAAAGATAAACAGATACCTAGATAGATGGCATAGCTATGACTAATTAAAATATAGTTAATAATAGAGTGCAACTTTTCAGTAATTATCTTTCCCAAATGAACACATCCACAAGACAGTCAGCGATTGTAACTCATCACAGATAACAACGTTCACTACTTACTATAGCTAGGTATATTTATTCCCCCATTTCCATATGCAACAAGACATGAGATATGCCGACAGAACATACAAAGCATTTCATATAGTTATCCCATTTGATAAAGCGAGACGATATCTTACCGAAGTCCTCGATCTTTAACTGTCAATGTTTCTAGGTTAGCTAGCTAGCTATAACCATGCAAAGGCAGTTATTAAAATATATATATTGCAAATTACTTCACTTGTCACTCAAGTTACTTTGTCGCGAACACATTATTCCACAGTACCAAATAAGTGCTTTGAAGTCATCATCGTTCATGGAGTTTAGAATATATTTCTGTATTGATCATGATTCTTATTAGGGTAAATTTGTTTTATATATATATGTAACAGTAAATATTTAGACCGTCCCTTCGCCCATACCCGGGCGCGAACCAGAGACCCTCTGCACACATCAACAACAGTCACCCTCGAAGCATCGTTACCTATCGCTCCACAGAGCAAGGGGAACCACTACTTCAAGGTCTCAGAGCAAGTGACGTCACCGATCGAACCGCTATTTAGCGCGTACCACCGCTAACTAAGCTAGCCGTTTCACATCCGTTACATATACATGATGAAAGATTAAAGTATTTATAATAGGCATGTAGAATAGTTCTGAATGCATCATTGTTTTATTTTCATAACTCATTTGTATGGAGTTTAGAAAATATTTCTGTATTTGATCATGATTCTTATTAGGGTAAATGTGTTTTATATATATATGATGAAATATGAAAGTATTTATGAAAGGCATGTAGAATAGTTCTGAATGCATCATTGTTTTTGTTTTCTGTCATTTGTAATTAATTGTAGGTCTGGCTGCTGGCGGTGACTATTCTTATTACGTAGCACAATGCTTGTGGTATGACACAGCTCATTTACTCAGGCAAGATATTCTAGAAAAATACTAACACTCAGTCGACATGTGCAAAGTGATTCATTCACATTCGACTGTTGCTCATAAGCACAGCTCGTGTGCAGATAAAGGAAGCACGGGACTGGAAGCTCTCAACACAGCACCAATGACAACACACCACTCCCGAAAAAGTGACAACTGAACCGTTTAATAATTTGCGTACCGTGTGCACTGTGCACGGTAACGATGACTGTCCAACCGAAAACCAGTCAACAATGTAGTGATTTGTAAATCGTCGTTTTAATATATATTTCCATAAACACTAGGCCTATTCAAATTCTTCCCAACAAGTAATATAATTATATTAACTTTATCGCATTCTAATCTATAGGCCTATGTCCAGATTAGATTATAGTATATAACAAGTTAAATCATCATGAATTTGAACATTACAATTAGATCGTGCCTGTAAAATAACAATATAATGGCTTGATTGATTACAACACTCCAGACCCTGGGGGTTATTGAAGGCATTCCTAAAAACAAAAGAATATCCCAATAAATGTTTGTATAGTTAAATAAATATAGGTGTAGCCTTAATTAATCGATGATCAACGTGGTAATCAGGTTTATGTAACAGGCTATGGAATTTGGAAACAATAGGAAACTCTTCCTTGATTATTTTCGCGCAGTATAATGAAATAACCCGGGTGCAAACCCTGATCGTCTGAACGCGAGACTGTTTTGCACACGGCACCCGTCTGTCCCTGACGCTATAAAAACGGTGCTTCGCCAAAGAGAAATTTAAAGCTTACAACTCAACAGTGAAATTAAGCTGAAATACTTCATTTGACTAAAGAAGCGCGATCAAAAACTGAAAAATGGATCCTTGTGAATGCTCTAAAAGTACGTTTTCATGTATATTGATTAATATAATCAGAATGTAGGCCTATTTATTCGAAAACCAACTACCTGTCATTTTGATCATCTATTAACGCAACTGTCTATTTGTAGCTGGCTCTTGCAACTGCGGTGGATCCTGCAAGTGCTCAAACTGCGCATGCACCAGTTGTAAGAAAAGTAAGTGTTTTTTTTGTTGTTTTGGTTTTGCATTCTAAATACCATTTCAGATTGCCCATGTAGGCATATTTACCCGATCTCTTCTCAATTGGGTCTGGTGGCACGTTAAATGGACGGGCTGGGCACCCTATGTGATAATCAAGTGGGAAGGTAACTTACAACTGGAGAGAAATCCACGTAAACGGCCCCCAACTGGTAATTACTAGTGGGGAAAACTCGTCTTATGTCCTGAGCGCCGACTTCTCTCTCATGCTGGCTTCACCTAAGGAAATGATTTGATAACTGCAATTTCGGCAGAAATTCAAATGCACAACTTTTATGAAAAGCAATGTAATTTTTAACACATGTTTACCAGCATGATGGTTGACACTGTTGGCCATTAGACACGGTTTCTCTCAATGAGTTCAAAGATGATATTGACCAACTGGTCAATACCATCTTCCCACTTAGTTATGAACACCTGGTAGCCTAATTAGGCTCTTCAAGAGGACTCTGAACTAGGAAGGCTTTAATTAAGTTGACCACAACTGGGGAGACAAGTTGACAACTCATCCTAGAGCCTTATTAATAGGTTTTGTAATAGTCTGTCATTGGTCATCACTAATCATTTGTTTTTGTCCCATCAGGTTGCTGCCCCTGCTGTCCTTCCGACTGCAGTAAATGTGCTTCAGGCTGTGTGTGCAAGGGCAAGACCTGCGACACCAGCTGTTGTCAGTGAGGCCTGGTGCATTACTGTGACAATGCAGTCATTCCCTACGAAATTGGTTGTACCATCTTGAGCCTAGACTTAGTACTTTGTTAAATGTAAGAAAATAAATTCCATTAAACTTCAAGTTTGACTTTAATTTGGGTTACTGGGGTGGGTAACAACACAATGTTTAGTAACCTGGTGTCTACATGTTTCTTGATTCCCTTCCAAATAAAAGTGGGTGGTTTGCTTAGTTAACCATCAGTTTCCATTTAATTTTTGTACTGGTAATTTGTCTAAATATGAAATTGAATTCTTAACAGATTAGCTGTTCTTGGGGTCCAAACACTAAGGCTCTACATCAAAGAGAACTGTAAATGGCATAACACATACAAAATGTTTAACACTAAACAGTGTGTGCTAGCATGTCTTCACATTACCTGCTGTTCCGTAAGGTGAATTATTAGTTTGCAATCTGACCTCCCATAGTCTTTGTGATTGAAGACCTTTAGCATGTCTTGTGGTGTGCATGGGTGTCAGAGCTGTGTGCTGGTAGTTTATACAGAGCTCGGAGCATTCAGCTTGTCAACCTCTCACTTTGACCCATGAACGATTGACATGCCGCCCTGTTCTGAGCAAATTGGAATTTTCTTAAGTCTTTGTGGCACCTGACCACACGACTGAACAGTAGTCCAGCTGTGACAACTAGGGCCGGTAGGACCTGCCTTGTTAGTGATAAGGTAGAGCAATGCTTTATGGACAGACTTCTCGCTATCTTGGCTACTGTCTCACTGTTGACCATGACAAGTTACTCCAAGCAGTTTGTGGTTAATATTTAGCTAGTTGGGTTTGGGAAGGGGTTAGCTAACTTGCTATCAAGTTAAAATGCTAGTTGTCTGTGATTCTGGTTACCCTCTTAGGTTAAGTTACATATTATACCGATTTTGTGTCCTGTAGATATGTCTAGTCTGAGACCAGGATTGACAGCCACCTCAGACAACCCTTTATTTTTTAATGTTAAATGGCCTGAGTAAATGTATCCACAATATGCTATACTGTGTCTCCCTAACAATGAAGGCTAGAATAGGCTTGTAAGTATTTGGATGGGAGACACATGGGAACCAATTGCTGCTGGGGACCAAAGTATGGCCCTCAAGTAGACTGTTGTGGGGTTAATGTGAAGGTCACACAGTCCTGACTCAATGGTTCCTGCAAATCTAAGCTCTTATTACCTGTCCTTGACCAAGTGTCTGCTACCTGCTGGTATCTAATCTTCAATGCAAATCTAAATACTACACACAGGTCTGTCATACATAAGTTTAAGTGCCTAATTGTCCTTATTCCACTACTTTTTGTTTACGTATAGATGGGTTGGCCAACATCACAAATGATGCGCACGCATTGTAACGTGGAGTGACACGTGAATAAACTGTTCTAACACCGTTCAACCTGCATGTCAACACTGCTTTGAGATGAGTGATTAATAGTAGATAATGTTGAGTGTTTACTTTTTGGGTGTTTAGTTACCAATTAGGCATAGCAGGCCTGTCACACTTTATAAAAAAGGCATATTGTATTCAACCTTTATTTAACTAGGAAAGTCAGTTATTCCAGCACATGAAGGGATTGAAAAATGACAATTGCAATGCATGATAATTTTGCCCCCATCCCTAATGAGGATGAGGCAGACTCAACCAAAAGGGGGGTTGGGTTGGAGGCTGAGATCCCACTCCTTCATGATGACGGTATAGGCACAAGGTTGCGTGACTTCTCGATCTACCACCTCCATTACACTCCGGCGCAGCAGGTGGCGGCAGAGAGCTGCCCACAAGTAAAAAGCGCAATGTCGTTTTGGAAAACGAGACATCATCCAATCACCGTAGACCTCAGAAGTGCCGGGGTAAAATGTATGTACGACGGGGGGAAAAATGAGATAAGCGCAAAATAACTGTTATAACTATTAGTTGTGGAACAAGGGAAAGGATCATTTGCTATCTAGGCTTCTTGTAAGTTGCCCAGCTAATACGCGTTATAACTAGCAAGGAATGATACTAGTTATTCTGCTAGCTGATACTAGCACCATTCATCAGTACGCGGTCTGTCCTTGCCAAGCATGACACTAGCCAGTTTGCTAACGTGCTTTCCTTTGTACCTGTCTAACGTTAGTTAAATTAATGACTTATTTTAATGTTGATGGCATAAAATGTGTAATTCGTATTTAGGTTTTTGTAGACAGTCATATCAAAATCTATTCGTAGTAAGAGGCTCACCACGATAGCAAGCTAGCCTAATAGCTAATCGTGCTAAGGGGGCATGCGCGCGTTGGGTTCGATTTTCTGACGACTGGGGAAAAGGGTAAGATTAGCTTGTACATGGTGTGGCCCGTGACAGATTAATGAACACTGATTTATATAGAACCAGTCCAGTGATCAGTCCTGGTCCGGACAACATAAGTACATACACATTACATACAGCCTTTAATTATTTTTAATTTTAAAAAAGGTTTCATCAAGAATGTTTTGTGGTATCTGGAATGATTGATATCTGGAATCAGTCATTAGGCCTAAACAGCAGACAGTCACTGATTTGTTTAAATGACATGTTCCCAGCTAGGATTAGGATAGCTAGCAGTCAGATTGTTACAGGCTAACTCAGGCTTACTTACAGGTTAGGTACTTGTTGGTGTATTATAGAGAATTTTCGACCAACCTTAACTTGGCAATAGTCTACTTCCTCAATTCCCAACTTGGAAGAAGACAACACATGCTTTAGAAAACGCTCTGTCAATAAAGTTAAAAAATGAAGTCATCCAACAATGTGTAGGCCGCCATATTGTCTATTTAAAATATTTTCTCATTGTTCTCTGTGCTATGCCAAACTGAACCGATCTAATAACTCCTATCAGCCAGCTGGAACAGAGTAATGGTTTGACTAGGTAGTATTTTTAATAGTTAGGCTAGAGTCATGAAGACTGCATGCCATTTAACCCAGTATAGTTATATTTGTTTTAATCCAGCCTCTTGACTCCCAGTGGTTGCCATGGAAGCGGAGGGCTTTGGAGAACTCCTGCAGCAGGCAGAGCAGCTTGCAGCAGAGACTGAGGCCGTGTCTGAGCTTCCTCATGTTGAGAGGAACCTTCAGGAGATCCAGCAGGCTGGAGAGAGGCTACGCTCCCGCACCTTAACTCGAACATCACAAGACGCTGCTGACGTGAAAGCGTAAGTTCTCTCTTGGGTATCAGTCACTGATATTTCCTTATTGAGCACTGTTACATGCACACAATAATGATTGTGCATAGTCAGGTTAATATAATAGTTTGTTGAAAAGTTTACATTTTTGCAAGAACCACAATTTCTCTAATAATCCTGTTTATATGGACACATCTGAAATCAGGCTACTAATGGGACTTGTTATTTTGTGAAGACTATTTGATTCTGAGTTTGGACATATAAAGTTTGTATGTTTACTATTTCTAAGATGCATACTTTCAGTTTTTCCAAACTCACTTCACTTGTGCATAAGAGGAAGCCTGCTCTGCCTGGTGCTGGCACATGTCTCTTTTATTATTTTATGATTTCCCCTGTCACGAATGAGTCTGAGGGTAGTAAGATTTTGATGTTACCTGCACAAAGCTCATCATTATGACTGGCTATTATTCAGATGACAATACATATGACTGCTTATAGGCTGCTTGCAATTATGTGATCTTGTCACTATTGTGTGAGATAGTGGGCATATGTTTCATCTTACATTGTCATCTGTATTTGTACTCTGGGACATCAAGTTTATGGGAGCTATCTTATGTTAGAGATGTGTAGCTCTGTGTTATGTTCTGCATTGCATTCAACTTACTTCATGCCCTCTAGAGCAGGGGTCCTCAAGTGCTATTTGAGGAGGTGCAGTCACACAAATGTCCTAGATGGCGAAGGTTCGGATAGAAATTGATTTCTCGGCGTAGTAACGAACCCAACCCTCGCAACCAATGCGACCCCAAACTGTTCACACCCCTCTTTTTGCCGGAGAGAAAATGTAGCAGTTTTAAGATACTTATCTGCAGTTCTACAAATCTTTCCATGTCTTATGTGTGTTTATATGATACCAGGGGTCGAAGCCCAACATGACCTCGGTTCGCCCGTTGAGTATGGGGGGCTCTAGAGGATAGTCTACTAAACAAATGTAATTAGCTGTTTCCTCTGTTCCCTGTAGGTCCATCCTCCTTGGGTCCAGAGGCCTGGACATCTTCCACATCTCCCAGCGTCTGGAGAGCCTGAGTGCTGCCACCACCTTTGAACCTCTAGAGCCAGTGAAGGACACTGACATCCAGGTATTCACACTCTCTTTACGATTGTGGGGCTGTTTGAGCTTTTGGGCTACTTTTTCATCCACACCTGTCCTGTTGTATGTCAGGACCTTCACTTTTGTGTTTTTCAGAGTCAAGGGCAGCCAGGCAGGTGATGGTAATTAATGGTTTTTAGATTATGCTTTTAGTCAAACTGGCGGATTCATATCTGGTTCTGTTAATGTCACAGCTGAGGTTTACTGTGTAATGATTTTTATGCTAATAAGCAAAAGGCTGATGGATTCTGTTGGAGGATCATTGCAGTCTCTTGCTGGTGGGAGGATTAGAAATGTTTTCTGTCGAGGGAAAGATGTCTGACACGTGTATAGTGTCCAAATCTCTACTCATCGTTCTGTAGCCTATATCAAACCCACTGCCTGAAATGCTGAGTTTGATGTTTAAATGCATTCACAAAAGTTAACACAACATCCTTTGATCTTAATTATCTTCGCCCTATTTCATTCAAATTGGTGGCGATGTAGGGTTGTAAAATTTCCAGAAATCCTGGTTGGAGGATTCCTGATTTTCCCTTCTGATTCTTAATCGTCCAACGGAGGAATTTTGCTTGCATCAGAATTGGATTAATTGCTCTGCCTCAACTGATAAAAAATTCATTAAATAGAGCATTAATAAGATTCATAACTACCACATGTTAATATATTTAGAGTTGAAATAGGTCAAATGTGAATATTTTGATTAAACTATTCTCAATTCAATGGAATTGCAACCCTCTGCATGCACAGTGCTCGCTTACATCACATGTACAGCTGAATCTCAAGATCTTGCACACTAATGAGATGCTATTGAGCCCACACTACTACACTGTCTGAGCCGAGGTCTACATGCTTTCTGGTAATTTATGATTACAATACTGGGTGGGGTGAATATATTTTATATGACATGCATGATTTGTTGTTAACTAGTAAAGAGTAGCCTACAGCAAAGTGTGTTTAAATCATTTCTAACTTGTTAACAATTTCTGACCAATACAAGATGGGAACAATTGGTGGCCATCTGGGCAAATTTTAGGCTTTTTGATCCTGACAATGAGCCATCCTCAAAGAGGTTGGAAAGTGACAGTGACGATGAGGCCCCAGTCTGATGTTCAAGGGGTATACATTGAGGAGGTCCAGGGAGAAGACATGGAAGCCTGAGAGGAAGACAACCTTAACTTTAGTTTCTAGACTCTCATTTTACAGATGTATATTGAAAATGTTTTTGGGAGATGCGATGGATCATTGGGGATCATTCAATATTCCCTTTCTTTTGTTGTTCAGTGAAATTGTCCCATGTGAAGAGTCAACTCATTTAATTAAAGTTCAATTTGTAACTAATTTGTATTTCTTTTTCAATTGGAAGGATTTAATCATTTGCAATTGTCTACTTAAGATAAGGTAGAAGGTTTATGTTTCTGTCTCCAGATGATATGGGAAATATATCCAATGCAAAAACATCTACGTTTAAGTAGTATTAATATTAATTTGCATATATTTCCGTTAATGCCCATATACTCCCGTTAATTCCTGTTAATTCCCACGGAAAGTTTCCACCTCTGAATATTCACTAAAATGTGCAAACCTAGTGACTAGTGTTCCATTATTAAAGTGGCCAGTGATTCCAAGGGCAGCAGCCTCTAAGGTGCAGGGTTGGTTAACCTGGTGGAAGCCGGCTAGCGATGGCTATTTAATGGTCTGATGGCCTTGAGATAGAAGCTGTTTTTCAGTCTCTTGGTTCCAGCTTTGATGCACCTGTACTGACCTCGCCTTCTGGATGAGGTCAGGAACTTCTCCACTGTGGTCCCATCAATGTGGATAGGGGCGTGCTCCCTCTGCTGTTTCCTGAAGTCCGCAATCAGCTCCTTTTTTCTGTTGACGTTGCGTGAGAGGTTATTTTCCTGGCACTGCTCTCCCGGGGTCATCACCTCCTCCCTGTAGGCTGTCTCGTTGTTGTAGGTAATCAGGCCTACTACCGTTGTGGAGTCTGAAAACTTGATGATTGAGTTGGGAGTGTGCGTGGCCACGTAGTCATGGGTGAACGGAGTACAGTACAGGAGGGGGTTGAGCACCCACCCCTGTGGAGCCCCTGTGTTGAGGATCAGCGAAGTAGAGGTGTTGTTTCCTACCTTCACCACCTGGGGGCGGCCCGTCAGGAAGTTCAGGACCCAGTTACACAGGGTGGGGTTCAGACCCAGGGCCCTAAGCTTAATGATGAGCTTGGAGGATAATATGGTGTTGAATGTTGAGGTATAGTCAATGATCAGCATTCTTACATAGGTATTCCTCTTTTTCAGATGGGATAGGGTAGTGTGCAGTGCAATGGCGATTGTATCATTTACATTTAAGTCATTTAGCAGACGCTCTTATCCAGAGCGACTTACAAATTGGTGCGTTCACCTTAAGACATCCAGTGGAACAGCCACTTTACAATAGTGCATCTAAATCTTTTAAGGGGGGTGAGAAGGATTACTTTATCCTATCCTAGGTATTCCTGAAAGAGGTGGGGTTTCAGGTGTCTCCGGAAGGTGGTGATTGACTCCGCTGTCCTGGCGTCGTGAGGGAGTTTGTTCCACCATTGGGGGGCCAGAGCAGCGAACAGTTTTGACTGGGCTGCGCGGGAACTGTACTTCCTCAGTGGTAGGGAGGCGAGCAGGCCAGAGGTGGATGAACGCAGTGCCCTTGTTTGGGTGTAGGGCCTGATCAGAGCCTGGAGGTACTGAGGTGCCGTTCCCCTCACAGCTCCGTAGGCAAGCACCATGGTCTTGTAGCGGATGCGAGCTTCAACTGGAAGCCAGTGGAGAGAGCGGAGGAGCGGGGTGACGTGAGAGAACTTGGGAAGGTTGAACACCAGACGGGCTGCGGCGTTCTGGATGAGTTGTAGGGGTTTAATGGCACAGGCAGGGAGCCCAGCCAACAGCGAGTTGCAGTAATCCAGACGGGAGATGACAAGTGCCTGGATTAGGACCTGCGCTGCTTCCTGTGTGAGGCAGGGTCGTACTCTGCGGATGTTGTAGAGCATGAACCTACAAGAACGGGCCACCGCCTTGATGTTAGTTGAGAACGACAGGGTGTTGTCCAGGATCACGCCAAGGTTCTTAGCGCTCTGGGAGGAGGACACAATGGAGTTGTCAACCGTGATGGCGAGATCATGGAACGGGCAGTCCTTCCCGGGAGGAAGAGCAGCTCCGTCTTGCCGAGGTTCAGCTTGAGGTGGTGATCCGTCATCCACACTGATATGTCTGCCAGACATGCAGAGATGCGATTCGCCACCTGGTCATCAGAAGGGGGAAAGGAGAAGATTAATTGTGTGTCGTCTGCATAGCAATGATAGGAGAGACCATGTGAGGTTATGACAGAGCCAAGTGACTTGGTGTATAGCGAGAATAGGAGAGGGCCTAGAACAGAGCCCTGGGGACGCCAGTGGTGAGAGCGCGTGGTGAGGAGACAGATTCTCGCCACGCCACCTGGTAGGAGCGACCTGTCAGGTAGGACGCAATCCAAGCGTGGGCCGCGCCGGAGATGCCCAACTCGGAGAGGGTGGAGAGGAGGATCTGATGGTTCACAGTATCGAAGGCAGCCGATAGGTCTAGAAGGATGAGAGCAGAGGAGAGAGAGTTAGCTTTAGCAGTGCGGAGGGCCTCCGTGATACAGAGAAGAGCAGTCTCAGTTGAATGACTAGTCTTGAAACCTGACTGATTTGGATCAAGAAGGTCATTCTGAGAGAGATAGCGGGAGAGCTGGCCAAGGACGGCACGTTCAAGAGTTTTGGAGAGAAAAGAAAGAAGGGATACTGGTCTGTAGTTGTTGACATCGGAGGGATCGAGTGTAGGTTTTTTCAGAAGGGGTGCAACTCTCGCTCTCTTGAAGACAGAAGGGACGTAGCCAGCGGTCAGGGATGAGTTGATGAGCGAGTATCATCTGTGACTATTGGGTCAGTAAGCAAATTGAAGTGTCAGGTAAGGTAGAGGTGATATGATCCTTAACTAGCCCCTCCAAGCACTTCATGATGACAGAAGTGAGTGCTACGGGGCGATAGTCGTTTAGTTCAGTTACCTTTTTTTTCTTGGGTACAGGAACAATGGTGGCCATCTTGAAGCATGTGGGGACAGCAGACTGGGATAGGGAGAGATTGAATATGTCTGTAAGCACTCCAGCCAGCTGGTCTGCACATGCTCTGAGGACGGGGCAAGGGATGCCCTCTGGGCTGCCAGCCTTGCGAGGGTTAACACCCTTAAATGTCTTACTTACGTCGGCCATAGAGAAGGAGAGCCCACTGTCCTTGGAAGCGGGCCGCATCGGTGGCACTTTATCATCAATGCAGGCAAAGAAGGTTTTTAGTTTGTCCGGGAGGACGATGTCAGTGTGTCTGGTTTTCCCTTTGTCGTCCGTCTGTAGACTTTGCCACATAGGTCTCGTGTCTGAGCCGTTGAATTGCGACTCCACTTTGTCTCTGCACTGACGTTTTGCCTGTTTGATTGCCTTATGGAGGTATTAACTACACTGTTTGTATTTGGCCATATTCCCAGTCACCTTGCCATGGTTAAATACGGTGGTTCACGCTTTCAGTTTACCCGCAAATGCTGCCATCTATCCACGGTTTCTGGTTTGGGTAGGTTTAAAAGTCACAGTGGGTACAACATCTCCTGTACATTTCCTGACGACAATTGTGTTACATCAACGGATGATGTTTCTGCAAATCTGAAGCTATTTAGTGGGAACAGTCTCAGATGAGGAATAGAAGAGGGGAATAATCTCCAGTCAGTATACAGTATGTTGAAATATAATAAGAAAAAGATAGCACCATTACTAAACAGCTATTCCATTGTGTTAGTGACCTTCAGACTGTAGGGCCGGGACGATACTAGTATCGCAATGTTTTTTCCATGAAAACATGAAGCGGACAACTCTTTGGTCCTTTAAAAACCTGCTATATGTAAAATATTGTGTGCTATAGCTTTGAAAATAAATGCATGTGACTGGATGACAACATAATGTTTGTTTCCAACATTAGGGCTGTTTTCCGAAAGAAGTTAAATCAATTTTGTATTCTGTTTCCTTGCCGCGATACTAACAGGTATCGCGATACTAACGGGTATCACGATACTGGTATCGTTCCGGCCCTAGAAGAGGCTGCCATCCTTTGGCCACTCCCAGACCGTCAAACTATAACATACAATGTTCTCTCTTGCTCTTAACTGGGTAAAAAGACATTGACACTACAATATTTATTTTAGCAGTGTTGATAATATTGCAAAATCAAATGCATTGATTATCCTGTTCTAGATGAGGTTGCATCCACACCATAAGAAAATTATGATTCCAATTAGGCCTTTAACATGGGCTGAGTGGGTCTCTGAGCGGGGATGGGAAGGCCACAGACAGTCGAGGAATGAGTGGGGTGTTGTATTGATCTCCTCATTTTCTGATGACCCCAGTGCTCCCTCTCCATAATCTTCAACCTGACGTGTGGTGGGCCGGCCGGGTGGAGCCTTGGTTTTACTGGAAGTGCACTTAGCCTCTTGGCAGGATTTAACCAGGCCCTTTTAGCTGGACTCAGTTGAGTGCTTGGGCCAGACACAGTGGGAAGTGGCTGGCCTTCTACTGTACTGTACTCTCTATCCACTATGCATAGTTGTATTTCTGTCTATTTTTCACAAGGTAGTTTTCATAGGCAATTAATGGGACATATGTTTTGGAAACCTATGTGGCCTTGCTGTATAAAGCCACAATTACTCTCACATTACTGGTGGCTCATGTGTTAACCTCAAGGGCAGGGAGCCTTTGTAAAGTTTAGTCAAGGTATAGAAAAGCTATTAGATTGATTGTTCTCAAACTGGGGGACAATGAAATTCACTTTTCTCAAATAGCCTATGTTACAATACAAACTGTGTGTTCCTTGATTGCTAAGTAATATATCTGTCATACCTAGCCTATGTATTGCCAACCTTTGAGCTATTCATTGATCACGACAATTAGGCCAGGAAATTATACTTGTATGTAGTATATGAGGTGGTACTGATTTGACATTCTCCCCATTGTCTGCACTGCATCCATGGCTTGGTCTCTTCAGTAGCCTAGGCACTGGTGATAATATTGTGTGGTGTTATTTACATTGAGCGTGATTGCACTGTGTAGTACTTACTGTATGTTCATGTGCTGAAGGGTTAGCTTGGCTAACACAAAGGAAAAGCTGGATGCTGATGAGGCGTAGCCTCTATCTCTATGTGGGTGGCTCAGAGAGAGGAATTGAGGTGTGAATGATGTCTGTAGTATACATGGTTGCGAATGCATATCATTTATGTAGCCTACTCTGCATTTTTGGCCATTTGTTATATCTGTATGTGTTTATGTGGGTCGCATCAGTGAGGATGGAGACAAAGGAAAACTATTTGAGGGTGAGAAAGGGGTGATAGAAATAACCAAGGAAAGGATGGAGAGAAAGAGGGAGAAATAAGAGAAACGATGGACAGAATAAAACCCAAAGGAAAATAGAATAGGGGTGAGAGAGAGGAAAAAGAGTGGACTGATAAAATGGCAGAAGTATTTCTCTCCTGCTCTGTTTCTCTATTCCATCTTTTTCTGCTCCTCCTGTCTCTCCCTCCCCCTCTTTCTCTGAGAGCAGCTATAGTGATGGCATGCGTTCTCTTGACAGAGTCTGATAAGCGCAGCTGCTGCTACAGCAGACTTTGGGAAAATAGCTTCACATGTGCAGCTTGTGTCTTGGTCTGTGCAGCCGTGGACTCGGTGTATACCCCCCTGAGAAGCCACTGCACCCTTCTCATTAACTAAACATGACTCTTAAGAGGATTATTTGCCCACTTTCTGGACAGGATGTCGGAAGCCATCAGCAGAGGGAGAGAAAATCCATTACATTAATTGCATTGCGCTGGGGGAGGAGGGAAAAAGAGTATGATGCATATGTATAAAAGGAAGAAATGAGTGGTACTGAGAGAAGAGGACAGCAGGGATGCTGGAAAGAAGCAGGCGGCGGGGAAGGATCTACTGATGGAGAGGGAAGACCTGTGAGGTTGAGTGATCACTCCTCCTTGATCCCCCCCCCTGTGTCTGAGGGACGACTTGGTACAGTCCTCCAACAATAAAACAGCCTACAGTAACCCTTCATGTGGTACATATCTGGGTTCACACCGGTGGCCCACATTGCGTGAGGAAGGTGCAGCATCTGCGATGCCAGCCCGTCGGAGGGTCCGAAAACGCCCCAGAATGGCTCCGGCTCAATTCTTCAGCTGGAGAGACGGGGCAGTGTGTTTAGTGTCAGGCAAAGGTCTGTCTACGCCTGGCTACCTGCGCCTCTTCTCTCTCCCTGCCTGGCAGGCAGAGCCACAGCATGAGTAAGTATTACCTCCACACACAGACCCACTGCGATCATACATCTGCTCTGTCTGTGTGAAGATCTGTCTGTCACCTTCTTTTTACTTTTCCTTGCTTCCTGTCACTCTGTCTGTGACTATGGTGATGATAACAATGATTATGGTGGTGTTCACTTAAATGAATGCTTATTCTCTACACAGGAAGTGGTGGCACAAGGGTGGGGTTTCACCTCCCGTACTCCACTCATTGTCTCAGAGTAAATGAAGATGAGCTGCAGGTTTTTAGCTACTGACCTGTCACACGTAGTTTTTTTATTATCTCTGTGGAACTGCTGAGCAGCATTACACTAAGGGAAAATGTTCAAACAGAATTGAACAAATCCAGATGACAGATCATTTATTTTAAGATGTTATAGAATGCTTTCTGTTTGTGGTGGTGTAATCATGTGCAGACAGTACAATTACGATCATTTGTGAATTAAAAATGCATAATTTTTGAACCCGTAGATTGCTTTAGACTGTTCGTTTGACCGAGCCATGCCATGTATGTGCGCATGTATGTGACACGTATCGGCATCGTGTTATGGAGCATGTGTAACGTGTGTATTTGTTCCTATGCAGTACCTTTTCTTTTCTCGAGTTCTACTTTAGTAAACAATAGTGAATGTTTTCTGTTCTTGCAAAACCTAAGCAGTATACGCTATACAAATTGTGAGGGACAATGCAATTATCTAGAAGGTTCTAGAGATTCAGACACGCTGGCTATATTGGGTTACATACTGCATATGTATATTTCCCTGGATAAATGCCATGAATATAAGATCCAGGGAGTTTACAGCTTCTTTGTGCGTTACTCATGGAGTTTACAGCTTCTATTGTTGCCTAAATATGAAATGATGGCCTACAGTGTATGATTTCAATTAAGGTTTATTTGGAAATGCATTAATTGCTGAAAATGCGGATAAGTTTCCCCTCCCTTTGGACCCTTCGCTTCCTGGAAACCATAGACTGAAACGCATTATCCGTTTTATTCTTCACACAGTGCCACATCATTAGGAATGTATACATTTATTCAGATTTCTCCTCTTTGTATGTCTTGCTGTGTGTGGAGACATGACCTGAGCTCTCCTGGTATATAAATAGCTCCATTGTCAGCTCCTAGGGTGCAAACTGGGTAGAACCTGTTTCATATGGAGAGCAGAATCTCCTGAGGGGGGCGCTCCTCTCTGCCACAGACGACAGGAGGATGGGAGGACCCAGCACAATGACTGAGCAAGAAATGTAATTGGCAAGATACAGCAGGAAATCATCCTTTTGATTTATCTATTGAATAGAGGATAGTTACTGCTCTTGTGATACTGAAAAGCCCCCCTCGGCTCTCTCCGCACTGTGCATTTACTCTTGTCATTTGACGGTCGGCTGCTGAAGAAGTAATAAGTCAATGATAATTTATAGCTGTCAGTCAAGACGCGGACGGCTGCCACTCTGATGTCTGGTGATGCGATGGAGTGGACAGTCAGGGGCGAGGGTTTGAGCCTGTGGCAAGGGGGAGGGCTGTGGTGCTGAAGCAGCTGTGAGGGGGAAGGGAGATGCTGCTCCGTCCGTCCTGGAGATGACGGGCACCAAGACCGAGACGGTTTGCAGGCAAAGGCCCATTATCTGAAAGAATGCATAGGCTGCTATATATTATTATATATCCTGTTGACACCTGTAAAAGGACCGAATAGGCTTAGTTTTGCTCTTTTTTTTGTTGCCTAGTCTGCCGTTTCTGAATGTTCACATTTCTATAGTATCTCCTAATGTTAGACGAGGAAGTGTACATGTGTGCCTGCAGGCCTTAGCCCCCATGTCATATTTTAAAATCACTATGTCAAATGTATAACTTTTTTCATGAAAATAGCTCCAAATGTAGATTTCACCATTTATTTCCATGAGCTTCCTTTGGCTATTGAAATGCTCAGTCCGATCGTGTTGATACAAATGTCAATATATTTACATACTCAGCCCTGATTGGAGTATAGTATCGTCTAGAGCCTACCCTGCTTACCCTTTCAAAGTAGGAGCATACATATGCAAATAAAAGATTACTGGTCATTGGTCGGACTAATTAGATCAGATTGTGATGTGCTTTGGGCCAAAAACTTTATTCCCCCTCAACAGGCGTTTTTTATTTATTCAAAAAGCTCTAAAAGGGAATGATCATTTCTACAATTTCAGTGTTATTTCAACCTCCTAGTGTGAAAATAAAATAACACATTAAAGAAGTTAAATCACTTTTTGCACTGGATTGCCCCTTTAATCGCAGACTCAAGTATGACTTTACCCTATTCAGCTTTGAAAATGTCACGTCTGCATAAAAGGTCATTCCTCTCTAAAAGGCATGAGACTGTCTCTTATGTAACCGACTCTTATGGAATATGGAAAGCAACTATAGGCTAAATTATCTGATTTTTAGGGCAAGTTGTGTCCTCACATTGTGGAAGGGTGTGGCCGGTGTTTAGCCTAGATTATATTAAGACATTGTCCAGTATCAGAGGATGGGCTTAGTGAGAGTGACATCCATTGTGATGACTGTCAGTGTCTTATCAGGGTATCTGTGTCATTGTGGCAGGCTGGTGGCCACTATGCGTCAAAGTCATGGGCTTGGCTTTGGTTACTCACGATCCACAATGGATCTGTGGATGATTTCATCACCACCATTTGGCATACAGTAAGCTAGCTCTTATTCTTGCCCATAGCCAACCCCACCCTGATTTAGATGCATTGACCCCTCCACCACCGCCCTGTTCTACATCTTTGCTGTATGTGTGGGTGTGTGAGTTTCATTCCCCCTGCCACTCTGGCTGCCTGCAAGCCTACAGCTCTACTCTGAGGGCGGTTCTGCCTGTTCTGGGTACAAAATGTTTTCTCTTCGTGCATCGAAGGGAGCGGAGGCTGTTTCTCTGCCCTCCAAAGTGTACATTAATTAGCTTACTCTGTAAGGGATGAGCACAGTCTACAGTGTGCAAATTTGCTCATTAACCTCATTATGCTGTTAACTTGAGAAAACAAGAGGTCACTTTTAGGTGTGTAGGTATTGTAACTGCAATAGTACTGCCATTTTTGGGGGGTACTGAATGGTAAGCTTGCTATATCACAATTTTGACCGCAGACGGACATTGTACATTTTATTCTTTAAGATGCATCCATCCTCCATCTCTTGTATATGATGTTAGCCAGTTGAATGTAGATGCTGATGAATGTCAGCCCACTGGAGTTTGTTCCCTAAGGAAATTGAAAATGGGATGATATGGGGACAAAGGGCCAGGTGCTGTGAGTCTAATCGGCTGGTGCTTATCAGTCAGGCTGTTGAAATAACTGTAAAATGCCTTGATGGGCTCTGGGTTTTTGCTCTGTTGAACTGTTTGGGATTGGTAGATGGGCTGGAGCTGTATTGAATGAGCATGAAAATGTCTTAACGCTTGAGAAGATATGTAACAGAAGTTATTTCTGAATGTTTAGAATGTCAGGTCTGGAGGAGGCTTCTACGGGCTACGCCCTGATTGTTAGCTTCTCCCATTTTTAGCACAGCGATCATGATAATGATAGTTCTTTCTTCTCCTTAGGAGCCCTTGCAGCTAGCGTCTTGCAGGAGCCATGTGTGGTCAAGTGGAAAGTAGGCTAGATTCGGTCTAACCTCCAGCCATTTCTCTCCTTCCAGGGCTTTCTGAAGAATGAGAGGGACAATGCGCTGCTCTCTGCCATCGAGGAGTCACGTCGCAGGGTAGGTGGCGCACTCTCCTCTGACTAGTTGCCATGACCACACCCTCATTGCACCCCATGTCCACATCTAATAATCCCATTTGTTTTACATTTTCTTTTACATACCCGATGAATAGATGGGACAGATATGTTTTGGTCATAGATTGTATCTCCTAACTTTTCTCTCTGACAGCTTGGCATACCTCATTTTCAAATACGTACGCTATATTTTCAATCAGTCTCACACTTTCGAATAAAAATAATAAACCCATACCCTCGGTTGCCAATCATGATTTGCTCACCTTGTTCCGATTAAACCCTTAGCCTATTATCTTTCTAAAATGGTTTCCTCTGCATGACTTCAGAGCGGCTTTAATTAGGAACCGTTCCAATTATCATCCTCTGTCCCAGTGGGAATGAGATAGAATCCAGAGACCTTGTCTATTTCTTGTCTAATCTGTTCTTGGCTAAATCTGGACCAGCCATGAATGCAGACCCATTTAGCTTCACAATCCCATCCCTCCACACACCCAGGCATCACAGGGCGTGACCCAGTTTGAAGAGCCCGCCCAATTCCCAGATCTCACTTTCACTGTGTGGGGCCCCAGGATACCTGCATGGGTGATTGGAGGTGTTTATTGTGCACAGATATCTCTCATGACGAGAGGTTTTGCAGTTAGCTATTTTTAACAAAAAGGTCTCTATCCCATTTATGCAACTTAGCCTGGTTCTCTCAAATTCTTTCAAATTGTTCTGTCCAAGTTACATTTTTCTTTTTCTCTCTCACATGTTCTTGTTTTCTGTCAGACGTTCCTCTTGGCAGAGGAGTACCACCGCGAGTCCATGCTGGTTCAGTGGGAGCAGGTGAAGCAGAGAGTACTGCACACCCTGTTGGGAGCAGGGGAAGATGCTCTGGACTTCAGCCAAGACATAGAGGTCAGTCTCCAGATATCATTTTTATACTTAATATATGATTTGCAGACATTTAGAAAAATACACACTCGTCAAAAACTGATACTAACCCACATGGATGTTGCAAAATTCAATAACCGCCTCCAATTTGCAAGAATTTCCATAAAAAATGGATACGTTTCCAAAAAAAAGATATGGAAAGTACTCCTGTTTCTAATAATGGATGAAGAAAAGACACATTCAGCTTTGGTTTTCCAACATGTTATCTAACCAAAGCAAGCTTGGTTTTATGCAGACAGCTTTGTTTAGGAAAACCTTCAGGGCTCCATCTACTGTATTTAGCACAGTAGCTACATTGCTTTCCTAAACTGTAGCTCTGGCACATTCTCCAGTGTGTGTTAGAGTTGACACTTGGATTTTTGGCTAATTTTGTCCTTCTCTGTGCTTATTGCATTATTATCCAACAGTTCAATTGTCCATGTCTGACCTGCTGTTCACTCCCTATGTCAGAAACACACCCTCTACTGTGTTCAGTTCTTGCTCATATGCTCTCCTCTTATAATGCCATGTCTCATACAGCCTTATACTGCATTATACCATGGCATTCTTGAATACTTGTTTCTGATTGGCTTGAAGGGCATTCTAGAGCGTGCATTATTTCCTTGTAACATGCTGTATATTTGCACGGTAGAATTCAATGGCTATAGTTCTTACATGTTCTATGTTTGAGCTGCTTTTGAAAGCAAAAGTCTAATTAAAAACATTGGCATTGTTGAATTAGATTTTCATAATGGCAAGCTAGGACTGATGGTTTGTTTAGCTAAACTAGCAAGTCTGTTTGGTTATCACGGCAACTACTGCAGCTATCTAGCAAACTTGCTAGCTACTTCGGTGGATTTTGAACACATTTTTAATGGAACATGTGCACATTTCTACTGGCAAATGAACACATTTCTGGTGGCAAATGAACACATTTCTGGTGGCAAATGAACACATTTCTGGTGGCAAATGAACACATTTCTGGTGGCAAATGAACACATTTCTGGTGGCATATGAACACATTTCTGGTGGCAAATGAACACATTTCTACTGGCAAATGAACACATTTCTACTGGCAAATGAACACATTTCCACTGGCAAATAAGCAAATGAACACATTTCCACTGGCAAATAAGCAAATGAACACATTTATAGTGGCAAATGAGCAAATGAACACATTTCTACTGGCAAATAAGCAAATGAACATATTTCTAGTTGGCAAATGAACACATTTCTAGTAAATGAACACATTTCTAGGGGCAAATGAACACATTTCTAGGGGCAAATGAACACATTTCTAGGGGCAAATGAACACATTTCTAGGGGCAAATGAACACATTTCTACTGGCAAATGAACACATTTCTACTGGCAAATTAACACATTTCCACTGGCAAATAAGCACATTTCCACTGGCAAATAAGCAAATGAACAGATTTCTACTGGCAAATGAACACATTTCTGGTGGCAATTGAACACATTTCTGGTGGCAAATGAACACATTTCTGGTGGCAAATGAACACATTTCTGGTGGCAAATGAACACATTTCTACTGGCAAATGAACACATTTCTACTGGCAAATGAACACATTTCCACTGGCAAATAAGCAAATGAACACATTTCTAGTGGCAAATGAGCAAATGAACACATTTCTACTGGCAAATAAGCAAATGAACATATTTCTAGTTGGCAAATGAACACATTTCTACTGGCAAATTAGCAAATGAACACATTTCTAGTGGCAAATTAACACATTTCTAGTGGCAAATTAACACATTTCTAGTGGCAAATGAACACATTTCTAGTGGCAAATGAACACATTTCTAGTGGCAAATAAGCACATTTCCACTCGCAAATAAGCACATTTCCACTGGCAAATAAGCACATTTCCACTGGCAAATAAGCAAATGAACACATTTCTAGGGGCAAATTAACACATTTCTAGGGGCAAATGAACACATTTCTACATTTCTAGGGGCAAATGAACACATTTCTAGGGGCAAATGAACACATTTCTACTGGCAAATGAACACATTTCTACTGGCAAATGAACACATTTCTACTGGCAAATGAACACATTTCTACTGGCAAATGAACACATTTCCACTGGCAAATAAGCACATTTCCACTCGCAAATAAGCAAATGAACACATTTCTAGTGGCAAATGAACACATTTCTACTGGCAAATAAGCACATTTCCACTGGCAAATAAGCACATTTCCACTGGCAAATAAGCACATTTCCACTGGCAAATAAGCAAATGAACACATTTCTAGGGGCAAATGAACACATTTCTACTGACAAATGAACACATTTCCACTGGCAAATAAGCACATTTCCACTCGCAAATAAGCAAATGAACACATTTCTAGTGGCAAATGAACACATTTCTAGTGGCAAATGAACACATTTCTAGTGGCAAATGAACACATTTCTAGTGGCAAATAAGCACATTTCCACTGGCAAATAAGCACATTTCCACTGGCAAATAAGCACATTTCCACTGGCAAATGAACACATTTCTACTGGCAAATGAACACATTTCCACTCGCAAATAAGCAAATGAACACATTTCTAGTGGCAAATAAGCACATTTCTACTGGCAAATAAGCACATTTCCACTGGCAAATAAGCACATTTCCACTGGCAAATAAGCACATTTCCACTGGCAAATAAGCACATTTCCACTGGCAAATAAGCACATTTCCACTGGCAAATAAGCAAATGAACACATTTCTACTGGCAAATGAACACATTTCTACTGGCAAATGAACACATTTCTACTGGCAAATGAACACATTTCCACTGGCAAATAAGCACATTTCCACTCGCAAATAAGCAAATGAACACATTTCTAGTGGCAAATGAACACATTTCTAGTGGCAAATGAACACATTTCTAGTGGCAAATGAACACATTTCCACTGGCAAATAAGCACATTTCCACTGGCAAATAAGCACATTTCCACTGGCAAATAAGCAAATGAACACATTCCTACTGGCAAATGAACACATTTCCACTGGCAAATAAGCACGTTTCCACTGGCAAATAAGCACATTTCCACTGGCAAATAAGCAAATGAACACATTTCTGGTGGCAAATGAACACATTTCTGGTGGCAAATGAACACATTTCTGGTGGCAAATGAACACATTTCTGGTGGCAAATGAACACATTTCTGGTGGCAAATGAACACATTTCTAGGGGCAAATGAACACATTTCAAATAAGCACGTTTCCACTGGCAAATAAGCACATTTCCACTGGCAAATAAGCAAATGAACACATTTCTGGTGGCAATTGAACACATTTCTGATGGTAAATGAACACATTTCTAGGGGCAAATGAACACATTTCTAGGGGCAAATGAACACATTTCTAGGGGCAAATGAACACATTTCTACTGGCAAATGAACACATTTCTACTGGCAAATGAACACATTTCTACTGGCAAATAAGCAAATGAACACATTTATAGTGGCAAATGAACACATTTCTACTGGCAAATGAACACATTTCCACTCGCAAATAAGCAAATGAACACATTTCTAGTGGCAAATGAACACATTTCCACTGGCAAATAAGCACATTTCCACTGGCAAATAAGCAAATGAACACATTTCTAGTGGCAAATGAACACATTTCTGGTAGCAAATGAACACATTTCTGGTGGCAAATGAACACATTTCAAATAAGCACGTTTCCACTGGCAAATAAGCACATTTCCACTGGCAAATAAGCAAATGAACACATTTCTGGTGGCAATTGAACACATTTCTGATGGTAAATGAACACATTTCTAGGGGCAAATGAACACATTTCTAGGGGCAAATGAACACATTTCTAGGGGCAAATGAACACATTTCTACTGGCAAATGAACACATTTCTACTAGCAAATGAACACATTTCTAGTGGCAAATGAGCAAATGAACACATTTCTAGTGGCAAATAAGCAAATGAACACATTTCTACTGGCAAATGAACACATTTCCACTGGCAAATGAACACATTTCCACTGGCAAATGAACACATTTCCACTGGCAAATAAGCACATTTCCACTGGCAAATAAGCACATTTCCACTGGCAAATAAGCAAATGAACACATTTCTAGTGGCAAATGAACACATTTCTAGTGGCAAATGAACATATTTCTAGTTGGCAAATGAACCCATTTCTAGTGGCAAATGAACATATTTCTAGTTGGCAAATGAACACATTTCCACTGGCAAATAAGCACATTTCCACTGGCAAATAAGCACATTTCCACTGGCAAATAAGCAAATGAACACATTTCTAGTGGCAAATGAACACATTTCTAGTGGCAAATGACCAAAATGAACACATTTCTAGTTGGCAAATGAACATATTTCTAGTTGGCAAATGAACACATTTATAGTTGGCAAATGAACACATTTCTAGTGGCAAATGAGCAAATGAACACATTTCTACTGGCAAATAGGCAAATGAACACATTTCTAGTGGCAAATGAACATATTTCTAGTTGGCAAATGAACACATTTCTAGTGGCAAATGAGCAAATGAACACATTTCTACTGGCAAATGAACACATTTCTAGTTGGCAAATGAACACATTTCTAGTGGCAAATTACCAAAATGAACACATTTCTAGTTGGCAAATGGAACATATTTCTAGTTGGCAAATGAACATATTTCTAGTTGGCAAATGAACACATTTCTAGTTGGCAAATGAACACATTTCTAGTTGGCAAATGAGCAAATGAACACATTTCTAGTGGCAAATAGGCAAATGAACACATTTCTAGTGGCAAGTGAACACATTTCCACTGGCAAATAAGCAAATTAACACATTTCTAGTTGGCAAATGAATTTCTAGTTGGCAAATGAACACATTTCCACTGGCAAATAAGCAAATGAACACATTTCCACTGGCAAGTGAACACATTTCTACAGGAAATAAGCAAATAAACACATTTCTACTGTCAAGTGAACACATTTCTACAGGAAATGAGCAAATGAACACATTTCTAGGGGCAAATGAACACATTTCTAGTGGCAAATAACACATTTCTACTGGCAAATAAGCACATTTCCACTGGCAAATAAGCAAATGAACACATTTCTAGTGGCAAATGAACACATTTCTAGTGGCAAATGAACATATTTCTAGTTGGCAAATGAACCCATTTCTAGTGGCAAATGAACATATTTCTAGTTGGCAAATGAACACATTTCCACTGGCAAATAAGCACATTTCCACTGGCAAATAAGCACATTTCCACTGGCAAATAAGCACATTTCCACTGGCAAATAAGCAAATGAACACATTTCTAGTGGCAAATGAACACATTTCTAGTGGCAAATGACCAAAATGAACACATTT
Source organism: Oncorhynchus nerka (assembly GCF_034236695.1). Classification (NCBI taxonomy): domain Eukaryota; kingdom Metazoa; phylum Chordata; class Actinopteri; order Salmoniformes; family Salmonidae; genus Oncorhynchus; species Oncorhynchus nerka. The sequence goes on from NC_088404.1 coordinate 40,394,353, forward strand.
CTAGTTGGCAAATGAACACATTTCTAGTTGGCAAATGAACACATTTCTAGTTGGCAAATGAACATATTTATAGTTGGCAAATGAACACATTTATAGTTGGCAAATGAACACATTTCTAGTGGCAAATGAGCAAATGAACACATTTCTACTGGCAAATAGGCAAATGAACACATTTCTAGTGGCAAATGAACATATTTCTAGTTGGCAAATGAACACATTTCTAGTGGCAAATGAGCAAATGAACACATTTCTACTGGCAAATGAACACATTTCTAGTTGGCAAATGAACACATTTCTAGTGGCAAATTACCAAAATGAACACATTTCTAGTTGGCAAATGGAACATATTTCTAGTTGGCAAATGAACATATTTCTAGTTGGCAAATGAACACATTTCTAGTTGGCAAATGAACACATTTCTAGTTGGCAAATGAGCAAATGAACACATTTCCACTGGCAAATAAGCAAATTAACACATTTCTAGTTGGCAAATGAATTTCTAGTTGGCAAATGAACACATTTCCACTGGCAAATAAGCAAATGAACACATTTCCACTGGCAAGTGAACACATTTCTACAGGAAATAAGCAAATAAACACATTTCTACTGTCAAGTGAACACATTTCTACAGGAAATGAGCAAATGAACACATTTCTAGGGGCAAATGAACACATTTCTAGTGGCAAATAAGCACATTTCCACTGGCAAATAAGCACATTTCCACTGGCAAATAAGCAAATGAACACATTTCTAGTGGCAAATGAACACATTTCTAGTGGCAAATGAACACATTTCTAGTGGCAAATGAACATATTTCTAGTTGGCAAATGAACCCATTTCTAGTGGCAAATGAACACATTTCTAGTGGCAAATAAGCAAATGAACACATTTCTACTGGCAAATGAACACATTTCTAGTTGGCAAATGAACCCATTTCTAGTGGCAAATGAACACATTTCTTCTGGCAAATGAGCAAATGAACACATTTCTACTGGCAAATAGGCAAATGAACACATTTCTAGTGGCAAATGAACACATTTCTAGTGGCAAATGAACATATTTCTAGTTGGCAAATGAACACATTTCTACTGGCAAATGACCAAAATGAACACATTTCTAGTTGGCAAATGAACATATTTCTAGTTGGCAAATGAACACATTTATAGTTGGCAAATTAGCAAGTGAACACATTTCCACTGGCAAATAAGCAAATTAACACATTTCTAGTTGGCAAATGAATTTCTAGTTGGCAAATGAACACATTTCCACTGGCAAATAAGCAAATGAACACATTTCCACTGGCAAGTGAACACATTTCTACAGGAAATAAGCAAATAAACACATTTCTACTGGCAAATAAGCAAATTAACACATTTCCACTGGCAAATAAGCAAATTAACACATTTCTAGTGGCAAATGAACACATTTCTACTGGCAAATGAACACATTTCTAGTTGGCAAATAAGCACATTTCCACTGGCAAATAAGCACATTTCCACTGGCAAATAAGCAAATGAACACATTTCTAGTGGCAAATGAACACATTTCTAGTGGCAAATGAACATATTTCTAGTTGGCAAATGAACACATTTCTAGTGGCAAATGAGCAAATGAACACATTTCTTCTGGCAAATGAACACATTTCTACTGGCAAATAGGCAAATTAACACATTTCTAGTGGCAAATGAACACATTTCTAGTTGGCAAATGAACACATTTCTAGTTGGCAAATGGAACACATTTCTAGTGGCAAATGAGCAAATGAACACATTTCTTCTGGCAAATAGGCAAATGAACACATTTCTAGTGGCAAATGTGTTAAATTATAGCCATGGTATAAAAGGGATAATCAACTCGGGGTTCTAAGTGTTCTCTGGAAAATAATGCAACTCCGTGGAAAGTCAGTTCCACTCACACACCTTCCACGTCGTTCATGCTTTCCATAGAACGCATAGCCCCTCGTTGATTATCCCTTACCTAGACAACCCTCTACGTTGAACATACATTGTATGGGTGTGTCCCTTTTTGTTCTGAAGAATGCAAGGTCGATCTGGATAAATGTTTGTGCGTGTGCGTGCTCGCATTTAGAATGTGTCTGCATTCAAGCGTGAACTTTGTTCACAATGGCTTTCATGCTACATTGGTCGTGACTTTACAATTGTGAGCAACCAAGCGAACACTCTTCACTCTTCTTAGGTTTTTCATTTCCTTTACCTTTTTCTATTTAGTCAGAAATCACTTCTGTATTTTTACATTCACGTACATACGGTAGTCATGATTCGTCTCCCTGTGTGTCTGTGTTGCAGCCCAGCTTTGTGAGTGACGCAGGAGTTCCTGGACGGAGTGCTCTTGACAGTGTGGAGGTGGCCTATGGACGACAGGTCAGTAATTTGGCTTGACGCTGATTGCGCTGCAGTACCGCTTAGAACGATTAGCCTGAGATACCTACAGTAAATGGCCCAAAAGGGAAGTGCAGTCCTCAATTAATCTAATTTCAAGTGTTCAAAGATTTGAATCACCAAAACCCATCCTCTCTTGTGTATTTGACATATTTCCCTATGTTATGATTTTAGACTTCAATAGGCTATAATACATCCAGTCAGCCTGGAGCTAAGTGCCCTGGAACCTTACTTTTGTGTGTATAAAGTAGTTGTTGTGGAATTGTTAGATTTCTTGTTAGATATTACTGCACTGTCGGAACTAGAAGCACAAGCATTTCGCTACACTATGTGTATGTGACCAATAAAATTTTATTTTATTTGACCTCGTGAGCTGAATGGAAGCACAGCCTCAGTCAGGATGCAGCTGCACTCTAGTCCACTTCATAGTAATGGGGTCATGCTAAGCAAGGCAGCAACAGATCAGATAAATTGATTCGCTGAAAGAGCCAGGGCATGCTGGGTAATTTCTCTGCCCCACTGCACAGGTGTAGGATAGTCTGTCTCGTCCTCTCCAGTCTGTACATTCTGGGTGAAAGAGGAAAGCGTCTGCTGGTAAAAGAGGACATAATGTGTCGCCACATGGCCTGCAGTGTCATCTTCCACAGGTCTTTGTGATCTCCTTTGATGACCTCCTGAATGTTTTTGTCCTTTTTGTTCCATTTTTCGTCATCCATCACTTTACTATGCGATCGTAGCCCCCCCGGGTGACTGGATCGTGGTGATCGGGTGGCATTAGTGCTGAAACAGTCGCCATTCAGTCTGTCAGCACTGATCACACTCCTCTGCTCCATCAGTGTTTTCTCTCCTTTTATTGTCCCTCAGATCTACATTTTTAATGAGAAGATAGTGAATGGACATGTCCAGCCAAACCTGGGAGACCTCTGTGCCTCAGTGGCAGACAGCCTGGATGACAAGGTAAGTCCCAGCTGATCCACGTCTGCATTCCACATTATTATCCCCCCATCTGCAGACGCTAGTTGGTTCTTCTTCCCCTTCAATGGCTAATTATGGCATTTTAATGAATGTATTTGTGTCTCCAGAATGTGTCGGACATGTGGTTAATGGTGAAGCAGATGACAGACGTGCTGCTGGTCCCAGCCAAAGACACGCTGAAGAGCCGCACGGCCTTGGACATGCAGATGGCTTTCGTCACGCAGGCCCTGCAGTTCCTGCAGAACAGGTCGGAGGAGGACAGAACCATCAAATTAGAATGAACACTCCCTTAATGTATTATAAAACTACACTTGTGTACCCCCCCCCCCCCCACTAACGTTTATCTTTGTGTTTCCACTACGGTAGCTATAAGAACTACACCATGGTGACGGTGTTTGGGAACCTGCACCAGGCCCAGCTAGGAGGAGTCCCTGGCACCTATCAGCTGGTGCGCAGCTTCCTCAACATCAAACTGCCAGGGCCTCTGCCAGGCATGCAGGTACATCCTGCTAGAGACGACATCAGCGCTGTGCACAGCCTTACATAGCACTGTATTATTCAAGATGGTGTTTTTACTAAGTGTAGTGTAGATCCGTGTAGGGCTCCCGAGTGTCGCAGCAGTCTAAGGCACTGCATCTCAGTGCTAGAGGTGTCACTACAGACCCTGGTTCAATACCAGGCTGTATCACACCCGACCGTGATTGGGAGTCCCATAGGGTGGCACACAATTGGCCCAGCTTCGTCTAGGATAGGGTTTGGCCGGGATAGGCCGTCATTGTAAATAAGAATTAGTTCTTAACTGACTTACCTAGTTAAATAAAAAACGATACGCACAGCTAAACTCAGCCGTGTGTGTTATAACAGGATGGTGAGGTGGAGGGTCACCCAGTCTGGGCTCTGATCTACTACTGCCTGCGCTGTGGGGACCTGGGGGCTGCCATGCAGGTGGTGAACCGGGCTCAGCACCAGCTGGGAGACTTCAAGACCTGGTTCCAGGAGTACATGAACAGCCCTGACAGACGGTAGGAACCTCACTCATACTGTGTACCTCCACTGTGTGTAGTCATCTGGTCTAGGTTCTCTGATTCACTTTCTCCTGCAACTTGAAGTGCTGTAACACCATGGCTCAGAACACCAAACCACCAGTGTGATTTGCTTTTCTCATATGAATAGAAACTAATCTGCTTAGTACTCCTCTCTCCAACCCTTTGTCTCTCTGTCTTAAGCTCTGTTTGACCTATGCTGTGTCCTCTCCTCAGCCTGGCCCCCGCCACAGAGAACAAGCTGCGTCTCCACTACCGCAGAGTGCTGAGGAACTGTGCTGACCCCTACAAGAGGGCCGTCTACTGCCTCATCGGGAAGTGTGACATCGCAGACAACCATGGAGAGGTGGCCGACAAGACCGAGGACTACCTGTGGCTTAAGGTGCTGTCTGAATACCAGTCTGTAGCATATATGTTAATATTACCAGTGTTCATGATACATAGTGCCTTAAACACAGCAATACTCCATTTACATTTTAGTCATTTAGCAGATGCTCTTATGCAGTGACTTAAAGGAACAATTAGAGTTAAGTGCCTTGCTCAAGGGCACCTCGACATATTTGTCACCTAGTTGGCTCTGGAATTCGAACCAGCGACCTTTCAATTGCTGGCCCAACGCTCTTAACTGCTGCACTGCCGCCCAGTTAGGGAGGATCAGGTAAAATAGGTTTGCCTCTTGTCAATACTCCCTGACATTAATGTAGACCTGTTCTGTCCACCCTGCCCACAGCTCAACCAGGTGTGCTTCGATGACGACGGCAGCAGTGCTCCTCAGGATAGACTGACATTGGCCCAGCTACAGAAACAGCTTCTAGAGGACTACGGTGAGTTCAGAACACTGCAGGATACATGACAGCCAGACTACTGAAGTGAAAATAGACCTGGATACTAATTCTGTTCTAAGAGAGAATACTGGCTAGGACTGGAGGACTCTTAGGGTTGGGCGGTATTCAGATTTGAGTACTTTCATACCGTTCCTGTACCGTACTGGGGTATACAATATTACCAGCAGTGCATACAAGCACTATTTCTTTCCAAACGTTAAAACATGTAATTGATTTATTTTGACGCACATAACAAATTAGGCAGAAGGGATCTTGATCCAGGAGGGGATTGTTTGTCTCTGCTGTAACCAAGAAGCTTGATCTTACAAGCTAGCCTCTTAGCTATCAAGTTAGCAAACCATACCTGCGTAGCTGGAGCCCTGAGATGGAGATACATTATGAGGCACATTTTAGATAGTTCTAAGCAGGGGCATCGTGGTATTGAAAATCATATTGTCTGTATTTCAAAATACCCTGATAGACGGTATACCGTCCAAGCCTCGACTTTTAAAGTAGAGTTGTGTAATGGCACCACTTCTCAGTCCCCCCTGGGATCTGATCTGTTCGGATAAAGAAGTGCTTCATTGTTCACTCTTAGAGCTTCAACTTTTCTTTAGTTTTATCCCACAGAGGGAGGCAAAGCTCTCCCAACTGGAGGATGAGTCATGGCTTGTTATCTCTCTCATTTTAACACAGTGTATTAAAAGGTGACTGTGACTCATAGATAAGCCTGCTGCCTTTCAAAATGGCTGAGGTATTCATGTTTTCTTCCTACTCAGTTGAACATGAACTTCACTGAGAGGGATTAATGCAAGTTGATGTGGAATAGTTTGTTTGAACATGTTTTAATATTTGTAACACTGAGCAACTACAGGTGACTGCCAAAATAAAGGAAACCCCAACATACAGTGTCATAAGAGGGCATTGGGCCACCACGAGCCAGAACTGCTTCAATGGACCGTGGTATAGATTCTACCAGTGTCTGGAACTTTGTTGGAGGGATGCGACACCATTCTTCCATGAGAAATTCCATAATTTGGTGATTTGTTGATGGTGGTGGAAAACGCTGTCTCAAGCACCGCACCGGAGTCTTTCAATTGGGTTGAGATCTGGTGACTGAGAAGGCCATTGCATATGGTTTACTTCTTTTTCATCCTCATCAAACCATTCGATGACCGTCGTGCCCTGTGGATAGGGGCATTGTCATCCCATGGAGGCATAGCAATGGTAGCCAAAATAATGGCCTGCCCAGCATTTGTATACATGACCCTAAGCATGATGGGATGTTAATTGCTTAATATACCTGATTTCAATATACGTTTTATCCCTCATTTACGAAAGTGATTAAGTTGTTTTGGCAGTAAATTGCTGACTTTATCTATATTGATTTAACATGTTCTATATTCCATTTTCTTGTTGTGAATGTGATCCTAATGATTTCGTTTTTCTGTTCCTTTCCAATCTGCAGGAGAGTCCCACTTCTCAGCCAGCCAACAGCCGTTCCTGTACTTCCAGGTGCTGTTCCTCACGGCCCAGTTTGAGGCTGCTGTGGCCTTCCTGTTCCGGGTGGAGCGTCTACGCAGTCATGCAGTTCACGTGGCTCTGGTTCTCTACGAGCTACGGCTGCTGCTCAAGTCATCAGGGCAGAGCGCACAACTGTGTACGTCCTGTCAGGATACCTACCTGTCTGACTTTTCTCTACATTGACAATCAGTCATGTTCTACAAAGGATGTCTTAGTTCGCAGATATTGGAAGGAGACTTGACTTACTGTTGCATGAAGTATGTGGTCTTGATCATTAGGGATGCAAAGCTTGATTCCTTTTTAAAAAGGGGGCATAATTTCTAGGTGAACATCATTGTAGTTTTGGAGCCGATACTTAGTGAATGTTTTCTACCTTTCAGTGAGTCAGGAAGCTGGGGACCCCCCTATGGTGCGTCGGCTCAACTTCATCCGGCTGCTCATGCTCTACACGCGCAAGTTTGAGTCCACAGACCCCCGGGAGGCTCTACAGTACTTCTACTTCCTACGGTACGTTACGCTACGTTGCGGCCATCCTCCTAACAGATGCTGTTCTCAGGTGAGGGAACCTCTTCTCTCCACCAGTCCACTGAATGTGAATAGGACTTGGAGGCATGGCTGTAGACTTCCTACGGTACGTTAAGCTTAGTCATGGGGGGAGTCGATACAGCTGCATATCTCAGTATTGTTTTGCTATTTGACTCCCAAGTATCTATTTGATTATTTATTTATTGCCACTGTAGGTAGCTTTATCTAGCATTAGTCGGCTGTATCTGCGCCAAAACTCCCAGTATTTTTCATCCTAAAGCTTGTTCTCCCTCTTCTTTTTAAATAGGGTGCCAACTTGTTTTCAGCACTTATTTCCATGACTGATCAAAGCCTTGTTTTCTCATGCTCTCTCTTGTCTTGCAGATATTTGGTTAGCAATATGTTTGGAACCTCAAATTGCAGTAATATCAAAATATGTAATCACAATGCATATGAGTAACCCAGTGGGCCATGAATGATTACAGAGGCTTTCACACATGCCTTTGGTTGGTTTACTCTTTCTATTCAGGTTCATTTTGATGAGAGCCTTCAGACCTCTATCATTATTTAAAAGATGTCATGTGTATATAATCATTCAGTTTGTTAATCAAATATGTGAATGTGTATCCTCTCTTCCTTTTGGACACAGGAATGAAAAAAACAACCAAGGAGAGAACATGTTCATGTGCTGTGTTAGCGAGCTGGTGATTGAGAGTCGAGAGTTTGACATGCTTCTAGGAAGACTGGAAAAAGATGGCAGCAGAAAGGTAATGGTCACGCCTTCATTTTCAATTTTGTTAATTATTATTTAACTCAGTTAAATATGATCCCTTTCGTGAAAGCATTTGTGGTCCTGCTGATTTTTCCATTGTGCTCGTGGAACCCCAGAACATTTCTATTTAGGCCGTTCAAAGAGCTGATTGTGAGTTGTGCTTCTCCCCCAGCCTGGAGTGATTGATAAATTTGCCGGAGACACTCGAGCCATTATCACAAAAGTGGCGCTGGAGGCTGAGAACAAGGGCCTGTTTGAGGAAGCAGTAAGACTGTATGAGCTGGCCAAGGTGAGCAGGGCTCTGGGAAAGGTTGCGGTCAAGCTGTGCTAGTGGGTTTACTCAAGGTGGAGCTACAGGCTGGGTAGAGGAAGAGTAGGAAATAGTGAAATGTCACCTCACATTCCTCTGTTTTTCTCCTCTGATCTTTAGAATCCAGACAAGGTCTTAGAGCTGATGAACAGGCTGCTGAGTCCTGTTATCGCCCAAGTCAGCGCTGCCCAGTCCAACAAGGAGAGACTGAAGAACACTGCTGTTGCCATCGCTGAGCGGTACTATCCTTGCCATCTACTCTCACTCACATACTTACTGTGCATCATTTACATTCTGCATTGCCACTGAAATTAGATCATGTTTGATGTTGCATCATATAGGCTTACTGAAAGCAATTGTTAAAAAGACGAGTGGACCTCATCAAAAGTGGACCATTTAAGCCCAGTTCTAACTTTAGTGTGTGGTCTTGTTTTCTGACTCAGGTACCGGACCCAGGGTGTTGCTGGAGAGAAGTCTGCAGACAGCACCTTCTACCTGCTGCTGGACCTCATGACCTTCTTTGATGAGTACCATGCTGGAAACATAGACCGGGCCTACGATGTGAGTCTTATCACCCAGGGCTTCCTGCCTGATGACTTGCAATGCTGTTTATTCAGATGGCATTGAGAAGCTTTATGATAGCCTCCTCTCCTCTTAGATGTTAAGTCCCCTATTTGGAGACTGGTTCTGAATAACATTTTGGTGTACAAAGCTCTCTGTGAACATCATAGGGTCCGTGTCTTACAGTGCCAGAAATCCCCATCTCTCTGTTCCCACTCTCCCAGCAGAGCTGACTTGAAGTGTCAGGTTTCAGACCCCACATTTACATAGGGAGTGACGTGTCACATTTTCTTGCCCATCCAGACAAGGAACAATTTCCTGTGTCTGGGAAACTCACATCTGTGCTTGCAATAGCGCACATGAAACGGGATAATTTAGTGGATGCAACAGTAGTATAATAATAATAATAATTTATTAATAATTTATTAATTTATTAATAATAATTATTATAATAATAATAATAGTAGGATTTAGAGAGCTCAACATGAAAATATACTAAATAATTGTGTATAATTAAAGACCACTTTATCTTGGTCACAGACGGACAAAATCACTTTGTACTTGAAGTTGTAAGAAGTCTGCACACATTTGAATGGTGTCTCTGCGCCTCTTAGTGGACATTTTAAGAGAATTCTTTCTGCAGTTATGAAATAGTTCCAATTTTGTACTGTCTGAAAAAGTTTGATCATATTTATTTTACAGTTATAAGAAATTCTAAAATCTTATAGTAAATTGTTTATCATTTTATTGTAACTATTTTAACATTTTAAAATTTCTGTAATTTCAAGCCCTATTGCCCCACTTTTTTGAATGGAAAACAATTATATATGATTTTTCATATTTTATTTGATAAAATATTGATTTTGGCCTTTACAACTAAAGCCCTTAGAAACGCATTGCATACACATTCAAAAATGGCAAAAAGGCCAGTCAAAAAAATGTATCTGTCCTAAATCTAGAAAATATTTAAAATATATATATATATATATACATTTTTTAATACATATTTATCCCCTTTTTTGGGGTAAGCACAAAGCTACCTTCATACTTCCATTTGTTTTTAAAAACTGTACCGGTTACCTTCAGATGAGTCCCTTGACACTTGTGGGGGTTGTAGACCAAAACGGAGAACGCCAATGTGAGAGTCTCCCCTTTCCATAATAGTTTTTAGGGCAAACCATTCGGACCCTACGAACGTTTTCCTGAACAGGCTGATTTTCGGCGTGTCTCATGGTCTGACAAACACCGTTCGTTCTACCTCTGCCACATTTCACTGCAGATGCTGAAGTTCGACAGTGGTGGATTGAGACGTATCCAATGCAAAAAAAATCTCTAGTTTTAAACTGACGGATTTTGATGATCATTTTTTGGTATGTAACTTCGATTGAAGCACCGACTCTAGGAGATAAAGTTATGTTATATCGTTTTTGTGTGTTTAGATGCACAAAAACGATATAACGTTTAAAATGGGTAAATCTTTAACTGTCCCTAACTCCTCCCCTCCAACTCTCTCTTTGTCTCTCTGTTAGGTGATGGAGAGACTGAAGCTGGTCCCTCTGAGTCAAGACAGTGTGGAGGAAAGGGTTGCTGCATTTCGCAATTTCAGTGATGAGGTGAGATATATATATATATATATTATAAGTAGGTGTGTCCAAACTTTTGACTGGTACTGTGTATATATGTACACAAGCAATCAATCAAATGTATTTATAAAGCCCTTCTTAAGCCCTTCTTAAGCACCTCAGGATTAAATGTCAGTTGGCTTTTCATAGCCGATCATTCAGAGTATCTCTACCGCTCTTGCTGTCTCTAGAGAGTTGAAAACAGCAGGTCTGGGACAGGTAGCACGTCCAGTGAACAGGTCAGGGTTCCATAGCCGCAGGCAGAACAGTTGAAACTTGGAGCAGCAGCACGGCCAGGTGGACTGAGGACAGCAAGGAGTCATCAGGCCAGGTAGTCCTGAGGCATGGTCCTAGGGCTCAGGTCCTCCGAGAGAGAGAGAAAGAAAGAAAAAGACAAATAGAGAGAGACTTAAATTCACACAGGACACCGGATAAGACAGGATACATACTCCAGATATAACAGACTGACCCTAGCCCCCCGACACATAAACCACTGCAGCATAAATACTGGAGGCTGAGACAGGAGGGATCAGGAGACACTGTGGCCCCATCCGACGATACCGCCGGACAGAGCCAACCAGGCAGGATATAACCCCACCCACTTTGCCAAAGCACAGCCCCTACACAACTAGAGGGACATCTTCAACCACAGGAGAAAGCCCATCCTGAGACAAGGCCGAGTATAGCCCACAAAGATCTCCACCACGGCACAACCCAAGGGGGGCGCCAACCCGGACAGGAAGATCACGTCAGTGACTCAACCCACTCAAGTGACACACCCCTCCTAGGGACGGCATGGAAGAGTACCAGTAAGCCAGTGTCTCAGCCCCTGTAATAGGGTTAGACGCAGAGAATCCCAGTGGAGAGAGGGGAACCGGCGACAAGGGCGGTTCGTTGCTCCAGTGCCTCGCCGTTCACCTTCACACTCCTGGGACAGACTACACTCAATCATAGGACCTACTGAAGAGATGTCTTCAATAAAGACTTAAAGTTTGAGACAGAGTCCGTGTCTTTCACATGGATAGGCAGAGCATTCCATAAAAATTGAGCTCTATAGGAGAAGCCCTGCCCCCAGCTGTTTGCTTAGAAATTCTAGGGACAGGAAGGAGGTCTGAGTCTTGTAACCGTAGCGTACGTGTAGGTATGTACGGCAAGACCAAATCGGAAAGATAAGTAGGAGCAAGCCCATGTAATGTTTGTAGGTTAGCAGTAAAACCTTAATCAGCCCTTGCCTTAACAGGAAGCCAGTATAGAGAGGCTAGCACTGGAGTAATATGATCAAATTTTTGGGGGTTCTAGTCAAGATTCTAGCAGCCGTGTTTAGCACGAACTGAAGTTTATTTAGTGCTTTATCCGGGTAGCCGGAAAGTAGAGCATTGCAGTAGTCTAATCTAGAAGTGACAAAAGCATGGATTAATTTTTCTGCATAATCTTTGGACAGAAAGTTTCTGATTTTTGCAATGTTACGTAGATGTAAAAAAGCTGTCCTTGAAACAGTCTTGATATGTTCATCAATAGAGAGATCAGGGTCCAGAGTAACGCCGAGGTCCTTCAGCTTTATTTGAGTCGAATGTACAACCATCAAGATTAATTGTCAGATTCAACAGAAGATCTCTTTGTATCTTGGGACCTAGAACAAGCATCTCTGTTTTGTCCGAGTTTAAAAGTAGAACATTTGCCGCCATCCACTTCTGAAACACAGGCTTCCAGGGAGGGCAATTTTGGGGCTTCACCATGTTTCATCAAAATGTACAGCTGTGTGTCATCCGCTTTGTAGTGAAAGTTAACATTATGTTTCCGAATGACATCACCAAGAGGTAAAATATATAGTGAAAACAATAGTGGTCCTAAAACGTAGCCTTGATGAACGCCAAAATGTACAGTTGATTTGTCAGAGGACAAACCACCCACAGAGACAAACTGATATCTTTCTGATAGATAAGATCTAAACTAGGCCAGAACTTGTCCGTGTAGACAAATTTGAGTTTCCAATCTCTCCAAAAGAATGTGGTGATCGATGGTATCAAAAGCAGCACTAAGGTCTAGGAGCACGAGGACAGATGCAGAGCCACGGTCTGAGGCCATTAAAAGGTATTTTACCACCATCACAAGTGCAGTCTGTGCAATGATGGGGTCTAAAACCAGATTGAAGCGTTTCGTATACATTGTTTGTCTTCAGGAAGGGTGTGAGTTGCTGCGCAACAGCTTTTTCATTTTTTTTGAGAGGAATGTGAGATTCGATATAGGCCGATAGTTTTTTATATTTTCTGTGTCAAAGTTTGGCTTTTTCTAGAGGCTTTATTACTGCCACTTTTAGTGAGTTTGGTACACATCCGGTGGATAGAGAGCCATTTATTATGTTCAACATAGGAGGGCCAAGCACAGGAAGCAGCTCTTTCAGTAGTTTAGTTGGAATAGGGTCCAGTATGCAGCTTGAAGTTTTAGAGGTCATGATTATTTTCATCATTGTGTCAAGAGATATAGTACTAAAATACTTGAGTATCTCCCTTGATCCTAGGTCCCAGTAGAGTTGTGCAGACTCAGGACAACTGAGCTTTGGAGGAATACGCAGATTTAAAGAGGAGTCCGTAATTTGCTTTCTAATGATCTTTTTGATCTTTTCCTCAGAGGTTCATGAATTTATCACTGCTGAAGTGAAAGCCATCCTCTCTTGGGGAATTATGCTTTTTAGTTAGCTTTGCGGCAGTATCAAAAATACATTTTGGATTGTTCTTATTTTCCTCAATTAAGTTGGAAAAATAGGTTGATCGAGCAGCAGTGAGGGCTCTTCGATATTGCATGGTACTGTCTTTCCAAGCTAGTTAGAAGACTTCCAGTTTGGTGGAGATCCATTTCTGTTCCAATTTTCTGGAACCTTGCTTCAGAGCTCAGATATTTTCTGTATACCAAGGAGTTTCTTATGACAAATGTTTTTTGTTTTTAGGGGTGCAGCTGCATCTAGGGTATTGCGCAAGGTTAAATTGAGTTCCTCAGTTAGGTGGTTAACTGATTTTTGTACTCTGACGTCCTTGGGTAGGTAGAGGGAGTCTGGAAGGGCATCTAGGAAGCTTTGGGTTGTCCGAGAATTTATAGCACGATTTTTGATGATCCTTGGTTGGGGTCTGAGCAGATTATTTGTTCCAATTGAAATCGTAATAAAATGGTGGTCCGATAGTCCAGGATTATGAGGAAAAACATTAATATCCACAACATTTATTCCACGGGACAAAACTAGGTCCAGAGTATGACTGTGGCAGTGAGTAGGTCCGGAGACATGTTGGACAAAACCCACTGAGTCGATGATGGCTCCGAAAGCCTTTTGGAGTGGGTCTGTGGACATGTCCATGTGAATATTAAAGTCACCAAAAATTAGAATATTCTATCTGCCATGACTACAAGGTCCGATAGGAATTCAGGGAACGCTGTATATGGCCCAGGAGGCCTGTAAACAGTAGCTATAAAAGTGATTGAGTAGGCTGCATAGATTTCATGACTAGAATCTCAAAAGACTTGATTTTGTTGATGTTGTTTTTGTAAATTGAAATTAGCTATCGTAAATGTTGGCAACACTTCCGCCACTACTGGTAAAAAATGTTAACACCTACTCATTCAAGGGTTTTTCTTTCTTTGTTTTACTATTTTCTTCATTGTAGAATAATAGTGAAGATATCAAAACTATGAAATAACACATTGAAGAATCATGTAGTAACCAAAAAAGTGTTAAACAAATCCAAATATATTTTATAGTTTAGATTCTTCAAAGTAGCCACCCGTTGCCTTGATGACAGCTTTGCACACGCTTGGCATTCTCTCAACCAGCTTCACCCTGAATGCTTTTCCAACTGTCTTGAAGGAGTTTCCACATTTGCTGAGCACTTGTTGGCTGCTTTTCCTTCACTCTGCGCTCCCACTCATCCCAAAGCATCTCATTTGGTTTGAGGTCAGGTGATTGTGGAGGCCAGGTCATCTGATGCAAGCAATCCATCGCTCTCCTTCTTGGTCAAATAGCCTTTACACAGCCTGGAGGTGTGTTGTGCCATTATCCTGTTGAAAAACAAATGATTGTCCCACTAAGTGTGCAAACCAGATTGGATGGTGTATCGCTACAGAATGCTGTGTTAGCCATGCTGGTTAAGTGTGCCTTGAATTATAAATAAATCACAGACGGTGTCACCAGTAAAGCACCATCACACCTCCTCCATGCTTCACGGTGGGAACCACACATGCAGAGATCATCTGTTCACCTACTCTGCGTCTCACAAAGACATGGCGGTTGAAATCTCAAATTTGGACTCATCAGACCAAAGGACAGATTTCCGCTGGTCTAATGTCCATTGCTCGTGTTTCTTGGCCCAAGCAAGTCTCTTCTTATTATTTGTGTCCTTTAGTAGTGGTTTCTTTGCAGCAATGTGTCTGTTACTTGAACTCTGTGAAGCATTTATTTGGCCTGCATTTTCTGAGGCTGGTAACTCTAATGAACTTATCCACTGCAGCAGAGGTAACTCTGGGGTCTTCCATTCCTGTGTCAGTCCTCATAAGAGCCAGTTTCACCATAGTGCTTCATGGTTTTTGCGACTGCACTTTCAAAGTTCTTGAAATGTTCCGTATTGACTGACCTTCATGTCTTAAAGTAATGATGGAATGTCGTTTCTCTTTGCTTATTTGAGCTGTTCTTGTCATAATATGGACTTGGTCTTTTACCAAATCTTCTGTATAGCCCCCTGCCTTGTCACAACACAACTGATTGGCTCAAACTCATTAAGAAGGAAAGAAATTCCACAAATTAACTTTTAACAAGGCACACCTGTTAATTGAAATGAATTCTAGGTGACTACCTAGATTAAGCTGGTTGAGCGAATGCCAAGAGTGTGCTGTCATCAAGGCAAAGGTGGCTATTTGAAGAATCTCAACTATAAAATATATTTTGATTTGTTTAACACTTTTTGGTTACTTCAAATCTGTGTTATTTCATAGTTTTGATGCCTTAACTATTATTCTACTATGTAGAAAATAGTAAAAAATAAAATAAAGAAAAACTGTTGAATGAGTAGATGTTCTAAAACTTTTGACCGGTTGTGTGTGTATATAATATATTCATGTGTATATATAATTATAGTCAGTATGCAACACGACACTTCCAAAGTGTACATGTAATCTTCTCTTGTCCTTTTTTTTCCTACTGTCTCTGTCTTATTCTCATTTGCATCTTCTTCCAGGTCAGGCATAATCTGTCGGAGGTACTCCTGGCCACCATGAATATCCTGTTCACGCAGTGCAAGCGCCTGAAGGGGGCCGCAGCAGGAACCCCAGGTCGACCACAGAGGTCCATCGAGGACAGAGACTCGGTGAGGAGACGGTGATTTCTCAGGGCAATACTGGCCTTGGGATAAAACCTGAGGAACTTTCTCAAGACTTTTGGGGGCTGTGCATTGTGATGAACTGGGCAGTAAAGACATGCCTCTGCTACATTATGTGATATTTCATTGAATAATGAGTACTGTGCTGTCTTGTTTTTATCTGTTTTGACACATGATTGATTTCTCTGTCAGCTCTAAGATGTCTTTTCTGTGTGTCAACAGCAGCTGCGCAGCCAAGCCCGTGCACTGATCACGTTTGCTGGGATTATCCCGTACCGCATGGCAGGCGACACCAATGCCCGGCTGGTGCAGATGGAGGTCCTGATGAACTGACCCCAAAATACCTTCAAGCCCCAGCCATACCCACCCTTTTCATCAACTGTCAGATTTTGTTTTGCTTCGTCCCCATTTTATGTTTCTTTGTCCTTATTTGTTGCTCCATATTTGTATTTTTTTTTCCAAAAATTCAATAAAATGTCAGTTAAATTTAATTTCTTACGCATTCATTTCATTTGATTAATTTGCATTTAGTATTTCAGTTTGCTTGTTTATTTTATTATTATGCATCATGGTCATCTATACAATTATTAGTGGTTTGAGTCCTACCTGGATTTAAAGAAAGCTGAAGGAAGTACTGTTAGAATCATTTGGAATTATTGATTTTAAAATCAATTATGCCCTTTGATATTATTATATGGTAAAATGCATATTTTAAGATTTTGTCAATTAAGCCCTTTTTTTCTACTTTCCCAGAGTCAGATGAACTCTTGCTGCTAAAACTGCACACTGAGACATAAAAATGGTACCCATGAGATAATCTGACTCTTGGTAAATAGAAAGAATTGCTTAATTGCCAGGATCTCCAACTATTCCTCAGACATGGCCTGCCTATAGTCATAGAAGCAACAGGAAATTGGGAATCATATTGAACTAGCCATAATCCAGTGGTCCAGGAAGGACTAAATCTTGCAAAAAGTTTTGTCATCACCAGAAGATGTGTGTTCTACATTGAATCCACCTCCGCAGTCGATAAAAATGTCATTTGGAGAATCCATTGATTTTATAAAGGTAGCATGTCAAACTGAAACCGGCAGCTAATACGATTTTGTGGGTGCTAGAACGACAATTCAGCACCCACTGTGTAATCTGTAAATTGGTCAAACTGCACACCCACACATACAAAATTGTATCCCTGCTGGTGGTTATAAGGAATTGATGATGATGATATACCAATCTTTGCTATTAGTTATACCTGATTGATTTGCTTAGAAAGGTATGTTTCTTTGGATAACATCTCCCCTTTTTATGACTACACTATCAGCAGCTGAAGAAATACTACTCTTGAGTAGGTGAGAGGGACTGTATTGAAAGTACATTGTGATGGGCCCTATCATGTATGACACTGCTACACTTATTGGCAGATGGTTAGAAGGGAAGGAAATGCCCTAAGAGAACACAGATGGTAGTCTGCTTGGCTGCGCTAGATTGTCGAGAAGCCTTTCCTCTCAAACTGATTCCATTGTCACCACAGGGGACTTGTCTTCATTATGGAGAAAACCAAATTGACTGTGCGGGCTCTTTTAATGCAGTTTTTTAACTTCACTCACAGCCCTTATCATGAGTTCTGCAGACAATTACCTTGCTACGCACCACATCTGCTCTGGTGAAGATCAGTCTGGAGCTCTGTGGAAAAGACATGGACCGTCTGCCAAGGTGGATCCACTCTCAGGTGTGTGTGCTGCAGCTGGTGTTGTGAATCAGGCCGATGCCACACACCTGCTATAACCCGGCTATTTCACAACACCAGGGTGGCACTGCACCACTGCCAACGAGATGCCAATGGGCAAGCAACAAGCAGCTTTGAGGAGCGGAAGAGTTCCTACGGTTCACCTGATGAAATGTCTGCTGTGATTTTAAATTCAATGTCGTGTAAAAGCATTTGATTAAACGTTTTTTCATGATATTGTGAGTTTTTACTTAATTTATTTAATAATGGAGGACAATTATGCCCCAAGGAGGCAAATAAACTAATTTATTTGTATTCCAGGAGGAAATGCTTTGTTAAAAAGTTATATTTTCTGGATATACAGTAAGTAATAAAACAAAGTTACATTTTGGCCCAAATGCAGTCAGGGGGATCAACAGTTTTGAAAAGTAAGGCTTCTTTACCAAGAATTGTCTGCAGGTTCAGCGGTTTAATGGAAACTCAATGAAAAGGAACACATACTGCTGCTGGCACAACATGGTTGCTCAGCTGAGACTGTAACAGTCATTTACCATGCTGTTTTACACAACATGACCAACTGATACCAAGGTCATCCTTTAACTGAGGCAGTGAAGTGGTAAACACACACCAAAACATTCCAAGCATGACTGTTTTGGGGGTGGCTTTTACATAGCAAGAATGAGGTCACCTGAAAGTTATTCCTTAGTGGCAACTTTATCAAGATATAAGTATTCAATTATTTTATACTGTTTGGTTTAATACTGAATGGCTGGCCAAAGGAGAAGACAGGAATTGTTTAAATTGAGGTTTTTAAGGTGACGGAGCTGTCTCCCAAACTTGTTGCCTTTCCATGTATTCAATATAAATATTTTCAATTTCTCCCATCCTTGGGAGGCCCCTTTAAATCAATATGGAATAAGAGGAAGGTTAACAGTTCCTCCTCAGAGGCAATACCTTATGGAGAAGGGTTTACCTCTTCTATCTTTGTGACTTTCTGACAAGGTTATCTTGCCTTAGATCACAAGTTAATCTATGTAATAAGGAGGTTCACAGGCCCTCGGGGGGTTAGTTATAAATACAAATTGCTCTCATGGAGTTCCAAATAGGTTTAGTGAACTGAACATTCATTTATCTCAACATGGCCAAAGGCACTTCCTGCCTTTTTCAAGACATATAAAGCCCTCCATGCCACCATTTGTTTCCTATTACATGAAAACTTTGGTCTTCCACTCCAAATGGAAGAAGTACCAGCAGCACCAAATGAGGGGATAAGCCTCTCTGCTCTTAGAAGCCAGTTCTCTGTGAATGGGGAAGAAGGACCCAAGTATGGCTTTGATGGCAGCAGATATCACTACGGCGATGGGACCAGCGTGGCTTCTCAGAACTCCTCACGGATCCTCACAGGTTACGACACTCTGGATGTTGGCCCAAATTATGACTTCTATGCGAACACAAATGCACTAGGGAGGGTGCGTCGATCAAGACCATCCCTCTTTCAGCTTCACTCCAACATTGAAGTAAGTTCGACACATTTGGCCTCTAGGCAACACACCTGCAATATGTCAGGCCTTCTATAGTGTTTTTTTTATACTGCAAATTGTACAGACTGATAGACAGTATGGTTACATCCCTATTTCCCCACCACCACCCCTAAGGAGGATTCCTGTCCCCCTCCTCTGTATGAGGAGACCAACACAGGCAGAGCACCTGGGGACAGCTCAGAAGATGATGTTGAGGAGCCTCAGTCAGAACCCACCAGGTTTGGATGGGTGAAGGGAGTCATGGTAAGACACAACAGACACAAAACAACTGAGATTCCATACAACACTATACATACTACATTATACTGGTAGTCATGACAACATGCTAAGGAGAAGTGAATTCCCCCTAGATCCGCTGCATGCTCAACATCTGGGGGGTGATCCTGTACCTGCGGCTGCCCTGGATCACTGCGCAAGCAGGGATTGGTGGGTCAAGTGATAGGTCTCAACGCTTTTATTTCATTAAAGTGTCAATTTTTGCATTGATGGTGATTGTGTATTTCTGGGACTGTATTTGTATGGTTTACTGGATTGTATGTGATATTCCTCCTCTAAGGTTTGACCTGGGTCATCATTCTGCTGTCCTCCTGCATCACTGGCATCACGGGCCTGTCCACCTCCGCCATCGCCACCAACGGAAGGGTCAAAGGAGGTGCATTATCCCTGAAATAATACAATAATAACACAGGTTCAAGCTGGCCCTGGCCTTTTGGGGGGCCCTAAGTGATTTGGTTGGTGGGCCTCCCACCTCATGGCAAAACATTTTAGTTGCCCCCCTCTTGATGGCGGAGAGAAACTTCCTAAGTAATTCTACCGATTTTGCCATGAGGCGGAGAGAAATGTTTGGCATTTTAAAGCTATTTTCCAGTAATTCTTCACATATTGCCATGATTTATGCCATGTTATTAAACCTCTTAAGGATTTGAGATTTTTTTTAACTGAGTGAGAATGACTAACAAACCACCCCTGGAGGTCAGGGCCCCTGGGCACGTGCCCTGCATGCCCGGTTGGTATTCAGCCATGATTACTACGTTTAGATAACTGTCTAGATTAACTACCAATCTAAAAAATTGTTAGCTGACATGGCTAATTGAGTGACTGTCAGTGACTGACATAACAAGAGAAAAGTTCCTAAACTGCTTATGTTGCTTATGCTTGGGGCCGGCTCTGTACAGGCTTCTTATACTCAAATATTTACAACACTGATCCTCTTTTGTCCCTCTTGCAGGTGGAACCTACTTCCTAATCTCTCGTAGCCTGGGGCCAGAGCTGGGAGGATCCATTGGACTCATCTTTGCCTTTGCAAATGCTGTGGCGGTTGCCATGCACACTGTGGGCTTCGCTGAGACTGTGCAAGCATTGATGCAAGTCAGTGTGTTATCTCATAGGCCTATACCCACATCACCTATAGCCAACCTTTGAGTTGGCATTCCCTTTTTAACTGTACCCTTGTTTTAATTTGTCTCCCAAACCTCCCACCTCAGGAGAGTGGTGCTAGCATAGTGGACCCCATTAATGATATTCGCATCATTGGAGTGATCACTGTCACATGTCTGCTGGCCATCTCATTGGCTGGGATGGAATGGGAGGCCAAGGTCTGTTCAAACTGCCACTAGGAGGCACTATTTCTAAATAACTACAGTACGTACATGCCTTGTCACAATAGACCAGGTCTGATGTTAGAACTCAATACAGTTGTTTGATCCTGGCCATTTTTTATGAATTTGTAAAATACATGTTTTACTATAAGATGTATTTAATTTGTTTGGGAATGATTGTTTATTGTAAGCCTCTGACTATGGTGTCTCTGGAAAGATGGCATGTTATCATGTGGTGCATTGTGTTCTTTGCCAACTATACAGGCCCAGGTTCTCTTTTTCATCGTCATCTTGGTGTCCTTTGCTAATTACATAGTGGGGACCATTATTCCCGCTACACCTCAGAAGCAAGCAAAGGGCTTTTTCAGTTACCAAGGTCAGAGCTCCATGGCATTTAGACAGTGTTGTGAATTTCATATCTCATATTAGATTCCAGTTATTTTTGTTTTCCTCTATCATTAAAATAGACACACTAACTATTCTTTCCCCTCAGCGGATATATTTGCTGAAAACTTTGTACCCAGCTGGCGTGGGCCTGAAGGCAACTTCTTTGGCATGTTCTCCATCTTCTTCCCCTCAGCCACAGGGATCCTGGCAGGAGCCAACATCTCTGGGGACCTAAAGGCAGGTTCCTTACTCTGATCTCTCTATAAATGTCTACTCTATATTCTCCTCACTTTAGGAGAGAATGGCTCTTTGGATGAAAGGGAGATGTTTAATTCAGATGCTTATTATAGCAAATGTTTGACTGTTGACTAGTCATTATATATTTCCCCCACTTATTTCTACACAATACAGGACCCTACAGTAGCTATTCCAAGAGGAACATTGATGGCTATATTCTGGACCACTTTATCTTATCTCATCATAGCAGCAACTATTGGTGAGTTGTACACATGCACAAAGTATCTCCTCGTGATTTCATTGCTGCTTCCTTTCTGTCAATATGTGCTGTGTATGGGCCTCTCTCTATCCTGGTTTAGGAGCCTGTCTGGTACGAGATGCGTCTGGAATTATGAATGACACCTTGGCCATGTCTAGTGCTGATAGCTGCCAGGGTCTGGCCTGTCAATACGGCTGGGACTTCACTGACTGTATTACTAACAGAACCTGCACTTATGGCCTCAGCAACCAGTACCAGGTGACCAAATACAAATGATTGATTACCATGTTTCAATGTTCAATGCACAAGTATGGCCTTGGTGCATTGTATCTGTTTCACTTCTCCTTATTTCTGTGGTCAGAGTATGAGTTTGGTGTCAGGGTTCGCCCCTCTGATCACTGCTGGGATATTTGGGGCCACTCTCTCCTCAGCCCTGGCCTGCCTTGTCTCTGCACCCAAAGTCTTCCAGGTAGGTTATCTTAGGGAAACACGTTTACTACAAATAAAGAGGCATTGGTGTGTTATTCTATTAGCATTATCTTGTTCTCTTCTCACTTACAGTGCCTCTGCAAAGACAACCTGTATCCAGTCATTGGTTTCTTTGGGAAGGGTAATGGAAAGAACGACGAACCAATCAGAGGCTACGTCCTGGCGTACATCATTGCTGTCTGCTTCGTTCTCATTGGTAAAGACCTGTTAAGATAGATGCAGAGTGAAAAGGAGATGTTGTTACAGTAACACAGCCCTGCCCTGTCTTCTCACCCTTCAGCTGAGCTCAACACCATCGCTCCCATCATCTCTAACTTCTTCCTGTGCTCCTACGCTCTCATCAACTTCAGCTGCTTCCATGCCTCCATCACCAACTCCCCAGGTCAGGAGCTCAACCAGGACATGGTGTCATGACCAGGACATGGTGTTATGACCAGGACTTGGTATCTCAACCAGGACATGGTATCATGACCAGGTCATGGTATCTCAACCCGGACATGGTATCATGACCAGGTCATGGTATCTCAACCAGGACATGGTATCATGACCAGGACATGGTATCTCAACCAGGACATGGTATCATGACCAGGTCATGGTATCTCAACCAGGACATGGTATCATGACCAGGACATGGTATCATGACCAGGACATGGTATCATGATCATTAAAAGTCCTGCTCTGATGTTCTAACCTAACACCTGTTGCAAAGTAAACAAATTCAGTGTCTTATTGCCTAATTATATTTGCGTCATATTCAATGTGTGTGATTGACTGTGTTGCAGGCTGGCGTCCCTCCTTCAGGTTCTACAGTAAGTGGATGTCCCTGCTGGGTGCCGTGGTGTCTGTGATCATCATGTTCCTGCTCACCTGGTGGGCGGCGCTCATCGCTATTGGCATCGTCATCTTCCTGTTGGGATATGTGCTCTACAAGAGACCCTGTGAGAAAACACACACATACAAAGTTTCAAATTCATTCCCCCCATAAAATATGTAGCAGTTTTTTGGCAAGCATTGTTTTTCATTGAATATTCAGCAACTTAATCGGTTATTGATTTATTTTTAGCTGTAAACTGGGGATCATCAGTACAAGCTGGGTCATACAACATGGCATTGTCCTACTGTGTGAGCCTGAACCAGGTGGACGATCATATCAAGAATTACAGGTCAGACCTGAACTCTCTCTGAGGACCTAATGAGAACAATGTCAGCCTTTTGTTGCTGTTCCAACTGAATAACCATTTCTCACTTTGTATGTGATTTTCTTATTCCCTTTATTCTTACCTTTCTCAGACCTCAGTGCCTGGTCCTCACTGGTCCGCCCAGTTGTCGTCCTGCATTGGTCGACTTTGTCGGAACCTTCACCAAAAATCTAAGCCTGATGATATGTGGGAATGTTGTCACTGTGAGTTATCATCTTGAATCACTGTACAGGGCTCATTAAGGGTTGCCTTATTACCCAGGGAAAGTGACCTGAGCAGTCATGCAAGTTGCCCCAGTAGTCAAGTATTTTTTTTACTGATAACAACCAAAATGCTAAGAATTTCAGTAGTCTGGTCTTTCTGGTTCCTCCATTGTGTGTGGGTGAAAATAGCTACTTTACATTTTCAGGCAAGTGATCACAATCTTCTGGCAACCAAAAAATACTCCTGACTTGACCTTCATGAATATGTTAATAATATAGCAGATGCTTTTATCCAAGTTATTTACAGTCGTGTGTGGATACATTTTTAAGTAAGGGTGGCCGCAGCAGGAATCAAACTCACGACTGTTGGCGTTGCCACCACCATGCTCTACCAACAGAGCCACACAGAACACAATGTCAATTGTTGATTTTACATGGCCTATTTTTATATTCTATGTCATTAACCTCTAACTCCCTCTGTCACCCTGCTGCTGTGTCAACAGGGAGGTCCTTCTCCCGCAACCTTGGACACTGCCAGTAGCAACAGTCATGTTACCTGGCTGAACAAACGGCAGATCAAATCCTTCTATCACGGTGTGGTGGCTAATGACCTGCGCACTGGGGTTAAGATGCTGCTCCAGGTGGGCCGACTGCCAAGCCTTATCTATCAGGTCCATTTCATCATGTGGTTCCGTAGGATTTACTGAATGTGTTATACTGTGTCTAACTCCAGGGTGCAGGTTTGGGTCGGATCAGGCCAAATGTCCTCTTGACGGGCTTCAAAAGGGACTGGCGTAAGGACAAACCATCCTGCATTGACAACTACATTGGAATTCTACAGTGAGTGAATCACTCAGTCAAATCAGCAAGATGAGTTCATAATGGATGTGAGTAAGGATGCAGTTTAATATGTCTTTGTGCATTTGTTTCAGTGATGCGTTTGACCTGCAGTATGGAGTGTGTGTGCTGCGGATGAGGGAGGGTCTGGACGTGTTTCGGCAGGCACAAACACATGGTGAGGAACCCAACAACCAGGAAGATTTCATGTTCTTTTACAATATAACTTTATTTATCATTGCTTCCTTTTATTGCAGTTAACCCTGGGTTTGAGGCAAGCCCAGAGAGGGGTGTCAACACCTGTGTCCCCCCTGCACCCCCTGCAAATTTTTCATGTATGTATGATCATATTTAGAGTATACAGTTTGTAGTCTATGACATTCCTATTTTTCTACTGTATTGACAGAGATATTTTGTATTGGTTATAGTGGACCCTGATGCCATGGTGACTGAGCCTCAGCCTCAGCCTTCTACTGTGTTCCAGTCCCAGCAGGGGAAAAAGACCATTGATGTGTACTGGCTGTTCGATGATGGAGGTGAGATTGTTGTTCTGGATTTCATTGTGCCCTTCCACAAATTAAATAGGTTTTATAACATAGTCAGATTGATAATGTGGGGTCATAAATCATACAATGTTGTTACATGTCAAGTACCCCAGGTCAGAGAGATAACATAGGATAGAATTGTGTCATGGTCACATCAGGCAGAGGGGTCTATGTTATGTGTGAAAGGTAAATGTTAAGTCTGTTGTGCTCTTAAAGGTCTGACGTTGCTACTTCCCTACCTGCTCACACGGAAGAAGCGCTGGGCAAGGTGCAAGGTACGCGTCTTTGTGGGCGGAGACATCCAGCGAAAGGAGGAGCAAAGAAAAGAGTGAGTGTAGTGTGTTTAAGGCCATAGTGTGTGGTAGAGACATGATGTCCCCCTTGGCCTTTCATCCTCCTTTGAGTATAAGCATTTCGCTGCACCTGCAATAACATCTGCAAATCTGTGTACGCGACCAATAAACTTTGATTTTGATTTGAATAGTTCTACTGACCATGTCCTTGTGTCCAATTTTAGAGTCATGGACCTCATCAGCAAGTTTCGCCTTGGTTTCCATGATGTTGAGGTTCTGCCTGATATCAATGCGAGACCACAACCTGAACAGTATGGTTCCCTGTCACTCACTATATACTGTATAATTGTGTACTATTCAGAATTGTACTTTCTTATCCTTGCGTACGAGTTCAGTTGCACAGTGATTCAACACTCACAATTATTAATTTAATCTACGTCCATTCACAATGTGTGCAGGGCAATGCTCTGTTGAGACCCTTTCCTCTACCTCTTTCTCTGACAGTGTGAGGAGGTTTGAGGATCTGATAGGGCCCTACAGGATTAACACAGCCCAGAAGGATGGACATGTAACAGCTGAGCAGCTGAATCAGGACTGTCCCTGGATGGTGTCTGATGAGGAGATAGAGACAAATAAGCCCAAGGTGACCATTATCTGGGTTTCATTGTTCAGGACCACTCTATTGCCAAACATTTAAATGTAGCATAGCTAGATGTGGAACATTTGGTTATGACAGTTTCACTGTTCTAAGACAGACTGGTTACATTCCCTTCTAAATGTGTGTTTGTGCACCAGACCCTTCGACAGATTCGTCTGAATGAAGTTCTTCAAGATTACTCAAGGGACGCCGCCATTATATTTGTGTACGTACTCTGTTTTTGCAAAGCAGATGTTTTTATTACATTCATTGACTTGAACCCACCCCATCCAATGACAAAGTTAAGACAGGTGAGAGTGATAACGGATCTATGTTCTCTCATTGACAGGACCATGCCTGTGGGAAGGAGAGGGCAATGTCCCAGTGCTCTGTACATGGCATGGCTGGAGACTTTGTCTCGTGACCTGCGCCCACCAGTCTTACTGGTGAGGGGAAACCAAGAGAATGTGCTTACCTTCTATTGTCAGTGATATCTGTTTTAACCAGGTTCAATGAAATCACCCAATGGTCAAGGAAAATAACATTGTTATTGTCATAAATGATAATGCATTAGATGTGCTCTGGTAGAAGTCCTCTGGTTATGACATTTCACGTGTTTCATTATCATCACTACTAGACACTTTAGCCATCTGTGAAAAATGTGATTAGATTTAACGTCATCATCATTATCATCATCATCAGTACCAGAAGCATTGTTGTCATTATCATCATTAAGCAGTAGTAAAAAAACACATTCTTGACTGTTAAACGTGTGCTTGATGATAGAAGTTTTGAAGTGTAACACCAGTGTGTATTTTTAATTGTCTATACATTTTTATTGTGCCTATTTAATTTGGAACGTAAGCAACAAAGGTAAATGGGATAACTAGGCTTCTTGTATTGTGTACCCCCTTGAAAACATCCCAATGTCACAATCATCATTCCAGATCATTCCAGTTTGAAATTGAAATGTCCATTTGAGTCCCCTGAGAAAAACAGTAATCTTATCAAACAAAGTACGAACTGTTTTTCTTCTTCAAATGGGTATAGAATACACAGAGGTGCAAAGTACTTAAGTAAAAATACTTTAAAGTACTACTTAAGTAGTTTTTTGGGTTATCTGCACTTTACTTTACTATTTATATTTTTGACAACTTTGACTTTTACTCTGCTATATTCCTAAAGAAAATAATGCACTTTTTACTCCATACATTTTCCCTGACACCCAAAAGCACTCGTTACATTTTTAAAGCTTAGCAGGACAGGAAAATCATCAAATTCACACACTTATCAAGAGAACATCCCTGGTCATCCCTACTGCATCTGATCTGGCAGACTAACTGAACACAAATACTTTGTAAATTATGTCTGAGTGTTGGAGTGTGCCCCTGGCTATCAGTAAATAAAAAATAAAACAATAATTGTGAAGTCTGGTTTGCTTAATTTAAGGAATTTTAAATGATTTATACTTTTACTTTTGATACTTACGTATATTTTAGCAATTACATTTACGTTTGATACTTTAGTATATTTAAAACCAAATACTTTTTGACTTTTACTCAAGCAATATTTTACTGGGTGACTTTTACTTTTACTTGAATCATTTTCTATTAAGGTATCTTTACTTTTACTCAAGTATGACAATTGGATACTTTTTCCACCACTTTTTTCACAACTAAGGGCATTTTAAGGTAATATAATGCGCTTTAACGTCATGTGTTGGGTCAGCCTGCGAGACCTAAAACTGAGAGAATGTGAACACACGGCGTTAACCAGGGAATATACTTATTTTCAAGTGGGGTCCTCTTTATTTTCTACTGTCAATTTGGGGTCGTGTGCAGAAAAAGTTTGCGAATAGCTGCTGAACTGCAACTTCATAGATAGTATGATAATCTTTGCAGAGCGCGTGCAATACAGACTGCTCCCGGAGCAGGAGCTTCCACGTCTGATCACGAGCCTTGGTTATCCAATCACAGCAAGCCACCGGGTGTTTCCAAACAACATCCCCTTTCACAGAACTACAGGCTGTGTAGCTAGCTACTTACTTCCTCATCATCTCAACTAAAAAGTTGTCGACTGAATAAATTAATTCCTACTTTGTTTATCTGACATTTTAGCTAGATGATTAGATGCTGTAGTTACTTACTACATTTATATCACAACTAAGAGGTCGCGTTGGAGAGGTCACAAGAAAACAAAAATGGACAACAGTGGTTTTCCTAACGTTAGACAAAAGACAATCACTCTTGTGATAAAAACACCGAATCAAGCCCACGGGGATCAGACGATTGAAGGAGTTGACACGGACTGGACAGTGAAAGAGTTGAAGACTCATTTATCGAGGGTGTACCCAAACAACCCGGTGAGTGATTGTGATAGCTAACTAGCTAACTTGGCTAGCTATCTACCCAGCTACCCCATAACTAGCAAGCTAGCCAGTCCTTGCCAAGTTAGACTGGTCCAGTAAGTTAGCCAGCTATAATGTAATACTAGTAACGTTAGCTACTGTCAATAACAATCATGCAATCCAAACAGCTAGCTAGGCTATAAATAGTTGTGTATGTATAAATCGTGGTTGCTGTTAGTGTCTGTTGTGTTGACATCTGTCCCCCTTTCCCCCCACAGACTGAAAGTGATCAGAGACTTATTTACTCTGGCAAGCTGCTCCCAGACCAACTGCATGTCAGAGATATTTTCAGAAAGGTATGTGTGTGTGCCTATTCACCTAAATATTAACTAGACATATTCTCAGAACTCTAGCAAATACTGAGTTATGTGCCATCTGGTCAGATTGCTGATATCATCAGTAAAAAAAAGTAATTGATTCAACATTATGTGCCTAGGGATTCAGTCTACCTACAGGGATACACAAATATCTGAAATTAGGCAGAGAATTGCTAAACCTAGGTCCTAGTTATTTTTAGTATTACTGGGTTACCTATACCACTGTGCTGAACAGTGTGTATATTATGTCAATGAATTACAATGCTAGAAGCTCAGATTAATGCAGAGAGCAAAACCCAAACCGTAAACTGAACTGGGCTGGGCTTTGACATCCCTGGAGTTCAAGCCCATAGAATTCCCTCAGAACTATTGTTCTGTGTCAGGACTGTTATGAATGCAGTCCCCTTTTCTGAACTACAGATCAGTCCCCTTTTCTGAACTACAGACCAGTCCCCTTTTCTGAACTACAGACCAGTCCCCTTTTCTGAACTACAGACCAGTCCCCTTTTCTGAACTACAGACCAGTCCCCTTTTCTGAACTACAGACCAGTCAGATTTTCTGAACTACAGATCAGGCCCATTTTCTGAACTACAGATCAGGCCCATTTTCTGAACTACAGATCAGTCAGATTTTCTGAACTACAGATCAGTCAGATTTTCTGAACTACAGATCAGTCAGATTTTCTGAACTACAGATCAGGCCTATTTTCTGAACTACAGATCAGTCAGATTTTCTGAACTACAGATCAGTCAGATTTTCTGAACTACAGATCAGTCAGATTTTCTGAACTACAGATCAGGCCCCTTTTCTGAACTACAGATCAGGCCCCTTTTCTGAACTACAGGTCAGTCAGATTTTGATCACTCAGTTCATGTTTAATGTTGCATTCACTACCTTTCTCAAGATTTTTCAATAGCCATTCTTTGTTATACATTTTTTTACTTCAAAAGGTTGAATGAGTGTCCCTCTATGTCCCGTGCCAAGAATGAATGTGATGTTACTGTGTCTTATGCCGCCTGGGATATTGCATCATGTATGTATGTCTTCACAGACGGACCTAACACCCACTGTGCACCTGGTGTGTGCAGTCAGAACTCAGCCCAGAGGTCCACTAGGAGCAAGACCAAAGGTAAAGTACCCCATATGGAACCCCATCTCAAACTGTGACATGTACTCTATGTGAAGGTTATGATGTAGACCTAGGTGAAGCTATTTTAAATATACTCATTAAATAGCATCAGTCAACAATTCTTCAGTTGTTGCTCCCCTAGATTTTGTGCCAAACCAGGAAACTTTTTTGTTTTTAGTTCTGCCGTGCCTGTGATTCCCTTGTGTTCTCCTTTAGAAACCCTACACACCTCATGAATATTATCTAGTAGCTATAATTGGGAACTCCTGGAGCTGACAACGGACAGTCAAAGCCAGACATTCAGATTAGGAAAAAGACACCTCACACGGTTGATAAGGGATAATTCGATAAGCCAAAACGCCCTATCAGCTAAATCGTCTAAATTATTCCCCCAGTCAGTGGTTGAGGAGGTGTCAGAGCTGAGGCTGTTCTGTCCTCTGGAGAGAGGAGTCCCAGCTCAGTGGATAGCAGGAGACAGGTGCACAACTACTCTCATTAGGAATCTCTGGAGACCATAATGCTTCTCTGAAAATTCACTGCAGCCACTTTGTACAGTATGTATGTCCGCACATGTGATGTTAACACCATGTCTCACTTTTTATTCAGGTCAGAGAGCCAGAACCACAACCGTCTGCCATGCCAACCAGACAGAACCCAGAGGGTCCCACCCCAGCCCCATCTGTGCCCACTGAACCAGAGCTGAGACAACGCAGGTACACTTCCACCTCTCCCGCCCCACCCTCATGGCCTGGCACTACAACGTGAGTTAACAAGACAAGTGAATTCTTTGCATAATGCTGGTGATATTAGTACCATATAAATTATAAACTAATAAACAACAACACTTCGGCTTATATGTAATATATACATTTTACGGACAACCTATTTTACAATACTTGTGTTTATTTTTAGTCCTGGCCTTTTTAGTCCTGGCCTCCCATCTATTTCTGATGTCCATCCAGTTTGATTTCTATTTGCCATATTTTAACTGTGCTGTTTCGCAAAAGTTCTGGACCTATATACATTTTACAGACACAGTATATTTTACATTTGTTATCTTGTTGTCATTAGTCCCACCCTTCAGCTCCATTCAACCCCTCCCATCTACAGTTGAAGTCGGAGGTTTACATACACCTTAGCCAAATACATTTAAACTCAGTTTTTCACAATTCCTGACATTTAATCCTAGTGAACATTCCCTGTCTTAGGTCAGTTAGGATCACCACTATTTTAAGAATGTGAAATGTCAGAATAATAGTAGAGAGAATGATTTATTTCAGCTTTTATTTCTTTCATCAAATTCCCAGCGGGTCAGAAATTTACATACACTCAATTAGTATTTGGTAGCATTGCCTTTAAATTGTTTAACTTGGGTCAAACGTTTCGGGTAGCCTTCTACAAGCTTCCCACAATAAGTTGGGTGAATGTTGGCCCATTCCTCCTCACAGAGCTGGTGTAACTGAGTCAGGTTTGTAGGCCTCCTTTCCGCACACGCTTTTTCAGTTCTGCCCACACATTTTCTATCGGATTGAGGTCAGGGCTTTGTGATGGCCACTCCAATACCTTGACTTTGTTGTCCTTAAGCCATTTTGCCACAACTTTGGAAGTACGCTTGGGGTCATTGTCCATTTGGAAGACCCATTTGCAACCAAGCTTTAACTTCCTGACTGATGTCTTGCGATGTTGCTTCAATATATCCACATAATTTTTGTCCCTCATGATGCCATCTAAGTTCACCAGTCCCTCCTGCAGCAAAGCACCTCCACAACATGATGCTGCCACCCCAGTGCTTCACGGTTGGGATGGTGTTCTTCGGCTTGCAAGCCTCCACCTTTTTCCTCCAAACATAACGATGGTCATTAAGGCCAAACAGTTCTATTTTTGTTTCATCAGACCAGAGGACATTTCTCCAAAAAGTACAACCTTTGTCCCCATGTGTAGTTGCAAACCTTAGTCTGGCTTTTTTATGGTGGTTTCGGAGCAGTGGCTTCTTCCTTGCTGAGCAGCCTTTCAGGTTATGTCGATATAGGACTCGTTTTACTGTGGATATAGATACTTTTGCACCTGTTTCCTCCAGCGTCTTCACAAGGTCCTTTGCTGTTGTTCTGGGATTGTTTTGCACTCTTCGCACCAAAGTACGTTCATCTCTAGAAGACAGAACGCGTCTCCTTCCTGAGTGGTATGACGGCTGCGTGGTCCAATGGTGTTTATACTTGCGTACTATTGTTTGTATAGATGACTGTGGTACCTTCAGGCGTTAGGAAATCGCTCCCAAGGATAGGATGAACCAGACCTGTGGAGGTCTACAATTTTTTTTCTGAAGTCTTGGCTGATTTCTTTTGATTTTCCCATGATGTCAAGCAAAGAGGCACTGAGTTTGAAGGTAGGTCTTGAAATACATCCACAAGTACACCTCCAATTGACTCAAATTATGTCAATTAGCCTAGAAGCTTCTAAAGCCATGACATCAATTTCTGGAATTTTCCAAGCTGTTTAAAGGCACAGTCAACTTAGTGTATGTAAACTTCTGACCCATTGGAATTGTGATACAGTGAATTATAAGTGAAATAATCCATCTTTAAACATTTGTTGGAAAAATTACTTGTGTCATGCACAAAGTAGATGTCTTAACCGACTTGCCAAAACTATAGTTTGTTAACAAGACATTTGTGGAGTGGTTGAGTTTTAATGACTCCAACCTAAGTGTATGTAAACTTCCGACTTCAACTGCATCTCTTAACACCATCCAAATTGGATTTCTGTTTGCCATATATTTTTCAACTGAGCTGTGATGCTTCACCAAAGTTCTAAACCTTTCTATTCTTATAGTTTCTACAGATTGTAAATTAAAGATACATTTTTTTGCTTAAAGTATTATTATATTATTGATAGATTTGACTATGACTTTTCAAATCACCCAGTAGTGCTATCTGCAGGGTTAGCTCCAGGTAATTGTTGCAATTCTTCAGCCATTCCTGGACCTGTGACCAAAAACAAGCTACATATGGACAGTACCAAAATAAATGATCTAATGACTCTGCCTCCTCGCAGCAAAATCTGCAGAGCTGGGAAGGTTGTATCCCCCAATAACTTTCTATTGGTTGCAAGAATTTTGTATACATATAAATTGAAAAATTCTATGTTTTGAATCCGGCGTCATTTTGCGTGTCAATTCATAAACCATGTGCCATGGAATCGGTACATCAATAAATCGATTTTGCAATCTATATGGCACAGCTGTCAATTTTTTTGGTACTTAAATGAAACTGGTATATATTTTTATTTATCACAATTTTCTTTAACCAATTTTGGTCTTTAATGCAGAGCCGACAGACAAGTTCCTTACTTTTCTCCCCTCCCCTTTGCCTCTTCCATTTTTGCGGTAGTTGGTTGTAATTTTGGATAGAGCAGATATTTCCATATATTTGTGTTAGTTGCATGTGTGACATACATTTTATCGAAAAAAATGATAATTAAAAAAAAAAATCTATTAGTATATTTGAGTTTAACCACGATATGTGTTCTATTATTTGTTATGTCGTTTCTGGTGGAGTAAACTGAAATTGCAACCAACTTTCTATGGCTTGTTTAAAAAATAACTATATTTTGGAGATTGTTTTCAAATAACCAAAAGTGAGCGTTTGTAATCTGAATAAAGGGGAAAAGGCCGTTCTTGAACATGGGGTGAGACATTCTTACTAATCTGCTAGAGAGACAGTTTGGATCTAAGTATAGCTCTATTACTTGTGTTGCTTTATGAAAAGTTATATTGCTGGGAGAAATTTAATACATTGGTCTATCCTTCAATCTGACATGACATGCAATTCACACTGCTATTATCCTGTGTGTCTCTAGGCCAGGGGCAGCAGAGATAACCAACCCAACCTTCCCCACCTACTCCCTCTACAGCCCTCAACAGCTGCTCTGGCTGCAGCACATGTATGCTCGCCAATATTACATGCAGTAGTAAGTATTCAATCCCAAGCATTTTATCACATTTAGTTATGACTTCCTACTGTCTTGCCATAGCATAATATTAAGCAGGGAAAATACTTTATAAAGTATGTTTGGCTTAGACCAGGGGTGTAAGCCCACAGGGCCATATGCTATAGGGAGAGATCTCAATTAACATTGAAATGACTAAAACCAACTGTGGAGAAATGATAATGGACCTACATTTAGCAGTCCCTCTACGATCACAATTTTTTTAAATTAACAATTCCCTGCATATTATGCAGGTGTTGCGAATTTGAACAATTACTGCACTATTTGCTCATTAAACAGTCAAATCGTAGCAATATTATTGCATAAAACTGAACCATAACTGCAGTACAAAAAGAGGGCTCGCAATTTCAACCAATCACCGCACATTTACTGCATAATATGGTTCAATCAAGCCACACATCGAGCAAATTTTTTTCCTCGTCAGGACAATTTTTCGACAAATCGGGCAAAATCACTGCATATTGCCATGCAAAATGTTAGATTTACAGCTGCAAGATCAAGCATTTTTGCCCACAAATTTAAAAAAATCCTAGCGAAATCCTGGATAAAATCATTCATAGTCTCTTCACTCTGTCCAACTTGCTAAGTGATCAAAAACAAATGCGGTGCAAAATTAGTTTGACACTCCTGGCTTACTGTGGGTGTTTCTCAAAATACT
Organism: Oncorhynchus nerka; assembly: GCF_034236695.1. NCBI lineage: Eukaryota > Metazoa > Chordata > Actinopteri > Salmoniformes > Salmonidae > Oncorhynchus > Oncorhynchus nerka. The sequence continues at coordinate 40,428,733 of NC_088404.1, forward strand.
TAGTACAGGGCTCCGAGCATGCAAATTGGAGCACGGGAGGGTCGGAGTATGAGTTCAAATCAAAGTATGCGAATCGGAGAACGGAGGGCACTTCTTGAATGCGTATTCCGTTTATACATATTTTGAAGCATGCATCGATGCAAGCTTCAACGGAAAGTAAGGAAAGAAATATGTTGTAACCACGTAAAAGATTATGTTTAAAAAAAAAAAAGTCAATGCCTGACATTTTTTGAGCTGAAGCGAGATTAAATACTAATGCTGCCTATTAACATGTAATATGTTGCCCGAGTACAATATTTTATCTTGATACGTTAATAAATACACGCTGTGTTAATTTTGGAATGTTTACATGCCGAAGTACCGTAGATCGCAAGCCCATGATAAGTCAAGGCGGTGGCCCGTTCCTGTAGGTTCATGCTCTACAACATCCGCAGAGTACGACCCTGCCTCACACAGGAAGCGGCGCAGGTCCTAATCCAGGCACTTGTCATCTCCCGTCTGGATTACTGCAACTCGCTGTTGGCTGGGCTCCCTCTGCCTGTGCCATTAAACCCCTACAACTCATCCAGAACGCCGCAGCCCGTCTGGTGTTCAACCTTCCCAAGTTCTCTCACGTCACCCCGCTCCTCCGCTCTCTCCACTGGCTTCCAGTTGAAGCTCGCATCCGCTACAAGACCATGGTGCTTGCCTACGGAGCTGTGAGGGGAACGGCACCTCAGTACCTCCAGGCTCTGATCAGGCCCTACACCCAAACAAGGGCACTGCGTTCATCCACCTCTGGCCTGCTCGCCTCCCTACCACTGAGGAAGTACAGTTCCCGCTCAGCCCAGTCAAAACTGTTCGCTGCTCTGGCCCCCCAATGGTGGAACAAACTCCCTCACGACGCCAGGACAGCGGAGTCAATCACCACCTTCCGGAGACACCTGAAACCCCACCTCTTTAAGGAATACCTAGGATAGGATAAAGTAATCCTTCACACCCCCTTAAAAGATTTAGATGCACTATTGTAAAGTGGCTGCTCCACTGGATGTCATAAGGTGAATGCACCAATTTGTAAGTCGCTCTGGACAAGAGCGTCTGCTAAATGACTTAAATGTAAATGTAAGTAAATCGGGCTAACTGGCTAGCTACGACTGTTAGCTAGTTAGCCAGAGAACCACAAATAATTTTTTGCTTGCTACCCCCGAAGAATTGACCTTGTATAATATTCGTTTTAGGTCATTTTTGCTTGTTAAACTATCTGGTTAGCTACATTATTACGATTCACACAGCTAGCAGATAGTTATGACGTAAAAAGTGTGCTTTGTGTATATCTTGTTTAGTCTCTATTGCCATTGTCCTGGCAGGAAAACGGTTCACTAAATGTGTAGCTAACTGGCTAGCTAGCCATGAATAATTGGTAGCTACCCACAAAAAATGTACATCTACCCTGCATAACATTAGTTTTAAGTAATTTTTGCCTGTTTAACTAGCAGGCTAGCTAGATTATTATGATTCACATATCTAACGTTAGCTGATAATTATGAAGTAAAACATTTGCTTTGTGTTTATCTTGTTTAGTCTATTGTTGTCATTGACCTGGCTGGAAGAAGGTTCAGTGAATTAAAACATTTAAAAAAAATTAATATGACCTTTATTTAACTAGGCAAGTCAGTTAAGAACTAATTCTTATTTTCAATGACAGCCTAGGAACAGTGGGTTAACTGCCTGTTCAGGGGCAGAATGACAGATTTGTACCTTGTCAGCTCGGGGATTTGAACTTGCAACCTTTCGGTTACTAGTCCAACTCTCTAACCACTAGGCTACCCTGCGTAGTGTGAGGTCATACAGTAGGGGGGAGTGTGAGTGCTTCTCTAATGTTTTATGCATTCACCACACTCTCGTCCTCACAAGAATGTACTCAGGAGAATGTAGTCGGAGAATGAGAGTGTGGAGCACGGTAGTATGCATATTGAGAAACCCTGTCTGTCTTTTGTCCCATAGCCATGCAGCCTATGCAGCAGCAGCTTCTGCCCCCTTTGCCCCAGCCGCAGGCCCATCCCTGCCTGCTGCTCCCCACCAAGCCGCTGTCCCAGCACCCCTGCCCAATCAGGCCCCCATTGACAACCTGCCAGCCAATCAGAATGCGCAGGACGGCGCCTTTATCAACCCGGGAGCAGCCAATCAGAACCTGCGGATGAATGCCCAAGGCGGGCCTGTGATGGAGGATGAGGAGGAAATGGATCGTGATTGGCTAGACTGGGTGTACACAGCTGCCCGTCTGGGAGTGTTTCTCAGTATTGTCTACTTCTACTCCAGCCTGAGCCGTTTCGCCCTTGTCATGAGCAGCCTGCTCCTTATGTACCTGTGAGTTGACTGTGTTTGTTTGTTGTAAAACAAGGTATGTTGCTGTGTACTATGTCTATAACTGTATAAAGCCCCACAGTGGAGGTGTCATTCTACCCATAAAACCTAGCGGTCAAACAGGGAAATGGTTCCAATTGTTTTTCCACCATTAATAGAGGATTTTATTAACACTTAAAAAAAGGTCTGTGTTTTGTGTTTGCTTACCATGGCGTGACGTTTTTATAACCATGTAAATCTCTCTTGGACAGACCATCCTGGCTTTGTCTTTTTTTTTAATGATAGCCATATTAGCAGCTAATTAGCGTTAATTATTTTGTGTGTAAATACAGGCGAATATATTGATAAAAGTCACCTTGTCCTACAGAGATTTACATGGTTATCAAAACGTCACACCAGGGTAAGCCTAGACAAAAAATAACACTTATTTGAAGTGTTTCTAAAATGCCCAATGGGGAAAATTAATGGTGGAAAAACAATTGGAACCATTTCCCAGTTTGACCTCTAGGTTTTATGGGTATTTTGTAGCCAGAGCCATGTATTTAGAGAGTTTGGCCAACTTTTAGAAATTTGAATATTGTTCATATTCTCCATGTTATGTTAATCGGCACTAACATGGCTGACAATAATGTTTTCAAGTGTCATGTAAATGCGTCATAATGCTCATTCTAGACATTATTCCCAATGTAATGTTAATGGGGCGCTAACATGGCTGCCATAGCATGCTATAGAGTCATCTAAATGCATCATAATGCAGAAACCTCAATGGCCCAACTCTCTGAATACATGGCTCTGTGTATAGCCTGTCTGCTAATGGTGAGGCTGGCATTAGCCGTGGGTGATGGGCAGATGAAGGCACCCGTGCAGTAGTCCTGAGAGAATGAGGGCCATATGTTGTGCTTATCAGCAAAGAAGAGATGTCCTTAGCTCAATGTGTTGCAGTCACACACTCTGTCCATTGTGCAACTCCCTCAGGCTCTGGAATCAGCTCTCTCATCCAAACCACACATTCCAAAAGTATGAGTGGAGACAAAGCTGTGTGTGTTTGAGAGTGGTTGAGAGATGTTGAGGGAGAGCGAGAGAGGCATGGCCTCGACATACACTAACACAGTCGGTGAGGTCGTTGTGACCGCAGTGTCCTGAATGTCCTCCCATATTCCAGTCTAATGTGAGGATATGTAGTGCTGGTTGAGTGTTTCTCTATGTGCTGCTGAGAGCTGCCTGGTACAGCAGGCCTCATCTCTGCTACAGTTACTATAGATATGGGCGTCGGATCAAGGGCACTACCTCCCTGATCAACTAATCTGGACAGACGTGGCAGAATGGGACCTAAGCCTTATCTTTACGTGTAACAAGGTTTAGCCGCATTTACTCCACCGCCTACGCTAATGATTGGACTGGTCTCAGTGTGTTGGAAGGAGAGTTGGCCTGGTTATAGGATTGTAAATAGAGTGACCATTATTAACATGTCAGTCAGTCTGTACTTCCTCTTTGTTTGCACCACCTGGTCTTAACTGGAAATGCAAATGAATATACTTTATTAATCCCAGTTGTCTTCCTCTCAGGCACACAGCAGGATGGTTCCCCTTCAGACAAAGGCCCCTGGTCAGAGGTCCAAACAACCAGGTCCCTGAGGTCATCCAGAACCAGGACAGGAACCCAGTGCCACCGGTAAGACACATTTCCTCAGGGGCTGGATCTCTAGGGGTGGAAAACAGATATGACTTCATTACAAGGCATGTACTGCCTTATGTAGTAACATTCATCATACAGCATGTAGAGCAGGGCTGTCAAACTAATTTTGTCCCAGGGGTCGTATTCGTTCTTCAACGTGGTCTAGAGGGGTGCACTGAAAATTGGTTATACTTCCTAGCTGTCAGAATTAGCAAAAGATAGTCCTATATCCATTGTTTTTGTAATTATCAATACTCCCTGACTGTCTAGCTTTAATCTTGTGGATTATTAGCAAGCTGGACACAGGCAAGAACTGTATAAATGTTGGTCCATTGTAATTTTTACACAGTTTAGATTTGGTTTTAGTCATTTTGAAGTATATTTAGTTTGTGTCCCAGGAAACAATCGGATTTAACTTCTTTAGAAAAACAGCCCTAATTTTGGAAACAAACATTATTATGTTGTCATCCAGTCACATTTATTGATTTTCCAAGCTATAGCACACAATATGTTACATACAGTGCATTCGGAAAGTATTCAGACCCCTTCAATTTTTCCACATTTTGTTACATTACATCCTTATTCTAAAATGTATTTAAAAAATGTTATCGATCTACACACAATACCACATAATGACGAAGTGAAAACAGGTTTTTAAAAACAGAAATACCTTACTTACATAAGTATTCAGACCCTTTGCTATGAGACTCGAAATTAAGCTCAGCTGCATCCTGTTTCCATTGATCTTTTAAAAAAAAAAATAATTTCACCTTTATTTAACCAGGTAGGCAAGTTGAGAACAAGTTCTCAATTACAATTGCGACCTGGCCAAGATAAAGCAAAGCAGTTTGACACATACAACGACACAGAGTTACACATGGAGTAAAACAAACATACAGTCAATAATACAGTATAAACAAGTCTATATACGATGTGAGCAAATGAGGTGAGATAAGGGAGGTAAAGGCAAAAAAAAGGCCATGGTGGCAAAGTAAATACAATATAGCAGGTAAAACACTGGAATGGTAGATTTGCAGTGGAAGAATGTGCAAAGTAGAAATAAGAATAATGGGGTGCAAAGGAGCAAAATAAATAAATAAATACAGTAGGGAAAGAGGTAGTAGTTTGGGCTAAATTATAGGTGGGCTATGTACAGGTGCAGTAATCTGTGAGCTGCTCTGACAGTTGGTGCTTAAAGCTAGTGAGGGAGATAAGTGTTTCCAGTTTCAGAGATTTTTGTAGTTCGTTCCAGTCATTGACAGCAGAGAACTGGAAGGAGAGGCGGCCAAAGAAATAATTGGTTTTGGGGGTGACCAGTGAGATATACCTGCTGGAGCGCGTGCTACAGGTGGGTGCTGCTATGGTGACCAGCGAGCTGAGATAAGGGGGGACTTTACCTAGCAGGGTCTTGTAGATGACATGGAGCCAGTGGGTTTGGCGACGAGTATGAAGCGAGGGCCAGCCAACGAAAGCGTACAGGTCGCAATGGTGGGTAGTATATGGGGCTTTGGTGACAAAACGGATTGCACTGTGATTGACTGCATCCAATTTGTTGAGTATGGTATTGGAGGCTATTTTGTAAATGACATCGCCAAAGTCGAGGATTGGTAGGATGGTCAGTTTTACAAGGGTATGTTTGGCAGCATGAGTGAAGGATGCTTTGTAGCGAAATAGGAAGCCAATTCTAGATTTACTTTGGATTGGAGATGTTTGATATTGGTCTGGAAGGAGAGTTTACAGTCTAACCAGACACCTAAGTATTTGTAGTTGTCCACGTATTCTAAGTCCGAGCCGTCCAGAGTAGTGATGTTGGACAGGCGGGTAGGTGCAGGTAGCGATCGGTTGAAGAGCATGTATTTAAGAGCAATTGGAGGCCACAGAAGGAGAGTTGTATGGCATTGAAGCTTGCCTGGAGGGTTGTTAACAGTGTCCAAAGAAGGGCCAGAAGTATACAGAATGGTGTCGTCTGCGTAGAGGTGGATCAGAGACTCACCAGCAGCAAGAGCGACCTCATTGATGTATACAGAGAAGAGAGTCGGTCCAAGAATTGAACCCTGTGGCACCCCCATAGACTGCCAGAGGTCCGGACAGCAGACCCTCTGATTTGACACACTGAACTCTATCAGAGAAGTAGTTGGTGAACCAGGCGAGGCAATCATTTGAGAAACCAAGGCTGTCGAGTCTGCCGATGAGGATGTGGTGATTGACAGAGTCGAAAGCCTTGGCCAGATCAATGAATAAGGCTGCACAGTAATGTTTCTTATCGATGGAGGTTAAGATATCGTTTAGGACCTTGAGCGTGGCTGAGGTGCACCCATGACCAGCTCTGAAACCAGATTGCATATCAGAGAAGGTATGGTGAGATTCTAAATGGTCGGTAATCTGTTTGTTGACTTGGCTTTCGAAGACCTTAGAAAGGCATGGGAGGATAGATATAGGTCTGTAGCAGTTTGGGTCAAGAGTGTCCCCCCCTTTGAAGAGGGGGATGACCGCAGCTGCTTTCCAATCTTTGGGAATCTCAGACGACACGAAAGAGAGGTTGAACAGGCTAGTAATAGGGGTGGCAACAATTTCTGCAGATAATTTTAGAAAGAAAGGGTCCAGATTGTCTAGCCCGGCTGATTTGTAGGGGTCCAGATTTTGCAGCTCTTACAGAACATCAGCTGAACAGATTTGGGAGAAGGAGAAATGGGGAAGGCTTGGGCGAGTTGCTGTGGGGGGTGCAGTGCTGTTGACCGGGGTAGGAGTAGCCAGGTGGAAAGCATGGCCAGCCGTAGAAAAATGCTTATTGAAATTCTCAATTATGGTGGATTTATCAGTGGTGACAGTGTTTCCTATCTTCAGTGCAGTGGGCAGCTGGGAGGAGGTGTTCTTATTCTCCATGGACTTTACAGTGTCCCAGAACTTTTTCGAGTTAGTGTTGCAGGAAGCAAATTTCTGCTTGAAAAAGCTAGCCTTGGCTTTTCTAACTGCCTGTGTATAATGGTTTCTAGCTTCCCTGAACAGCTGCATATCACGGGGGCTGTTCGATGCTAATGCAGAACGCCATAGGATGTTTTTGTGTTGGTTAAGGGCAGTCAGGTCTGGGGAGAACCAAGGGCTATATCTGTTCCTGGTTCTAAATTTCTTGAATGGGGCATGTTTATTTAAGATGGTTAGGAAGGCATTTAAAAAAAAATATCCAGGCATCCTCTACTGACGGGATGAGATCAATATCCTTCCAGGATACCCCGGCCAGGTCGATTAGAAAGGCCTGCTCGCTGAAGTGTTTCAGGGAGCGTTTTACAGTGATGAGTGGAGGTCGTTTGACCGCTGACCCATTACGGATGCAGGCAATGAGGCAGTGATCGCTGAGATCTTGGTTGAAGACAGCAGAGGGCAAGTAGAGGGCAAGTTGGTTAGGATAATATCTATGAGGGTGCCCGTGTTTAAGGCTTTGGGGAGGTACCTGGTAGGTTCATTGATAATTTGTGTGAGATTGAGGGCATCAAGTTTAGATTGTAGGATGGCTGGGGTGTTAAGCATGTTCCAGTTTAGGTCGCCTAGCAGCACGAGCTCTGAAGATAGATGGGGGGCAATCAGTTCACATATGGTGTCCAGAGCATAGCTGGGGGCAGAGGGTGGTCTATAGCAGGCGGCAACGGTGAGAGACTTGTTTTTAGAGAAGTGAATTTTTAAAAGTAGAAGTTCAAATTGTTTGGGTACAGACCTGGATAGTAGGACAGAACTCTGCAGGCTATCTTTGCAGTAGATTGCAACACCGCCCCCTTTGGCAGTTCTATCTTGTCTGAAAATGTTGTAGTTTGGAATTAAAATGTCAGAATTTTTGGTGGTCTTCCTAAGCCAGGATTCAGACACAGCTAGAACATCCGGGTTGGCAGAGTGTGCTAAAGCAGTGAATAGAACAAACTTAGGGAGGAGGCTTCTAATGTTAACATGCATGAAACCAAGGCTATTACGGTTACAGAAGTCGTCAAAAGAGAGCGCCTGGGGAATAGGAGTGGAGCTAGGCACTGCAGGGCCTGGATTCACCTCTACATCGCCAGAGGAACAGAGGAGGAGTAGAATAAGGGTGCGGCTAAAAGCAATAAGAATTGGTCGTCTGGAACAGAGAGTAAAATAAAATAGCATCAAGGTATAATGTACAGACAAAGGTATGGTAGGATGTGAATACAGTGGAGGTAAACCTAGGTATTGAGTGATGAAGAGAGAGATATTGTCTCTAGAAACATCATTGAAACCAGGAGATGTCATTGCATGTGTGGGTGGTGGAACTAGTAGGTTGGATAATGTATAGTGAGCAGGACTAGAGGCTCTACAGTGAAATAAGCCAATAAACACTAACCAGAACAACAATGGACAAGGCATATTGACATTAAGGAGAGGCATGCTTAGTCGAGTGATCAAAAGGGTCCGGTGAGTGGAGAGGTTGGTTGGGGGTCACGGCGATTTAGACAGCTAGCCAGGCCATCGGTAGCAAGCTAGCATAGGATGGAGGTCTGTTATTAGCCACCTCTTGCGTTCCTTAGCCACCTCTTGCGTTCCGTCAGTAGATATTTGAGATGTTTCCACAACTTGATTATGAGTCCACCTGTGGTAAATTCAATTGATTGGAAATGATTTTGAAATGCACACACCTGTCTATATAAGGTCCCACAGTTGACAGTGCATGTCAGAGCAAAAACCAAGCCATGAGGTCGAAGGACTAGTAACCTTCCGGTTACTTGTCCAACGCTCTAACCACTAGGCAACCTGCCACATGGTGGTGACAGCATCATATTGTGGGGATGTTTTTTAGCGACAGGGACTGGGAGACTAATCAGGATCGAGGGAAAGATGAATGAGATCCTTGATGAAAACTTGCTCCAGAGCGGAGCAGAGAAGAATGGAGAAAAACTGCCCAAATACACGTGCTAAACTTATAGCGTCATACCCAAGAAGACTTGAGGCTGCAATCGCTGCCAAGTACCGAGTAAAGGGTCTGAATACTTTATGTAAATGTGATATTTAAAAATAATTTTAAAAATTGCTTTGTCATTATGGGGTTTTGTGTGTAGATTGATAAGAGGGGTGAAAACAATTTAATCCATTTTAGAATATGGTTGTAACTTAACAAAATGTGGAGGGGTCTGAATACTTCCCGACTGCACCGTACAGTAGGTTTTCAAAGGACCAAAGAGAATGGTCTAATTTTTTATTTTTGCCATGGAAAAATAGTAGTTGTACGTATCATCCTGGCCCTCTTTGACTCCCCTGATATAGTTTAATTTAACTGTGTTGAAAAACATACAGTTTAAGTGTGTTTTTTATATCTGAACTCTGGGGGTGGCGCTAACAGAGTTTTTTTTCTCTTCCCTCAGGTGGAGGTCCCTGCAGGAGAAGAGGGGGCCGAGGCGGAGGTTGGACCTGATGAACCACACCCCCTGGCTGCAGTACCTGTGCCTCAACACAGGGTGTCCATCGTTTGGAGTGCCTGGATCTTCTTCAAAGCCTTCTTTGCCTCCCTCATCCCAGAGGCCCCTGGAGTGGCTAACTGAATAATCGACTTTTCCAGCAGGGGGCACACTGGAACTGAAGTTACCCTCAGTATCAGACCTGCCTCTCTGTCACGGGAAGTCCTCTCTCTGGCCCTCTGGATGGATGCCTGGATGGATGCCTGGACATTTTGTGAGAAATCATGAATGATTAAAAGCGTCAATGCATACAAAGCCCTGGCTGTAGTCTGTTAAGGGTGTGTGTTTAGGGATATGATGATTCATTCGGCGCTTCCTGCCTTATGATAGTGACCAAATGGTTGTATATACAGTACAGTACATACACCTCTCTCTGCCAAATGGTTGTAAATGCTGTAAATGTTTATTGGAACAAAACATTTAAATATTATTGTATTGTCTGTACACAGCACTTTACAAAACTTATCTTATTATTAGGGCTGGGACAATACTAATATCGCAATATTGTTTCCATTGCAAAAATGTAAACACGAAGCAGATCAAACTCTTTGCCCCTTTAAAAACCTTATGTATGTAAAATATTGTCTGCTATATCTTGTAAAATAAATAAATGTGATACTGGATGAGTAGTAATGTACACTCAGTGGCCAGTTTATTAGGGAACACCCATCACCCACTGGGTCTGACCCCTTTTGCCTCCAGAACAGCTTGAATTCTCAGGGTCATGGATTCTACAGGGTGTGGCGTTCAAACATTACTCAATTTGTATCAATGGACCTGATGTGTGCTAGGGAAACCAATCCCCACACCGTTACACCACCGCCACCAGCCTGTACCGTTGACACGAGGCAGAATATCAACGTAGTCAGATTCATGTTGCTAAATGCCAGATCTTGACTTTGCCATCAGCATGACTCAAAATGAACCAAGATTTGTCGGACCAGGCAATGTTTTTCCACTCCTCAATTGTTCAATGTTGGTGATCGCGTGCCCACTGGAGCTGCTTCTTGTTTTTAGCTGATAGGAGTGGAAACCGGATGGGCTGCAAAATCCCATCCGTGACAAGGACCGATGAGTTGTGCGTTCCGAAATGCCGTTCTGTACACTACTTGTACTGTGCCATTATTTTCCAGTTTGTGGCCTGCCTCGTAGCTTGCACGATTCTTGCCATTCTCCTACGACCTCTCATCAACGAGCTGTTTTCGCCCACAGACCTGCCCCCTGACTGGATGTTTCTTTTCCCGCACCGTTCTCAGTTAACCGAAGATGACTCCGACGATCCTACCATGCTTAAAGTCTCTTAGGTTACTTGTTATGCCCATTCTAACATTCAATCGAACACTAACTGAATGCCTCGATGCCTGTCTGCCTGATTTATATAGCAAGCCACGGCCACGCGACTCACTGTCTGTAGGAGCAAACAATTTGTGAACGGGTTGGTGTACCTAATAAACTGGCCACTGATTGTATGTTTCCAACATACATGGGGCTGTTTTCCGAAATAGTTAAATCCACTTTGTGTTTTGTTTCCTTGCCACGATACTAACGAGTATCGTAATACTGGTATTGTGCCGGCCATACTTATTATGCAAATTTGCTTTAATCTGGGTTAAATTATGAGATGCTTATAGTGCTGTATAATAAAATAGTTTGTATTGCTCTTGCTCAGAGATGGAAGTGCTATACAGGGTTGTGCATGAGTATTGAATGTTTCTCTGGTTGTCTCAGATGTGAAATGGAAGGTAGTGTTAACATAGTGTGGCTTTAATTCATTAGACTGGTTAAAGATCTTCTGAAAGTTGAATTATGTTAAACACGGGAATATGCAGTTGTGTGGGGCTTAGGCCAGACTGTTTTTGCAATTAAAATGGAATCATGCATAGTGACCTCGCTCCCTTGTTACACAATGAGAAAAATATATATTGTGATTCCTTTTGGAATGCCTTTAACTGTACACATACACTAAGTGTAATTCCCCCCTAGTACGTTCTAATGTGATTTATCTTTTTGTTTTTATTTTGGTAAAACAGCTTTTTAATGGATGCTACTGTATCAAGAATATTTTGTGGAGACTTGCAATAAATTTACTTATTTAAAAGGATTGCCTCTTTAGATAGTTATTTACTAGACTACAGTCACCTAACAGAACAATAATACATTAACACATCTAAAGTACTCACAAACACAAGCTTATTTTAGACAACATGTTTGAGGACAATCAACAAAAATAGATTTAACATGTTCATAACATCTCTTGCAAAACAAAAAATAGTTCAAAGGGTCTACACAGTATACGCAAACGGAGCCGACGGAGGTCGGTTTGGGTCACTACGTAGTTCTACGTCTATTTGTGCGGCTGAATTTTTGGACTGCTGTGTAGATCCCTTAAGCCTCCGCTCCAACTCTACAGCTTTTGCTATCCAGAGTTCATTGACCTGTTGGAGAAACAGCACAGCATTCTGTGTTTACAATGTGGGGTTTACTGTAGTACATTCCATGGTATTGTCCCCATCACTTCCTCTGAGCTATCCAGGCAGGCTAGGGAGTTCAGCTAGTACATTTGGTCCATAGAGACTCCCTCTAACCCAGCCCACTCTGCAACTGATCATATATGTCCTGGAACTACATATTTACTGGAAAGTACATATTTTCTTAGGAAGTTGTATTGACCAACATGGTCATGATTGATTAATATTTGCAGAAATAGTACCACAATTCCAATTTTCTTTACATAAAGCTGAAAGATTTTAGTGAAGGTTTATCTGTATGGTTCCATCATTCTGGGTCAATATTGGCATTTCTGTGACTGTAAGGTATGGGAGTTTCTGAGAATGTGCCCTAGAAAAAGTGTCTCTATATCTGTTATTTACTGCTCTATAATAACCCTACCTCGCATGTATAGAAGTAGCCCCCTGGGCCCAGATAGAACACGTAATGACACCCACGCCCAAATATCCCGCTCTGGCCTGGTTGAGGCCCAATCACAGACTACAGGGACAGTGTTGTGAAGTTTAGTTTAGCCTCAGCCCGAACCCCATCTCCCTAGAGGTGTCTTCTGTTCCCTCCCTCTTCCTCCCCTTGTCTCTTGTGCATGCTCAACACAGCCTGGATCAGTTAGTTCAGAGGTTCTGAGGAGGCACTACACAGCTCTGGGATCCAGTTTGAAGTCAGTGTTCATTTAGCTACTGGTGAGATGGATAAGTGTGTGATGACACTCCCAGTCCTGCTGCTGTTCCTGGGCCTGGTTGTGATGTCCCGATCCTGTCTGGAGCCAGCCTCTGCATACAGGTTCACTGGGGCTGTCTGTAGGCTGACCTACCCTGCAGCGGTGGTCTGTGAGTATCTATCTTATTGATTCCAGTCTCCCTACGGTGTTTTCTCAAATGTTTTTCACCAGAACTGTTACTGTCAGGGTAGTTAACTGTTTTTTTAAGTATTGTCTTTAGTCTATAGTGAGGAAAAAAACTGCCCACTGACAAAGAAATGACCAGTCTATAATTTTAATGGTCGGTTTATTTGAACAGTGAGCGACAGAATAACAACAACAAAATCCAGAAAAACGCATGTCAAAAATGTTATAAATTGATTTGCATTTTAATGAGGGAAAAAAGTATTTGACCCCTCTGCAAAACATGACTTCGTACTTGGTGGCAAAACCCTTGTTGGCAATCACAGAGGTCAGACGTTTCTTGTAGTTGGCCACCAGGTTTGCACACATCTCAGGAGAGATTTTGTCCCACTCCTCTTTGCAGATCTTTTCCAAGTCATTAAGGTTTCGAGGCTGACGTTTGGCAACTGGAACCTTCAGCTCCCTCCACGGATTTTCTATGGGATTAAGGTCTGGAGATTGCCTACGCCACTCCAGGACCTTAATGTGCTTCTTGAGCCACTCCTTTGTTGCCTTGGCCGTGTGTTTTGGGTCATTGTCATGCTGGAATACCCATCCACGACCCATTTTCAATGCCCTGGCTGAGGGAAGGAGGTTCTCACCCAAGATTTGACGGTACATGGCCCCGTCCATCGTCCCTTTGATGCGGTGAAGTTGTCCTGTCCCCTTAGCAGAAAAACACCCCAAAAGCATAATGTTTCCACCTCCATGTTTGACAGTGTGGATGGTGTTCTTGGGGGTCATAGGCAGCATTCCTCCTCCTCCAAACACAGCAAGTTGAGTTGATGCCAAAGAGCTCCATTTTGGTCTCATCTGACCACAACACTTTCACCCAGTTGTCCTCTGAATCATTCAGATGTTCATTGGCAAACTTCAGACGGGCATGTAAATGTGCTTTCTTGAGCAGGGGGACCTTGTGGGCTCTGCAGGATTTCAGTCCTTCACGGAGTAGTGTATTACCAATTGTTTTCTTGGTGACTATGGTCCCAGCTGACTATGGTCCCAGATCATTGACAAGATCCTCCCGTGCAGTTCTGGGCTGATTCCTCACAGTTCTCATGATCATTGCAAATCCACAAGGTGAGATCTTGCATGGAGCCCCAGGCCGAGGGAGATTGACAGTTCATTTGTGTTTCTTCCATTTGCGAATAATCGCACCAACTGTTGTCACCTTCTCACCAAGCTGCTTGGCGATGGTCTTGTAGCCCATTCCAGCCTTGTGTAGGTCTACAATCTTGTCCCTGACATCCTTGGAGAGCTCTTTGGTCTTGACCATGGTGGAGATTTTGGAATCTGATTGAGTGATTGCTTCTGTGGACAGGTATTCCTTTATACAGGTAACAAACTGAGATTAGGAGCACTCCCTTTAAGAGTGTGCTCCTAATCTCAGCTCGTTACCTGTATAAAAGACACCTGGGAGCCAGAAATCTTTCTGATTGAGGGGGTCAAATACTTTTTTCCCTCATTAAAATGCAAATCAATTTCTAACATTTTTGACATGTGTTTTTCTGGATTTTGTTGTTGTTATTCTGTCTCTCACTGTTCAAATAAACCGACCATTAAAATTATAGACTGATAATTTCTTTGTCAGTGGGCAAATGTACAAAATCAGCAGGGGATCAAATACTTTTTCCCCTCACTGTTTATATAGACAAATTCTGTATTTTCTCTTCAGTAAATGAAAAGACGACCAAGGTCATCCAGGCTGCGTTCCAGCATGCCAAATATCCAAGCATTAGCAATGAGAAGTCTATTCTCTTTGTTGGAAAGGTGAAATATGGACTTGCCAAGTGAGTGGACCTGACCACATGCACGCTCTTATGCTGTTCCTTTCATTCTCCTCCATTACCTCACATGCCATCCTTTTCCTTTTTTTTTTACCTCACATGCCATCCTTTTATCCTGTATTCACTTACCATAGATGATGTATACGACACATGATTGGATGAATGCATAAGCACTCATTTTTCAATCAATAACAGATTGAATGTCATCACGGTCGCCATTGCTTTGTTGTTTTGCTCCTTTATTCTTTCTAAAATGAACAACCAATAATAATGTCCTCTCCTGACCTTTGCCCTCTCAGTCTGGAGATCCATAACCTGTCGATTGGGCGGAGTGAGTTTGAGCTCATAGCAGGTGAAGGCATTGAGATTGCCATCTCCAACGTGTCTGCTGTTTTCAAAGGAACCATCCAGTATGGATATGGAAGCTGGCTGTGAGTCCTTCCATCAGTCATTTTTTATTTATTTAAATTTTATTTCACCTTTATTTAACCAGGTAGGCAAGTTGAGAGCAAGTTCTCATTTACAATTGCGACCTGGCCAAGATAAAGCAAAGCAGTTTGACACATACAACGACACAGAGTTACACATGGAGTAAAACAAACATACAGTCAATAATACAGTATAAACAAGTCTATATACGATGTGAGCAAATGAGGTGAGATAAGGGAGGTAAAGGCAAAAAAAGGCCATGGTGGCAAAGTAAATACAATATAACAAGTAAAACACTGGAATGGTAGATTGCAGTGGAAGAATGTGCAAAGTAGAAATAAAAATAATGGGGTGCAAAGGAGCAAAATAAATAAATAAATACAGTAGGGAAAGAGGTAGTTGTTTGGGCTAAATTATAGGTGAGCTATGTACAGGTGCAGTAATCTGTGAGCTGCTCTGACAGTTGGTGCTTAAAGCTAGTGAGGGAGATAAGTGTTTCCAGTTTCAGAGATTTTTGTAGTTCGTTCCAGTCATTGGCAGCAGAGAACTGGAAGGAGAGGCGGCCAAAGAAAGAATTGGTTTTGGGGGTGACTAGAGAGATATACCTGCTGGAGCGTGTGCTACAGGTGGGAGATACTATGGTGACCAGCGAGCTGAGATAAGGGGGGACTTTACCTAGCAGGGTCTTGTAGATTACCTGGAGCCAGTGGGTTTGGCGACGAGAATGAAGCGAGGGCCAGCCAACGAGATTGTACAGGTCGCAATGGTGGGTAGTATATGGGGTTTTGGTGGCAAAACGGATTGCACTGTGATAGACTGCATCCAATTTGTTGAGTAGGGTATTGGAGGCTATTTTGTAAATGACATCGTCGAGGATTGGTAGGATGGTCAGTTTTACAAGGGTATGTTTGGCAGCATGAGTGAAGGATGCTTTGTTTGCTAAATAAGAAGCCAATTCTAGATTTAACTTTGGATTGGAGATGTTTGATGTGGGTCTGGAAGGAGAGTTTACAGTCTAACCAGACACCTAGATATTTGTAGTTGTCCACGTATTCTAAGTCAGAGCCGTCCAGAGTAGTGATGTTGGACAGGCGGGCAGGTGCAGGCAGCGATCGGTTGAAGAGCATGCATTTAGTTTTACTTGTATTTAAGAGCAATTGGAGGCCACGGAAGGAGAGTTGTATGGCATTGAAGCTTGCCTTGAGGGTTGTTAACACAGTGTCCAAAGAAGGGCCAGAAGTATACAGAATGGTGTTATCTGCGTAGAGGTGAATCAGAGACTCACCAGCAGCAAGAGCGACCTCATTGATGTATACAGAGAAGAGAGTCGGTCCAAGAATTGAACCTTGTGGCACCCCCATAGAGACTGCCAGAGGTCCGGACAGCAGACCCTCTGATTTGACACACTGAACTCTATCAGAGAAGTAGTTGGTGAACCAGGCGAGGCAATCATTTGAGAAACCAAGGCTGTCGAGTCTGCCGATGAGGATGTGGTGATTGACAGAGTCGAAAGCCTTGGCCAGATCAATGAATACGGCTGCACAGTAATGTTTCTTATCGATGCCGGTTAAGATATTGTTTAGGACCTTGAGCGTGGCTGAGGTGCACCCATGACCAGCTCTGAAACCAGATTGCATAGCAATCTTTCATTGTGAAAAGGGACGATGAGAGGGATGGAAATAGTTTGTGATATGATTAGATATAACTTTCTAGATCTTACAGTAACGTATGTTGTGATTTATCCAAATGTCATGTTGGCTACTACTGAAATTTTGTATGTTAACCTTGAATAGCTGCGTGGTCATGACACTGCCATGTGTAATCTGTTTTGCAGTGTCAATGTGGGACATTCAGTAGATTTTGAAATTGATTCGCACATTGATCTTGGCATTAACCCCAAACTCTGTAAGTACCTTTTTCCCGCCCATTGTTTGTGTGGTGTTCAATGTTCACTCTTCCTTCTCATTCTTCCAAAGAGTTTACAGCAATCTTATCTTACCTTTTGTAATGTATTTCCTGCCAGTGATCATGTGCTTTCTCTGTCTCAGATTGTGGAAAGGGGAAAGTTGCTGCAGACACATCAGACTGCTACCTCACGTTCCACAAGCTGGATCTCCTGTTGCAGGGAGACAGGGAGTAAGTGGCACATTCTGGAACTCAGATAGTTTTATACACATAGTGTAAAATGGTTTATCTGTAATGTCGTCTTCCTTCAAGGGAAGTAACATGAAGGACAAACCCTGTGTTTTACATTCTGGCTTTAGGCCTGGCTGGCTCAAGAGGCTGTTCACAAACTTCATCACCTTCACTGTGAAGCTGGTTATTAAAAGCCAGGTGAGTGATGATTAGAGGGAAATATAGGAGAATAATGTACTGTTGGACTTAGGGTAGGCCGTCCTTGTAAATAAGAATTTGTGACTTGCCTAGTTAAATAAACCTGCAGTGTATCAAAGTATTGGACAGAGGCCTCGCTGATGGCTCAACTCTGCCCCCTACTGTCTTGTTAATGCAACCCAGCAAAAACATTGTCACATCAGCTGCAACATAGAATTAAACAATATCCCTGTTTTTGTCATCTTAGATCTGTAAGGAGATCAATAATGTGGCAAACATATTGGCTGACTTTATACAGGAACGAGCAGGTATGGACACGTTTGGGGAGCCTGGGTAGATAGCACACGAAGCCTATAGAGGTATCAAGACTTTCTCTTATTTAGAACATCTGTCAGTGACTATGTTTACATCTCCGCGTTGATTCCCACAGAGCAATTCCTTAGTGATGGTGACATCAGCATGGATATTGGAGTAACTTCTGCCCCTGTCATCACATCCAATTACATTGAATCATACCACAAGGTACTGTATATCCCTTTATTATCTAGCATCCATATTCATTGTACATGATGATGCACAATACCAATTGTTATTATATGTATTACAGTATCTTTCTTCTGTCTTCCCATGATGTCCAGGGTCTGGCCAAATACAACAACATGACAGCTGTCATCAATGAGTCTGTATTCGACCCCAGCCAACTGACAGAGGACCGTATGCTTTACTTCTGGATCTCTGATGAGGTCTTCAACCCCCTGATTACAGCTGCCCACCAAGATAGACGTTTTGTCCTCAACATCTCTGGCCTGGAGCTCACAGTAGGTGTCTACCAGACTAGTGGATGTCATGTGGACTAGTGTCCAAGGCAGCATTTATCAGGAAAACAGTAATCAGGACTTGTTGTTGGGGTTTGGTCCACGGTGTGTTACAATATGGTAGAGGGGGGAAACTGACTGTAGCACTGTGACGGGGAATGACATTCTTGTTCATTACAAGCTGAATTACTGTGTTTGTTTTAATGTATGCCAGTTATTTAACATGGTCAATTTCATTTCAGGAACTGTTTAAGACAAATTTGTCTACCCCCATTCCAGAGTTCCTTAGCCAGGTATGTGACAAACCCACTCAGGACAGTCCTCAGACAGACACAACATGCTTTTATCAGCTCCACAGACCATGCAACCTATCTTGGCCTCTGCAATTTAGTGGTGTTTTGAGTTTCATTGTATTTCAAACCTCATATATTGTGTACACAGGTAAGTCAGTGTGATAAATATGTCTGTGCCTGTATGAAACCTGTCTCTCTGTATCCTTTTGGCAGTTTCTGTCCTCTGAGGAGCCAGTGCTGGGGGTGTGGAGTGTGTCAGTGCCTCACCTGTGGACGACCCCAATGGGCACCTATGTCAGAGCTGTGGCTGCAGCAGAACTGACTAGCGGAGCTGAGGACATCCCAGGACTTTACTTTGAGATGGTCAGCCAAAGAAACACCTGTTTTAATATTTTAAATGATAGCCCGGCATCAGACAGTAATGTGTCCAAGAAGGGTAGCTGAATGGGGTTTGTCGTTATCTAGGAGGTGGAGGTTGTAGTGACTGCTTCCTACGCCAAGAAGAAACTGATCCTAATCGCTACAACATCACAGTGAGTCCATTTACGCACCTATACTGTAGTGAACATGTACATACACATGTATAGGAACTGCATATGTGAGTAAAGGCATTACATGAAGACCATGCTTTTAATTGGTCTTGTGATACTGACTCCACTGTGCCTCTATAAGGGATACAGACTGTAATGGTTTAGTAAAACACTTTCTGATTGCATGGCAGTTTACTAACAAGTATACGGAACAAAAATATAAACGCAACATGTAAAGTGTTAGTCCCATGTTTCCTGAGCTGAAATAAAAGATCTCAGAAATGTTCATAAAGCACAAAAAGCTTATTTCTCTCAAATTTTAGGGACAAATTTGATTACATCCCTTTTAGTGAGCATTTCTCCTTTGCCAAGATAATTCATCCACCTGACAGGTGTGGCACATCAAGAAGCTGATTAAACAGCATGATCATTACACAGGTGCACCTTGTGCTGGGGACAATAAATGGCCACTTTAAAATGTCCAGTTTTGTCACAATGCCTCAAGTTTTGAGCAAGCATGCAATTGGCATGCTGACTGCAGGAATGTCCACCAGAGTTGTTGCCAGAGAATTTAATGTCCATTTCTCTCATCTGCGTGCTCAAATCAAAACTCTAATAAAATGTTATTGCGGGTGTAGCGAAATGCTTGTGTTCTTAGCTCCAACAGTGCAGTAATATCTAACAATTCATAACAATACACCCAAATCTAAAAGCAAAATAATGGAATTAAGAAATATAACGTACCAGTCTAAAGTTTGGCCACACCTACTCATTCAAGGGTTTGTCTTTATTTGTACTTTTTTCTACATAATATAATAATAGTGATGACATCAAAACTATGAAATAACACATGGAATCATGTAATAACCAAAAATGTGTTAAACAAATCAAAATATATTTTAGATTTTAGATTCTTCAAAGTAGCCACCCTTGCCTTGATGACAGCTTTGCACACTCTTGGCATTCTCTCAACCGGCTTCATGAGGTAGGCACCTGGAATGCATTTCAATTAACAGTTAAACAGTTCCTTCTTAATGTCTTTGAGCCAATCAGCTGTGTTGTGACAAGGTAGGGGTGGTATACAGAAGATAGCCCTATTTGGTAAAAGACCAAGTCCATATTATGGCAAGAACAGCTCAAATAAGCAAAGAGAAATGACAGTCCATCATTTAAGACAATGAGGTCAGTCAATCCAGAAAATGTATTTTATATATATTTTGTACCCCTTTTTTGTGGTGTCCAATTGGTAGTGACAGTCTTGTCCCATCGCTGCAACTCCCATACGGACTCGGGAGAGGCGAAGGTCGAGAGCCGCGTGTCCTCCGAAACACGACCCCGCCAAGCCGCACTGCTTCTTGACACACTGCCCATTTAACCGAAAGCCAGCCGCAGCAATGTGCCGGAGGAAACACCATACACCTGGCAACCGTGTTAGCGTGCATGTGCCCGGCACGCCACAGGAGTCGCTAGAGCGAGATGGGACAAGGACATCCTGGCCAGCCAAACCCGCCCCTAACCAGGACGACGCTGTGCCAATTATGTGCGCCTCATGGGTCTCCCGGTCGGCTGTGACACAGCCTGGAATCAAACCAGGATCTGTAGTGACACAGCTAGCACTGCGATGCAGTGCCTTAGACTGCCATGCTGCTCGGGAGGCCATGTGTCTGAACTTTTGACTGGTTCTGGATAAATAATAGGACGAGCAATGTTGGAGTGGCATTGACTAAGATACAGTAGAATAGAATACAGTATATACATATGAGATGAGTAAAGCAGTATGTAAACATTATTAAAGTGACTAGTGTTCCATTATTAAAGTGACCAGTGATTCCATGTCTATGTATAAGGGTAGCAGCATATTAGGTGCAGGGTTGAATAACCGGGTGGTAGCCATCTAGTGATGGCTATTTAAAAGTCTGATGGCCTTGAGATAGAAGCTGTGCTAGCAACACTGGCTGCAGTAACCCATGGGGAGGGGGTCACACGGACAATCAGATAGGGGGCATGTTATTGTGGCCCTGGTGGCATAAAATAATCAAAGGTCTGACTGCACAGAGATGCTTGGGAAAATGGTCACAACAGGGGACCAGTGTGTGTGTGTTGACATTGGTTAAGTCTGGCATGCTTTCTCAAACAGCTGTACCTGTATATGCATTCGTAAATCAGGTCCTTTCTTGAGTTGGACTCTGAAATGTAACAACCATTGAGCATCTGAGCTTATGGTTGATTGTGGGGGAAAGGGGTTGAGTGTGTGTGTATATACCACATATGTTGCAAGGGGGTAAGGATGTTAGGGACAATATAGGAGGAACCACAATAATTGTTTGCTAAAATAATAATTGCTTGACAAAAATGTAATGCATTGGCAATCCTGGTTATAGGTAACAATCCTGGTTACAGGTAACAATCCTGGTTACAGGTACCAATCCTGGTTATAGGTAACAATCCTGGTTATAGGTAACAATCCTGGTTACAGGTAACAATCCTGGTTATAGGTAACAATCCTGGTTATAGGTAACAATCCTGGTTACAGGTAACAATCCTGGTTATAGGTAACAATCCTGGTTATAGGTAACAATCCTGGTTACAGGTAACAATCCTTTGCATGAACTGTCAACATTATTACACATATTAATTGTTAATGGTGGAAATTAAGATACGCAAGATATTTGAGTATATAAATATTTTTAATAGCTATATATGAAGCAAATTGTGAGAGCATTGTAAATACTTTTAGCGGTTGATCTGCTTCTGTTCTGTGGGTGGCATTCTGTGCTCTTTTCAAAGGATGGGTCCTGGCCTCTCAGGGGGCCTAGGGATCCGGAGGGACTGGGGTGCCCTGTCGGTCACTGGGATGACAACCCAACTTGGGATGGGGAGGGGTTTTAGCAATTGGAGGGTTATTTAGCAGCAATACAAATATCATGGTACAGCTATATGGAAACTCAATCACTATGGTACTTTTTAATGCTACATTTACAAACATATAATATGATAAATAGATTTGAAACTTGTATCATGGTAAATCCTGAAATAAGTATAGCCAATTATAATTGTAATAGCTTAGCAAATAATAAGAAAAGAAGAACAATATTTACCTGGCTCAAAGAGAAGGAATATAATATCTATTGTTTACAGGGGGGGTGGTGTTTAAATATACTTCTCCCATTGGCAAAGTAACTCAAAATGGGCGATGATATTAATTAACAGTCATTTTGATCCGAATGTGCAATTTGTCTAAACAGATCCGCAAGGTAGATGGATGATTTTAAATACGTTATTGGACCATAAACAGATATGGCTCATTAACCTTTACGGACCAATAATGATGATTCACGCTTCTTTGAAAATATATATAATAAATTATCAACCCTGCAAGCAATACAAGACTATTATCATGGTGGGAGATTGTAATACTATTTTAATTACCTTAATGGACCGTAATCAAAATCACATTACAAACTATCACCCTCGTGCTCTTAAGGAAATCATGAATGTCATGGATATATTGGAACTGGTGGATATAAGGAGGCTTAAATATCCTGACCTAGTGAGATGTACAGGGGCTCCCGAGTGGTGCAGCGGTCTAAGGCACTGCTTCGCAGTGCTAGATGCGTCACTACAGACCCTGGTTCGATTCCAGGCTGTATCACAACCGGCCATGATTGAGAGTCCTATAGGGCGGCGCACAATTGGCCCAGTGTCGTTAGGGTTTGGCCGGGGTAGGCCGTCATTGTAAATAAGAATTTGTTCTTAACTGACTTGCCTAGTTTTAAAAAATGAACATGGCGGAGGCTCAATCAAGCTAGTTGACTAGTTGACTTCTTTCTTATGTCATTCTCATTGGCACCAAAAGTAAAAACGGTGTTGATAGGGGATAGAATGCTGTCGGACCATCAGATAATTGACATATACATTACTCTTACTGAATTTCCACGTGGGCGAGAATATTGGACATTTAATCATAGCCTATTGGATGATAACTTGTTTTTAACCAGGACAGAGTTATTTATAACTGAATTTGTCTGACATAACATAGGTACAGCAAATCCCCTTATTGTATGGGACACTTTAAATGTGCCTTTAGAGGCCATGCAATTCAGTACTCATCTCGACAACAAAAGCAATTTAGGTCAAAGGAGTCCAACTAATAAAGGAAAGAGAAAGTCTAACAGAAAAGATAGGTAGCAATAAAAACTGTACCATAGAGGCTCAGAATAAGTGAGAGGAAAAACAAAAAGAAACGGAACTAATTCAACAAAGATCACAAGTAATATATTATAATAATAAAGCAAAGTGGATGGAATATGGGGAGAAATGCACCAAATTCTTTTTAAATCTTCAACATAGAAATGCTACCAAAAATAATTTACTGAAACTTGTTACAAGTGAGAGTCACCCATGATTCATCAAATTATATTTTGAAAGTGGAAGCGGAGTAGGCCTACATTAAGGATATGTTTTAGTTTCAGTCTCCTCCATCTTCTCTAACCGAAGCTAATTGTATGGATTAAAAAATATATATATGTAAAATGAACAGCCATACAGAAAGACTCATGTGAAGGTGAAACAGAAGAACTTATTGATGTATTTAAAGCCTTTGAGTCCGGGAAAACTCCAGGGCTGGATGGCATACCAGTAGAGGTATACCAAAACTGTTTTGATATACTCAAAGGACATTTATTAGCATGTTTTAATCACTCCTATGTAAATGTTAGATTATCAGACACTCAACAAGGTCTGATTTCATTATTACTGAAACAGAATACAACACGTGGGAAATATAAGATCCAGTCCATTGAAAACATTTGGAGGCCCCTTACAATTTAGTGTTGTGATGCAACAATTCTAGCAGAATGTACAGCGTATAGAATTTAAAAGGTATTGTCGGACATGATTCATTCTAATCAGACAGGCTTTTTACATGGATGAAACATTGGAGATAATATAAGGCAAGTACTGGAAACAATAGAACACTATGGAAAATCTGGGAAACCAGACCTGCTTTCATAGCGGACTTTGAAAAGGCTTTTGATAAAGTATGACTGGAGTTTATACATAAATACCTGGAACATTACAATTTTGGAGAATCTCTTATAAAATGGGTTTAAATTATGTATAGTAACCCTATGTGTAAAATAGTAAATAATGGCTACTTCTCAGAAAGTTTTAAACTGTCAAGAGGAGTAAAACAAGGTTGTCCACTATTGGTATTATGGCCATCAAAATGTTAGCTATTAAAATCAGATCCAACCATAATATTAAGGGACTAGAAATACAGGGCTTAAAAACAAAAGGTGTCATTGTACGCTGATGATTCATGTTTTCTTTTAAATCCACAACTTGGATCCCTCCACAGCCTCATAGCGGATCTAGATAATTGTTCCAATCTCTTTGGATTACTATATTATGTATTGGATCACTCAAAAAAAACTTTTACATTACTGTGTAGTTTACCAATAAAATGGTCTGATGGTGATGTAGATATACTTGGTATACATATCTCGAAATAAATACATGATCTCACTCCAATACATTTTTATAGAAAGTTACAAAAAATAGATAAGATCTTGCTACCATGGAAAACCTTTCTATTTGTGGAAAAATCACCCTGATTAACTCTTTAGTAATATCCCAGTTTACCTATTTGCTTATAGTCTTGCTTACACATAGAGAACAGTTTTTTAAATTATATGAGAAAACATATTCAAATTGATTTGGAATGGCAAGCCAGACAAAATGAAATGGGCCTATTTATATACAGTGAGGGAAAAAAGTATTTGATCCCCTGCTGATTTTGTACGTTTGCCCACTGACAAAGAAATGATCAGTCTATAATTTTAATGGTCGGTTTATAACAACAAACAAATCCAGAAAAACACATGTCAAAAATTTTAGAAATTGATTTGCATTTTAATGAGGGAAATAAGTATTTGACCCCTCTGCAAAACATGACAGTACTTGGGGGCAAAACCCTTGTTGGCAATCACAGAGGTCAGACGTTTCTTGTAATTGCACACATCTCAGGAGGGATTTTGTCCCACTCTTTGCAGATCTTCTCCAAGTCATTAAGGTTTCGAGGCTGACGTTTGGCAACTCAAACCTTCAGCTCCCTCCACAGATTTTACCCTATGTTCAAGAAAGGCCTTTTTCCCCTTAATTCAGATTACAACCTCTCACTTTCAGTTATTTGAAAAGGAAATCCTCTCCCAAATATCGCTGTTTTCAAAACAAGCCATAGAAAGTTTGTTGCAATTTCAATTTAATCCACCAGAAAAGACAACAAATAATACAACAAATATTATGGTTAAACTCAACTATACTAATTGATTAAAAAAACAGTATGTTTTGAAAAAATGTTTTAAAAAGGTATAATCTTCGTAAAATATATTATAAATAGGACTGGTGGAGTTATGTCACACATGCAGCTAACAAAAACAAATGGCAATGTCTGCTCTATCCAAAATTACAACCAACTAATTGCAGCATTAACGCAAAAATGGAAGAGGAAAGGGGAAAAGGAAGGAACTTGTCTGTCGGCACTGCATTGAAGACCAAAATTGGTTAAAGAAAATTGTGATAAATCAAAAAGTATATCAGTTTAATTTAAGGACCAAAAAATGTACATCCGTGCCACATAGATTGCAAAATAGTTAGGAAGAGATTTTCGACGTACCGATTCCATGGCACATGGTTTATGAACTGATACGCAAAACGACTTCGGATCGAACCCACAAATGCTAATGCTCCAAATACTTATTTTCCACCATAATTTGCAAATAAATTAATTAAAAATCCTACAATGTGATTTTCTGGATTTTTTTCCCTCATTTTGTCTGTCATAGTTGAAGTGTAACTATGATGAAAATTACAGGCCTCTCTCATATTTTTAAGTGGGAGAACTTGCACAATTAGTGGCTGACTAAATACTTTTTTGCCCCACTGTATACCTCACACTGCTGCCTATGTCTGTGCAAGTAAAGAAACAACACTTATGTGACTTTGCTTCTTCCCACTAAAGAATTTCCATAATGAAGGATTCACTGTCCACAGACACACTGCAGGTGAGAATTAAATAGGCATACTGAATCCCAATCTAAGTGACCAGTAGCGGTGGTAGATTGCTTTATTTCTCATTTCCTTATGCTCTCCAGATGGTTGAAGCCCACATTGAATATTTGAAAGAGGCAGTAGAGAAAATAGGTGTCCCAAAAGTCCTATCCAGTGAGTACTGTTTCATCCTCTCACGCTTAGTGAATTGTGATATACAGTGCATATGGAAAGTATTCAGACCCACATTTTGTTACATTACAGCCTTATTATAAAATTAATTTAATCGTTTTTTTTTCTCATCACACTAAAGTTGAATTTTATATACAGTTTAGCCAAATACATTTAAGTACATTTAGTTTTTCACAATTCCTGACATTTAATCCTAGTAAAACTTCCCTGTCTTAGGTCAGATAGGATCACCAATTTTATTTTAAGAATGTGAAATGTCAGAATAATAGTAGAGAGAATGATTTATTTCAGCCTTTATTTCTTTCATCACATTCCCAGTGGGTCAGAATTTCTATAGGATTGAGGTCAGGCTTTGGGATGGCCACTCCAATACCTTGACTTTGTTGTCCTTAAGCCATTTTGCTTGGGGTCATTGTCCATTTGGAAGATCCATTTGCGACCAAGCTTTAACTTCCTGACTGATGTCTTGAGATGTTGCTTCAATATATCCACATAATTTTCCTCCTCCATGATGCCATCTATTTTATGAAGTGCAGTCTCTCCTGCAGCAAAGCACCTCCACAACATGATGCTGCCACCCCAGTGCTTCACGGTTGGGATGGTGTTCTTCGGCTTGCAAGCCTCCACCTTTTTCCTCAGTTCCTTCTTGGAACTGATGGTCATTATGGCTAAAACAGTTCTATTTTTGTTTCATCAGACCAGAGGACATTTCTCCAAAAAGTATGATCTTCGTCCCCATGTGCAGTTGCAAACCGTAGTCTGGCTTTTTCATGACGGCTTTAGAGCAGTGGCTTCTTCCTTGCTGAGCAGACTTTCAGGTTATGTCGATATAGGACTCGTTTTACTGTGGATTTACATACTTTTGTACCTGTTTCCTCTAGCATCTTCACACGGTCCTTTGCTGTTGTTCTGGGATTGATTTGCACTTTTCGCACCAAAGTATGTTCATCTCTAGGAGACAGAACGTGTCTTTTTCCTGAGTGGTATGACAGCTGCATGGTCCCATGGTGTTTATACTTGCGTACTATTGTTTGTACAGATGAATGTGGTACATTCAGGTGTTTGGAAATTGCTCCCAAGGATGAACCAGACTTGTGGTGGTCTACAATTTTTTTCTGAGGTCCTGGCTGATTTATTTTGATTTTCCCATGATGTCAAGCAAAGAGACACTGACTTTGAAGGTAGGCCTTGAAATACATCCACAGGTACACCTCCAATTGACTCAAATTATGTCAATTAGCCTATCAGAAGCTTCTAAAGCCATGACATCATTTTCTGGAATTGTCCAAGCTGTTTAAAGGCACAGTCAACTTGGTGTATGTAAACTTCTGACCCACTGGAATTGTGATACAGTGAATTATAAGTGAAATAATCTGTCTGTAAACTTTTGTTGTACAAAGTAGATGTCCTAACTGACTTGCCAAAACTATAGTTTGTTAACAAGAAATTTGTGGAGTGGTTAAAAAATGAGTTTTAATGACCAACCTAAGTGTATGTAAACTTCCGACTTCAACTGTACATACAATACCCATAAAGACAAAGCAAAAGCAGTTTTTTTTAAATATCTCATTTACATAAGTACTTAGACCCTTTACTCAGTACTTTGTAGAAGCACCTTTGGCAGTGATTACAGCCTCGAATCTTCTTGGGTATGATACTACAAGCTTGGCACACCTGTATTTGGGGACTTTCCCCCATTCTTCTCTGCAGATCCTCTCAAGCTCTGTCCGGTTGGATGGAGAGCGTTGCTGCAAAGCTATTTTCAGGTCTCTCCAGAGATATTCGATCGGGTTCACGTCCGGGGTCTGGCTGGGCCACTCAAGGACATTCAGAGACTTTTCCTGATGCCACTCCTGCGTTGTCTTGGCTGTGTGCTTAGGGTCATTGTCCTGTTGGAAGGTGAGCCTTCACCCCAGTCTGAGGTCCTGAGTGCTCTGGAGCAGGTTTTCATCAAGGATCTCTCTGTACTTTGTGCCGTTCATCTTTCCCTCAATCCTGACTAGTTTCCCAGTCCCTGCCGCTGAAAAAATCCCCAAGGCATGATGCTGCCATGCTTCACCATGAGGATGGTGCCAGGTTTCCTCCAAACATGACAATTGGAGTTCAATCTTGGTTTCATCAGACCAGAGAATGTTGTTTCTTGTGATCTGAGAGTCCTTTTGGTAAGCTCCAAGCGGGCTGTCATGTGCCTTTTACTGAGGAGTGGTTTCCATCTGGCCACTCTACCATAAAGGCCTGATTGGTGGAGTGCTGCAGAGATGGTTGTCCTTCTGGATGGTTCTCCCATCTCCACAGAGGAACTCTGGCGCTCTGTCAGAGTAAACATTGGGTTCTTGGTCACCTCCCTGACCAAGGCCCTTCTCCTCCGATTGCTCAGTTTGGCCGGGCGGCCAACCCTAGGAAGAGTCTTGGTGGTTCCAAACTTCTTCCATTTACGAATGATGGAGGCCACTGTGTTCTTGGGGACCTTCAATGCTGTTTGGAACCCTTCCCCAGATCTGTGTCTCGACACAATCCTGTCTCGGAGCTCTACGGATTATTCCTTCGACCTCATGGCTTGGTTTTTTCTCTGACATGCAATGTCAACTGTAGGACCTTATATAAACAGGTGTGCGGCTTTCCCAATCGTGTCCAATCAATTGAATTTACCACAGGTGGACTCCAATCAAGTTGTAGAAACATCTCAAGGATGATCAATGGAAACGGGATGCACCTGAGCTCAATTTCGAGTCTCATAGCAAAGGGTCCAAATACGTATGTAAATAAGGTATTTCTGTTTTTTACTTTTTATACATTTGCAAACATTTCTAAAAACCTGTTTTCACTTTGTCATTATAGGGTATTGTGTGTAGATTGATGAAAAAAATATATATATTTTAGAATAAGGCTGTAACGTAACAAAATGTGGAAAAAGTCAAGGGGTCTGAATACTTTCCGAATGCACTGTGTGTTGTTGTGAACAATATAATATGTTCCTCTTTTGACCGTTGTCTTAGAACTAGAACCAAGTTTAACTGCACTACTGGACAAACAGGGAACAAATCTGTTTGAGCTCATCGAACCCCAGGTTGTTTCTCAGGATGTGAGTACTCATACATACACCTTCACTTCATTCTTACTCATCATAAGCTCAAATTAAAATATATACGCAAACTATAGGACTAAATAAATATTTTACAGAACGGATACTATTCATTGTCATCTGTCTTTCTGTCTGTAGGGTTTTGTGATTATCCAGACAGACTTTGCCTTTCCTCATCATCTGCTTGTGGAATTCCTCAGGAAGACTCTGGAGTGATTCTTATGTTGAGATGGTGGGAGTAGTCACAGGCGCTCCCTGTCCCTGTGCATCAAATCACATACTTTAGGCTACAGTATACTGAGGTCTAATGTGCAATGTTTTGAATGACTGTATTAGTGGAGGTGTTGATAAACTTACACTTCGGAATACAATTACTAGTTGTATTTGCACATTAAACAGGAACAGGTGCAAACACATAGCAAATTGGGCACTCTATGTGTGAAAAGGTTTTTGAAAAGGTCATTGTCTTTGTACACTCATTATGAACTTCTGTATTGACATGGTTGATTATGTCTCTTAACCTTGTCCCTAAAGCTGAATTAGATATACAACTTGGCTCAATAAGAAACATGATTTGTATTTGCATACTGTAAGTAAAGGGTTAAATGTGGCAGTAGGGTATTTCCGCTTATGTCTTGTGATTAGATTGGTTAATTTAATATTCCATGGATCAGGTGGCACAGAGCAGGTAGAACCGGTTCCTCTGCCAAATGCCCTGATGTACCAGGTGTCCCTCTGCCCTCTGGGAAGATAGCCATTCATCGATAGAAGATGGCTTCAGAATGGCAACAATACCAACTTGTTTGGTCTCTGAAATGTCCCACTGAAATGGGCATCTTTTAAATAAACTAATATACGGTTGATGGTAGTCTCCTTTTAATTCTCACACTTGTTTTATAAAATAAAGTAATAGAGGACATATGTATTGGAAAATAAGTTATATTTCATAATAGATATAGGGACAATGTCCTTATATAAAAGACATCTTCACAATGAAAAAAAGTCTTCTCATATAATGATATTGCCTGCCCCTTCCACCTCTCCTCCAGCAATATGCTTATGACTGTATAGCTTACATGTAGCCAGGTCATTCCTACAATGTGTCACAACAGCCTTCGCTTTGGCTCTCCCTCCTGTTCAGCTCAGGCATTTGGCGTCGCCGGCCTTCTAGTTGCTGCCGAACCTGATGCTAGCAAACACCCTTCCCTCATCAACCCAGGACTTGTCTCGTCATCATTACACACACCTAGTTCCAATCCCCACTCTATCACCGTATATATGCTCCCTCTGTCATTTGTCTTTGTCGGTCATTGTAAATGTTGCTTGTTTTCCTGAGAGGAATCTCTCCTACTATTTCCTGAGTACTTTATTATTTTGCACTTTGGGTTTCGTCACGATTTTATAATTATAGTGCTTGTGTCACAAGTGTAGAAAGGAGTAGGCAGGAGCCAGTCATTGTAACAATAATCGACAGGACAATGGTAAACCATGGGCACACTTATACAATTACTAATCACTGGGAATAGTGGCCAGGTGTGCGTATTTCATGTAATGGACATTGTTAGGTTCTAATGTTTAAGAGTAAATGACTCCACGGACACCAGAGAAGCTTAACCAAGTAGAATTCTTCCCAAAGGGTTAATACAGCTGTAATTCAGACACATATATGGCATCCCCCGTGGTAGTATTCATACCCCACTTTGGGTGGAGTCTACTCTTTATCGCTAAACATGGCATCATTCTTGCTAAGCTGGGAGCTAAGTGATATGAGCCTTCAACGGTTTCACCCTTATTAGTACTGCCACATGCGATCGTGTTCCCTGCACTCAGCCACATGCGATCGTGTTCCCTGCACTCAGCCACATGCGATCGTGTTCCCTGCACTCAGCCACATGCGATCGTGTTCCCTGCACTCAGCCACATGCAATCGTGTTCCCTGCACTCAGCCACATGCGATCGTGTTCCCTGCACTCAGCCACATGCGATCGTGTTCCCTGCACTCAGCCACATGCGATCGTGTTCCCTGCACTCAGCCACATGCGATCGTGTTCCCTGCACTCAGCCACATGCGATCGTGTTCCCTGCACTCAGCCACACGCGATCGTGTTCCCAGCCCCTCCCAAGCTTCATTACGACCCCTCATGTTTGTTTTGTAACTAATGTTCCTATACTTCTGAGTATAAAATGTTCAAAGTTTCACCCTGAATCCAACAACATACACAAAATAGTCCAAATTGGTGAAGTGAAATGAAAAAAAATACTTGTTTCAAAAAAATGTAAAACTGAAAAATGGTGCGTGCATATGTATTCACCCCCTTTGCTATGAAGCCCCTAAATAATAATTACCTTCAGAAGTCACATAATTAGTTAGATTGCACACAGGTGGACTTGATTTAAGTGTCACATGATCTGTCACATGATCTCAGTTTATGTTCTGAAAGGGCCCAGAGTCTGCAACGCCACTAAGCAAGGGAACCACCAAGCAAGCGGGACCATGAAAAACAAGGAGCTCGCCAAACAGGTCATGGACAAGGTTGTGGAGAAATACAGATCAGAGTTGGGTTATAAAAAAATATCAGAAACTTTGAACATCCCACGGAGCACCACAACAAACCTGCCAAGAGAGTGCCTCCCACCAAAACTCATGGACCAGGCTGGGCTTTACGGAAGAGTGGCCAGAAAAAAATCCATTGCTAAAAGAAAAAAATAAGCAAACATGTTTGGTGTTCACCAAAAGGCATGTGGGAGACAAACATATGGAAGAAGGTACTCTGGTCAGATGAGGCTAAAATTGAGCTTTTTGGCCATCAAGGAAAATGATATGTCTGTCGCAAACCCAATACCTCTCATCACCCCGAGAACACCATCGCCACAGTGAAGCATGGTGGTGGCAGCATCATGCTGTGGGGATGTTTTTCATTGGCATGGACTGGGAAACTGGTCAGAATTGGAGGAATGATGGATGGCACTAAATACAGGAAATTCTTGAGGGAAACCTGTTTCAGTCTTCCAGAGATTTGAGACTGGGACGGAAGTTCACCTTCCAGCAGGACAATGACCCTAAGCATACTGCTAAAGCAACACTCGAGTGGTTTAAGGGGAAACATTTAAATGTATTGAAATGGCCTAGTCAAAGCCCAGACCTCAATCCAATTGAGAATCTGTGGTATGACTTAAAGATTGCTGTACACCAGCGGAACCCATCCAATTTGAAGGAGCTGGAGCAGTTTTGCCTTGAAGAATGGGCAAAAATCCCGGGGACTAGATGTGCCAAGCTGATAGAGACATACCCCAAGAGACTTGCAGCTGTAATTACTGCAAAAGGTGTCTCTACAAAGTATTGACTTTGAGGGGTGAATAGTTATGTACGCTCAAGTTCAGTTTTTTGTCTTGTTTCTTGTTTGTTTCACAATAAAACATATTTTGCATCTTCAAAGTGGTAGGCATGTTGTGTAAATCAAATGATACAAACCCCCCAAAAATCAATTTTAATTCCAGGTTGTAAGGCAACAAAATAGGAAAAATGCCAAGAGGGGTGAATACTTTCGCAAGCCACTGTGCATAATCCTAACGGTGGAACCTAACAGGGTGGAAATTTGGAGCCTAAATTAGAAATAGTTCTGTGAGTGAGCATAACACTTGAACAGGATTTTAACTTCTCTATCAGACATTATTTTGAAAATAACAGCATAGACATATATAAGTGGGACATACAGACTAACAACATGGAAAAATGTCTAAAACTGAGTGTTTATATTTATTTAGCTTTGCACCCTAGTTTTCCCACCAAAGAAATTATGACACTTCCTGAATGGTGTCATTGTAGGAAGGGGTTGTTTTCTTAAATGGAGAATTACAGTACAAGAAACTAACAGGGTGGAAAGTGATATCAGGGACAGAAAATCTGAAATACATTTATGAGAGAATTTAACTAGGGCTATATTTAAAGCCTTTTGGAATTCACATTTTCCTCTAAATAGGAAGTGATATTTCCTGGAGACAGAAAAGACGCCGCTTGGTAGGAATGACCCAGCTAGCTAGATTAGCCATACAACGGTCGTAATACCATTTTTGAAGTCTAACATGCTGGCCAAACCAGTGTGTTGAGATAATTTGATTTGTTGGAATACGGCTATACGAGGGCTTATTTCAAAAAGCTCTCTATAAGAGATTCCCTGTGGGCAGAGCTAGGCATATTGCACTGGGACGCTAACGCTAAAGCATACAATGACATTCTAGACGATTCTATGTTTTCAACTTTGTGGCAACAGTTTGGGGAAGGCCCTTTCCTGTTTCATCATGACAATACCCCCTGTGCACAAAGCGGCATCCATACAGAAATGGTTTGTCGAGATCGGTGTGGAAGAACTTGACTGGCCTGCACAGAGCCCTGATCTCAACCCCACCGAACACCTTTGGGGTGAATTGGAACGCTGACCTCGAGCCAGGCCTAATCACCCAACAACAGTGCCCGACCTCACTAATGCTCTTGTTGCTAAATGGAAGGAAATCCCCGCAGCAATGTTCCAGCATCTAGTGGAAAGCCTTCCCAGAAGAGTAGAGGCTGTTAAAGCAGCAACGGTAGGATGAACTCCATATTAATGTCCATGATTTTGGAACGAGATGTTCGATGAACCCTGAACCCTCCCAGTCAGATAGAACGTCGCGGCCTGCCCTCCTGTGGGGAAAACAACCTGAATTTGCAGAGGTTACCCCATTGGCTCACTGCAAAAACTTAACCTTTATCAAATGCAATTTTCTTGTTGTCTGATTGTTTTAGTCAATTACAAAAGTACATTTAAGAAAAGTATCATATGTCTAAAGATTACTTTTCAACACTGCCTGCTCCGCATTCTCTCTACTTACATGAAAAACGTTATATTGTAGGGCAGGATCATCAACTAGATGATGGTCAGTGGGCCGGAAAAGGCAGGGACGGCATTTAGGCCTGTAATCGATAGATCACTGGTTCGAATCCCCGAGCCGACTAGGTGAAAAATCTGTAGATGTGCACTTGAGCAAGGCACTTAAGCCAAATTGCTCATGTAAGTCGCTCTGGATAAGAGTCTGCTAAATGACTAAAATGTAATCATAATTATAAATAATTTGTAGACTGCATATTGACCGCAAGATGCCTAAACCGATATAGTTTGACTAAAACATAATAATTTTATGCATAATAATATTATGCATGGGAATACTAGGGAACAGATTTCTTAAATTAAAATCACCTGGAGCTTATATCCTGGTGTTTTTATAGTCTATTATGTCCAAGAATAAAAAATGTCAATAAAAACAATTTAATCCAAAAAAGTGATTTGATTATTTCCTCAGAAAACTTGGAGGGGCCAAATCAAACCATTGGTCGCCATTGGGGAACACTGTTGTAGAGCTTCCCTCATGCCCCTATCTCCCTATGTGGGAGCATTGCGGACCGTAGGTCAGGATTTTTTACCAGGTTACATGTACATTGAACAACACGGGAATGTTTTGTTATTTCTGTACAAGTCCAATCAAATCATCAAATTTATTTATATAGCCCTTCTTACATCAGCTGATATCTCAAAGTGCTGTACGGAAACCCAGCCTAAAACCCCAAACAGCAAGCAATGCAGGTGTAGAAGCACGGTGGCTAGGAAATACTGCCTAGAAAGGCCAAAACCAAGGAAGAAACCTAGAGAGGAACCAGGCTATGAGGGGTGGCCAGTCCTCTTCTGGCTGTGCCGGGTGGAGATTATAACAGAACATGGCCAAGATGTTCATAAAAGACCAGCATGGTCAAATAATAATAATCACAGTAGTTGTCGAGGGTGCAGCAAGTCAGCACCTCAGGAGTAAATGTCAGTTGGCTTTTCATAGCCGATCATTAGGAGTATCTCTACCGCTCCTGCTGTCTCTAGAGAGTTGAAAACAGCAGGTAGCACGTCTGGTGAACAGGTCAGGGTTCCATAGCCGCAGGCAGAACAGTTGAAACTGGAGCAGCAGCACGGCCAGGTGGACTGGGGACAGCAAGGAGTCATCATGCCAGGTAGTCCTGAGGCATGGTCCTAGGGCTCAGGTCCTCCGAGAGAAAGAGAGAATTAGAGAGAGCATACTTAAATTCACACAGGACACCGGATAAGACAGGAGAAGTACTCCAGATATAACAAACTGACCCTAGCCCCCCGACACATAAACTACTGCAGCATAAATACTAGAGGCTGAGACAAGAGGGGTTAGGAGACACTGTGGCCCCATCCGATGATACCCCTGGGCAGGGTCAAACAGGAAGGATATAACCCCACCCATTTTGCCAAAGCACAGCCCCCACACCACTAGAGGGATATCTTCAACCACCAACTTACAACCACCAACTTACCAACCTTACCAAGGTTGAGACCGAGTCTTTGTCTCTCACATGGGTAGGCAGACCATTCCATAAAAATTGAGCTCTGTAGGAGAAAGCCCTGCCACCAGCTGTTTGCTTAGAAATTCTAGGGACAATTAGCAGGCCTGCATCTTATGACCGTAGCGTACGTGTAGGTATGTACGGCAGGACCAAATCGGAAAGATAGGTAGGAGCAAGCCTATGTAATGCTTTGTAGGTTAGCAGTAAAACCTTGAAATCAGCCCTTGCCATAACAGGAAGCCAGTGTAGGGAGGCTAGCACTGGAGTAATATGATCAAATATTTTGGTTCTTGTGAGGATTCTAGCAGCCGTATTTAGTTTATTTAGTGCTTTATCCAGGTAGCCTGAAAGTAGAGCATTGCAGTAGTCTAACCTAGAAGTAACAAAAGCATGGATAACATTTTCTGCATAATCTTTGGACAGAAAGTTTCAGATTTTTTGCATTTCTTTGGGGGGCCGCACAGCCCTCCATGTGCTCGCCAGAGGTAGCCTGACTGCCATTAGGTACCGAGATGAGATCCTCAGACCCCTTGTGAGACCATATGCTGGTGCGGTTGGCCCTGGGTTCCTCCTAATGCAAGACAATGCTAGACCTCATGTGGCTGGAGTGTGTCAGCAGTTCCTGCAAGAGGAAGGCATTGATGCTATGGACTGGCCCGCCCGTTCCCCAAACCTGAATCCAATTGAGCACATCTGGGACATCATGTCTCGCTACATCCACCAATGTTGCACCACAGACTGTCCAGCAGTTGGCGGATGCTTTAGTCCAGGTCTGGGAGGAGATCCTTCAGGAGACCATCCGCCACCTCATCAGGAGTATGCCCAGGCGTGGTAGGGAGGTCATACAGGCACGTGGAGGCCACACACACTACTGAGCCTCATTTTGACTTGTTTTAAGGACATTACATCAAAGTTGGATCAGCCTGTAGTGTGGTTTTCCACTTTAATTTTGAGTGTGACTCCAAATCCAGACCTCCATGGGTTGATACATTTGATTTCCATTTATGATTTTTGTGTGATTTTGTTTTCAGCACATTCAACTATGTAAAGAAAAATGATTTTATAACAATATTTCATTCATTCAGATCTAGGATGTGTTATTTTAGTGTTCCCTTTATTTTTTTGAGCAGTGTTTTTTGTAATGCTCGCACACGTACCGCGGTCGGTTTCTAGTGAAAACCACTCAAAAACGAAACTGAATGTAAACGCATTTTATTTGGTTTGAGTTTCACTTTATTGCAGCGATGCGACCAACGACCAACACCTACATTTGGTAAATTATACTTTTGGCATACACTTATATTGGTTATAAAAAAAGGTAAATAGTTAATTGACTTTGTATATAGTAATAGGCTATACTTTACGTAGCAACCCATCCAAACGCGCGCCCAATACAAAGCAGATTTGTCGAAGTAGATTATAATTTACTCAGCAGCCGATCCAAACGTGCACCCAAAACAACGCAGATTGTTACGGTGCATGGCCTTTTCTTGTGAAGCAAGCCTATGTATTTGGGAACATGCAGTGTAACTATTTAGCTTTGCTCCATTGTTTGAGATTACGTTTAATCTATAACTAGATTATAACACAATCAAACTGACATTTATGTTATTGGAAAATGTAGCCTAAACTTGTACAGCTGATGGAAGCAGAGGAAGATGTCCAGAGTGTATTAACACAGGAGACCCATGAGCTGGCAGACATTCTGGGCTATCAAGATGATGCAGTTCTCTCCAAACTCTATAAAATGATGGACAGCAGAGCGCGGGAACGGCTCGTGCGCGCTGCCAGTCACAGAGAACGCATCCTGGAGATGTTGGGTTACTTCAGCACAGCAGACCCTGCTATGTGCCGCCAATTTCTTCAAATGGTCTGCATGCACTGCGACATGCCAATGCGCCTGGAATCTCGGCTGATGTCTGTTACCGGATCTGTGACTAGTGAGTAAGACATTGTGGTGCCTGCCCATACTGACCATCCAGAATATCCACACTATAGCCTAGTTATTCAGTTATGGGGAAGATGTTGATATCAGAGTGGGGTTTCCTTTCCATTTCCATCCCTCAAATGTTGACACCCAACAATAAACAATGAACACCACACTGACAATGCAGTAACTCTGTGGATAGAGTTAGGCTTAGTTTGAACCCATATTGGAAGTTTGATTTGTTTGACTGCAGGTGATCCTTGGCCTACACTGGCAAGAGAGGCCCTATCCATCTGTGATCCAGGTAATCAATCCATAATTACGTTTTACTGCAGCTGTTCAGTCAGTTTTTACCCTCTTTTTCCATAATAATTTAAGGGGATATGAAGTGTTTCATTTTTTGTGTAAGATGACACCTCTGTGTGATATTCAGGCAAGAAATGGGTCAAAGGTCCAACAGCAGATAACACACTAAAAACAGCATTAACATAGTTAAATACGTATGGAAAATAGTGGTTTTGTCTCAGACATAGCTGTTTTTAGATTGGTAATTTAGTCTAGCCAGCTATCTAAACTTGTACTAATGTGTACTAATGGCCAATACTGATGGGCATGTAGGGCACGTGCCCAGGGGCCCTGACCTCCGGGGGGACCCCATTGATTTTGTTAGTAATTTTGTTAGCCAAATCTCGCTTAGGGGCCCCCAAAAGGCCCTGGAGAAGGGTGTCTTATGCAATGCTTATGCAATTCTGTTTAACCACTGCGCTTCTTCATATTTTCTTGGGTTTCCCCTATATGTCCATTATTGGGTTCTCTCCATTTTGTTTTCTTCTCAGAAGAAGTAATTGAAAACAACAGCCATACCCTGGTTGATGAGTCTATAGCATCTCAAGGTTGGTGTGTAAAACGCCCACGAATAGGTAAGTACCAGTCTTTTCATGAAACCCAATTTTTGGGGGGCATATCTCAGTAAGATTTCTTACGGAGTTTCAATTTTAAAGGACTTTCATACTGTGAGCTACCTCTGTAATCTGAAATGTATCTTTGTCTTCACTTTATGAAAGTTGTTTGATTCGAAATTAGTACACAGTCACAAATGTATTTTGTAAACAAAGTCATGAACAGCCTCATAAACATGTAGTCATGTAGCTTTGTTCAGGTCATGAGTATGTTGTGTGTTATTTTATAAGATGTTCTTTGTATGTCCAGACCACGTAGAAAGCTACAAGGCTGCTGTTAGGAGATTTCTACTGCAGAGGTGGGAGAGGGTGATGCAGGGTGTGGTGAAGGAGGTTCGTCTGGAAGAGGCCTGGGTCAGTCTGCGCCACAGAACCCATGTTAGACCCAGAGACAGGGCTGATGGAGCTCTGAGCCCCTCAGAGCTTCCACAGGGGGACGAGGAGGGGACTGTGGAAGACAGGGTGACTGTTCACTCCCTCTTGGGTTCGGAAGCCCAGGTCACACTGCTGTTAGGCCAGGCAGGGTCAGGGAAGACACTACTGATGCACTGCCTTGGCCAGAAATGGACACAGGACGCCTCTCCCTCCTTTCACCTACTGATCCTGCTAGAGTTCCGCCAGCTCAACCTCGTGGCTCGGCCGCTCTCTCTGAAGGAGCTGCTCTTTCGCTTCTTC
This sequence comes from Oncorhynchus nerka, assembly GCF_034236695.1. Taxonomy (NCBI): domain Eukaryota; kingdom Metazoa; phylum Chordata; class Actinopteri; order Salmoniformes; family Salmonidae; genus Oncorhynchus; species Oncorhynchus nerka. Next base: position 40,468,052 of record NC_088404.1, read on the forward strand.
CTCCCACCAGAGGGTGGGGAGGAGGAGTGTACCGCTGTACTTGACTTCATCCTTGAAAACCCTGAGAAAATATGCTTGATCTTTGATGGCTACGATGAGTTTCACACTAAAATAACCCACTCAGGGAAACTGAGCAGCTCATTTGACCCACTGTGCCCACTCCCCATGGCAGAGCTGATCTCAGGCCTGTGCAGTCGCAGAATCCTCCCAGGATGCACTCTGTTGATTACCTGTAGGCCTCGGGATGTGACAGACTTGGAGAGTTCTGTGGACTGCATTGGGGAGCTGCTAGGTTTCAACCAGCGCAGTGTGAAAGAATATGCTGAACAGTACTTCCAGGACAAGGGTCTGAATCTGAAGGAGAAGGCAGTGAGTCATCTACTGGCCAACCACCACCTCCTCACCATGTGTTACCTGCCAGCCCTCTGCCATATCTGCTGTGTGTGCCTGGACCACATATTCTCCAGTGGTGGGTCTGAGCTTTTACCCCAGCTTCCAAACACCCTCACCCAGGTCTACCTCCAGATCCTCTGTGCCTTTCTGAGCCGATGCCCAGGGAGCAACACACCCCTGTTGCAGAGTCACAGGGCAGAGGTCACACTGCTGGGCCGCCTGGCCATGAGGGGCCTGGAGGGGAGCAAGATCGTGTTCTTGTCTGAAGAGGTTCCACCAGACCTGGTGGACTTCGCCACTAAGGCTGGTCTCCTCTCACAGGTGGACCTGACCCATGAGGATGGATCTAAAGGCCAGGGCTACACATTCATGCACCTCACCATGCAAGAGTTTCTGGCCGCGCTACACATCATGACCAGCGACGACATCACAGAGGCCCAGCTCAGGAAGAAGTTCAACCTCAAGACCCGCTGGACCACGAAATCAAACCCCAAGACTGTTTTCACTGACTCCCTCCATCTGTATGTTTGTGGGCTTGCTGCACCAGCCTGCTTCTCTTACCTGCTTCAGCTTGTTCGGGGAGTGGGGGCTGTGGCGTGGGTGAAGAAACGCCTGTCACTAGTTCGCAAGTTGCTCCGAAGCCTGGCAATGAGCACCAACCTGACTGGGCCCAAGGTGGTGGAGCTGTGCCACTGTGTCCAGGAGACCCAGGATGCCCAACTGGCCAGGGAGATGGTGGGGTCGCGACCCTGCTTCGAACTAAGGAACATCACATTGAACCCTGTTGATCTGGATGCCCTGGCCTTTGTCGTCTCGTCTGCTGGAGTGAGTATCGGGTTGGACTTTGGAGCCTGTTCTATGGAGCTGGAGTGTCTCGATATTCTACCCAGCTGCCAGCACATCGACTTTCTAATGTGAGTTCATGACTCATTTATATATTGTGTACTAAACAAGGATAATCCTGCATGAAATTAATTTCCTCTTTTTTTAACCATCCCTCAGTTTTCGAAGCCGTAAGTATGATGACAGATTTGCAGATAAACTTTCTTGCATCCTTCCCAGACTACCAACCCTGAAAAGATTTGAGTGAGTCCTTCACTGAGTCACTCAGTTTTGAAATGATCAACTTTCAACGTTGTTTGTTTGTGTGTGGATGTATATGCGAATTGTCAAAGTGTGACGTGAATAATTCTGTTCCTCTTCCCCAGGTTTATCTGTGGTAACCTCACTGATGTGGGAGCTGCCAAACTTGCCAGAGCCCTGGAGAGCTGTCCACAGATCACAGAGCTCAAGTAAATTATTATTTACTTACCGTAACAACCAAAGATTATTACCACCACTTCAAGATTTTATAAACCCTTTTATCAGGATCTAACCAAACGTGGTTAAAGATACAGTACCTTATTTGCCATGAAAGTACAGTTGGTCTGATTCGGTATCGAACAGGTTTTGCATTGTATAAAGTGATTTGTGTTGTCTGTCTGACAGTTTCAGTGACAACAGCCTGACAGACAGAGGAGTCCGGGAGATCACTGACATCTTTCCCAAGCTGCCCAGTCTGGCCTCTGTCTCGTGAGTTTATTGTTTCCTTGACTGGATAATTTGCGTTGCATGATCCTAGCCACCTATTTATATTACAAGTGTCTCTTATTTCTACATTTCAGCAAGCTTGCACTTTAGTAATGTGGCCTATGTGTTTTGTATGTTTTCAGGTTGGGGAAGAATGGCTGCTCTCTGGAGAGTATCTACATCCTTCTAGAGAAGATCACTTCCAGCCCCTCCATCCAGGGACTCTATGCTGAGTGAGTTCAAACAATAGACACTTCCAGTGTTTACAAATAGACCCTCCAGTTGTAATCTGCATCCTTCAGAAAGTATTCACACTCCTTGACGTTTTCCACATTTTGTTGTTACAAGGTGGGATTAAAAGGTATTTAATTGTGTGAGTTTTTCTGGGTAAGTGTCTAAGAGCTTTGCACACCTGGATTGTAGAACATTTGCACATGATTCTTTTTTAAATTCTTAAAGTTCTGTCAAATTGGTTGTTGATCATTGTTAGACAAGTCTTGCTTTAGATTTTCAAGCCAATTTTAGTCAAAACTGTAACTAGGCCACTCGGCGACATTCAATGTCATCTCGGTTAGCAACTCCAGTGTATATATATATTTGGCCTTGTGTTTTAGGTTATTGTTCTGCTGAAAGGTGAATTTGTCCCCCAGTGTCTGTTGGAAAGCAGATTTAACCAGGTTTTCCTTTAGGATTTTGCCAGTGCTTAGCTATATTACGTTCCTTTTTATCCTAAAATAAACTCCCTTGCCGATGACAAGCATACCCATAACATGATGCAGCCATTACCATGCTTGAAAATATGAAGAGTGGTACTTCGTGACGTGTTGGACTTTCCCCAAACATAACGCTTTGTATTCAGGACATACATTTTTTTGTTTTGCTTTAGTGCCTTATTGCAAACAGGATGCATGTTTTTAAATATGTTTATTCTGTTCAAGTTTTCTTCTTTTCACTCTGTCATTTAGGTTAATATTGTGGAATAACTGCAATGTTTTTGAGGGCACAAGGTGAGACCCAAATGCAGACACAGGAGGCAGAAATTCACTGCTCTACTTAGGGACCGAACAGATATTTATATGTGTGGGGTACAGAGATGAGGTAGTGATTCAAAAATCATTTTAAACACTATTATTGCACACCTAGTGAGTCCATGCAACTTTACTCCTGAACTTATTTAGGCTTACCATAACAAAGGGGTTGAATACTTATTGACTCAAGACATTTCAGTTTTTCATTTCATATTAATGTGTAAACATTTTTAAAAGAATCATTCCACTTTGGCATTATGGGCTATTGTGTGTAGGTCAGTGAAACAAAATCTCAATTTAATATATTTTAAACTTAGGCTGTAACACAAGAAAATGTGGAAAAGGTCAAGGGTGTGAATACTTTCTGAAGACACTGTAACTGAAAAAACAAATACTGGGGATGTAAACTACGTTTTTCTCTCTCTTTGCAGGGGAATGAAGGACGTCAGTGTCCTATTTGTCCCAAGCGTGGACATGAAATGGTGAGTTTCAATTAGTTTTAATGAGGTGAAATAAAAGAATATGCAACTTTCATTTATTTTTTGGTGTTTGGTGTACCAACAGGCCCATGAAAATCAAGCTCATGTTTCATAGCTCTTTGAGAAAATGTTGCTTTTATTTCATTGTTTTTCTATGCTACATTTTTGGAAATCTGTACTGTATCAATCAACCTGACTCCTTTTCTCTGCCTTTCTAATTGTCTCAAGTTCTAAGGATAAAACTGGACTGACTGTCAGGTATGATATTCTCAATGTTGTTCTTATACAGAACCCAGGCTTTTATAAATGTATATTTCAATTGAGCTTCTGAATTCCTTGAGTAACATTGCTGTTTATGTGTCATCTAGCCTGTTGAACTGCAGTTTCACTACTGACCAGATGAACAGACTGTGTCAGTTGCTAGCGAGATGTCCTGGTCTCTCTGTCCTGGAGTAAGTGAATATGTACCCAGTGTCATTGAACAAGTCAGATCAGACTGTGGGTAAAGACACAAAATAAGTTAAGACAATCTGACTTTCTGTTTGGCTTTATGTTGTAACCCCTGCAGTCTCTCAGGAGGTGACATCAAGGCTGATACCCTCAAGGCCCTGACTGACTCTCTACAGGAGCTGAACATCTCCAAACAGATTGTGTAAGACTGATCATTAATTTCAAGTGTTCGACTTTTGATAAAGTCATGATCTTGTGCCTGTCCTATATTTTATTTATATATATATGTTTGAACCCAGTCATGTAGCCTAATACGGTTACTGGTTGTGTCTTTACAGTCTGAATGGGATTCCCATATCTGTTGATGGGTTGATGGTTCTGACCAGTTTCCTGTCTGTATGTCCTGATGTGGTTCAAGTGGACATCAGGTATGTTGTCCATAACACCCCTTCATTTCTTAGATCGACCCAATATAGACTGCATCCCTTTTATTGTGTGTAAACTACAACCACACTAAAACTAGCACATTACCTCATCACTTCCTGATGGCGTCACACTTCAGAGGGTGTCTCTGTCAAGTGGCACACTTCAGAGGGCGTCTCTGATAGGCCCAAACCAGACGTTATAAACAAGCAATCAATTACGATACTGTGGTGCCTTTTATAATGTACAACTTCGATGATCATGATTTTTTAGAATGCTTTGAAAATGTTACCTTAACACTGACTGATGTGCATTTCCCCCATGTTTCCTCATGACAGCCTGCAGGACCCTGTGCGTGTGTCTATACTTTTTGCTGGGGGGATAGAGAAACAACATCCTGAGATGTCTAAGAAACTTCGGTATGTATAATATACAAATTGTTATACACTGTATTCACTGTGTATAACAATATGGATAATGGTTATAAAGTTATACGATATTGTCTCTTTTCATCCTCGTTTCTCATTAACCCCTCTGTGTACAGTCTGATTGGCTGTGCTCTTCTTCCCCCTCACTTGGACCATCTGTGTGAGAATCTGACGGGCTGCTCTGCTCTGACTCTGCTGGAGTAAGTGCTCTGAGTTGTGAAAAGAGAGTTGGTTTGTGAAAAGTTTAAGATAGTTGGGTTGTGAAAAGTTTCTCTGTTTGTGTCTGTTTACCCCCACCTGTACTTTGGCTTTCTCAGTCTGTCCAACAATTCTCTGGGAAACAAAGGTCTAAAGAAGTTGTTAGACCTCTTACCTCAGCTTAGCAACATCCAGGAAATCAAGTAAGAATTTCTTAGAACTTACCTTTCCTCCCTTTTGTTTGCTTTAGATTTTTTTGTTCAAAGCTATTTCTGGCCATAAAACCAGTGCTTGTACCCTCTTTTTGGTGTAGTGTCAGTGAGAATGCAGTTAGCATGGAAGGGGTGGTGCTGCTAGCTGACACGCTCTGCTCACACAGGAACATGAGCGAAGTGAATATCAGGTATTCACTTCCCCTATTTTTCTTTCTTTCTTTCTTTCTTTCTTTCTCTCTCTTTTTATCTATTTATCTACAGTATATATCTCTGTGTCTATCTACCCACTGGGCACACACAGGTTGAATTAACGTTGTTTCCATATCATTTTAATGAAATTACGTTGAACCAATGTGGAATAGACATTGAATTGACATCTGTTCCCAGTGGATATCTATCTATCTATACATCAATCTATCTACAATGGGGCAAAAAAGTATTTAGTCAGCCACCAATTGTGCAATTTCTCCCACTTAAAAAGATGAGAGAGGCCTGTAATTTGCATCATAGGTACACTTCAACTATGACAGACAAAATGAGAAGAAAAAAAATCCAGAAAATCACATTGTAGGATTTTTAATGAATTTATTTCCAAATTATGGTGGAAAATAAGTATTTGGTCAATAACAAAAGTTTATCTCAATACTTTGTTATATACCCTTTGTTTGCAATGACAGAGGTCAAAACGTTTTCTGTAAGTCTTCACAAGGTTTTCACACACTGTTGCTGGTATTTTGGCCCATTCCTCCATGCAGATCTCCTCTAGAGCAGTGATGTTTTGGGGCTGTTGCTGGGCAACACAGACTTTCAACTCCCTCCAAAGATTTTCTATGGGGTTGAGAACTGGAGACTGGCTAGGCCACTCCAGGACATTGAAATGCTTCTTACCAAGCCACTCCTTCGTTGCCCGGGCGGTGTGTTTGGGATCATTGTCATGAAAGACCCAGCCACGTTTCATCTTCAATGCCCTTGCTGATGGAAGGAGGTTTTCACTCAAAATCTCACGATACATGGCCCCATTCATTCTTTCCTTTACACGGATCAGTCATCCTGGCCCCTTTGCAGAAAAACAGCCCCAAAGCATGGTGTTTCCACCCCCATGCTTCACAGTAGGTATGGTGTTCTTTGGATGCAACTCAGCATTCTTTGTCCTCCAAACACGACGAGTTGGGTTTTTACCAAAAAGTTATATTTTGGTTTCATCTGACCATATGACATTCTCCCAATCTTCTTCTGGATCATCCAAATGCTCTCTAGCAAACTTCAGATGGGCCTGGACATGTACTGGCTTAAGCAGGGGGACACATCTGGCACTGCAGGATTTGAGTCCTTGGCAGCGTAGTGTGTTACTGATGGTAGGCGTTGTTACTTTGGTCCCAGCTCTCTGCAGGTCATTCATTAGGTCCCCCCGTGTGGTTCTGGGATTTTTGCTCACCGTTCTTGTGATAATTTTGACCCCACGGGGTGAGATCTTGCGTGGAGCCCCTGATCGAGGGAGATTATCAGTGGTCTTGTATGTCTTCCATTTCCTAATAATTGCTCCCACAGTTGATTTCTTCAAACCAAGCTGCTTACCTATTGCAGATTCAGTCTTCCCAGCCTGGTGCAGGTCTACAATTTTGTTTCTGGTGTCCTTTGACAGCTCTTTGGTCTTGGCCATAGTGGAGTTTGGAGTGTGACTGTTTGAGGTTGTGGACAGGTGTCTTTTATACTGATAACAAGTTCAAACAGGTGCCATTAATACAGGTAATGAGTGGAGGACAGAGGAGCCTCTTAAAGAATAAGTTACAGGTCTGTGAGAGCCAGAAATCTTGCTTGTTTGTAGGTGACCACATACTTATTTTCCACCATAATTTGCAAATAAATTCATTAAATATCCTACAATGTGATTTTCTGGATTTTGTTTCTCATTTTGTCTGTCATAGTTGAAGTGTACCTATGATGAAAATTACAGGCCTCTCTCATCTTTATAAGTGGGAGAACTTGCACAATTGGTGGCTGACTAAATACTTTTTTGCCCCACTGTATCTACAGTATATATCTATCTATAGTATATATCTATCTATCTACAGTATATATCTTGTATGTCTGTCTGTCTGTGTCTCTATCTGTCTATATCCTTATCCTCTCTCTTGTGTAAAATGGGCATGGTAAAAAGTTATTGAAATCATATTATGTTTGATTAGTATTTTTTCTTTTTATACAAATGTTAAATTTATCAGTCATGGAGGGAAGAAGCTGTTCCTGAAATTCCATTCCAGTAAAAGGTAATAAAGTTGTTTCTGTCAGTATACCAATTCTGTATCTCATTTGGATGGTGTAGTCCAAATAACAACTCACTGAATCACTTTCATTTTAGAATACAATCAGAAGCACTCAGGACCTCACCAGATATGGAACAGGATAAGAAACTCAGGTAGGACACTAAAGTTTTAGACAGAAGTTTTAACATGCAAATTACTTTCTGAATTGCTGTTGTCCATTTAATATCCCATACACTTTACCCTGCAATATAATCCCAAGCTTGTGTTTTTTTTTAGTCTAACTCACAGTGATATCCAGGCCACTGACATGACCAGGCTGTGTAGAAGACTGGTACAGTGTCCCGGCCTACTGAAGCTAGAGTGAGTTCTTATTTTACCTCTAATTATGTCTATGTTCTGTCTCTGTCTTTCATGGTTAACTATAATATACTGTATTGTGCAATATAATGTATAGTTTCTATGTTCTACTCCCTCCCTCTTCTTAGTGTGTTACATGTATGATGTTTTCCTCCTTCTCAATCCTCTAAAACCATTCTGCCGGTCTGTTGTTTCAGTTTCTCCCATGGATCCCTCAAGGACGATGCCATTGAAAATCTATTGAATATCCTGCCTAAGATGACATCTCTTCAGCTGCTCAAGTGAGAATTCTTCACCCTGATCAGTAATGATAATCTCAGGGCCACAACACCAGTAAGGTGTTAATTTCTCATCATTCTTTTCCGCCCCTCTTCCCTGCCTTCCACAGTATAAGCCATGTCCAGATGTCTACGGACGGAGTGTTGTTATTGGTCAGATCTCTGATAGACTGTCAGCGTGTCAGAGCTGTGGAACTCAGGTATGTACGGTTCATCATTCATTCATGTGGTTCATACATTTGGGTTTCTATGCACAGTATGAACTGTGTTTATGTAAATTACCTTATATTTTGATGTACTTCTAAGGCCCCAAGGAGAAGCGTTCATCAAGTTTGTCAACGTGAAAGCAGAACAAGCAACTTGCAGGTGAATGCGGTTTATCTGCTCATACTGTTCCCATGTATAGAAATGTTATATTACATTACAGAAATAAGGTTTTAGGTTAATTAAGCTGTATTTAATCAGTCACATATAGTTATTCTTCTCTCTAACCTGGTTAAACCCTGATCTCCTGTCTGTCTGTCTGTCTATCTCTCTGCCACCTCTGCAGACTCACCCAGTACACACTGAGCAGTGGGGATGTGGAGAAACTCTCTGGGATCCTGGAGCAGTGTCCTCATTTGTCTGACCTGGAGTGAGTGTCCCTGTCCCTTTCCCTAATACACATCCCTGTCCCTGGGTCACTGCCCAAATTTTTACAAAAATAGCCGTGCTTATAAATGATGTACTCGCAACGACTGCACTGTATTCCCATAAATACCTTACACTACTAGAGTATATGCCTCAACCAATGGTCAAACTGTTTTCCCTCACTGAACATTTTAGGGTGTATTTTGTGGCTGTTTTTCAACACATTTTCAGCCAACCTTTCTCATAATGGATAATAACCCATTATTTTCAACGGTGCAGTTTATCCAGTAACCTCCTGAGAGACGAGGGAGTGAAGAGCTTTGTGGATTCTCTGCCAAGGCTGCGGATTGCCAGCTCAGTGAAGTAAGACTCATTGCAACACCCTTCCTTCCTTCAGTCCATACAGTGAACTCCATTACCACTAGTGCTGGTCTGCCTCCCTGAGTGCTAGCAGATGCATCTGTTCTAGCTTTATGGAGGTTAGTTGTGCTGCTTGTACAGCTGTATGTGTTTCTCTCTGCAGTCTTAATGATAACAGACTGACCCAGATGGGGGCGCTCTACCTGGTGAACACAGTGACGACCTGTGAGAAGGTGGCTGCAGTTGAAGTCAGGTAAAATTCTATTCAACAATACCATGTTGGCAAACTGAACATTTACTTGTCTAGACCCCCATATATAGTATGAAAGTCTGTGTCACTTTTTATGTCTGTCTGTAGTTTGGGAACTGAGGAGAGGTCGCTCATTCGCTTTGAACAGGAGAGTGACTGTGGCAAAACTCTGAGGTAGGACAACAAATCTACTACTTTCTACTCATAAAATCAGTTAAAGCAGTCACAGAAACACCATAGTGTAAACTCATTTAGCTAGTGGAACAGGAAGCATTGTTTATTTTGCTCCCAGAAAAATAAAACTCATATCGAAACTGAAAGGATTGCTTGTATAAATGATATCAAACCTCTTCCATATGACTCATGGCCATGACCTCTATCTCTTCAGTCTTTCACCTTCTCATTCTCTCTCTACTTCATGTTTCCTGAACCCTGCAGTCTGAGAGAGTGTCATTTTGGGGCTGACCATCTGCAGAGACTAGCAGAGATTCTGACACGCTGTGCTGCTCAGTTGATCAAGCTGAGGTGAGAATGGGACTGGGAGAATTGCTTTACCCAAGGTTATTATAGTAAATGACAACGAAAACAAATCATGAACAAACTATTTAGTAAACTGAAATGAAATAATTAACAAATCGGTTTGAATAAATAAAACTATACTAAAGCTATTACATTTGACTCCAAAATAAACTAAAATAGAAACATCATGAATTATGCTCAGTTTGATTTTTTCTTCAACTTTAGGCAAAACAATCTTTTCAATTTCAAGGTTTTCAAGACCTTGGTGGGTTTTAGCAACCAGGAGGTAACTGCAAAGAGGAGATAGCAATGTTTCAAATAGGCCTAGCTTGTGAATCACAATCACTAGCTAACACTAGCTAACAGGGGAAAAAAGTGGCTAGTTAGCTAATTTGATTCTTCTAACATGTACTACTAAAGTTAAAAAGCATTGTATTGGTGTAAACATCGGCGAGAGAGTTTCCATCCAACATATTTTTTACTCCAGTATTCCTTTTAAATCCAAGTCACATTGATATTGACTTTAATTTAAACCTAACCTAACCTATGACCTTACCTTACCTTATGTATTAGCCTACTGCCCTCCAGTTGCAAGAGGTAAAATCCTAAACCCCACCGCATAAAATTACACAACACAAATGGCTCCAAGCCTCCCACACATGCTTTCTGTCCTTAACATTATAACTAAAACTAATTCATATAAAAATTAAATATAACTATAACTAAAGAAAAAATAGCAAATTAGGTCTGAAAATGACCTAAAACTAAACTGAATTTCAAATAATAATTGAAAACGAATAGAAATTAACTCAAATTAAAAAACACAAAACTATAATAACTTTGGCTTGACCTTTGCGATAAATTAACCTGCAGCTCGTCAAATTTGATACCACTGAAATCGACAAAATTACAGAAGTGCAGTGTCTGACAATATGAGGAGAGGATAATGTGATTCTGGGTAATGATGCAGGGTGAGGAACAGTGTTTTCTGTCTTGTATGTAGGTTATCCAGTAACACCCTGCAGAGAGAAGGCCTACTGGCTCTGCAGAACAGCCTGACAACCCTGTCCTCATTACACACACTGGAGTGAGCCACACAAATGTACAGTTGAAGTCAGAAGTTTACATACACTTAGGTTGGAGTCATTAAAACTCGTTTTTCAACCACTCCACAAATTGTTAACAAACTATAGTTTTGGCAATTCGGTTAGGACATCTACTTTGTGCATGACACAAGTAATTTTTCCAACAAAAGTTTACAGACCGATTATTTCACTTAAAATTCACCTTATCACAATTCCAGTGGGTCAGAAGTTTACATACACTAAGTTGACTGTGCCTTTAAACAACTTGGAAAATTCCAGAAAATGATGTCATGGCTTTAGAAGATGTGAAGATGCTGGAGAACCATATACAAAAATATCTATATCCACAGTAAAACAAGTCCTATATTGACATAACCTGAAAGGCCGCTCAGCAAGGAAGAAGCCGCTGCTCCAAACCCGCCATAAAAAAAAGTCAGACTACAGTTTGCAACTGCACATGGGGACAAAGATCGCACTTTTTGACCATAATGACCATTGTTATGTTTGGATGAAAAAGGGGGAGGCTTGCAAGCCGAAGAGAATCATCCCAACCGTGAAGCACGAGGGTGGGGGTGCTTTGCTGCAGGAGGGTCTGGTGCACATCACAAAATAGATGTCATCATGAGGATGGAAGATTATGTGGATATATTGAAGCAACATCTCAAGACATTAGTCAGGAAATTAAAGCTTGGTCGCAAATGGGTCTTCCAAATGGACAATGACCCCAAACATACCTCCAAAGTTGTGGCAAAATAGCTTAAGGACAACAAAGTCAAGGTATTGGAGGGGCCATCACAAAGCCCTGACCTCAATCCTATAGAACATTTGTGGGCAGAACTGAAAAAGTGTGTGCGAGCAAGGAGTCCTACAAACCTGACTCAGTTACAGCAGCTCTGTCAGGAGGAATGGGCCAAAATTCACCCAACTTATTGTGGGAAGCTTGTGGAAGGCTACCTGAAATGTTTGACCCAAGTTAAACAATTTAAAGGCATTGCTATCAAATACTAATTGAGTGTATTTTAACTTCTGACCCACTGGGAATGTGATGAAAAAAATGAAAGCTGAAATAAATCATTCTCTCTACTATTATTCTGACATTTCACATTCTTAAAATAAAGTGGTGATCCTAACTGACCTAAGACAGAGAATTTTTACTAGGATTAAATGTCAGGGATTGTGAAAAACTGAGTTTAAATGTATTTGGCTAAGGTGTATGTAACCTTCTGACTTCAACTGTACACACCAAGTTATTGAATGCAAAATGAGTGCCTTTTTTACTCTGATTTACTTAAGGATAAGAAACAGCGGACTGAGTGTTCAAGTGATTGAAGACTTGGTGAAGCAGCTGAGGTGTGGTCACATCCAACGCTATATCAGGTGAGGAGGAGGATATGGGAATGGCATGTGGTGTCTGTGTATTTGTGTGTGGGATTTCTTGCATGAGTATGTAATGCCTCGGAGTTAAGTCTCTGTATTAATTTCCCATCAGTATTGAGGAGCCATGGATCACAGCAGAAGCAGCTGTAAACCTGCTCTCCTGCTGCTTGAACCTGAACCCCAACATACACACCATCGGGTCAGAATTCATTGTTTTTTATTTTACCTTTATTTAACTAGGCATGCCAGTTAAGAACAAATTGTTATTTACAATGGTGGCCTACTCCGTCCAAACCCGGACGACGCTGGGCCAATTGTGCTCCACCCTATGGGACTCCCAATCACAGCCGGATGTGATGCAGCCTGGATTCGAACCAGGGACTGCAGTGACGCCTCTTCCACTGAGATGCAGTGATTTAGAGCACTCCGCCAATCGCTGCGCCAACCAATGTTGGCATTCGGGCATTCATGTTGGCATTCGGGCATTCATGTTGACATTAGGTCATGTTTAAGTATAGGAAAGTAGAACATGACATGCATAATGGATGTGTGAACTTGTTTTGCAGGGTCAATAATTCCACTGTACATATTACTTTGGAAGAATGCCAAAATCCCACTGCTACCAGGTAAAGCTGCAAGACAATTACGTTGTCTATTTCCAAAATAATTTTTTAGATGCGAACATAAAGATAACACACACTTTCCGTTTTGACTGAGCTGCCTTTATTTGAGTTTCAGTGGTGGCACTTCTACAGACATGTCTGGCTCTCTGTCTACCGTGACCATAAGGTGAAAGCATCTTCCTCTATTATTCCTACATCAACAGGAATGTGTATGAGCTGGCTCAGAACTGGTTACTGCATTTGAGCTCTCCCTATCATATGCTCCTGACTCTTGTGTCTTTCAGCCTGGTAGACTGTGCAGTACAAGGGCACCACCTAGTGTCTCTGCAGACTGTGTTCCAGAGGTGTGTTCTGCTACAGGAACTAGAGTAAGTATCTGTGAGAAACAGACCTGGCAATACTTCGGACGTAGTGAAAGTGATTCTAATGTCTAATTTAGTTTTAAGTTATACATATTTCTTATTTTCCTCTTTAGTTTGTCATACAACAGCATTGGTAGAGTGGGAGCAGAGTTCATCTGCTCTGTCCTACCATCCTTAGCTAGTCTGAGGAAACTCAGGTAAGGCTGAAGTTATGGAATTTGGGTGTTGGAAAGGCTTTACAGGGTTTTGATGACCAAGGATGACTATCTTAGGCTACACATGAAAAACATGTATTTGATTTTTTCCTAGTCTGGAAACAAAAGAAACCTCTGAAGATGTGGTATTGCTCCTTGCCGAGGGGTTGTTGCAGGCTAAAAGCATTGAGAGCTTGAAGTAAGTGATTGTCATTCATCCCCTATGCCTACTTTTTATTTTTCGTTCCTGACCCTGACCTGTCACCACTCTCTCCTGTCTCCCTCAGTTTGTCTGGTCATATGATTACTGACAGAGAAGCTGTAGCTCTGACCAGAGCACTCCAAAACCTTCCTCATCTCAGAACAATCAAGTAAGAACTCTTGTATTATTGTATTCAACCACCTGGCCAGTGATACAACAATACTAATGCTGTGCCCTCTGTCCCCTAGTCTGTCTCTCTGCCATGGTTGGACACCAGCAGGGGCCTTGGAGCTGGTGAGAGGGCTGGGACGGTGCCTCTCTCTGGAAGGGATCAGGTCAATTATTATTATTGTTATTATTATTATTATTATTATTAAGGGCGTGAGTTAAATATCTGTATATCCTGTCCACAGCCTTGACTCTGTACAGCTGGATGAGGAGAGCACAGTGTGCCTGGCCCAAGGTCTCCATGCTATGACCTCCTTGAAGAGGCTGAAGTGAGTAGAGCTTCCTGACTGAGAATGTAGTGGGCTTTGCTGTGCCTGAGACAGATTTGGTGTAGAGTGTTATCTTTACCAATGATATGTGATCCGTCCCGTAGTCTGAATAATAAAGTTACCATGGTGACTGGATCCCCATGGGTGGGGGCCACTCTGGTCCTGCTGGCCTCTTTGGAGGGGCTCAGAGGGATGGAGGAGCTAGAGTGAGTAGAACCACGATAACACAAATGTCAAGTAGTATCTGACTTCTGCATGGACTAGACATCACGTTTGATGTGGTATTGTCAATGTGTATCTGGCCTGCAGGTTAGAGGGGATGAGGATTTCAGATAATGGAGTGGAGGAGCTTATCAAACACCTGCCCACCTGGACAGGCCTGAAGAAGATCAGGTAGGGATTATTGGACTGGAGGAATGGATGGGAAATGGCCCTGGACAAAAAATAGACTGCATCATTAATGTGTCAAATGAAGCTAAGATATGCATCAGGAATCTGTCACATGACCTGATCTTAGAACGTGTCAAAGTGTCAGCTAATATTCCAATGGGCTTCAACATTGGTGTGTGTGGGATTTAGGCAGACAGTTGTAGATGTATCAGAAAGGTATAAAGCTGGTTCAAAGTGCTGATTTATTTGTTATTGCAACGTCATTATATAATTATGTTTTCTCCATCACAAAGTCCAGCTTATTCTACTTCCTGAACTGTTGCAGAGGAAACATACTGCTGTAACACTATGAGATATGATATGAAATGGACACATTTTCCTCTCAATGATTAGAAGATGGAGAATGTTAGTCCATATCTCTATAGACTATATCAAACACACCACCAGCCTCTTTCCTTTTTTGTGTCTCAGCCTGTCAGGGAACTGCATCAGTGACCAAGCAGGAGAGAGGCTGGTCCAGGCCCTGACAACCTGCACAGCACTGGAGGAGCTCAAGTAAGGCCAAGCCCGAACTATCAATCCAAAGTGCCCTATTTCCACTGGGCTTTCACAATGACCAAAATAACATTTTGAATTTTGACTGCAAACAATGCACCGTCTGACCTATGACTTTATATCCCAGTCTGTCAAGGAATAATCTCAGCCTTGCCTGTGCTGCCAAGATGGGACAAGTTCTGCCCACTCTCACTCACTTCAGGGTTCTAGAGTAAGTCTATTACCATCCGTTTTTGTGTGTGGTTTGGGTCATGTTACATTTATTTATTGATTCTATGCCATGTAACTGCAACCCTAACCCTTGTTTATGTTCATGGTTGTGATTTTGTGAAAAGTCTCTCAGAGAACGAGATTGGTACAAAAGGATCTGTCAGTATCTCCAAAGCCTTGATCTCCATGAAGTATTTGACAAAGATACAGTAAGATATATATCTATGTGTAATCCGCTATAATAGATACTGTGTATTCCCTGCCCAAGAGACAAGCTTTTAATGTATTTAATGTACTAGTTGTCTTCCAGCTTGACCTCCATAGGGACTTCAGAGCTTGCTGGTCTGGCTGACAGCCTGGCTCACTGTGTCTGTGCAGAGGATGTCAGGTAAGGGAAATCCAGACAGCACAGAGCAATATTCATCATGATCCGAATATTCACGACTGATTTGACCATGTTTCCTCGCTCCCTTTTCACTCCCTGTCCATTTTGTCAGTTTTGCGTGGAATGATTGTGGAGATGATGTCGCAGTGAAGCTTGCCGAGGTTTTACCACAATGCCAGAAGCTAAGGAGACTTGAGTGAGTGCTAAGTGTACGCTTTTACATTGACATGTTTTCAAAGGATTTTATAATCAGATGTGTTTTTTTATGTCATTGATTTTAGTCTAGAGTCTAACAGTATCAGCACTATTGGAGCAGATGCACTTGCCAGAAGCTTACAGTCTTGTCCATCAGTTGAAGTGATCAGGTAAACATCTTGGAAGTTTTTTGTTGGTAAACTGTCAATTGTATAAATGTATTATACTGGCTATTAATTTGGATACTGCCTTTATTGTGTGCAATGCCATTTTTACAAATGTCCTCTCCCTGTGTTTGACCAGACTGTGGAGGAATTTTATTTCTACCAGTGATGCCCAGAAACTGAGACAGAGGGAGAAGAGGCTCAACTTCTCCTCCACATAGTCTAAGATCTAATCTCACTCATTCAGTGTGTCAGCAGAACAGTAAACTTGCACTTTTATTTTGGTTTTATGCACTTAAAGTTGATTTTGTTTACATGTCATCAAATTCAAAACAAACAATAATATCATCCAGGAGGAGGAGGAACAGTGAACCTTTATTCCAACCCTGGTAAGAGGATATAAGAGACAAATCTCCCTTTATACATCTTCCTTCCTCTTCCTGGACAATCAGCTCATAGTCTCTTTCCACTCTCGTATTTATTTCTGGATTGATTTTGAATCAGGAATTTATTGATTGTTTGTTTTGCTAAAAACAAATGTCCACCTCAGGTAGAAAGCATGAGCAAATGACTAATAACTCAAGTTTATGCTTCAGGTGTTCCTGCTCTCTATCTTGGTTTGTAAAACTTGAACTATTTATATGTTGATCTCTCTCCATATGTTAACTAAGCATTGAGGTAGAGTTGAAATATAGTTTTTCTGATGGAAACCACTGTTTGGTGTGATTTTTATTTCTTACACTTTAGTTCTCTTGCACTGCTGGATTCTAATGTCACTGCTCATGTTTAACTGTTGTGTTATTAGATGTATTTCTGCTCATCTGCTAATTTAGTTCTTATTCCTCACACTTGTTTTTGTAATGTTCATGTTTTAATCTCACGTGCACTTTGGTCTAATAAATTGTGAGACGTCTTTTTCATATTCCATGTAAATAGTGATTTTCTTTATCTGAACATACCTCTAGATGGCAATACACAACAGGAGGTTATATTGTGCATCAGTAGGGGAAATAAACTGGGTGCCTTCATTTGAAATGTTTAGAGTGTATTCTTTTTTTGTCTTGTTAATCTGACAAAATAACCCGAACTGACCAGAGAATTTTTACCCGACTCCGAATGGACCCAATGACAACTGGACCCGACCCATATCCTAGACCAGACTGGACCTGAGTGACAAAACAATTTTTCTATCAGCCAAGTTGCTCTTCTGGTTAACGAATAGTTCAATTCTTTATATGTTGGCTAAGCCTTCTATAAAGTCAATAAATTCACCTTATTAGTGTGAAATAAATATGCTATAGGCTATGCAGAGCCGGGTCCACTCAGTTCTATCAGCTGTAGTTACATAAACCCAGGACTTGATGACAATCAAACGACCTGACCCAATAGAAAAGTTAGACTTTTGGACCTGGACAATTGACTGTAGCTGCCTTAAGATGAATGCACCAACTAAGTTGCTCTAGATAAGAGCATCTGCTGAATGCACCAACTAAGTTGCTCTAGATAAGAGCATCTGCTGAATGCACCAACTAAGTTGCTCTAGATAAGAGCATCTGCTGAATGCACCAACTAAGTTGCTCTAGATAAGAGCATCTGCTGAATGCACCAACTAAGTTGCTCTAGATAAGAGCATCTGCTGAATGCACCAACTAAGTTGCTCTAGATCTGCTGAAGAGCATCTGCTGAATGCACCAACTAAGTTGCTCTAGATAAGAGCATCTGCTGAATGCACCAACTAAGTTGCTCTAGATAAGAGCATCTGCTGAATGCACCAACTAAGTTGCTCTAGATAAGAGCATCTGCTGAATGCACCAACTAAGTTGCTCTAGATAAGAGCATCTGCTGAATGCACCAACTAAGTTGCTCTAGATAAGAGCATCTGCTGAATGCACCAACTAAGTTGCTCTAGATAAGAGCATCTGCTGAATGTTTTACATACAGATCCCATATTACACTGTTGAATTATAAAATATGTCACAAATGAATCATTTGTGCAGTTCTTTATTAAAAATGTCGTTTTTTTGTTACATTTGACTGTGTAAAACCTAGCAGTACTAATTTATCTGCGAGTGAGATTGATATATATTATCAGGACTCCGGATAAGACCCAGATGCAGACAGTTCGAATCCCAGATGTTTATCACAAAACGGGGCAGGCGAACGACTGGTCAAGGGACGGTCAACACGCTGGTAGGCTTTACAAGACGAACTGTCAATAGACACAGAAAACACAGGTATACATGCACAGGGGATATTGGGGGAAATGGGCGACACCTGGTGGGAGGTGGAGACAAGCACAAGAAGGGTGAAACGGATCAGGGTGTGACATTTTTAGCGTTTTGAAAAAAAACATTTGTCTCTGAAATGAAACCATCAAGTGATAGATTTTAAACAAATACTGTCATTGAACATGCCAATGATTAGATAGTGAAAAAAGAATATCTTCCATAAGTTATTTAATCAATAAAAGCTCATTTACCAACATTTCTGAAAATGGATACATACATTATAGCGTTTTGGAACTAAACTCTTCAGTCAGAGCTGTCACTGGCGCCTACAACGCCCAGACTATCTTAGGTCGTATCGTTACATCAAAAAGCAAAATCGGCTATTTATCAGAAACAAAACACTAACCCTAACCACAAGTTGCAAAAAACGTACACCGAGTGTACCAAACATATTGAGTTGCACCTCCACCCACCCCCCCTTTTCCCTCAGAACAGCCTCAATTCAATTCGTCGGTTCATGGACTCAACAAGTTGTCCAACGCGTTCCACAGGGATGCTGGCCCATGTTGACTCCAATGCTTCCCGCAGTTGTGTCAAATCGGCTGGATGTCCTTTGGGTGGTGGAGCATTCTGAATACACAAGGGAAACTGTTGAGCGTGAAATACCCTGCAGCGTTGCCGTTCTTGACACACCGCCAGGCACCTACTTCCATATCCCATTCAAAAGCACTCAAATATTTTGTCTTGCCCGTTCACCTTCTGAATGGCACAATCCATGTCTCAATTGTCACATGGTTTAGAAATCTTTCTTTAACCTTTCTCCCCCCTTCATCTATACAGATTGAAGTGGATTTAACAAGTGACATCTATAAGGGATCATAGCTTTCACCTGGATTCACCTGGTCAGTCTATTTCATGGAAAGAGCATGTTTTGTATCGTCAGTGCATACATTTGAGTGTAAATGTGTAAAACAAATGTAATATATGCTTATTTTGGGGAATTAAAAACAAAAACGTGTGTTACAAAGTGTTAAGGAAAGAAAATATGTTACTGCTTGTGCTTGACATATTTTAAAGATAAATATATGTTGGGGCTTTTAGGGTTAACTTGAATGGAAACAGTCATGTACCCTAATATACTGTACTTATGTGTCAAACGCATTGGGCTATAACATTCGGCCCTGATGAATGATTACACAATAATAGTCTATGTTAAGAAAAATATGTAGCTATTCCTGAACCAGAGCATTTATGTTCTCATTTCGCTGAAGGCAATTATCAACTGAAAATAGGGGAGAGCGTGTGATTGAGTCGGGTGGAGTTGCAATGCGCGACCACTTCAATTGCTCCACTACGCCACTCCGCGAGAGACTGTCACAGACCAGAATGACCTCCCCTCGCTGCCAACCACAACAATTTGTATTCCCTTGATTATATGTATTGGACATCATGAAAATAACGTCAATTTGTGCATAGAAAGAAAAGTGTTAAAGTTATCAAGAGGAAGCGTTCTTCAGAGAAGAACGTAAAAAATCACATTTACCAAGGTAAGTGAATATTGGGACACTTGTGTATTTTTTATCCTATGCGATTTAACGATATTCATATATTATGTCTCGAAACATGTCAATTAAGTAAATGTCTCTTTTAATAAAAAATGCAATGTGTTCCAATGTGTGCTGACTGAAATATTGTCAGTGTATTTGGGATATTGATTGATTGTAATTTTAATGTTCAATGTACTGCTTCCTGAAATTGCAAACTGATGCAAATGTTTATGGTGGCACACAGGATATGTCAAATGTTAATGTGAAAAGAAAGCACAAAGCTCAAGCTGTCAACCACAAGAGGAAACCGAGTCAGTTGTCACTAGTTCTAAAGTAGAAATGTCGGTCTCCTCTGAGACTCGTGTCTTTACTTCTCTGGTTCACTCTTATCTGTCTATTAAAAAGGGACACTCTCTCTTTCTGTATCTATGTTTGCTCCATCTTCCTCTGGATTTACCTGTGCTCATCCCTTTTGTTGGTAGTTCAAATCTATTCTGAAATGTTTTGAATTTCCATTGTATGCAACCATCAAAATTCTCACCCACCCCCATAAGTATTCTCAAGTGACATTTGCTCTCACGGTAGATGAGATGATGCAGTCAGTCTAGTCCTTCAGCACTGAGATTAGTGAAAATGGGAATTCAGTTTTCAGCTTGAGTTGACAATTGTCTTGATTGATAGTCATCTCGATAGATCTATATGTGTTGATTTAGCCTGGACCATTTGACCAAGATTTTATTTTTTATTTTACTAGGCAAGTCAGTTAAGAACAAATTCTTATTTTCAATGACGGCCTAGGAACAGTGGGTTAACTGCCTGTTCAGGGGCAGAAAGACAGATTTGTACCTCGTCAGCTCGGGGATTTGAACTTGCAACCTTTCGGTTACTAGTCCAACACTCTAACCACTAGGCTACCCAAGATAAAGTCCCTAGTTACTGGCCCAATACCCATTTTAATATTTTTACCATCTGAATAAATGGTCTGAGAAAAGTTTTCCTGCTTATTAGAACAGCACAAGGGGCATCTCAGGGGCCCTTTATGTTTGCAGAAAACCAGACCTGTATTTATCTGTGAGGTCACTTCCTTCCACCACACTGAACACAGAGAGGAGAACAACATGATACTGAGGATGGTGACTTGGGTCTGTAACTCTTTTAGGTAGCCTACTGTGCTCAAATCAGTTTTCAGTGTGTGATTATATAATGGAATATTCAGCGACGCACATGGCAAAATGTAAACTAATAGGTTAAAGTATCAAAGATTTGATTTGAACTTCAATATGCCTACAGTGTGTGGCATTGTTTATTTTAGAATTCAAGTCACTGAGACAGTTAGACTCTAGTCTAACTAGACTCTAGTCACTAATTCAGATCCTGTAGTCTTTCCCCATTTCCTACTACCCCACAAATATGCGTATCGTACTTTGCCCAGAGCTTTGCCTTAGGTGTGAAGAATGTGTTAACTCCAGTGACTGTAATGTTGGATGGGCTGTTTGGGGATATGGAGTGGGTTATCATCCTCATTATTTTCGGTATGTGAGCAAGGCTATGCTGATGTCTTCTGTATAATATTTTTGCTGATACCAAAACAACATTTAACTGTTTACATTATACAAGCAATTGAGAATATGATACTTTACTTTTGTACACTTGCTTGCGAATCCATCCATCCATGAAGATGCTTATGATTTGGTTGGAAGTGTGTGATGTGTTTATGATGCTGTACACTTCAGTATGCTCCCATTGTACACTTTTGCTTTGGTTGAACCTTTCGATGGAACGAGTGTCATAGAGAGCCCCATATACGACCTTTAGATGGAACGAGCGTCATAAAGAGCCTCATATATGACCTTTAGATGGAACGAGTGTCATAAAGAGCCCCATATATGACCTTTAGATGGAACGAGCGTCATAAAGAGCCTCATATATGACCTTTAGATGGAACGAGCGTCATAGAGAGCCCCATATATGACCTTTAGATGGAACGAGCGTCATAGAGCGCCTCATATATGACCTTTAGATGGAACGAGTGTCATAAAGAGCCCCATATATGACCTTTAGATGGAACAAGCGCCATAGAGAGCCTCATATATGACCTTTAGATGGAACGAGCGTCATAGAGCGCCTCATATATGACCTTTAGATGGAACGAGTGTCATAAAGAGCCCCATATATGACCTTTAGATGGAACAAGCGCCATAGAGAGCCTCATATATGACCTTTAGATGGAACGAGCATCATAGAGAGCCCCATATATGACCTTTAGATGGAACGAGCATCATAGAGAGCCTCATATATGACCTTTAGATGGAACGAGCGTCATAGAGAGCCCCATATATGACCTTTAAATGGAACGAGTGTCATAAAGAGCCCCATATATGACCTTTAGATGGAACGAGCGTCATAGAGAGCCCCATATATGACCTTTAGATGGAACGAGTGTCATAAAGAGCCTCATATATGAACTTTAGATGGAATGAGCGTCATAGAGAGCCCCATATATGACCTTTAGATGGAACGAGTGTCATAAAGAGCCCCATATATGACCTTTAGATAGAACGAGCGTCATAGAGAGCCTCATATATGACCTTTAGATGGAACGAGCATCATAAAGAGCCCCATATATGACCTTTAGATGGAACGAGTGTCATAAAGAGCCCCATATATGACCTTTAGATGGAACGAGCGTCATAGAGAGCCCCATATATGACCTTTAGATGGAACGAGCGTCATAAAGAGCCCCATATATGACCTTTAGATGGAACGAGTGTCATAAAGAGCCCCGAAAGCCAAGTCAACAAACAGGTCACTGACCATCTCGAATCCCACCGTACCTTCTCCGCTATGCAATCTGGTTTCCGAGCCGGTCACGGGTGCACCTCAGCCACACTCAAGGTACTAAACGACATCATAACCGCCATCGATAAAAGACAGTACTGTGCAGCCGTCTTCATCGACCTTGCCAAGGCTTTCGACTCTGTCAATCACCATATTCTTATCGGCAGACTCAGTAACCTCGGTTTTTCGGATGACTGCCTTGCCTGGTTCACCAATTACTTTGCAGACAGAGTTCAGTGTGTCAAATCGGAGGGCATGCTGTCCGGTCCTCTGGCAGTCTCTATGGGGTGCCACAGGGTTCAATTCTCGGGCCGACTCTTTCTCTGTATATATCAATGATGTTGCTCTTGCTGCGGGTGATTCCCTGATCCACCTCTACGCAGACGACACCATTCTATATACTTTAGGCCCGTCATTGGACAATGTGCTATCTAACCTCCAAACGAGCTTCAATGCCATACAACACTCCTTCCGTGGCCTCCAACTGCTCTTAAACGCTAGTAAAACCAAATGCATGCTTTTCAACCGATCGCTGCCTGCACCCGCATGCCCGACTAGCATCACCACACTGGATGGTTCCGACCTTGAATATGTGGACACCTATAAGTACCTAGGTGTCTGGCTAGACTGCAAACTCTCCTTCCAGACCCATATCAAACATCTCCAATCGAAAATCAAATCAAGAGTCGGCTTTCTATTCCGCAACAAAGCCTCCTTCACTCACGCTGCCAAGCGTACCCTAGTAAAACTGACTATCCTACCGATCCTCGACTTCGGCGATGTCATCTACAAAATTGCTTCCAACACTCTACTCAGCAAACTGGATGCAGTTTATCACAGTGCCATCCGTTTTGTCACTAAAGCACCTTATACTACCCACCACTGCGACTTGTATGCTCTAGTCGGCTGGCCCTCGCTACATATTCGTCGCCAGACCCACTGGCTCCAGGTCATCTACAAGGCCATGCTAGGTAAAGCTCCGCCTTATCTCAGTTCACTGGTCACGATGGCAACACCCATCCGTAGCACGCGCTCCAGCAGGTGTATCTCACTGATCATCCCTAAAGCCAACACCTCATTCGGCCGCCTTTCATTCCAGTACTCTGCTGCCTGTGACTGGAACGAATTGCAAAAATCGCTGAAGTTGGAGACTTTTATCTCCTCACCAACTTCAAACATCTGCTATCTGAGCAGCTAACCGATCGCTGCAGCTGTACATAATTTATTGGTAAACAGCCCACCCATTTTCACCTACCTCATCCCCACAGTTTTTATTTATTTACTTTTCTGCTCTTTTGCACACCAATATCTCTACCTGTACATGATCATCTGATCATTTATCACTCCAGTGTTAATCTGCAATATTGTAATTATTCGCCTACCTCCTCATGCCTTTTGCACACATTGTATATAGACTCCCCCTTTTTTTCTACTGTGTTATTGACTTGTTAATTGTTTACTCCATGTGTAACTCTGTGTTGTCTGTTCACACTGCTATGCTTTATCTTGGCCAGGTCGCAGTTGCAAATGAGAACTTGTTCTCAACTAGCCTACCTGGTTAAATAAAGGTGAAAAAAAAAAAAAATAATAAATAAATAAATATGACCTTTAGATGGAACGAGCGTCATAGAGAGCCCCATATATGACCTTTAGATGGAACGAGCGTCATAGACAGTCCCATAGATGACCTTTAGATGGAACGAGCGTCATAGACAGTCCCATAGATGACCTTTAGATGGAACGAGTGTCATAGAGAGCCTCATATATGACCTTTAGATGGAACGAGCGTCATAGAGAGCCTCATATATGACCTTTAGATGGAACGAGCGTCATAGAGAGCCTCATATATGACCTTTAGATGGAACGAGCGTCATAGAGAGCCCCATATATGACCTTTAGATGGAACGAGCGTCATAGAGAGCCTCATATATGACCTTTAGATGGAACGAGTGTCATAAAGAGCCCCATATACGACCTTTAGATGGAACGAGCGTCATAGAGAGCCTCATATATGACCTTTAGATGGAACGAGCGTCATAGAGAGCCTCATATATGACCTTTAGATGGAACGAGCGTCATAGAGAGCCCCATATATGACCTTTAGATGGAACGAGCGTCATAGAGCGCCTCATATATGACCTTTAGATGGAACGAGTGTCATAAAGAGCCCCATATATGACCTTTAGATGGAACAAGCGCCATAGAGAGCCTCATATATGACCTTTAGATGGAACGAGCGTCATAGAGAGCCTCATATATGACCTTTAGATGGAACGAGCGTCATAGAGAGCCCCATATACAACCTTTAGATGGAACGAGCATCATAGAGAGCCCCATATATGACCTTTAGATGGAACGAGCATCATAGAGAGCCTCATATATGACCTTTAGATGGAACGAGCGTCATAGAGAGCCCCATATATGACCTTTATATGGAACGAGTGTCATAAAGAGCCCCATATATGACCTTTAGATGGAACGAGCGTCATAGAGAGCCCCATATATGACCTTTAGATGGAACGAGTGTCATAAAGAGCCTCATATATGAACTTTAGATGGAATGAGCGTCATAGAGAGCCCCATATATGACCTTTAGATGGAACGAGTGTCATAAAGAGCCCCATATATGACCTTTAGATAGAACGAGCGTCATAGAGAGCCTCATATATGACCTTTAGATGGAACGAGCATCATAAAGAGCCCCATATATGACCTTTAGATGGAACGAGTGTCATAAAGAGCCCCATATATGACCTTTAGATGGAACAAGCGTCATAGAGAGCCCCATATATGACCTTTAGATGGAACGAGCGTCATAAAGAGCCCCATATATGACCTTTAGATGGAACGAGTGTCATAAAGAGCCCCGAAAGCCAAGTCAACAAACAGGTCACTGACCATCTCGAATCCCACCGTACCTTCTCCGCTATGCAATCTGGTTTCGAGCCGGTCACGGGTGCACCTCAGCCACACTCAAGGTACTAAACGACATCATAACCGCCATCGATAAAAGACAGTACTGTGCAGCCGTCTTCATCGACCTTGCCAAGGCTTTCGACTCTGTCAATCACCATATTCTTATCGGCAGACTCAGTAACCTCGGTTTTTCGGATGACTGCCTTGCCTGGTTCACCAATTACTTTGCAGACAGAGTTCAGTGTGTCAAATCGGAGGGCATGCTGTCCGGTCCTCTGGCAGTCTCTATGGGGGTGCCACAGGGTTCAATTCTCGGGCCGACTCTTTTCTCTGTATATATCAATGATGTTGCTCTTGCTGCGGGTGATTCCCTGATCCACCTCTACGCAGACGACACCATTCTATATACTTTAGGCCCGTCATTGGACAATGTGCTATCTAACCTCCAAACGAGCTTCAATGCCATACAACACTCCTTCCGTGGCCTCCAACTGCTCTTAAACGCTAGTAAAACCAAATGCATGCTTTTCAACCGATCGCTGCCTGCACCCGCATGCCCGACTAGCATCACCACACTGGATGGTTCCGACCTTGAATATGTGGACACCTATAAGTACCTAGGTGTCTGGCTAGACTGCAAACTCTCCTTCCAGACCCATATCAAACATCTCCAATCGAAAAATCAAATCAAGAGTCGGCTTTCTATTCCGCAACAAAGCCTCCTTCACTCACGCTGCCAAGCGTACCCTAGTAAAACTGACTATCCTACCGATCCTCGACTTCGGCGATGTCATCTACAAAATTGCTTCCAACACTCTACTCAGCAAACTGGATGCAGTTTATCACAGTGCCATCCGTTTTGTCACTAAAGCACCTTATACTACCCACCACTGCGACTTGTATGCTCTAGTCGGCTGGCCCTCGCTACATATTCGTCGCCAGACCCACTGGCTCCAGGTCATCTACAAGGCCATGCTAGGTAAAGCTCCGCCTTATCTCAGTTCACTGGTCACGATGGCAACACCCATCCGTAGCACGCGCTCCAGCAGGTGTATCTCACTGATCATCCCTAAAGCCAACACCTCATTCGGCCGCCTTTCATTCCAGTACTCTGCTGCCTGTGACTGGAACGAATTGCAAAAATCGCTGAAGTTGGAGACTTTTATCTCCCTCACCAACTTCAAACATCTGCTATCTGAGCAGCTAACCGATCGCTGCAGCTGTACATAATTTATTGGTAAACAGCCCACCCATTTTCACCTACCTCATCCCCACAGTTTTTATTTATTTACTTTTCTGCTCTTTTGCACACCAATATCTCTACCTGTACATGATCATCTGATAATTTATCACTCCAGTGTTAATCTGCAATATTGTAATTATTCGCCTACCTCCTCATGCCTTTTGCACACATTGTATATAGACTCCCCCTTTTTTTCTACTGTGTTATTGACTTGTTAATTGTTTACTCCATGTGTAACTCTGTGTTGTCTGTTCACACTGCTATGCTTTATCTTGGCCAGGTCGCAGTTGCAAATGAGAACTTGTTCTCAACTAGCCTACCTGGTTAAATAAAGGTGAAAAAAAAAATAATAATAATAAAAAAAATATGACCTTTAGATGGAACGAGCGTCATAGAGAGCCCCATATATGACCTTTAGATGGAACGAGCGTCATAGACAGTCCCATAGATGACCTTTAGATGGAACGAGTGTCATAGAGAGCCTCATATATGACCTTTAGATGGAACGAGCGTCATAGAGAGCCTCATATATGACCTTTAGATGGAACGAGCGTCATAGAGAGCCTCATATATGACCTTTAGATGGAACAAGCGTCATAGAGAGCCCCATATATGACCTTTAGATGGAACGAGCGTCATAGAGAGCCTCATATATGACCTTTAGATGGAACGAGTGTCATAAAGAGCCCCATATACGACCTTTAGATGGAACGAGCGTCATAGAGAGCCTCATATATGACCTTTAGATGGAACGAGCGTAGAGCCTCATATATGACCTTTAGATGGAACGAGCGTCATAGAGAGCCTCATATATGACCTTTAGATGGAGCCTCATATACGATGGAACGTCATAGAGAGCCTCATATATGACCTTTAGATGGAACGAGCGTCATAGAGAGCCTCATATACGACCTTTAGATGGAACGAGCGTCATAGAGAGCCCCATATATGACCTTTAGATGGAACGAGCGTCATAGAGAGCCTCATATATGACCTTTAGATGGAACGAGCGTCATAGAGAGCCTCATATATGACCTTTAGATGGAACGAGCGTCATAGAGAGCCCCATATATGACCTTTAGATGGAAGAGCCTCATATATGACCTTTAGATGGAACGCAGCGTCATAGAGAGCCCCATATATGACCTTTAGATAGAACGAGCCTCCCATATATGACCTTTAGATAGAACGAGCGTCATAGAGAGCCCCATATATGACCTTTAGATAGAACGAGTGTTATAGAGAGCCCCATATACGACCTTTAGATGGAACGAGTGTCATAGAGAGCCCCATATATGACCTTTAGATAGAACGAGCGTCATAGAGAGCCCCATATACAACCTTTACATGGAACGAGCATCATAGAGAGCCCCATATATGACCTTTAGATGGAACGAGCATCATAGAGAGCCTCATATATGACCTTTAGATGGAACGAGCGTCATAGAGAGCCCCATATATGACCTTTATATGGAACGAGTGTCATAAAGAGCCCCATATATGACCTTTAGATGGAACGAGCGTCATAGAGAGCCCCATATATGACCTTTAGATGGAACGAGTGTCATAAAGAGCCTCATATATGAACTTTAGATGGAATGAGCGTCATAGAGAGCCCCATATATGACCTTTAGATGGAACGAGTGTCATAAAGAGCCCCATATATGACCTTTAGATAGAACGAGCGTCATAGAGAGCCTCATATATGACCTTTAGATGGAACGAGCATCATAAAGAGCCCCATATATGACCTTTAGATGGAACGAGTGTCATAAAGAGCCCCATATATGACCTTTAGATGGAACGAGCGTCATAGAGAGCCCCATATATGACCTTTAGATGGAACGAGCGTCATAAAGAGCCCCATATATGACCTTTAGATGGAACGAGTGTCATAAAGAGCCCCGAAAGCCAAGTCAACAAACAGGTCACTGACCATCTCGAATCCCACCGTACCTTCTCCGCTATGCAATCTGGTTTCCGAGCCGGTCACGGGTGCACCTCAGCCACACTCAAGGTACTAAACGACATCATAACCGCCATCGATAAAAGACAGTACTGTGCAGCCGTCTTCATCGACCTTGCCAAGGCTTTCGACTCTGTCAATCACCATATTCTTATCGGCAGACTCAGTAACCTCGGTTTTTCGGATGACTGCCTTGCCTGGTTCACCAATTACTTTGCAGACAGAGTTCAGTGTGTCAAATCGGAGGGCATGCTGTCCGGTCCTCTGGCAGTCTCTATGGGGGTGCCACAGGGTTCAATTCTCGGGCCGACTCTTTTCTCTGTATATATCAATGATGTTGCTCTTGCTGCGGGTGATTCCCTGATCCACCTCTACGCAGACGACACCATTCTATATACTTTAGGCCCGTCATTGGACAATGTGCTATCTAACCTCCAAACGAGCTTCAATGCCATACAACACTCCTTCTGTGGCCTCCAACTGCTCTTAAACGCTAGTAAAACCAAATGCATGCTTTTCAACCGATCGCTGCCTGCACCCGCATGCCCGACTAGCATCACCACACTGGATGGTTCCGACCTTGAATATGTGGACACCTATAAGTACCTAGGTGTCTGGCTAGACTGCAAACTCTCCTTCCAGACCCATATCAAACATCTCCAATCGAAAATCAAATCAAGAGTCGGCTTTCTATTCCGCAACAAAGCCTCCTTCACTCACGCTGCCAAGCGTACCCTAGTAAAACTGACTATCCTACCGATCCTCGACTTCGGCGATGTCATCTACAAAATTGCTTCCAACACTCTACTCAGCAAACTGGATGCAGTTTATCACAGTGCCATCCGTTTTGTCACTAAAGCACCTTATACTACCCACCACTGCGACTTGTATGCTCTAGTCGGCTGGCCCTCGCTACATATTCGTCGCCAGACCCACTGGCTCCAGGTCATCTACAAGGCCATGCTAGGTAAAGCTCCGCCTTATCTCAGTTCACTGGTCACGATGGCAACACCCATCCGTAGCACGCGCTCCAGCAGGTGTATCTCACTGATCATCCCTAAAGCCAACACCTCATTCGGCCGCCTTTCATTCCAGTACTCTGCTGCCTGTGACTGGAACGAATTGCAAAAATCGCTGAAGTTGGAGACTTTTATCTCCCTCACCAACTTCAAACATCTGCTATCTGAGCAGCTAACCGATCGCTGCAGCTGTACATAATTTATTGGTAAACAGCCCACCCATTTTCACCTACCTCATCCCCACAGTTTTTATTTATTTACTTTTCTGCTCTTTTGCACACCAATATCTCTACCTGTACATGATCATCTGATCATTTATCACTCCAGTGTTAATCTGCAATATTGTAATTATTCGCCTACCTCCTCATGCCTTTTGCACACATTGTATATAGACTCCCCCTTTTTTTCTACTGTGTTATTGACTTGTTAATTGTTTACTCCATGTGTAACTCTGTGTTGTCTGTTCACACTGCTATGCTTTATCTTGGCCAGGTCGCAGTTGCAAATGAGAACTTGTTCTCAACTAGCCTACCTGGTTAAATAAAGGTGAAAAAAAAAAAAAAAAAAAAAAAAAGACCTTTAGATGGAACGAGCGTCATAGAGAGCCCCATATATGACCTTTAGATGGAACGAGCGTCATAGACAGTCCCATAGATGACCTTTAGATGGAACGAGTGTCATAGAGAGCCTCATATATGACCTTTAGATGGAACGAGCGTCATAGAGAGCCTCATATATGACCTTTAGATGGAACGAGCGTCATAGAGAGCCTCATATATGACCTTTAGATGGAACGAGCGTCATAGAGAGCCCCATATATGACCTTTAGATGGAACGAGCGTCATAGAGAGCCTCATATATGACCTTTAGATGGAACGAGTGTCATAAAGAGCCCCATATACGACCTTTAGATGGAACGAGCGTCATAGAGAGCCTCATATATGACCTTTAGATGGAACGAGCGTCATAGAGAGCCTCATATATGACCTTTAGATGGAACGAGCGTCATAGAGAGCCTCATATATGACCTTTAGATGGAACGAGCGTCATAGAGAGCCTCATATATGACCTTTAGATGGAACGAGCGTCATAGAGAGCCTCATATACGACCTTTAGATGGAACGAGCGTCATAGAGAGCCCCATATATGACCTTTAGATGGAACGAGCGTCATAGAGAGCCTCATATATGACCTTTAGATGGAACGAGCGTCATAGAGAGCCTCATATACGACCTTTAGATGGAACGAGCGTCATAGAGAGCCCCATATATGACCTTTAGATGGAACGAGCGTCATAGAGAGCCTCATATATGACCTTTAGATGGAACGAGCGTCATAGAGAGCCCCATATATGACCTTTAGATAGAACGAGCGTCATAGAGAGCCCCATATATGACCTTTAGATAGAACGAGCGTCATAGAGAGCCCCATATATGACCTTTAGATAGAACGAGTGTTATAGAGAGCCCCATATACGACCTTTAGATGGAACGAGTGTCATAGAGAGCCCCATATATGACCTTTAGATAGAACGAGCGTCATAGAGAGCCCCATATATGACCTTTAGATAGAACGAGCGTCATAGAGAGCCCCATATATGACCTTTAGATAGAACGAGCGTCATAGAGAGCCCCATATACGACCTTTAGATGGAACGAGTGTCATAGAGAGCCCCATATATGACCTTTAGATGGAACGAGCGTCATAGAGAGCCCCATATACGGCGCCTACATATGAACCATATCAGAAAATGACAATGTAGAAAAAATGGCATTTTGGTTTTATTTTTTTATTTTCAGTGTTCATTATAATCTTACAATGCATTACTTCATTTCATTACTTATAGTATAAATACAGTGCATTTGGAAAGTATGCAGACCCCTTCACTTTTTCCACATTTTATTATGTTACAGCCTTATTCTACAATGGAAAAAAATGTTCTTGTCAATCTACACGCAATACCCCATAATGACAAAGTGAAAACAGTTTTTTTGATATTTGTGCAAATGTATTAAAAATAAAAACAGAAATACCTTATTTACATAAGTATTCAGACTCAAAATTGAGCTCAGGTGCATCCTGTTTCCATTGATCATCCTTGAGATGTTTCATCAACTTAATTGATTGTGCATGATTTTGAAAGGCACACACCTGTCTATATAAGGTCCCACGGTTGACAGTGCCCGTCAGAGCAAAAACTAAGCCATGAGGTCAAAGGAAATGTCTGTAGAGCTCTGAGACAGGATTATTTAGAGGCACAGATCTGGGGAACGGTACCAAAAAATGTCTGCAGCATTGAAGGTTCCCAACAACACAGTGGCCTCCGTCATTCTTAAATGGAAGAAGTTTGGAAACACCAAGACTCTTCCTAGAGCTGGCCGCCCGGCAACACTGAGAAATCGGGGGAGAAGGGTCTTGGTCAGGGAGGTGACCAAGAACCCGATGGTCACTCTGACAGAGCTCCAGAGTTGCTCTATGGAGATGGGAGAACCTTCCAGAAGGACAACCATCTCTGCAGCACTCCACCAATCAGGCCTTTATGGTGGAGTGACCAGACCGAAGCCACTCCTCAGTAAAAGACACATGACAGCTCGCTTGGAGTTTGCCAAAAGGTACCTAAAGGACTCTCGGACCATGAGAAACAAGATTCTCTGGTCTGATGAAACCAAGATGACATGAATGCCAAGCGTCACTTCTGGAGGAAACCATGTGGGGATGTTTTTCAGCCGCAGGGACTGTGAGACTAGTCAGGATGGAGGGAAAGATGAACGGAGCAAAGTATAGAGCGATCCTTGATGAGCACTCAGGACCTCAGACTGGGGGCGAAGGTTCACCTTACAAAAGGACAACGACCCTAAGTACACAGCCAAGACAACGCAGGAGTGGCTTCGGGACAAGTCTCTGAATGTCCTTGAGTGGCCCAGCCAGAGCCCAGACTTGAACCTGATCAAACATCTCTGGAGAGACCTGAAAATAGCTGTGCAGCGACGCTCCCCATCTAACCTGACAGAGTTTGAGAGGATCTGCAGAGAATAATGGGAGAAACTCCTCATATACAGGTGTGCCAAGCTTATAGCGTCCTACCCAAGAAGACTCGAGGCTGTAATTGGTGCCAAAGGTGCTTCAACAAAGTACTGAGTAAAGGGTCTGAGTACTTAAAGTATGTTAATGTGATATTTCTGTTGTTTAAAAAAAAAAAAAATGTACAATTTGCTTTGTCATTATGGGGTATTCTGTGTAGATGATGAGGGAAAAAACAATTGAATCCATTATAGAATAAGACACGTAACAAAATGTGGAAAAAGTCAAAGGGTCTGAATACTTCCCAAATGCACTGTATGCAGTCCTAAATCTGTGATCTGTTGGTATTATACTCAATTTCCTATACCCTGGTTCCACTAGCACCAGCAGTGGAGGGAGGGTCTTACACAATGGCAAATCAGTATCTTAGCAACAAGAGCCCTTACCACACTCCTCATGTCCTTACATTACATTACCTGTGTATGAATGTTTGACAGAGTACAGCTTTTATTCTCTCATATGACACATGAAGGACCCCTGTAGATCACTTATTCTGCATGCGACCCTGACCTTTGTTCTTCATGCAGCTGAATTGATTCATTCAACTCTCTGAATACTGCACATGGATCAAATATGTGTTTTATGTTCTATTGAATTTGGAATATGAGAATTTATGATAGGTCCCAAATTCTCTGTCATTAACCGCCCTGCATTAAACATCCTCATGTTTTTGTGTATCTCTCTATCTTATTTTGAACCTGTGAGTCTCTACAGAATGCTCCATGCTACAGTAATGTCATTCATAGTGGTGTTTCTCTGTGCTGTGTGTGTTCCTAGTCTGTGGGAGGGCTGACACTGCTGCGAGCATGGCCTACACGCTTGGCACGGGGCTTGACTCTGGGCCAGCCATGGTTCCCCAGAATTGCGTCACTAGGGTGGAGCTGTCCGTGTGCTGTGGCAACCTGCTGGACAGAGACGTGGCCTCCAAGTCTGACCCCTTCTTAGTGCTCTTCCACGAGGTGGACAGCAACTGGGTTGAGGTGAGGAGGGGAGAGGAGGGATGGGCAAGTCTGGGAAAGGTCGAGGGGATCAGTTATAAAGGAAGAGAAAAGGAGAAATGACTGTTGGAAAAGTGGAAGGAATTAAGGATTGTAGGGGTTGAATAAAGTGGTGAAGTAAACCACTTGAGAGGGTGAAATAATCATTAATAAATATCCTCTGACTGTTGATTGCGCTCAATGTTTTATCGATTGATGCTCGCCAAGTTCGCAATAACACACAGTGTTATCAATGTACAATGGAGAAACATCAATCCATGGAAGCCGTGGTGTCTTGAGGAGTGTGGATCTGTGTGTGCTCCGGATGCCCTCTCGTTGCCAGGGAAAGACATGCCTGCCTGGGTACTGTTGTGTTGAAGCAGGCTAAGTGTGATCGCTGCAGGCTTGGGCTGTCGGTCAACAGGGCAGGCTCCAACATGAAACCAGCAAAGCGGTTGCTGCAGTTACCATGGAAATTTGGACGGAAACAAAGGAGTCATGATGTTCTTGATGCGTGGAAAGAGAGTGGAAAGAGTCATGAGGAATGGAACTTACAGGCAAACAGGGAAGGGACATGGAAAATACCCAGTGGGATTTGAAAACGGGGAGCCTATATGTAAAAAGTACCTCGGAGGATGTCTGCTGTTCCAGAGGTGTAACATTTAATCTCTTAAAACTCACTGAGCATGTAGTCATCCTGACAATGGTTTCTCTTTGGATCATGATGAAAGCTTCAGCACATGAAACACACAACTATACACAAACATTCCAAAGCTATATGAAACAAAACGCAGAGAAGAAATAGAGGAGTGAAGGGTTTTTAAAGGGAAGGGCTTTTCTTCCTGTCTGTCTCGACATGAGAGAAGGGTTCACTCTGGGTGGAGGAGCCATCTGTGCTGTGGGGGTAAAGAGGGAAGTGTGATAGCACAGAAAGGGGAGGGAGGTAACAGTCAGAGAAGATGCTGGGAGAGACACAGAGGCGAGGGGTTCCAGTCAAACAGACAGAGCAGCGTTGGAATGTACAGTTTGCGCCAGTTTAGCCTCAGAGATGAGAGCACAATAGGGGTCGAGGACTATGTAAATATTTAATCAGTGAGTCACACATACACTGTGTTAGTCACCACCAGCTAGGTTTATCTTTCACATGAATAAGGCCTTTCCAGTGGAGGCTGCTGAGGGCAGGACGGCTCATAATAATGGCTGAAACGGAGTAAATGGAATGGCATCAAACACATGGAACCCATGTGATTGATGATTTGACACCATTCCACCAATTCCGCTCCAGTCATTACCACGAGCCCGTCCTCCCCAATTGAGGTGCCACCAACCTCTTGTGCTCCACTCTGTGTACTCGGTGTTGGCACGTCTGTGTGTATGAATACAGTACCTGTTAGACAAAACCATATTCCTGTGTATCATTTTCAGATTGGTCGAACAGAGACTGCAGTAAATAACCTGAATCCAGTGTTTGGGGTGAAATTTAAGGTGGACTACCATTTTGAGGAGGTCCAGAAGCTCAAGTTTGCCCTGTTTGATGAGGACAAGTGCAGCAGCCAGCTGTATGAGCATGACTTCCTGGGAGAGTACATCTGTACACTGGGGGTGGTATGCTACCTGTCACACTGTTCTTAGAGTCTGTCTGTGACCCCTTTCTGCGTCTGTTTATCACCTGTTTGTTATGTTTATTTGCAGGTGGGCATTTTCACCCCTCACTCACTTCTCTCTCTGGTCTGTTACCTTTAGATTGTGTCCAATAAGAAACTTCACCGGTCACTGACCTTGGCCAATGGCAAGCCAGCTGGGAAAGGAACCATCACAGTGAGAACATCATGCTTGTACAACTCATACCCACAGAGCGGTCCAAGAAATAAAGACATGTCCACACATACACACACTCACACACTCACACATACACGTTCTGTAACATGGTACAGTTTTACACTGGATACAATACAGTAACGGTTTCTCTTGTGTACAGATAACTGCGTTGGAGCTGTCAGACAATAGAGTAATCACACTGACCTTGTATGGGAGAAAGCTTGACAAGAAGGTAAGAGTCACTGCCCACGTAGTACCATATTATCATCACTGTTAAGAAGTTCTTACGTAATATTTGGAACAACAATATGATTTTGTCAATCAAGACAATGCTCATGAAACAGCAACAATGCCCTCTCCAAGTCTTCATCGTGGTATGCCGGCAGCTATGTGGGTCATTGTCAAACAAGATTGCTTTGTTTTGCAGGATTTCTTTGGTAAATCAGACCCTTACCTAGAGTTCCACAAGCAAGGAGATGATGGGAAATGGATGTTGGTCCACAGGACAGAGGTGAGTTGGCTCGGTAGTTGGTTAGGGGTGGCTGTTTAGACTATTTGAATGTCATCACTGTAGAACTAAGTGTATTATATCGCTAAACAAGGTGTATTACCACCTGGTAATACGTTAACTGGATTGACCTAGCTTCTGAGTTCCAAATTAGATGGAAGAAGTTGTATCTCTGTAGCTGTTTTTGGGCTGCAGGTGTAGTAGAAAATCGGTTCAAATATGACACAATGAAGAACTTTGAATTCAATTATAGACTTTTAATACAAGAGTATAGCAAGCCGGAGTGCTCCGCGGAACACACACCTTTTCCAGAGCCTTGGCTCCAGTATTTATCCACATATTGCATATGAGCCCATCCCACATGTAAATTACGTTACATTCCAATCCGTGCATCCTGCTTGTTCAGCTCAATAACGCCCATACCTGCTTTCCGTCAGATTATAATGATGACAAGACCCTTGCTGTTCCTGCACTTAGCTAAATGCATTCTTTTGTTTGTGTATTATCTAGGATCAGCAGACTATGTGTCTTCTCAGTTTCTAGCGTGTCCAGCTATACTAAAAATACTATACATTCCTCTAATTTACAGCCCTATGCTTTGGCTCTGCACTTAGCTCAATATGTTACTATGTATGTGTGTCTTTATCTCAG
Organism: Oncorhynchus nerka; assembly: GCF_034236695.1. Classification (NCBI taxonomy): domain Eukaryota; kingdom Metazoa; phylum Chordata; class Actinopteri; order Salmoniformes; family Salmonidae; genus Oncorhynchus; species Oncorhynchus nerka. Next base: position 40,504,924 of record NC_088404.1, read on the forward strand.
AGCAACAGACTGTGTCTTCTCTGTCATTCCTTCTGCATCTCTACGTCCTAAAAATATGCGAACTATGTCTATTGGTCATCAGTTAGTCATTTGACTGACCCCCTCCTTTGTATATCCCTCTGGCCTTGGTATGTCCAGCTATCCTAGCACCTGTGTCACCTTCCCTTCATGTAGTCTGTTTTTAGTGTTCAGCTCTTCTGTACATCTTATGCATTTGTCTATGTGTTATATTTGCACCCACACAGGTGATAAAGAACACTCTGGACCCGGTGTGGAAGCCCTTCACAGTACCACTCATCTCCCTCTGTGATGGGGACATAGACAGGAGCATCAAGGTAAGTGAGGTTTACCAACATGTGCATTAATATGAGGACGATGGCATGAAAATGTTAGCGAGGGAATCCCCTTTAATATATGTAAAAAAGCCAAATACATTTTAAGTGATTTCTTGTGGTATTACAGAATGTTCTGATCTTTTTGTCCTTCCTGTGGGTTGTCTCATATTGCAGGTACTGTGCTATGATTACGACAACGACGGAAGTCATGACTTCATTGGAGAGTTTCAGACCACTGTCACCAAGATGAGTGAAGCCCAGAATTCACTGGAGGTGAGGGATGTATTTTAGATCTGTTCCTGTTTATCTATGGGAGTTTGTTCTGTATGGGTTAGTCATGCTTTGATGTGGATCTAAGACCATTTTCACATTGTTGTAACATCCATCATTAAATGAAGACCAAGGTGCAGCGTGGTAGGCGTACATTTTCTTTAATTTTAAATGTTCCACCAAAAAACAATAAACAACTCAACGAAAGTAAAGCTAGGAGTGCAACACATGCAACACACAAAGACAAGATCCCACAACAGAAGGTGGGAAAAAGGGCTGCCTAAGTATGATCCCCAATCAGAGACAATGATAGACAGCTGCCTCTGATTGGGAACCATACTCGGCCAACAAAGAAGTATAAACATACATTTCCCACTCTAGTCACACCCTGACCTACCAAATAGAGAATTTAAAGTATCTCTACGGTCAGGGTGTGATAGTAGTACCCCCCCAAAGGTGCGGACTCCCGGCTGCAAACCTTAACCTATAGGGGAGGCTCCGGGTGGGCGTCTACCCTCGGTGGCGGCTCCGGTTCTGGACGTAGCCACCTGATGCTGAAGCTGATGCCTCCGCTTCTGTGGAACCGGACCGTGGATTGTCGCCAGGAGGCTCCGGACTGCGGATCGTCGCCGGAGGCTCCGGACTGCGGCTCGTCGCCAGGGCCCGGACTGCGGATCGTCGCCGGAGACTCCGGACTGCGGACCGTCGCTGGAGGCTCCTTGCCATGGATCATCAATACAGGCTCCGGGCCATGGATCATCACTGGAGGCTCCGGGCCATGGATCATCACTGGAGGCTTCGTGCCATGGATTATCACTAGAGGCGCCGGGCCATGGATTATCACTGGAGGCTTCGTGCCATAGATCATCACTACAGGCTTCGAGCCATGGATCATCACTGGAGGCTTCGTACGTGGAGCCGGAACAGGTCTCACCGTACTGAGGAGACATACTGGAAGCCTGGTGCGGGGAGCTGCCACAACGCGTCCTACTGGATACCCACTTTAGATTGGTGAGTGTGGAGAGCTGGCACGGGACACACTGGGCTATGAAGGCGCACTGGAGGCATAGTGCATAGAGCCGGCGCAGGATATGCTGGGCCGTGGAGGCGCACTGGAGGTCTGGAGCGTAGAGCTGGCACAACGCGTCCTGGCTGAATCCCCCCTGTAGCAAGGCAAGTGCGGGGAGCTGGCACAGGCCACACTGGGTTGTGCTGGCGAACTGGTAATACCGTGCGTAGAACTGGCGCAGGATATCCTGGGCCGAAGATACGCACCGGAGGCCAGGATCATCACTGGAAGCTTTGTGCCATGGATCATCACTGGAGGCTCCGGGCCATGGATCATCACTGGAGGCTCTGGGCCATGGATCATCACTAGAGGCTCCGGGCCATGGATTATCACTGGAGGCTTCGTGCCATGGATCATCACTACAGGCTCCGGGCCATGGATCATCACTGGAGGCTTCATGCCAATCCGTCCTGGCTGGATGCCCACTCTAGCATGGAAACTGCGGGGAGCTTGCACAGAGCGCCCTGGGCTGTGAATGCGCACTGAAGGCATGGTGCGCAGAAACGGATAACACGGTGCTTGACCGGTCACTCGCTCCCCACGGTAAGCACGGGGAGTTGGCTCAGGTCTGAACCCTGACTCTGCCAATCTCCCCTTGTGCCCCCCCCAAAAAATGTTGTGCCCCCCTCCAAAAAAATGGGGCTGCCTCTCGTGCTCGCTTTGTTGGTTTAACTCCTCGTAACGTTGCCATAACGTCGCTGCCTCCATCTGCTCCTTCGGACGGCGATACTCCCTGGCCTGCGTCCAGGGTCCTGCTCCCTCCAGGATTTCCTCCCAGGTCCAGTCCTCCTCACCACGCTGCTTGGTCTGTTGGTGGTGGGATCTTCTGTAATGTCCGTCGTTAAATAAAGACCAAGGTGCAGTGTGGTAGGCGTACATTTTCTTTAATTTTAATGTTCCACCAAAAAACAATAAACAACTCAATGAACGTAAAGCTAGGAGTGGAACACATGCAACACACAAAGACAAGATCCCACAACAGAAGGTGGGAAAAAGGGCTGCCTAAGTATGATCCCCAATCAGAGACAACGATAGACAGCTGCCTCTGATTGGGAACCATACTCGGCCAACAAAGAAATATAAACATAGATTTCCCACCCTAGTCACACCCTGACCAACCAAATAAAGAATTTAAAGGATCTCTACGGTCAGGGCGTGACAAATGTCTCCAATCTCAACGCACTCCTCACTGTGAGTGAATGACTCACTTAAGACACTACAGTCTCAATGCACCTAATACAGCTCACCATTTCTGAATGGAGGATGCCCGTTCATTTGGATATTCGCAGGTGTTTATTTACTAACACCAATTCAATCTACTGCCTGTTTTAACCTCACTAAGGGATGTTGGGTAACACTTTATTTTACAGCTTGGTAACACCTGGTGAGAAAAGTAGGAAGTTACATTTTACTTCGGTTTTTGCCTGCCAACTTCTTCCTGAAAACCTTGTGTCATTTGCTAATGGCAGAAATGCAAATAGAGCTGGTGTGAGAATGAGTGTAAATTGTGTGGGTGTGCAGATGGGTCTTAGTTGTCATTTTTCACTTAGTGTTCCTTTCCACCAGGTCGAATTTGAATGCATTAATCCGAAAAAACAGAAGAAGAAAAAGAGCTACAAAAACTCTGGAATCATCATTCTGAAGTCATGCAAGGTGAACCAAGACACGCTGAGACTAATAGATATACACTATGCCTCTCAATTAGTCAATCCATTATGGAAATCACAAAAAGGCGTATTAAGTCTAAAAGGAAACAGCTTTAAATGTATTATGAATCCACAATAAAGCGTTATGCACACAGCTAATGAATTTTCGTTCATAATAGTATTTTTTATTAAGAAACAAAATGCCTGTAATATGGCTTTGCTTCAGGCAGGGTTTAGAGTAATGGCTCCGAATCCCTATTAAATTCATGTATTAATATCAGCACAAAACACCTGTCAGTCTCACACAGTCCACCACGGTTCTGCCTGCAGTAATCACCTTTGTTCAGGCAGCCAATTACTGAATATGGAGATGACTCAGTCCTATCAAAGTGCCACTGCCGCGCCTCCTCCAATTATTTATCCATAGGAAAAACAATTTGAACTTGCTTGAGTATTGAATAGTATGAACAGCGTTTGAATCATGTTTGAATAATGTCTCCTCAGGTTGAAAGGGACTATACCTTCCTGGACTATATTTTAGGTGGATGCCAGATCATGTTCACTGTGAGTATGAGGTCATCACTCAACTCAGTGTGTCTCCCACTCTACCTGAAAACTCTGACCCTTTACTCCTACTCTCAACCATCTCTGCCACCCACCTACAGTAACTCAGACATCCACCTACCCCTGGCAATGAACTCCAATATGTAAAATGACACATAACTGTATGTACGCACACATACTAACAAATACCTTTGTTAGTTTGGGGTCACTTAGAAATGTCCTTATTTTTAAACGAAAATTACATGTTTTGTCCGTTAAAATAACATCAAATTGATCAGAAATACATTGTAAATACAGTGTAAACATTATTAATGTTGTAAATGACAATTGTAGCTGGAAATGGGAGATTTTAAATGGAATATCTACATAGGTGTACAGAGGCCCATTATCAGTCACCATCGCTCCTGTGTTCCAATGGCACGTTGTGTTAGCTAATCCAAGTTTATAATTTTAAAAGACTAATTGATCATTAGAAAACCCTTTTCAATTATGCTAGCACTGCTGAAAACTGTTGTCCTGATTAAAGAAGCAATAAAACTGGCCTTCTTTAGACTAGTTGAGTATCTGGAGCATAAGCATTTGTGGGTTTGATTACAGGCTCAAAATGGCCAGAAACTAAGAACCTTCTTCTGAAACTCGTCAGTCTATTCTTGTTCTGAGAAATGAAGGCTGACATGAACGCTGTGTACTACTCCCTTCACAGAACAGCGCAGAGAGAGAGAGAGAGAGAGAGAGAGAGAGAGAGAGAGAGAGAGAGAGAGAGAGAGAGAGAGTATTTCTCGTCAATTTGATGTTATTTTAATGGACAAAAAATGTAATTTTCTTTAAAAATTGGTGGTGTATATTTTAATAACTTAACGTTTATTTTTTTATTTGAACATAAACCACTTGCATATGCTACTTCATTCATTAAATGCACCTTACAGTACTGTACATCTTTGGAAACATGGTAGGTTCAGAATTCTCTGTAGTAGGATAAAATCATCATTGGTCTATTTTTGGCTCAGGCTAATGGGTGAAACATTGTGCGTCCCTGGTGATGTCACACCTTTGTGTCAGTGCTCCGTTATTGGCCAGCCAGGGTATTTATCTCCAATGGTGCTGAAACACTTTTACACCTCCACTACTTACGTATCTGTGCTACCGTGGAATACTCAGAGGAACTGTGCCCTTTGTTCTGCAAAAATATGTGTTTTATCTATGTTCTCAGCACCCAGGGTTTAGAAACGTATAAAAACAACTGTTACCACCATGATGACATGTTGTTGCATAATGTAAATACTTTACTACATACCAAGAGAGAATGTAGACTTTTATGCCCATATTCTGTAGATACTTTGTAGCCACAAAATAACTCTACCTGTTTTTTTATTATTCCCTGAATGGCAATATTAACTTCTTCCATCTTGCCACAACTATTTAGTTACCTGTATGTGACTAGTTGTGTTTATTTATGTGGTTGTGGACCACAGACATTGTTCTGATGAGCAGGTTTATGTGAGGTCCTTTTCAACCAATTATTTTATCCCAATGTTATTGTCAGATTTTTTTATACGCAAATATAACATTTGTGTTTCCATAGTTACTGTGTTTTGTGCCAGAGGAGACTGTCTTTGCAAGAATGAAAGAGAGAGAGAGACAGAAAACAATATAGGGGTATGACTGGAAAGACACAACTTGATGGTTTGGCTTTAGGTGGCTACATCTTATAGGACACCCATAAGAGACCAATGGAATTTGTGTTTGTACTGTATCCATAAGATGTTGTTTTTTAGTTTACATTTTCTAAAACCTAGGAAATGTGCAATGATTCCTGACAGTTTTATTAAATGTATCTGATTTTAAAAGAGGAGATACTCCTATTTCTACTGGGTCAAATGATGTATATCCTTATTTTTTTTAAATGTGTTCAAACCCCCAGTAAGATTATAACACCATTACCTTAATCCGCTATGATAATTCAAATATTTAAATAGTTCACGCATGTGTGCTTCGTGGATATTATACCTACATGTTATAATTCAGTTGAGATTGGTGTTTGGGAAGGAATGTGAATCTAAATCCTCAACGGTGCTTGCTGCAGTTCTCTTCATCTGTTTTCTTTTGTGAGAGACCCAGGGCTCTCTCTCTCTGTTCCACGGAATTCAATTATACTTAGCATGCATCTAATCTGTTCGAGGGGAAATCGTCTCTACAGAGATGCAGATGAGGAGCACTGCTTATATTGACTGGAACTGAAGAAAACAGTGTTTGTGGTAGTTGCAGGAAAAACCTTCTTGACTATATAGCACAATATTTATAACATTGTAATAAAAGCAGCATTACAACACTGGTCAAACCAGCCTAAAGGTCAGGCCTGCTGTGGGGAGCAGTCCTCAGTAGAACAGTGCTCATCTATGAGGTCATCTGATTGTACATTAGCTTGTTACCTCACCACCAGTTATTTCGGAAGCCCTACACTTTTAGAAGAAAAGGGTTCCAAAAGGGTTCTTCAGCTGTCCCCATAGGAGAACCCTTTTAGGTTCTGGATAGTACCTTTTTTTTCTAAGAGTGTATGAGATATGTTTAAGAAACAGTGTGGTACTTCATCTGTACTAAAGGGAGTTAAAGCTGAAGATGTGATCTATCTATCTATCTATTCAATTCAATTCAAGGGGCTTTATTGGCATGGGAAACATGTGTTAACATTGCCAAAGCCAAAGCAAGTGAGGTAGATAATATACAAAAGTGAAATAAACAATAAAAATTAACAGCAAACATACAGAAGAAAAACAAAGACATTACAAATGTCATATTACGTATATATACAGTGTTGTAACGATGTACAAATGGTTAAGGGTACACAAGGGAAAATAAATAAGCATAAATATATGTATATGTATTTACAATGGTGTTTGTTCTTCACTGGTTGCCATTTTATTGTGGCAACAGGTTACAAATCTTGCTGCTGTGATTGCACACTGTGGTATTTCACCCAGTAGATATGGGAGTTTATCAGAATTGGGTTTGTTTTTTAATTCTTTGTGGATCTGTGTAATCTGAGGGAAATGTGTGTCTCTAATATGGTCATACATTGGACAGAAGGTTAGGAAGTGCAGCTCAGTTTCCACCTCATTTTGTGGGCAGTGAGCACATAGCCTGTCTTCTCTTGAGAGCCAGGTCTGCCTACGGCAGCCTTTCTCAATAGCAAGGCTATGCTCACTGAGTCTGTACATAGTCAAAGTTTTCCTTAAGTTTGGGTCAGTCACAGTGGTCAGGTATTCTGCCACTGTGTACTCTCTGTTTAGGGCCAAATAGCATTCTAGTTTGCTCTGTTTTTTTTGTTAATTCTTTCCAATATGTCAAGTAATTATCTTTTTGTTTTCTCATGATTTGATTGGGTCTAATTGTGCTGCTGTCCTGGGGCTCTGTGGGGTGTGTTTGTGTTTGTGAACAGAGCCCCAGGACCAGCTTGCTTAGGGGACTCTTCTCCAGGTTCATCTCTCTGTAGGTGATGGCTTTGTTATGGAAGGTTTGGGAATCGCTTACTTTTAGGTGGTTGTAGAATTGAATGTCTCTTTTCTGGATTTTGATAATTAGTGGGTATGGGCCTAATTCTGCTCTGCATGCATTATTTGGTGTTCTACGTTGTACACGGAGGATATTTTTGCAGTATTCTGCATGTAGAGTCTTAATTTGGTGTTTGTCCCATTTTGTGAAATCTTAGTTGGTGAGCGACCCCAGACCTCACAACCATAAAGGGCAATGAGCTCTATGACTGATTCAAGTATTTTTTGCCAGATTCTAATTGGTATGTTGAAATTTATGTTCCTTTTGATGGCATATAATGCCCTTCTCGCCTTGTCTCTCAGATCGTTAACAGCTTTGTGGAAGTTACCTGTGGCGCTGATGTTTAGGCCAAGGTATGTATAGTTTTTTGTGTGCTCTAGGGCAACAGTGTCTAGATGGAATTTGTATTTGTGGTCCTGGCGACTGGACCTTTTTTGGAACACCATTATTTTGGTCTTACTGAGATTTACTGTCAGGGCCCAGGTCTGACAGAATCTGTGCAGAATATCTAGGTGCTGCTGTTGGCCCTCCTTGGTTGGTGACAGAAGCACCAGATCATCAGTAAACAACAGACATTTGACTTCGGATTCTAGTAGGGTGAGGCCGGGTGCTGCAGACTTTTCTAGTGCCCGCGCCAATTCGTTGATATATACAGTGCCTTGCGAAAGTATTCGGCCCCCTTGAACTTTGCGACCTTTTGCCACATTTCAGGCTTCAAACATAAAGATATAAAACTGTATTTTTTTGTGACGAATCAACAAGTGGGACACAATCATGAAGTGGAACGACATTTATTGGATATTTCAAACTTTTTTAACAAATCAAAAACTGAAAAATTGGGCGTGCAAAATTTCTGGATTCACCACTTTCCATCAGTTTGTATAGCAGACCCTCATGCCAAATTGAGTCAAAGGCTTTTTTGAAATCAACAAAGCATGAGAAGACTTTGCCTTTGTTTTGGTTTGTTTGGTTGTCAATTAGGGTGTGCAGGGTGAATACATGGTCTGTTGTACGGTAATTTGGTAAAAAAGCCAATTTGACATTTGCTCAGTACATTGTTTTCATTGAGGAAATGTACGAGTCTGCTGTTAATGATAATGCAGAGGATTTTCCCAAGGTTACTGTTGACGCATATTCCACGGTAGTTATTGGGGTCAAATTTGTCTCCACTTTTGTGGATTGGGGTGATCAGTCCTTGGTTCCAAGTATTGGGGAAGATGCCAGAGCTAAGGATGATGTTAAAGAGTTTTAGTACAGCCAATTGGAATTTGTTGTCTGTATATTTGATCATTTCATTGAGGAAACCATCAACTCCACAGGCCTTTTTGGGTTGGAGGGTTTTTATTTTGTCCTGTAACTTATTCAATGTCATTGGAGAATCCAGTGGGTTCTGGTAGTCTTTAATAGTTGATTCTAAGATCTGTATTTGATCATGTATATGTTTTTGCTCTTTATTCTTTGTTATAGAGCCAATCAGATTGGAGAAGTGGTTTACCCATACATCTTCATTTTGGATATATAATTCTTCATGTTGTTGTTTGTTTAGTGTTTTCACATTTTCCCAGAAGTGGTTAGACTCTAACCGTTAGAGTCTATGGATTCTTCAATTACATTGAGCTGATTTCTGACATGCTGTTCCTTCTTTTTCTGTAGTGTATTTCTGTATTGTTTTAGTGATTCACCATAGTGAAGGCGTAGACTCAGGTTTTCCAGGTCTCTATGTTTTTGGTTGGACAGGTTTCTCAATTTCTTTCTTAGATTTTTGCATTCTTCATCAAACCATTTGTCATTATTGTTATTTTCTTCGGTTTTCTATTTGAGATTTTTAGATTTGATAGGGAAGCTGAGAGGTCAAATATACTGTTAAGATGTTCTACTGCCAAGTTTACACCTTCACTATTACAGTGGAACGTTTTACCCAGGAAATTGTTTAAAAGGGATTGAATTTGTTGTTGCCTAATTGTTTATTGATAGGTTTCCAAACTGCATTCCTTCCATCTATAGCATTTCTTAATGTTACTCAGTTCCTTTGGCTTTGATGCCTCATGATTGAGTATTGCTCTGTTTAAGTAGACTGTGATTTTGCTGTGGTCTGATAGGGGTGTCAGTGGGCTGACTGTGAACGCTCTGAGAGACTCTGGGTTGAGGTCAGTGATAAAGTAGTCTACAGTCCTACTGCCAAGAGATGAGCTATAGGTGTACCTACCATAGGAGTCCCCTTGAAGCCTACCATTGACTATGTACATACCCAGCGTGCGACAGAGCTGCAGGAGTTATGACCCGTTTTTGTTGGTTATGTTGTCATAGTTGTGCCTAGGTGGGCATATGTGGGAGGGAATGCTGTCTCTCTCTCTCTCTCTCTCTCTCTCCCTCTCTCCCTCTCTCCCTCTCTCTCCCTCTCTCCCTCTCTCTCTCCCTCTCTCTCTCTCTCTCTCGCACCCTCTCTCTCTCTCTCGCGCACCCTCTCTCTCTCGCGCACCCTCTCTCTCGCACCCTCTCTCTCTCTCTCTCGCACCCTCTCTCTCGCACCCTCTCTCTCTCTCTCGCGCACCCTCTCTCTCTCTCATTATCTTTCTGTCCATCTATTGAACAAGGGAAGCTGTCCAGTTGTCAGCCACAGGTTTGGTAGGAGCTGGAGGAGATCTGAGTAGCAACCATGCACCTTGATGTGATTGTGGGTTAAAGGCAGTAGCATGGACTGCATGAGGATGTGGGCTTGTTTGTACGTGAACGCTTGTACTCACCGCTTCAGGGAGGGCTTGTCAGTTGTCATCTCTGAGCAAATTAGCATGTTTATATTGTAACCTTCTGAATGAAGTCACTTTTCCTGAGGACAGGATCCTGAAATAAGGCCGGAATCTATATATACGTTCCATATCCGTTCATATTTTGAACCGATTTATAGGCTTTGTTTGTGTTTGTGAGCATGTCTGTCTCCTGTCTTGCTATTCTTGCAGGTTGGCATTGACTTCACAGCATCTAATGGGAACCCTCGGGAGCCCTCCTCTCTTCACTACATCAATCCTCTGGGCAGCAACGAGTACCTGTCCGCCATCCTGGCTGTGGGCCAGATCATCCAGGACTATGACACGTGAGTCCCGTTATAGTAAACACGAATGACAGGACTCAATATGATCATATCACAGATAGAGTATCTTTCATAATACCTCAGTCTTAAGTCACAAAAAGGTCCCTTCAACTCTTCTAATTATGTGTCTCCTCAGTCATATTCTTTATGTCACTTCAAAATATCAGATTGTTTGGGTAGGTTTAATTGTTTATGATAAAGTACCAACCCATGTGTATTGCAACATTCCGTAATGCAAAATTGTATGTTGAATTTTGATGAAGTAGCTCAACACTGCCAATCTGTTGCAATACTTCCTCAGTGACAAAATGTTTCCTGCTCTGGGATTTGGGGCTCAACTCCCTCCAGACTGGAAGGTAAGTGTATGTACTGTCTGTATGCGAGTGTGTGTCTTCACAGCACACTACATATGATAGAAGTAGAGCCAAAGGAGTGTTAAAGAGAAGAGGGCGACTGGAAGAGAGTGCTATCACGGAGATAAAGAGTATGTATAATACATGCATAATCCAATGATTATACAACTGTCGTCCCATCTGGGTTGCCATGGCACTGCACTGATGTAAAGGACAAAGGGAAGAGGAGGATGAGCAACAGAAATAGACAGAATATTTAGCCCTGCTTTCAGATACTGTATGGGAAGCATTTAGGGAGGTTTAACCCATCTGTGGTCTGAGAAAACGAGAGGAAGGAGAGAGCAAGAGGTTGAACAAATGGGAATGAAGGGCACTGCAGGGATGGGAATGAAAGGGCACTGCAGGGATGGGAATGAAAGGGCACTGCAGGGATGGGAATGAAAGGGCACTGCAGGGATGGGAATGAAAGGGCACTGCAGGGATGGGAATGAAAGGGCACTGCAGGGATGGGAATGAAAGGGCACTGCAGGGATGGGAATGAAAGGGCACTGCAGGGATGGGAATGAAAGGGCACTGCAGTGATGGGAATAAAAGGGCACTGCAGGGATGGGAATGAAAGGGCACTGCAGTGATGGGAATGAAAGGGCACTGCAGGGATGGGAATGAAAGGGCACTGCAGGGATGGGAATGAAAGGGCACTGCAGGGATGGGAATGAAAGGGCACTGCAGGGATGGGAATGTATGTCATGGAATTGTCAAGAAGGAAAGCTAAATAGAATAGATAAAGTGACAGAAACAGGGTTGGGGGAGGGGATAATTATACAATTTGATCTCATACACAATTCATTACTTTTCCCACCAGTTACAATTAAACAATGCAAATTCATATTTCTACTGCACCCGCATTCCTCTACTGTCCCTCTCACAGCCATTGGACATTCTGAATTTTCCATTTCTGCACCTGAGTTTCTTTGTCTCCTGAACCTGCAGGTGTCTCATGAATTTGCCATCAACTTTGATCCGACCAATCCATTCTGCCAAGGTGAGCAACTACCATGTTATCTGTAACTCCTATTTAAAACCTTACTACAGGCTGTACTTACCAGAGTTGGTTTCTTGCTTTTTCAATTGAGTTGGACTTCTGTCTAATGTATTAGAGAAGTACCATACTAAAATCCTCTGCATAGAGTCTGAGTTTGCTGTCAAGCATTTTCCATGACATGGTTTCCATGTGGGTTTCCTGTTTCCTGTGGCCAGGTGTGGAGGGGATTGCCCAGGCCTACTCTGCCTGCCTGCCACATATCCGCTTCTACGGCCCAACCAACTTCTCCCCCATCATCACCCATGTGGCCCGCTTCGCCACCCAGGCCCTGCAACAGGAGACTGCTGCGGTAAGTGCTCGTTAGCACTATTAGGACCACTACTTTCATTGTTTCATTGTTTATCCATTTTCATTCTATTGAATGTGTCATTGTGCTGTTTAAGATGGCCATCCAAACTCATGTCATTAGTATGAGTCAACATTACCAGTTCTAAATGACATGTAAATCCCCACACATTACCAATACTTATTTACTTTAGAGGTTGGTGCACTTTGTAGTAAACACGAGCACTGTTCCACTGCCCGAGTGGCCAGTTATGGTAGCACACAGGCTGACCATGTGATAGGTTTCCAACTGTAACCCAGAGCTCCTGAAGTCCCAGAACCGTTAAACATTCACACGGTTGGAAAGGTATTACCACTGAGTCCTTACATGACATCTTCTTGATCCGGGGTAGAGGTTTTTATAGAAAGATTACATTTCCATGGAAAACATACCCTCACCACAGCTGAAGCAACTCAAAAGCCATATCTAACAATATGGAAAATAGCTGGAGTATTTACTACATAATCTACTCTACATGCACCCTATTCAAACACTTTCCACTCATCCCTGTTTTTACAACAGTAGTGCTCTGTACTCTACCGCTCATGCATAATGAGACATTACAGACTCCTGCTTATTGGTGGAGTCATCACAGTTACAATGAAAAGAATTCAGCCCGTTGGACAGCTTTCCCTTTAAGAACAATTCTTTCCTGTGTCTCTCAGACTGGTCTGTTCCTCTCAGAGCTGCTCAGCATGCTGTAATCATAAAATAATGAGTCCCCTTGCTGCTTTTCTCATTGGCCTATCAGCAAGCTGTGTATGTGTGTGTTTTGTGTGTGTGTGTGTGTGTGTGTGTGTGTGTGTGTGTGTGTGTGTGTGTGTGTTTTGGACTCGGGGTATGTAAGATGGAGAGTTGGATCCAGCACTAACAGAGATCCTAATTGCTTTGTGAGAAAACTTTGCTTCTAGTTGTCAGTTCAAAGTCTGCAGAGGCATTTTGAACAGCGCTCGCAATTTCTCTCTGCTCTTATTACCAGCCCAGAGGAGAGAAGAGGACAGCAGCCATTAAAATCCCCTTTCAATTATACAGATGTAGGAAGATATTTTGATTCCCCCTGTTGCAGGGGAACTTTCCTGCAATGCAGAAAATTAAATACCTTGTAGTGTATTTAAAGTTTAAAAAGGCTTCTGAAGTTTGTAATTTCCACAATTTCCACTTGAATTTCCACTTTGAAATTTCACACTTGATTTTTGAAAAATGGATCAACCCCTACAAAAATGTCCATGAATTATAATCCACATAATAATTCACAATTCCTGTTGCTGCAGGATTATTTTCCTGCTGTAGCAAACTGGCTCAAATTAAGATCCTATATCTGTAGTTATTTATAGAAGGTGATTCAGTGAACAAATGTTCCCTCTTTTCACCTGTTGTTCATTGGTTTTAATGACTAATGAGGCGTGGCCTAGAGGTCTTTTTTCTTTGCAGTCCAACAGAATGGTCTCTCTCTCTGTCTCTGCTCTGTGACAGGAGAGGGATCTGACTCTTGACAGAGATGCAGCACTGGAGAATGTGACCGCAAGGATGTGTCAGCAACTCTACACTTTCAGAAAAAAAGGTGCTATCTAGAACCAAAAAGCACTTTTGGGCTGCCCCGATAGGAGAACCATTTGAGGAACCCCTTTTGGTTCCAGGTATTACCCATTTGTGCTCCACGTAGAACCATTTCCACAGAGCATTCTACATGGAACCCAAATTAATTCTACCTGGAACCAAAAAGGGTTCTCCTATGAGGATAGCCGCAGAACCATTTTGGAACCCCTTTTTCTAAGTGTGTGAACAGCCTAGAATTAACAAGTATTTTCCTCCAGGGAAGGAAGACAGACCAGGACAGAATGTCCCAATTAAGAATATAGATAACATTCTTATGCCCTGAAAATAGTGAAAATACAGTCCAGACCTCTCTTTGGACCTTCTGTTTCCTGGCTTCACATTCAGATGTACACATCATGTGGGTTTGGAGGAAGTAATAACTTATTATGAATTATTCTTTAGGCTCCTGTAAGCTTTTTGTCCCTAATTGCACCCTGTGACCCCAGAGAATATGAGTGAAACAAGAGAGAACTAGAGAGAGACCAAGGATAATTTTACTGCAATTTGCTGGTATATTTACTGTAAAAAACAAGACAAATTAGTTATTGTGTTCACTTCACAAGGTTTAGGAAATGGAAGAGATAAATACCTTGATGTGTGTGCACGTATGCACTCACAAATCACCTGCTAGGCACTGTAGATGTCTGTCCCTGGGCTTGGAAAATGATTGTGGGTGTGTGTGTGTGTGTAGAAATCGGCTGAGGTAGCTGTGTCTGTCTCTGTCCCTTAGGTAATGATGTGCTAATGAGCGGGCCTGTTAAAGTACATTAAATGAGCAGACTTCACAGTGTCCACAGCAGGGGAGAGGGTGCTTTTATCAAACACAGGTCAGCTCTGGTGGCCCATCTGACGAGAAGCAGGCAAGAGCAAGGGGTCACAACAGCTAGCATATCTGAGGGACTGTGTTTGTGTGGGAGGAGGCTACTGACAAGACTACAGAGATTACTGGAGAGCAGTTAGTAAAGACAACAGCCAAGCCGTGTGTGTGTTGCTGTGTTTGTGAACTTGTCAACTTATACCTGTCTGTATGTCTCTGAGTGAGTAAAAGCACACATATTTTTGTGCATGTTGAGTGCGATTGAAACAGCGAATGTGTGCATGAGTGTGCTTCTGTATGAGTGTGTGTGTGTGTGTGTGTGTGTGTGTGTGTGTGTGTGTGTGTGTGTGTGTGTGTGTGTGTGTGTGTGTGTGTGTGTGTGTGTGTGTGTGTGTGTGTGTGTGTGTGTGTGTGTGTGTGTGTGTGTGTGTGTGTGTGTGTGTGTGTGTGTGTGTGTGTGTGTGTGTGTGTGAGAGAAAGAGAAGAGGATGAAAATAAGTCTGCCCCAGCTCTCTTCTTAGCCCCTGCTAAGTGTGAGGACGTTGGGGTGCTGTGACACATTGGCCCGCAGGGCTTGATGTCTCAGCATCACATCAACCATGCCAGAAGGCCAGGAGAGTTAATCCTGGCCTCCGAATGTGTGTATTCCACACTTTATGCCTCAATGTCTTTATTCCACACTTAAAGCGAAACCTAGCCAAGCAGTAATGGAGCTTTTCTCACCCAGAGGGACATGTTTGCGTGGTCTGTTAGTTAGCGCACTGGACACTGACAATGACCAGAGACGGAAAAAAACAACAACATTATTTTATTAACATAGTTCTAGCCCTCCCATTTGGATGATTACCAGGGCATTTGATGTCAGTCAGATTTCTTTGTTTCCTTTTGAGAACAGAAAGCCGCAGTGGGTTGGAAGAGAGAGGCACAGTTGGGGGGGGGGGGGGGGGGGGGCATGTTTGAAGTGCTCTACATAGAGATGAGCATGGAACGTGGGAACTGCTGAGGGTCTTGCGTCAGTAGGTTGTGTTTGGAGAAGCAGCTAGAGGCCCTCTCATCCTGCACAAGTGCTGCTCTCTCCGACCTGGCCATAATAAACCCACAGGACGAAATAGACCATAGCTTTACACTGACTCACACTAGACAATCAGACAGACATTGTTGCGTCCGTTGTTAGAAGGAGACCAAGGTGCAGCGTGGTAGGCATACATTTTTTCTTTATTTTCAAATGACACCAAAAAACAACAAAACACGCAACGAACATAAAGCTCTGTAGCGCTAAACAACAACTATACAAAGACAAGATCCCATAACTGAAGGTGGGAAAAAGGGCTGCCTAAGTATGATCCCCAATCAGAGACAACGATAGACAGCTGCCTCTGATTGGGAACCATACCCGGCCAACAAAGAAATAGACAAACTAGAATGCCCACCCAAATCACACCCTGACCTAACCAAATAGAGAAATAAAAAGGCTCTCTAAAGTCAGGGCGTGACAGACATGCTGTTACTGCTTTTGGCTGTGCGCTGCGGTATGATTAAGAAATCTGTTGATCCCTTAAGACCAGAACAGCCTTTGACATTTGTGCTTGTGGGAGTGGGTCTTTTTGGGCTCCAGTCAGTTAATTCTCCAGGTCGTGTGTGATAATTCAGTGTGACTGTGCTGCTGTCTGCTCTCTAACCAGCCATACAGCTGGAAGAAGATTTCATTATGATGCCACGCTGAGCAAATGTAAATCTCCATGCTAAATATGACTATCAGCAAACTGCAGCAGAAAGAACAGGAGACGGGGATTGCGTGACTATATAAATCCTCCTTCCCCCACCCTCCTGTTTTGCAGGAGCGGAATGGGATAGTATTAAAGCTCCTGCTTTCTCCTTCTCATCTTGTCTCTCATCTTCCCTCTCCCTGTGTACAACAATTTCTCCACCATGTAATGCAATCATCAGTAATCTGCCTGTGTTCTTCTAAGGTGTTTTGAGTTCATGTACATCAAAAGCTTTTAAATACATGTGTGTCTACAATGAGGACATGGAGCTTTGATATGAATTGCCTTAATATTAAGGGCATGATTTAATCCGTATCGCGGACGATCTGCATACATATTTGAGCCGACATTTGCAGCATTTACTGTGCATGCAGTCTACGCGAAAGACTTCAATCGAGTTATAACGAGGATCTTCCGCCATACTCCTGGGATAACGATTGAATCTAGCCCTAATTTGTTATTCCAGCACCAGTGTCACTTCGGAGATGTGGTTATACAGTAGCCATCATACTGATACCGGTCTGTAATCCATGTGGCTTAACGGAACAGTTTAATATATTTTGGCTAAATGTCATTTCTGTCGAAACAAACTTTTCTGCTCTGTCCCTACATGATTATATTCACCTTCAAGTCTCCTTCGCATCATCCCCGAAGCTTAAAAGAAAAATCCACAAAAAACTATATACATATTTTTTTTTCATTAGTCCACATGTAACAGTATAACTTTAGACCGTCCCCTCGCCCATACCCGGGCGAGAACCAGGGACCCTCTGCACACATCAACAACAGTCACCCATGAAGCATCGTTACCCATCGCTCCACAAAAGCCGCGGAGCAAGGGGAACTACTACTTCAAGGTCCCAGAGCAAGTGACGTCACCGATTGAAACTCTATTTAGCGCGCACCGCTAACTAAGCTAGCCGTTTCACATCTGTTACACACAGATAATAAAGTCCCAGAATGTTTTGCATGTCAGCAGTCAAGTTTTCATGATGTGGCAAGTGACACTTTGCTTCTTGAAAATCCCATATCTTGAAAACTTGACTGCTGACATGCAAAACATTATGGGACTGTACCAACAGTAGACTAATAAAATAAAATAAATCAAAAAATATGTTTTGAGTGGATTTGTCTATGAATCACCCCTTCTCTCCACCCATCTCTCTCTTTCTCCCCCTGCAGCAATACTTCACTCTGCTGATCATCACAGATGGGGTGATCAGTGACATGGATGAGACCCGCCACGCCATTGTTCAGGCAGCCAAACTCCCCATGTCGATCATCATTATTGGAGTGGGCAATGCAGACTTTGCTGCCATGGAGTTTCTGGATGGGGACAGCAGCGTGTTACGCTCCTACACAGGAGAGGAGGCAGTCAGAGACATCGTGCAGTTTGTTCCCTTCAGGGACTTCCGAAATGTGAGTGTCTCACATGTTTAATAGGGTGAAACAAAAGGATTGTATAAATTCCCACATTCTGACTGTACCCACAGTGTAGCCGTGCTTCAACACATGGTAGTTAAAAAGGTCTCTTATCTGTCGACTCTGTCCGCATTGTGACCAGTTATTCTGGTCCCTCCCTGAATGAAAAGTATTTGACAGATATTCTTTCAAAATAATATTTATTTTAAGACACATATTGATGCCATACGTCAATGGCATCACCTGTCAATGATTGTTAGATGGTGGGATAATCGTGATTTAAATGGTTAAACTGTCCAGATCTGTCTACACTTGTAAGCTATCCAGACATCTGCGTGTCTGACTATTCCGGAGGTGGTCAGGAAGACCTGATCCCAATCAGATCACATTCAATCTTTTAATTGTCTAGACTTGTCTAAAAATGTGGGTACAATCAGAATGTGGACAAGATCAGGAAAAAAAGGACTGTTATATCCCTATGTTAAAACCACGACAGGTTGTTGTTGCTAGACAAATTAGAGATGATGCTTGCTGTAATGGATTTATTTCAATCACACATGTAAACAGCATTGGGGGTGGGTGTGGGAGTGGGCAATCTGTAGCTTCAGTCCATCTGCAGGAAATGAAAAAATCTTTAATACAGAGTATATGGAATGATCCAGTAAAAAGGTTTACTTTCCAAAACGTTTACTGGATGAAAGTTGATTCGAATGCATTATTATTTTAAAATCATTGACATTTAGAGATCTCTAATGTGACTTTTATTTTCCTGTCATGTTCTCACAGGCTCCAAAGGAAACTTTAGCCAAATCAGTATTGGCTGAGCTGCCGCAACAGGTCACACAGTATTTCAAACAGAGGAACCTGTCGCCTAGCAACACAGCATTGGAGTGAAAGCCCAAGGCCTTGGTTAATCATGCATGTTGCAAATATCTACTCACTGTTTACAAAAAACAATGTGCATGAAAAGTTGTTTTTTTCATATGTATTTATCAGATTTCTTTTTTTTTACATCTTAAAGCAAGACTTTGTGGAGGAGGAAAATGTGTCAAAGAACACTACTTTGCAGTCCCCTGAAAGGAAAGGGAATTTTAGAAATGTCTATACTGTATACTGAATGTAAATTTATACAATATTCTATGTTTTGAAAAGGAAATGTTTATGAAAAGTTCTTATGTATCTTTTATGCATTGAATTGTAATTTGTTGTACTTGTACCTTGAAGGTGTTGTAATTGATTTGATAAAGTTCACCATGTATTTATGTTACCACTCAGGTAAATAAACGTACATAAATGTCACTGTGCAGTGCACTGTGTTTGACTGGAACATAATGTCGAGCCAACATAATGGCCATGTTCCAGAGAAATTGTAATATGTGACTGACTAATCTACAAATAATATTGAGTAGTTATTTATGATGCAAGGTTATTTGTCGATTATTCAGCCTTGATTCATCTTTAAAGATAGAGGACTTTAGTGGCCAAAAAAAGAGCCAGTTTTAGAATGGGCAGCGCCATTGAGGACATTCACCATTTTGAAGTAGTCAACTGGATGGGACTATGGGTTAAAGAAGGATCAAATGATACCATCATCATCAGGAAGGATCAGATAATAAATTATACTTGTGAGGAAACATTCCATAACTGCAGGTGGCAGTAAATCATCAACATTGGCTTTATACCTGTTCAAACAGAACATTACAGGTGGCACTATGCACCCTTTCAGTTTCTTTGCCAACTCATAGAAGTAGTAGAGAATTTTCTCTATTTCAAAAATAGAGATGGCCTCAATAACACTGCCCATGCTCTCATAGACGCCATAAAGGGACACACACAATGATGCGATGTCTATCGAAGTCTATGAATGAATACATTCTGGTCTAGTTCCTGCCCGATTAGATGCGCAGGTGTTGAGTTGCATCAACCAATGGCATATTCAAGAGCATCAAAACCGTGATGAATCATGGGTAAATTGTGACTGACTGATCTACAAATATTGGGTGTGTTCGAGTAGTAAGGCTAATGAAGGTGACCGTAGACGAAATTCAGCAAGGTCCATCTGCGACAGTCAAAAGTCTCGACACTTTAGTGGTTTTCCAACAGAAAGATCAGTGTTGATCTGAGCCTTGCTTTTTTGTCTTTATAAATGTCGAAATAAACGTTTCTGTACCCCCATAGCACACGCTCACAAAGTGAAAACATAACGTGTGTACAATTAATTGGTTTGAGAGCGGTCTCAAATATCAATTTCAATTGTATCCCCTTGTAGCTTTAGAATTGCTGCAAAGTTGGTTCCTGTTCAGTCAAGTCTTTGGTCATATTTGCGTGGGTTAACCAAAAACACCCTAATGATTGGTTGACAAATAGTGTCTCCCACAATGCAGGCGATGAATGCATGGTGCAGTTGGTGAGAAGCAACTGCAGCAACTTGAAGGTGACTTTATCAGAAACTGATTGACCTTTGATCACGTTTTTTGTAAAGTTCATGCAGTTGACATGTAAGCGCAAGTCTGACAATGTTTTACCCATAATGCAACACACTTTGAAAGGACTAGACAAAATTGATCCAGGCACATTCAACATTAGAGCCAACTTTAAATGCGAGTCGAGACTGACTGATTTACAAATCACCTGCATTATAACTACTCAGTGTTATTTGTAGATCAGTCCGTCAGTCACCATTTTCCCATGATTCATCACAATTTTGATGCTCTAGTCTAAAACCTGGCCAGGTGATTTGTAGAAGTCAGGGCACGTTCCTCTGCCCAGGGGTTAGGGATTTTTGTATCAGCTAACCACATCATAGGGGGGCTCCACAGCTAAGGTGATGCAACAACCAATGGTTGCCTGTTATGTCAACGACTGTGTCATCGACTGACAAAGTTCTATAACATATGTGGTTATGGCAGATTCAAAATAACTGGGAACTCTCTGACTTCCGACTTCAATGTGTTCAAGACTTGGAAACGGGGGGAAAAAAACAAGCTCCAACTGGGAGAAATCGAACGTCATCCAACTCGGAAACTCAGGCATCTTTCTAGAGCTCAGAGTTTCCAAACTGAAGATTACTGATTACTAATGATTTGACCTTGTTCCCAGCACCATTAGCTAATACTTATAATACCTGTCCAGGCGTTGTAAGATCTGTCAGGCGTCAGCAATGTCTAAGTACAGAAACACGCCCTATATGTTATGCACTCTGGTGCCCAACAGCAGTCGATGATGTGGCGCGCAACCATTGGTTGATGCATGCAAGTCTAAGCAGGGGAACGCGACCTGTCTCGACTTTAAAGTCAACTGCAATGTTGAATGCGCCAAATGGTTGCATGCCTGGTTAGCAGATATAACATACTGTACCTATCCATGCATTGTAAGATCTGGCATGCATCTGCAATGTAGTCAGGCAGGAACTCAACCTCTGCTTCACCAGAAAACCCAGAGCCGAAAATGTTAGAAAGTTTGGAACAATCAGCATAAATTTAACCCTGGATGTGCCAGATTAAATCCATTTAAACTTTATCAAATTGAATGTGTATGCTGTACAAACGAGGCTTCTTTCAGAGTGCCCTGAGAAATATATCCCTACACTTAGATTTCTTAGCACCACTTTAATTTTCATTTGTCACAACTAATCAGTTGCAAGTGAATGAGTACAAACAGACACAGAAGTCAATTCCAATTTACTCAAACTGTATTTCGTTCCAGTTATCTTCATTCATGCACTCACATACACCAACTCTTTCAACCTGTACTCAGGGGTAGACATAACATAGTAAACAAACATCCGGGACACTCAAATTAGTATGTTAGGTATGTATTAATGTGTGGATATTCATCATCCATCTCGTATGATATGTTACGAATTACAATCTGGATAGGTTACGAATTGCAATTTGTACAATGTTACAAATTCCAATTTGATGTGGTTAATGTTAGCTAGGTGGCTAACATCAGCTAGGCTAGAGGTTATGGTTAGGAATTAGAAAAAAAGTAGTTGTAAATTACCTAAAATGCTCAAGTTGTCCGTGATGAGATTCAAACAGGCAACCTTTGGGTTGCTAGACTTTCACATTATACACCCACTCATCCACCCTCCTTTAGTTTGTCTTACTTAACCACATCAAATGTAACATATACTAATTTGAGTGTCGCAGATTTTAGTTTACTATGTTACATCTAGTCTAGGAGACCAGGCTGACTCTTTACACCAAATAAACAAAGAAAACAGAAAAACGTTTTATTTTCTTCTACCCAAGCCTTGATCATCCCATGATGAAACCCACATTTTCATGGAGAGAAAAAAATCCATTAAAATCCAGCATTATTCGCAGACACATAAACAAAAAAAACTAAAAGGAAAAGCATTTCCACATACATTGTGTCTGAGACTAAGCTCTGGCTCGCTTTCTTGATGTTGTCTAAGGTAAGGTATGAATGTGACGTGACAGTCTAGCAGTCTTGTCCTTGATCCACAGCTGTCAGTCACTGTTTCCTTGGCCAATAGCAGAGCTGCAGCCACAGGGGGATGTCATCAGGTTAGGCTGCCAGGTATTTAAACTGTGTGAGATGTCATATTGGGAGGAAGGGGGAGGTGTCATGTTTGAATGCACAACACCAAAAATCACAATGCCATTGAAGTTAATTTAACAGGTTTTTAATTCATATTTAGTGATTATGAAGAAATCCTAAACTATACCACTCTGGGCTGGAAAAAACTTGATGGAAACGCTGCTAATGACTTAGAATAACAGTAACTCATACAGCTGTGAAAGCAATGGTGTCGGCAGCCTGTCTGTGTGAATGAGTGTGTGTGTGTGTGTGTGTGTGTGTAAGCGTATGAGTGTGTCTGCATATTGGTGTGTGTCTATCTGCAGACTCTATGTCTTTATGGGAAAGATGCTCCTGTCCACGCTACCTTCGCTGTCGCTGCTGGACTCCGAGTCGCTGCTGCCGGAGTAGGCTCCCATGCCCGGCAGGATGCCCACACACACGGCGGCCGATGGAAGGTGGAGAACACCGGTCTTTACTGTGGAGCCCTGCTCAACCACACCTCTGCCCGCCTCCTGCTCTGAGAGCACAACACACTGCCAGTCACACTTACCGATGTCGGTGAAGTCATACGTGTGAGATAGAAGAGTATGTGTTATAAGAGCACTCAATTGTGAAATGAGGAGCAGCTGCTACACTATAAGAAGGTCTCAGCCCACCTGTCCGGCCCCCATTCCCTGCTGTAGACTCCTCAACCTTCTGTTTCTTGCTATTGTCTGAGGACTGTGAAGAGCTGCAGGAGAAAGGAGTCAACAGAAAGACTAGAGACATGCAGATTAATTTACGTTTTCCCCCACTCTCAACCAACTCCACCACTCCCCTCTAATTGTGTTACATCCTCCAACACTATATCCAGATTATTTGAAAACTGTGACCTAGGTCTAAAAGTACTGTGGCTACTGGCCTCACCTGCGTCGCTTGAACGCCCCAGCCAACAGGTGTGCCTGGGACAGGTGACTGGTCTTGACCTCTGCTGGTTTAGGACCCGCCCTCCTCTCGGGCTCCTTCCGACTCTCACTAGATGCCAGTTTTTTCAGAGCACTGTGAGATCCAGGAGTTAAGGAGAGGAAATGGAAAATAACTCAGACGTGCAGATCCTAGATGTGATAATTAACTGCTGATAGGAGTGATGGGGACACCAGGTGACTCACAATTAATTCACATCTCACAATCACTTCTGAGCAGGGAATTGCCCACTGGGCTAGCACTGACTGTCAGAATAGATTTTCCAACAATGTTTGACTGCGTGAATACAGGAAAATAAGTGGTAAACACTCAAATCGCATTCGGGGTTCATCTGGCCACAGTCCAGGTGTGTCCTCATAAATCCAGCCTGTTCTTTCCACTTACTAGTCTGTGGGCCTCCACCAACGCCCTGAAAAAGTGACACACTTTGAAGTTAAAAACAACCCTGTGACAAGGTGCGAAAACTAGCGTAACTAGGCTAAATCAAAATATTACAAGAGGATCTGGTTGATGGTTCTCTGCAGTAAGCACTTCAAACTGTCTCCCATCAGCGTAAAAGCCAGCCCTCAGTAGGATTTGGTTGCCATGACAATGCATCCTCTTCCATCTGCAGACAAATCTGGTCGTCAGTGGAAAGAGGGAACATTTATCTTCTCCTTACACAATAGCATAATTGTCTGATCTTGCTCCATGCATCATGATTGTACATGACAGCCTGATTGAGAAAGATTAAGAGAAATGCAGGCTATCAAGTCAGTCACGTTATAAACGATGGCTGAATTTAGAATGAATCACCACAGGACCGTGGCTCTGAGCAGTGCTGAGATATGTGGCGTGAGAGCAGCATTGCATTCATTAACATACGTTCATATCAGTTAAGTGGACATACAACGCATACAGCACACTAAAATAGATCAATTAAAACCACTACATGTTAAGAGAAAAGAGATCATGCTTTTTTCATTCATAAAATTGCGTGGTAAAAGTGTTCGTGCTGAGGATCAAACCATTAACGTTCGGGTTGGAAAGGTCGGCAAGGAACAGTGTCAGACCAGGAATGGCTAATCATCTCTTCACTGTGAGGTTATCATAATTATATGCCAAATCAAGTTATCACTAATTACCTGCCTGTCACCGTCTACCCTTAAACTGTAATCTTACCCATACATTTTTTTGATCTAATGGTTTCTCGGCATGTAGAATGTGGTTCTCTGTATTTGAGGCTGTACTGTATGTCATGTTTGAGAGTAGGAGCACTAACAAGGTGGAAGAGCACTCGTTGTGACCAGAGTACGTGAGTGGAGCGAGCCCAATTTTACTGTAGCGTGGAGCGAAATGCAGAAAGGCTGGAGCGTCGGCCTTCTCGCCTGCTCCAGTAGCACTCACTTCACAAGCTCAGGGCATGCCGGCGCTAAATATTTTAATAAAGAAACTGATAACACGCACAGGTGAAAAATCAAGGTGACTTACAAAGATGAGGACCAAGAGCAAGAGAGGGTGTGTGGTGATCTAGTGTCCACAACTAAACAATCATTGTGGAATCTGAAAAGACACGTATCCCTAAAGCATGATGGTTGTACTTACTACGTGCACATCCGAAAATAATTGTAGCAAAGTATTTATAAACTAAAAACCTGATCTTTTAAATGTTTCGTTCATTTTTGTTCTATTAGCTATACAATAGGCTATAATTGATTTGGCCGAATAGGCTTGGCATATTCCCACGTTCAAGGAGCTTTCCGTTTTGATTGGGTTATTTTGCCTAAAAACCTTTAGGCCTACCTACAGAAAAATATGC
Organism: Oncorhynchus nerka; assembly: GCF_034236695.1. Classification (NCBI taxonomy): domain Eukaryota; kingdom Metazoa; phylum Chordata; class Actinopteri; order Salmoniformes; family Salmonidae; genus Oncorhynchus; species Oncorhynchus nerka. The sequence goes on from NC_088404.1 coordinate 40,530,138, forward strand.
ATAAACAACGCTCTCTGCTCAGCCTGGCAAGAGTGGCCAAAAGGGTGTTTGGCATCCCCAGTGGCTCTGTAAGTGTGGAGAATATATTCTGCTGGCCGGCTCTCCAGGCACCATCGCATTAAGTTACAGACTGGCCAAACTTGTGTTTCTAAAAATGTATTCAAGGGCACTAAATTTAAATGTAATTCTAAGTAAGGCACAGCCTATATGCACCGTTGATAGACTATAATGATTAAATACATTTTTTTAAATGTGAATTTCTTTGTAGGCTACAGCCTTGAAATAATATAGACTAAATCATTCCTTTTCGTTACTTCTTGGGCACCGTCTGGCTCCTGACCTATTTAGAGTGTTTATATGCAGTTTAATATGACATGAAGCCTTTTTTAAATGATGTACGCTTCTTACATTCACCTTTTCATGTTTACTCAAATCATATGGTTTGGTTTCAATACATCAAAACCAAATGGTCGGTCCAGGTAGTCACAACAATAGATGGCTGTTGGTTAAATTGTGATTTTAATGAATGGAGTGAATTTGGAGCAGCAGTTTATTTTCTGTGAGCGCAGAGCAGTTTTTAGCGGAGACGTTGGAAAGGAAGTGGAGTGCCGGAGCGGTGAGCAGGATTTCCAACCACTCAACTCCGCTCGCATGCTCTGGTACTGACCTGAAGCCTGTAGACTGACTGCCTCCTCCTGTCCATCAGATGAGAGTGGTAGTAAAGGGGTAAGACGTGCCTAATCTACTGTCAAGAGAGCAAAAAAACTCAACCCCACCAAAATATTGTGACAGAGAAAAAGAGCGAGAAACACAGGGAGTATGAGAGTAGTTGGCTCTCACATTCGGCTCTGACACATAGATCCATTATTTGTGTGACTCATGTCTACTAAATGTTGCCGTACTGACAGAAAAAAAAACCAGCAATAAAATGACATGAAAATGGATACACCGTGTTTTTGCTCTCTGTGTGTATGTGTGTGTGTTAAAGAGAGAAGCTTAGAATTATGGGGAGGGAGTATACAGCCGAAACTGAAAGGATATTCTGTATTCTTTTAGTTCATGCAGCTCCTCGTCTCTGCGTTGCTTCTCCACCAGGCTCTGTTGCCTGGAGACCTCATCCAAGAAGTGAGACTCATCCTCATCCAGGCCTTTGACCATGTTCTCTGTGGTGAGAAGACAATTTCCATGGAAAACATGTCTAAGTACTGTAGTACCAATACAATAATACTATCTGATCATTTCAACTTAAAGCCATGGTAGTTGGAGAAGGGTTATTACATACACAAAACAACACGCTATCTATTTTCCTTAAATATCCTTGCTGAAAGAGCATGTAGCTTTACAAGACACATATGGCCACCAGGGTGACTGCTAATATTAGGCTGGTCAACAGAGAAACGGAAAAGCTGCTATGCCAGGCAGAAGGCTCCCCTCATTCCCAAGACAAGGTCATAATCTCCTCCTGCTCCTCTTCTGATACATTACATAGTTCCATCTGTTCACACAAACAGGTTCATAATATAAAAAATACACACTTCCAGAGTAAGAAATACTTTGTACTCAACAGGTCCAGAGTCTGACTATCCATTCCATTGATGCAAGAGTTTAATCTGAGATATCCAATGTGAAGTCCCAGAATGTGGTAGGGTCTGTTGCAGGGAAAGTGGAGAGGGACTAAAATAAATGAGAGCGGGACCCTTACTGAATTTAAACTGCTCATCGTATTCCTCTTGCTTCTTGTCCTTCTGCTCCTGTAGCCGCTCAAACAGTGAACGCCCATCATACTCTTCCTCGGGAGCCTCTGTGTTAGGGAGACAGCACAAACACACAGAAACCAAAGCTATGCAGATGCTTAGAGGAGACAAGTGTACAGGCATGATGAAAGATATTGCTTGTGTCTGTGTACATTCTGGGAGGTAGAGTGGAGTGGCAGATGGCTTACTCTCTGGGTCCTCTGGCTGCCTAACTTTTTCCCATTCTTCCTGTCTTTGCTTCCTTTTCTCCTCGATCTCGGTCTCTGACACAAATTTCCGACTGAGGTCGACACCCCCGGCCGCTGGCACTGCCATCTCACACCTTGAAAAAGGTACATGCACAAACCGGAGCTCAAACAGTAGCATCCACAATAGACTAACGGAAAAACACGTTATATATCTGTAAGAGCAAAGTTGTTAGAGGGGAAATCAGCAGTTTAAATGATAAAAGCATTCCAGGCCCGTTTCAGCAAAAAGCTAAGGGCTGGAGAATTGCAACCACTCAAATTCATAGACCGAGCTTTGGTTGCACTGACATCCATGATATCAAAATTATAGCTTTAAACATGTTTTGAGGTTATATGGTGTTTGTTTGCATTTACAAACAAGGTTATATTTCAGGTTCTTTATTTTACCAGGTAAGTTGACTGAGAACACATTCTAATTTACAGAAACTACCTGGGGAATAGTTACAGGGGAGATGAATGACCCAATTGGAAGCTAGCAATGATTAGGTGGCCATGATAATCAGATTGGGAATTTAGCCAGGACACTGCAGTTAACACCCCTACTCTTACGATAAGTGCCATGGGATCTTTACTGACCGCAGAGTCAGGACACCCGTTTAACATCGCACCCAAAAGACGGCACCCTACACAGGGCAATGTCCACCGTCACTGCCCTGGGGCACGGGAATATTTGATTTTAGACCAGAGGAAAGAGTGCCTACTGGCCTTCCAACACCACTTCCAGCAGCATCTGGTCTCCATCCATGGACTGACCAGGACCAACCCTGCTTAGCTTTAGAGGCAAGGTAGCAGTGGGATGCAGGGTGGTATGCTGCTGGATTCTGATGGGTTAAGACAGTTGAACGAAGCACGAGGCATTTATAAGTTATATTCTTCAAGAATTAATGGGTACATGTCATTAAATGATGAGTCAAAAAAATGTAACAACTGCAGATTTCCCTTTTAAAGTTCATCAAACTGATGCTTTTTGGATCCATCAAAATAGAGACATTGAGAACTTACTTTACTTTCCTCAACTCGAAGTAGACCAGACACCAAGTCAAGAAATCATCTGTTGGATAGATAATAAAATAATTCAGAACAGTGTGCTTAAAGGAGAAATGTAGACATAAGATGAACAATTAGAGTACATAGAGTAGACCTGGGTTTATCAAACTCAGTGCATGTTTCGGTTTTTGCCCTAGCACTACACAGCTGGTTCAAATAATCAAAGCTTGACGATGAGTTAGTTATTTGAATCAGCTGTGTAGTACTAGGGCAAAAAACAAAATGTCCACCCAGGGGGTCCAAGGATCAAGTCTGTTACCACAGTTCGTAACAGTCATTGGTTATCACCTATTTATAATTTATGAGGCTACGCCTCCCTCTAGTGGTCGACTCAAGAAATGTGTAGTGTAGCCATTTACTGTATGGTTTCCCAAACTCGGTCCTAGGGCCCCCTGGGTGGACATTTTGGTTTTTGCTGATTCAAATAACTAACTCATCGTCAAGCGTTGATTATTTTAACCAGCTGTGTAGTGCTAGGGCAAAAACCAAAACGTGCATAGTTAGGGAAACCCTGGTCAACTGCACGCTAGCTGTCATTATATTTGAGCTAGCGTCGACCAAGTGAAGTAAGGGTTGTCTTTAAGGTTGATATTCTATTTTTGTAACTTCCGTTTCAAGATAGGTAGCTGCTATCTATGGGGGAACCTACTAAACTATTAGTTAGGCCTACATATTATTGCCGACTAGGTTTCTTTTATCCAACAAAACTCAACGATTTAAGATGTGGGTGGACTAGTGATCCTACGTCACAACTTGAAGTTTTTATCAAAAACGACTGATTTCAGCATCCAGCGAATAGCACGCAATTACACAGAACAATGTCGTGTGTAACTGGACCCTTTTTTGGGTGCTGAAATCAGTCGTTTTTTATCAAACTCCATCATAAATCTTGGCGTTCAGTTTAAATCGGCTCCATACTCTCATAACTGATCAGTGTATTAGCTACGGGCTCATAAGATTGATTAGATAACCAATAAGAACGGATTTCGAATAGAAATGTAGAGGATAACCTTAGCTAGCTAAGACAGCTATCTTGCTAAATACATTGTGTAGCTGCGAGCTGTCTCGCTAGAAAACTAGTTCATTGCCAACAACACCTACTGCACGCAGCTCGTTGCAAAATAATGGTTCAATACTGCGTCTATAATGTAAAATATATATCTGCGTTCGAAAATGATTACAATTATTCATAAATGAATCAATGATCGTACATTTTGGATTACAAATGTAATATTTAACAACAACACAGCAAGCTAGGACACTTTTACCTAATCCACGGAGCCACGTGTCCCAGTAAATAGGTTCCGCATAGTTTATGAAGAAACAATATAGTTCCCACTTGTGCATCGGCCTGAATAATGTGGCAATCTATGTAAATAAATACGTATAAACTTCCACTGTGTCTTCAAAATTGTATGGAAGATTATTTTTGTAAATCCAGTAACCGAGCCATAATGTTATACATTATCAGTCAATAACTATGCGTGTATACTGAGCTACATCTGAATGGCTCTGGTTGAATTCTCGCACATACTTTATTTAAACATTTTCGGCTAACTGTATAACGATCTAATTTGCAACTGCAGATTAGAAATCCTAAATCTATAATTTACTGGTTGTAGAACGATTCTGGATGATTGAGAAAACTTCCATAGACATCACTCCATCCAATTACCGCCATATTTTTGAATTCAGTTTAGATATTCGGATTCGGTCTCTTCAACTGAAAGTTTCATGGTGATTAGAGTGATATATCTAGAATAAGATGACGATAGAGAGCAAGGTAAACCGTTTATTTAATCAACTCGGTTTCAAAAAGTGACTTTATGTTGGTTTCAATGGGTGAATATTACGCGTTTGCGGCTAAGGGACCGTCTTAAAAGTGCAATCAGCAGAAACGGGTGTTTTCAGAAAGCCTACGTTTTTTATTTCAAATTAGAAATCTAGAGATCTTAAACCAAATGTGTTTGTTCCCCACGACAATTACATTTGGACATTTATATATATTTTTATGGATTTTATGTATATACAAAAACATGAATAGGCCTAAGATACCACAGGGTAGCCTAGTGGTTAGAGTGTTGGACTAGTAACTGAAAGTTTGCAAGTTCATATCCCCGAGCTGACAAGGTACAAATCTGTCGTTCTGCCCCTGAACAGGCAGTTAGCCCACTGTTCCTAGGCCGTCATTGAAAATAAGAATTTGTTCTTAACTGACTTGCCTAGTAAAATAAATGTTTAAAAAAATTCTCAGTCTTATGCAACCTAGTATATGTAGCCTACTTACATAAGAGCTAGCTAAAATCACTTGTAGCAAAGTCACAGATATTCCTTATCCATACACATACATCCATACACCCATTAGAATTCCCATTTGAAATGTTTTATATTTTCAGATCCACTTAACTCTAACCCATTCATAGACGTTAACTACCTTTTAGCGGCTATTGGCGATAGTATCTTCGGACCGGGGGAGTTTTGTTAAGAGCCCCGACACTTGTTTTCCGAACGTTAAAACGCATCGCTTGTGGTACGGTTTTGGAAACATAAGGAAGGTATCTTTTATATCAGAGAGAAATAGTTTAAAAAAAAGTTTAATTACGACACACCTTTATAGGGTTCCCACACAGCCACACTTCCATGTTACAGCGCTTGTTCACAGAAAACAGACAAAGGACAGAGGAGTACCTGTGCTAATCAGCTATTTGCGTCTCCGAACAACTGTGTGTAAACGGAAGACGGACGCCACAAACGTGTTGTCACTGAAAAATACTGTTGGCTGCAACTGTTTAAACCGGTTAAAACAGTGTACAGTATATTTAGCTTTTTTTTATTGTTTTGATGTGATATGAAAATAGAGGGCTTTATGTTTCTAGAACCGTACTGCAATTGAGAATCAATTCACATTTAGATGGAGTATTTGGCCGTTTTGGTTGCCAGAGCCAATTTGCCTCTAAACAGAACATGTAAGGAGTAAGGTTAGGCTTTAAGTCCATTATTGGGCCCATTTAACTCAAGCCCTTTCTGACCAATTTGAGCGCATCCAGAAGCGTGCTTGCTGAATCATCCTCGGCATGGAATGTCCTGGATACAACAATGCTCTAACTTCACTATCATTGCCCTCACTTAATGAAGAGCGAAACTGTGCCTTGACTTCCAGGCAGGTCATCCGTGATACAAGTCAGTATTTGACTTCCATCCATGTCGAAATGTGACGTTTGAGAAACATGGATGAACGTCTAATTCTGATGTGAAACTTTGAGAGCTTGTAGCAGGCAGACTTTTCTGTCTCACTGATCAAGTTCCCCTTCAGAGACTGGTTACCTGCCTGCTGAGGACAAGTGTCAAGCAGATTCTGCCACAGTACACATCTGCTCTCAATTCTGCAGCCCAGGAGTTCATGACTGAGAGATATAAACAAAAGTTGCCTATTCCCTACCTATGCACATTTTTATTTGATTTATTTATTTAACCTTTATTTAACTAGGCAAGTTAGTTAAGAATAAATTCTTATTTACAGGCCAAGGACTCCTGGCCTGTGGAATTACGAGCAGGTGTGTACTGCCGTAGGATCTGCTTGACACTTGGCCTCGGCAGGCAGGTAACCAGTCTCTGAAGGGGCACTTGAACAGTGAGACAGAAAAATCTGCCTGCTACAAATGAATACACAACACTCCTGAATGTACACTACCAGTCCAAAGTTTTAGAACACCTACTCATTCAAGGGTTTGTCTTTATTTGACAATTTTCTACATTGTAGAACAGTAGTGAAGACATCAAAACTATGAAATAACACATATGGAATCATGTAGTAACCAAAAAAAGTGTTAAACAAATCAAAATAGATTTGAGATTCTTCAAAGTAGCCACCCTTTGTCTTGATGGCAGCTTTGCACACGCTTGGCATTCTCTCAACCAGCTTCACCTGGAATGCTTTTCCAACAGTCTTGAAGGAGTTCCCACATATGCTGAGCCCTTGTTGGCTGCTTTTCCTTCACTCTGCGGTCCGACTCATCCCAAACCATCTCAATTTGGTTAAGGTCGGGGTATTGTGGAGGCCAGGTCATCTGATGCAGCACTCCATCACTTTCCTTCTTAGTAAAATAGCCTTTATGCAGCCTGGAGGTGTGTTGGGTCATTGTCCTGTTGAAAAACAAATGATAGTCCCACTAAGCCCAAACCAGATGGTATGCTGTGTCGCTGCAGAATGCTGTGGTAGCCATGCTGGTTAAGTGTGCTTTGAATTCTAAATAAATCGCAGACAGTGTCACCAACAAAGCACCCCCACACCATAACACCTCCTCCTCCATGCTTTATTGTGGGAGCCACACATGCAGAGATCATCTGTTCACCCACACCGCGTCTCACAAAGACACAGCGGTTGGAACCAAAAATCTCCAATTTGGACTTCAGACCAAAGGACAAATTTCAGTCTATTTCGGTCTAATGTCCATTGTTCGAGTTTCTTGGCCCAAGCAAGTCTCTTCTTCTTATTGGTGTCCTTTAGTAGTGATTTCTTTGCAGCAATTTGACCATGACTGTCTGATTCACACAGTCTCCTCTGAACAGTTGATGTTGAGATGTGTCTGTTACTTGAACTCTGTGAAGCATTTATTTGGGCTCCAATTTCTGAGGCTGGTAACTCTAATGAACGTATCCTCTGCAGCAGAGGTAACTGGGTCTTTCATCCCTGTGGTGGTCCTCATGAAAGCCAGTGTCATCATGGCGTTTGATTGTTTTTGCGACTTCATTTGAAACTTTCAAAGTTCTTGAAATGTTGCGTATTGACTGACCTTCATGTCTTAAAGTAATGATGGACTTTCGTTTATCTTTGCTTATTTGAGCTGTTTTTGCCATAATATGGACTTGGTCTTTTACCAAATAGGGATATCTTCTGTATACCACCCCTACCTTGTCACAACACAACTGATTGGCTCAAACGCATTTAGAAGGAATAAAATTCCACAAATGAACTTTTAAGAAGGCACACCTGTTAATTGAAATACATTCCAGCTGCATTAAGTATTGCAGTGCATCTCCTCCTCATGGACTGCACCAGATTTGCCAGTTCTTGCTGTGAGATGTTACCCCACTCTTCCATCAAGGCACCTGCAAGTTTCCGGACATTTCTGGGGGGAATGGCCCTAGCCCTCACCCTCCGATCCAACAGGTCCCAGATGTGGGATTGAGATCCGGGCTCTTCGCTGGCCATGGCAGAACACTGGCATTCCTGTCTTGCAGGAAATCACGCACAGAACGAGCAGTATGGCTGGTGGCATTGTCATGTTGGAGGGTAATGTCAGGATGAACCTGCAGGAAGGGTACCACATGAGGGGGGAGCATGTCTTCCCTGTAACGCACAGCATTGAGACTGCCTGCAATGACAAAAAACTCAGTCCGATGATGCTGTGACACACCACCCCAGAGCATGACGGACACTCCACCTCCAAATCGATCCCGCTTCCGAGTACAGGCCTCGGTGTAACACTCATTCCTTAGACGATAAACGCGAATCCGACCATCACCCCTGATGAAACAAAACTGCGACTCTTCAGTGAAGAGCACTTTCTGCCAGTCCTGTCTGTTCCAGCGATGGTGTGTTTGTGCCCATAGGCGACGTTGTTGCCGGTGATGTCTGGTGAGGACCTGCCTTACAACAGGCCTACAAGCCCTCAGTCCAGCCTCTCTCAGCCTATTGCGGACAGTCTGAGCACTGATGGAGGGATTGTGCATTCCTGGTGTAACTCGGGCAGTTGTTGTTGCCATCCTGTACCTGTCCCACAGGTGTGATGTTCGGATGTACCGATCCTGTGCAGGTGTTGTTACACGTGGTCTGCCACTGCGAGGACGTTCAGCTGTCCGTCCCGTCTCCCTGTAGCGCTGTCTTATGCGTCTCACAGTACGGGCATTGCAATTTATTGCCCTGGCCACATCTGCTGCCTCCTTGCAGCATGCCTAAGGCACATTCACACAAATGAGCAGGGACCCTGGGCATCTTTCTTTTCATGTATTTCAGAGTCAGTAGAAAGGCCTCTTAGTGTCTTAAGTGTTCATAACTGTGACCTTAATTGCCTACCATCTGTAAGCTGTTAGTGTCTTAACGACCGTTCCACAGGTGCATGTTCATTAATTGTTTATGGTTCATTGAACAAGCATGGGAAACCGTGTTTAAACCCTTTACAATGAAGACCTGTGAAGTTATTTGGATTTTAAAAAAATGATCTATTAAAGACAGGGTCCTGAAAAAGGGACTTTTCTTTTTTTGCTGAGTTTAGTTTTGATGTCTTCGCTATTATTCTACAATGTAGAAAATAGTAAAGAATAAAGAAAACCCCTTGAATGAGTAGGTGTTATAAAACTTTTGACTGGTAGTGTACATATTATCATGAATTTCACTTGTGATTTAAACTTGAATGTGTTGTTATTGTGTATGTATTGTAATATCCATGTATTTCAGTGTCTTCACCTGCAATGTAGGTTATCAGTAACAACTTGAACTTGAATGTGCCAGAGATCTACATTTGCTCCAGGGGTGTAGTACTACTATGGCAGACCCTAAAACAACACATCTCACTGCACCTATCTGGTGTTTGGTTTTTTCAGACAAGTGTGGTGTGTTCCTTGACCTCTATTATCAAAGCAAGTAACTTTTTTTAAATGCCCTCCATTTGATTTTTACAAATATTTATCCTGGTTATTCATTCACGTAGTCCTACATATCTTACAATAATCAATAGCTTCCAGTCCAAATGACATATACATCTAAAACCACTTGACCTCCCTCCATTGTACACCCATTATAATTGCATTTTTTTATTTAACAGATTTTATATGAATATTTTCTGTGATGGGTCTAATTTTCAATAGCGCACTCTCCATATGAGCTGCAGATCTACAGCCAATTGCGGTGGTTTCGTGACCTCTCTTATCAAATGGACATATTTTATTTTTTCAAAATTTTCCCTGTTGATTTTCTACAAATATGTATTATATTGCAGCTGTGGTTATTCATTTACGTACAGATCAAATGTTCAATAGCTTCCAGTCCAAATGACATATACATCTAAAATCACTTGAGGTTAGGTCTCTGAACTCCCTCGTCCATAGTACCAAAGACACTCGTTAAGAAACAAAAAAATTAACTAAAGTTGTTTAGAAACTCGTGCTGCCGCATCAAGCTACTCCGGTCCTGGTGACAGCTGATCAGATGGGGGATAGCCGACACTACGGAACTAGCTATCCGTACAGCCGTCAACGAAATCAGACAAAGGGGTGTGAGGAAGTAAATGTTTTACACGATTGAATCAAGAAAGAGTGGATTAAATATGAATGTTAACTAGCTTGTTAGCTTGTTTTTTTGATAGCTACCGTGTTATCTAGGAAGGTAGGCTACACGTTAGCTAGCGAGCCTAACGTAAACGCTTTTTCCCTAAAGCTTTTGAGGCCTGTTCATCCTGACAGTTTATTTTATAGTTCGTTAACCGAGGACACAACCAGCTCATTTGCGAGGTAAGTAACTTGCGAGCCATTTTTCGTTGCTGTACTAGGACCAACAAGCATCTCATGAGAGCCAACATTGGCAGCGTAGCCTAGACCTATTTCTAGGTATCGTGTGGGAAATGGCTGTGAACTATTTATGTTAACCTGTTGATGCCAGATAGTAAGCTAACGTTAAGGTTATAATTTGGTAATCTAATTATAGCTAGCTAGTTTAATAAAAGTTATGTCAGATATAGTTAATACAGTACAGTACAGGTAACTCATTAGCAATTTTAACATGGCTGTTACAGCCAGTCAATTTATCCTTGATGTAAATTGGTCATAGCAAACTAACGTTAGTTAGCTTGCTAGTCAGCTACATTTCCCTGAAATATAACTGCCAAACAACCGTCTATAATGTTAGCTGGAGTTGCTGATTAACATTACTAGCTAACATTAGCTACATAAGTTCATTTCGCAGAGTATTTTGTTTTTCTTCAACATGTAGCTAGCTATTCTTTCTATACATGTTATTTTACACAGGTTAGAATTTGGGAAGTGCACGTGGACTTCCACCCGCTAGAATGGTTTTTGCTCACTGTAGCACTGTTAATCTGTGCTACTCCCTCCTAGCTATCTGCCATCCGCAGCAGCAGGATGACTGACGTCCCCATCCGAATCATCATGAGACGCCTCCACCAGGGCTCCAAATGATATGATAGTAGCTAGCTGGATTGCATTCTGTGCCAGCAGGAGCCTTGTGCAGGTTCTGCTGCTCTCATTGGAGCAGTTATCGCTACGGTTTTGGGAAAGCCTTGAGACATCCGGGACTATGGGAAACAGTTGCGTTTGTAGAGAAGAAAGTGACGTGGAGGATGGATCCGCAACTCGCAGGCAACTCAGGCGAGTTGATCACCCCGCTGCCGATCCCCCTGAGGCACGAAGCAGTCGGCCCCGGGACCCTGTCAGACCCCCACGCCGTGGCCGGGGACCCCATGAACCCCGCCGGAAGAAACAAAATGTGGATGGGTTGGTGCTGGACACACTAGCTGTGATCAGGACTCTAGTTGACAAGTAAGTGTTTGAAATGTAGTCTAATTCCCAACCAAGCTAGTGGACATGGCATGCATAATAAACTTTGCTTCCCTTCACAGGTTGTGTTATGTGTCTGGACTGTAGTACAGCTTGTTCAGATTGTGCAGGCTCTTTGTTGGCACTTCAGACATTCACAGCACATACCTCTGGGGTCTTAAGATGTTTGAGGGGTGTGTAAACTCTCACTCGGGATAGGCTTACATCTTGGTACAAGCTTGTTGGCCATTGAGGTGTTATCCTCCAGACAGCCTCCTCTGCTCCCTCAGAACCCTGTCAATAGTGTTTAGGCTGACTGAATGCTTCCTCAGAGCTATAGAGGTCGGGGTATGATTTTACGCTCTAATGATGAAGGACTTGAACCTGTGAGCAGAGACAGATTCTTCTCTGGGATTATCCTCCAGGAGGAGTTCTCAAGGGAGCATTAGGTCTGCTGTCATTGGTCAGATTTACAGACAGGATGAGGGAGGCCAATGTGCCAGCCTCTCTATCAGACAAAACAACATCCTCAACAGTTACAGCCATCCATCGCACTGTTCCGCTCTGCCTCTAGCTTGTCATCTGAATTTCATAACTACTTAGAGCAAGAGACTTAACAATGCACCCACACATTACATGTGATGATTATTGAGCGTCACTGTCACAAGATTCTCTGTTCACAATCACTTTTGTTTTTAGCGACCAAGAGCCCCCCTACTCCATGATCACGCTGCATGAGATGGCAGAAACGGGTAAGACAAATGTCCTTATATGGTACTGTACATGAGCATTGATGTAATACATGGATTTCATAAGTTTCTCAAGAAAGATTATTCATTTTCTTCAGTATCAGATAGAACAGTAAGAGGAGCTCTGTCCTCTGTGGCTGTCTCCTGTGTCAAATTAAGTAATTAGTGTGTCCTCTTCGTAGCTGTAACCTCTGGATATCGATAGAGTGGATCATAAGGTTTCCCAGGCTTTGCCAGTCATTACCCTCTGTTAAAGGCTCTTCTAGCCTACACAATGATACTAATGCAGGCTTCCCATTCAGTCTCTAAGGCAATAATGAAATGCCTTTGTGCCTGCCTATTAGTCATGACAATCTCACCTGATCCCACAGCAAGATTGTGTTCATTTTACATTGAGACTTGCTTGTAAAGTTTTACTATTCCCTATTAATGCTACTTGTTTTTGAGAACCAGACCCATAGTTTGAGAGCATGGTGCTAGTTCTTGTGGACAGTCAGTGGCAGGTCTGAGCCTCTTTTTAGCTGGTTTCAGAGGTGGATCTAGTGGGGCCTAACAGTCTTAACATATATATTCAGCCCGCCAGCTTGTCTCTCCTCTCGTTGCCCAGTCCCACTAGGATTTCGTGACTTTTTTGTGATTTCAGCGGCCAAAAATGCTTGATTTAGTGGCATCTTTTCAGAAATTCCGAGCTACATTTTGCAATGTTTTTTTTTTCATGTTAATTTCAAATAAAGCAATAAAAAGTAATGTGCTCTGTTTTAGGACGATTTTTAAGCAGAATACATAATACCCCAAAAAATTGAAGCATTTAAAGTGCTCAATTTGGTTTATTTTCAACATAAAAAAAATGCATTCCCCCATAATCTGTAGGTACTAAAAAAGATTAAACTAGGATAAAAGAAACACCTGGGGTCCAAGCTGCATTTAAGACCTATTATATCTCAAGGTCAACTTGAGACAAAGTGCTCTTTTGTGCTGTTTCTTTTTTTGAACATAATGAGAGGTGAAAAATAACAATTGCACCAATTAATTAGATAAAATATATATCCGTGTGTTATTCATAATCTACTCACACACACCTCTCCTCTCGTCTCCATCAGGCTTGGGGCATGCTATAAACACAAGATGAACCTCTCATTCCCACCCACACTCTCTCAAAAAACAAATGGATTCAAAGCTGATCAATCGCTTTCAATTTGAGGATCAATATTTATTTCGCATAAGTTGTCTTCAAAATACTTGATTGTGATTATTTATTTATTTTTCCTGAAAAGGTCGTAAGGGAGATAAACAGAAAACGTAAAAATAGAGTATTGTGGTTGATGTGTACTTTTAAAACAGTATTACCGTTTATAAAAAATTCCAGGAAGATTGTACTTTCGTGATCCGTATTAAGTTTTACAGAGTTTAAAACGGCAAATCTGACAAATTGCACTCATAGACATCCTGGGGAGAGCAGAATGCCAACCACCCTACTAAAGCCAAGGTTAGCGGAGTGAAAGTTTGAGTAAAATGCCACTCACCTTGATTCTTTCAGCGCTTGCCACAGTCTTTCCTGCTACCACTTCAGTCATGGTGATCTGCCGCTGCTGTGGGAACTGTTCTCACATTCTCATATGCTTTGCTGATTCGAAGTGACTGTTGATTGTCAACTTTCTCTTGTGTTCCAGCACAACGTTACAAGGTGTGCAAAACAATTTCCCACCACTTTCATGTAAAACATTTGGAAATTGTTTCGCACTTTAGCTGTTATTTTTTGATGGCAAATGATTGATTTCTGTTCATTGTACTGTGCCTGTCAGCCATCAACAATCAGCCATCTTCGCACGTGAAAACACTGACAGGCCGTGGGGGAAAAACTTTGTTGACGTGTGGTTGGATTGGGCCATTTTCCACGGTAATTGGTCAAAACTACGAACCCGCTTTAATGCGCTAAAAGGGCGGGGATTGGTCAAAATTGTGAGCTTTCGCATAATATTGATTGTTTGATTTTGCATTGAATTTTGCAATTGCAGAATCCTGGGGGGACTTGTTGCCACAGCTGTGTACTGTTTACTTTATTTATAAGTGCATCTGTTGTTTTAATGGTTGAGAGAGACTGGTAGGTTTGGAGTTGGGCAGTCAGGTGTTGAGTCACTGCTACTGGGAAGGGTAGAATGGAGTTATTCCTGGGCCTGTTATCGGGAATAGGAGTGGGATTTTTCTAATGTTACACACTGATGTTTTGGATATCTGTAAAAGGGTAATTCCCCGTTAACAGAATTGCGCTAAGACACACCGATTTTTCACTTTAAAATGTATGCCAAACAAAGTTGAACAAACCATCCAACTACACTACATGGCCAAAAGTATGTGGACACTTTACATTAGTGGATTTGGTTATTTCAGCCACACCTGTTGCTGACAGGTGTATAAATTGAGGACTCAGTGACTTTCAACGTGGCACCGTCATAGGATGCCACCTTTCCGACATGTCAATTCGTCACATTTCTGCCCTGCTAGAGCTGCTCCGGTCAACAGTAAGTGCTGTTATTGTGAAGTGGAAACGTCTAGGAGCAACAATGGCTCAGCCGCAAAGTGGTAGACAAGCTCACAGAACTGGACCGCTGAGTGCTGAAGCGTGTAATGTGTAAAAATCATCTGTCCTCGGTTGCAACAGTTCCAAACTGCTTTTGGAAGCAACGTCAGCACAAGAACTGTTAGACAGCAACTTCATGAAATGGGTTTCCATAGCAGAGCAGCGGCACACAAGCCTAAGATCGACATGCGCAATGCCAAGCGTCAGCTGGAGTGGTGTAAAGCTTGCTGGAGCAGTGAAACCGCGTTCTCTGGAGTGATGAATCACGCTTCACCATCTGGCAGTCCAAAGGACGAATCTGGGTTTGGCTGATGCCAGGAGAACTCTACCTGCCCCAATGCATAGTGCCAACTGTACAGTTTGTTGGAGGAGGAATAATGATCTGGGGCTGTTTTTCATGGGTCGGGCTTGGCCCCTTAGTTCCAGTGAAGGGAAATCTTAACGCTACAGCATACAATAACATTCTAGATGATTCTGTGTATCCAACTTTGTGTCAACAGTTTGGGGTAAGCCCTTTTTCAGCATGACAATGCCCCTGTGCATAAAGTGAGGGCAAAACAGAAATGGTTTGTCAAGGTCAGTGTAGAAGAACTTAACTGGCCTGCACAGAGCCTTGACCTCAACCCCATCGAACACCTTTGGGATGAATTGGAATGCCGACTACAAGCCATCAGTGCCAATAATGCTCTTGTGGCTGAATGGAAGCATGTCCCCGCAGCAATGTTCCAACATCTAGTGGAAAGCCTTCCCAGAAGAGTGGAGGCTGTTTTGCAGCAAAGGGGGGACCAACTCCATGTTAATGCCCATGATTTTGGAATGAGATGTTTGATGAGCAGGTGTCCACATACATTTAACAAATTACACTGAACATTTTACAAAAACACATTTGTTAACAGAATTTCTGTAAAATCTCCCTCCGCTTTTTTATGTACCATGTTTACCAAAAACTTTAAATATTTGCTCCGAATTAAGATTCAAAGATGTCTGCAGAAGGAATGGGGTGTCAGCTATGAAATGACACTGACTTATTCAACTACAGTAAGTAAAGTGGATTTACAGCCGTTAACATAATTACATCACGGGTCCCTGATCTGTACTATACAGAAATGCATAATAATGGATATGAATGTCATTCTCTTCATGACGATATAGCCTGAATTGTAGGGCCCTATAAAATCTGCGGCGCTGTGAATGTGGACAGAATCATGTAATCCAGACATTTTTTAAATGGAATTCAACAATATTTTTAGCAGGAAATCAATTAAATGTATTGAATTTATTAAAACATTTATTAATATGCCTAAGATGATCATAAGCCATGAACAAAATGCATCAGTGATTCCTATTTTCCTTCAACTTTCTGAAGAGGAAATGCGGTAATGCCCCCGTCTTTGTGGGCACATTTCTCTACCACTTTGTGTAGTCGTTAGCGATAAGTCTTCTGGTAGATGGAAAGGCATTCTTGAAAACCCTCTCAATTAAATGTTAACTGCAAAGTAGCTTGTATCATGATTATTTTCATCAATAAGTATCTTGCTGGTGGGCAGTTGAATTAGGGTATCAACACCCCAACAACAACAACAAAATTCCAGACCTTGTGGTCTCCTGATGGGGTGTAAGCATTGTTGCGGACTTACAACATCCAGTTTTTGTTTTTCTATTACAGTATGATTTTGAGAGCAAAAAAATGGAGAAGAAATTAAATCTGGGAAAAAGCCCAGGAGAAAGCATAATTAGGATTAAAAATAAACTAATGTAGTAGTACAGGCATAGGCAACTGATGGCCTGCGGCCCCCCTTTTTGTAGACCGCGTCTACATTTTTGTATTTTATGAACTCAGTCGGTCTCAACTTACTGCTGAGCGTTAGAATAGCAGAATGCACAATGTGCAATTTCGAAATGTTGTGCATCATCAGTTTCTCTCTCTGTCAGTCACTAACCATATTTACATCACAGCGTTTATGCAAGTGAAGTCATACTGTATTAAAAAAATCATGACAGCTGTGATGGAAACACCGTTTCGGTACAATTTGATAAATGCCAACAGATCATTTGTTTGTTTGACATGGTGGGATCCAACATAATTTCGCTTGGGGACCCCAAAAGGCTAGAGCCAGCTCTGACTGCATGCATGGGTATGAATGTGGGTACACAGACCGACGAGCAACCGCGGCCCCCTGACGAGCAACTGCTGTCCCCCACCCTATCAAAGTTGCCCATCCCTTTTTATAGGGCTCTAGAATAGGTACACGAAAGTATATTCCTCACACTGGCTATTACTTTAATGAGCTCTGCCCTCCAAAAAACACCTCATTTGGTTGGTTAGGACCAAACCTGAACCAATTATAGAGGTCTGTTTCACAAGTTTGGACATCAAAGTACAGCACAGTAGAGCTCAGTATAGTACAATACAGTACATTATACTGTACTCATACAGTACACTGTAGTGTTGTCACGATACCAGAATTTACTTCGATACCAGGTTTAGTATCATGATACTCAATGCCAGAATTATACCACGGCAAAAAAATAAAGCATATTTATATAAAAAATATAAACGCAACATGTGAATTGTTGGTCCCATGTTTCACAAGCTGAAATAAAAGATTCCAGAAATGTTCCATATGCACAAAAAACTTATTTCTGTAACATTTTGTGTATACATTTTTTTACATCCCTGTTAAGTGAGCATTTCTTCTTTGCTAAGATAATCCATTCACCTGACAGGTGTGGCATATCAAGAAGCTGGAGAAGTGTGTTCTTCAGGCCTCCTGAGTGGCGCAGCTTTTTAAGGCACTACAGTCCCAGGTCTGATCCCAGGCTGTTTTACAGCCGACCGGGAGACCCATTTGGCCCAGCATCGTCTGGGTTAGGGGAGGGTTTGGCCAGCCGGGATTTCCTTGTCACATCACACTCTAGTGATCCCTTGTGGCGGGCAGGTTGCCTGCAAGCTAACTTCGGCCGCCAGCTGGACGGCGTTTCCTCCGAC
This sequence comes from Oncorhynchus nerka, assembly GCF_034236695.1. Classification (NCBI taxonomy): domain Eukaryota; kingdom Metazoa; phylum Chordata; class Actinopteri; order Salmoniformes; family Salmonidae; genus Oncorhynchus; species Oncorhynchus nerka. The sequence goes on from NC_088404.1 coordinate 40,548,053, forward strand.
ACATTTGTTGAGGCTGGCTTCCGGGTTAAGAGTGCAGTGTGGCTGGGCAGGGTTGTGTTTCAGCGGTAGCATGGCTCTCGACCTTCGCCTCCCAAGTCCGTAGGGGAGTTGCAGCGATGGAACAAGACTAAATACCAATTTGGAATCGGGGAGAAAAAGGACTAAAAAACAAATGTGTGCTCTTTGCGAATGAATCCCGGTTTTAACTGTACCGGGCAGAAGGCGTGTATGGTGTCATGTGGGCAAGCGGTTTGCAGATGTCAACAGAGTGCTCCATGGTGGCTGTGGCGTTATGGCATGGGCAGGCATAAGATACAGACAACGAACACAATTGCATTTTATCGATGGCAATTTGGATGCAAAGAGTTAACGTGACGAGATTCTGAGGTCCATTGTCGTGCCATTCATCCGCCGCCATCGCCATCATGTTTCAGCATGATGAGGCACAGACCCATGATGCAAGGATCTGTACACAATTCCTGGAAGCTAAAAATGTGTCTGCATACTCACCAGACATGTAACCCATTCTACAGGCCACAATCAACAGCCTGATCAACTCTATGCGTAGGAGATGTGTTGTGCTGCATGAGGCAAATGGTGGTCACACCAGATACTGACTGGTTTTCTGATCCACGCCCCTACTTTTTTTAAGGTACAGTATCTGTGACCAACGGATGCATATCTGTATTCCCAGTCATGTGAAATGCATAGATTAAGGCCTAATGAATGTATTTCAATTGACTGATTTCCTTATATGAACTAACTCAGTGAAATCTTAGAAATTGTTGCATGTTGAATTTGTTTTTGTTCAGTGTAGTTTGCAGGGGTCTTCACTTCAATATTGTCTTAATCAAGACTTAATCTGGTCGACGTTTTCTAAGAGCCCTTTTCTATCTTTTTGACCAGAAATCAACGCCTTTGCTTCTTCCTCATTTTTAGGATGTAAAATGGATATGTATATGGATTCATTTCTCAATATTGATGCTTAGCTTTCATTTGACACTCAATTTCATATACTCCTATGAGCTGTTGCTCTTCATGGGTCCTTTTACATGGAAATGTCCAAAAGACATCCATCTGCCTTGTGCTGCTGTTGCCACAGAAGTTAAAATTGAGTTCCATAGTTTAACACAGGGAAAGGTTAGAAATGTTTCAATTATATTGAATTAAGGGTGGCTAGGGGGAAGAGAAGCCAAAATAATACCTCACTTTCCACCAAATTCAACAGTAATTGAGTTTCAGTTTCTGGCCAGTTGAGTGATGCACAATACGCCTCAAAGCAGACGTGCTTAGACACTAAACCTCAGACTGCACATATCTGCATCTAGTGTGACAACTACAAATAGGCTGTTAATTAACCAGTTTTGCTATCCCCTGCTAACCTCCACCTTTTCCCCCTACCCTACCCCCTGTGCCACCCTAAGATGACGGCTGGTTGGAGGTGGTCCAGTCTCTGATCCGGGTCATACCGCTGGACGACCCACTGGGACCAGCTGTGATTACCCTGCTGCTTGACGAGTGCCCACTGCCCACCAAAGTGAGTATTAGTTACCATCTGGGTCTCGTCTGTGTAATGCCTCCAAGATCCATCTTCCTTGCCTAATGCCTACACAAAACTCAAATTCAAAGCTCAACTTCCCAAAGCATGGCCATCCACTCTTAGACACTCATTGATAGCAGCTGATTACAACACACCAAGCTCATGTTCCAGTAGGGATGGGGGTGTGGGATTGATAGTTACTTAAAAAATAACTAGGGTTGAGGAGTGATGTTGCCACTACAGTGCATCTGTAAGATGGTTGGAGACAAGGTTTCCAGTTCAGGGTACTTATTAACTAACTAAAAAGTACAGTACAGGGACATTGGAGCACATGGGGTTAGGATGTAGATTTGATGGCTTGTAAGGCCAGTAGGTAAGTTTGTGATACAAGTTATGATATGCGGTTGTAGTTCTGGGGGTTATAAAATTGAGATGTTAACATACAATCATGACTGACAAGTGCAAAAGGATAAGAAATTGAAAGTATCAAACAAACTGAGGATGTACAGTGCCTTTGGAAAGTATTCAGACCCCTTTACCTTTTCCACATTTTGTAAGGTTACAGCCTTATTCTAAAATGGATTAAATAGTCGTCCCCCCATCAATCTACACACAATATCCCATAACGACAAAGCAAAAACAGTTTTTAAATACATTTTTGCTAATTTATAAAAATGAAATAAAAAGTATTCTTACCCTTTACTCAGTGCTTTGGTGAAGCATCTTTTGGCAGTTAGTATCTCTATTTTATAACATCCTTGAGTCTTCTTTGGTATAACGCTACAAGTTTGGTACACCTGTATCTGGGGAGTTTCTCCCATTCTTCTCTGCAAATCCTCTCAAGCTCTGTCAGTCAGGTTGGATGGGTAGCGTTGCTGCACAGCAATTTTCAGGTCTCTCCTGAGATGTTCGATCGGGATCAAGTCCGGGCTCTGGTTGGGCCACTCAAGGACATTCAGAGACTTGTCCCGAAGCCACTCCTGCGTTGTCTTGGCTGTGTGCTTAGGGTTGTTGGGACTGGAGCAGGTTTTCATCAAGGATCTTTCTGTACTTTACTCCGTTTATCTTTCCCTCGATCCTGACTAGTCTCACAGTCCCTGCAGCTGAAAAACATCCCCACAGCATGATGCTGCCACCATCATGCTTCTCCGTTGGATGTTACCAGGTTTCCTCCAGACGTGACGCTTGGCATTCAGGCCAAAGAGTTAAATTTTTGTTTCATCAGACCAGAGTATCTTGTTTCTCATGGTCAGAGTCCTTTAGATGCCTTTTTGGTAAACTCCAAGTGGGCTGTCGTGCCTTTTACTGAGGAGTGGCTTCAGTCTGGCCACTACCATAAAGGCCTGATTGGTAGAGTGCTGCAGAGATGGTTGTCCTTCTACAAGGTTCTCCCATCTCCATAGAGGACCTCTGGAGCTCTATCAGAGTGACCATCGGGTTGTTGGTCACCTCACTGACCAAGGCCCTTTTCCCCTGATTATGTCTCTGAGTTCTACAGACAATTCCACCAAACTCATGGCTTGGTTTTTGATATAGGCCTGTTTTCGCATTGTCATTATGGGGTATTGTGTGTAGATTGCTGATATTTTTTTATTTAATCCATTTTAGATTGAGACTGTTACATTACAATGTGGAAAAAGTCAAGGGTCTGAATACTTTCTGAAGGACCTGTATATACGAAGGTATGTGGACACCCCTTCAATGAGTGGATCTGGATATTTCAGCCATACCCGTTGCTGACAGGTGTATAAAATCGAGCACACAGCCATGCAATCTTCATTGACAAACATTGGCGGTAGAATGGCCTTAAGAGTTCAGTGACTTTCAACGTGCCACCATCATAGGATGGCACTTTTCCAACAAGTCAGTTTGTCAAATTTCTTCCCTGCTAGAGCTGCCCTGGTCAACTGTAAATGCTGTTATTTTGAAGTGGTAGGCCACACAAGCTCACAAAACGAGACCGCCGAGTGCTGAAGCACGTTAAAATCGTATCTCGGTTGCAACACTCACTACTGACTTCCAAACTGCTTCTGGAAGCAACGTCAGCACAAGGACTCTTCATCGGGAGCTTCATGAAATGGGTTTCAATGGCCGAGATGCCGCACACAAGCCTAAGATCACCATGCGCAGTGCCAAGCGTCACCCCTAGTGGTGTAATGCTTGCCGCCATTGGGCTCTGGAGGCAGTGGAAATGCATTCACTGGAGTGATGACTCACACTCCCCCATGTGGCAAACCGACGGACGAATCTGGGTTTGGCGGATGCCAGGAGAACACTACCTGCCCCAATGCATAGTGCCAACTGTGAAGTTTGGTGGAGGAGGAATAATGGTCTGGGGCTGTTTTTTCATGGTTCGGGCTTGGCCCCTTAGTCCCAGTGAAGGGAAATCTTAACGCTACAGCCTACATTGACATTCTAGATTCTGTGCTTCCAACTGTTTGGCAGCAGTTTGGGGAAGGCCCTTTCCTGTTTTAGCAGGACAATGCCCCTGTGCGCAAAGCGAGGTCCATACAGAAATGGTTTGTTGAGATCGGTGTGGAAGAACTTGACTGGCCTGCACAGAGCCCTGACCTCACCTTTTTGGGATAAATTAGAATGCTGACTGCGAGCCAGGCCTAATCGCCCAACCTCACTAATGCTCTTGAGGCTTAATGGCAGGAAGTTCACGCAGCAATGTTCTAACCTCTAGTGGAAAGCTTTCCCAGAAGAGTGGAGGCTGTTATAGCAGCAAAGGGGACCAACTCTATATTAATGCCAATGATTTTGGAATGAGATGTTCGGCGAGCAGGTGTCCACATACTTTTGGTCATGTAGTGTTTCTAACATGCTGAAGTGACACGTAATTTTACTGAAGTGACAAGTAATTTGGCAGCATTATATAAACTTCAACTAAAAATTCTTATTTATACATGTTCTTAGATAAAATAATTAAATATATTTTCCTTGTTTCATTTCATTATCATAAACAAATTGTACATAAATTTCAATTCCAAAAGGAAACTATAAAATAACACATATGGAATCATGTAGTGACCAAAAAAGGGCTAAACAAATCAAATTATATTTTATTTTTGAGATTCTTCAAAGTAGCCACCCTTTGCCTTGATGACAGCTTTGCACATTGTTGGCAATATCTCAACCAGCTTCATGAGGTAGTCACCTGGAATGCATTTCAATTAACCGGTGTACCTTATTTTGTGCAATTTCTTTCTTTCCTCCCTTAATGCATTTGAGCCGACAAGGTAGGTGTGGTATACAGAAGATGGCTCTATTTGGTAAAAGATCAAGTCCATATTATAGCAAGAACAGCTCAAATAAGCAAAGAGAAATGACAGTCCATCATTACTTTAAGACATGAAGGGCAGTCAATCTGGACAATTTCAAGAACTTTGAACGTTTCTTCAAGCGCTATGATGAAACTGGCTCTCATGAGGCCCGCCACAGGAAAGGAAGACCCAGAGTTACCTCTGCTATAGAGGGTAAGGTCATTAGAGTTAACTGAACTTCAGATTGCAGCCTAAATGCTTCACCGAGTTAAAGTAACAGACACATCTCAACCAGAGGTTGACTGATTATGATTTTCCGATACTGATAATTGGAGGACCAAAAAAAGCCGATACCGATTAATCAGATTTTTTTTAAATATATATATATTTATTTTAGACCAAATTGATTTTTATTGACTATTATATTAAGTTAAAATAAACATTCAGTATTGTTGAAACTGTCATTATTCCATATGTATATATACTGTCATTATTCCATATATATATATATATATGGAATAATGACAGTTTCAGCAATAGTGATTGAACAGTTTTATTTTAACTTAATATAATACATCAATAAAATCAATTTGGTCTCAAATAAATAATGAAACAACATGTTCAATTTGGTTTAAATAATTAAAAAACAAAGTGATGGAGAAGAAAGTAAAAGTGCAATAATTTGCCATGTAAAAAAGCTCATGTTTAAGTTCTTTGCTCAGAACATGAGAACATATGAAAGCTTGTGGTTCCTTTTTAACATGAGCCTTCAATATTTCCAGGTAAGAAGTTTTAGGTTGTATTTATTATAGGAATTCTAGGAATATTTCTCTCTATACCATTTGTATTTTATATACCTTTGACTATCTGATGTTCTTATAGGCACTATAGTATTGCCAGCCTAATCTTGGGAGGCTTGAAGCCATGAACAGCGCAATGCTTGAAGCACAGCGAAGAGCTGCTGGCAAATGCAGGAAAGTGCTGTTTGAATGAATGCTTATGAGCCTGCTGCTGCCTACCACCGCTCAGACTGCTCTATCAAATATCAAATCATAGACTTAATTATAATATAATAACACACAGAAATACGAGCCTTAGGTCATTAATATGGTCAAATCCGGAAACTATCATTTTGAAAACAAAACATTTATTCTTTCAGTGAAATACGGAACCTTTACGTATTTTATCTAATGGGTGGCATCCCTAAGTCTAAATATTGCTGATGCATTGCACAGCCTTCAATGTTATGTCATAATTATGTACAATTCTGGCAAATTAATTACGGTCTTTGTTTGGAAGAAATGGTCTACACAGTTCCCAATGAGCCAGGCAGCCCAAACTGCTGCATATACCCTGACTCTGCTTGCAAAGAAACGCAAGAGAAAAAAATACATTCATGTCAGCAGGCAATATTAACTAAATATGCAGGTTTAAAAACATATACTTGTGTATTGATTTTAAGAAAGGCATTGATGTTTATGATTAGGTACACATTGGTGCAACGACAGTGCTTTTTCAAGGATGCACTTGTTAAATCATCACTGGTTTGGCGAAGTAGGCTGTAATTCGATGATAAATTAACAGGCACCGCATTGATTATATCCAATGCAGGACAAGCTAGATCAACTAGTAATATCATTAACCATGTGTAGTTAACTAGTGATTATGTTTTGATTGATTTCTTTTACACGGTAAGTTTAATACTAGCTAGCAACTTACCTTGACTCCTTGCTGCATTCGCGTAACAGGTAGTCAGCCTGCCACGCAGTCTCCTCCTGGAGTGCAATGTAATTGGCCATAATCAGTGTCCAAAAATGCTGATTACCGATATGAAAACTTGAAATCGGCCCTAATTAATCGACCATTTGGATTAATTGGTCGACCTCTGATCTCAACATCAACTGTTCAGAAGAGACTTCATGAATCAGGCCTCCATGATCAAATTGCTACAAAGAAACCACTACCAAAGGACACCAGTAAGAAGCAGACTTGCTTGGGCCAAGAAACAGGAGCAATGGACATTAGACCGGTGGAAATCTGTCCTTTGGTCTGATGAGTTCAAATTTGAGATTTTTGGTTCCAACCGTGAGACGCAGAGTAGGTGAACAGATGATCGCTGCATGTGTGGTTCCCACTGCGAAGCATGGAGGAGGTGGTGTTATGGTGTGGGGATGCTTTGCTGGTGACACTGATTTTATTTAGAATTCAAGGCACAGTTAACCAGGATGGCTACCATAGCATTCTGCAGTGATACATCATCCCATCTGGTTTGGGACTATCATTTGTTTTTCAACAGGACAATGACCCAAAACACACCTCCAAGCTGTGTCGGGGGTATTTGACCAAGAAGGAAAGTGATGGAGTGCTGCATCAGATGACCTGGCCTCCACAATCATCTGACCTCAACCCATTTGAGATGGTTTGGAATGAGTTGACCACAGAGTGAAGGAAAAGTAGCCAACAAGTGCTCAGCATATGTGGGAACTCCTTCAAGGTTGTTGGAAAAGCATTCCAGGTGAAGCTGGTTGAGTGTGCAAAGCTGTCATCAAGGCAAAGGGTGAATACTTTGAAGAATCTCAAATATATTTTGATTTAAAAAAAAAAATCGGTTACTACATGATTCCATATGTTATTTCATAGTTTTGATGTCTCCCCTATTATTCTACAATACAGAAAATAGTAAAAAATAAATAAACAAATAAAAACCCTTGAATGAATAGGGGTCCAAACTTTTGACTGGTACTGTACAATAATGCAAAGTACTCACTTTCAGTCACGCACAACATGGAATGGAAAACTTGGCCACCCCAAACATTCACCAACAAAAATAATTAAGACTGGAGGGAGAAACTGCTGCTTAAATAGTAGGGTTCTAATTAGGGATGTTAGTCGCTTAGCCGCCCAAAATAAATTCGACCGGTCATGCTTATCAGTCTATAGGTGAATTTGCAGTGTCTTGGTTGACCGGAATTATTATTTAGCTGAAAATAGTAATGTACAGTGACTTTAAAGTAGTTGCCGTACGAAAGGTACTTTCTAATGGCTGTCTCTAGTCAGTGATCCGCGAGCAAGCTAGAACGGAGACTCGTTGCTAAGCAACTCCGAATCAGGCTGCAGGGAGGAGCAGCACGAGCAGCTAAGAACAGCTGTGCCAGCAACCAAAGTTTCACAGCATTTCTCTACTGTTCATATCTACTTTTTTAATTGTCCAGAAGCCAAAGGCACAATCCTAGTCACATTAACAACCCATCTTATATGTTGCATATTTACGTTTTCCCTCTTTCTCAGTTTCTAACGGAGACGTTCATCACTCTGTCACATGAAACGGCTCTCATCAGGTGCATCTTTTCGAACCGTGTTTTCCCACATTGTAATTTAGGAAATGTTTGTAAATGATGTATTACATTCTCTGCTTCATTACAATAGTTGCATGTTTAATAATATGAGAGGATAGGCTTGCCATAGTCACCTTTTTTCAAAGCTAATGAAAAATATTCAGTTACTTCCATGCATAGTATTTTCAGTTTAAAGGATTTTTAAGCCTTGATACAATTGAGACATGGATTGTGTATGTGTGCCATTCAGAGGGTGAATGGGCAAGAAAAAAATATTTTAAGTACTTTTGAATGGGGTATGTTGGTAGGTGCCAGGCACACTGCTTTGAGTGTGTCAAGAACTGCAATGCTGCTAGGCTTTTCACGCCCGATCGATTCCTGTGTGTATCAAGAATGGTCCACCACTCAAAGGACATCCAGCCAACTTGACACAACTGTGGGAAACATTGGAATCCACATGGGCCAGCATCCCTGTGGAATGTTTCGACACCTTTGTAGTATCCATGCCCCGATTTAATTGAGGCTGTTCTGAGGGCAAAATGGGGTGCAACTCAATATTAGGAAGGTGTCGCTAATGTTTTGTACACTGTGTGTACTGTGCCTTCAAAACCTATTCACACCCTTAGATATTTCCCCACATGTTGCGTTACAGCCTGATATTAAAGTTGATTAAATATATATTTTTTGTCACTGGCCTACACACAATACCCCTTAATGTCAATGTGGATTTATGTAATAAAAATAATTAATTAATTAAAATTGAAAGGCTGAAATGTCTTGACACAATACATATTCAACCCTTTTGTTATGGCAAGCATGAATAAGTTCAGGGGTAAAATATTTCGTAACAAGTCACGTAATATGTTACATGGACTCGCTCTGTGTGCAATAATAGTGTTTAACATGATTTTTGAATGACAACCATGTCTCTGTCCCCCACACATACAGATAATTGTAAGGTCCCTCAGTTGAGCAGTGAACACTGATTCAACCACAGAGGCCAGGGAGAATATCCAATGCCTTGCAAAGACAGGCACCTAATGGTAGATAAAAAAAAAAAAATCAAACATTGAATATCCCTTTGATCATGGTGCAGTTATTAATTATATTTAGGATGGTGTACCAATACACCCAGTCACTACAAAGATAGTCGTCCTTACTAACTCAGTTGCCAGAGAGGAAGGAAAAAGCTCAAGGAGTTCACCACGAGGCCAATGGTGACTTTAAAACAGTTAGTTGATATCTGTGACCGGAGAACACTGCGGATCGATCAACAACATTGTAGTTAATCCACAATACTAACCTAATTGACAGAGTAAAAAGAACAAAGCCTGTACAGAATAAAAATATTCCAAAACATGCATCCTGTTTCCAACAAGACACTAAAGTAATACTGCAAAAAAATGTGGCAAAGCAATTGACTTTTTGTCCTGTCTACAAAATGTTATGTTTGGGGCAAATCCAATACAACATAACTGAGTACCACTCTACATATTTTCAAACAGTGGTGGCTGCATCATGTTATGGGTATGCTTGTAATTGTTAAGGACTACAGAGTTTTTACGGATAAAAAAAAAGAAACTTAATGGAGCTAAGCACAGGCAAAATCCTAGAGAAAAGCCTGGTTGTCTGCTTTCCACCAGACACTGGGAGATGAATTCACCTTTCAGCAAGACGACATTTGCAAACAAATCTACACTAAAGTTACTTTCCAAGAAGACTGTGAAAGTTCCTGAGAGGCCGAGTTACAGTTGACTTAAATCTACTTCTACAATTATGGCAAGACCTGAAAATGGTTGTCTAGCAATGACCAAAAACTAATTTGACAGTGCTTGAATCATTATTTTAAAGAATAATGGGGAAATGCTGCACAGGTGTAAAAAGCTCTTAGACTTACCCAGAAAGCCTCACAACAAAATGTTGACTCGAAGGTGATTACTTATGTAAAATAGATTTTCTGTATTTCATTTTCAATACATTTTGCAAACCTTTCTAAAAACATGTTTTCACTTTGTCATTAAAGGGTATTGTGTGTAGATGGGTGAGGAAAAAATAATACACTTTGAATTCAGCCTGTAACACAACAAAACGTAGAATAAATCAAGGGGTATGAATACTTTCTGAAGAAACTGTATTATGAAAGAAAAGACTATATGAAGTTTCAATAGATTTCAAGAGACATTGTTTTCCTTCGTTGGCTTTTAAAACAGTGCTTGTTTCCCCTCCTTTGTCAGGATGCTCTACAGAAGTTGTCTGAGATGCTGAGCTTGAGTGCCACTGTGGCCCGCCAGGATGCCATGATCCCTTCTAAGCACCGCAACACTACTGCTGTACTGGGCTGCCTGGCTGAGAAACTGGCTGGTAAGTGTGGATGCAACCTGATCTCCTTCATTCTCTTACACACACAAATGTTTTTTTTACTATCCATGTAGGGACAATTGATTCCCATTCAAAATCCTATTTTTCTTAACCTAACCTTACCCTAATTGTAACTCTAAACCTAACCCGTAAGCCTAAAAAAATATTTTTCCTTGTGGGGACTGGCGAAATGTCCCCACTTGTCCAAATTTTCCTTGTTTTACTAAACTTGATGACTTCTGGTCCCCACAAGAATGGTAAAACCAAACCCCACACACACTTTATCTTACACACACACACACACACACACACACACACTCTTGAACTCACATAATCAACAGTGAAAAATGAAAATGCTCTCAAGTGCCACAGGTTATTTGACCCTAGTTGACGAACCAGTATTTGGCATACCAAATGGTCATTGTGAACTGAAAGAGCTGATCCTGCAGGTTTGAGTTGTATGCTTGTCATGACACGGCCAAAATGCTCTGCCTTTGCTCTGACAGTTCTGCTGAGCCTGCAGCACTGGGCTGGGGAGAGGGTGGCCAGAGTGAGACAACTCAGTCTGTCTGACATACCCAACAGGGGTTGCCTCTACTATTCAATGTCTGTTTGTTTACACCCCAAACTTTGAATTACACATCGTCTTTCTCTGGAAGCGTTGTGTTACTATTTTTCTTTGTATTATTATTTTTTAACTCTGTATCGTTGGGAAGGGCTCGTAAGCAAGCATTTCACGGTAAAGTCTACACCCATTGTATTCGGCGCATGTGAAACATATTATATATACATTTTTGTTGGGGGTGCAATCCTGTCCCTTTACTGTGGCCCTTAGTGTTGTTCATTCACCTAACGCCCACTCCACATGTCTCAGGTCCAGCCAGCATTGGACTCCTGAGCCCTGGAACACTGGGGTACCTGCTGGAGAGCCTGGTGAGACCACAACAAACATGTAGAACCACACAAATGCTGTTGCTCTGTCAATAGTCATATACTTGGGTTACATGTCATTTTTCTGTAGAATGAGGCTGAGACCTTGTCTAATTTATCTGAACATCTCTGTTCCCAGAGTTCTGAGGCCCATCCTACTGTAATGCTCTTTGCCCTCATAGCCTTGGAGAAGTTCTCACAGACCAGTAAGTTTGTCCCCTTATCCTGCACATCGTTCTGAAGGTTGCTATGCTATCCCATTGGCCACAAAACGGACTAGTAACTGTTATATTTCCCTGTTGCAGGTGAAAACAAGCTAACAGTGTCTGAGTCGTGTATAAGTGAACGACTGGGGGTTCTGGAATCGTGGGCTAACCACACAGACTACCTGAAGCGCCAGGTCGGCTTCTGTTCCCAATGGAGCCTAGATAACCTCTGTGAGTAGTAGGGTACATCATGTTAGGGAGGACAGTTCTCATCCACTGACTGTTAATATTCTCTCCATCCTTTCTCCTCAGTCCTGAAAGATGGCCGTCAGTTCACCTACGAGAAGGTGAACTTGAGCAACATCAATGCCATGCTGAACAGCAACGACGTCAGCGAGTATCTCAAGATCTCTCCCAGTGGACTGGAGGTGAGGGGGCCTCTCTCTGTAACACGCCTGACAGAGCAGTGTGACTAGAATGATCCCTGTTGCACACACAATAAATTATTATACTTTGTTTGTTATGCTAAATGCCAGTATCACACTGATCAGTATCACCCTGTTCCATAGAGATAATGGATCTGCCCTTTTCTCCACTCTCCCAAGGCGCGCTGCGACGCATCCTCCTTTGAGAGTGTCCGCTGTACCTTCTGTGTGGACTCAGGCGTGTGGTATTATGAGGTCACAGTGGTCACCTCCGGGGTCATGCAGATTGGCTGGGCCACCAAGGACAGCAAGTTCCTTAACCATGTACGTGCTTACATGCTGTACTGATACACACTGCAAGCAGTGTTTATTTCTGCTAGAGACTGAATGCCGTAATGTGTGTGTTTCAGGAGGGTTATGGGATAGGAGATGATGAATACTCGTGTGCATATGATGGCTGCAGGCAGCTAATCTGGTACAACGCTCGCAGTAAACCACACTCCCACCCCTGCTGGAAAGAGGGTAAGTGCATCCCAAACTCCATACAGTTTCATGTTGTAGCTCAGAGGCAGGCTGTAATGGCGAGATGTCTGTCAACACCTCGGCTTACACACATTTGTTACCAAACTACTGTCCCTTACAAGCATATGCTTAAGCCTTACACTTTATTTGATCTGTAGGAGATGCCATAGGTTTCCTACTGGACCTCAGTAAGAAGCAGATGCTTTTCTACCTGAATGGACATCAGCTCCCCTCAGAGAAGCAGGTGTTTTCCTCTGCAACGTGAGTGTACACACCCTGCTCCTGCTTGCTCTATTTTCTGGCCATAATCCAAAGTGCACCCCACACAAGTATTAACATACTCTACATTTCAGTAACTCACTGCCACGTCCAATATCCTCATTAGTCTTCCTACTTCCTTTCTTTTTCCAGGTCTGGCTTCTTTGCAGCAGCAAGTTTCATGTCCTACCAACAATGTGAGTTTAACTTTGGGGCGAAGCCCTTCCGCCATCCCCCGTCTGTCAAGTTCAGCACCTTCAATGACTTTGCCTCACTGGCGTCTGATGAGAAGATTATCCTTCCCAGGTAAGTCTGAGCTAATGTAGCCTTGGGCAAAATGGTTAGGCTTTAAATGATCACGCTAGTTGAACAGGACATCTGCACATTATGTGAACTCCCATGTACCATTTAGTTACTGCTTGTGTGTTCCTCAGACACCGGCGCCTGGCCCTGCTCAAGCAGGTGAGCATCAGAGACAACTGTTGCACCCTCTGCTGTGACCAGATGGCCGATACAGAGCTGAGACCCTGCGGACACAGGTACAACAACTTCCCTCTCTGTTTCACCCCTTGTACCTGTATTGAGTATCTAGCCATTTGCCTGTGTGTTACGGCTCCTTATGTGGTCTCTCTGTGTGTTTTGTATCCTTAGTGGGATGTGTATGGTGTGTGCCTTACAGCTGGAGACGTGCCCGTTGTGTCGCCAGGACATCCTGACCCGTGTCAGACTCATCTCACATGTGTCCTGACACATCACCTTCAAACCAGGACATGAACGCTCCTCCCCTCCTCCTATCACCTTTATCCCAGTAATCAACCCGACCAATAGGACTGTGAGGCTATGCCAGGGTTCCTGATCGGACCCTGGGCCTAATGTGACGAGGGAGTAATGGGACCTGACAGAGTTCCAGGAGAGATGCAGTGTGGGGGATAGTGTAGGGAGAATAGGACAAGGAGGGGTAACCCTTTCTTCTGCTGCACTCCATGGCGTGTTCTCTCTGTGAGGAGATGGGGCCCCCACACCCCGTCTGGGAGCAAAAAAAGTGCTTGGAGAGTGAGGGGGCAGTGGGAGGAAGACAATTAGAGACATTACCAGGCAGCAGCATTTCCAGAATCGCCCCATCAATCTTAATGTCATAAACTCAGTGTCTGCACATGGATCTGCCTAATGTTCCCTCTCTTAGGCTCTGGTCAATGTGTCCTGTGTAGCTTTGCTCAGAGGTTTTACATGTATCTGTGATTCTCTTGTTTTATTCTGACTAAACGTAAAGGCACAACAACGAAGAGACAGCCTTGGTTGGCTCAGTTGGCTGTGACAATGATGTTAAGGCCCTGCTCGATCATACAATACTAGCACAGATTTGTCCCTCTCTCCTCTACTTGAAGCATTTCTGGGTTGAGTAACCATGCTGTTATAAATGAGATTGAACATTTTATGAAATAACTGTTACTCAAAATATTATTATATATCTACAATTCAAACAAAATGTAATGAAATTGGGGTTATTGAAATCACAGCTAATCACATTTTAATTATGGGGTTATATGAAGTGGTTGTGGAAAATCTGAAGGTACTACATCTCAATCAATACGAATGACCTCATTTGGCCACAGTGTGTATATATGGAGGACCAGTTGTCTCCAGTCCATTCCTGACAATGAGTTAGTCATGGAAGAAATTAAGAGTTAAACGTTCAATTGTATCTGTCTTTAATGGAGTAGCCCCGGGGGTCACAAAGATGTGATTTACTGAATAATCATTGTTTTCTGGGTTATGATAATTGTAATAAATGTATTGTGTTGCATAGTTGCTTGTCAAAAATGCCAATTTTATTGACAAGATTTAGCAGGCTAGCTACATCACTACTAAACGCATCAGTCAGAATGTATGATGTGTATGCCACGCCGCATTATCATGGGACGAAAATGAAAATAAATGTAGTCCATGATTGCAATAAAGGACCTATTAACGCACTTAAACATTGAAGGTTAATTTCAGTTCAACCGATGTTGAGAGCCTGACCGTACCGTACTCTACTGTATTTACGGAACTAATCCGCTGGGATCTGTTTCCTCAAGGGACTTAATTTTCTGAAGGGAGCGTTTTTGTTCGTTGCCTTGGTAATTTGGTGCCTTGGAAGCGATTACCGAAAATCCGACACGTTAGCTTGATAGCTAGCTAATTAGATTTAGAATGGACGTGAAAGAGCGAGGTAAGTAACTTGACAAATTGTAAATCATAGCCATCATTGCCTTCCGACTTTATTTTTATCTACTGCTGAGCTTGTTAGCCTTTAGTGTGGTGACTTGTTTGCATGCTAATTTAATGTTAGCTTCCATTAGGCTAGCTAGCTAATGTGTTGACATGTTACCTCATTGAGATCCTTTGTCATTTCTAATTCTTTGCAATATCTAATGTTATTGTGCAATGCCTTATTATTTTTTTTAGATCTGCTGGGTGGTGCAGAGAACATCGTTGAAATGATGGACTTAGAGGAAGAGAATTTTGCTGTTTCAAAGTATGTGTGTCTGAGGAAGTGAGTGAGGTAGCTAGGTTAGAAGATAATGATGGTTTATATTGTTTGGTTGCTGACTACGGTATGTTTTAACCTCCCTAGCTCATCACATGCTGATGCTGCCTTTGATGCTGTCATTGGGAGTATTGAAGACATCATCATGGGTAAATTACGGTCTTAGACATGTTTCAGTGTGTAAAGGTTCAATTAATTGCTAATATTTCTCCATTTCCACCTTAGAGGATAACTTCCAGCACCTGCAACAGAGCTTCATGGCGAAACACTACCTGGAGTTTGATGACTCAGAGGAGAACAAACTCACCTACACACCCATCTTCAACGAATATGTAAAGCAGTGTTTATGTTAATCTGCCTCCCTTATTTGAACTAACTGGCATGTACTGTAGAGCGTATAAAATAAAAACTGAAAGTATGTCTCGATCATACATGTTGTTTACTTCAACCTCAGATTGAGATACTTGAGAAACGCCTCGAGCAGCAGCTGATGGAGAGGATTCCCTGTTTCAACATGAGCACATTTAACCATTTACTCAAGTAAGTACATTTCCCCTCAGGAGTAACTTTACATGCTGCCGCTAGGTGGCACATTGCCCCTTGTAAACCAAGTACACCTCACTGCAGAGTGCAACATGTATTGGTTCTTGTTTCACAAAAAAAAATGTTTTGTTTCAGGCAGCACAAAGATGAGGTGTCAGGAGACATATTCGACATGTTGCTTACCTTTACAGATTTTATGGCCTTCAAGGAAATGTTAATTGACTACAGAGCAGTGAGTAACAACCCAGAATGTTTCCGATTGGATGTTTTTATTTTAGGATCTGCACTAATAATTTGTTAGAGAGGATTGTTTCCTCTGTTGTTGTGTGTCAGAAACATAGAGATAGGTGGAGGACTCTAGTGCCCAAAAACCAGTTTAGTATGGGCAGTGCCATTGAGGACTTTAACCATTTTGAAGTAGTCAACTGTGTGGGACTTCCTAAGGGTTAAGGAAGGATCTCATAATTCCATCCAGGTCACCAGGAAGGATCAGCCAATAAATTATACTTGTGAGGAAACATTCCATAACTGCAGGTGGCAGTAAATCATCAACATTGGCTTTATACCTGTTCAAACAGAACATTACAGGTGGCACTATGCACCCTTTCAGTTTCTTTGCCAACTCATAGAAATGGTAGAAAAATAAAAGTGGCTACCTCAAAAGGAGATTGCATCAATGGTGCTGCTTGTGCTCTCATAGACGCCATGATGTGATGTCTATGCTCAGCACCTATACCTTCTGTCTTCAGGAGAGGGAGGGCCGAGGGCTGGACCTCAGTGATGGCCTAGTCGTGAGGTCTCTCAGCTCTGCAACCTCTAAACCCATCACCTCCAGAACAACAGAACTGAAATAACTAATTAACAATCACCCCCAAACCTACAAACATGCACATTCATGTCAAATGGAGTAGTGCCGCTGGTGACCGAACATAAGTGTTCATGTCTTGCCCATGCTCACCTTTTGTATTTGAACTGTTGCAGGTTTGCAATGGGAATGTTATCAGTATATTTTACGTCTAGCCATTCTCTGGTGAAGATGGATACTTTTGCCCTCATGGAACAAGGTTTTTTTATTGAAATTGTGAAGTCAATAATTTGAGTTTTGTGTCTGATTTTTACATCAGTACACATATGTCTGAAGTTCTAAAACGAACAGTATTTTTATTACGTCACGCACTCAGTGAATGTCACCGGTTTGTCTGTAAATAAGGGTATCAAATAAAGACATTCTGTAAAATCACATTCTACTTTATTTTTAAAAAAGTGTACTGGTGTGGATAAACCACAACGCACACAACACATGATTCTCTTGGTCTTCAGAATGAAAAACATTTCTGAATGCGTGTTGCACACAGACCATTGGGATGCCTGTGTATCTACAAGTATTACATTATAAATAGTTTATCATTCATGACACTTTCCTAAAGTATATGATCATAGTGGTTATGTATGGGAGCATGTACAGTATGTGAGTCATGAGTGAGTGTGCTGATAGCTGTGGGGTTACCATAGCAACATACTTACTAAGGGGCTGCAAAATGCTTCCGGTGTTCATTCCGGTCATAATCTTGACATCTCAAAAATCTATTGATGTCTAGCTTTTGAAAAACAGTCATCTGATGAGCAGGCTCGGTATCTCCTCTTGTCACTGTTCGGTTCACACTGTACAAGTCTCTGTGGTATGGAGAGGGTTTCTCAGGATAAGTAGTAGAGTAGTCCTATGCAGGACCAGAGTTGCAGACTGCATTACCTCCATTCGACTTCCAGGCCATGTTGTAAAACAAGGTGCTGGCTCTGTATATGTTGGTACGATGCCAAAAAAAACGGAACAAGTGAAACTCATAGTAAGACCAAATCAGACAGAGCAGAATGTTATCATAAAATACATGCCTGCATTCATTATTTCTCGATTGTCAGTTAATTGATATTGCTGATTTCTTAACTGGCAATGTCGAGGATAGGCAGGTGGGTTGTCAGTACTTGTCATATACAGTGGGGCAAAAAAGTATTTAGTCATCCACCAATTGTGCAAGTTCTCCCACTTAAAAAGATGAGAGGCCTGTAATTTTCATCATAGGTACACTTCAACTATGACACAAAATGAGCGAGAACAAATCCAGAAAATCACATTGTAGGATTTTTAATGAATTTATTTGCAAATTATGGTGGAAAATAAGTATTTGGTCACCTACAAACAAGCAAGATTTCTGGCTCTCACAGACTTGTAACTTCTTCTTTAAGAGGCTCCTCTGTCCTCCACTCATTACCTGTATTAATGGCACCTGTTTGAACTTGTTATCATTATAAAAGACACCTGTCCACAACCTCAAACAGTCACACTCCAAACTCCACTATGGCCAAGACCAAAGAGCTGTCAAAGGACACCAGAAACAAAATTGTAGACCTGCACCAGGCTGGGAAGACTGAATCTGCAATAGGTAAGCAGCCACTGATAAGTGACAGAAACAGATGAGAAGCCCTTGTTTAGACAAGCACTCCCCTTACAGATGGCTAATTAGACTGAGTATGAATACATTCCAATCAATACTTACTATTTTTTCATTGTCAAGCGGAAAACCATTCACCGGAAGTGCGGATATCCACATTCTATACAGTTATGGGTAGAATGAATAGAAAACACAGTTTGTATCTGGCCCTCCTACTACTTGATCTTTTTTCCACTAATTGGTATTTTGACCAATCACATCAGATCTTTTCATGTCAGATATTTTTCAGACTTGATCTGATTGGTCAAATAGGCAGCCTAAATATCACATTTAGGCTGCCTGTGTAAATGCAGCCAATGTTTCGATCCGATGTCGGCTTGTGTCTTTGTATGTCTGTACCAGGTGCTCTGTTCTAAACTTACCTTAGCAGCTGCCATAACTCCGTAGTAGTATATGCGTACTGGTAAGGCGTGACTGATGCAGCATTGGCCAGAAACGCTGTGAGGTACAGAACGGTTGCCACAGTATTATACACCATCACCTACAATATAGAGAACAGATGTTGATGAAGAAAAAACTATGAGCATACAGCCTAAATGTTCCATTTTCCATTGAATTACAATCACAGGAGGTTAGTTGCACCTTAATTGGGGAGGACGGGCTCGTGGTAATAGCTGGAGCGGGATGATCAACAACCAATTTGACAGAGTTTGAAGAATTTTTAAAAGAAAGTGGAAATCCAGGTGTGCAAGCTCTTTTGAGATTGACTCAGAAAGACGTACAGCTGTAATCGCCGCCAATGGTGATTCTAACATGTATTGACTCGGGGAATACTTATGTAAATTAGATATTTCTCTATTTTATTTCCAATAAATTCACATTGTCGTTATGCGGTATTGTGTGTAGATGGGTGAGACAAAAAAAAATATTTCAAACTATTTTGAATTAAGGTTAACACAACAAATTATGACATAAATCAAGGAGTATGAATAATTTCTAAAGGCACTGTTAGCCTACTTAATGGATTAAGATGTTGTTGATATCGGCTCTCAATAGCTCTTTTTTCGTGCCTGTCACAAACTCGTGTCCAAACCCTAGCCTATATAATGCAAGTGGGGCCTAGCCTACATCAATTTGCTTTTAGTTGCAAAATACAAATATTCACAATAACATTGCCTAAAATGTTTCCCTGTTTTATCACCGCTTAATCATCATAGGCTATTTATTTATTTCGTTCTTTCTTTTAGAACACAATTCAAATGATCAATTCAATAATTTGGTTTAATTGAAAAAATAACGAATAGTTAGTGGCTACCGATTAAATTACCTAGCCAAAAAGTATTGTCAGAAGTGGGATTCGAACCCACGCCTCCAGGGGAGACTGCGACCTGAACGCAGCGCCTTAGACCGCTCGGCCATCCTGACGTTACTCTACTCGACTATGATAGCACTTATGAACATATGCACCCGAGTGAAAATGATAGAACACATACCAGCGAGCTACTTTTGTAACAATAGTATGGCGAATAATGAAACAAGGATAACATCGAGAGATGAAGCAAATTAACGTTAGCAGCTAGCTAGCATATAATTATTAGCTAGCTAGCTAACGTTAGCACGTGGTTTCAAACTCTTAGCTAGCTAGCTAACGTTAGCACGTGGTTTCAAACTCTTGAATAACATTAAGTGACTAGCAAGCTTGATCTTCTTAATTTGTCCTCCGTCAGGCGAGACACCTTGGAAGCTATGTGCAATTCTCGTAGCATTTATTTGTTTGTTGAACTGGGAAATAACAATGTAGCACGGCTACTTGTTAAGCGAAATATTTTTCCCCATCAGCATTGGTGAGTCGTCTGTCGCACTGCTTCATTTGAGCCGGTTCTGCCGGAACAGGATCAGGCACCTCTCAGTTTCGGACTGTTTCGTTCCTTAACCCATTTTCCAGGATTTGGTACCTCTCGTGGCATGAAACATTATTTTCACTGTTTGCCACGTAAAAATTGAGTTAATTCAAATTGCCTCTGTAATTCTCCTACCCCCTAAAAAGGTTATTTGAAAACGTGCCTAATATTCTAAGAGTTTATTCGTGTTGGGCCCGTCCGGGTTTATGATTCACTTTCTATGATCTTTCTCCCTCTCTCTGCTAGACATTAATGAATCAATCCAATTTCTAAAGCCTTTTTCGCATAAACACATGTCACAAAGTACTTGTACAGAAACCCAGCCTAAAACCCCAAAGAGCAAGCAATGCAGCTCTCATCTCTAAATGACTTCTATGCTCGCTTAGAGGCAAGTAGCACTGAAACATGCATGAGAGCACCAGCTGTTCCGGACGACTCTATGATCACGCTGTCCGCAGTGGATGTGAGTAAGACCTTTAAACGGGTCAACATTCACACTGCCGCAGGGCCAGAGGGATTACTAGAATGTGTACCCCGAGTATGCGCTGTTCAAATGGCAAGTGTCTTCACCAATATGCTTCAAGCAGACCACCATAGTCCCTGTGCCCAAGTACACCAAGGTAACCTGCCTAAATGACTACCGACCCATAGCACTCACATCTGTAGCCATGAAGTGCTTTGAAAGGCTGGTCATGGCTCACATTAACACCATTATCCCAGAAACCCTAGACTCCCTCCAATTTGCATACCGCCTCAACAGATCAAAAAATGATGCAATCTCTATTGCACTCCACACTGCCCTTTCACACCTGGACAAAATAAACACCTATGTGTCACGTTCTTTCAAAATCGAACCCAGAAGCAGACCAGGACAAGGAGAGTAGGAAGAAGGTGAGTATTTATTTACAAGTGAATGTGAATGGGTAGATATATCCAGGTGGCGTAGCGGGCAGCGGTGGTGAGTTGATGGGAGTAAATAGGTGGATCCAATGGGGTAGCGGAATCCTCCGACAACCAGGCGGGAATGGGGTAAATGATCCGGGTGAGTAACTGAAGACAGAACAAACGGAGGTAAGTTTAAGGCAAGCAATACGTTAAAAAAAAAAAAATTCTATCCAACTTGGAGCTGATACTATGGCACAACATACTGTTCATGGCTAACGATCCGGCAGGGAATGGATGTCAGGTCAGAGCTTTTGAAGGGGAGAGGTGATGATCAGGACAGGTGTGCAGATTACTGATGGGATACAGGTGCGGGTGAACATCGATCTCCCAACAAGCTAATTCGCCCGGCAACCAGACAGGGTGCGTTCCAGGACACCGGAAACACACTCCAGGACAGAAACACAGGCAAACACAGACTCAGGAAGCGGGATTCGTGACAGTACCCCCCCCCCCCCCCCCCCCCCCTCCGACGAACGCCACCGGGCGGACTACCTGGAGCGCCAGGGTGGAGGCGGTAGAAGTCACGAAGCAGGTCGTCATCAAGGATCTGACGCCGAGGAATCCAACTCCTCTCCTCTGGACCATATCCTTCCCAATCCACGAGATATTGGAAACATCGACCCCGCCGTCTGGAATCCATTATGCGGCGCACCGTGTAGACAGGACCACCTCCGATCATCCGAGGAGGAGGAGGAGGGGGCAACAGAGGACTGAGGAGAACCGGCTTGAGGCAGGAGACATGAAAGGTGGGGTGTACTCGAAGCGTTGCCGGCAATTTGAGTCGGACCACAACAGGGTTAATGATTCTCTCCACCACAAACGGACCAATGAACTTTGGTGACAGTTTCCTCGACTCAGTCCGTAGAGGAAGATCCCGTGTAGCCAACCAAACCTTATCTCCGATGGTATAAGCAGGAGCAGGAATACGGCGACGATTCGCCTGGATCTGATACCGGTCAGAAACTCTAAGGAGGACCTTCCTGGCCCGATGCCAGGTCCGGTGGCAACGACGAATGTGGGCCTGGACAGAAGGAACCGAAAGATCCCTCTCCTGAGAAGGAAACAAGGGAGGTTGGTATCCGTACAGGCATTGGAAGGGGGACATCCCAGTGGCAGATGAAGGAAGGGTATTATGGGCATACTCGACCCAGGGTAATTGAGATGACCAAGAGGTGGGATCAGAGGAGACAAGACAACGCAGCGTGGACTCCATCTTCTGGTTGGCTGTCTCCCGCCTGACCATTAGATTGTGGATGAAATCCAGAAGTGAGACTGACTGTAGCTCCAATGGCCAAACAGAAGGATCTCCAGACAGCAGAGGTAAACTGAGGACCACGGTCAGAAACAATGTCACTGGGCAATCCGTGGACCCTGAAAACCTCCCTAACCAGGATCTCGGACGTCTCCGTGGCAGATGGAAGCTTGGAGAGAGGGACAAAATGAGCAAACTTGCTGAATCTGTCCACAATGGTCAGAATGACCGTGTTCCCAACAGAAGGGGGCAATCCCGTGACAAAATCCAGGGCCAGATGCGACCAAGGTCGCCGAGGAATAGGTAGGGGGTGAAGAAGCCCAGAGCTGGGCCGATTGGTACTTTTGTTCTGAGCACAAACAGGACATGCGGCAACAAACCTCCGGGTATCTTCTCCCATGGCAGGCCACCAAAATAGTCTGCGCAGTAGCGCCATAGTCCGAGCAACGCCAGGGTGACAAGCTATCTTGCTGGCGTGGGACCACTGAAGAACAGCAGAACGGACCGACTCAGGCACGAACAACCGACCGGGTGGACCGTTACCGGGGCCGGGCTGCGTCCAAAGGGCCGCCATCACATCCTCCTCAATCCTCCATGTAACGGCTCCCACGACAAGGTTCTGGGGAAGAATCGTCTCAGTCTTGGCCCCACTCTCATCCGTCTTGGAGAACATCCGGGACAAGGCGTCCGCTTTGCCGTTCTTCGACCCAGGTCGGAACGTCAGGGAAAAATTTAAGCGTCCAAAAAACAAAGCCCACCTGGCCTGACGGGAGTTGAGACGTTTAGCCGATTGCACGTAAGCCAGATTCTTGTGGTCAGTCCAGACCACAAACGGTTGCTCCGCTCCCTCCAACCAGTGATGCCACTCTTCCAAGGCAAGCTTCACAGCGAGAAGCTCCCGGTTACCCACATCGTAGTTTCTCTCAGCTGGTGAAAGACGACAAGAGTAGAAGGCGCAGGGATGGAGTTTACCGTCAGTGGAGCTACGCTGGGACAGGATGGCGCCCACTCCCACATCAGACGCATCCACCTCAACAACAAACTGACGGGAAGTGTCAGGTTGAGAGAGAATCGGCGCGTTGGTGAATCGGCTCTTCAAGTTCAGAAATGCTCGGTCTGCCTCAGGAGTCCAACAGAAAATTCTGGTGCAAGACGTCAGAGCAGTTAAAGGGGCGGCCACCCGGCTGTAATCACGGATAAACCTCCAATAGAAGTTCGCAAATCCCAGGAATCTCTGGAGCTGCAATCTCGTACCGGGCCGAGCCCAATCCCGAACCGCCCGAACCTTCTCTTGGTCCATCTTGACCTCACCCCTGGAGATGATGTACCCGAGGAAGGATGTAGTGTGGGCGTGAAAATCACACTTCTCTGCCTTCACAAACAGACGGTTCTCCAATAACCGCTGCAGGACCTGCTTAACATGCTGGATGTGGCTGGAAAGCTCCTTGGAGAAAATCAGGATGTCATCCAGGTAAACGAACACAAACAGACCGATCATATCCCTCAGCACGTCATTCACCAAACTTTGGAACACTGCTGGAGCGTTGGAAAGTCCAAACGGCATCACCTGGTACTCGAAATGTCCCATAGGTGTATTGAATCCAGTCAACCACTCGTCCCCCTCTTTGATCCGAACCAGATGATACGCATTGCGTAGATCAAGCTTCGTAAACACAGTAGCACCCTGTAAAGAATCGAAAGCGGAGCTCATCAAGGGCAAGGGGTACTTGTTCTTGACCGTAATATCATTCAACCCCCGATAATCAATACACGATCGAAGAGAGCCATCCTTCTTACTCACAAAAAAAATCCAGCTCCTAGGGGTGATGACGGGGGACAAATGAGACCTGCAGCAAGAGACTCCTTTATGTAGGTCTCCAGGGCTTCCCGCTCGAGAAATACTGTATAACCGTCCCTTGGGAAAGGCAGCTCCAGGGAACAGCTTAATTGTACAATCATAAGGTCGGTGGGGAGGAAGTGACTGAGCTTTCTGCTTACTGAACACCTCACCCAACTCGTGATATGTTTCAGGAACCAGGGACAAATCAGGAGGAGCAGACTCACTGACCCGACTGGGGACAGCATGAGAACAGGCAGTCCTGAGGCAGTTAGCATGGCACTCAATGCTCCAACTAGTTACCTTACCAGTCACCCAATCGAACGAAGGATTGTGTTCTCTTAGCCAGGGGTATCCAAGAACCAGAGGAACATGGGGGGAAGGCAAAATTAAAAAAGAAATAACCTCTGAATGATTCCCCGACAACAACATCTTAACCGGTTCAGTCCTCATAGTGATCCGTGCCAGACTACTGCCGTTCAGAGTGGTTGCTTCAATGGCTTCCGGTAATTGCTCCTTGGAAAGCCCCAGCTGTTCCACTAAGTCGGCATCAATGAAGCTGTCATCGGCACCTGAATCGATGAAAGCGTTTATCGCTAAACTCTGATTCTTATTTATGAGGGTAGCAGGAAAACGAGGTCTGACAGGGCTCTTGAGAGGTTGAAACTGGCTCGCTACCAAACCTCCCAAACTTAACGAGCCGAGCAGTTTAACGGGCGCTGAGGACAAACGGAGATGTAATGTCCCGAGCTACCACAGTAGAGGCAGCTGTTGGTCTCACGTCTACGTTGGCGCTCGTCCTTAGTTAACCCGTGCCGCCCCACTTGCATAGGTTCAGGATCTGGCGGCAGGACTCCTCCACTAATCCCGTGTGAGGGAAAATGATCAACCCGTTCTGGTCCACTTCCTGACCCGTGTTGATGATGGGATATGTAGATAGGGCGAGTCGGTCAAGGATCGATTCGGACAAGGTGGTCAATTATATGACAAGCGACAGTTTATTCAGAGTAAAGATATCTGGTACAACGTATACGGGCTCATTCATTCGGCCCAAAAGGAACCATCAGAAAGAGTCCCGATAACAGATTGCAAGCATGTTAAGTACAGTACAGAAAAGTGGGTTGAGTCTGAAAGTCCCCCTTTTTGATTGGCCACAGTTGAGGTGTTGTCTTCTTGGATTGGTCCTGTTGAGCCGTCCGTCGTTCCTCCGGGTCTCGTCGTCTCGTTCTCAGTCACACAATGTTCGGCTAGGAAGGAGATTTTGTGTGTGCGCTGGTTTCTGCAAGTCAAGGCTGTCTCTTCCTCCCAATGTGTGGGTGTATGTCTTATCTGTGTGTCCTCGGCAGTTAGTGTGTGTAATGTGTGTGTGCTGTGTGTGTGGGTGTGGGAGCTATCCTGTATGGGACCTAACATGTTTTACTGTGAAAATACGTTGTCTCAGTTATAGCAATGTAATAGCAGTAGGCTGGTCACCTGCATAAGAAATAGCACTTCCTTACAAATCCCTCTCTTCACATCTCCCCAGAGACGTGACACAACCTAACTAGATCCAGACACAAAAAGAAAACTTTTCCCAGAAGGAAAAGTTTTGTGATTCCCTCTCTTCACATCTCCTAAGAGATGTGACATAAACTAGGCAAGTCAGGCGGAATGGTCCACATGCCCCCTCTTCCCAATTCAGAAGAGGCACGACATAGAATGGAGAAGCTCAAAAGCCGCACACTAAAATGGCTGCAAAAACTGAAAGATGGGTCTCATGCTCCATACCGTTATCTCGCACCTGGCTCCTGTTATCTAACAAAAGACCGCTTGTTCTCGCAACACCCCGCTCTGAATGTTCCCCCCTCCCAACTCATTTGAACAGTTCATCTTCATGCTACTCTGTATTTTTCCATCATGAGAAAGTCCCATGGCCCTGATACTTTTAACAATGTTTCAAATCAGCTAGGTTGCATAACACATACATACATCCACACAAGGCAACAGCAGATAATATTCAATCATATATATGGTAATGGCTATAATGTAAAATACAGGATCCAACAATCCCCCTTTTTCACAAACCCAAGGGTGTGAACAAAAATTCAGCAATGAATCATATAACAGTTACAAAGTTTAAAATACCTTCATGTCCTCCATTCGATCCCACTATGTACTAGATTGGCTACCAGCCACCTAGGAACTTACAACCCTCATGTCAAAAGAGAACAACAGCTCATTCAAAAACAGAACAAAAGAAAAAGGTGTGAAATTTAAGTCCCCCTTTTGACACCCACAAGGGTGTCACTTATCAAAAACAGAATAAAACTTTATTGTTTATTGACATGTAAGATATAGGATACAACTTTGGTCATGGAAAACAGAGTAAAGTAGAGCAAAGCATTATTATAAACCATCTGGTCCTCTCAGCTACTCCTATCCTGTACCAGGTGGGCTCCTTGCCACCCAGGGACTCTAAACCTTCACAACAGGGAGAACAAACATACTGGAAAGAAAACCTATCATAAAAATGTATAACAAGGAACTGTGGTGGTGTAAAATGTATTCTACTACCTCACCCACAGCATACCATGTGTCATCCTCAGTCAGTCCCATCCTCCCCTGAAAGCATGCTTCAGTATCAGCATCTCCAACTGGAGCATCAAGCAAAGGCATCATGCCTGAAGCCTTCACCACATCTGTAACAGACTTCTTAAAACACGGTATGATGCAAGCAGCACATCACATCAATAACAAATAATACAAGAATTAGGGTCAGAAATCCAGTAACCACTATACCAGTGTACTTACCTAACCAGGCTCCCAACTCATTTGAACAGTCAGACTCCTCCACCCCCGCCATGGACCTCATCTTAGCAGATAGTGCATCAAGCCCGCCTTAGATATACTACCATCTGGACTGGTATTATTAGGAATATACGTGCAACATTGTTTACCGAACATCTTGCAGACGTCCCCCTGACTGGCAAGAAGCATATCCAAGGCAAGTCTATTCTGTCTGGAAACCCCAAATGTGGCCCCAAGCTGTTCAGACATACCAGTGAGTGCATCACGGGAGTAATTCACAAAACGCTGTTGATTATAGTAGATATAATTAATCCATGCAGTCTGTCTAGCATCCACTATGGCTGGACCCATACATAATAGGCAGTAAGTGCCAGAGTCCATCATTCCTACCCAAGGCCTGAAACTCATGAGGAACCCCCACTGGCACTCCCAACAGGTTAGTGTGTATGTCAACTACATCCTCTGTCCATGGAGCACTACGTCTATGTCTCCCATGGGATGGAATGTTTTCAGGTCCCCTGGATACAGAACCCAGCAGCTGTTCAGCAGTAACATCAACAATGGTCAGTGGAATTATCAAACTGGTCAGACCACACGTACCTTGCCATTCTCCTCTAAGAATGGGTCTCAGCACTCTTTTGGCTCCACACATCCACCACACATCAGCCAGACCACTAGTTTGGTTTAGGCCTGTAACTGGCCAAGTGGAATTAATGGTTATGTTACTACTGCAATCAGCTTCAGGCAATCTCCCATAATCAATGCCATTACCTGTACCCGTGATGCAACTGTAATTGCCCCCATATGCCTCAACACCCCAAGAGGCCCGATGAGGAGGTACTGCAGGAAACACAAGGCTCAAAGAGGAACAGAGGGTTGAATTGGGCTTAACCTGGTAAAAACTTCTCAGAATACACAACCACCCCTCTCCTTCTCCTACAGCAAATGGGTGTGTAGCCAGAACAGGTCTAGCATGACTACAAATAATGCAGTCCTTTCTTCTCAGGGTTTTAGCTGTGTACCTCATATAAGACAGCCACAAATTGTCCCTACCATCAAAACCAGTCTCAGTGCCTAATTGATCAATAGCCGAATAGTCTCTAACATGAATTACCTGAATGGTATTTTTAACACAGTGGTGGTAGGTGGCAGGTTCGGTCCAGGGGTGGTAGAGGAGTGTGTCCGGTTCGTCTGAGACCTCTGGTTTTGGCAGTACCTTAATAGACAACACACCCATCATGTCTGTCCTCGTCCTTTGTAGTCCGAGGGTGTAAGTGCCTGCATCAGAGAGCTTAATAGTTTTGATGGTTAGTAGGATTTCATCACCTTTACAAAGTTCAACAGTGCTCCCAGGTTTCCCCATATCATGGAAAACCTATCCACCTTTGTGGGATCCCCTATGCTATAAGGATACCCTCTTCTCCAATCCTAGAACTGTCCGAAGTCGGTTATCATGTAATCTCTACTCTAACTTCCTGTCTACCCAGATCTAGGGATCTCTTATGCTTATTTTGGAACAAAATCCTCATCGTCTAAACCATGGGTCAAATTATCACTCTCCGCATACTCAAGTAGGACGTGCTGTATCAGGAATATGTCCCCCACGATAAGACAGCTCAGACGAACAGCTTCCATTTGAAGCCCCACCCTTTTCCCAAGAACACACCACTTAGCAAGAGCCAGACACATCTTCACTTCTATGAACAAAAACAGGGGTGACAGGACAGGGAGGGTTACTTCATTCGAGAGATGGCCCCTGGAATTCTGTTAATTCCAGTTCTCCTCCCGAACACTGTTTATTGTCCGACAGTGAAAAGTGTCTTACCCTCCCGCCGTGCGATATGAATCTGGGTAGCTCTTTCAGCTAGCTGTCACCAGGGGTCTTTGGTATGGTCCCCAAGCCTCTGGGACTGGATTGAGTGACTTCACCTGTAGTTCACCTGTAATGCATAAAATCCTGGACATACAGGCTTGGTTAACAAACAATTTCTCATATGTTTTATCTGATTATATCTTTAACTTCTATGCCCATTTGTTAGCTACATTTTTTTTTTAATTATTAGTTTCTTATCCAATAGGCCCCATCCTATCCTAGACCACAATTTACCCATCCCCCTTTTGATACCTGGCTCTGCCCAGGTAACAACCTTACCTATTCTAAATAATGACTTAGGTAAGATTAGTATATTATCCTTCTGTTCTGACATTATCCTGTAGGAGCGCCCCCATCATTTTCCACATGTCCAACTCTCTCCCCTGTCTCCACTCAGCAACTGCTATCTTTGCCTGTCCTGGCCCCCCTTCCAAAACTCTCCTCTCTTCTCTCCAACTTTCAAGGTCTCTGCAATGCGGGGGAGGGCCCCTCTGCCTGCCTTTTCCCCTATCTGTCTTAAATACCCAGCCATTAGACACACACACAACTGTGATAAACGTGCACTGTCCCTTTAACATAAAAACCTCAGCCTGCAATCCCCTCTGCGGGCCTTTCATTGTTCCCCATAATGAAAACAGATTCTAATGTTAGTATACCTTAACCTCCTGTTTAATTTCAGTGGTGTTTATCTGAACAATCAAACCAAAATCAATAACCGGGAAGAACTTGTGTAAATTAATTAAAAGAACAAAATAAATCTACCTTATTTCTCAGCACTTGGTTAGAACACCACTCCCGTCTTTCATCGACCACACCCGTCGCCCCGTACCTAGTGTATATCTTATCTATTACTCAGTGGCTCAATTAATGTTTAACGTAAGTATGTTCAGATGTTGGTTATGTAATTCTACAATATTAGTATAGTTCAAACCTCATAATATAAATCTACACACAGAATTTTACGTTAATAGAGTTTAACACCTTTTCCAACAGTCATGCACACCCCCTCAATATTCTATGATATAACTCTCATCAGCAAGCCTGCGACTTTTTTCAACATTCTCACCGGTACCAGCTCCAACTGAAATACCTAATGTACCACACTCGCTTGGTCCCCGACCTCATTCATACCGATATTAGTCCCCGACTGAATATCAAGCGTATTTCATGCACACGATTTGAGTCTCACAAATCTTCATTTACGCCAGTAAACTTCAATTTACATTACACACACAAATCTTCATTCTCCCCAGCAAGCAGACCAGTAGGAGATGCAATGGCCCCGCCTTCTGTCCATTCTCTGTACAGCTTCTCACCCCGTCTCCTCCACTCCTTGCCCTCTCTGCCTTCATTTAATTCTAGAGTGGACTTCAGCGTTCTCAACACCTTTTCCATTTCCAACGACATTCCATGTACACTACAATACTGCCAACAACCCACGCCTTTACTAAAACCCAAGGGGTACCCCTTCCCTACGGCCAAATCGGCCCCCAATTAGGTCTGAAGTAAGAATTCAATTATGCACTGTGGGTCCCCTAGGGTATTAAGAAGTCTAGTGTCCCCCGGATTATCACCTTTTCTTCACTACCCCATGTACTTCACACACACCTATGCTTTGTTAGGACCTTAGAGAGACCCTTTCCCGAAGGCTAAATCGGTCTCAAGTCCGAGTAATCAATTTAAATATCCGTCATTCACACTTGGCCATGCCTAATACATCACGTTCGCATCATATGGCTTTCTATTCGCACTTTGGTGATCACTCGTTACCCACCACTCATACATGTAGTCCCAGACTATCCAGTCACACTTTTATAATCAACTAGAATGAATCATACATGTAGTCCCAGACTATCCATTCAAGCTTTGGTGGTCACCCGTTACCCACCATTCATACATGTAGTAAGTGTTCTCTGTTACCACCTACCAGCCAGGCATATTAGTACATCCCATACACAATGCACCATTAAGTATGGTTGATCAATAATACAATTGCAGTTGCCAATGGAGATATTACTTTCTCAACTATTTTCCAATCTCACACATCATAATAGTTTAAATTTAGTAACTTACATCAAACAGGTATCTCACAAAACTAAATTTGGATAACTCCAATGTGCAGAACTTTAGTTTTTCACAACAGGTGTCTGCTTACCCTTTTTAGTTGACCGGTCAGGATTTGTGAGACACACCGTCCGACGACAGTACTGGCCAATCGGCTGGCACACCAATGTCCAGCGATGTCCTTTTACCAGATCACGTCGGGGTCACCATTTGTCATGTATTGTATGTTTTAGTAAATATATATGTATATTTTGACCAATTGAAATATATATTCAGACTATCTGAGTATACTTAGCCCGTCACTGGTAAATACCCGTGATGAATTCCTGGAGCCACGTACTCTGCCTTATCTCAGAGCTGCTCCCTCGTAAACTCAGAGTGGTGTGTGTGTGTGTGTATTTAATTTCATTGGCGTTGTGGAACGTTGCCAGTTTAAAACACTTTCTCAAAATATTGTTTTCAATACAGTAAAATATTGTTTTTTTAATACAGTAAACCGCTGGAATCTATTTGTTCTAATTGTTAAATCAGTTCATACATTCCACATAACACATTCGTTCACATTGACTGCACATTAACCCCTCAGATATTGTTATCAATATCTCCCCTTTTTGTACTCAGACAGACCGGCCGCTACCGGTTTAAATGGATAGATTTACACAATAGAAATACAAATTAAATCTATCCCCTACTGTACACAGACAGACCGGCCGCTACCGGTTTTAATGGATAGATTTACACAACAGAAATACAAATTAAATCTATCCCCTACTGTACACAGACAGACCGGCCGCTACCGGTTTTAATGGATAGATTTACACAATAGAAATACAAATTAAATCTATCCCCTACTGTACACAGACAGACCGGCCGCTACCGGTTTTAATGGATAGATTTACACAATAGAAATACAAATTAAATCTATCCCCTACTGTACACAGACAGACCGGACGCTACCGGTTTTAATGGATAGATTTACACAACAGAAATACAAATTAAATCTATCCCCTACTGTACACAGACAGACCGGCCGCTACCGGTTTTAATGGATAGATTTACACAACAGAAATACAAATTAAATCTATCCCCTACTGTACACAGACAAACCGGCCGCTACCGGTTTTAATGGATAGATTTACACAATAGAAATACAAATTAAATCTATCCCCTACTGTACACAGACAGACCGGCCACTACCGGTTTTAATGGATAGATTTAATACCACATATTTTTACTTCACTATCGTTAACTTGTCATTCGTATATATAAATTTAGTCAAGAATTCATACTCACTCGGTCATACTGATCAAAATTTGGATAGACTATACGACAATATGCAAAGTTTGATTTAACAGGTTTTGCTTACCTTGTTTAAGGTCGACCCTTGTGATCAGTTTCCCGAGTTGAGCAGAATTGTTGTCCTCCCCCGAATGTCTTCACCTGTCCTCCGCGAACCGTCCTTTCACCAATTCGCCCCCTCACACCCACATCAACCACTCTGGACTGGGTCGTTAGTTAACCATCCTCTTGCTACCATTTTGTTGATGATGGGATATGTAGATAGGGCGAGTCGGTCAAGGATCGATTCGGACAAGGTGGTCAATTATATGACAAGCGACAGTTTATTCAGAGTAAGGATATCTGGTACAACGTATACGGGCTCATTCATTCGGCCCAAAAGGAACCATCAGAAAGAGCCCCGATAACAGATTGCAAGCATGTTAAGTACAGTACAGAAAAGTGGGTTGAGTCTGAAAGTCCCCCTTTTGATTGGCCACAGTTGAGGTGTTGTCTTCTTGGATTGGTCCTGTTGAGCCGTCCGTCGTTCCTCCGGGTCTCGTCGTCTCGTTCTCAGTCACACAATGTTCGGCTAGGAAGGAGATTTTGTGTGTGCGCTGGTTTCTGCAAGTCAAGGCTGTGTCTTCCTCCCAATGTGTGGGTGTATGTCTTATCTGTGTGTCCTCGGCAGTTAGTGTGTGTAATGTGTGTGTGCTGTGTGTGTGGGTGTGGGAGCTATCCTGTATGGGACCTAACATGTTTTACTGTGAAAATACGTTGTCTCAGTTATAGCAATGTAATAGCAGTAGGCTGGTCACCTGCATAAGAAATAGCACTTCCTTACACCCGAATGGTAACCGAGTCTCAGATTGATTAGATGGACCACACTGCTTCTCCCTCCTTCTCTCTCGGACTCTATTATCTACCCAAATAGCTAAGGTGACCAAACTATCTAGGTCACTAGGCTCTGGATAGGAGATCAGCTCGTCCTTGAGTTGCTCCGACAACCCCTGGTAAAAAACTGCTTGTAGTGATTCCTCATTCCAACCACTCTCCACAGCCAATGTCCTGAATTCTATCACAAAGTCTGCCACACTGCGAGCTCCTTGGCGAAGAGAGAACAAACGTTTAGCTGCGTCCTTACCTCGGACTGGATGGTCAAAAAGCTTTCTCATCTCTGCCGTGAAACCCTGGTATGACGTCATGCATGTGTCCCGTCATTCCCAAACAGCTGAAGCCCATTCCAGAGCTCTACCACGCAGCAGCTCAATAACAAAAGCTATCCTAGCCTTGTCTGTGGCCTAAGAGTAGGGCTGCAGATCAAAAACTACACTGTACCCACACTGTAAAAGAAATGAACGGCATCCTCCCAGATCTCCCTCGTACTTCTCCGGTGTCGGAACCTTGGGCTCACGGAAGGAAACCGCACCAGACACGGCAGGTGAGATGGGTGAAACAGGTGGTGAATGAATCGCCGGCAAACTGAGCTGATCCTGGATTTGTGTCAAGCTAGTAGATAAGTTCTGGATTGAACCCGCTATCTCCTGTAGCGCCGTCTTGTGTTGTCCCAATGTCTTCCCCTGCTGGGTAATGGCATGGCAAACGGAGTCCAGGTCCGCTGGGTTCATCCTTGGCCGGATCGTTCTGTCACGTTCTTTCAAAATCGAACCCAGAAGCGGACTAGGACAAGGAGAGTAGGAAGAAGGTGAGTATTTATTTACAAGTGAATGTGAATGGGTAGATATATCCAGGTGGCGTAGCGGGCAGCGGTGGTGAGTTGATGGGAGTAAATAGGTGGATCCAATGGGGTAGCGGAATCCTCCGACGACCAGGCGGGAATGGGGTAAATGACCCGGGTGAGTAACTGAAGACCGAACAAACAGAGTTAAGTTTAAGGCAAGCAATACGTTTAAATAAAAAAATAAAAAATTCTATCCAACTTGAGGCTGATACTATGGCACAACATACTGTTCATGGCTAACGATCCGGCAGGGAATGGATGTCAGGTCAGAGCTTTTGAAGGGGAGAGGTGATGATCAGGACAGGTGTGCAGATTACTGATGGGATACAGGTGCGGGTGAACATCGATCTCCCAACAAGCTAATTCGCCCGGCAACCAGACAGGGTGCGTTCCAGGACACCGGAAACACACTCCAGGACAGAAACACAGGCAAACACAGACTCAGGAAGCGGGATTCGTGACAATTTGAGAATGCTATTCATTGACTACAGCTCAGCATTCAACACCATAGTGCCCTCAAATCTCATCACTAAACTAAGGACCCGGAGACTAAACACCTCCCTCTGCAACTGGATCCTGGACTTCCTGACGGGCCACCCCCAGGTAGTAAAGGTAGGTAATAACACATCCACCACGCTGATCCTTAACACGGGGGCCCCTCAGGGGTGTGTGCTCAGTCCCCTCCTGTACTCCCTGTTCACTCATGACTGGATGGCCAGGCATGACTCCAAAACCATCGTTAAGTTTGCCAATGATCACCAACAACGACGAGACAGCATATAAGGAGGAGGTCAGAGACCTAGCTGTGTGGTGCCAGGACAACAACCTCTCCCTCAACGTGACCAAGACTAAGGAGATGATTGTGAACTGCAGGAAAAGGAGGACCGAGCATGCCACCATTCTAATTGACGGGGCTTTAGTGGAGCAGGCTGAGAGCTTCAAGTTCCTTGGCGTCCACATCGCCAACAAACTAACATGGTCCAAGCATACCAAGACAGTTGTGAAGAGGGTACACCAAACCTATTCCCCCCCAGGAGACTGAAAAGATTTGGCATGGGTCCTCAGATCCTCAAAAGGTTATACAGCTGCACCATCGAGAGCATGGTTGCATCACTGCCTGCTATTGCAACTGCTTGGCCTCCGACCGCAAGGCACTACAGAGGGTAGTGCGTACTGCCCAGTACATCGCTGGGGCCAAACTTCCTGCCATTCAGAATCTCTAA
The DNA here is from genome assembly GCF_034236695.1 of Oncorhynchus nerka. Taxonomy (NCBI): domain Eukaryota; kingdom Metazoa; phylum Chordata; class Actinopteri; order Salmoniformes; family Salmonidae; genus Oncorhynchus; species Oncorhynchus nerka. Next base: position 40,583,314 of record NC_088404.1, read on the forward strand.
ACCAGGCGGTGTCAGAGGAAGGCCCTAAAAATTGTTGAAGACTCCAGCCACCCTAGTCATAGACTGTTCTCTCTGCTACAGCACAGCAAGCGGTACCAGAGGGCCAAGTCTAGGTCCAAGAGGCTTCTAAACAGCTTCTACCCTCAAGCCATAAGACTACTGAACATCTATACAAATGGCTACCCAGACTACTTGCTTTGCCCCCCTCTTTTATGCTCCTGATACTCTGTTATTATCTATGCATAGTCACTTTAATAACTCTACCCACATGTATATATTACCTCGACTAACCGGTGCCCCCGAACATTGACTCTGTACCGGTACCCCCTGTATATAGTCTCGCTATTGTTATTTTACTGCTGCTGTCACGCCCTGACCTTAGAGATCCTTATTATTTGTTTGGATAGATCAGGGTGTGACTTGGGTGGGAAAGTCTGTTTTCTATTTCTTTGTATTGGCCAAGTGTGGTTCCCAATCAGAGGTAGCTGTCTATCGTTGTCTCTGATTGGGGATCCTATATAAGTTGTCATTTTCCGTTTGGGTTTTGTGGGATCTTGTTTTCTGTTTAGTGTCTTAGCCAGACAGAACTGTGCGCTTTCGTTTTTTGTCTTTGTTATTTTGTTTGGTGTCATCAATAAAATTACGATGTACGCCTACCACGCTCCCAAGGAGAGCCGTAACAGCTGCTCTTTAATTATTTGTTACTTTATTTGTTATTTTTTAATGTATTTTTCTTAACTGCATTGTTGGCTTGTAAGTAAGCATTTCACTGTAAGGTCTACTGCTGTTGTATTCGGCACATGTGACAAATACAATTTGATTTGATCTACAGCATTTCTTAATATTGTGCATTTCCTTGGGCTTTGATGCCTCATGATTGATTATTGTTCTGTTCAGGTAGACTGTGATTTTGCTGTGATCTGATAGGAGTGTTAGTGGACTGACCGTGAACCATCTGAGAGACTCTGGGTTGAGGTCAGTGATAAAGTAATCTATAGTACTACTGCCAACGGATGAGCTGTAGTTGTACCTACCATAGGAGTTTCCTCTAAGACTACCATTGACTATGTACAGACCCAGCTTGTGACAGAGCTGCAGGAGTTGAGAACAATTTTTGTTGGTTGTTTTGTCATAGTCGTGTCTAGGGGGGCATATTTGGGAGGGAATATTGTCACCTCCATGTAGGTGTTTGTCTCCCGTGTGCTGAGTGTGTCAGGTTATTGTCCAGTTCTGGCATTTAGGTCATCATAGACTGGGACATTCCCTGGGCCTGGAAATGGTTGATCTCCCCCTCTAGGATGGAGAAGCTGTCATTGTTAAAGTATGGAGATTCTATTGGGGGGATATAGGTAGCACACATGAGGACATTTCCCTCTGTTGGGATAATTTCCTTATTCATTTCTAGCCAGATGTAAAATGTTCCTGGCTTGCCTAATTTAATAGAGTGGGTTAGGTCTTCTACCAAATTAACATACCACTGAGTCTCTTCCCTGTTTCACACCTGGTAGTTTGGTGGATGGTCATCAGTGGTCCCGTCTCCTCTATACCATGCTTTTTATAGAATGACAATGTCTGTATTTCCAATTTCTTTGATGAAGTCTGGGTTCCTGCTCTTTAGGCCAAATGCAGATGACCTCCGTCCTTGTATATTCCAGGATGACATAGTAAAAGCTTTGTGTTCCATAGTGTCTAGTGTTGTTTTTGTGTGGTTTAGGCCCGGCCCATTACAGTGGGTGTGAGAAGAGCATGTTGAGCATCTGATACATACCTCATAAGTCGCAAGATGGGGCTTTGGGGGGTGCATTAGTGGGGTTTGGGCCTCTTGCTCTTCTCACGGCCTGGCATATGTGCGGCTGTCATGTTGAGGTCCTTGCTGCAGAGGCCATGGGGGTGGCAGAAGGGGCATAGGTCTGATCAAGGGGGGCCTATATAGGATGTGGCCAGGGTTTGTATGGGGTGGTCTCAGCTGGTTGGGGTATGGGTGTAGGTCCTTTTGGCATGGGTTCTCTCGGTGCAGGTCCTTCGGGAGGGTGTCTCGCTCCACACACACACTGCTGTTCTGAATGCTGGAAGGAAGCCCAGGACAGTGTTTTTACTGTGGAGGGGGTGAGCACTGGGCAGAAGTTTCTGTCTCCATTCTGTGACTTCCTCCTGGCATCACTGCAGCACACACTCAGCCTGTGTTGATGGAGATGTCTGCACACCAAGTGTTACAGCTGCCTCCGCAGGAGAAGAAAGGATCAAGAACAAGACCTCCTGAAGACCACAGACAGTTCTAAATCTCTTGTTCAGAGTCTGTGTACATGTTGACTGAGGTGTCTGATTCACTGTCCTTCTACGTTGTCTGGTGTGTTGAAAGAGGGGATTCATGACTTACATGGGGTGTAATTTCAGGGAGTCACTCAATCTGGGCCAGGCCTCTACAACCCTTTTCCTGGATAGCTACTATCTTGTAGGTTTTCACTCCAACCCTGATCTAGCACGCCTGATTCTAATATTTAGCTGGTTGATAAACTGTACCAGGTTAATTACAACTGGGTTTGGAGCCAAAACCTACAGGACTGTAACTCTCCAGGAGCAGGATTGGAGACCCCTGATCTGGGCTGTTCCTGCCCTGCTGTGTCTATACACCCGCAGTAACCTCTGCTAAATATGTATATGTGACCAATAAAATTGTACTTGATTTACAGTATATAGCCAGCCCACATGCAGCAATGCAGCCTCAGTCCCCCGGTAGGACTGGCTATGCTCCAAAAATGCACCCGCTCTGTCAGGAGGAGAGTATTTATGTCTCAGCATTGGCACAAGCGTGAAGAAGAGGATGAAAGATGCTTATTATTTCAGTGGCAGTCTGTGGAAAGTAACTCTCCCTGTGTGGACATTCGGATCAGTGGTTATTTTATTCAAACTTGGCTGATACCTCAGCCTTCTGGCTGACTGTATATCATCAGGACACACACTTTCACTCCCCTTTCGATACGCTGTGATTTTCGTAGCAGGTGAGGATAGCTATTTCGCTAACTCTAACCCTTTTCCTAACCTTAACCTCAGTCTCCTAACCTGCTACGTTAATTCTGCTAACCTGCTGCGTAAGTTCGCCTAACCTGTTACGAAAAAGTGTATAAAAATATTTTCTTGTAAATCATCACTCTACCCCAGACTTGACCTTTACAGCATGTCATCCTGTTCTCATATCCTCCCTGAGCTCCCAAGAAGAGAGAGACATAGTGTGACTTGTCATACTGGTCAACTGTCAAGAACCTTGTCACATAGGTGCTATGAGGAAGAAGTCCTGTGGGCCATTTTCCCGAAACCTGACTGTCACAGCATTCCTCAGTTTAGTGTTTGACACACTTGTTTGCCCCCTGTGTAAGCTGGACAGAGGGGCTTCTGTGTGTCAGCAAAAGCAAGCACCACCCAAGCAATGTAACAGCATGGTGATAATCTGCTGCCATCAAAATTATTTGAGAGGTTATTGTTCCTTCCTCTTTCCACTCAGGAAATACCAGAGGCCTCATTTATTATTTATAGTCACTGAGAGTTAACTAAATATGTCACACACTGTAGCAAGAGGGTATGATGATGTCATGGTGATGAAGAAAGATCCCTCATATTGTATCCCTTTTGGTGTGTCTCCTTACTCCCCTATGGGATTATGACTTTGTTATACACGGTCCGGCTGGCAAACACACATACCTCTTACACATTCATCATTCCAATTCTCACAAATTGTAACTACACATAGCCTAATATCTGCTGATAGTTGAGCATGTACACACTCAGAAAGTACTTGTATGTATGATCTATTACTGTATTGTAGCTATATTAGTAATAGAATTGTGGACTTGAATCCGATGACTTGGATTTGAATCGAGTCTCACAAATATTATAACATGATACTCGACTTGAACTTTGAGAGTTGACCCTCATGACATGTCATTGAAGTAGTCAGTCTCGACAGATGATATGATACACTACATTACCAAAAGTATGTGAACACCTGCTCGTCAAACATCTCATTCCAAAATCATGGGCCTTAATACAGAGTTGGTCCCCTCTGCTGCTATAACGGCCTCCACTCTTCTGGAAAGGCTTTTTTGGACCCCCCCCCTTCACCCAAATCCAGATAGCGGATGTCCTGAAAGAGAATCTGGATCCCTACAAATCAGCTGGGCTTCACAATCTGGACCCTCTCTTCCTAAAATAATCCGCCGCCATTGTCGCAAAGATTGGAAAGCTGTCGCGGTCATCCCCCTCTTCAAAGGGGGATTCACACTCTAGACCCAAACTGTTACAGACCTATATCCATCCTGCTCTGCCTTTCTAAAGTCTTTGAAAGCCAAGTTAATAAACAGATCACCGACCATCTCGAATCCCACAGTACCTTCTCCGCTATGCAATCCGGTTTCCGTGCTGGTCGAGGGTGCACCTCAGCCACGCTCAAGGTCCTAAACGATACCATCACCACCATCAAAAAACACTATTGTGCAGCAGTCTTCATCGACCTGGCCAAGGCTTTCAAAATCAAATCAAATCAAATCTTTCGACTCTGTCAATCACCGTATTCTTATCGGCAGACTCAACAGCTTTGGTTTCTCTAATGACTGCCTCGCCTGGTTCACTAACTACTTATCAGACAGAGTTCAGTGTCTCAAATCAGAGGGCCTGTTGTCCGGACCTCTGGCAGTCTCTATGGGGGTGCCACAGGGTTCAATTCTCAGGTCGACTCTTTTCTTTGTATATATCAACAATGTCGCGCTTGCTGTGGGTGATTCCCTGATCCACCTCTACTCAGACGACACCATTCTGTATACATCTGGCCCTTCTTTGGACACGGTGTTAACAAATCTCCAAATGAGCTTCAATGCCATACAACACTCCTTCCATGGCCTCCAACTGCTCTTAAACGCTAGTAAAACTAACTGCATGCTCTTCAACCGATCGCTGCCCGCACCCACTAGCATCACTACTCTGGACGCTTCTGACTTAGAATATGTGGACAACTAAAAATACCTAGGTGTCTGGCTAGACTGTAAACTCTCCTTCCAGACTCATATTAAACATCTCCAATCCAAAATTAAATCTAGAACCAACTTCCTATTTCTCAACAAAGCCTCCTTCACTCATGCTGCTAAACATACCCTCGTAAAACTGACTATCCTGCCGATCCTCGACTTTGGCGATGTTATTTACAAAATAGCCTCCAACACTCTACTCAGCAAATTGGATGCAGTCTATCACAGTGCCATCTGTTTTGTCACCAAAGCCCCATATACCACCCACCACTGCGAACTGTATGCTCTTGTTGGCTGGTCCTCGCTACATATTCGCTGCCAAACCCACTGGCTCCAGGTCATCTATAAGTCTTTGCTAGGTAAAGCTCCGCCTTATCTCAGCTCACTGGTCACCATAGCAACACCCACCCGTAGCACACGCGTAGGTAGATTTTACTGGTCATCCCCAAAGCCAACACCAACTTTGGCCGCCTTCCTTCCAGTTATCTACTGCCAATGACTGGAACAAATTGCAAAAATCGCTGAAGTTGGAGACTTATATCTCCCTCACTAACTTCAAGCATCGGCTGTCAGAGCAGCTTACCGATCGCTGCAGCTGTACACAGCCCATCTGTAAATAGCCCATCCAATCTACTACCTATCTTTTTCCCATATTAGTTTTTTCTGCTCTTTTGCACACCAGTATTTCTACTTGCACATCCTCATCTGCACATCTATCACTCCACTCCACACATCTATCACTCCACTCAATTGTAATTACTTTTCCACTATGGCCTATATATTGCCTTACCTCTTTACTTAATTTGCACACACTATATACAGATTTTCTATTGTGTTATTGACTGTACGTTTGTTTATCCCATGTTGTAACTCTGTGTTGTTTTTTTCCGCTTTGCTTTATCTTGGCCAGGTTGCAGTTGTTAATGAGAACTTGTTCTCAACTGGCCTACCTGGTTAAATAAAGTGTATTTCAATACCATACATTTCAGTAGAAATACCCCTTCTGCTTTCACTAGTATTCTTCAACATTGGGATGCGTCTCCAGTCTAGATGACTCAACAAATGATGAAGCATATATTATGTTGATTAAATTCAAATCAAATCAAATTCCCTGAACCAGTCTGCTGTTCCCACATGCTTCAAGAGGGCCACCATTGTTCCTGTTCCCAAGAAAGCTAAGGTAACTGAGCTAAACGACTACCGCCCCCCGTAGCACTCACTTCCGTCATCATGAAGTGCTTTGAGAGACTAGTCAAGGACCATATCACCTCCACCCTACCTGACACCCTAGACCCACTCCAATTTGCTTACCGCCCAAATAGGTCCACAGACGATGCAATCTCAACCACACTGCACACTGCCCTAACCCACCTGGACAAGAGGAATACCTATGTGAGAATGCTGTTCATCGACTACAGCTCGGCATTCAACACCATAGTACCCTCCAAGCTCGTCATCAAGCTCGAGACCCTGGGTCTCGACCCCGCCCTGTGCAACTGGGTACTGGACTTCCTGACGGGCCGCCCCCAGGTGGTGAGGGTAGGCAACAACATCTCCTCCCGCTGATCCTCAACACGGGGCCCCACAAGGGTGCGTTCTGAGCCCTCTCCTGTACTCCCTGTTCACCCACGACTGCGTGGCCACGCACGCCTCCAACTCAATCATCAAGTTTGCGGACGACACAACAGTGGTAGGCTTGATTACCAACAACGACGAGACGGCCTACAGGGAGGAGGTGAGGGCCCTCGGAGTGTGGTGTCAGGAAAATAACCTCACACTCAATGTCAACAAAACTAAGGAGATGATTGTGGACTTCAGGAAACAGCAGAGGGAACACCCCCCTATCCACATCGATGGAACAGTAGTGGAGAGGGTAGCAAGTTTTAAGTTCCTCGGCATACACATCACAGACAAACTGAATTGGTCCACTCACACTGACAGCGTCGTGAAGAAGGCGCAGCAGCGCCTCTTCAACCTCAGGAGGCTGAAGAAATTCGGCTTGTCACCAAAAGCACTCACAAACTTCTACAGATGCACAATTGCTATACCATGTGCAAGGAAAAATGGACCGAGCTCCAGTCAGTGTCCTGGACACCAATACATATGAATTAAAACCCTGGAACAAAATCATATTTTCCCTCTTAAGTAGTATATCATGCTGTAAACATATTCAACTTGTTTGTTCTCTAAGTTGTGACTGGCCCATCCAGAAAGAAAAAAAGTGCCCATGTACGTGCCATAGAGACTGTGAAACAGGAAATTGTATATGATGCAAAACATTTACTGCAATACTGCTGGATTAGTCAAAGTGTGCCCTATTCCCTGAACCCATCTGCTGAACAAAAAACCCAGTGTCTGAACTTGCATCAGAGGGGCAGACGGCTGACACAAACTATAGTAAATACCTGGGCTCTCATCCTTTTTTCAGTATTGAAGTAAAATATTGACGTAGGCAGAGGCACACATGGGCGCGCATGACGAACACACACACACATAGAGACTGACTGTGAGCACACCTTTGTTCTGGATCTCCACAGAGTGTGATGTCAGAGGTCAGGAAGGATAGTGAATGGGAGGTGTGTGTGAGCGTGTGTTGGAGCACAGGAATGGGGCCATTCCTCTCCAGTATAAATACGGGGTCCTGGTGGGGACAGTGGTAGAAAAGTGAGGCATACACCTTCAGGGTTGTTTGAAAAGGCACAAGAGGAGTCAAACTTATCATAAAAGGAAGTAACACGGCAGAGAAGAAAAGGAGGTGATATTCACAACATAGACTGGAAAATGGCTGACCAAAACGGTGAGTGATTTATCATTATCACACTGCTTTTTCACCCCATTGATAGTGCTCTCTGAAGTAGAGGAGACAAATATTACTTGCAGTTTCCATATCTGTGAAAAATGTGCTACCATATAAATAAAATGTGCTGCCGTATGAATTCACAGCAGTGTGTCGAGATCCCTCATTCTAATTTAAGCAATGCATACCAGGAGAGTACGAGACCAATATAGGCGTGTATGCACTATTCATAAAAATATGAGGATGGGCAGCTGTGCTATCTTTAAGTTTATCCTGAAATGTATACATTTCTAAATTTATACAGAATATACAGTAGATCAATGTTTCTCCTAGTGGAAAAAGTTGGTCTGTCTCTGTGTGTGTTATAAGTACATGGCACACAAGATTTCCTGCCAAAATAGATTAGCAAAAAGTAATCAACTTAAGGGCATTTCATATTTTTTTCCCACAACTTTTAACCTAAATCCAATAACATGATGAAATGTTTTGTGGATTTCACGTTGAATTCACGTTAGTTGACAACTCAACCAAATGTAAATCAAAACTACATGTTGAACTGACGTCTGTGCCCAGTGGGTATCATCAGCGCAATGACTGGAAGTCTACAGATACCTTAGGGTATGCTACATAAAAATGGTATCCACGAGTACATCTGACACTGTAAAAAAATAAGTAAAAAAACGTATTGATTGCCAAAATCTCAATCTCTAAGTTGCCTACATACAGTAGCTTCTATAAATATGAAGTGGGGTCCTTGACTTGGTGACTCATAACAATAGTCAGGCTCCAATTGATGACTTGTCTGACCTTTCTGTTGTTTGACCTGTACAACATGGGACCATTGTGATCGATATGACTAAAATAGAGATCTGTCTAGAAATATGAATATCTACTAGAGTATTACTGTATGGCCTGGTTACCGCCAAGATTCCCTCATGAACTCATTATTCCTAACTACACAGTAGAAGTGACTGTGTCCTATGTTCTTTCTTTTATTGTGTTCCAGGTGTATTCATGGGAATGGACCTGCGTTGCCAGGTGAACAACCAAGCCCATCGTACAGGGGAAATGGACCTGGAAAGGCTGCTGGTTCGTAGGGGGCAGCCCTTCTCCCTCGCTCTGCAGTGCTCCACACCCCTGCCCCCTAAACACAAACTAGCCATGATCCTGCATCTGGGTGAGCAACTCAATGCCAAGGACCATAAGCTTGAGTCAGCTATAGATTGGACACTATTGCACAGTGGGAGGAGGAGTCAGTTATGATTGACAGATAGAAAACGAAAATGGTCTGGTAAAATAGCTTTGACTGATTGTATATGAGTTTTTGTTTGTTTGCGTGTTTAGGTAAGGAGAGTGAGGTGGTGGTGAAGGTTTTGGATGCCCGTGCTGGCCGTGACAAGTGGTGGTTCCGCCAGCAGAGGGCTCAGAATGAGGTGCTGCTGACGGTCCACAGCCCAGCAGACACCCCTGTGGGAATCTACAGCGTGACATTGCTGCTCCTCTCCCCTGACGGACACATCCTGGAGCAGACCACACCAGAGATGTTCTACCTGCTCTTCAATCCCTGGTGCAAAGGTGAGCTCCGACACAAACACACACACACACAAATTAGTAGAATCAGTTGAAACGGCCCTGTTTTATTTGCTCTTTTGGTGAGGGGAACCAATAAGGGCTCAGGAAGGTGTCATCTGTATTCATTACTTTTGCACTCTTTGGAGGTCAGAGTCAGGGGACTCAACTTCTACCTCTGTGTGTTTGTCTCAGTCTGTCTCCCCCTGTGTTTACTTTTAAATAAGTTTGAGCTCAACATGTAATTATTCGAAGGGATAGATTAATGTCAAAGTTGGTGAAGAGATTTCTGATATGAAAGCTGTCAGTTATGTGATACAATATCAAATCAATATGATTGCTGTTGCCCCATGTTTTCTCACTCAGTCTTTCCTCTGCTGGGTCTTTGTTTTTCTCCCCCCCAGCTGACTCTGTGTACCTCCCTGATGAGGAGCTGCTAGAGGAATACATCCTGAATGAAAATGGCCTCCTTTACCAGGGCTCTTGGGACCAGATCTCCTCACTGCCCTGGAACTTTGGACAGGTAGCAAACAGCACACTTCTGAAGGATGGACAGCTAACCCACCTGAGCCAAAATTGATATATAGAGTGCAAATCTTTTGATCACAACCCATCGATCCACTGAGAACAAGAACTCAGTGTTGTGTTGCCTAAATCACTGTTCTAGCTGAGGCGTTTTCAAACAGAAAGATAAACAACAGGGCATGTGGGAGGGTGTTGGCAGCCAGTAGTTTCTGGCGAGTCTGATGGCTTGATGGTGGCCTGTGTGAATTGTCACAGTGCCTCAGCTGGCTGAAGACATGTCTTTGGTGGATGTAAGGCATTTCTACCCTGGCTATGTGAAAATCCAGGGTTTGTCTCATTTCAGAGAGAGAGAGACATAGTCACATAGACATTGAGAGACAGACAGACAGCCTGCGTGGCTGATTGTCTCCATCTAGTGAGGAGGAAAGTACATATTCACAGTCACTGGTTTGAGATGTGCATACCTCATAATGAGCTCAATGTGTTCTCATAATATTTTAACATATAATTTTTCATAGTTTGAACAAGATGTGGTGGATATCTGTTTTGAAATCCTGAACAATTCACCTGCTGCACTGAAAAACCCAGAGATTGACACAGCCAACCGAGCAGATCCAGTGTACGTGAGCAGGACAATTACTGCAATGGTAAGGTTCACCATATAAAGTCATTCTTTCTACATCTAGGGGAATAGGTGGCGCCGGAGAAGAAGGCTGACATTTTACGTGTTCCTATCCAATTGTGTTTTTTGTTCGTTTTTTTGCGTTTGTAACTGATTTTTTAAACTTATTTTGTACATTATATTTCTGCTACCGTCTCTTATCAGAACTGTGATTTCTCACCATGAACTGGCAGAATCATTTTTTCCTTTAACAAGTCCGACGTGAATGGTATACTGCAATCTTTGAAAAATAAAATGTATGACCTACGCAGAAGATTAAACTACCAACGGGACATTCAAAACGGCAATATCCTATGCTTTCACGGAGTCGTGGCTGAACGACGACATTATCAACATACAGTTGGCTGGTTATACTCTGTATCGGCAGGATAGAACAGCGGCGTCTGGTAAGACAAGGGGTGGCGGACTAAAGATACATAAGCTGTAGACCACAATATTTACCAAGAGAGTTTTCTGTATTTTTTCATAGCTATCTACATACCACCACAGACTGAGGCTGGCAGTAAGACCGCACTCAATGAGCTGTATTCCGCCATAAGCAAACAGGAAAACCCTCACCCAGAGGCGGCGCTCCTAGTGCCCGGGGACTTTAATGCAGGGAAACTTAAATAGGACTCACCAAATTTCTATCAGCATGTTAAATGTGCAACCAGAAGGAAAAAAACTCTGGACCACCTCTACTCCACACACAGAGACGCACACAAAGCTCTCCCCCGCCCTCCATTTGGCAAATCTTACCATAATTATATCCTCCTGATTCCTGCTTACAAGCAAAAATTAAAGCAGGAAGCACCAGTGACTGATCAGTAAAAAAATGGTCAGATGAAGCAGACGCTAAGCTCCAGGACTGTTTTGCTTGCACAGACTGGAATATGTTCCGGGATTCTTCCGATGGCATTGAGGAGCACACCACATCAGTCATTGGCTTCATCAATAAGTGCATCGATGACGTCATCCCCACAGTGACCATACGTAACTACCCCAACCATAAACCATGGATTACAGTCAACATCCGCACTTAGCTAAAGGCTAGAGCTGCCATAGCCATGAAGTGCTTTGAAAGGCTGGTCGTGGCTCACATCAACACCATTATCCCAGAAACCGTAAACCCTTTCCAATTTGCATACAGCCCTAACAAATTCACAGATGATGCAATATCTAATGCACTCCACACTGCCCTTTCCCACCTGGAAAAAGAGTACACCTATGTGAGAATGCTGTTCATTGACTACAGCTCAGCATTCAACACCATAGTGCCCTCAAAGTTCATCACTAAGCTATGGACCCTGGGACTAAACACCTTCCTTTGCAACTGGATCCTGGACTTCCTGACGGGCTTCCCCCAGGTGGTCCTCAACACAGGGGCTCATAGGGGGTGTGTGCTCAGTCCCCTCCTGTACTCCCTGTTCACTCAAGACTGCACGGCCAGGCATGACTACAACACCATCATTAAGTTTGCCGATGACACAACAGTGGTAGGCCTGATCACCGACAACGACGAGACCGCATATAGGGAGGTGGTCAGAAACCTGGCCGTGTGGTGCCAGGACAACAAACTCTCCCTCAACGTGATCAAGACTAAGGAGATGATTGTGGACTGTAGGAGAAAGAGGACCAAGCACACCCCCATTCTCATCGACGGGGCTGTAGTGGAGCAGGTTGAGAGCTTCAAGTTCCTTGGTGTCCACATCACCAACAAACTAACATGGTCCAAGCACACCAGGTTCTAGAGCTGCACCATCAAGAGCATCACTGGTTGCATCACTGCCTGGTATGGCAACTGTTTACAGAGGGTAGTGCGTACTGCCCAGTACATCACTGGGGCAAAGCTTTCTGCCATCCAAGACCTCTATACCAGGTGGTGTCAGAGGAAGGCTCTAAAAAATGCCAAAGAATCCAGCCACCCTAGTCATAGACTGTTCTCTCTGCTACCGAACGGCAAGCGGTTCCGGAGGGCCAAGTCTAGGTCCAAGAGGCTTCTAAACAGCTTCTACCCCCAACCCATAAGACTACTGAATATCTAATCAAATGGCTACCCAGTCTACTTGCATTGCCCCCCACCCCCTTTTTACACCACTGCTGCTCTCTGTTGTTATCATCTATGCATAGTCACTGTAATAACTCTACCTACATGTAGGTTAGGGGCTCGTAAGTAAGCATTTCACTGTGAGGTCTACACCTGTTGTATTCAGCGCATGTGACTAATAACATTTGATTTGATTTAGTTAATAATCTCACAGTAATTAATTTACTTCCTCTACATCTGTGCAGGTGAATGCTAATGATGACCGTGGCGTGGTGTTGGGTCGCTGGGACGGGAAGTATGACGATGGGGTGTCCCCCACACGCTGGACCGGCAGTGTGGCCATCCTCAGGCGATGGCGCGAGGCCGGGGCACAGAGGGTGCGATACGGACAGTGCTGGGTGTTCTCAGGTGTAGCCTGCACAGGTGAGGCACACATACAGCGCCCTGAGACAGGATGGCTCTCTTCTTTTCAACTACAAATTTCCAACACTCCCTGGCTCTATATTTTCTTTGACGTTTCATTAGGGCTCCAGTAATATTCAGCTCTGTAATTCTTGACAGACTATATGCTATTTGCTCCTTCCGTTCACCCATCCCACAGTTCTTCGCTGTCTGGGCATACCTACTCGCCCTGTTACAAACTACTCCTCTGCCCATGACACTGACGGCAACCTGAATGTGGACTATCTGTACGATGAGCAGCTGGAGAGTGTGTCTGAAGGCAGGAAGGACATGATCTGGTAAAGCTCAAAAGCTACATTTCTGTCTCGACAAAGTCAGCACATTCATCCGTTGTTTTTTTATAGTGGCCTCCCTCACATCAATACTGTAAATGCTTTGTGTGTGTAGGAACTTCCATTGCTGGGTGGAGTCCTGGATGGACAGGGAGGATCTTCCTAAAGGCTATGATGGGTGGCAGGCCCTGGATCCCACCCCACAGGAGAGGAGTGATGGTACGGCCCCACTTGATATTCATGATCAGTCTGTCTCACTAAGGAAAAGCTCCTTTAAAACTCTGTTATTGGGTTCTTCATAACCTCACTCTCTTCAAATCCCCCCACTATCATTCCCTTGTCTCTTAGGGGTGTACTGTTGTGGGCCCTGTCCAGTCAAGGCGGTGAGGGACGGTGATGTGGGGATGAAGTATGATGCAGCCTTCGTGTTCTCTGAGGTGAACGCAGACCTGGTCACCTGGATCGTCTACCCAGATGGCCAACGCTCACAGGTTTCCCTCAACCAGAAAACTGTGGGCCGAAACATCAGCACCAAGAGTGTGTATGGAGACTACAGAGAGGACATCACTAAACATTACAAATACCCTGAAGGTATTCACTTCCTTTCGTTAAGCACAAATATTCACACCTGCTTAAATATTAGCACAGATGGGAACCGAACAGAAAGTTCAGAGTACAGTACCGTTATACACAACAAATACCTCAAGGGAACGGGGTTACTATATACACACGCATAACATAAAAACACATTTTATATAACAGTATGACATCCTCCTTTCTTTCTACCAGGTTCAGTGAAGGAGCGTGAGGTGTATGAGAAGGCAGGACGTCGGATAACGCAGCTGAATGGGGCACCAGGGCAGCTGGAGCTGAAGATCAAACATGCCCAGGCCATCCTGGGGACAGACTTTGATGTGATAGTGGAGGTGCACAACGTGGGTGGTGAGGACACCCCGGCCCAGCTCACTGTGACCTCCAATGCAGTCACCTACAACAGCCTTCACCGGGGGGAGTGCCAGAGGAGGACTGCCAGCCTGACCGTGCCAGCCCAGAAAGGTGGGCCTCCGCTTGTCACATACACCATATAGGTGCCGTAGGCGAGAGGAATCAAGACTCAGAACTGATGTCAGTCCCTGTGTTAGATTTGTTTTTTTACTTGCACTGGGTGAGTCTGACCTACAACATCCCTGGGTTTCTTGTATTTTTAGGAACCGAGTAAACAGAGCAAAAAATACCACACCGAAGTGAAAAGAATACAATAACATACTTTTTCCTCTCATCCCCATTATGCTCACAGCTCATAAGGAAGTGATGCGTCTACGGTACGATCACTATGGGGCCTGTGTGTCTGAGCATAACCTGATCAGGGTCACAGCACTGCTCCAGGCCAGCAGCCAGCCCGATGTCATTCTGCAAGAGGTCAACATCCCACTAAGCATGCCACAGCTCCATGTCAAGGTACTAGGCTATACTGTATATAACTGTAAATAGCTGGTGAATAATTGCTTGATGAATTGCGTGCTACTGTTTGCACTTTGCACAATTGTCAAGTTTGGCCATTTCTGCAGGGAAAGCAGTTGAAATATGCTGTAGGGGCTTGTTTTAGATATACTGAAATAATCCTCTGATGATGCCTGCACTGTCCATTTTCTTGCTTCAGGTAGTGGGAGATGCAGTTGTATCTCGGAAATTAATTGCACACATCAGCTTCACCAATCCCCTGCCTATCACCCTGAGAGGGGGAGTGTTCACAGTGGAGGGAGCAGGTCTGACGGCACCACGGGAGCTCCAAGCACCGTACGTATCTCTGTGTGTTGTATGTGAGGGGACACATTCTTCATTGACTGTCAGCATGTTTGCCAATAAGTGTGTTCAGAGAGAATGTTACATCAGTATTACAGCCATGTTATTACTGTAGGTATAGAGGTGTAAAGTGCTATTTAAGCATAGAGGGGCGGCAGGGTAGCCTAGTGGTTAGAGCGTTGAACTAGTAACCGAAAGGTTGCAAGTTCGAATCCCCGAACTGACAAGGTACAAATCTGTCGTTCTGCCCCTGAACAGGTAGTTAACCCACTGTTCCTAGGCCGTCATTGAAAATAAGAATTTGTTCTTAACTGACTTGCCTAGTTAAATAAAGGTAAAAAAATAAAAAATAGAAGTTGACTCATCTAAGGTTTTGCTTAAATAGCTATGATTGTGGGTTTATCCATGAGCAATGAGTGAGACATGGCAAAATGAGTTTGAACAATGGTCTACTTACTATATGTAGACCTGAAACTCTTTAAAGCCATGGGCTCTTTAAAGATCCCACACCCTGTGCAGCAGCAGATTTAGGACAGCAGCTCAGAGAGCTCTTAGCTGCCATGGTAAATTCCTCAGCAAGGACATACTCTTGCAATGTGGTCAGACTATAAAGAACAAGATCTGCTTTTCTCTCACTCCACCGCCCCCAAAGACAAAGAGAGAGAGCCAGACATACCCTCCTTTTGCCAGGCCAAAGACGACTAACCCAACATGGCTCTCCCGGACCACAAGCCAAATGTTACCACACATAACCTCCAACAGGAGACGCCAATGTAAACATAAACCCTCAGACTAAACACAGGATTATTTCTCTGCCCGTCATTGACGTGAGGCTGGGGTACATTGAACATTCTTTGAATGTTCAGACTGATTTATTATTAAATCATGATCCAGACTGTTTTGCTAAGAAAGAACCTAACAAAAAACATCATTTTTCTGGATGAACCTAGCCTACCTCATCTTTTGGTCAGTCATCTCATATTGTTCAAGTGTGATTTAAAAAAAACGTGCTATGGCACACTGTCATAGCAGCACATACCAGCACATAGTGTAGTAGCACATATCAGCACATAGCAGCACATAGTGTAGTAGCACAGTGTTGTACCACATAGTGTAGCAGAACATACTGTAGTAGCACATAGTGTAACAGCACATAGCAGCACATAATACAGTAGCACATAGCAGCACAGTGTAGTAACACAGTGTAGCAGCACATAGTGGAGCAGCACATAGTAACACATAGTGTAGGAGCACATAGTGTAGTAACACATAGTGTAGGACCACATAGTGTAGTAACACATAGTGTAGCAGCACATAGTAACACATAGTGTAGTAACACAGTGTAGTAACACAGTGTAGCAGCACATAGTGTAGCAGCGCATAGCAGCACATAGTAACAAATAGTGTAGGAGCACATAGTGTAGTAACACATAGTGTAGCAGCACATAGTAACACATAGTGTAGTAACACAGTGTAGCAGCACATAGTGTAGCAGCACATAGTGTAGCAGCGCATAGCAGCACATATGTAGCAGCACATAGTAGCAGCACATAGTGTAGCAGCACATAGCAGCACATAGTGTAGCAGCACATAGTGTAACAGAGCATAGCAGCACATAGTGTAGCAGCACATAGTGTAGCAGCACATAGTGTAGCAGCACATAGTATAGCAGCACATTGTGTAGCAGCACATAGTGTAGCATAGTGGAGCAGCGCATAGCAGCACATAGTGTAGCAGCGCATAGCAGCACATAGTGTAGCAGCACATAGTGTAGCAGCACATAGTGTAGCAGCGCATAGCAGCACATAGTGTAGCAGCGCATAGCAGCACATAGTGTAGCAGCACATAGTGTAGCAGCACATAGTAACACATAGTGTAGTAACACAGTGTAGTAACACAGTGTAGCAGCACACATAGCAGCACATAGTAACACATAGTGTAGTAGCACATAGTGTAGCAGCACATAGTAACACATAGTGTAGCAGCACATAGTGTAGCAGCGCATAGCAGCACATAGTGTAGCAGCGCATAGCAGCACATAGTGTAGCAGCACATAGTGTAGCAGCACATAGTGTAGCAGCACATAGTGTAGCAGCGCATAGTGTAGCAGCACATAGTGTAGCAGCACATAGTGTAGCAGCGCATAGCAGCACATAGTGTAGCAGCACATAGTGTAGCAGCGCATAGTGTAGCAGCACATAGTGTAGCAGCGCATAGCAGCACATAGCAGCACATAGTGTAGCAGCACATAGTGTAGCAGCACATAGTGTAGCAGCACATAGTGGAGCAGCGCATAGCAGCACATAGTGTAGCAGCGCATAGCAGCACATAGTGTAGCAGCACATAGTGTAGCAGCACATAGTGTAGCAGCACATAGTGTAGCAGCGCATAGCAGCACATAGTGTAGCAGCGCATAGCAGCACATAGTGTAGCAGCACATAGTGTAGCAGCACATAGTGTAGCAGCACATAGTGTAGCAGCACATAGTGTAGCAGCGCATAGCAGCACATAGTGTAGCAGCACATAGTGTAGCAGCACATAGTGTAGCAGCACATAGTGTAGCAGCGCATAGCAGCACATAGTGTAGCAGCACATAGTGTAGCAGCGCATAGCAGCACTTGGCAGCACATAGTGTAGCAGCACATAGTGTAGCAGCACATAGTGTAGCAGCACATAGTGTAGCAGCACATAGTGTAGCAGCACATAGAAACACATACTGTAGTAGCAAATAGCAGCACAGTGTAGTAGCACATAGTAACACATACTATAGTAACACATAATAGCACATAGTGTAGGAGCACAAAGTAGCACATAGTAACACACAGTGTAGTAGCACATAGCAGCACATAGTAACACATACTGTAGTAGCACATAGTGTAGTAGCACATAGCAGCACATAGTAACACATAGTGTAGCAGCACAAATTAACACATAGTGTAGTAGCACATAGCAGCACATACTGTAGTAGCACATAGTAACACATACTGTAGCAGCACAACGCAGCACATACTGTAGTAGCACATAGCAGCACATACTGTAGTAGCACATAGCAGCACATACTGTAGTATCACAGAGCAGCACATAGTAGCACATAGCAGCAAATACTATGGCAGCAAATAGCAGCACATACTGTAGTAACACATAGTGTAGTAGCACATAGCAGCACATGGTCACAACTTTGTCATTTCTGGCAGCAAACCAGATTGAACTATTTACTGTGTGTGTGGTCTTTCCAAGAAATACACTGCAAAAACGTTGCTATTACAGAGTCTGAAGACACTTGTCAGACTCCAGTAACCCAAGTTATAGTTTGTTTTCTCTGATACCGCATGGCAAGTGGTACCGGAGAGCCAAGTCAACAGCTTCTACCCCCAAGCCATTAGACTGCTGAACAATTCATAAAAATCGCCACCGGATGATTTACATTGACCCTCCCCCCCACCACTGCTGCTACTAAAAGTAATTTCCTCACCATCTTAAATAAGCATGTCCCTTTAAAAAAATGTAGAACTAGGAACAGATATAGCCCTTGGTTCACTCCAGACCTGACTGCCCTCGACCAGCACAAAAACATCCTGTGGCGGTCTGCATTAGCATCGAATAGTCCCCACGATATGCAACTTTTCAGGGAAGTCAGGAACCAATACATGCAGTCAGTCAGGAAAGCAAAGGCTAGCTTTTTCAAACAGAAATTTGCATCCTGTAGCTCTAACTCCAAAAAGTTTTGGGACACTGTAAAGTCCATGGAGAACAATAGCACCTCCTCCCAGATGCCCACTGCACTGAGGCTAGGAAACACTGTCACCACCAAGAAATCCACGATAATCGAGAATTTCAATAAGCATTTCTCTACGGCTGGCCATGCTTTCCTCCTGGCTACCCCAACCCCGGCCAACAGCTCTGCACCCCCAAAGCTACTTGCCCAAGCTTCTCCAGCTTCTCCTTCACCCAAATCCAGATAGCAGATGTCCTAAAAGAGCTGCAAAACCTGGACAAATCAGCTGGGCTTCACAATCTGGACCCTCTATTTCTAAAATTATCCGCCGCCATTGTTGCAACCCCCATTACCAGTCTGTTCAACCTCTCTTTCATATCGTCCGAGATCCCTAGAGATTGGAAAGCTGCCGCGGTCATACCTCTCTTCAAATTGGGTGACACTCTAGACCCAAACTGTTACAGACCTATATCCATCCTGCCCTGCCTTTCTAAAGTCATTGAAAGCCAAGTTAATAAACAGATCATTGACACTTTCGAATCCCTTGGCCACCGTTCCTTCCAGTTCTCTGCTGCCAATGACTGGAACTATTTGCAAAAATCACTGCAGTTGGAGACTTATCTCCCTCACTAACATTAAACATCAGCTATCTGAGAAGCTAACCGATCGCTGCAGCTGTACACAGCCCATCTGTAAATAGCCTATCCAATCTACCTACCTCATCCCCATATTGTTTTTATTTACTTTTTTGCTCATTTGCACACCAGTATTTCTACTTGCACATCATCATCTGCACATCTATCACTCCAGTCTTCATTTGCTAAATTGTAATTACTTTGCCACTATGGCCTATTTATTGCCTTACCTCCTCTCGCCATTTGCACACACTGTATATAGACTTTTTTTCTATTGTTATTGACTGTACGTTTGTTTATTCCATGTGTAACTGTGTTGTTTGTGTCGCACTGCTTTGCTTTATCCTGGCCAGGTCGCAGTTGTAAATGGCCTACCTGGTTAAATGAAATAAAAAATACTCGCTGTTTGTTTGTTACCTATGCATAGTCACTTCGCCCCCACCTACATGTACAGATTACCTCAACTAGCCTGTACCCTGACTCAGTACTGGTGCCCCCTGTATATAGTCTCGTTATTGTTATTGTGTTACTTATTACTTTTTATTTTAGTCTACTTGGTAAATACTTTCTTATTCTTGAACTGCACTGTTGGTTAAGGGCTTGTAAGTAAGCATTTCACTGTAAAATCTGTACTCGTTGTATTCGGTGCATGTGGAAAATAGTTTGATTTGAACCACAATTTACATTCGAGGATCATACCAAGGCTGAGTTAAGAGAACCATGCTTTATTTTCTCCTACAGAGGCAACATTGGCCCAGGTGAAGATGTGAAGGTTAAGTTGTCCTTCAAGCCCACCCGTGCTGGCCTGAGAAAACTGATGGTTGACTTTGATGCAGACAGACTGAGGGATGTTAAGGGGATTGCCACTTTGATTGTGCGAGACAGATTAACTGTGAATTAAGAACGTATATATTTCATAGGTATATTTTGTAAACATATCCCTGTGAATGCAATATAAAAGTGAGGTGCAAAATAACAGGATGGTTTTTCATATTATTCTCTTTTTTTTTTTACCTTGTCCAAAGTAGTTAAGATTAGCAAAGAAAGATGGGCCTCTAAATCCCAAACTATTGTTAGAGTCCGAAGACTATTTGTGAGAAAAAAGTAAAAAAAGTTACAGTATTTACAGGATATAGCACACTATTTAGAAGCACATATTGCCTAGGACCAAGGAGCATGGAGGCAGCCTTTAGTTATTATGCCCCCAGCCTCTGGAATAGCCTGCCAGAGAACCTGAGGGGGCCAAAACTGTGGACATATATTTTAAAGAGATCATAAAACATATTTTTTGCTTTGCCTTAGGGTGCTTTTTAGTTTGTCATTCCTTTGTTTGTTTTTTTAAACTTGTTTGTTGTGTAGTAAATATTTCAGTGTTTATTTTATCCTGTAAAGCACATTGCGTTGCATTCAATGTCTGGAATGTGCCATATAGATAAGGCTTGATTTGATGATATTGTACACCACTGTGGCTTAGATATGCATTCTGTTCTTAATAATTTCATACTTGTGAAACACGTCTTACCTTAATAAATGATTTATTTTTTAAATCTATGCATGGAGTCTGACATGTCAAAACAGTAAAAATTGACAAATGTTATGACTGACTTTTTTCAAAACATATTTTTCATCTAACCTAGGCAGTCGATAGTGCAGTTCTAGCACACTATCATGGCTTGATGTGCATTCCCAGTAATACACTCGTGTCCCCCATGGACCTGCTCATACCTAAAGCATCCTCCAGGCTGCAAAGGCATCATTTTCCTCCTTAACTAGCTTTAATGGTGAGAAGTGGATCAAAAAAAAGGGGGAAATATATGCGTTCTTTCTTTATGAAACATCGTAATTTGTCCAATAATCAGAAAATGGTTGTGATAAAAGGCCTTGTCGCCATTAAAGCTAGTTGAGAAAAATTATGCCTTCACAGCCTGAATGGAGGATGCTTTATGTACGAGACAGTCCACAGGGGACACAGGTGTATTACCAGGAATGCACATCAAGCCTAGACGATCAGCTGCCTGAACTAGAGATCATCATGCAACACATTTCAGTCCCTCAGCTCTCTGATGGTGGTGCTTTTCTTCGTACTGCCTTGGACAGTGCTTGCTGAATGACAGGGTAGAGTTTGAAACACCCCTCAATGCATGTGCGCACATCCCCAGTCAGGGTGTCCTCGCCCATCTCGCCATCCGATTGTAGTCCAGAAATCTGGTTCAGACTGGGCAGAAATGCCACTGTCAGGCTTCCCAAATTCTCCCTGGATCCTGAGGCCAAGTTGTATCCATTTTCCTCCAGAAAGGTAGGGTCGATAAGGTATGTGGCACCTTCCTGACGGATTGAGCATCCAAGAACCAGATCGTACATCTCTATACCTGCGTCCGCCAGCGCCATTGACGCACAGGTGACTGCATGTGCCAGGACGGCGCCGTCGTTTTCAAGGACCATTACATTTACTTCAATCTGAGAGCGAGGATACTTCTGCAAGCACACTCCTGGCCTCAGGCTCTCCAACAGCATCAGTGACAGATCCTTTTCATCACTACCTTGAATCCACGAGCCTCTCTCTCGACAAGAGAATGGGGCAAATCTCATGTCAGTAATAAGTCTTCCGGATTTCATATCGGTCTCATCCTTGCGCTCAGTCTCTCTGGGTCCATACACACAGCAGATGAGCTTCGTGTTCCCAGCTTCAATGTACGCTGAACCTTTGGCTTGACTTATCAGCCCACATCGGACAAAAACTGAACGGACATCCACTTGACCACGCTGCCTGCCATCTACCCTGGCGTCGTTGGAAGCGGTGGACTTCTTTACCGCGTTTTTACACAGAAAGAGAGATGGACTTTGAGACACTTCTGGGCCACGTACCCTTTTTGTATCAGTCGGCATGGTCGGGGAATAGTTCTTCCAAAAATGTTACTTACTGGGGCCGCGTGCTGTATTTGTCCAAATACTAGTTATTGCTAACTGCTTTTTCTGTTCCGGTTGCTCGATGACTGTATGCTCGATTAGATCACATGGTACCGTGTGTGCGTCACCAAATGTCTTCCCCGGCCATCACATTGTGCTTGTAGTTCCTCCACACACATCTACTCACCTGTCACTTGCTGGACTGGAGTACAGAAATTAAACAAAAATAAATTCCACAGCGTATAGAATACAGTACATGCATTCTAATAATACATCAGGAAATATACATGATTTATTTCCAATCTACATATTGCTCTATAAGAGAAAATAAATAGACATTTCTATTGCATCAGCCATCGATAGCAGTTCGCGCAAGTGCGGTCGCGGGTTTGGCAATGATTGACAGTAAATTATAGCCAATAGAAACTGAGTACCAATGCAGTGACTATTCTGTCAAACCAATAGTGGCAGTGTAAATGCGGGAACACTGCATTTCACTTTGATTGTGCCAGCGTGGGGTGTCAGTGCGAGCGGTGACAGAAATAAAATAAAGATAAACTTTGTGAGTATGGGAAATGTTTAATTGATAGGAGTACAGTTAATGGTGCCTGTCATTGTTAAAATGGTTAAAACAGCGGATTTATGTCTAATATAGCTACTTAATTCGTTCGAATGTCGCGTATAGCTGACGTTTTCATTAATGACTTGAGAAAGGAGAATGGCAATTATTCATACACCGTTGGATTATGCCTTACTATGGTATTAACTAGCTGGGTTTAAAGTTATCCCCATTAGCTAACTCTATTTAGCTAGTTACCTATATGGGCTGGCTAGCTAGCTAACCATTAAGAACGAATGTATTGCTAGTCAACGAATTTGCAAAGGGAGACGTGGAATGACTCAATGTAACCGCCTCATTTTAGCATCGGTCAGGGCAGGTTACAATTGCAGGATGAGCTTGCTGTAAAAAAAAATAAACAAGACCGTGCGGGCGGTCGTTAACTCGGTTGTCAGGACCGGGACTAAGCTCAAAATCTAGGCGGCGTTTTGTCTTCTCCCTACAGTATTCAGCATTAGCTTTGCCCACGACTGGCTGGTATGAACTACAACCCGACGCTACGTTAAGGTTTAGTATTGTCAATCATCGCCAATGACACAGCTTTCGAAGCATATGGCCCTTTCATCATCAATAAGTAATCATTCAATTAAAAAAGATAAACATACTGCAGCAGTTTTGCACAGGTCAATACAGCTATGGATGCCTCCATCTGACGAAACTAAACTTCCGCTATACACTTCCCGACTTAAAGCCGGTGTACACTACACGATTTTGGCCACGATTTAGCTGTCCCAGACACTTGAGATCGAAGACAAAATACCGATGTAGTTGGCGGCGGTCATTGACAGTCTTAATGTATTCGAGTCCAATACGCAATCTGAGGGCTATGGTTCTCGTCTTTGAGCAGTCAGACGTCACTATATTTTAAACAGGTTTCATGTTATTTATTTATGTAATATATTTTTAAAGTCTTACTGAACGTTTAAGGTTGCTTTGAGCGACAGTTTGTAGCTGCGTTCAATCGAATCACGTCATTATTTCGCGGGAGGGCGTGGCTTCGACCATGTGAAAAATCTTGACCACCAGCGGTGCCACAGCGTTTAGTGTGCGCACGGCTATGTTGGCCACACACACAAAAACTACTGGAAAGACGGTCGTTTAATGTAAGAGGCTTAGCGATGTTGTGATTTTGAAAGTCGTGTAGTGTCCACCAGTCTTTACACACAGGTGTTAGGAGCATGTAAGATAGCTAATTAGCGCAGGTGGTCACCTCTTGGCTTCCATCTGTTTTCTCTAAACAAGCACTGTAACATGGATGGCATTATGGGAATCAATTGAACCTTTTTTAAAATGTTATTATTTTATTTCTGGCTGATATGAAAGAGAAGGTCCTTATGCTTTGGGGCTCTGAACAGAACTCCCCCATACAGAATACTATTTCATGAGAGTCATGATCAAGGGCTAGACCAGTACATGCCATTGGCTGTTAACCCCCAGAGGAGACACATGGAAGGTAATTTACACCAGCAGTGAAGTTTCCTGGATTATCAAGGATTCCACCTCAGGAAATAGGACCTCTGTTACCTTTTAATTAAGCTGTGACATATGCTATATGTCCACACATGACTTGGTTTTACTTTAAAGTAAGGGCTAGCTAAGTAATCAAGTAATCTTTGAAAGTTTAAGATTGACTGGCAAACGTAAATTAGAATTACTGTATACAGCAAAATGAAAATCCTACCTCAGAGGATGGACAGGAAATTGCTTTAAAGGTAGTCATACAAAGAGGAGTGTTGTGTTCATGTGGGATCTTCTCCTGCCTTCCAGCCAGGCCTGCTACGAAGCTTCATAATTGGTGAAGATAATGGGTCTAAGGCCTAGACAGACCCTGGGGCCAAACTTGTCATAAACATGCTGCATATGCCTATCCAAGGATGTGGAAGGCAGCTGCAATTAGTGTTTTATAGGTCCAGTCAGGGATGTGCTCTAAAGTAAACATGGTTTTCACATGAATTTGGTTGAAGCTGATAGTCAGTTTCCCCCCCCCCAAAAAAGCAAAACCCATGTTTCCATTTGCTTGCTATTCCAGTGGAAGCAAGGACACAGAATAATTTAATTGCAACTTTAGTTTGTTACCTACAGTATTCGGGCCTGCCTACCCATACCTTCTCCCTCACCGGCATTTCATGTGTTTGTTCCTAACTGTTTTTGAACTGTCTGTGTGATCGTCAGTCCTTTCAGAATGGACTCTTTGCTGCCTGCTGCTCAGATCCGTGAGAAGTTCATCGACTTCTTCCGTTGCCATGAACACCAGTATGTCCATTCATCCGCCACCATACCTTTGGATGACCCCACACTGCTCTTCGCTAATGCTGGCATGAACCAGGTACGCAGCAATACTGTCCATTCCCCATATTTCTCCCCTGGCATGAACCAGGTACGCAGCAATACTATCCCTTCCCCATACTTCTCCCCTGGCATGAACCAGGTATGCAGCAATACTGTCCCTTCCCCCATACTTCTCCCCTGGCATGAACCAGGTACGCAGCAATACTATCCCTTCCCCATACTTCTCCCCTGGCATGAACCAGGTACGCAGCAATACTGTCCCTTCCCCCATACTTCTCCCCTGGCATGAACCAGGTACGCAGCAATACTATCCCTTCCCCATACTTCTCCCCTGACATGAACCAGGTACGCAGCAATACTATCCCTTCCCCCATACTTCTCCCCTGCAGTTCTGTAGAGAGTGTGGCTCTATTGGCTAATTAAAGCCTCAACTCAGTGGATGTGTCTTAGCACAGTGGAATAATACCCTCTGGAAGTGTATTGTTCTTAAAAAGATGTCTCCTAAACTCATACATTCTGTCCATATTTGAAGCTTTTAGAATAGAATAAACTTTGAAGTATACTAATCCCAATTTAACGCTATCTTTCTTACCCACCCTCTCTCTTTGTCCACCTATCCAACCTCCCCTTCCAGTTCAAACCTATCTTCCTGAACACCATTGATCCGTCCAACCCCATGGCCAGACTCAAGCGTGCAGCTAACACACAGAAGTGCATCCGCGCTGGGGGCAAGCACAATGACCTGGATGATGTGGGCAAGGATGTGTACCACCACACCTTCTTTGAGATGCTGGGCTCCTGGTCCTTCGGAGACTACTTTAAAGTAAGTCATGGAGACCAGATGTTAGATACGGTAGTAGTCATCTCATCTGTAATGACGTTGCAACATTTTAACAAGTCTCAAGATAGGGTTTGCATGTTGGGAAGATTAATTGATTATATATCTCTTATTTCCTTTCCTGCTGACTCCTCTCCCTGCAGCACCTTGCTTGTACGATGGCCCTGGAGCTGCTGACTAAGGAATTTGGGATTCCCATCGAGCGTCTGTACGTAACCTACTTCGGTGGTCATGAAGAAGCTGGGCTGGATCCAGATCTGGAGTGTAAACAGATATGGCTGGACCTTGGGTAAGTGAGTTTCAGGAGTAGGAAATTCTTGTCAGATCGAGTAAGGCCATTATATATCCAAATCTACCTGAATGATAGAAATAGGCTGCACTCTTTCTATTCTTGTTATTGTGGTCAGTAACACTATGTGTTGGGTGATAATTCTCTCAGGGTACTGTTCCCTTTTCGAACCTCTAGACGCCACTTTGCTGGTTACAAAAACAGTCTTGTGAGAACAGTCATGTTCTCGCTCTGTGCTCGTGTTCCCTCCCAACCTGCTCCTACTGTAACCTCTCTCTTCTGAGTCTCACCTGGGAAGGATTTATTAGTTGGATTCCATTGCAAAACGTTTCGTAATGTGCAATGGAAACCATTTAGCGTTTACTTTAGGAACCAAATTGAAGCAAACGGTACCAAACAGGGAGGGACCTTACATGAATTTATCCAATAGAACCTTTAGTTTTTGTTGAAAAATATTTTCTAAGGGAATATGACTAATGAATACACCCCTGTTGTACCTGTGTCTCCTCCCTGGGTGACAGAATGGACGAGGCTCGTATTATACCCGGCAGCATGAAGGATAACTTCTGGGAGATGGGGGACACAGGTCCTTGTGGGCCCTGCAGTGAGATCCACTTTGACCGCATCGGGGGGAGAGATGCAGCCCACCTGGTCAATATGGACGACCCCAATGTGCTGGAGATTTGGAACCTGGTGTTCATCCAGTACAACAGGTAATTCATTTATAAATAGCTGTAAAATATGTGACCGACTGACTTGATTGGGTCTCATGTAGCAAAATTTGAATGGTGTTTTTTTACATTGGATAAAAGTAGACTCCGAGCTAGAAAATGGTATATCATACACTATAGTTGAGGAACAATGGGACAGTGATTCTGTTTTGAAAGTTGATAAACTTTACTTTTGAGAAAATTGTCCTTGAATGTTTTGGTTCACCTACTGGAGAGCTCTTTGTCTACACCTATTTAGCAACATTCCAGCTTCTTAAGCCTCACCAATCTCTTTAAGGATTCACTTGTGAGTCCATGTGCTAAACAGTGAGTACTGTAGTATACAACCAAAGATTTCAAGACTAAAAGCTGGTTTATACTACATCTATCGACACGTCTGTCTGTATACAGTTGACGCAGTGACATCATGAACATTCTATTGTCATCCAACATCAAACTTGTCGTTATGAAAAAGTATAAACACCAAAACGACAGTCTGCATGACATCAGCAGCCTGGTGGTCCAAAATAGCTTAACTGGTGTATTTTAAAGCCAATAAACCAATCTGTTTAAAAAGGAATTTAGTATACAGTGAATTTGGGAAAGTATTCAGACCACTTGACTTTTTCCACATTTTGTTACATTACAGCCTTATTCTAAAATGGATTAAATAAATAAAAACATCTCAAATCTACACACACCATAATAAAAAAGTGAACCGGTTTTTAGATTTTTTTTGCAAATTTGTTAAAATAACATACCTTCTTTACTAACATGTTCAGGCCCTCTCGTATGAGACTCAAAATTGAGCTCTGGTGCATCCTGTTTCCATTGATCATCCTTGATGTTTCTACAACTTTATTGGAGTCAACCTGTGGTAAATTCAATTGATTGGACTTAATTTGGAAAGGCACACACCTGTCTATATAAAGGTCCCTTTGTTGACAGTGCATGTCAGAGCAAAAACCAAGCCATGAGGTTCGATGAATTGTCCGTAGAGCTTCGAGACAGGATTGTGTAGAGGCACAGATCTGGGGAAGGGTACTAAAAAATATCTGCAGCATTGAAGGTCCCCAAGAACATAGTGGCTTCCATTATTTTTAAATGGAAGAAGTTTGGAACCACCAAGACCCTTCCTAGAGCTGGCCGCCCATCCAAACTGAGCAATCAGGGGAGAAGGGCCTTGGTCTGGGAGGTGGCCTAGAGCCCGATGGTCACTCTGACAGAGCTCCAGAGTTCCTCTGTGGAGATGGGAGAACCTTCCAGAAGGATATCCATCTCCGTAGCACTCCACCAATCAGGCCTTTATGGTAGAGTGGACAGACGGAAGCCACTCCTCAGCGGCAGGGAGTGGTAGACTAGTCAGGATCGAGGGAAAGATGAACGGAGCAAAGAACAGAGAGATCCTGGATGAAAACCTGCTCCAGAGCACTCAGGACTTCGGACTGGGATGAAGGTTCACCTTCCAACAGGACAACGACCCTAAGCACACAGCCAAGGCAACGCAGGAGTGGCTTCGGGACAAGTCTCTGAATGTCCTTGAGTGGCCCAGCCAGATCCCGGACTTGAACCCGATAGAACATCTCTGGAGAGACTGTGCAGCGACACTCCCCATCCAATCTGACAGAGGTTGAGAAGAATGGGAGTAACTCCCTAAATACAGGTGTGCCAAGATTGTGCCAAAGAACACTCAAGGTTATAATCACAGCCAAAGGTGCTTCAACAAAGTACTGAGTGAAGGGTCTGAATACTTATGGAAATGTAATGTTTTAGTTTTTTATACACTTGAAAAATTATCACAACCTGTTTTCACTTCGTCATTATGGGGAATTGTGTGGAGATTTGAGGGAATTATTTTTAATAAAAAATCTATAAAAAATCAATTTTAGAATAAGGCTGTAACGTAACAAAATGTGGAAGTTACTGGGTCTGAATACTTTCCGAATGCACTGTATGTCAATCTAGCAAACCAGGCAACTTTCTGAACAATATTTTTGTTCGTTTCTAGCTTGTAAGCTAGCTAGTAACGTTAAGTTAGTTGACTAGCCAGTTCTAATAATGACCATATCCTATAGCTGACAACGTCTTAACTTTACAGGAAAATGAACTCCCAACTAGAGGTCGACCGATTATGATTTTTCAACGCCGATAACGATTAATTGGCCTATATATACAGTATACACACACTGTAACGGTTTTGACTTGAGGTTATTATTTATAGGGGTGCCAGGTAGGTTGTGCCTACCAGAGAAAACATTGGTTTCTCCT
Source organism: Oncorhynchus nerka (assembly GCF_034236695.1). NCBI lineage: Eukaryota > Metazoa > Chordata > Actinopteri > Salmoniformes > Salmonidae > Oncorhynchus > Oncorhynchus nerka. The sequence continues at coordinate 40,612,735 of NC_088404.1, forward strand.
TTTAGTTTGGGTGGGAATGAGTCCCATCTGGTCCGTCAAGTCTACACCAATACAAAGGACTCATGTAAAAGTCAGGATGGAAATTAACTTTTCATAAACCCTTAAAACATTGGAAAGAACTTCCAAAACAACTATATTATTTTGCGTGGGTTGTATTAACAACATCAAGGATTACGCACACATATAATATAACACAATGAGTTCTGGTTCCTCCAGAAATGTCCTGTACCTCGGGCCTAAAAAGAGTCCAGCCCGGTAAAGGAGTTCAGTGAACTCAAGTGACTTTTGTCACGCAATGTTTGTCCGTTCATTCCGTGTAGCGTAAACCCAGTATTAAACATACAATTATTTTACCACAGAACTTTAAAGCGTATCAACTCTTAATTAAGTCCTCAACTACAACTAACTACATAAATCACAGTATACATCACATCCAAACAAATGAAATACCGTATACAAAAAGGTGGTGGTCAGTCAGACAATCAAATCCGCCAATAGATCTCCAGCGGCGAAAGGCCACGAAGAACGGAGAGGTGTAGTCCAGGGACGCAAAGAGTGGATCCTATCCTGGGTAAACTCTCTTAGGCTACAAAACACACGTTTAACGGCAACAAAACAAACGGAATAGAGAAGCTTCGGAACTGAGGGTTGAACACATCCTCATGCACGTCTCCATCACAACCCCACTTTCGCGCAGCTGATGCTGGCTATTTAATTGGGAATTAAAGGGAAAGCGCCCTATTCGAAGGAGCTGCACTGAGACGGTTCAGAAAAATTCAGGGCCGTCACAACACACACACATTTTTGTAATAATGACAATTGCAACAATACTGAATGAACACTTATTTTAACTTAATATAATGCATATTATAGGTGTTTTTAAGGTGATTCCACAGGTTGGTGGTATTTTTTGATTTAGCTGTTGCTGTCCCCATGCTTTCATCTTTATCACAAATAAGTCACCTTGCTTTCCCTGGTGCCAATTCCATGTAATAGTCCCACACTGGTGCTCTGCTTTTCTCTGCCATCTGTAAAACACACACACATACAGCTATGAAGTGACAATGATACTGAAGAGTCTGCTTCGGAGACATACTCGCAACTGTTTGAATAAAAATAAATTAAGTTACCTGTGATGAATGTTGAAAACAAAAACTGTAATTTCTATATGCAGGAAATCCTATTTTAATAATGGGCATGGTAAGAATTGACTACCTTCTAGCAAAATCTGAAAAGCGGTTCCTTCATTCAATTATTCCATAGGATATTTTTAGATTCACTTAAAATAAGGTCTGTTTCGTGTAGGCTTACACCACCTTGCCAATTTTATAACTGTGTAGATATCCATAGGACAAGGTAACTCTGATCAATATTGACTAAATATAAGCGAAGATCATTTTTTTTGTAGAGTGGAATTATGAAAATATGTTGACAAATGTTACCTTATCCTAGTGAGATTTACACGGATATCAAAACGCCGAGGCGGTTTAAGCCTGCACGAAACACAGACCTTATTTGAAGTAGATCAAGACATTCTCTATGGAAGACATGAACGGTAAAATAACGAAGGAACCCCTTTCAAGTTCAGCCGCAAGTTATTACAGGATTAATAACGCGTCGACTATTTATCTCTAAACCATATACCTTTTGACTATTACGAGCCTGCTGTTGCCTACCACCCCTCAGCCAGACTGCTCTATCAAATCATAGACTTAACTATAATAAACACACAGAAATACGAGCCTTAGGTCAAATCCGGAAACTATCACCTCGAAAACAAAACGTTTATTCCGTTCCGTATTTGATCTAACGGATGGCATCCATGAGTTTAAATATTCCTGTTACATTGCACAACCTTCAATGTTATGTCATAATTATGTACAATTCTGGCAAATTAGTTCGCAATGAGCCAGGCTGCCCAAAGTGTTGCATTTACCCTGACTCTGCGTGCAATGAACGCAAGACGTGACACAATTTCCCCTGGTTAATATTGCCTGCTAACCTGGATTTCTTTTAGCTAAATATGCAGATTTAAAATATATACTTGTGTATTGATTTTAACAAAGGCATTGATGTTTATGGTTAAGTACACATTGGAATAACGACAGTCGTTGATTGATTGTTTTTTATAAGGTAAGTTTAATACTAGCTAGCAACTTACCTTGGCTTACTGCATTCGCATAAAATCTGTCGTTCTGCCCCTGAACAAGGCAGTTAATCCACCGTTCCTAGGCCGTCATTGAAAATAAGAATTTATTCTTAACTGACTTGCCTAGTTAAATAAAGGTGTAAAAAAATGTTTTTTAATCGGCTCCCCCAAAAAATGATTTCCGATTTTTATGAAAACTCGGTCGACCTCTACTCACCCAACGATCGTTAATTTGTAAGCTAATTACACAAAATAGTTTACGGTTGAGAGTGTGACAAAATAAAAGCAGGTCATTCTCCCTGAGAATAAAAAAAAAAACTTGGACACTCGTTGGCCTAACATTATATCCTAATTTGACTTTGGTGCAGGTCGTTCTTTTTTTGTCCCATGCACAGGATACAGAAGCTGTAAACCGTACAGTGAAATGGTTACTTGCATAGTGGAGTCTTTTTGGTTTAGACATGTAGCTAGCTAAACAATGACCCATAATCCAAACTTTATGAATCTACAGGTAGCTTAAAATTAGGCTATAACTAGCAATACGAATAATATTACTACATAGATCATAGACGTAATGTTAGCTAGCGAGCAGCCAGCTAACATTAGCTATCTAGCTAACAGTACGCTTTAACTTGAAATGAAAACAACTTTTGACAAAATGAGAAACATAATATATCAAAATGTAGCTAGACTCTCTTACCTGTATACATGGATGTACGCGTCTCCCTCTCTGTCACAGATTCCATGGTTGCCCTTAGTTTGAAGATGTAATCCCGAGACAGGTGTTTTTTTTCCCAAGGCAAAACCAACTAGGCATCGAATTTTACAATTGTATTCGTATTTAAGATGGCATACAAGTTTTTTAGGCACATGAAAGTTCCCATGTTCCAGAAGGCATTTCTGCTATACATTTTGATAAATCTTTTTTCGTTCAAATGTATGTCCTGTAAAGTAGTGACACGCCTAGTTTTCTGAAACGAATAAGAATATTGTGTTCAATTCAATTCCTGTGTAATGCACATGTGCGTAGATGCAGGATCTGGCTGAACCTGTTCCTCCCCCACCAGGGAGTCTGAGACAGAGCTGAAGCCCCTACCTAAGAAGAGCATTGATACAGGCATGGGTCTGGAGCGTCTGGTCTCTGTGCTGCAGAATAAGATGTCCAACTACGACACAGACCTTTTCATCCCCTACTTCCAGGCCATCCAGAAGGCAAGCACCACTACCAAACACTATTTACCATTACTCTCTGGGTGCTCTGAATGACCTGTCTGACAGTACCATTGTGGTTGTTCTGAACAGGGTACAGGAGCCAGGGACTACACAGGAAAGGTTGGTGTTGAGGACGTAGATGGCATTGACATGGCCTACCGTGTCCTGGCTGACCACGCCCGCACCATCACCATCGCCCTCTCTGACGGGGGCAGGCCAGACAACACAGGAAGAGGGTGAGTCCTTTTAACTGTCTGGCTGACTCTTTGGCCTATGTTTGTGTGAACATCAATCTCTTAATGTGCACATTTTAACCTTCTCCCTCTGTGTGTTCAGATATGTGTTGAGGAGGATCCTGCGTCGTGCTGTGAGGTACTCTCACGAGAAGCTGGGTGCTCAAAAAGGCTTCTTTGCTACCCTAGTTGACGTGGTGGTAGAGTCCCTGGTAAGAAAGTCATCCCACTTTTCATGTTATTCACCATCTCTCCTTCTGTCTTCGTCCTTTCCTGTTTTCCTCTGCTGTCTCCTCGAAGGTGGAAAAATCTGTCATTCTGGCCTTGAGCAAGGCAGTTAACTCCCAACAACAACTGCTCCCAGGGCAGTTGACTGTGATTTAGAGCAGCAACCCGCACCAACCTAATTGGGTTGGGTTAAATGTGGAAGATACATTTCAGTTGTGCATCTGACTAGGTATCCCCTTTCCCTCTCCAGGGCGATGCCTTCCCTGAGTTGAAGAAAGACCCAGACATGGTAAAGGACATCATCAACGAGGAAGAGGAGCAGTTCCTCAAGACACTCACCAGGGGGCGAAAGATCCTGGACAGAAAGATCCAGAGTCTGGGAGACAGCAAGACCATCCCTGGTACTGAAGGGCTACATTAGCAAATTTGATTAATTAGAAACATTTACCTTGTTGTCAAAACAAAATGCTCTTTTAAAACACTTTTTCTCTTCTCTCCTTGTGAAGGTGACACCGCCTGGTTGCTGTATGACACATACGGTTTCCCCCTGGATCTCACTGCCCTAATTGCTGAGGAGAGGGGGATGATGGTGGATGTTGCTGCTTTTGAGGAGGAGAAGAAGGCTGCCCAGGTGAGAGTAGAGAAATGGTGACCAGTAGAAAAGATGGAGCCTTGGATTGGCATGGAGTTGATGTGGATTTTTGAATTTGCCTGTGGAGGTGGGAAATGTACTGCTTTGTGAATGTCTACAGACATGAATGCTTTCCTCTGTCAGCATTTCTCAGTCAGTATTGCACTGTAAGTGACAAGTGCCTTGTTCTGCTTATTAGATAAATCGATATTTACAATACATTACAGCTCCATTACTTGCAGTGTTAAAGCTCCATTCCATGTTGAGTGAAGGGCCAAATCACTTCAATAAGGTCATATGATATCAGGGCTAAACATGCCATTTGGCTTTCTATCTAAATAATGAGTATGATGTTTCCACATAATGAATGACTGATTCATCATTGGTGTAAAGTTAGTTGAAAGTTTATTCAATGTAAATAGAACGGGGATTGGGCTGTCTCATCCATGTCCGTCCCATTCAGGTTAAGTCCCAGGGGAAGGGCTCTGGGGATGAGGACCACATCATGCTGGACATCTATGCCATCGAGGACCTTCGCAACAAAGGCATCGCTGCTACTGACGACGTACTCAAGTACAGCTACAGTGCTGACGACAGCGGCAAATATGGTGAGAGACGCAAATAAAATCAGCTCAGTTTTATTAACCAACTCAGAAAGATGGTTTGCTTGGTATTTATTCAAAACGCTTTCTTGCTTGTCTGTTTTAATCCCTGTATATTTCTCTGTGGTTGTCCCAGTGTTTGAGCAGGCTGTGAGCACGGTGCTGGCTCTGAGGAGGGAGCGTGCCTTTGTGGATGAGGTGACAACAGGGCAGGAGTGTGGGGTTCTGCTGGACAAGACTTCGTTCTATGCGGAGCAGGGAGGACAGAGCTTCGACGAGGGCTTCATGCTGAGAGAGGACGACTCTGTAGATGATGTAAGGACCTACAGAGAGGACTGACCGGCCAGTTGTAAAAGCCATATTAGACATGAATGTTGGCAGCAGGTAGCCTAGCGGTTAAGAGCGTTAGGCCAGTAGGTGGAAGGTCGCTGGTTCAAATCCCCACTCGGTGGAATGTCTGTCGATGTGCCCTTGAGCAAGGCACTTAATCCTAATTGCTCCTCTAAGTCCCTCTGCTCAATGACTGTAATGTAATTCTCTGTCTCCCTCTCACACCACATTTACTCCCTTCCTCAGAGGATGGAGTTCACAGTGAAGAACACTCAAGTTCGGGGTGGATACGTGCTGCATGTAGGAATGGTTTACGGCACTCTGAAGGTTGGAGATAACGTCATTCTGCATGTGGATGAGGTAATGCATCACTCAAAAGTACATTTTAATGACTCAATTTCGTGATCTTTTCTTAACTGCCTTGATATTGAAAAGGTATTACATCTCTACTGTCCAAACCCCCCTCCTCCCCAGGCTCGTCGTAGGCCCATCATGAGTAACCACACTGCCACCCACATCCTGAACTTTGCCCTGAGGGAGGTCCTGGGAGAGGCTGACCAGCGTGGCTCCCTGGTGGCTCCTGACCGCCTGCGCTTTGACTTCACCGCCAAAGGTGCTCTGAGCACAGAAGAGGTGCGACGCACAGAGGAGATTGCCTGCACAATGATCCGCGATGCAAAGGTGAGAGGTCATAGGTCACTGAAAGTATGAGTAGGGGGTATGTTAATTTCTGTTTGATCAAGTGTTGTTTTTACACAGCTCTTTGGTTGCTGGTGTTATTGATCTAGGGCCTGTTGTCTATTGTTCTATTTGAGTATTCCTTGACTGTTTCCTTGCCTTATTGCACCTTAACATTCTGTATCGTCTCCTGTTTTCTTTTATACACTGTCACCCCAAGGCTCCTGTCATCCTTTTCTCCTCCTCACAGAATGCACTGTTTTCAAGCGTGTATTACCAAGTCACGACATCAGCTCTTTCTGTCTCTCTGCAGCCTGTCTATGCCATGGATACCCCCCTGGCAGCAGCTAAAGCCATCCAGGGTCTGCGTGCTGTGTTTGATGAGACCTACCCTGACCCGGTGCGCGTGGTGTCTATTGGCATCCCCGTGGCTGACCTTCTGGCTGACCCCAGCAGCGCTGCCGGCTCCTTCACCTCCATCGAGTTCTGCGGAGGAACGTGAGTACACAGCTCCCCTTGCCGTTGCTTTACATAATTATATCTCAGGATTCAGAAATACAGAGATGTTGTTTGACAATTTACTGTGAGACTGTTGCTCGGTTGTATTCTGTACATTCTATCTGTAACTTCAGGCACTTGCGGAACTCTGGCCATGCTGCACCTTTTGTCATCGTGTCAGAGGAGGCCATCGCCAAGGGAATCCGCCGTATCGTCGCAGTGACAGGAGCAGAAGCACAGAAGGTGAGAGGACAGAAAGGTTCCCAACCATTAGTGGATGCTTCACATTCGTGTTCTACATTATACTACAGGTTCTTAGTCAAATCACTGGGTGATGATGGTATAGGTATCACTCTTTCATAACCGCTATTTACTCAACGGTAACTGACTAACTTGAATCCCGTCCCCACCCTGCTCTGTTCAGGCCCACAGGAAAGCAGATGCTCTGAGACAGTCTCTGTCTGCTCTGGGGGACATGGTGAAGGTTCAGACCGCCCCCAATAAAGACGTGCAGAAGGAAATCGCTGACATGACAGAGGTGAGGGCTGTCGCAGAACATCCAGCCCTTAATGAGCCGTGTCCGTCTGTGTGTTTACTTACTATGTCTCTGTTCTGTGTTGCAGTTTCTGGGCATGGCAGTGATCTCCCAGTGGCAGAAGGATAAGATGAGGGAAGCCCTGAAGGGCTTGAAGAAGACCATGGATGACCTGGACCGCGCCAGCAAGGCTGATGTCCAGAAAAGGGTATGAGAGAGGGTCCAGACATGGGGGTTTAGGGGGGGGGGGCAGACATGGGGGTTGGTGGAGATTTATTTTTTAATTTTTTAGGTATACTACATTTCATAGAAACTGATATACTATGTAGGCTGTGTAGTTGGGGAGTATGCAGATCATTCTATATGAATGGTGTTTTCCTCATGTTCTCTGGTTCAGCTGGTCTTTAATTGCTATATTCTCTCTGCCTCTCCTCCCCCAGGTTCTTGAAAAGACCAAGGAGATGATTGACAGCAGCCCTAACCAGCCGCTGGTAGTCATGGAGATGGAAAGCGGAGCCTCTGCCAAGGTAACAGCATCATTTTCTCTCCTCTACAGCCAACCCTACCACTCTGGAGAATTACAACACACCACGGCACAGATTATCCCTAAATTCGAATCAGACATTTGTCTAATTCCACTTCTATTTTCTAACCCTTTCACTGTGTCTTTTTGTGTCCCAGGCTCTGAATGAGTCTCTGAAGCTGCTGAAGACCCAGTCCCCCCAGACTGCTGCTATGCTATTCACCGTAGACAACGATGCTGGAAAGATCATCTGTTTATGCCAGGTGCCCCAGGTAAACCATGTGCTCAACCTGTGTGTTTACATCCATTCACAGATTAGCTCCTTATGTGTGCTTAATGCAATGACCTTACATTTTTGTTGGGACAGTATCTTATCTGTTGACTTTCTCCTCTACCAGGATGTGGCCAACCGGGGTCTGAAGGCCAGTGAGTGGGTGCAGGAGCTCTGCCCTCTGATGGATGGCAAAGGTGGTGGCAAGGATATGTCTGCCCAGGCAACTGGCAGGAACACACACTGCATAGAGGAGGCTTTGCAGATGGCCAACCAGTTTGCCCAACTTAAACTGAGTGAAAACGAATAGAGAGGAGGCTGGGGTGTGGTGAATGATTATGGGGAAAGATCCCTCGATCCAACCCCACTGGAATGTTCCAGCTCTGTTCTCTGTGACTCTGAACTGGACGTTCCAGAAAATTGTATAGAAACATTCACCCATCCAAAGGTTAGAAAGAGAAGCGGATACAAGAGCCACCTTTCTCTGAAAGATGCATCTGCAATTTTAAGGAGGATAACATGGTTTTGATCCATGCACAATTTGATGGCTCCCTGCAAGATCTGTGGTCGAAGGATTAGGTGATCAAATGATTGATAGGTGTACGAAGATGCTACCCCCAACATCCTACCTGATCTGTCCTGAGGTAGATAGTATTAGTCCTCCTTCCATCCTCCTCCCACTTTAACTAACGATGAAAATACTCAACGGTAAACTGCTTCAGTTCATTGCTTGTTTCTCTCTATTTCATTGGCCTCTTCCATGTCATTGTGTTTCACTTCCCCTCCCGGACTGTGGGGAGATGTGTTCTCTGCAGACTGTCTTTCCTGCCAGTTGTAATGTACATTCACAACAGCAACCGTGGCACCTGTCAGCGCCACCAGCTGTGTAACAGTTTTATTGTCTGTCATCTCAATATTAATGTAGTCGATTAATAATGAATTTAAATAAATGGGTGACATATGACATTGTCAATTCTGTGAAATGCATTTTATTGCCACTTATGAACTTCACAATGCATTCATGTCTTGATGAATTCCATGTTGTGGAAGAAAAATACTGATAACACTTGATTTCTTAATTTCTTCTAGTATTTAAATCTGTCTTCTCCTGTAGTTCATAGGTGATGATCAGATGACCTATTTATCTGGTCAGTCTGATGCTAGGTAACGATGTCCAGCGCTAGTACAGGGGCTGACGTGTTGTAAGTGCTCTTACTGCCCCACTGTAGAAAAGACCCAGAAAACCACCATTTTTTCATGTTGCTTTTATTTTCACAACAGCATGTGATTAAAAACAGTCCATCACACACACTGAGGTTTTAAGTAGTAAGGAGAGAGTGCTTACAACCAATGACAGTCATAATACTAATGAGGATACTATTGGTAATAATGATAGTAACACTGATGGTACCATCAGTCTGTTGTCTGTATATATTGTTGTGCACAAGAGACCTCTAATGAAGAGCTGGAGATGAAACCATCAAAACACTGCAACAGCATAGATGCTTCATAAGAGACCATTCAGTTATCACTAGAAGCCACTCAAGCCAGACCCGATGAACTCAAATACATTCAAAACTATCCATTACGGAATAATACTATCAGGGACAGCAGAGTTGAAAGGGATTTCTCACCTTTTACACAGTCAGTTCCCCACAGTGTACACAGCAATCAAACAACATATTGGGGAACATACTGTATCCTTATGCACGTTGAGCTAAAACGTGGCGTTCAGCTTCAATGTGCTAGCTTTATTGATACAGTAGATATGGGTATTGTCCTGTTGTATAAACAATTACAAAAGTAATTGGGAGTAATGTCCCATCATTAGAACAATGTCCATTGTGTTTGATTCTCTTTGAGTATGTATTGCACATTTTATTTCTGGCGTAGTCTGTAGGATCACCCAGGAAAGCGTTGGGTATACTTACTAAGAAACATTCCATGTAAAACACAGACATAAGTTGGAGACATGTTTTAACCACTAGACACAATGCCATCGGCTGTCATCTTGAACACGATACCTCAGCAGATACGAATCACAGACACAATGGCAAAACACTGCTTGAGAAGAGCAAATGAATACAACCATAATCATCACCTTTACCCATTTCTAGTCACATAAGAGTTGATTTTCTTTCATCTCTAGATAATGAGTTGTTTAAAAAGCAACAGCATAAAGGAAGCCTCTACGTGGCTCCAAGAGAAAGGCAGAGTGAATCATATGGGTCCAGAAGGCACAGCTCTCAGCCAGGCGAGACCAGAGGGGGTGGGTATAATAAGATAATAATAATATTATAAAATAATGTGTATGGTCTAAGTCAGAGAAGACATTTGAAGCCCTCAGAATATGTGTATGTGTGTAAGAGACATGGCTGACACGCTGTTATGATCACAATAGCAGTACCCATAGTAGAAGGGGCTTTGGGTTTGTGTGAATGTCCTGTGCAGACTAAATCAAGCTTAAGGTAGCACACGTGTACTGAGGTCTATGGTGCACTGCAGGAAAGGTATGTCCAACACTGGGACAAGGCACGCAAGCATGGATGTGTGTGTTGTCACATTGCTGTAAATTTCTGATATGTGTCTATTTTGTTATGAGAGGGGTCTAACTGAAAATCTCACTTTGACAACACTAAGTAAATCACACAATTTTGTTTACAGCACTCTCTCTCACACACACTAGTAAGGAGTGAGGGCTGATAAAAACTCACTGGCACTCCGTAGATGTCCTTAAAGTATGTGTGTCAGGTAGAGACACATACCTGAAACAAAACAAAAATTCCACACAGAAATTAGTATGTATAGGAATCAGTTACAGTGATCTGCCCAACTCAATGTCAGAGTGTCAGATAAGAACTCCATGATGTGCAAAGGATAGATATAATACAAGTATATCATACAGTACATAATGGTATATACCATATTTATGATATCATCATAGGATTACACAACAGCAGAAATCCTTAACTGAATGTCACATTGCCAAACTGGCTAATAACTACTGCAGCCAGGACTAAAGACAGTTTTTACATTTAACTAAACTAGCACATGCCCTTATCCAGAGCTACTTACAAAAGCAATAGGGTTAAGTGTGTTGCTCAAGAGCACAGACAGATTTCTAACCGAGTCAGCTCAGGGATTTGAACCAGCAACCTTTCAGTTACTGGCCGACACTCTTAATTGCTAGACTACCTGCCTAGACTACCCGCTAAGCTACCTACCTTTTTAGAGTTCCTAAACTCTGATCTGAAAATATAGTGGCATTTTTTACTAGCAGTCGGGTTAGTTATGTTGTGCCATATTACTTTCCATTATCAAGTGGCCATCATTAGACACAGAGGAGGCAGCCTTCAGTTTGTCCTATGTACATATAATGTATGGGCCTCAGAGTGATGCAGTATCCCTTAATAGGCAGCAGGAGGCAGCAGGTCATTTTAGTGTGAGCTCTTTGTACTCAGTCCTATACTTAGTGGTATTAGCTCTAAATGACCAAGAACATTGTATGAACGGTGTATGTGTGGAAGAGTGTGTGTGTATGTTAATGAGTGAGTAGTGTTAGTCTTATCGCGATATGTCTGCTTGTGTTGTTGTTGACCATGTGTAAGCCTCTCCCCGATCCACCTAATTAGCAGGATGATTAGTCACTTAAAATGGTTAAAACAAATCAAACGGTTAATACTGTATATGTGGTCAAATCCCTGTGGGCCGTACATACCTTCAACATGATAGTCATATAATTACAACAGTAAGCCTCTGGGCTTCCAACCACGTAAACTTCAACTACCTAGTACTCCCAGCTCCGAGGGGCAAGGGGTCTTTAACAGCAGCTATACAGGTGGGTGTGAACACGGCAGGGGTAGATCAGTGTCCGTCACTTGTTGCCATGACATTTAGGGTGGTGGCTACAGAGTGGGAGGGGGCTGAGTCTCTGGGTGTGAGACCCCTAAGGCGTGTGATGACTCAACCCCCTGCGGATGAGCAGGAGGTGGGATTGTGGATGGGACTGGTTCACAGGTCCATACAGTGGCTAGGCCAGACTTCTCCGCCCCCACTACATTATTCCTATAGTTCTGACCGTTCATTTCTCCTCAGGGCTGAGGGCTATGGAGGTAGGCCTGTTGGGGGCAGAGTGTGTAGTCACATGTAGTTCCACTCACAACCATCAGCATCTTACCCTCCTGCACAATGGGAACAGGGTCATCAGGCAACGTATGATCTAGTGTTATGGAACCCTCTCTATGCAAATCACAAAGAAACAGATAACTAAGCACATAAAGATGGTGGTGATGGTTACTCTAGTGTTCCTGTAAGCCAGCCCACCACACCTCCAGCCTTCACTTTCCTGGGAAAACTGTGATCTTTCCGGCCTTCGCCAGCGAGTCGATGATCTGGGCCTCGTAGTCTGCGTCATGTACCCCTGTTTTCCGGAACTCTCCAGAGTAGCGGTTCTGCTCCCAATAATGGTGCCAGTTGCCCCGACTGTCAGCGCCAAAGCCAAAAACATTCACCTGGAAAACAAGACCAAGGTTTTCAAACATTACAGATAGACCAACAAATCCTGTTCATGTCAATCCTAACAGACCGAGAGACGTGTGTGTGTGTGTGTGTGTGTGTGTGTGTGTGTGTGTGTGTGTGTGTGTGTGTGTGTGTGTGTGTGTGTGTGTGTGTGTGTGTGTGTGTGTGTGTGTGTGTGTGTGTGTGTGTGTGTGTGTGTGTGTGTGTGTGAGAGTGCCTCACTTCGTCACACACGTGCAGAGCGAAGAACAGAACCAGCATGCCTGTGGAGGGGTAGCGTCCGTGGTGCCTGGTCCAGCGGTCATGGATGTACTTGAAGAAGGCTGGGTTAAAAATCTGAACCTGTGGAGATAAACAGTTTGTAAAGAGTTGACTTACCATTTATAAATAATTCTTCCTACATTTGTAAATGTCAATAAGAAATCACTAAATAGCCATTTACACATTTAAACATTTTAAATTATTTATTCATGATTTATATGATAATGAATAAGGTGTTTGATCATAGTATGTCCACAATTGTTTTATTATTAATAATATTCTAATAATGTACCAGTTATAAAGGAGTTATTGTCAATTCATAAGATTATTTATAAGGTATTTATATATATCATGAATGGGATATTTATAAATTGTGAAATGAATGCATTTGTAAATGTCATTACATACACTTAATTCTTCAGTTGTTGATTAATGTAGAGCCATAAGAAACATTTAGTAACTATATATACTTTATAAACATGTATATATTGCTTGTTACTCCCCAAAAGCTGGCTACATTAGTAGACAATACCAAAGGCTAGAAATAACCTAAAACATGATATGGTCAAATAAAACGTATGCAATACAAGGTAGAACATCTATTTACAGTTTTTCTCAGTCGCTTTGGTGCATTTCTTAGATCAAAAGTGCAATTCTTGAAACTACTTGTACAAATTCCAAATCATCTAGTCACTTGTGCACATCATTAAAGCAATTTCTTATTCCTTTAGAGCAAATTGCAATTGATAATGTACAAGTGTCAGCTTTTTTCCACATTATCAATTGCTCATGTCATGTTGATCAAAATGTAGTAGATGGTTCTCTGTTGAATAGTCTTACCCCTCAAAACATCTAGGCATTATTTCCTTGCATAAGCCATTACATGCAAAATTGTTGAACTATTAGTCATAAACTGTCAAGCATAGTTTTACACATTTCTATTAGACCTTTTGTACAAAAACGTGAATTGATGAATCGTGCAGGTGAAATTGACCCTCACTCATGAAGGAATTAAAAGTGTTTGTTCAACCAACAATCAACCAGTTGTCTAAATTTCTCAAAGGTGCATCTCATGAAGAATCAATGGGCAAGCATATATAGACAGACCAAAAACACAGAGTTGCAATTATAATGGATGGACCAGGAAATGAACAGGGTCAACAGCCAAGAGGAGGAGGAAGAAGAGGAGCAAGGATGCATGGTGGCAAAACAGAGGAAGAGGCAGAAGAGGACATAGGCTCCACCCGGCACAGCCAGAAGAGGACTGGCCACCCCTCATAGCCTGGTTCCTCTCCCCCCGGCACAGCCAGAAGAGGACTGGCCACCCCTCATAGCCTGGTTCCTCTCTAGGTTTCTTCCTAGGTTTTGGCCTTTCTAGGGAGTTTTTCCTAGCCACCGTGCTTCTACACCTGCATTGCTTGCTGTTTGGGGTTTTAGGCTGGGTTTCTGTACAGCACTTTGAGATATCAGCTGATGTACGAAGGGCTATATAAATAAATTTGATTTGATTTGATTTAGGCGCATATCTGATGACATAAGGGCCACTATTGTAGACCATGTTGTCAATCATGGCCTTACAATGGCTGAGGCGGGTCGAAGGGTGCAGTCGAATATTGGGAGATCAACCGTGTCCTCAATAGATCAAACGTTTTGAAGAGAGAACAGGTATGTCCACCAATGTACAGTGCACTGTTACTGTATATAAGCAGTATACTGTATACTTCCTACAATGCTTCATATTACAGTAGTCCACTTGTATTTCACAGCATACAGAAATATACTCTATACAGATACATACTGCACCTTACATGCACCCACCTGTATGTTTTACAGTAAAATGTGTGTTCGCATAGTTTTTGTGAAAGTGTGCGATGCATCACTGTATTTTTCCCCACATAGGACTGCAAGATTACCTCAAACCGGTGGCAGAGGACGCCTTTTCACACCTCAACAGGAGGAGGCTATTTGCACCATGGTCCGAGCAAACAATGCCATGAGACTCAGGGAAATACAAAGGACCATTATAGAAGACAACGATGTCTTTGAAAACATCCATACGGTTAGCATCTCAACCATCGACAGGGTGCTGCATAGAAACCAGATGAGTATGAAACAGCTGTACCGTGTACCATTCCAAAGGAATGAGGACAGAGTTAAGGAGCTACGGTACCAGTATGTACAGGTAAAACATATATCTATGTAACTACTTTACAGCAACATTTTATAGAGATACATAGTACAGTAAGCATAAACTGCATACATTTCCATTGCTGTGGAAGGAACATGCAATATATGTGCATGTTATGTCACTCTTCCTTACCAAAACAAATTCAACTGTGTGTTCTGGGATATAGCGTATAATGGAGTTGGAATCAAGTTAACCCTCCCACATGCAGGAGGCGGGGAATATCATCGGTCACAGAGCTACTGTGGATTTGCCAGGCCAACGGGGAGGAAATATCACCATGTGTGCTGCTATTTCGGAGCATGGTGTCCTAACCCATATCCCCCTTATAGGGCCATACAACACCCAGCATCTACTCAACTTTTTAGAGACTCTCTACAGGGCTCTCATCCCTGATCCCTGATGATGAGAGGGGTCTGTTTAGAGAGGATTTGCCAAAGTATGTGGTCATTTGTGATAATGTGAGTTTCCATCGATCAAACATAAGGCAATGGTTTGTGACCCACCCGAGGATGCTCATAAAATTCCTCCCACCTTATTCACCATTCCTTAAACAAATTGAGGAGTTATTTTCAGCATGGAGGTGGAAGGTGTACAATCGTCAGCCACACACACAGATGACCCTGCTGGCTGCAATGGATGCAGCATGTGAGGACATCACAGTAGACACCTGCAGAGGATGGATAAGGCATTCCAAAAGATTCTTTCCACGTTGCATTGGAAGGGAAAATATCCAGTGTGATGTGGATGAGAATATGTGGGTCGACAGACAGGAACGTCTGGATGTGTAGAGACAGCACAACAGTGCTGAGGGCAAAGTTGTGCCTTAGGGGTGGTTTCCTGTGTTTCTTTCTAATTTTGTTTTTTCCTTTGTGCCTCTTGGGTTGTCCAGTCTCTTTCAATCAATAACCCACATACAGTAATATGTAAATAGTACTGTTAAAATTGATATATGCCATAGAAGTGCAGCCTTGTGCATTTTCAATACAGTAGCTGTCATCCAAACTGTAGCCTAAGTTTACATCAGGTAATACTGTCAAAGTACACAGTTACATTGACAACATGCCTAAACATTTTGACGACCTTGTTCGTGAACAATGACTCAATGACTTATCATTCTGATGACACTGACATGATCATTGGCATGAATATTTACTTTTGAGAGATGTACTAAGGATTTTTAGTGACTGACTAGCTTTAGAAACATATCTATTGTATATTGCAGTTTGTACAAATTGTTCTGAGAAATGCACTTATTATTTTGCACATGTTAGGGATGATGTGAAAAATGCACCAAAGCGACTGAGAAAAAACTGTAAATTAAAAACAGAGCATCTACAGAATCGCATTCATTTCTTCCTTGAACAATTTCAGTTATATATTTCCTAAGGTTCACAACTGCAGCAATTAACAAAGACCTGATAAATCACAAGTGATCATCAACCATCGGCAACTTGCACTTGACCCAAAAGCATATGTGCAGTGCCATATGGCCGTTTAACACTGAAATAGCCGGGCCTCGATTAATAAAAATAGCTGGCCTTGGGGCAGCTACATTTTAACAGAGCCATTTTCTTCCTTCGTTTAGGCAGGTCTAAAGAAACATTAGGATATTAAGACTTTTGCACATTTTTGGTTGACTGAGTGAGGGAAATGCTGTAAATTATGAGGACTCGATGTATTGTGAAAGATGAGACGTTGAGGATTGTAAATACTGCTTTGATGTCATACAAGCAAGCCAAACACCCGTCCAAACGTGCACTTCACATTTCCATATCATAAGAGTCATGTCATATACAGCGTCAACGTTTATGATCATTATGTTTGTAAACTTATAAGATGACATAGCGTCATCCCGTAGGTTATTCTGAACAGAATGAGCCTGCTTGTCTACGTTGAAGAAAATTGGCGCGACACACGCACCTGTATGCAAATGATGATCCGTTTCCATGAATTGCATTGTGAAAGCCTATCTATCCTATTGTATAACTTAGCTAGTCATTCTGGCTAAAAGAATAAGCTTTTAAATTATGCCCACCGGACCCAGATTTCGATTTATAATCGACCGATTTTGGATTGCATGTGTGATAGATATCAGGGATGCAGGGCTGTGTTCCAAACGAAACAACTACAAGTGTGCTTGCTCTAGTTCCTCAACAGCACAGCTACACTCTTAGAATAAAAGGTGCTATCTAGCACCTAAAAGGGTTCTTCAGCTACAATTATGTTCTGTTGAAAAGTACCATTGACTGATACATGTAAGAGATCAGAGAGATTCTGATGATAGACGTAGTACCTTGTCTTTGTCCACCCGTAGAAACTGCTTCACAGGGGCGTAGGTACTGAGAGAGAGAGAGAGAGATGAAACACTCTTTTATCCTTTACTTTCTAAATTGCTTTTAAGTGATTGAATGATTCACAGATGGCACGTTTCCGTGTTTCCACAGAGAGAGTGCTCTGTTGATGATGTGCTCTGACCTGGACTGGGAGGAGAGAGCGAAGTGAGAGCGAGAGAGAGAGTGGCACTGTGCTTGTGAATGTGTGAAGCAGCAGGTCACTTTGAACATGTGAACAAAATCTGCTAGTGTGAAAACGTGTGTGTGTTAAAGCAATATAAATGGAGCTGGATTGAGTTTGAATGTGTAGGACTGTGTGTGTGTGTGTGTGTGTGTGTGTGTGTGTGTGTGTGTGTGTGTGTGTGTGTGTGTGTGTGTGTGTGTGTGTGTGTGTGTGTGTGTGTGCGTAAATGCACGTGTGTGTGTGAGCATTGCTCTTACAAGCGGATCTGTCCAGTGGAGAGTGCGCTGGTGATCCACAGCAGGTCCAGGGTCTTGAAGGGCACCAGGACGAAGCTGACATTGGCTGCCAGGTTCTTGGCACTCTCTGGGTACATGAAGTGGTGAGTGGTGTGGCTGCCTGCATCCTCCTCATAGCCCACCGTGGGAGCCAGGTTGATCCTGAAGGACATAGACAGGACAGACACAGGGAATTAGACCATGCTGGAAGTAACTCCAAAGACAGACAGACAGACAGACAGACACAGACAGAGGGATATCAAGACATTAGGGAAGAATGACAGACAGACAGACAGACAGACAGAGGGATATCAAGACATTAGAGAAGAATGACAGACAGACAGACAGACAGACAGACAGACAGACAGACAGACAGACAGACAGACAGACAGACAGACAGACAGACAGACAGACAGGACAGACAGACAGACGGATATCAAGACATTAGGGAAGAATGAGAGACAGACAGACAGACAGAGGGATATCAAGACATTAGAGAAGAATGACAGACAGACAGACAGACAGACAGACAGACAGACAGACAGACAGACAGACAGACAGACAGACAGACAGACAGACAGACAGACAGACAGACTAGTAGCTGGTTGGGCCCACGCAGGCAGGCTTCAGAAGGCAGCAAATGGCTGCTGATCCCTGGATGCTGTGCTGAGTTTCATTACTGTTATTTATCCACCCACACACATTCTACTGTCATTAAAAACACTCTCTCTTTCCCCTCTTTCATATGCAAACCCACTGCCATGCTTAGATATTGTCACTGATTGTCTCCATCCCTGTCCATGGATTGCATATGTGTTATGTGTGTGTGCAATTGTATAGTGGACTGTATGCATGGCTGTGCATGTGTAATGTTTGTGTGAGTATATGCTATGTATGTGTCTGTCGGTCTGTGTGTGTTTGCAGACAGTGAGAGGGATTAGCTCAGTAGGATTTAGTGCATTACCGTTATAATCTATATGTTTTGCTGCCTTTATCTTCTGAAGACACAAAGCTGCAGCCGAGGGAGAGCTGCTGGTCACATGACCAATTATCCAACCAATGAGGGAAGATTTCATCAAACATAATCAGACTCAAGACATCAGCAGAACCCATTGTTGAGGACACCCTACGCCCCCTCCCCACCCACCATAAGGGTACACAATGTTCTGTAGAGATACGAAAGCTTACAATCGTAGTATTATACACGGTATAATACAACTTCATTAACAGCTAATAAACAGATTTAGAAAACAAGCATCCTCTTTCTCTCCCACCCCCTCTCCTTCCCTTCCTCACCTCATGATGTAGTTATGGCCGTCTATGGTGGGCCCATACCCAGCCCCACGCATGTTGCCTGAGTTCCCCACCACTGCACAGCGCAGGCAGCGGGCGGGGTCCCAAGAGCCGTAGGGGGAGCGGCCTGGGATCACCTGGAACAGCCGCAGCAACACCTGCTGGATAGTGTGGGGCTTGAACTGAGGCTGCAGCATCTACATGCAGGGGGCGACAGAGAGGCAGCACGGTCAGGAGAGCAGGCAGGGGCAGTACCATAGACTCATATACTGAGACTGGCTGAGGAGAGGGGGATGGGATGGGATGGGAGAAGAAGAGGTGGTTCTGAGGGCAGAAAAGGACACTCTTTCCTCCACCAGGATGTCAAAATAGGGCAGAGGGGGAGGGTGTAGTAGTGATTCATTAAAAAAAGAATAGGAAACTGAATATTTAAATGAACGTGAAAAGAGGTGAGATGTTTTGGGGGGAAATGGATGAGAGAGGACATCTATGTATAAACACTGAAGGTGAAAATGAGAGGCTGTTGTTCAACACCTGGCTATCTGAGCGCCTCCCAACAAAGAAACAGAATAGTTCCATCAGACTATTGGCACCTCCTTCAAATACCTCTCCCTCTCCCACCAGCACCCTGTTTCTCTCTCTCGCACAGCTGCTCCCCCCTGCCACCTCCTCCCCAATTCTCAGTTTCCCCTACATGACCCTCTCACTGTCTCTCTCTTTTCCTCTCTCCCCATTGCTCCCCCTCTATCCTTTCCTCTATCTCTCTTGCTCCCTCTCTCATCTCTCTCCCTCTCCTCGATGCCAACGCCTGGCACTGCACAGCGGATTTCTGCAGGGTCACTAATTCTTGGCAGATGTTTAGTGGGCACTGCTGCTGCCAGACAGTGTCTTTCCTGCTCTGCTCCTTTCAGGCTTCATTGTAGAGAAACTATGACTATACTCTTCATTGCACCTCTCCCTTATACCAGGTATATACACTGAGTGGCGCAGGGGTCTAAGGCCAGTCCCTGGTTTGAATCCAGGCTGTATCACAGGCTGTATCACTGCCTAGAAGGCCAGCATCCTGGAATCGCCTCTTCACGGTTGACATTGAGACTGGTGTTTTGCGGGTACTATTTAATGAAGCTGCCAGTTGAGGACTTGTGAGGTGTCTGTTTCTCAAACTAGACAATCTAATAATGTAATCTAATCTTGTCCTCTTGCTCAGTTGTGCACCGGGGCCTCCCACTCCTTTTTCTATTCTGGTTAGTGCCAGTTTGCGCTGTTCTGTGAAGGGAGTAGTAAACAGCGTTGTACGGGATATTCAGTTTCTTGGCAATTTCTCGCACGGAATAGCCTTAATTTCTCAGAACAAGAATAGACTGACGAGTTTCAGAAGAAAGTTATTTGTTTCTGGCCATTTTGAGCCTGTAATCGAATCCACAAATGCTGATGCTCCAGATACTAAACTAGTCTAAAGAAGGCCAGTTTTATTGCTTCTTTAACAACAGTTTTCAGCTGTGCTAACATAATTGCAAAATTGTTTTCTAATGATCAATTAGCCTTTTAAATTATAAACTTGGATTAGCTAAGCGATGGTTGCTGGTAATGGGCCTCTGTATGCCTCTGTGACCCCAAACTTTTGAACTGTAGTGTATGTTATTTACCTTTGTGTAGCATAAGATCAATCAATCAATGTGCATGCAAAGAACACATTGAAACGAACCATTTCTTTTAAATACCCACAATAGAGCATGTTGGGAAATATGACAGATGGTCAAGGTTTTTGCGAGTTTGTGCTGATTTGTGCTGATTAAAACATTCCCAAACCAGAAACCGTGGATTGATGGCAGCATTCGCGTGAAACTGAAAGCCCGAACCACTGCTTTTAATCAGGGCAAGGTGACCGGAAACATGACCGAATACAAACAGTGTAACTATTCCCTCCACAAGGCAATCAAACAAGCTAAGCGTCAGTATAGAGACAAAGTAGAATCTCAATTCAATGGCTCAGACACAAGAGGTATGTGGCAGGGTCTACAGTCAATCACGGATTACAAAAAGAAAACCAGCTCAGTCACGGACCAGGATGTCTTGCTCCCAGGCAGACTAAATAACTTTTTTGCCCGCTTTGAGGACAGTACAGTGCCACTGACACGGCCCGCAACTAAAACATGCGGACTCTCCTTCACTGCAGCCGATGTGAGGAAAACATTTAAACGTGTCAACCCTCGCAAGGCTGCAGGCCCAGACGGCATCCCCAGCCGCGCCCTCAGAGCATGCGCAGACCAGCTGGCTGGTGTGTTTACGGACATATTCAATCAATCCCTATCCCAGTCTGTTGTTCCCACATGCTTCAAGAGGGCCACCATTGTTCCTGTTCCCAAGAAAGCTAAGGTAACTGAGCTAAATGACTACCGCCCCGTAGCACTCACTTCCGTCATCATGAAGTGCTTTGAGAGACTAGTCAAGGACCATATCACCTCCACCCTACCTGACACCCTAGACCCACTCCAATTTGCTTACCGCCCAAATAGGTCCACAGATGATGCAATCTCAACCACACTGCACACTGCCCTAACCCATCTGGACAAGAGGAATACCTATGTGAGAATGCTGTTCATCGACTACAGCTCGGCATTTAACACCATAGTGCCCTCCAAGCTCGTCATCAAGCTCGAGACCCTGGGTCTCGACCCCGCCCTGTGCAACTGGGTACTGGACTTCCTGACGGGCCGCCCCCAGGTGGTGAGGGTAGGCAACAACATTTCCACCCCGCTGATCCTCAACCCTGGGGCCCCACAAGGGTGCGTTCTGAGCCCTCTCCTGTACTCCCTGTTCACCCACGACTGCGTGGCCACGCACGCCTCCAACTCAATCATCAAGTTTGCGGACGACACAACAGTGGTAGGCTTGATTACCAACAATGACGAGACTGCCTACAGGGAGGAGGTGAGGGCCCTTGGAGTGTGGTGTCAGGAAAATAACCTCACACTCAACGTCAACAAAACTAAGGAGATGATTGTGGACTTCAGGAAACAGCAGAGGGAACACCCCCCTATCCACATTGATGGGACAGTAGTGGAGAGGGTAGTAAGTTTTAAGTTCCTCGGCGTACACATCACAGACAAACTGAATTGGTCCACCCACACAGACAGCATCGTGAAGAAGGCGCAGCAGCGCCTCTTCAACCTCAGGAGGCTGAAGAAATTTGGCTTGTCACCAAAAGCACTCACAAACTTCTACAGATGCACAATCAAGAGCATCCTGTCGGGCTGTATCACCGCCTGGTACGGCAACTGCTCCGCCCACAACAGTAAGGCTCTCCAGAGGGTAGTGAGGTCTGCACAACGCATCACCGGGGGCAAACTACCTGCCCTCCAGGACACCTACACCACCCGATGTCATTAAAAAGGCATTAAAGATCATCAAGGACAACAACCACCCGAGCCACTGCCTGTTCACCCCGCTATCATCCAGAAGGCGAGGTCAGTACAGGTGCATCAAAGCTGGGACCGAGAGACTGAAAAACAGCTTCTATCTCAAGGCCATCAGACTGTTAAACAGCGACCACTAACATTGAGTGGCTGCTGCCAACACACTGACTCAACTCCAGCCACTTTAATAATGGGAATTGATGGGAAATTATGTAAAATATATCACTAGCCACTTTAAACAATGCTACCTAATATAATGTTTACATACCCTACATTATTCATCTCATATGTATATGTATATACTGTACTCTATATCATCTACTACATCTTTATGTAATACATGTATCACTAGCCACTTTAACTATGCCACTTTGTTTACATACTCATCTCATATGTATATACTGCACTCAATACCATCTACTGTATCTTGCCTATGCTGCTCTGTACCATCACTCACTCATATATCTTTATGTACATATTCTTATCCCCTTACACTTGTGTCTTTAAGGTAGTAGTTTTGGAATTGTTAGCTAGATTACTTGTTGGTTATTACTGCATTGTCGGAACTAGAAGCACAAGCATTTCGCTACACTCGCATTAACATCTGCTAACCATGTGTGTGTGACAAATAAATTTTGATTTGATATCCCAAATATTGGGTAGAAAAGTGGACCATTATACTAGATTATCAACACATGTACCCTAAAAGGCACCGAATAGATTATATGTGTATGTCTGAAGGTACATTATGTGTATTTTGATATTTTTGTACCCCCGAGAACAATAATGTACTCTAATTGTACCCTTTTTTTGAGAGTGTAAGGGGACAGCACTCTGCTCAAAGACTAGCCAATTCCATAAGAGATATGTTCCTAAAACAATATCTTCTAACCAACTCAAAATTGCAGACTTTTGATTTTACAGGAGATGCATTAATCCTAATCTATGCACTCCTTCACCTTTCCCTACCTCATTAGTTCCTCCTCTCTCTAACCTCGTTTACTTTACACTGTTTCGGCACTGGCCGGTCTACTTCTGTTTACAATCTCACCTAATTATCTAGTGGGATATATATAAAGCCAGCAGCTCAAGGACGTGACGCTAAATAGGCTAAACCTCTGAACTCCCACCTCCTCTACGTTAGTGTTAGAAATAACAACCTCTTTTATCCAAGTGATCACATAGGCTTGATTTCCTGACAGTAATTCAAACAGAACTTCCAAGGACATTTACAGCTCTGTCTTCTTTTAATATGATTGGCAGAGCTGCTCTCATTCTTTCCATGGAGACCAGGAGAACGAAAGAGGATGGGTAAAATGGAGTAAAAATAGGTGGTGTTCAACTGGATCACTTACCACCCACCAATAGTAGACATCTGAAGGCAGCTGGATGTTGTCCCGTGTCCACACGGGGGAAATGTCCGGGTCGTAGTTCTCATCAAACCAGTCCGACACCCCAGGGTCTCCCACACAGCGGGGGCAGGCACATGTCTTCTCCTGCTGGGTGCCCTCTAGAGGGCTTAGCTGGTGGGCACCAGCGTAGTTGGGCACTAGTTTAACTCGGCGAGACTCCTCCCATCCGGGTGGGTCCAGGTAGGGCAGGCTGACGCCCCCCCTCAGGGAGATGGAGAAGAAGAGGGAGGTGAGAAAGACCAGGCCCAGGGATCCCAGCAGCACCCACACCCTCAGTGAGCACCGCATGCCCCCTGCTCCACCGTCGCTAGACCCCGGCCGACACCCCCGCTCCACGCTGGCCCCGCCTGTCAACCAGGGCCTCAGCTTCCCTGACCTCTGGCCCCTCGCCCCCCCAGGGCCGCCCCACACCCAGCCCCAACCCCAGCGCCCCTCCCGGTGCTGGGTGACGGACGGCACCCGGCCCCCCACTGCCATGCACCGCTCCCTGCCACTGTCCCCACCCTACTGGCCTCAGCTCCACTCAGCGTGCAGGCTGGCTCACGCTGGCTCAGAGAGAACACTCTTCCAGTCCGTCAAACAGAGAGAGGGAGAGCCGCTGCACCACAGTGTGTCTCTCAGTGTCTCACACTAAACAGTTTCTCCCAGAGTTGTGTGTTGCTCCCTTCACTCTCTGTCTCTCCACACGTGGCTGCCGCTCTTCACACCTTCCACCCAGCCCCGACTTTCCACACACAGCACTGCTCAAGTCCTGGATGGGAGCTCCAGCAGAGTGTCTGCACATAAAAAACTGACGAACTCAACACAAATTGTACACTGTTAGTCTGAGAACCTGTCAGAGCCTATCACGCTCCGTTAACCTTGGTTAGCAGCCTACAGTGATATCCATGGTAAAAGTCAGGTACTGAGTCATTAGTGTCATCTCAGAGTAGCAGAGCTACTCAGGACCTTGGGTTCAGCTCTGAAACATAGGGTCTGGAGCCCTGTAGTCTAGTTCTCATCGAGGCTGTGAGTGGTGTGTGTCCCTGTGTTGGCAGACTGAGCATCTACCAGCCCTTCTAATGCCCTGGGTCCAGGTTCTCTGTCTAAATTCCAGTGGTTTTCAGAATACAGTAATACAGTAAAACCCCCAAAGTAATCAAAGCATTCTGACCATAATAACAAAGGGGACTGACCCAGAATCTTAAGAAAAGTAGATATGGTGACCTTAAAACACCTTACCAATTAATGATCTCCAAGGAACCGTGAGGCAATGAGTGACTGGATTGAAAAAAAGATAAACCAATCAAAATCAAAAAATCCCATCACTCCATCTGGCACTGATCGTCAAACAGGACAGCAGGGAAGCGAGGGGGCTCAGTAGCTGTCCAGCAGTGGAGATTATTTGTGTATATGTGTATGTGTGTGAGGCTGGGCCACTGCCTGCCAGTAGCAGGAGCAGTAGGGTTTAATTGAATTCTGCGGTGTGGTGTTGGTGGAAGTACAGATTGTGTCAGGATAATGTGCCCTGACCTGCTGTTCTGCCTAATCTGTAATCTCGATGCTGCGGTCGCCTGCCCACCACAGTGCCCGCTCTCTTCCAGCCAGATGCCAACCTTCTGCCCAGTGGCCCTCCAGTGCCCTTCAGAGTGGTTTAGTCCTGCTGTTAGCCAGTCCTTGGCTGTATGTGTGTCCACCTCTCGATCCCTGACACAAAGACAGCCTCACAGGGAAACAGAGGACCAGATAGACACCGTGGCCCCTGTAGCTCCTATATCTCCTGCTCCCTATCTACTTGTTTCCAGATCCCTGTCCCCCTGAGACACCAACACCCTGTTGTTCAGGAAGCAGTAGACCCCTGGAGAGAGGAGATAAAATAAGTGAGGGTGTGAATCAATAGTGCATTTATAACACACAGGCATTGTGGTGATTCCCAGGAATATAGATACTGACATTTACCTTGGTATTTGACTTTATGACAGTATTTGATTTTAAAGCTTTTGTGTCGTTCAAGGTATTGTGTCTGCTGTGAAGAAACCCACGTCTGAGCCCCTCTCGGCCTTTACTCTTTCCCTTGGTCTTTATACACAAACACACAAAACAGAAGTAGAATTTGTCCTCACAGTATAGCAGATTCTCCATCTCCCATAGTCCCCTGTTTCAGCCTAAAACCGCTTTCCATCTCTACTGCTTATGCTCTTTGACTCCCTCTTTCCTCCCAAACACCTCATTTCCCTCTCATTCTCAGGCTTGTCTCTGAGGACAGAGCAGAGGATGTGCTTCTATCTTTGGGCCTCTCCTAGGAGCTTATAGATGAAAAGAGAATGTCTCTACAGTATGGCTGAGGCACTCTGCTGCCAAAGACCAGAGATGACATGTAGAAAGAAAGAGACAATCACCAAATAATGTTCCACAGTGACTCGACCATAATATACTGGCAATTATGCAACCACAATACAATACAGAGCTCACAGAGAGCAACAAGCTCTTGGGCAAATCCATTTGAATTCAATCCCTTGTTGATTTGAACTAAATGTTCCATAGTAGGGTCAATTGAGCCATTTTTTACATTCAGCATCACTCCGTCAAGGGAAATATAGTATTCTTTCTATCAAAGATATCTACATATATTTCAAGATTTGATGTATCCTTGGAAATAATCAGAATTCATGTAAACATGACAGTTTATTTCCCAAACACAATCACAATCACTTTTTTGTCTTTAAAAAATTGAAGCGTCCTTTAACACAAGCTTAACACCAAACAAATACTTAGTCCTTTATTATTATTATTTATTGTTGACCTTGTTGTTAGCTTATATCCCAGTGATAATGTCATGCATTACATCTGGGAGGAAAACACATCTATTTGCTCAACTTGCCATTGGCTCAACTTACCCCAAGGCAAACATTTGACTATATCAGCCCACACAGCTACAAGGATGCACTTTCATGCTAGGTTTAGGAACTCATATTCAAGCTTATAGAGACCCCAACTGAAGGGTATAATTTTTAAATGATCTCCTTTGGTTTAGATACAAGCAACACAAAAAATTTATATGAATTGGTGAAAATCATATTTTCCCCCACAACTTGCTTACATTTGAGTCATTTAGCAGACACTTTTATCCAGAGTGACTTACAGTAGTGAGTGCATACATTTTCACACTGGTCCCCTGTGGGAATCAAATCCACAACCCTGGAGTTGCAAGCACCATGATCTACCAACTGAGCTACACAGGACCATAGGAGACCTATTGAAATCATAGAAATATAGATAATAGAATAGACATGACCGTTTAAGTTGACATTCAAAGGTGGGTGGACCGGCAGCCTTCTTTTTGATAGTATTTAATTTGAATGGTGTACCAACTAAATTGCAGTGGTCTGAAGGGATAGGTCCATTCTATTAATTATATTTCTATGATTGTACTCCAGAGTACGTTGTGTCTGAACTGATGGCGGCACAACACAACACCTCAGTATAGTAGAGTCTACGCGTTTTTAGATCATTTACGTTTAAAGTTTAAAAAAATAATTATACAACAGCTTGACAACCCTGTTTGTAAGTGTTTAAATGACATCAAACTCAACCTTTTATATTTTCCAGTGATGAAGACATGCATGTCTCATGGTATGGTGGGGTATGACAAATCGGTCAACTTTCGGACCACTTCTTCCATGGGCAAAAATGTATAGCAGGTTTTGTTTAAATCAAACGGGATGCTGTCCAATAGTGATTGATTTCAAATGGATTTACCCCCTTACATAGACATATGGTTGTGCAGTAACACCTGTTGTAATTACAATGTTTGAGCTATTGGTAAAAGGTGTATCAGTGTCTGTACTCTGTTCTCTGTTAACATGGCACTATGGCTTTCACCAAAGAGGAGACTCCAGGTTTCCATGACTACCAGAATAATAGACTGGACAGCTTCTTTGTGCGGTCAGCAGAGATGTGTGTAACGCTCACTGAATCAAATTTACAGAAAGACAAGGAAAGACTAAGAGACAGAAAGGACGTATGAGCAACAAACACTTCATAGTTTACAAGTGGGCCAGCCTGGGCTTACCAAAATGCTTCCCAAAGCAATACAGCACACACTAATACTCAGGAAGAAGAGATCAGTAAAGTACACACTGGCAGTGGAACAGCCTAGCTCCACTGAACTAAACAGGTGGCTATGGCAGGCTGCTGGGTACTGCTGCCTCAGCTTCAGATTCAATTATAGGCACTGTGATTCCATGTGGGCGTAGTGCTAAAAGCTCCAATAATGCATGCCTTGCATTGTTCGCAATTAGAAAAAATATATATCTTAGATTACATATTCACCAGCAAGCATTGCATTTGTTCCTTAAAGCTGTGGAGCCTACTTAAGGATCCTTGAGAACAGGGACATCAAAAAGAGCAAGAAAGAGAGAAGGAGAGGGAGAGAGATTGAAAGGAGCGTGGAAGTTGGAGGGAGATTCAGGAGAGAGGGTTGAGACTTGAGTGATTTCTACCTGTAGAGAGATACGCTATATCTATCTTCATGTGACAGGAAGATACAGCACAAGCAACAACCACAGGCTTGGCTCTGGTCTCACTCACTGCTCCTGTATGATGCAGTGGTTATGGTGCATGTCAAGTCCGCGAGTGACCGCACCCTCAGTCGTCTCTTCCGTTAACCCACATAGTGCATGCGCACACACACAAAGTAAGACTCTTTGTTCCATCTCTGTCCTGATTTGGTACATGGGGTTGTGGGGATCTGGGGGTGTGAGGTGCCTCTGTTGCCCTGGAAACATTGACTCACAGCTGGCTGCCATGGCATTGTAGCAAAAAGAAGTGATGAAAAAAATACTTCAACAGTAGACGTTGTATCATGACACAAGGCGAGGCCCAGATGCAGACAAAGGAGGCAAATGGTTGGAGTCTTACAAAGTTTATTAATCCAAAAGTAATAAGCAAGAGAATGACAGACCTAGCCACAGTTACAGACCTAGCCACGGTGACAGACCTAGCCACGGTGACGGACCTAGCCACGGTGACGGACCTAGCCACAGTGACGGACCTAGCCACAGTGACGGACCTAGCCACAGTGACGGACCTAGACACAGTGACGGACCTAGCCACAGTGACAGACCTAGCCACAGTGACAGACCTAGCCACAGTGACAGACCTAGCCACAGTGAGAGCTCCAGAGGAGTATTGTGCTATCTCTTAGGTTTTTGTATGACCCTCGCTATGGCATTGTTACGGAGCCTCCGTGCTGATTCAGAGACCCTCTGCTGTCAGAATACTGCTGTCCTCTATCACAAACCACCAGCTCAACTGTATGAAGCAGTAACAGTGCTCAGATAATACAAAGTAGATGAGAGAGTATGTGAGATAGTGAGAAGAAATATAATTTGTCTGTGTATACATGAGTTCTTATTTGTGGAATATGGCACAGTAGGCATATTTCATAATTAGCTGTTTTATCATGGATATGCTATATTTCATACCACTTAAAACTGACTTTAGACTTCAGATTTTTAAACTCTGTAAATGTTCTCTGTAGCCCTGATGTCCTCTCCTCTTCCCTCCACAGTGCTTACTGTTCAATAAGTCCTAGCTTGGAGGTCTGTTCTCTGAGGACTGACCAGCTACTGCTGAGTGTGTGAGTCAGCTCAGCTCCCTGCTCTGTTCAAGGCCATAACACTGTAATGCAGCCTGGCTACTGTCAGAGGAGAGGCCACTTAGCAGGACAATGGATACCACCAGATAGCCAGTGTACTGACTCACTTTATTAAATACCAACAATGTAAAATTACCTACTTAATTTCCAGATTCTCCACGTATTATCATAATTTTATCAAATTCAACCAATGGTGACTGCGGGTGCTCGATGAGCAATAATGCAAGGCAGACGTTCCATTGTTAAGGATCATTGGTATTTCATTGTTGTTGAATTAGGGTTGTGATATTTTTAGCTGGCCTTGACAAAATTGCAGAAACAAATGCGTGGCAATAAAGCACAGCTGAATAGAGGATGAATAGAGAATACATTGAGGCTTCACACAGAGGGCTCTTAAAGGTCAAGTACCCCTCCCTCCCTTGCTGTCCTGTCCCTCCTCCCACATCGTCCCTCCTAACTCTCTCTCTCTCAACCGAGTGGCCCCTTTAACCTTCTCATTGTCGATCCTCACTCCATATCACATTTCTCAATCATTTCACTGTGTCACATTCTCTCCCTTTGCCATATTCAATTCCTTTCTATCTTCATTACTCAATACAGCAATCTAATATTGCTCCTTCATCTCTCTCTCCCTCTGCCTCTCTTCCTGCCAGTTTGTGACCATTGAAGGTTCTCACAGACTCCCAGGTCTGGGGCCCGTTGCCAGGGCCCGCCGCAGAGCCCATCCATCCAGTGGAAAGCAGGGGTGACAGAGTCCTGGAACGCAGCCTCAGCTAGTCTGGGCTGGTCTGACACAGTTAACCCCTAGCTGGCTCACTCACTACCACTTAGGATACAGTGGGCATGTTATGAGCATGGCCTACCTGAAAAAAAGCTCAGTTATACTGGATTAGCCTAAAACGGGAGGTATATGCAAATGCAATGAATATTGTAAAACCCAAGAGACTAAACATGTACAATTACCCAATGAAAAGGAAAACAGTGGTAGGCTACAAGATGGGGTGGATAGGATATCAAGGTCTGAAGTTCCCCTGTAAATAAAAGGTGTGTGTGTGGGAGAAATGGGATATTAGATGCATGAAGCGTCTCTACTCCTGCCAGGCTTGAGAACACATCACATTTCCCAGGTGAGGACAAACTTGTTACTGACAGGATCAAAAGCCTGACTGCACAAAGCCATCACATTTTCTGTAAGCTGATGTGATGGCTGTCTCTGCAAGGAGACTATCCCATCTGTTAGGAATCCAGAGCCAGTTACGGCAGTAGCTGAGCGTGAAAACACACACACACACACACACACACACACACACACACACATAGGAAGCATTTTGTTTTTTAAAGACGGGCATGGGTATAAAATAAATACAGTTTGCCACTTTCTGCTTCAAAAAGGGGTTTCCTAAAGTGGAATAAGGAGGGATGTCCTACTCCAACTACGTGTTGTTACAGATAGCTATGCAACCGGGATTGCCTTGCACTGCATGTTGTCTCAATGAGCCCGACGTCAACATATCTACCTCTCTATTGGACATCAGTCTGCATGACAACCTGCCTATTTACAGCACACTTACAGAGGTCCTTGTGCACAAAGATTTTACAGTAGGTTACTTCGCAATTGAATCATTGTGTGAATAACCTATTTTAGGTTGTGATGGAGGATGCTCCGTACAGTAACCTACTTAGAACTCTCACCGGACACATTTTAACAGCACTCTGTATGGCCTCAGAAGTGAGTAACCTAGTTACAGCTGTGTCTATAGGACTTCTGCTGGCACTTTCAATTCCCTGGGTAGCATATTATTAACCTAGTAAAAGATCAAATTGATGAATGTTGTTGAGCTCAATTGGAAAATACTTCAGAGTGGACTATATAAGTCTACATGTACAAAAATGTTTAAAAAAATCCTCAACGGTGCAACAGAAAATCCTGTCCCACTGGGCCCAGGCGTCAGTTCAACGTCTAGTTTTGATTTACATTTGATCGAGTTGTCAACTAACGTGAAATCCTCCCCAAAATTCCCCATGTCATATTGATTTAGGTTCAAATTTGGGTGAAAAAAATATGAAATTCCCTTACTTTGATGACTTTTTAAAACTGCAATTCAGTTTTCCATGTTCATTCAACGTCATCACATGAATCAACGTTTCCACATGACGTGGAAATGTTGATTCAACCAGTTTTTGCACAGTGGGGTAACACTTTAATTAAGGTACAATTTAAGGGGATTGTAAAGGGGTTTATTATAGTGAGCTAAATATTAGTTAATATATATACTGCACAAAAATATAAAAACATAACATGCAACAATTTCAAAGATTTTACTGAGTTAAAGTTATTTTAAGGAAATCATTCAATTGAAATAAATTCATTAGACCTTAATCTATGGATTTCAGGGAATACAGATTGGCCTTAAAATAAAGGTAGGGGTGTGGATCAGAAAGCCAGTCAGTATCTGGTGTGACCACCATTTGCCTCATGCAGTGTGACACATTTCTTTCTCATAGAGTTGATCATGGCTGTTGACTGCGGCCTGTGAAATGTTGTCCCACTCCTCTTCAATGGCTGGTCGAAAGTTGCCGGATATTAGCCAGAACTGGAACACGCTGTCGTACATTTTGATCCAGAGCATCCCAAACATGCTCAATATGTGACTTGTCTAGTGAGTATGCAGGCCTTGGAAGAACTGGGACAATTTCAGCTTCTAGGAATTATGTACAGATCCTTGCGACACGGGCTGTGCATTATCATGCTGAAACATGAGGTGATGGAGGCGGATGAATGGCACGACAATGGGCCTCAGGATCTCGTCACAGTATCTCTGTGCATTCAAATTACCATCGATAAAATGCAATTGTATTTGTTGTCCATAGCTTATGCCTGCCCATACCATAACCCCACCGCCACCATGGGGCACTCTGTTCACAATGTTGATATCAGCAAACCGCTTGCCCACACGACGCCATACACGTGGTCTGCGGTTGTGAGGCCGATTGGACATACTGCCAAATTCTCAAGCAATGTTGGATGCGGCTTATGGTAGATAATTAACATTAAATTCTCTGGCAACAGCTCTGGTGGACATTCCTGCAGTCTGCATGCCAATTGCACACTCCCTCAAAACCTGAGGCATCTGTGGCATTGTGTTCTGTTACAAGAGTGCACATTTTAGAGTGGCCTTTATTTGTCCCCAGCACAAGGTGCACCTGTGTAATGATCATGCTGTTTAATCAGCTTCTTGATATGCCACACCTGTCAGGTGGATGGATTATCTCGCCAAAGGAGAAATGTTCACTAACAGGGTAAACAAATTTGTGCATAACATTTGAGAGAAATAATATTTTTGTGCGTATGGAACATTTCTGGGATCTTTTATTTCAGCTTATGAAACATGGGACCAACAGTTTACATGTTACGTTTATATGTTTGTTCAGTGTAATTTATTAATTATCTGTCCTTCTGCCCCTGAACAGGCAGTTAACCCACTGTTCCAAGGCCATAATTGAAAATAAGAATTTGTTCTTAACTGACTTACCTAGTTAAATAAAGCTAAACAACAAATAGTTACAGTATGATTAAATTGTGTGATTGTCATTTTGGTGCTTGTCAAATAAGGTTTATACATGGCTGCACAGTTAGTAGTCCTTTATGGTAAGTTAGCTGAATGCTCTATAGGTCCTGGGCAGTATCACTGACAGTGTAGTCCCAGAACTGGATATTGAATTTGAGCCGAGACCTCAGCACCATATGGGTCAATGAGCACAGGCTCGAACTGACTCATTTAGTCTCTTACCTATTCCAACAAACCATGGGCTGAATGACTCCTAAATTCTGTCGGTCCCATAATTAATTAGGTTGAAGAAAATGCATGTTCGATAAAATCAACAATTATTCACATCTCAATAACACATTCCTACACATAGCTTACTGCTACTATGTTTTTTAATTATGTGTGTGTGTGCTAATTACAACGTAACTGTTATTTGATGTAAACATTATTTGAGTGAGTTAAAAAACTACTGAAATGAAACAGTGACAATACCAAATATAGTAAACAGGGTATGGCAAATAGCCAATGATTGACACAATCTGGACCATTGAGCCGGATGCCCGTGAGCCTACGCTCTGACATTCGAAGAATTTTGCGACAGGGATTTGTATTTCAAAGCTCCTCACGGAATGTTTAGGCTATACATACATTCCTAGAGTGTTAAGTGGAAATCCAATTCACTAAGCTATACTTCATCTGCCACAACACCTATGGCTATTAAGGCTATGTGCAATTAGGGCTGCCGGTAGGGTAAGTAACCTATTTAGACATTTCTAACGTATACAGACCTCATTTTCAAAAAACATATTAATCTCTCATGTGAAGTCTTATGACTTTGCTTACACCATTTTTTTCCTGTGAGATAAAAATATTTGATCAAACGTGAAAAGTCCAGTCTGGGCTAAATGGGTAGTGAATGTTCCCTTTAAGCCCATGGGGGTTCCTAAAGCCCACCTCTTCAATCATCCATTTTAATTCATTTCCAAATTTTTAAAAAGTACAAACAGACATGTCTTATGTAAGCTTAAATTATAATCATCTCCCCTAAACATATTAAAATCAATTGATCCTTACTATTCATCATGGAAGAAGCATTCGTAACAGGGGGTGTGTTAATCGTATCCGCCAAGATCAATTTGGGCTCAGGGTTTTGTTCTTACCAACCAGTACACACCTGATTCAACTAATCAACTAATCATAGACTTCCATTAGTTGAATCAGGTGTGCTATTGCTTGGTTAGAACACAAACCTGAACCCACAATGGCCCTCTGTGGATAAGAAGCCATGCAACAAAAACCATAACACACCAAACTTTCAATAAATGATCTGAAAGCTGATTCACATTTGCTGTACTGCTATTCTTATGAATTAGTTCAACTGGTCTTCCTAAAGCCTGTCTGAAGACAGTTTCTAGTCTCCCTCTCTACTGTTGTACGACAAAGGTACATGTGGTGAACCAAAAAATAGAAACACCTGGATGAATTAGGGACAACAATATGACAATGCCACGGCCTTAACTGCATCCAATAGTCATCTTCTTGTCCCTTGTTTCCATTTTGCTCCACTACTTGTAGGTCTTTTATCCCTGATATCCTATATCTTATTCTTCTCTCCCTGCATCAAACGTCTTAGAGAGAGTACAGAGGCTTTTAATTGTTCTTCATTTTTATATTTTTATTGAACCTTAATTTAACTAGGCAGGTCAGTTAAGAACAAATTCTTAATTACAATGACAGCCTACCAAAAGGCAAAAGGCCTCCTGAAGGACGGGGGATGGGATTAAAAATACAAATGAAATACAAAATATAGGACAAAACACACATCACGACAAGAGAGACACCACAACACTACATAAAGACAACAATGAATTCATCTTGGCAAAGGCACCATGAATAGATGCATGGTATTTTATTATATTTAAATCTGAAGAAAAAACATTTATGCTCAGGTTTATTGAATATTAGGGATATCAACACCCTATCCCCATGTGTTTCAATACAAACTAGGCTTAATAGGAGCATACTGGGCCTAATAGGAGCATACTGGAACTAAAGGAGCATACTGGGCCTAATAGGAGCATACTGGGCCTAATAGGAGCATACTGGGCCTAATAGGAGCATACTGGGCCTAATAGGAGCATACTGGGCCTAATAGGAGCATACTGGGCTTAATAGGAGCATACTGGAACTAAAGGAGCATACTGGGCCTAATAGGAGCATACTGGGCCTAATAGGAGCATACTGGAACTAAAAGGAGCATACTGGGCCTAATAGGAGCATACTGGGCCTAATAGGAGCATACTGGGCCTAATAGGAGCATACTGGGCTTAATAGGAGCATACTGGGCCTAATAGGAGCATACTGGGCTTAATAGGAGCATACTGGGCCTAATAGGAGCATACTGGAACTAAAAGGAGCATACTGGGCCTAATAGGAGCATACTGGAACTAAAAGGAGCATACTGGGCCTAATAGGAGCATACTGGGCCTCATAGGAGCATACTGGGCTTAATAGGAGCATACTGGGCCTAATAGGAGCATACTGGAACTAAAAGGAGCATACTGGGCCTAATAGGAGCATACTGGGCCTCATAGGAGCATACTGGGCTTAATAGGAGCATACTGGGCCTCATAGGAGCATACTGGGCCTAAAAGGAGCATACTGGGCCTAATAGGAGCATACTGGGCCTCATAGGAGCATACTGGGCTTAAAAGGAGCATACTGGGCCTAATTGTAACAACAGTGATTTATGGTGAAAACTACAGAATAGGAAAGTCTACTCATAAAACAAACTCAGCAAAAAAAAGAAACGTCCCTTTTTCAGGACACTGTCTTTCAAAGATAATTAGTAAAAATCTAAATAACTTCATAGATCTTCATTGTAAAGGGTTTAAACACTGTTTCCTATGCTTGTTCAATGAACCATAAACAATTAATGAACATGCACCTGTGGAACGGTCGTTAAGACACTAACAGCTTTCAGACGGTAGGCAATTAAGGTCACAGTTATGAAAACTTAGGACACTAAAGAGGCCTTTTTACGGACTCTGAAAAACACAAAAAGAAAGATTCCCAGGGTCCCTGCTCATCTGCGTGAACGTGCCTTAGGCATGCTGCAAGGAGGCATGAGGACTGTAGATGTGGCCAGGACAATAAATTGCAATGTCCGTACTGTGAGACGCCTAAGACAGCACTACAGGGAGACAGCTGATGTAATAACACCTGCACAGGATCAGTACATCCGAGCATCACACCTGCGGGACAGGTACAAGATGGCAACAACAACTGACCGAGTTACACCAGGAATGCACAATCCCTCCGTCAGTGCTCAGACTGTCCGCAATAGGCTGAGAGAGGCTGGACTGAGGGCTTGTAGGCCTGTTTTAAGGCAGGTCCTCACTAGACATCACCGGCAACAATTTTGCTTATGGGCACAAACCCAACGTCGCTGGACCAGACAGGACTGGCAAAAAGTGCTCTTCACTGACGAGTCAAGGTTTTGTCTCACCAGGGATGATGGTCGGATTATCGTTTATTGTCGAAGGAATGATGCGTTACACCGAGGCCTGTACTCTAAAGCGGGATCGATTTGCAGGTACAGGTCTGTCATGGTCTGTGGCGGTGTGTCACAACATCATCGGACTGAGCTTGTTGTCATTGCAGGCAATCTCAATGCTGTGCGTTACAGGGAAGACATCCTCCTCCCTCATGTGGTACCCTTCCTGCAGGCTCATCTTGACATGACCCTCCAGCATGACAATGCCACCAGCCATACTGCTCATTCTGTGAGTGATTTCCTGCAAGACAGGAATGCCAGTGTTCTGCCATGGCCAGCGAAGAGCCCGGATCTCAATCCCATTGAGCAAGTCTGGGACCTGTTGGATCGGAGGGTGAGGGCTGGGGCCATTCCCCCCAGAAATGTCCGGGAACTTGCAGGTGCCTTGGTGGAAGATATTTAAATATTGACGCAGTTGACGTTTCTTTTTTTGCTAAGTTTATCTAAATGACTTAAATGTAATGTAATGTAATGTAATGTAATGTAAATGTAATGTAATGTAATGTAATGTATTTGGAAACTAATGGTTTGGGGTATAAATATACACTATAGACTACAATATTATGCAAAGTTAGTATTGACAATATTGAACAATATTTATTTATTTCCATTTACATTCTGTATAGAGAGGATGCTTTTTGTGCTACTGTACCCTTTAAGCCCACCTGAGATAAATGTCACACCCCTCGACTTTTTCGACATTTTGTTATGTTAGTCTGAATTTTTAAATTGAGAGTTTTTGTTACTGGTCTACACACAATACCCCATAATGTCAAAGTGGAATAACGGTTTTCAATATGTTATTTTTTACTAATTAATTAAAAATTAAATGCTAAAATGTCTTCAGTCAATAAGTATTCA
This sequence comes from Oncorhynchus nerka, assembly GCF_034236695.1. Taxonomy (NCBI): domain Eukaryota; kingdom Metazoa; phylum Chordata; class Actinopteri; order Salmoniformes; family Salmonidae; genus Oncorhynchus; species Oncorhynchus nerka. The sequence continues at coordinate 40,650,108 of NC_088404.1, forward strand.
ACCCCTTTGTTATGGCAAGCCTAAATCAGTTCAGGAGTAAATATGTGCTTAACAAGTAACATAATTAGCTGCATGGACTGCCTCTGTGTGCAATAACAGTGTTAAACATTATTTTTTAAATTACTACCTCATCTGTACCCCCACACATAGAATTATCTGTAAAGTCCCTCAGTCAAGCAGTGAATTTCAAACACAGATTCAACCACAAAGACCAGGGGGTTTTCCAATGCCTCACAAAGGGCACATATTGGTAAAGCAGACATTGAATATCCCTTTGAGAATGGTGAAGTTATAAATGTAACTTTGGATGGTGTATCAATACACCCAGTCACTACAACGATACAGATGTCTTTCCTAACTCAGTTGTCGGAGAGGAAGAAAGCCTGTATGAAAATATGGTAAGCAAATATACTAGAGTTGCATACCAAGAAGAGACAGTGAATGATCCTGAGTGGCCAAGTTACAGTTTTGACTGAAATCTATGGCAAAAACCTGAAAATGGTTGTCTAGCAATGACCAACAAAAAATTTGACTGAGCTTGAAGAATTTTGGAAATAATAATTGGGCAAATGATGCACAATCCAGGTGTGGGAGCTCTTAGAGACTTACCCAGAAAGACTCAAAGCTGTAATGGCTGCCAAAGCTGCTTCTACAAAGTATTGACTCAGGGGTGTGTAAAGGAGATACTTCTGTATTTCATTTTCAATACATTTGCTAACATTTCTAAAAACAAGTTATGCTGCCACTGTATTGACTGCTAGCATGAAAAACCCATATTTTCAATTGGCAAGAAATAGTGATGAATACCCATATAGTATGCTATCATGTGCATATATCAACACATTAATCTATTAGTTCTACATTATGATCACTTATCTAAGAAGGTACAATTTGAGAGTCGTCTCCACACCAACGTTCTTTTGAAACGTTGAAATTGGCCACAAATAGGAACCTACACATAACTGTCAATAACTTAATAACAAAACATCTTATTGACCTATAATAATAACTGGTATGGATACCACAACCACATTGAAACATTAAATAGCAGAACATTAAATAGAGAACGCCCCCATCCACATCGACGGGGCTACAGTGGAGTGGGTCGAAAGCTTCAAGTTCCTCTGGGTCAAAATCACTAAGGACTTAAAATGGTCGATACATGTGTACAGTCGTGAAAAAGGCGTGACAGCGCCTCTTACCCCTCAAGAGGTTGAAAAAGTTTGGCAATGGACCTCAAATCCTCAAAAGGTTCTACAGCTTCACCATTAAGAGCTTCTTGACTAGTTGCATCATTGCTTGGTATGGCAACAGCACCGCCCTTGATTGCATGGCGCGACAGATCACGGTTTGGACAGCCCAGGACATCACTGGGGCCAAGCTCCCTGCCATCCAGCACATCACTGGGGCCGAGCTCCCTGCCATCCAGGACATCACTGGGCCGAGCTCCCTGCCATCCAGGACATCACTGGGGCCGAGCTCCCAGCCATCCAGGACATCACTGGGGCCGAGTTCCCTGCCATCCAGGACATCACTGGGGCCGAGCTCCCTATCATCCAGGACATCACTGGGGCCGAGCTCCCTGCCATCCAGGACATCACTGGGGCTGAGCTCCCAGCCATCCAGGACATCACTGGGGCCGAGCTCCCAGCCATCCAGGACATCACTGGGGCCGAGCTCCCTGCCATCCAGGACATCACTGGGGCCGAGCTCCGTGCCATCCAGGACATCACTGGGGCAGAGCTCCGTGCCATCCAGGACATCACTGGGGCCGAGCTCCCTGCCATCCAGGACATCACTGGGGCCGAGCTCCCTATCATCCAGGACATCACTGGGGCCGAGCTCCGTGCCATCCAGGACATCACTGGGGCCGAGCTCCCATCCAGGACATCATCCAGGACATCACTGGGGCTCCGTGCCATCCAGGATATCACTGGGGCCCAGCCATCCAGGACATCACTGGGGCCGAGCTCCGATCGTGCCATCCAGGATATCACTGGGGCCACTGGGGCCGAGCTCTGTGCCATCCAGGACATCACTGGGGCCGAGCTCCCTGCCATCCAGGAGATCTATATCCCCAAGCAGCAAGACTGCTAAATAACTAACAAAATGACTAGACTAACTGTATTTGATTTTTAAAATCATGCACACTGACATCACCACACTGCTCAACACACATGCCTAGTTCATCTGTTAATCATACATCCTGATGCCTAGTCATCTTACCCCTATACATATGTAAATCACTCCAGTATTCCTGCACATTGCAAATATGCTATTATTTGTATTTCTTGTGTGTTTTTGTTCTGCCTTATGTTATTTCTTAGTGCAAACTTGATATTGATTCCTGCATTGTTGGGCTTGCAAAAATGCATTTCACTGTACTTGTGCACATGACATAAAAAATGAAACTTGAAGCTCACATGCATGATTCTAAATGAAGAAGTGAATTTGAAATGGACAATAGAAACGTGTAGGCCTAATATGTCACGTGCCCATAAACCTTTCCAATTCCTAGTGCAACAAAGTAACCAAGCTGGAGCCTCCACGCTTTGACCTAAAACATTGTTGCCTACCAGTTGAGATGCAGGCATCATAGGTTATTACTGTTAATTGCAGTGTCCCTACAACCCCTCACCCGAGCACTTGCCCTCCATCCTTCATGGCACTGCTGTATCTTAGCAACACTGGCAGATCGATGGGGCAGTTCAGAAATTGAACAACACCCTGTTTAAAACTGAGAACAAGATACAAAGAAACGAGATATCCTACATTGGGGACCACCAAACCGATGCATTAAACGGAAATAGACTATATCCCCAACATCTCGTAATTCTTTCACAAATCTAGGCTTTTCATTCAACCCCAACACATCCTAATGAATAGTCTAATGAAAATGTAATTCAAGCAGTATTCTTGAAAGCCTTACCTTGTAAATCTGATTTCGCCAGCTTCTAAACCTCGAAAGCCATCACCAATCTGTGCTGTCTCCCCCCCCCCAAAAAAAATATATTCTAATTTAATTTGTCGTATGCATCTAACGATAGGCTATGTGTTTGTCTCTATGTACTCACGTTGTCTGAATGTAAATTAGTTTCCACTCTAAGCTACAATGAATGTATCAAAGTGAGAGAGGAAACCGTCTGACGAGCATTAGGCACATTTCATCATGATATGTCGTATTCAGCCTGTGCAGTGACGAATCCAGATGTGAGCCTATATTGTGAAATGTAGTCTAGGTAAAATACAAAATATTTTGAGGCAGTTTCTTTTCCTGGTAAAAACACATCCCTGCCTTAAATTCGACAGGTAGGGCAGTGTTTCAGCGAGGAAGGATCCAGTTTCTCAGCTCAAACCCCGATGGCTGTGGCAGCTCCCGAAAAATAGAGATCCGCATTCCACTAGTATTCTGCCAGCAGCACAAACGAAAACGCCACTTTGCATGATAATGACGAATCATTAAAAATAAAAGCCCACATTTTAAAACATTGCTATGTGAATAACTCACAAAAAAACATATTACATTCGATGTCCATTTGTGTTGTGCTTATAAGTAAATGCAGCAAGGAATTTATGGAAGTGGTGTGTTCCCAATATTGGGCTGTAGAGAAAAAAATCTTCTATGTGCCGAGGTTAAAGTGGAGTTGGGAATACTAGAAATAGCACCATATATAGATTCAACAGACCCTACTGAGTAATCCCAACCCCACTTTTACCTCAGCTAATATTAAAAAATATTCTCTATAAGCCAATATGTAGTTCATACAGCGCAGTGGGCTCCCGAGTGGCTTCAGCTGTTTAAGAGGCGTCACCACAGACCATGGTTCGATTCCAGGCTGTATCACAACTGGCCGTGATTGGGAGTCCCATAGGGTGGTGCACAATTGGCCCAGTGTGGTTAGGGTTTGGCCGGGGTAGGCCGTCATTGTAAACAAGAATTTGTTCTTAACTGACTTGCCTAGTTAAATAAATAAAATGATAGTGCATTGCAAGAAATGGAGTGGGTGGATCAAGGAGTCAACAGCACTCTGTATTAAACCCATTGGTCAGCACATGATACCATTTTAAGTTTTGCAGACTCTACTGAGTAATTCCAATTACATATATTTGCATTTTCTTTTTAAACCCACTGGGCACAGACGTCAGTTCAACGTCTAGTTTTGATTTAAATTTGTCTGAGTTGTCAACTAACATGCATTCAATTTGAAATAAACAACATATTTTACCATGTCATTGGATTTAGGCTAAACATTGGGTGGGAAAATTACAAAATTCCTTTACGTTGATGACGTTGAATTGTTCTGTTTAAGCGATGTGGAAACTATGTAGATTCTACCTGTTTTTGCCCATGTAACGGATGTAAAATAGCTAGCTAGTTAGCGGTGGTGCGCGCTAAATAGTGATTCAATCGGTGACGTCACTTGCTCTGAGACCTTGAAGTAGTGGTTCCCCTTGCTCTGCAAGGGCCGTGGCTTTTGTGGAGCGATGGGTAACGATGCTTCGTGGGTGACGGTTGTTGATGTGTGCAGAGGTTCACACCCGGGTATGGGCGAGGGGACGGTCTAAAGTTATACTGTTACACCCAGTGGGAAGAGGATTTCTTTAATTATAAACTGGGTGCTTCGAGCACTGAATGCTGATTGGCTGACAGCCATGTTATATCAGACTGTATACCACGGGTAAGACAAAACATTTATTTTTACTGCTCTAATTACGTTGGTAACCAGTTTATAATAACAATAAGGCACCTCGAAGGTTTGTGGTATATGGCCAATATACCATGGCTAAGGGCTGTATACAGGCACTCCGCGTTGTGTCGTGCATACAACAGCCCTTAGCCGTGGTATATTGGCCATATACCACACCTCCTTGTGCCTTATTGCTTTTAAATATAGCCTACACAATGGGCGTTTTGGAGTGGAATGCCGAAAGTAGCCGACTGTAGACTGAAATCGACAAGTAAAGTCGGGGAAGGTACATATGCACTGACAGCAAGTCAGACAACTTCTGCTGTTTCTAGGAAACACAACAATGGCCTTTGTCATTGCCAATGAAATTGATGCTGTCAAAATTCCACTTCTACATGATGCTGAACATGATCAACATGGAAGAAACCTGGTTAGTCACAAGACCTGTTTAGTATTTTAGTGATGGTTTTCTCATAATATAACCAGGAAGTGAGTGAGTGCATAGGCTACTAGAATGAGAACATAGGAGGTGTTTTGGCAGCATATGGGATATGCTCTGTTGTTTACCATTACTTCATGCCCTTGTGTACCTTCCTCATTATCATTTGTGATTGTACAACATGGAATTGTAACAGATGTGATTAAATGGAGTCCACAAAGATTCTTACTGTATGGTAAATGATTGTATGTCAACATCACTACAGCCTGGAGTGTATTTATTTAATTCTAAACCTTTATTTTGCTTTTGTCAGTAAGGATGTAAAGAACAGAATTTGATTCAATCACATGAAGGACAAAATACTCACTGTACAGAAAATGATTAGATTATACATGTACATCAGTTCACATAAATTACTGGGTAAACACTATGAAAAGGATTAGTGTCACGACTTCCGCCAAAGTCGGCTCCTCTCCTTGTTCCGGCGACGTTCAGCGGTCGACGTCACAGGCTTTCTAGCCATCGCCGCTCCATTTTTCATGTATCCATTTGTTTTGTCTTGTTCCCTGCACACCTGGTTTTCATTCCCCAATCAATCTACATGTATTTATTCCTCTGTTCCCCATCATGTCTTTGTGTAAGATTATTTGTGTTACGTGTGTATTGTTGACGCGCCAGATTGGTTTGTTTTTTTCCGTGTTTTTTCACAAAGATGTTTATTGTTTAACATAATTCTTGTGACTGTTTTGCGCGTTTTACACTTTTGCCTAAATAAAGTGTGCGCCTGTTCCCAAATCTCTGCTTTCCTGCACCTGACTTCGCTACCAGTACGCACACATCTGACAATTAGATTATACATATACATCAGTTCACATAAATTACTGGGTAAACACTATGAAAATGATTAGATTATACATGCACATCAGTTCACATAAGTTACTGGGTAAACACCATGACAAGCAATATGCCAAGCAGTCAAATGCACTTGGTATTGACCCCACAACTGGTGTCTGGGGTACATGCTCATTAAGGGCCAAATTCCCAGACACAGATTAAGCCTCTAAAATTGCCAGTGTAGAAATCCCCTACAATAACCCATGTGTAGCCTACAATGTGTACAGTTGTGGCCAAATGTTGTGAGAATGACACAAAGTCTGCTGCCTCAGTTTGTATGATTGCAATTTGCATATACTCCAGAATGTTATGAAGAGTGACCAGATGAATTGCAATTAATTGCAATTAACTGAATCCCCCAAAACTATTTCCACTGCATTTCAGCCCTGCTACAAAAGGACCAAATGACATCATGTCAGTGATTCTCTCGTTAACACAGGTGTGAGAGTTAACGAGGCCAGGGCTGGAGATCACTCTGTCATGCTGATTGAGTTCGAATAACAGACTGGAAGCTTCAAAAGGAGGGTGGTGCTTGGAATCGTTGTTCTTCCTCTGTCAACCATAGTTGCCTGCAAGGAAACACGTGCCATCATCATTGCTTTAAACAAAAAGGGCTTCACAGGCAAGGATATGGCTGCCAGTAAGATTGCACCGAAATCAACCATTTATCGGATCATCAAGAACTTCAAGGAGAGCGGTTCGATTGTTGTGAAGAAGGCTTCAGGGCACCCAAGAAAGTCCAGCAAGCGCCAGGACCGTCTCCTAAAGTTGATTCAGCTGCGGGATCGGGGCACCACTAGTACAGAGCTTGCTCAGGAATGGCAGCAGGCAGGTGTGAGTGCATCTGCACGCACAGTGAGGCGAAGACTTTTGGAGGATGTCCTGGTGTCAAGAAGGGCAGCAAAGAAGCCACTTCTCTCCAGGAAAAACATCAGGGAAAGACTGATATTCTGCAAAAGGTACAGGGATTGGACTGCTGAGGACTGGGGTAAAGTCATTTTCTCTGATGAATTGCCTTTTCGATTGTTTGGGACATCTGGAAAAAAGCTTGTCTGGAAAAGACAAGGTGAGCGCTACCATCAGTCCTGTGTCATGCCAACATTAAAGCATCCTGAGACCATTCCTGTGTGGGGTTGCTTCTCAGCCAAGGGAGTGGGTTCACTCACAATTTTTTCTAAGAACACAGCCATGAATAAAGAATGGTTCCAACACATCCTCCGAGAGCAACTTCTCCCAACTATCCAGGAACAGTTTGGTGATGAACAATGCCTTTTCCAGCATGATGGAGCACCTTGCCATAAGGCAAAAGTGATAACTAAGTGGCTCGGGGAACAAAACATTGTTATTTTGGGTCCATGGCCAGGAAACTCCCCAGAGCTTAATCCCATTGAGAACTTGAGGTCAATCCTCAAGAGGCGGGTGGACAAACAAAAACCCACATATTCTGACAAACTCCAAGCATTGATTATGCAAGAATGGGCTGCCATCAGTCAGGATGTGGCCCAGAAGTTAATGACAGCATGCCAGGGCAGATTGCAGAGGTCTTGAAAAAGAAGGGTCAACACTGCAAATATTTACTCTTTGCATCAACTTCATGTAATTGTCAATGAAAGCCTTTGACATGTTTGTAATTATACTTCAGTATTCTATAGTAACATCTGACAAAAATATCTAAAGACACTGAAGCAGCAAACTTTGTGAAAATTAATATTTGTGTCACATGTAGGCCTATGTACCTTCAGAAAGTATTCATACCCATTGACTTATTTAACATTTTGTTGTGTTACAGCCTGAATTCAAAACTGATTACACGTATATTTTTTTCTCACCCATCTTCACACAATACCCCATAATTACAAAATTAAGATATGTTTTTAGAAATGTTATGAAATCTAGAAATATCTAATTTACATACTTTAAGTATTCACACCCCTGAGTCAATACTTTGTAGAACTACCTTAGGCAGTGATTACAGATGTGAGTCTTTTTGGATAAGTCTCTAAGAGCTTTCCACACCTGGATTGCTCGACAACCATTTTCAGGTCTTGTCATAGATTTTCAATATTTAAGTCAAAACTGTAACTCGGCCACTCACTATGAAGCTAAGCAGGGTTGTTCCTGGTCGGTCCCTGGATGGGAGACCAGATGCTGCTGGAAATGGGGTTGAAGGGTCAGTCTTTTGGATAGGATGTTAAACGGGTGTCCTGACTCCTTGTGGTCACTAAAGATCCCATGGCACCTATCGTAAGAGCAGGGGTGTTAACCCTGGCGTCCTGGCTAAATTCCCAATCTGGCCCTCATACCATCATGGGACACCTAATCATCCCCAGCTTCCAATTTGCCCCCTCCTCTCCCCTGTAACTAATCCCCAGGTTGTTGCTGTTAATGATGTGTTCTCAGTCAACCTACCTGGTGAAATAAGGGTTAATAAAATAAAAAGCAACATTCACTGTCTTCTTGGCTAGTTGCTTTGCCACATTTATTGCAGTATTACTTAAGTGCTTTGTTACAAACATTATGCATGTTTTGAAATGTTTTTTAAATTCTGTACAGGCTTCCTTCTTTTCATTCTGTCAATTAGTAACTCCAATGTTGTCGATCCATCCTCAGTTTTCATCCATCACAGCCATTAAACTCTGTAACTGTTTTATATTCACCATTGGTGAAATTCCTCTCCGGCAACTGAGGTACTAAGGAAGCCTGTCTCTTTGTAGTGACTGGGTGTATTGATACACCATCCAAAGTGTAATTAATACCATGCCAACACTATGCTCAAAGGGATATTTTTACCCATCTACCAAAATGTGTCCTTCTTTGCGAGCCATTGGAAAACCTCCCTGGTCTTTTTGGTTGAATCTGTTTGAAATTAACTGCTTGGTTGAGGGACCTTACAGATAATTGTATGTGTGGGGTACAGAGATGAGGTATAGTCATTCAAAAATAATTTGAAATACAATTATTGAACACAGTGCGTCCATGCAATTTATTATGTGACTTGTTAAGCAAATTTTTACTCCTGAACTTATTTAGGCTTTCCATAACAAAGGGGTTGAGTACTTCTTGACTCAAGACATTTCAGCTTTTCATTTTTAATTTGTTTGTTAAAAAATAATAACAAATAATAATTCCACTTGGACATTGTTGGGTATTTTATGTAGGCCAGTGACAAAACAATATCAATTTAATCCATTTAAACATAACATAACAAAATGTGGAACAAGTAGATGATTAACTATACTTAGATATAGACGTTGTCACGCCCTGACCTTAGATATCTCTGTTTTTCTATATATTTTGGTTAGGTCAGGGTGTGACTAGGGTGGGTTCTCTAGTTTTTGTATGTCTAGGGTTTTTGTATGTCTAGGGTTTTTGTATGTCTAGGGGGTTTTGTATGTCTATGTTGGCCTGATATGGTTCCCAATCAGAGACAGCTTTTTATCGTTGTCTCTGATTGGGGATCATATTTAGGTAGCCATTTTCCTCATTTGTGTTGTGGGATCTTGTCTATGTATAGTTGACTTAGTGCACCGCAGTAGCTTCACGGTTCGTTTGGTTGTTTGTTGTTTTGTTCAGTGAGTTTAAATTCATTAAAATGATGTGGAACTCTGCTCACGCTGTGCCTTGGTCTGATCCTTACAACGAATGTGACAGAAGATCCCACCACCAACGGACCAAGCAGCGTGTTCAAGAGGAGCAGGGATCCTGTGCCCGGGAGAAAAGTGAGTGGAGGACATCCTGGACCTGGGAGGAGGTAATGGCAGGGGACAAAACCCTGCCATGGAAGCAGGCAGAGGCAGCAAAAGAGGAATTGCGACGATACGAGGGGTCACGGCTAGCACGGAAGCCCGAGAGGCAGCTCCAAAAAATATTTTGGGGGAGGCACACAGGGAGATTGGTAGAGTCAGGGTTTAGACCTGAGCCAACTCCCCATGCTTACTGTGGGGAGCGTGTGACTGGTCAGGCACCGTGTTGCGCAGTAATGCGCATGGTGTCTCCAGTGCCATTCATAGCCTGGTGCACTCTATTCCAGCTCCCCGCATTTGCCGCGCTAGAGTGGGCATCCAGCCAGGACGGGTTGTGCCGGCTCAGCGCTCCTGGTCTCCAGTACACCTCTTCGGACCAGGATATCCTGCGCCAGCTTTACGCGCTGTATCCCCAGTGTGTCTTCACAGCCCAGTGCATCCTGTGCCAGTGCCCCGCACTTATTAAGCTAAAGTGAGCATCCAGCCAGGACGCATTGTGCCAGCTCTACGCTCCAGACCTCCAGTGCGCCTCCACAGTCCAGTACGTCCTGTGCCTCTTCCTCGCACTCGCCCTGAAGTGTGTCACCAGCCCACTACCACCAGTACCGGTCCCACGCATCAAGCCTCCAGTGCGCCTCCACAGTCCAGTACGTCCTGTGCCACCTCCCTGGACTCGCACTGAGGTGCGTGTCTTCAGCCCGGTGCCACCTGTACCGGTCCCACGCATCTGGCCTCTAGTGCGCCTCCACAGTCCAGAGCTTCCGGCGACAGTTTCCAGTCCAGAGCTTCCGGCGACAGTTTCCAGTCCGGAACCTCCAACGACGGTCCACAGTCCGGATCCTCCAACGACGGTCCACAGTGTGGAACCTCCAGCGACGGTCCCCAGTCCGGGGTCTCCAGCGACGGTCCCCAGTCCGGGGTCTCCAGCGACGGTCCCCAGTCCGGGGTCTCCTGCGACGGTCCCCAGTCTAGACTCTTCAGCGACGAACTTCAGTCCAAAGCCTCCGGCGATGATCCACGGTCCGGTTCCACAAAAGCGGAGGGATCAGCGTAAGGAGGGAGGGCTGCGTCCAGAACCGGAGCCGCCACCGAGGGTAGATGCCCACCCGGACCCTCCCCTATAGGTTCAGGTTTGCGGCCGGGAGTCCGCACCTTTGGGGGAGGGGGGGTACTGTCACGCCCTGACCTTAGATATCTCTGTTTTTCTATATATTTTGGTTAGGTCAGGGTGTGACTAGGGTGGATACTCTAGTTTTTGTATTTCTAGGGTTTTTGTATGCCTAGGGGTTTTTGTATGTCTATGTTGGCCTGATATGGTTCCCAATCAGAGACAGCTGTTTATCTCTGTCTCTGATTGAGGATCATATTTAGGTAGCCATTTTCCTCATTTGTGTTGTGGGATCTTGTCTATGTATAGTTGCCTTAGTGCACCTCAGTAGCTTCACGTTTTGTTTGGTTGTTTGTTGTTTTGTTAAGTGAGTTTTGATTTATTAAAATGATGTTGAACTCTACTCACGCTGTGCCTTGGTCCGATCCTTACGAAGAACGTGACAGATGTATTTAAGCTCTAAATATCCAACCAAAACAGTAAACATGTATTGTGTTAAAATGACCGGCTTCAGTCAGCTGAATTTATCCTTTATGGTTACTTCTAGTCGGCAGTTTAGGTCTCCAATTCAGAGGACCTCCACCCACATTTGTTCGTGTCTAATTGGTCAAGGTCACACAAAATTATTATCGCCACATGTCCTTGCGCCTATCAGTGGTCTTGATTCCCGGAACTTCAGTTTCAGTTAGTCTATGACAATTTTGACTGGTACTGTATATCACTCATGCTCGTTGTAATTATATTATGTATATTTCAACATTACTGTAATGTTTACTTGAGCACATTTGCATGAGTTTCATATGTAGAAGTCCAATAAGATGCGCAACCAGCTCACGTCAGAAGCTGCTCGAGACGCAGCACCGTTCTACATCCGCTTCATTATTAGCCCCAGTCTCGGATCTGATCCCTATTGTGGGGTCCCTCACAGCGGTGCTACAGCTTTCTCCAGGGCCAGAGGAGCTACCAGAGCTCACCCTGGCAGAGCACCCTACCACTGTGCTCCAGCCGACCACAGCAGTGCAGATCCAGCCTGTTCTGACAATGTAGTTCAAGTTAGTAGTGAGGCCTACTACACTGGCTCCTGCCATGGCGCTTCAGCTCGCCACTCCCACAGCTATGCTTCAACCAGCTCCCGTCGCAGAGTCTCGGCTGCCTGTTCGCGAGCAGGAAGACCTACAGACTTCTCCAGGGACGGAGGAGATACCAGAGTTCACCCTGAGGGAGAACCCTACTCCAGCTGAGACCTCCGAATGTCAGTTGGTCCATAATGCGGGAGCCCTGTCTGTAGCTGCTGAAGGTACCAAATCTGGCCCTGCCACTCAGACCTCTCCGGTCCCTGTCTGGTGGGATCTGCCCAGTCCTACCTTGGACGTCCAGCCTACTGCTGTCCAAAGACGTCTCCCTGCTCCTCCCTGGGAGCCCCCTCCAGGCTCTGCTGCATGGCTCGGTCCATGTTTTCTGTCTTGGCTCTGTCAGTCCCTGCCTGTTGGAACTTGTCGGTCTCAGCCCTGGGGTTCTTGCTAGCCCCTCTGAACTGTTTCCTGCTAGCTCCAGCCTTGGAGACCCTCCTGATGTTCCCATGCGGAACCCTCCTGACATCCCTGTGGGGGACCCTCCTGGCCGAGATATTCAGTGTCCTGTTATAGGAGACACCTAACCTTCTGCCCTACTAGGTGCTCAGTCTATAGCAGGTCCAGAGTATCTTATCCCTTAGTTCCTAGATCACCTAGTGGCTTCAGTTTCCTGCTGAGCTGGGTCCCTAGTTTCCTATCTCAGTAGGTCTATAACTTTCTGTCCTGATAGTTCTAACATGCCTTAGCTCACATTCTGTAGCCCAGTCAGGCCCCAAGTCACTAGCTCTGTCAGGCACCAAGTCAACAGCTCTGGGCACTCTTTTTCTCCCTGTTTTCTCCCTTTCAGGTGTGCAGCTGTCTCCTGTCCTGAGATCTTCGCCTGTTGCTTCTTTGGGAATCCAGCTGATCTCAGCTCCGGTCCCAGAGCCCTCTCCTTTCACTGACGTGGTGGTCTGCCCGTCTACTGTCCTGAGATCTCCACCCGTCGCTGCTGTGGAGATCCAGCAGATCCCAACTCCTGTCTCTGGGACCTCTCCTGTCGCTGAAGGGGCGGCCTCGCAATCTCTAGTCCTGAGAGCTTCATCGAGACCTGCGGCCAAACCTCCGCCATCTGCTGTACTGAGACCATAATTTAAAAATATATATATTTCACCTTTATTTAACCAGGTAGGCCAGTTGAGAACAAGTTCTCATTTACAACTGCGACCTGGCCGAGCAAAGCAGTGTGACACAGACAACAACAGAATTACACATGGAATAAACAATAAACAAGCCAATAACACAATAAACAATTCAATGACACAGTAGAAAAAAATAAAGTCTATATACAGTGTGTGTAAAAGGTATGAGGAGGTTGGCAATAAATAAGCCATAGTAGCGAAGAATTACAATTTAGCAGATAAACACTGGAGTGATAAATGAGCAGATGATGATGTGCAAGTAAAGATACTGGTGTGCAAAAGAGCAGAAAAGTAAATAAAAACAGTATGGGGATGAGGTAGGTAGATTGGGTGGGCTATTTACAGATGGACCATGTACAGCTGCAGCAATCGGTTAGCTGCTCAGATAGCTGATGTTTAAAGTTGGTGAGGGAAATATAAGTCTCCAGCTTCCGTAATTTTTGCAATTCGTTCCAGTCACTGGCAGCAGAGAACTGGAAGGAAAGGCGGCCAAATGAAGTGTTGGCTTTGGGGATGATCAGTGAGATATACCTGCTGGAATGTGTGCTACGGGTGGGTGTTGTTATCGTGACCAGTGAACTGAGATAAGGCGGAGCTTTACCTAGCATAGACTTATAGATGACCTGGAGCCAATGGATCTGGCGACGAATATGTAGCGAGGGCCAGCCGACTAGAGCATACAGGTCGCATTGGTGGGTGGTATAAGGTGATTTGGTAACAAAACGGATGGCACTGTCATAGACTGCATCCAGTTTGCTGAGTAGAGTATTGGAAGTTATTTTGTAGATGACATCGCCGAAGTCGAGTATTGGTAGGATAGTAGGTTTTACTAGGGTAAGTTTGGCGGCGTGAGTGAAGGATGCTTTGTTGCGAAATAGAAAGCCGATTCTAGATTTGATTTTGGATTGGAGATGTTTAATATGAGTCTGGAAGGAGAGTTTACAGTCTAGCCAGACACCTAGGTATTTATAGTTGTCCACATATTCTAGTTCAGAACCAGAATGGTGATGCTAGTCGGGCGGGCGGGTGCGGGCAGCGAACGGTTGAAAAGCATGCATTTGGTTTTACTAGCGTTTAGGATGCAGTTGAAGGCCACGGAAGAAGTGTTGTATGGCATTGAAGCTCGTTTGGAGGTTAGTTAGCACAGTGTCCAAGGAAGGGCCAGAAGTATACAGAATGGTGTCATCTACGTAGAGGTGGATCAGGGAATCACCCGCAGCAAGAGCAACATCATTGATGTATACAGAGAAAAGAGAATTGAACCCTGTGGTATCCCCATAGAGACTGGCAGAGGTCCGGACAACAGGCCCTCCGATTTGACACACTGGACTCTGTCTGCAAAGTAGTTGGTGAACCAGTCATTAGAGAAACCAAGGCTATTGAGTCTGCCGATAAGGATACGGTGACTGACAGAGTTGAAAGCCTTGGCCAGGTCGATGAAGACGGCTGCACAGTACTGTCTTTTATCGATGGCGGTTATGATATGGTTTAGTACCTTGCGCGTGGCTGAGGTGCACCCGTGACCGGCTCGGAAGCTGTTGGCCGGGGTTTGGAATTAGCCAGGAGGAAAGCATGGCCAGCCGTAGAGAAATTCTTATTGAAATGTTCAATTATCATGGATTTATCGGTGGTGGGAGTGTTACCTAGCCTCAGTGCTGTGGGCAGCTGGGAGGAGGTGCTCTTGTTCTCCATGGACTTTACAGTGTCCCAAAACTTTTTCGAGTTAGAGCTACAGGATGCACATTTCTGCTTTCCTTTGCGTTCCTGACTGACTGCGTGTATTTGTTCCTGACTTTTCTGAGCAGTTGCATATCGCTGGGACTATTCGATGCTATTGCAGTACTCCACAGGATGTTTTCGTGCTGATCAATGGCAGTCAGGTCTGGAGTGAACCAGGGGCTATATCTGTTCTTAGTCCTGCATTTGTTGAAAGGGGCATGCTTATCTAAGATGGTGAGGAAATTACTTTTAAAGAACGACCAGGCTTCCTCGACTGACAGGATGAGGTCAATATCCTTCCAGGATACCCGGGCCAGGTCGATTAGAAAAGCCTGCTCGCAGAAGTGTTTTAGGGAGTGTTTGACAGTGATGAGGGGTGGTCGTTTGACCGCGGACCCATAGCGGATGCAGGCAATGATCGCTGAGATCCTGATTGAAATTAGCAGAGGTGTATTTGGAAGGCAAGTTGGTCAGGATCATGTCTATGAGGGTGCCCATGTTTACGGATTTAGGGTTGTACTTGGTGGGTTCCTTGATGATTTGTGTGAGATTGAGGGCATCTCTTTTAAGCATATCCCAGTTTAGGTCACCTAACAGAACGAACTCTGAAGCTAGATGGGGGGCGATAAATTCATATATGGTGTCCAAGGCACAGCTGGGAGCGGAGGGGGATCGATAGCAGGCTGTAACAGTGAGAGACTTATTTCTGAAGAGATGTATTTTTAAAATTAGAAGTTCGAACTGTTTGGGTATAGACCTGGAAAGTATGACATCAAGCTCTACTGCTGCCGCCACCGCCCATTGCTGCTTCGTGGCTCCAGCAGCCTAAGTATCCAGTCCTGAGATCCTTGTCGAGCTCTGCCCCTTTGTTGTTGATTTCAAATCTGTACAACACATTTGGTGGCCGCTGTTAAAACGTCCAACTTCAGTCTGCTGATTCTAGACATCTTTTATGGTTAGTTCTAGTAGGGCAGCTTAGTCTCCAATTCAGAGGACTCCCACTTTTGTTAGTGTCTTATTGGTCTAGGTCACTCCATATAGTTATTACCACATCACGTTCAGCCTATCAGTGGCCTTGATTTCCGGGACTTCAGTTTCAGTTAGTCTATGAACCCAGCACGCTGTGTGGTCAGAAACGTGCTTTCCCCATCTTGATGAGCACTTCCACAGTTTTCCCTCCTGCTGAACTTTTCCTCTTGTGGACTGAATTGATGTATGTCTGATGTTTTAATTGTGCGTACATCTAAATGTAAGTGCCGTGAGATCTGTTTCATTATGTGGAGCTAAGTTTTGTGGCTTATTGTATACAATTACCGTGTTTTGAGCTTGCTTGCTAGCTAGTGTTAGTACTACACATAGCATTTTGCATTGGAATGCATGAGCATTTTAGCATGACTGTTAGGGATTAGCCGTTTTAGAATTGCTCATTTATGGTGCGAGGCAAATTTTCTATGCCCGCAACAGTCAGCATCGATAGAATGAAATAATTTAATATTTTGCCATATTGTAATAATTTTCATGTGCCACGTATTGCCACAGTCCGTGACATGGTGAAACTTGCACTCCTGTAGATTTGACATAATTGGATGGTGGAACTTGCATCCAGCCAACTAGAAAAGCAAGTCGAAACAATTCAGCCATTTTTGAAAGTCATAAGAATCCTGCCAAGAAACATTTTTATTGTTGAAAAATTAGATTTATCAGGCAGTAGGCATTTAGAATGAAATGAGTGGCGCTTCATAGCTAGGGGTAAGTGTTGACATCATGTGCCCCGTGTACCTTCAAAATTATTCGACAATCCTCATTCATTTGGAAAACCCAGATCCATCATTGTTTGTCGCAATAAAGAAAGTTAGACAAAAAAAATCAACGCCTGTCAAATGGATAACAATGTCGATCTTTAGAAAATGTCTCATATCTGCTGTTTCCATTTTTGTTGTTGCTGACATTGATTTTGTTGAATAAACCTGGGTCAATGGAAACATGCCTATTGATAGATGGCGACATCAACCATTTATCAGCATGCAGTGCTTTTTTCTTCCAATAAAACAGGAGGTTGTCTTCCACAATGCTTTGGTTCCAACTTCAAGTTGCAGTTAGTGAGGAGGAACTGCAGACATTTCCAGTCGCTTGCAATCAAAAGTTATCACATGATTGTAGTAAAGTCATGCAGTCGACATGTAGTTATGACGGCACAGGGCGAGACCCAGATGCAGACATGGGAGGAAGATGGTTTGAGTCTCTGATATTTATTAGTATCCAAGGGGCAGGCAAGAGAATGGTCGTGGACAGGTAAAAGATCATAACACGGTCAGAGTCCAGGAGGTACAGAGTGGCTGGCAGGCAGGCTTGAGGTAAAGACAGGCGAGGGTCAGAACCAGGAGGACTAGGAAAAACAGAGAAAAGGAAAAAACAGGAGCACGGAGTAACACGCTAGTTGACTGGACAAAACAAGACGAACTGGCACAGACAGACAGAAAACACAGGTATAAATACCCAGAGGAAAATGGGTGACACCTGGAGGGGGTGGAGACAAGCACAAGGACAGGTGAAACTCAGGGTGTGACAGTAGTCTCAAGTCAACATACCAGTATTGGTGTAAACTAAAACTTTCTAAAGAAATGCTGGTATAAATAATACAATAATAAATGTATGGGGCCTCCCTAGTGGTGTAGTGGTCTAAGGCACTCCACAGTACTAGCTATGCCACTAGAAATCCTGGTTCGAGTCCAGTCTGTTGCAACTGGCCGTGACCGGGAGAACCATGGGGTGGAGCACAATTAGCCGAGCGTCGTCCAGGTTAGGGGAGGGTTTGGCCGGCAGGGATGTCCTTGTCCCATCGTGCTCTAACGACTCTTATGGCGGGCCGGGCGCATGCATGTTGACATGGTTGCCAGGTCTATGGTGTTTCCTCTGACACATTGGTGTGGCTGGCTTCTGGGTTTTTTATTTTTATTTCACCTTTATTTAACCAGGTAGGCTAGTTGAGAACAAGTTCTCATTTGCAACTGCGACCTGGCCAAGATAAAGCATAGCAGTGTGAACAGACAACACAGAGTTACACATGGAGTAAACAATTAACAAGTCAATAACACAGTAGAAAAAAATGGGCAGTCTATATACAATGTGTGCAAAAGGCATGAGGAGGTAGGCGAATAATACAATTTTGCAGATTAACACTGGAGTGATAAATGATCAGATGGTCATTTACAGGTAGAGATATTGGTGTGCAAAATAGCAGAAAAGTAAATAAATAAAAAACAGTATAAAAACAGTATGGGAATGAGGTAGGTGAAAATGGGTGGGCTATTTACCAATAGACTATGTACAGCTGCAGCGATCTTTTAGCTGCTCGGATAGCTGATGTTTGAAGTTGGTGAGGGAGATAAAAGTCTCCAACTTCAGCGATTTTTGCAGTTCGTTCCAGTCACAGGCAGCAGAGTACTGGAACGAAAGGCGGCCAAATGAGGTGTTGGCTTTAGGGATGATCAGTGAGATACACCTGCTGGAGCGCGTGCTACGGATGGGTGTTGCCATCGTGACCAGTGAACTGAGATAAGGCGGAGCTTTACCTAGCATGGACTTGTAGATGACCTGAAGGAGGCTTTGTTGCGGAATAGAAAGCCGACTCTTGATTTGATTTTCGATTGGAGATGTTTGATGTGAGTCTGGAAGGAGAGTTTGCAGTCTAGCCAGACACCTAGGTACTTATAGATGTCCACATATTCAAGGTCGGAACCATCCAGGGTGGTGATGCTAGTCGGGCATGCGGGTGCAGGCAGCGATCGGTTGAAAAGCATGCATTTGGTTTTACTCGCGTTTAAGAGCAGTTGGAGGCCACGGAAGGAGTGCTGTATGGCATTGAAGCTCGTTTGGAGGTTAGATAGCACAGTGTCCAATGACGGGCCGAAAGTATATAGAATGGCATTGTGTCAAGAAGCAGTGCAGCTTGGTTGGTTTGGGTTGTGTTTCGGAGGATTCATGGCTCTCTACCTTCACCTCTCCCGAGTCCATACTAGAGTTGCAGCGATGAGACAAGACTGTAAATATCAATTGGATACCACGAAATTGGAGAAAAAGGGATTAACAAAAAAAACTGAATAAAAGTAGGTGAAATTATCATTGTATTTTTTTACAAAGGTGGAAAAACGATTGTAAAAAAATGTACAATTATATTCCCAGTTTAGCAGGTCTTTGCAGGGAGTCTTTTATTTTGAAATATAAAATATAATACCCTGCTGCTAGGAGAATGGTAATCCACATTTCTCAAAATCTCTAAAATGGCTTTGGGATTTGTAGTCCTTCTGGTCATAAAACCATAGTGGTGTGCTTCAAGGGAACTGTCCTATCGTCATAATAAGACATGACCACCGTGTCGAAAATACAGGCACGCGCACATATGCCAGATGATTGAATGTGATTAAACGCTTGTGCAAGATCTATAGTACCCTGCACATGCTTATCTGTAGCATATCAGGGCTTAATTAGAGCCGGATCCTGTGGCAGCTCTCCTTTTTGAACTGTTTTGTTTCGGGAACCTGTTTGGCCGAATCCTGTACCTCTTGTGGCATGAAAAATAATTGTCACTTTTTGCAATGTAAAAATTTGAATAGAAGCGATCAATGTTCATTCGAGTTGCCTATTAGTCCATTCGAGTTGCCCCACAAAAAGACGTATGTAAAAAAGTAGATTTTAGGCCAGGGCCTAATATTATAAGAGTTGATTTGGGTTGGGTCTGGTTTATGTGTGGTTTATGGTTGGCAAAATATTGTAACCTATGTATGAGACCATCGCTTGGCGCTGGCTGTGTGAGAAGCGCATCATTATGTCTCTCATAGAGTGGCGACCTGTCATTCAAGGCAAGTGGGGCTAAGCCTCAGACTTTTAAGTAAAAAAAAATATATATACTTTTTTAGGGGGGGTGACTTGATTGTTTTGCTTGTTATTTTGGCATTAATACGTGTCACATAACAGTTTGCAAACAATGTTAAGAAAATGTAATTGAGTTATTAATAAAGCCACATACAAACATGGTCTCTTGTTTTCTTGATTAAGGCAGCTCCAAAATGCAGGTGTTTCAGCCTAGCTCAGTGCTTTCTGTGGTGGTGGGGCTAGCCAGCAGAAAATAGAGAGCGTTGCGCCTGATTGGCTCAGTTTTCTGTCACTCATGGGACAGTACGTCATCCCCAATTCTAAGGTTAGAGCTTGAAAATGTTTGCCCCTTGTGGTTCTGCCATAGAGTTATATTAGAAGTGCCCATCCAAGAAGGCTCAAGGTCATTGGCCACAGATAGAATGACATTAAATCACATTATATCTACAGTAGCTTTGATTGGACTGATCATGTCAACATCATACTTTCAAAATCTTAGCTAGCAAGCGAGCAGTCGTCACCATTAATCAGGTCGACAATCAACTTCTTTTCAATCCTTGTCATATGAAAAGAAATTAGAGATAAAACGTCTTGGTGCTCATCGGCCAAATTCAACAATGAGTGGTTTGGGAAGGTATCAGTGGCTAACTGTGAGTTCAAGACAACTGGGAACTCGAGTTTTCATTGTCTGTTTATATGTAAGAACGGCCCATGTTCTGAATTCTATCGCTATACATTTCAAAAGTGCTGAACAAATAGTTATATTACCTACCTCCGTCATCTCTTGCTCATTAATGTTTTAATCAAAATTACGGATTGCCTCTTATCCGCTTGTCGCCACTGCTGACAGCCGTATACCACCGGTATGACAAAACATGTATTTTTATTGCTCTAATTATGTTAGCAACCAGTTTATAATAGCAATAAGGCTCGAGGGGATGTGGTATGCGGCCAATATACCACGGCTAAGGGCTGTTCTTATGCACAACGCAAAGCGGAGTGCCTGGATACAGCCCTTAGCCGTGGTATATTGGCCATATACTACAAACCCGAGGTGCCTTATTGCTATTATAAACTGGTTGAATTAAAATTATTATAATTATAATTATATATTATATTATAATTAGAGCAATAAAAATACATGTTTTGTCATACCGGTGGTATACGGCTGTCAGCCAATCAGCATTCAGGGCTCGAACCCCTCAGTTTATAACAAGGACTAGCCTACAGTCAGGAACGCGATGCAAATCTGTCAGTGAAAAAACAGCATCCAGACAAAACAGGCCTTTCGCAATATTTCAAATACAATCGAGGGAAAACACTGGTTGGAAAGAAAATGGCTCCTGCTGAAAAGAGAAGACTATGCTGTTTGTAACCGATATGAAATAGCTAGCTAGTTAAGCGGGGTGCGCACTTATAGCGTTTCACTCGCTCTGAGACCTTGAAGTAGTTGTTCCCCATGCTCTGCAAGGGCCGTGGCTTTTGTGGCGAGATGGGTAATGATGCTTTGAGGGTGACTGGTTCGAGCCCAGGTAGGGGCAAGGAGAGGGACGGAAGCTAAACTGTTACATTGGTGCCGTGACCCGGATCACTGGTTGCTGCGGAAAAGGAGGAGGTCAAAAGGGGGGTGAGTGTAACCGATGTGAAATGGTTACTAATAGCATTTCAATCGTTGACGTCACTTGCTCTGAGACATTGAAGTAGTTGTTCCCCTTGCTCTGCAAGTCAGGTGGTTTTTGTGGAGCGATGGGTAACGATGCTTCGTGGGTGGCTGTTGTTGATGTGTAGAGGGTCCCTGGTTCAAGCACAGGTAGGGGCGAGGAGAGGGACGGAAGCTAAACTGTTACGTGTAGGCTGCCAAAATATTTGATAAACTTCCAAATATTGTTTTACAAAAAGAGAGAGATAGGCTTTTGGCACGAGCACATCAGCCATCACCAGCTGAGCATCATTGGGTGAGTCAGTGAAACTGAAAAGCATTTTTTTTATGACTATAATACACACCTAGGCCTAGGCTATTGATGGATTCAAGACAAGGTCGTTTTTATTGATCTCAGATTATCAATTTGTCTGTGTCAAAGTAGCCTGCCATTTTGATAATTTGTGTGGTATTAAAAGGGATTCTGCCAAAGTCTCCGGTCATGTAAAATGATGAAGAATTGTATGAAATGTGTTTATAAAGGCCAACATTTTCCCGGAACCCAGGCTACTAAAAATGTTCCCTATGTGTGCAACTTCAATAAGTGCCTCTACTCTACTGCTCCTTGCCACTACGCAAATACAATGATATGCATGTAATGCTTTATTTTAAAAGTGCTTTTTCTTTTCTTCTCATGCGTCCCGCTACCTCAGAACTCCCTATAGAGAAAAATAAAAAATCATATATATCTATAAACATTTTCAAACAGTTCATTTATATTTTCCAACGGGGCTATATATTTGGGTGAGTTTTTTCTCTCGCCTGAGTAGCCTCGTTTCACTGCCAAAAACAAAATTAAACCATCTAGTGTTCAGTGAAATAACAACACAATGTCAAATACAGGTAGCTTAGTCAAATAATAACATCCAATCACATGAACCGTTACTCTAGCGGGAATGTAGGCTACATACGGACAGTTAGTTGGAATTCCCGCTAGAGCGTTGTGTAGTCTAACGTAGCTGCTGCTCATTCCGTTTGCTCGATAATGGATAAATGTTTAAAAAATAAGGCCAGCGTCCATAGATACACATACCAGTTCTACTGGTAGTACTGCTACTATCAGCAGTACTACACCTGCACCTGTTGACAACACAAGTTGTTCTGCTTCCACGAGCACATCCAATGCTAGCATCAGTAATTCTAAATTTGTTGTTAGCCCAGATAGCATGGACACTGATAGTTGTTAATCTGATGCATCGGAAGAGCTACTGTCCCCTTACCCAGGAAAGCACCGAACAACAGACAGGAACGTTAGACCATTGAAGAGGCGCAGATATGATGAGAACTACATTGATTTGGGGTTCACTTATATTGGGAGTAGTACCTTTCCTCAGCCACAGTGTGTTATATGTGCAAAAGTACTATCTCACAACTCGATGAAACTTTCACTCTTGCGCAGACATTTAGAAACAAAACATGCCAAATTGAAAAATAAGCCACGGGAGTATTTTGAGCGAGAATTAAGACGATTTCCGAGTAGCAAGACATGTATCAAAGCAGATACCATTAATAAGAAGGGGCTAGAAGCGTCTTATATGGTGAGCTACTGAGTGGCTAGGACAGGCAAGCCCCATACTATTGTGGAGGACGTAATTCTTCCTGCTGCTGCAGATATGGCTGGGACAATGCTGGGGGAAAAGGCCAACAAAAACTATACAGACAACGTCTCCATCAAACAACACTGTTCCATGACGCATCAGTGACATGGCAGGAGATGTTTTGAAACAATTACTGCTTTGGATACAAGCCAGTGAATTATATGTTACAGCTGAATGAGTCAACAGACGTGGCTGGCTTGGCACAGCTCCTGGTATATGTCTGTTACGTTTATGGGGGGTCAATTATGGAAGACATCCACTTCTGCAAACCACTGTAAACCAGGACAACAGGAGAGGATATTGTTAAAGTACTGGACAGCTTTGTGACATCAAATGGACTTTGGTGGTCAAGATGTGTTAGTATCTGTACTGATGGTGCAAAAGCCATTACAGGGAGAGATAGTGGAGTGGTAACGCGCATGCAAGCAGTTGCTCCCGACACCACTTGGGTATGCTGCAGCATCCACCGAGAGGCTCTTGCTGCCAAGGGAATGCCTGACAGCTTAAAATACGTTTTGGACACTTCTGCGAAAATGGATAACTTTGTTAAAGCAAGGCCCCTGAACACACGTGTATTTTCTGCATTTTGCAATGATATGGGCAGCGACTATGTAACACTTTTACAACATACAGAGTGCGCTTGTTATCAAGGGGCAAAGTATTGACATGTTTTTTTTAAATTGAGAGACAAGCTTTTAAGTAAAGTTTTCTTTTCTGACCATAATTTTCACTTGTCTGACCGCTTGCATGATGGTGAGTTTCTCATACGACTGGCCTATATGGGTGATGTTTTTTCTTGCCTGAATCATCTAAATCTAGGATTACAGGGACTCTCTGCAACTATATTCAATGTGAAGGACACAATTGAGGCTATGATTAAGAAGTTGGAGCTCTTCGCTGTCTGCATTATCAAGGACAACACACAGGTCTTTCCATTATTGTAGGATTTTTTGGATTTGTTATCCCTTTCATGCCCTGCCTCCAGTCCACTTACCGATATCTGAACAAGAGAGCCTCATCGAAATTGCAACAAGCGGTTCTGTGAAAATTGAATTGAATCAAAAGCCAATGCCAGATTTCTGGATTGGGCATCCTCAGTATCCTGCCTTGGCAAATCTAGCTTTTAAGACACTGTTGCCCTTTCCAACCACATACCTATGTGAGAGTGGATTCTCGGCCCTCACTAGCATGCAAACTAAATACAGGCACAGACTGTGTGTGGAAAATTATTTAAGACTGAGACTCTCCAATAAAACCCAACATTGCAGAGTTATGTGCATCCTTTCAAGCACACCCTTCTCTTTAACATATGGTGAGTTATTCACAATTTTCATTGAACAAATAAGGTTTTATATGTAAGATGTTTAAATAAAGAGCAAAATGATTGATTATTATTATATTATTACTTGTGCCCTGGTCCTATTAGAGCTCTTTGTCAGTTCCCACGAGCCGGGTTGTGACAAAAACTCACACTCATTCATATGTTTAATAAATGTATCGTATAGTGTGTGGCAGGCTTACAATAATGGAAATAAACAACATTGGAGAGTGTGCTGACCCTGGTGATAGAGGGGGTACGCAGCTGGAGGTTGAATGTTTGAAGGGGTATGGGACTATGAAAAGTTTGGGAACCACTGCTGTAGGGAACTCTTTATTATGCACATGAACTTATCCCAAAAATGTATATGCTGCTAGACATATTTCAGTTCAGAACCTTTACATCATGTCGTTTCTGTGAGCTATAGTGACTTTATTCTAACACGTTGTGGATGCTTTTAGGAGGAAATGTCTCAATTAAATTACATCCATAAGGCTTTATTGGCATGGGAAACATGTTTACATTGCCAAAGCAAGTGAAATATACAATAAAAAAAAGGGAAATAAACAATAAAAAATTAACAATCAGAAATTATCTCTCTCTGAATCTGCAGTCCACACTGACTTATTCCCTGCACGGCTGCACCTGCACCTTTTGTCCAACCTAAGCAAAGCATGGGCATTGTCGCCACCTATTGGAATAGCTCGTCAACTGTAATTAATTGCGCCTTTTCATTATATTTTTCTGATAATTTCAAGACAAGTAAAATGTATATTTTCTATTTTAGATAAATCAAACATAACTTCTATGGCGTAACTGCTTTGAGTTTCGTGTTATTCCCATATAATTGTGTAGCTTGGTCTCAGGCACATTGTGGACCGATTTTTGATGACGTCGCAGATCGTGAAGAGGACCCACGATCGACAGGAAAGCGTTTGTCCGCAAAAGTATCAACAAGTTGACGGTGTGACTGAAATTCATAATCTAGTTGATATCAGTTTAATCCTAACTGATACATCGGTAAATCATTTTCATACAATATCCGCACAATACAACATAGAAAACAAAATATATATCAATATGTTTTTTTTTAACGTCTTCCTCAATTTTGAAGATGGGCGCTTGTGGGTATACGGAGTGATTGAATGAAACAACTGCGAGTGCTAGGGTAGCTAACTCGAGCAAGCAAGCCTTGTTTTGCAAAGTTACATGGTCTATTTCGTTAAAATATTTTGTAATGGTGGGCCAACGTTACTGTTATTATTGCGGTTAGGTTGGACCTGGCTGGTTGCAACAACGACCGATGGGTTTGTGTAGAATCAACTTTACACAGTTGGCTAGGCTGGGCTCTACGTAGTAGCTAACTAGATAGCTAGCTAACTAGCAGCGGCACCCGTGTCTTTGAAATCGCCTTTGTTTGTAGTCTATGTTGTGTAGCTAGCTATCATCAACTGAGTTGACAATGTTTTTGCTTGCGGGTGTATAATGTGTCTGCAGTATCCACAATAACATCACTGTGCAATAGTTAGCTAGCTACCGCACTAAGTTAGCTATGTTATAACACATGTTTGCGGCAATGCAAAACATGTACTCCTCCTTTCTTCCTCAGAACCTGGTGTTGCTGTGGCCTCTTTGACCTGCACCTGAAGGTAGAGAAACAGACACTATGTTTCTGTATAACCTGACCCTGCAGCGTGCCACTGGCATCACCCACGCCATCCATGGAAACTTCTCAGGTACATAAACATTATTCTCTTGGGGTCTCATCCCTGAGTCTATATAACATGGATAATGTAACCTGTGATCTGGTATGGTTATCATTGTTGTCTTGCCTTGCAGGAACCAAGATGCAGGAGATAGTTGTTTCCAGGGGGAAGATAATTGAGCTGTTGCGTCCAGATGCCAACACAGGGAAGGTTCACACCCTGCTTACCATGGAGGTGTTTGGCATCATTCGCTCCCTCATGGCCTTCAGGCTGACAGGAGGAACTAAAGGTGTGTGTGTGTTATGAGATGTATGTATGTGTGTGTGTCAGCATGTACACTGGGGATTGATTTTTGCTGTAAATACAGTGCATTTAGAAAGTATTCAGACCCTTGGATTTTTCCCACGTTTTGTTACGTGACAGCATTATTCTAAAATTGATTAAATTGTTTTCCTCATCAATCTACACACAATACCTCATAATGACAAAGCGACAACAGGTTTTTAGAAATATTTGCTAATGTATTACAAATAAAAAACAAATGCCTTACTTGCATACTTATTCAGACCCTATACCATGAGACTTGAAGTTGAGCTCCGGTGCATCTTGTTTTCATTGATCTCCCTTGAGATGTTTCTAAAACTCGACTGGTCCACCTGTGGTAAATTCAATTGATTGGACATTATTTGGAAAGGCACACACCTGTCTATATAAGGTCCCACAGTTGACCGTGCATGTCAGAGGTCGAAGGAATTGTCTTAGAGCTCCGAGACAGGTTTGTGTCGGCACAGATCTGGGAAAGGGTACCAAAAAATGTCTGCAGCATTGAATGTCACCGAGAACACCGTGACCTCCATCATTCTTAAACGTAAGAAATTTGGAACACCAAGACTCCTTCTAGAGCTGGTTGCCTGGCCAAACTGAGCAATCGGGGGAGAAGGGCCTTGGTCAGGGAGGTGACCAAGAACCTGATGGTCATTCTGGCAGAGTTCCTCTGCGGAGATGGGAGACCCTTCCAGAAGAACAACCATCTCTGCAGCACTCCACCAATCGGGCCTTTGTGCTAGAGTGGCCATACGGAAGCCACTCCTCAGTAAAAGGCACATGACAGCCTGCTTTGAGTTTGTCTGAAGGCACCTAAAGACTCTCAGACCATGTGTAACAAGATTCTCTGGTCTGATGAAGCCAAGATTGAACTCTGGCCTGAATGCCAAGCGTCACGTCTGGAGGAAACCTGGCACCATCCCCACGGTGAAATTGCAGAGCGCCAAATACAAATTATATTATTGTACATATTTAACTTTCATGAAATCACAAGTGTAATACATCAAAATAAAGCTTAACTGGTTGTTAATCCAGCCTCCGTGTCAGATTTCAAAAAGGCTGTATGGTGAAAGCAAACCATGCGATTATCTGAGGACAGTGCTCAGCACACAACATTACATACAGTTACCAGCCAAGTAAATTAGTAACGAAAGTCAGAAATTGCAATAACATTAATCACTTACCTTTGATCTTCAATTGGTTGCACTCACAAGACAACCAGTTACACAATAATGTTCGATAAAGTCCCTCTTTATATCCAAAAATCTACATTTTGTTGGTGCGTTTTGTTCAGTAATCCAATGACTCAAATGCGGTCACAATGGGCAGACACAAATTCCAAATAGTATCCTTAAATTTTGTAGAAACATGTCAAACGATGTTTATAATCAATCCTCAGGTAGTTTTTAGCCTAGGTAATCGATAATATTTCAACCGGACAATGGCGTCGTCAATATAAAAGAAAAACAAGAAAGGCGCGATCTCGGTCGCGCAAAGGAAACGGCTCTGGGGACATCCCACTATCCACTCATTCAAATTTGTCATTCTCCCTCATTTTTCACAATAAAAGCCGGAAACAATGTCTAAAGACTGTTCACAACTAGCCATAGGGAACGGAAACTGGATCCTATCCCTTTAAATGGAGGATAGGCTTTCATTGGAAAAACAGCCATTTCAAAATAATGGCACTTCCTGGATGGATTTTCCTCTGGTTTTCGCCTGCCATTTCAGTTCTGTTATACTCAGACATTATTTTAACAGTTTTAGAAACTTTGGAGTGTTTTCTATCCAAATCTACTAGTTATATGCATATCCTAGCTTCTTGGCCTGAGTAGCAGGCAGTTTACTTTGGGCACGCGTTTCATCCGGAGGTGAAAATAGTGCCACCTACCCTAGTGAGGTTAAGTAAAGTGTTATTGAGCAATTCCTCAAGCAATACTTTTTCCAGGACTGTCTGAGTGGGGAGGGGAAAACTGTTATTGGCAGAGAGGTATGGAACTCTTTCTTATTGGTCTATTAACTATGCTGAACAAAAATATAAACGCAACATGTAAAATGGGCTGAAATAAAATAAATGTTCCATATGCACAAAGTTTATTTCTCAATGTTGTGCACAAATTTGTTTACATCCCTGTTAGTGAGCATTTCTCCTTTACCAAGATAATCCATTCACCTGGTTAAAAGATCATTACCCCGGCACTGGGGACAAACGTGATAACTCATGTTTCGGCATGATAATGCACAGTTCCTGGAAGCTGAAATTGTCCCAGTTCACACAGATACAAACCTGCTCCATGCTGAAGCTCTTCCACCAAAAAGGATATTTGAAAAGTTGAGTCTGTACTTAGCCTCTGCCCAGACTTTCAACAACATTGTCTTTCGTCATGATTCATCCAGTTGTAGCAATACATTTTCCCGCTATAGCTCAATGGTCGTTTTAGTCGGATTAAAATTATTATTATATCTTTTTTGGGGGCCAATAGTAGGCGATAACATCGTATATCGCAGTGTTTTATGGATACGTAATCACGATAGGACCAATGTTGACATCGCCCAATCCTAGTGTGAAGTAGATGCAAGTTTTATGTGTGTGGTTGAAAAGCTCTTATTTTAAATTTGAGACATTTGTGGTTTTGATACACAGACTATATTGTGGTGGGCAGTGACTCAGGCCGCATCGTGATCCTTGAGTATCACCCCTCCAAGAACATGTTCGAGAAGATCCACCAGGAGACCTTTGGCAAGAGTGGATGTCGTCGCATCGTCCCTGGACAGTTCCTCGCCGTCGACCCCAAGGGCAGAGCAGTCATGATAGGTAAAGAGCTCAGAGAACTGAGAGATATTCTGTTGTGGAGTTAGTTGGTAATGGTTTGAAAATTCAACAAAATTTCAAGTTGACAAATCCTTGGCTCGATGACAGAATGCCCTGTTGCAATGGACATGTTTTTTGTCTAGTTTGCTAATTACCTCTGTGTTTCCAGGTCTTGTAGTTTACTAATTACCCCTGTGTTTCCAGGTGCCATTGAGAAGCAGAAGCTGGTGTACATCCTGAACAGAGATGCAGCAGCGCGTCTCACCATCTCCTCTCCCCTGGAGGCTCACAAGGCCAACACGCTGGTCTACCATGTGGTAGGAGTTGATGTGGGCTTTGAAAACCCCATGTTTGCCTGTCTGGAGATGGACTATGAGGTGAGAGCCTAGCACTGACTGCTATGATTTGTGAATTTGCTCATGCGCTCTTGTTACGTACTAAAGAAATTGACCTAATCTATGTTTACACACAGGCCCAGATGTGCTTCCGTTTTATTTTCTATACACCCAAGTGCTATTGAATTGATGAGTCTTCATGTCTCTTCTCTGACAAACCACTGTAGGGAGCTTAAACACCTCTGATTCCAACACAATCCTGCTGCTTTGCTACTAAAGATGTCCTGTAAATCCTCATCCTGTCCTCTTCATTTCCACTGACTCACTGTGTGTGGCCTATGACCTCTCCCTCCTTCCAGGAAGCTGACAATGACCCCACTGGCGAGGCTGCAGCCAACACCCAGCAAACCCTGACCTTTTATGAGCTGGACCTGGGTCTGAACCACGTTGTGCGCAAGTACAGCGAGGCCCTGGAGGAGCACGGCAACTTCCTCATTACAGGTATTCTACACTGAACAATAATGTAAACGCAACATGCAGCAATTTTTTTTTACCGGCATTACAGTTCATATGTGACCGACCAGCTCGATTTCCAATATAGCGGGGGGGGGGGGGGGGATTACATTGCATATTAGAGACTCAGCGCTCGAAAATAGTATATCACACATTACAGTTGAGGAACAAGGGAAAGTCATTCTGGTTTGAAAGTTGATTAACTTGTAACCTCACTTTTGATAAAATGACCCTTGAATGTTTTGGTACACCTACTGGAGGGCTCTTTGTCTACTCCCATTCAGTATTGTTCACACCCTCTAAAGCTTTAGCCTCACCCATCTCTGTAAGGATTCACATATGAGGCTATGTACTAAACAACCAAAAATTTCAAAACTAAAGGCTGGTTTATACTACAGGTGTTTCTGTAAATTTAATCTGGAGTGCCAGAGTGTGCTCTGGGTGTTCGTAAACTCAGAGCGTTGTCAGTTTATCCGTTCATAAATTCAGAGCGTTTCGCTCACTGAGTGTTCAGAGCGCACACTGGACGCTCTGGCCGAGGAGTAGGGTTGATCCAAGCATTCTGACCAGTCAAGAACCCAAGCTAACTGGCTAATATTGACAAGTTTGCTAGCTACTTCCAGACAAAACTCTCTAGAAAGGCAGGAACCTAGGAAGAAACCTAGAGAGGAACCAGGCTCTGAGGGGTGGCCAGTCTTCTTCTGGCTGTGCCGGGAGGAGATTATAACAGTACATGGCCACGATGTTCAAATGTTCATAGATGACCAGCAGGGTCAAATAATAGTCCTGAGGCATGGTCCTAGGGCTGAGAGAGCGCTTAAATTCACACAGGACACCGGATAAGACTCCAGATATAACAGATCGCACTAGCCCCCCCCTCGACACAAACTATTGCAGCATAATTACAGGAGGCGTCGGGAGACACTGTGGCCCCGTCCGACTATAACCCCGGACAGGGCCAACCAGGCAGGATATAACCCTACCTACTTTGCCAAAGCAAATCCCCCACACCACTAGAGGGATATCTTCAACCACCAACTTACTACCCTGAGACAAGGCCGAGTATACCCCACGAAGATCTCCCCCACTGCATGAACCCGAGTGGGGTGCTAACCCGGACAGGAAGATCACGTCAGTGACTCAACCCACTCAAGTGACGCACCCCTACTAGGGACAGCATGGAAGAGCACTAGTAGCCAGTGAGCCCCCATAATAGGGTTAGAGGCAGAGAATCCCAGTGGAGAGAGGGGAACCGGCCAGACAGAGACAGAAAGGGCGGTTCGTCTTGTGTCTGACCTCAGATAATTTTCTGGTTTTCGTTATTTTGTCCATGCTCATTGCGGTATACACAGTGACACAAAACAGGAGATTGAGTCCTTTTATCTATTCAATCTGGTTCAATATGTGATTTTTATACTGCATGCACCTTCAACTCACAACAGGGGAGTTCAATTCCAAAGTAAATGATAATCACCTGCTTGAAATCGAAAATACTTCTAGACAGTGCCAATAATATTGTCTGGGCCATTTTAGGATTTCTTTCTGGAATTAGCTAAGATTTAGTAAATGATTCAGATTAGTTTGTCTTTGACAACTGCATACCGAAGATATACATATGTGGATACCAAAATATGTTTTAATTTCAACATTCTTCTGGAAGAAATTGTGCATTATTTGAAAAAAGTGCAAGGGTTCATTATATTTGGCCGACTGTATATAACAATTAAAGAACAACAGTAAAATAACAATAGCGAGACTATATACAGGGGGTACCGGTACAGAGTCAATGTGCGGAGGCACGGGTTAGTTGAGGTAATTGAGGTTATATGTACATGTAGGGCTCCCAAGTGGTCTAAGGCACTGCATCTCAGTACTAGAGGTAACACTACAGACACCCTGGTTTGATTGCAGGCTGTATCACAACTGGCCGAGATTGGGAGTCCCTTAGGGCGGCACACAATTGGCCCAGCCTCGTCTGGGTTTGGCCGTCATTGTAAATAAGAATTTGTTCTTAACTGACTTGCCTAGTTAAATAAAATGTGAGTGACTATGCATAGATAATGAACAGAGAAGCAGCAGCGTGAAAGAGGGGGAGGGAACAATGCAAATCGTCTGGATAGCCATTTGATTAGCTGTTCAGGAGTATTATGTCTTGGGGGTAGAAGCTGTTAAGAAGCCTTTGGACCTAGACTTAGTGCTCCGGTACAGCTTGCCGTGTGGTAGCAGAGAGAACAGTCTATGACTAGGGAGGCTGGTGTCTTTGACAATTTTTTGGGCCTTCCTCTGACACCGCCTGGTATAGAGGTCCTGGATGGCAGGAAGCTTGGCCCCATTGATGTACTGGGCCCTACTTACTACCTTCTGTAGTGCCTACTAGCAGTTGCTATACCAGTGATGCAACCAGTCAGGATGCTCTCGATGGTGCAGCTGTAGAACTTATTGAGGATCTGAGGACCCATGCCAAATCTTTTCAGTCTCCTGAGGGGAAATGGGCTTTGTCGTGCCCTCAGCAATAGGTCAGTTATTCTGCGCTTTGGCACACTCCAAGGTGAGTGCTCTGAAATCGTATTAGATAGCCAGAGCGAATTTACCAGCTACGTCTATCGACAGTTGTCGCAGTTACAACATTCTATTGAAATGCATACATGCATAGTGTTTTGACATGTAGCTAGCTTGCTAAACAATGAACCACGGTCCCAACTCATAACGTTACTACCCTGCAAGAATCTGCAGGGAGCTAACCAACCAGGTTCAATGTTAGATAGCTAACATTAGGCTAGAACTAGCAATGCAAAAGGCTCTGAGATACAAGTGATATTACTACTCAGATCATACATGTAAAGTTAGCGAGCCGGCCAGCTAACACTAGCTAGCTAACAGTACACTAACTTGACATGAAAACAACTTTCTGACTAAATTAGAAATGTATAATATCTGAAAATGTATCTAGTTAGACTCTTACTTGGATGGACACTTCTCCCTCTGTCATGGATGCCATGGTTGCCCTTATTTTGAAAATGTAATCAGGAGAAAGGTGTTTTATACGTCCGAATTCTGGGTG
Organism: Oncorhynchus nerka; assembly: GCF_034236695.1. Classification (NCBI taxonomy): domain Eukaryota; kingdom Metazoa; phylum Chordata; class Actinopteri; order Salmoniformes; family Salmonidae; genus Oncorhynchus; species Oncorhynchus nerka. The sequence goes on from NC_088404.1 coordinate 40,683,191, forward strand.
TTCTCGTTTCGACTTTGCAGTCAAATACCAGAATTTTCTCCATCTAATTAGCTATCATACTCTAATTCCACTGATTTCAATACTCGGTCCAATAGAAAGTGGAGAGCAACACTTACGCACTTCTACTACGTGATATCTTTCAAAAAATCCTTGTTAGAAAGGATTACCTACACATACTGACCAGCTCATGTTATAGACGGAAGCGTGCTACATGGCAGACCAATCCGAAATCATCTCTCGGCATGTCCAGTCCATTCATTATCTCAGCCATTCATGGTTAGTGGGAAGGTTGCTGATCTTCCATGGCTAAACCAACTAGGCTCATAATTTAACATTTTTATCCGTATTTACTGGTGGCATACAAGTTTGTTATTAAGGCACGTGAAAATTCACAGTAGGCATTTCTGCCAAAAAACGCATTTTGATAAATAATAAAAGTTAGTTTTCCTGTGAAGTAGTGTTGCGCGACATACACCTAGTTTCCTGAAACAAGTCACATGTATAAGGAAATCAGTCAATTGAAATGTTTTAATTGGCCGTGCGAAGTTGCTAGATATTGGTGGAAACTAACACGCTGTCGTACACGTAAATCCAGAGCATCCAAACATGCTCAATGGGTGACATGTCTGAGTATGCAGGCCATGGAAACACTGGGACATTTTCAGCAACCAGGAATTGTGTACAGAACCTTGCAACATGGGGCCGTGCATTATCATGCTGTGATGACAGCGGCTGAATTGCACGACATTGAGCCTGAGGGTCTTGTCACGGTATATCTGTGCATTCAAATTGCCATCGATAAAATGCAATTGTGTTTGTTGTCCGTAGCTTATGCCTGCCCATACCATAACCCCACCACCCCCATGGGGCACTCTGTTCACAACTTTGACATCAGCAAAACACTCGCCCGCATGATGCCATACATACTGTCCTGCCTTGTGCCTGGTACAGTTGAAACCAGGATTCATCTGTGAAGAGCACACTTCTTCAGCGTGCCAGTGGCCATTAAAGGTGAACATTAGCCCACTGCAGTGGATTACGACTTCGAAAGGTCCAGGTGATGACAACGAGCACGCAGATGAGCTTCCCAGAGAAGGTTTCTAACAGTTTCTATCAGCTGTCAAGGTGGCTGGTCTCAGACGATCCTGCAGATGAAGAAGCTGGATGTGGTGGTGCTGGGCTTGCATAGTTACACGTGGTCTGCGGTTATGAGGCCTGTTGGACATATACTGCCAAATTCTGTAAAACGACTTTAGAGGTGACTTATGGTAGAGAAATTAACTTATGGTTGAGAAATGATCTGGCAACCGCTCTGGTGGACATTCATGCAGTCAGCATGCCAATTGCACGCTCCCGCAACTTGAAACATCTGTGGCGTTGTGACAAAACTACATTTTAGTGGCCTTCAATTGTTCCCTGCATAAGGTGCACCTGTGTAATGATCATGCTGTTTAATCAGCTTCTTGATATGCCACACCTGTCAAGTGGATGGATTATCTTGGCAAAGGAGAAATGCTCACTAACAGGGATGGAAAACTAATTTGTGCACAATTTCTGGGATGTTTTATTTCTGCTCATGAAATCTGGGACCAACACTTTAGATGTTTCATTTATATTTTTGTTCAGTGCACATTATTTCCAGTAGATGGCAGTCAAAGCCAGGTTATGAGTTGTTTGCAGGCTGGATTATTATTATTTTATTTTTTAGGTGTAAACCTATTGTTTGATCATTACCCTTTCCCCCTCTCTTCTCCAGTTCCTGGAGGCTCTGATGGGCCCAGTGGAGTACTCATCTGTTCAGAGAATTACATCACCTACAAAAACTTTGGGGACCAGCCTGACATTCGCTGTCCCATCCCACGCAGGAGGGTGAGTTTCTGTTATGTTTTATAAACGCGAAAACGGATTTCAAATAACTTGGCTAACAAGACATGGTCATACATGTTAACAGTTTGAATGTTTGTGTGGATCACAATTGATTTGATACCATCTGCACTGTGCCCTCAATTCTTTTTTTCTTTTGCCTGAACACAGAATGACCTGGATGACCCTGAGCGGGGCATGATCTTCGTCTGCTCAGCCACCCACAAGACCAAGTCCATGTTCTTCTTCCTGGCCCAGACGGAGCAGGGTGACATTTTCAAGGTCACCCTGGAGACCGATGAGGAGATGGTGAGGCCAGCAGGGTGCAGTCTGAAACAGGAACTGGGGGGGGCAGAGGTGTTCATCTGAAATAGAACTGTGCTGTCGAGGTGATGAGTCTTCATGTCTCTTTCTCTGACAAAAACATGGAGAGAGCATAAACACCTCTGATCTCAGCATGCACACACACACTAACTCGGGTCAGTGTTCACATGATGGGATATTCTGTGATTCCTTCTATTTCAAATAAATGTTTGTTTCCCCCAGGTTACAGAGATCAGGATGAAGTACTTCGACACCATACCTGTAGCCACATCCATGTGCGTGCTGAAGACCGGCTTCTTATTTGTGTCCTCGGAGTTTGGTAACCAGTAAGTCATTCATTACACTGTAATACCTCACACATCCCATCTATGTCCATGCCTCTTGCTCTCTTGTGTTCATTGCCTTCTCTCTTCTCTCTCTCTGCTAGTTACCTGTACCAGATAGCCCATCTGGGAGATGACGATGAAGAGCCAGAGTTCTCCTCTGCCATGCCCCTGGAGGAGGGAGATACCTTCTTCTTCCAGCCACGCCCCCTCAAGAACCTGGTGCTGGTGGACGAGCAGGAGAACCTCTCCCCCATCATGTCCTGCCAGGTGTGTGTGTGAATCTCTTTGTGTTGTATGTTTGGTGTGCGTGCAACGGTTTTAGCTTTTGATTCCCATGGATTATGTAGTGGATGAACTTAGTGAGAACACCTTTCCCTCTGTTCCACTGAACTGAATTGTAACAGCTTTAGCTGGGGTAGATGTGTTTTCCCACTATTTATAGCACAATGAACCTGATTTTGACTTTACTTGAATGCGAGCTATTTGGAGTACAAAGATTCTTGTCTTTTTGATTTTTTTTTCAAAAAGTAGGATTCACATTAACCCGCTGTCCCCACACACACACACACAGATTCTTCTGAAGTCTTTCGGCAAGGTTTGAGGAGAAGGATGTTGTCCTGTTGAAGTGATGAGTTTCTGATGTCTCTTCTGGCTAAATATTGTTAGGTTCTAATTATCAGAGTAAGAACTCAACAGACACTATGAAAGCTTAGACCAAGTTTATTCTTCCCAAAGGATCGACCAGTTGAACCGACAAAGACATGATTACAATAGTGGTGGTATATGTATCCCACTGTGGGTGGAGTCTCCTCCTTGCTAAACATTGAATCTTTTTTTGCTAGGCAGGAAACTAAGTGATAGGGAAAAGGAACCGTTTATTACCCCTTAGAGACCTGTCCTCGACCCCCTTATCCACGCCTCTCCCCTTACCAATACTGCCACGTGACTGTTTTCCATGCTCTCAGCCCCTCCCAAGCTTAATTGCACCCACCATAACCCTTCCTCCTACAGACAACTCCTGGTGTAAATCCTGGGCTACGGCACCCCTCATGTCTCTATTAGAACTTATGATTCATAATAGTTAAAGCTCACAAATCCAAACCTATCAATGGAGAGTGTTTAACCACCTCTGATCTCAGCGTTAGAACGTGACACAGACACCACATGTGAGACTGCCTTGTTTACTTCTGGAGCTGTACTACTTGTTAAATTCTGTCCTCTGAGAATACATACGGATCTCTTACTCACCACTGGCTCCTTGTTCCACTCACCTCATCTGTTTCTCTCTCCCTGTGTAGATTGCTGACTTGGCTAATGAGGACACTCCTCAGCTGTATGTGGCCTGTGGCAGGGGACCCAAATCCACCCTCCGTGTCCTCAGACATGGACTGGAGGTATGTGTACTGCTATTCCACCTCCCATTGCACATTCCCATCCCAGAAAGTGCTCACACACATTCTCTCAGTGTGGCACATGCCACAGTATTATTTGAACAATGATGACATTTTAACAAAGTCATGCGGATACTCGCTCACATGCACACCGGAAACCAGAGTTGGGACAGAGTTTGGGTATTAAGTTTCTGGTGCTGTTGCTTTTCTCGCACACCAGCTCATGTTTGACGTGTTTAAGAAGCTGGATGAGATGAAATCATGTCTCTGATAAAGCACCGGAGAGAGTGTGTATACCTCTGATCTCAGCAAATCTCAACATGTTAATGCAGAGGTAACAGACTGGTAAATGCTTAGGTTAGATTACAATGAAAGTCTGATCATTGATTGTTCCCTCCAGGTATCAGAGATGGCTGTGTCTGAGCTGCCCGGTAACCCCAATGCTGTGTGGACTGTGCGCCGACACATTGAAGGTGCTTGTTCTTTTTATTTTATTTTTTATAAATACATCAATGTTTTTAACTAGTTGCAATTTATTTTCCCTTCTACCTCATTACAGTCCACTTCTGCAGTATTTGGTTGCAATTATTGTGTATGACATGGTTGTAAAGTGGCATTGTTTTAATCTTAATACTGTCAAGTCTCATGTTGTAGTCTGGCATCAGAGTGCATTCTGAGGAAAAGTCACTCAGCCAGACTATTCCCAGAAGTCATGTGATTTCAGAGATTTTTCCTGTCATGGTATAGTGCAGTGGCCTAGTTTCACTGCAGCTGCCTGGTAGATAGAGGCCTGGCTTCACTTTCACTCTGGCATTCATCCATTACACACAACACTTGGCTCATCCAACTGGTTAGCCTGCACAAGTCAGACATTGTAACTTCTACACACTGGGTTACAGACGTAGATTTCAAGATTGTGATGCCATGCTCTAGGTTAGTGAAAAACCAAAATAAGGGTATGAGATTGATTGATCTTCATGTACCAGATTGGGGCACATTCCTCTGAAGTCTCATGGCAGGGTTTGTTGTGCTGTTGAAGTGATGAGTTTGTCATGTCTCTTCTCTGACAGAAATATCAATGGAGAGAGTTTAAAACACCTGATCTCAGCATTATACATACTTTGTGAATAAATAAACTCAGAAAAAACAAATGTCCCCTTTTCAGGTCCCTGTCTTTCAAAGATAATTTGTAATAATCAAAATAACTTCACAGATCTTCATTGTAAAGGGTTTAAACACTGTTTCCCATGCTTGTTCAATGAATCATAAACAATTAATGAACATGCACCTGTGGAATGGTTGTTAACTTCTTATGGTATAGGGGACGCTTGCGTCCCACTTGGCCAAAAGCCAGGGAAATGCAGCGCGGCAAATTCAAATAAAATGATATAAAAATCAAACTTTCATTAAATCACATGTAAGATACTAAATTAAAGCTACACTCGTTGTGAATCCAGCCAACATGTCAGATTTTAAAAAGGCTTTCCCGCGAAAGCATAAGAAGCTATTATCTGATGATAGCACAACAGTAAACAAAGAGGGTAGCATATTTCAACCCTGCAGGCGCTACACAAAACGCAGAAATAAAATATAAAACATGCCTTACCTTTGATGAGATTCTTTTGTTGGCACTCCAATATGTCCATAAACATCACAATTGGTCCTTTTGTTCGATTAATTCCGTCCATATATATCCTAAATGTCCATTTATTTGGCGCGTTTGATCCAGAAAAAAACAGCTTCCCAAATTGCTACTACTTTTGTCACTACAAAATATTTCAAAAGTTGCCTGTAAACTTTGCCAAAACATTTCAAACTACTTTTGTAATACAACTTTAGGTATTTTTAAACGTTAATAATCGAACAAATTGAAGACGGGTGTATCTGTTTTCAATACAGGAAGACAACAAACCAAGCTACTGTTCGTCTTGCGCAACTCTCAACAGTGTTACGCAGTTCCTAGATGGCCGTACTTCTTCATTGCACAAATTAATAACCTCAACCAAATTCCAAAGACTGCTGACATCCAGTGGAAGCGGTAGGAACTGAAAACAAGTTCCTAAGAAATATCGTTTTCCAAGGAGAAATCACTGAACGGACAGACCTAAAAAAAAGAATCTGAACGGTTAGTCCTCGGGGTTTTGCCTGCTACATAAGTTATGTTATACTCCCAGACATGATTCAAACAGTTTTAGAAACTTCAGTGTTCTATCCAAATCTACTAATAATATACATATCTTATATTCTTGGCATGAGTAGCAGGAAGTTGAAATTGGGCACGCTATTTATCCAAAAGTGAAAATGCTGCCCCCTATACCTTAAGAAGTTAAGACACTAACAGCTTACAGACGGTAGGCAATTAAGGTCACAGTTATGAAAACTTAGGACACTAAAGAGGTCTTTCTATTGACTCTGGAAACCACCAAAAGAAAGATTCCCAGGGTCCCTGCTCGTCTGCGTGAATGTGCCTTAGGCATGCTGCAAGGAGGCATGAGGACTGCAGATGTGGCCAGGGCAATATGTCCATACTGAGAGACTCCTAAGACAGCGCTACAGGTAGACAGGACGGACCACGTGTAACAACACCTGCACAGGATCGGTACACCCGAGCATCACACCTGTGGGACAGGTACAGAATGGCAACAACAACTTCCTGGGGTTTGTAGATGACACCAGTGGGTTTGGCGACGAGTAACGCACAAAAACGGATAGCACTGTGATAGACTGCATCCAATTTGTTGAGTAGGGTATTGGAGGCCTCCATCATCACCTGTGGGACAGGTACAGAATGGCAACAACAACTTCCTGGGTTACACCAGGAACGCACAATCCCTCCATCAGTGCTCAGACTGTCCGCAATCGGCTGAGAGAGGCTGGACTAAGGGCTTGTAGGCCTGTTGTAAGGCAGGTCCTCACTAGACATCACCGGCAACAATGTCGCTTATGGGCACAAACCCACCGTCGCTGGACCAGACAGGACTGGCAAAAAGTGCTCTTCACTGACGAGTCGCGGTTTTGTCTCACCAGGGGTGATGGTCGGATTCACGTTTATCATTGAAGGAATAAGCGTTACACCGAGGCCTGTACTCTGGAGCGGGATCGAGGTGGAGGGTCCGTCATGGTCTGGGGCAGTGTGTCACAGCATCATCGGACTGAGCTTGTCATTGCAGGCAATCTCAACGCTGTGCGTTACAGGAAAGACATCCTCCTCCCTCGTGTGGTACCCTTCCTGCAGGCTCATCCTGACATGACCCTCCAGCATGACAATGCCACCAGCCATACTGCTCGTTCTGTGCGTGATTTCCTGCAAGACAGGAATGTCAGTGTTCTGTCATGGCCAGCGAAGAGCCCGGATCTCAATCCCATTGAGCACATCTGGGACCTGTTGGATCGGAGGGTGAGGGCTGGGGCAATTCCCCCCCAGAAATGTCCGGGAGGTGCCTTGGTGCAAGAACTGGCAAATCTGGTGCAGTCCATGAGGAGGAGATGCACTGCAGTACTTAATGCAGCTGGTGGCCACACCAGATACTGACTGTTACTTTTGATCCCCCCCACCCCTTTGTTCAGGGACACATCATTTCATTTACGTTTGTCACATATCTGTGGAACTTGTTCAGTTTATGTCTGTTGTTGAATCTTGTTATGTTCATACAAATATTTACACATGCTGAGTTTGCCGAAAATAAACACAGTTGACAGTGAGAGGACGTTTCTTTTTTTGTTGAGTTTAAATGTAGTTGATGATTTTGATGAATTGCTTCGTGTATCAGATTAACACTAACCATAGGTTTATTGAATATAAGGAAGGGTCCAGAAATCCCCTCCGTGTGAAATTCCTACTCATTGAAACACCTCTCCTCCTCCAGATGAGTTTGACGCGTACATCATCGTTTCCTTCGTCAACGCCACCCTGGTTCTGTCTATCGGTGAGACCGTAGAGGAAGTGACAGACTCTGGCTTCCTGGGGACCACCCCCACCCTCTCCTGCTCTCTGCTCGGGGAGGATGCTCTGGTGCAGGTCAGTCACCCACACTACACACGCCTCTCACAGAGGCCTGAACATGCACCTTCTGTTCCGGAGGGAATACAATGCTGATGGTGAAAGTGAAATGAAGATCAAGTGTATGACAGATTTAATGTTGCTGTTGAAGTGATGAGTCTTCATGTCTGTTCTCTGACATTACAATAGAGAGAGCTTGAACACTGATCTCAGCACTATTCACAAACATTAGACACCCTGGCCAGGCCCCTTCCCCAGCCCTGTGTAAACTGAATAACTCTATTGTACAGGTGTATCCTGATGGGATCCGTCACATCCGTGCTGATAAGCGTGTGAATGAGTGGAAGACTCCAGGGAAGAAGACCATTGTGCGCTGCGCAGTCAACCAGAGGCAGGTGGTTATCGCTCTGACCGGAGGAGAGCTGGTCTACTTTGAGATGGACCCTGTGAGTATACTTTCAACCCCTGGGTGTCTATTTTCTCAGCCAAGTTCGGTCTTTGAGTTTGACCCAGTTTCATCTGCTTTTTGCAAATATCCAGAAGTCTCTCCTGCTCAGTGTAAAGGTTATTTTTCTTCTGACAGTAAATGTTTATGATAACCTTCCCTCTGTCTCTCCCCCCAGTCTGGCCAGCTGAATGAGTACACAGAGAGGAAGGAGATGTCAGCTGACGTGGTGTGTATGAGCTTGGCCAATGTCCCCCCTGGCGAGCAGCGCTCCCGTTTCCTGGCAGTGGGGCTGGTGGACAACACCGTCCGCATCATCTCACTGGACCCCTCGGTACGACTCTCACCGTACTTTGCAGCCCGTGTGATCTGTTTGTCCATCTGTTTAGAATGGATCTGATTCATACTGACTGCTCTGCGAGTTGGTAACAAGCACCACATGTTCTTGGACAATTGCAAGGAAACTCTTCTAGAGCCCGTTTACTCTGCGCAAGTTCTTTCTTTTAAAAAAAAATTACAGCCAGGGTGAAAAAAACTAAGTTCAAATCCAAATAACACTGTGCCATTGTGGATATTTTTCTTTTTAACATGCGTTTATCTCTCAAAGCTGTGTTTGTAGCCACTAACCCCTCTGTGTTTGTGGTGTAGGACTGTCTCCAGCCCCTCAGTATGCAGGCCCTGCCTGCCCAGCCTGAGTCTCTGTGTATAGTGGAGATGGGAGGAGTGGAGAAGGAAGATGAGCTAGGAGTGAAGGGCACTGTCGGCTTCCTCTACCTCAACATCGGACTGCAGGTAAAATACACTATGACCAAAAGCTTGACGAACATCTCATTCCAAAATAATGGTCGTCATTAATATGGACTTGGTCCCCCTTTGCTGCTGTGACAGCCTCCACTCTTCTGAAAAGGCTTTCCACTAGATGTTGGAACATTGCTGTGTGGACTTGCTTCCAATTCATCCCAAAGGTGTCCGATGGGGTTGAGGTCAGGGGTCTGTGCAGGCCAGTCCCGTTCTTCCACACCAATCTTGACAAACCATTTCTGTATGGACAATGCATTGGTGCATAGTCATGCTGAAACAGTAAAGGGCTCGTCAGAACAGAAATTACAAGAGTATGTTATAATGCTGTTATTGCATCAAATGGGTGTTTTATGGAACAGAATAAGGGGTTGTTAGAATGCTCATCTGTGTGTTCTACTGAGGATGGCCCTCTGGGAGATTTACAATGCCTTTGGGTGATACTGCATTCCAGAGCATGAGTTAATGTTTCTGTACTGGGGTACCAGGGGGAGATGACTCCGGTGCCAGACCCTGGTCTCTACACAATGAGATACTTATAATTCACAGCAGACAGTATCTTTCATACTAATCTTAACCTTATGACCATTCCATAAATCTGTTTGTCATGTAGCCTGAAAGGGGTGAATCTTGGCAATAAAAGACCTTTGTGTTTTTGACTCGGGGCTCTGAATTGATTCGTTGACCAGCCATTATTAACGTGGAGCACTCAATCGATTCACTTTATATGTGTGTGTTTTATTGACCTGCTCCCTTATTAACAAGTTAGTAAAGATTTAGTTGAAGTATGACTCTGACCTCTTGTGATAAGTTTGTTTCTCCTCATTTGATAGTAAAGAAATTAACCACCACAGGCCTTCCCCAAACTTGCAACGGTCCAGTTCTGTGAGCCTGTGTGGCCTACAAGTCAGCGGCTGAGCGGTTGTTTGTCCTAGATGTTTCCACTTCACAATAACAGTACAGTTGTTCCAGGGCAGAAATATCACAAACTGACTGGAAAGGTGGCATCCTATAACGTTGCCACGTTGAAAGTCACTGAGCTTTTCACTAAAGCCATTATACTGCCAATGTTTGTCTATGGCTGTGTGCTCGACTTTATACACCTGTCAGCAACAGGCCAAGCCGAATCCACGCATTTGAAGGGGTGTCCACATACTTTTGTCTGTATATCGTGTATATGTCCTCTGTGTTGAGGAAGCGTTTGAGTAGAGGGATATTGTGGTGCTGTTGAAGTGATGAGTTTTCTCATGTCTCTTTTCTGACAAATAATGGAGAGAGTTTAAAACACCTCTGATCTCAGCATACAGTATATATATACACACCTACACTATCTGTTAGTGCCTGTTTACTTCTGTCACTGTATTACTTGATATTTTGTGCTCTGTTGGAAGACATACTAGAGCTTTTATTTGTGATTTGTTAACATGTCTGTCTTTCCTCAGAATGGTGTGTTGCTCAGGACCGTGCTGGACCCAGTGACTGGAGACCTGTCTGATACTCGTACTCGGTACTTGGGGTCGCGACCTGTGAAGCTCTTCCGCGTCAGGATGCAGGGACAGGAAGCTGTAAGTGAAATCCTATTAGTTGGTGTGTTTTTGCAGCTTTATGGAGCTGAAACATAACATTGAGGCTGTGTGTATTTGTATCCTCTCTGACCTCTCCATCTCCTTCAGGTGTTGGCCATGTCGAGTCGCTCCTGGCTGAGTTATTCCTACCAGTCCCGATTCCATCTGACGCCCCTGTCCTATGAGACGCTGGAATATGCCTCTGGCTTCGCCTCTGAACAGTGTCCAGAGGGCATTGTGGCAATCTCTACCAACACCCTGAGGTGTGTACACACACACACAAAACACAGAGAGAACTAAAGTAAACACATCTGCACTGAGTGTACAAAACATTAGGAACACCTGCTCTTTCCATTACATAAACTGACCAGGTGAATCCAGGTGAACGCTATGATCCCTTATTGATGTCACTTGTTAAATCCACTTCAATCAGTGTAGATGAGGGGGAGGATGAGGAGACAGGTCAAAGAAGGATATTTAAGCCTTGAGACAATTGATACATGGATTGTGTGTGTGTGTGTGTGTGTGTGTCATTCAGAGGGTGAATGGGCAAGACAAAATATTTAAGTGCCTTTGAATGGGTTATGGTAGTGGGTGCCAGGTGCACTGGTTTGTGTCAAATGGTTTACCTCCCAAAGGACATCCAGCCAACTTGACAGTGGAAAGCATTGGAATCAACCAGCATCCCTGTGGAACGCTTTTGCCTCCTTGTAACAATTTACAATTGTTTTTTTTATAGCACTTTTCTAAAACCCGAAGAGGATTAATTGAAGGCAGGGTTTGAGGCGAGGGGTGTTATGCTGTTGATGTGATGAGTTTCTCATGTCTCTTTGACAGAATAATGGAGAGAGCATTAAACATCTCTGATGAATTGAGGCTGTTCTGAGGGCCAAAATTAGGGCAACTCAATATTAGGAAGGTATCCTTAATATTTTGTGTACACTCAGTGTCGATTGAGAAATGTCTTTGACAAGGCTTGAAGGTAGAGCAGTTATGCTGTTGAAGTGATGAGTCTTCATGTCTCTTCTCTGACAAACCAATGGAGAGAGTGTAAACATCTCTGATCTCAGCATATACACAGATCACATCTCATTTTCTCTCATTCACCCTCAACCATCCTCATTTTCAATTATAACACTGATATTTAACTTACGAGGGTCATGTTCCATTTACTTTTTGAAATATTATTTCTGTTCCCATTATGGCTGAGTTGTGGCATGGCACACCTGTTACGTGGTACACATCTTCTGACACTGCCTTTGTCTCCCTCTTAGGATTCTGGCCTTGGAGAAGCTGGGTGCCGTGTTCAACCAGGTGGCCTTCCCCCTGCAGTACACACCTCGCAAGTTTGTCATTCACCCAGAGACAAACAACCTGATACTCATAGAGACTGATCACAATGCCTACACAGAGGCCACCAAGGCCCAGCGCAAGCAGCAGATGGCAGAGGTATGGTTCTGTTCTGACTGAGAGGGCTGAGGTTACGTGTTGTACACCCAGGCCGTGTAGATTGTGTGGGCTGATATTATGAAAGTGTAGATATAAGATAGGCAAAACTTCAATATAAATAATTTACAATTGTTTTTTTATAGCACTTTTCTAAAAACCCAAAGAGGATTAATTGAAGGCAGGGTTTGAGGCGAGGGGTGTTATGCTGTTGATGTGATGAGTTTCTCATGTCTCTTCTCTGACAGAATAATGGAGAGAGCATTAAACATCTCTGATCTCAGCATATATACAGAGATTACACACAGTGTAGATTGACATGTGGAATTAGACTAATACTTTGCTTACACTTATGTAGATATCTCTCACACCCTTCTCCCTTCCTTTCTTTCTCTCTGTTTGTAACTGATGCCACCACTTCTGTGTTGTTCCCTTCTATAGGAGATGGTTGAGGCAGCTGGTGAGGATGAGAGGGAGCTGGCAGCAGAGATGGCTGCTGCCTTCCTCAATGAGAACCTGCCAGAGGCCATCTTTGGGGCGCCCAAGGCCGGGTCTGGCCAGTGGGCCTCTCTGGTGCGTCTGGTCAACCCCATCCAGGGAACCACTCTGGACCTTGTCCAACTGGAGCAGAATGAGGCTGCCTTTAGGTGAGGACAGGATGGATGAATGGGAAAGAGCTCCCCGTCTTGTAGTCCTAAAAAATGAAATGAATGAATTCTGGTTCGTTCAGCCATTCCTATGGGGGGAAAATGGGGTTTTGGGATAAACGCCAAAATAAGGTCAGATCTTATATGTTTTGTTCTATGCGATAATGTTATGGCCCTATAAAATCCGCGCTGCAAAAAAAACAGCCGGAATCACAGAATCCTGACATTTAAACAGAATTCAACAACATACATTTTTTTATTGAAGTTAATAGGAAATCAACTTATGAGAAAATTAATTAATTAGCCCAAGTTAAACATAAGACATGAGGAAAATGCATCATGAACCATATACGAGTAAAGTCATATTGTATTTAAAAAAAAAATAATGTTTTTACAAACATCTGTGATGGATGCAGTCAAATAATTTGTTTGTTTGACATGGTGGGATCTTTTGTGTTTAAAAAAAATCATTATGCGGGAAATGGCAGTGGAACGCCTTTATGTGCAATGTTAAGGATGTAATAACCATATCAAAGTACATTTGGAGTCATGCGATGATATGTTGTGTGGTCCTCCCACTACCACTCGGGAAACCATGCAGTTTATTAGGCTACAAATGAATTAAGTTATGAACTTCACAGAGTGGTGAAAGTGCACAGTGTCGAGCTTGATGCTTCTTTCCAAAAAATATCGAGGGTCTTATTCTGGTGACATGATGATCAATGCTTGGCTGCAGTTTGACAAAAAAAAAATGTTCTTGCTCCTATCCCCGGTAATCTACTTTTGGTATTTTATTAGGATCCCCATTAGCTGTTGCAAAAGCAGCAGCTACTCTTCCTGGAGTCCACATGAAACATGACACATAATACAGAACATTAATAGACAACAGCTCAAGGACAGAACTACATCAAAAATAAATAAAAGGCACACGTAGCCTACATATCAATACCAATACATACACAAACTATCTAGGTCAAATAGGGGAGAGGCGTTGTGCCGTGAGGTGTTGCTTTATCTGTTTTCTGAAACCAGGTTTGCTGTTCAATTGAGCAATATCAGATGGAACGGAGTTCCATACAATAATGGCTCTATAATACTGTACGCTTTCTTGAATTTGTTCTGGATTTGGTGATGGTGAAAAGACCCCTGGTGGCATGCCTGGTGGGGTAAGTGTATGTGTCCGAGCTGTGTGTAAGTTGTCTATGTAAACAATTTGGGATTTAACACATTGTTTCTTATAAAAAGAAGATGCAGTCAGTCTTTCCTCATCTCTTAGCCAAGAGAGACTGGCATGCCTAGAATTTATATCCGCCTTCAGATTATGAAGAGCAAGACGTGCCGCTCTGTTCTGGGCCAGCTGTAGCTTAAACTTCTTCGGGTTCGGTCTCCCTTCCACGGGACTGTTGAGCTAATGTAGGCTAATGCGATTAGCATGTGGTTGTAAGTAACACGAAAACTTCCCAGGACATATCTTATATTGGCAGAAAGCTTAAATTCTATTTAATCTAACTGCACTGTCCAATTTACAGTAGCTATTACAGTGGAAGAATAGCATGCTATTGTTTGGAGAGTGCACAATTTTGAACATGAAAAGTTATTAATAAACAAATTAGACACATTTGGGCAGTCTTGATACAGAAATGCAATGGTTCATTGGGTCAGTCTAAAACTTTGCACATACACTGCTACCATCTAGTGGCCAAAATCTAAGCTGCACCTGGGCTGGAATAATACATTTTGTCCTTTCTCTTGCATTTCAAAGATGATGGTACAAAAAAATACAAAAGAACGGTTTTCTTCCTTTGTATTATCTTTTACCAGATCTACTGTGTGTTATTCTCCTACATTCCTTTCAAATTTCCACAAACTTTAAAGTGTTTCCTTTCAAATGGTACCAATAATATGCATATCCTTGCTTCTGGGCCTGAGCTACAGGCAGTTAGATTTGGGTATGTCATTTTAGGGAACATTTTAAATAAAAAATTAAATAAAAGGGTTTTAACTAGATCTTTCCTTGCAGCACTCGACCACACGACTGGACAATAATCAAGATATGAATAACCTCGTCATGTAGACTAGACAACCCGCACAACCTACCTGCACTGTGTCTGCCAGCTGTTGGCTTGAGCGTAGGTGCCAAGACCAGAGTGGCACATTTTCTATTTAACTGACAAAAATGCGATGAATAAGCATTGAACATTAGATTTTTATTCGGTACATGAAAACTTAAGAGAAATTATGTTTTGTGGGCACTACGTCATCACACACTGATTTGTATCCACAAGAAGTCCATTTGGCGGAAATGCGGATTCTATAATATTTGCATGAAAATCACCAATTGGATGGAAACCTAGCTACTGATTCATATTTTCCTGGAACTTCCTGAAGCAGCACAGGAATGCCTGTCTCTGTGTGCTGCTGGTAGATGGAAATAATTTCCCAAAAACCTTATCAATTTAATGTTAACTACAAAATAACAATGTATTTATGTATGCCTACCTGACAGAATGTGTATTTGCATCAATCAAGTGGCAATTTATTTAGAAAACTCTGCAATCACATGAGCGCTACAGAAACACTGCTAACCAAACAATGTTTCTGGCTACACTTGCATTAAAGGATAACTGCACCCACATTTCTAAATTTCTTAGATTTTCCCAGACCACCAAAGTGGACTCCTGATGTGGTTAAAGCATTGTTGTGGACTTAACATCCAATTGAGTTGTTTTTCGATTAAACAGGTGTGATTTTGAGAGCAAAAACCCGGGGAGAAACAGAAACCCGGAAAAGCCAAATCGGGGAAAAAAACAACAAACAGGATCAGGCAAAAAAATAACTGATTTTATAATGCCCTATAATATCAGTCAGATTACGTGACCTTTATGAATTATGAAGCCATTGTGCTTTATGTGCTTGTTTTGATTTACATAAATGTTTCAAAATGTACAAGTGACGTTTGCTGATGAAGATCTTATAGAACAAAATGTATAACATCTCCTAAGCCTGTGTTTAACACAAACCTTATTTTTGGTGTTTGTCCCCCAAAAAATGAAGTTCTCCATAGGCTTTGGTCATCAAGCCATAGCGGAGTTAGCCTGCGTTAGACGTTATTGCTCTCTGTAGGGTCACTAGGGAGATGTTATTATTGGCTCTGCTGGTTTTCCTGTTCAAATGACCAGCTCTTATGAAATTACACAGAGAAAATCTTAACTGTCATTTAAGGCAGGGTTTGAGGAGAGTGAAGTTGTGCTATTGAAGTGATGAATCTTCATGTCTCTTCTTGATTTAGTAATAATGGAGAGTGCTTTAAACACCTAATCTTAGCATTTAACACAGTTCACACGCAAAAGGTAGAGATTGAAACAGGGAATAATACTTATCCCTTCCCGCTCTCCTACTTTGCCTTTGTGTTCTGTCCCTACAGTGTGACTGTTTGTCGGTTTGCCAGCGGAGGTGATGACTGGTATGTGCTGGTGGGGGTGGCCCGGGACATGATCCTTAACCCCCGCTCTGTGGGAGGCGGTTTTATCTACACCTATCGACTGGGAGGGGGAGGGGACAAACTGGAGTTTATGCACAAGGTGAGTGAGTGACAGAGGATATGACTAATCCAGTGGTTTCCTGGTCTTGTTGACCACAGCTATGTGCACAGGAATTCCCCGGCTGTTATTTCTGAATGGTCATAATTGCCATTTGAGAGTCAGAGTACTCTTTCTTGTTTCCACCCCTCCCCTTTACCCAACTCCCTGAGGGACAATGGTGACTTTGTTGACGCATTCTGACTTTCTGTCCCTTTTCCAGTCTCAGCGGGTCTTATCAGTATTTTATGCTTTACATTTTTTGTTTAACCATTTAACCAGGCAAGTCAACAAGGAACAAATTCTTGTTCAAAAGGGTGTGATTTTGAGAGCAAACCCCTGAAAAAAAATGGAGGGAAGGGGAAACCTGGAAAAACAAAACCGAGAGAACTGAATTTGGGGGGGGGGAACGGAATCGGGCAAAAAATAAAACATATTTTAAAAGGCCTTATAATATGCAACTTAACATTACCTTTTTGAATTATGAAGCCTTTGTCACGTGCCAAGCACAAGGCCTGTGATACATTTCTATCCTGCCTTCGTAATGATTTGGGTTGTCAATTAATGTTGGCCCGCTTCCATGGCCTGCCAGAACAGCTTCAATGCGCCTTGGCATAGATTCTACAAGTGGACCTAAATCATGCCAGGAAAAAGCAACCCCACACCTTAACATATACTTTGTATCCCTCGTTTACTGAAGTGTTTCCTTTGATTTGGCAGTTGCCGGTATGTCTATATTCGGGTAGGCCGCAGTTTGGGCAGCATGAGTGTCAAATATACAGGTTGTCGTGTTGTGGCCATAGACACATAATCCAAAAGGGTTTTGTAACCTCTTACACTGGAAATGTGATTGTTAAATTGATGGAAACAATAGCAATGGATGCCAGTCCTGTCTTGAAAGGAACTGACATCTAGGGTTGCAAATGGTCTGACATTTTCAATGGGATGTTAAGCCCTGGAATTTGGGGGATTTTGCTTAAATTCATCAAAAGTTAGCTTATAACAGTGAACCTATTTTGTGGGATACACATAAGGCAAGGTCTTGTGGCATATGTTGGTTCAACTATCCCCAATGCAATGGAATTGCAACCCTCTGCATGCACAGTGCATTCTCCCATCACATGTACAGCTGAATCTCAAGATCTTGCACACTAATGAGATACTATTGAGCCCACACTACTACACTGTCTGAGCCAAGTACTACATGTTTTCTGGTAAGTTTTGATTGCAATACTGGGTGGGGTGAATATATTTTATAACTTACATGCTTTTTTGTTAACTACTAAATAATAGCCTACAGCAAAGTGTTTAAATCATTTCTAACTTGTTAACCATTTTTGCTGGTTAGTTTTTGCAACCATATGCTGCTTGAGTCTGCTAACTGAGGAGTGTTAATTCACCTGGTTCCATGTTTCGTTTAAAAAATGTATCTTACAAAGGAGTTGTTCAATCTAACTGCTTAACTATTTGTCTGTACATGGAATTGTTTTTGGGGTTTTCTAATCTTTACAGGAAAATGCCACGGGCACTATCTGATGTGTGGAGACATTTCACTGCAGCTAATGTAGAAGGAAAAACTGTATATTTGCAAATACTGTGCCAAATAATATGTGAAGAATGCAGCAAAGATGCAGAATCAAATGGCCAAGTACATACATTTCCCTCAGCGCTCACAACAAGCAACCTCTGACAAAAGTCCCTCTACTTCTATTCGAGGTGAAAATGATAAATCAGACAACTTGTCGATAACAACATCTCATGGTACTCCTGGAATTTTTTTGACTCGATGGAGGAATGTAGTCAGGGAAATGATTAATGTCTTGCTCGAGCTGTGTATGTATGCATCTGGTTCAACTCTGATTTTCACAGCCAATGTCTATTGGAAGAGATTTCTGAATGTTCTTCGCCCAGCATACACCCCTCCAACCAGACATGCTTTATCTACTCATTTGCTGGATGCGGAGTACAACAGAGTTGAAGCAAATCATAGAGAAAGCAGACTATTGCAATCATCTCTGATGTGTGGTAGAATGTTCGTGGGCAAGGAATAATGAACTACATCATCTCCACCCCTCAACCAGTATTCTACAAGAGTACAGACACGGGACAACCGACACATCGGTCTCTACATTGCAGAAGAGCTGAAGGCAGTCATCAATGACCTTGGTCCACAGAAGGTATTTGCACTGGTGACAAACAATGCTATGAACATGAAGGCTGCTTGGTCTAAAGTGGAGGAGTCCTACCCTCATGTCACACCCATTGGCTGTGCTGCTCATGCATTGAATCTGCTACTCAAGGACATCATGGCACTACAAGTGAGCCAAGGAAATGGTTAGGTATGTGAAGTTATAGCAGCAATCTACCTCACCAAGCAAAGTGAGAAGAATAAGAGCTCCACATTGAAGCTGCACAGCAACACCCTTTGGGGTGGTGTTGTCATCATGTTTGACAATCTCATGAAGGGGAAGGAGTCTCAAAGAAATGGCATTATCACAGTCTGCCGATATGCACAGCCATCAAGAGGATCTCCTGGATAATGTATTTTGGGAGAGAGTGGTAAGCAGCATGAAACCAATAGCAGTAGCCATTGCACGGATTGAGGGAGACAATGCTATCCTGTCAGATGTTCAGGCTCTGCTTGCAGATGTAAGAGAAGTAATCCGTACTGCCCTGCCCACTTCACTGTTGTTCCAAGCAGAGGAGTTCTGAAATGCGTCAAAAGTGTGAAGCCTTCTGCCTGAAGCCTATACACGCCGCAGCGTACATGTCGGACCCAAAGTATGCTGGCAAGAGCATCCTGTTTGGTGCAGAGATCAACAAGGCGTATGGTGTCATCATTACCATGTCTCGCCACCTTGGCCTGGATAAGGGAAAGGTTCTTGGCAGTCTGGCAAAGTACACTTTCAAGCAAGGGCTTTGGGATGGAGATGCAATATTGCAGTCATGCCAACATATCTCATCAGCCACTTTGTGGATCTGATGCTCTTTCCCCTATTGCCTCCATCATCCTCCAATTCCCACCAACATCAGCCTCCTCAGAGCGCAACTGGTCCTTGTTTGGAAACACATACACCAAGGCACGCAACAGGCTGACCAATACAAGGGTTGAGAAATTGGTGACCATCTGTGCAAATGTGAGGCTTTTTGAGGCTCAACAACAAGCCATTCTCAACTAGGTTGGAAAGTGACAGTGAAGATGAGGCCTCAGAGTCTGATGTTCAAGCGGAGGGCATTGAGGAGGTCCAGGGAGAAGACATGGAAGCCTGAGAGGAAGACAACCACAGCTTTAATTTCTAGACTATAATTTTACAGATGTATGTTGAAAATGTTTTTAGGAGATGCGATGGATCATTCAATATTCCCTTTTGTTATTCGGTGAAATCATCCCATGTGAAGTCAACTCATTTAATTCAAGTTCAAGTCGTAACTAAATAGTTTTTAAAATTTCTATTGGAAGGATTTAATCATTTGTAATTATGTCTACTTATGATAAGGTAAAATGTTTGTTTCTGTCCCCATATGATATGGTAAATATAGCCAATGCAAAAAAACATTTAAATTGTATTAATATTCATTTGCGTATATTTCCGTGAATTACCATATATTCCCATTTAATTCAGACGGAAAGTTTCCACCTCTGAGTATTCCCCAAGATAGCAGTAGGGTTGCACATATATCTATGGATTATATTTCTAATGTTGGTTGCGGCTGTCGGTTTATCCTTGTGCAAATTTTAAAAATACAATCTTGGGAAAAACGTACAGTTGAAAGCAAATGCCTACTGCTGAAAATAGAAGACTTATCCGTCTGTAGAACCAATGAAATTTTCTTTTAGCTAACCACAGCACCGTTTTACAAAGTACGTCATCTTGAGATAGGCTGTTGCCACGACTAGCGCTTCGGCCATCACCGTGAGTAGCCTATGGCGTCATCATTAGGTGAGTGTGTGCCACCTGAAATTGTATTTAGTAGCCTACTGTAGCCTATGATGTATATATATACATACATACATACATACATACAGTGGGGCAAAAACGTATTTAGTCAGCCACCAATTGTGCAAGTTCTCCCACTTAAAAAGATGAGGCCTGTAATTTTCATTATAGCTACACTTAAACTATGACAGACAAAATGAGAAAGAAATTCCAGAAAATCACATTGTAGGATTTTAATTAATTTATGTGCAAATTATGGTGGAAAATAAGTATTTGGTCACCTACAAACGAGCAAGATTTCTGGCTCTCACAGACCTGTAACTTCTTATTTAAGAGGCTCCTCTGTCCTCCACTCGTTACCTGTATTAATGGCACCTGCGTGAACTTGCTATCAGTATAAAAGACACCTGTCCATAATGTCAAACAGTCACACTCCAAACTCCACTATGGCCAAGACCAAAGAGCTGCCAAAAACACCAGAAACAAAATTGTAGACCTGCACCAGGCTGGGAAGACTGAATCTGCAATAGGTAAGCAGCTTGGTTTGAAGAAATCAACTGTGGGAGCAATTATCAGGAAATGGAAGACATACAAGACCACTGATAATCTCCCTCGATCTGGGGCTCCACGCAAGATCTCACCCCGTGGGGTCAAAATGATCACAAGAACGGTGAGCAAAAATCCCAGAACCACACGGGGGGACCTAGTGAATGACCTGCAGAGAGCTGGGACCAAAGTAACAAAGCCTACCATCAGTAACACACTACGCCGCCAGGGACTCAAATCCTGCAGTTCCAGACGTGTCCCCCTGCTTAAGCCAGTACATGTCCAGGCCCGTCTGAAGTTTGCTAGAGAGCATTTGAATGATCCAGAAGAAGATTGGGAGAATGTCAGATGAAACCAAAATATAACTTTTTGGTAAAAACTCAACCGTTCATTTTTGGAGGACAAAGAATGCTGAGTTGCATCCAAAGAACACCATACCTACTGTGAAGCATGGGGGTGGAAACATCATGCATTGGGGCTGTTTTTCTGCAAAGGGACCAGGACGACTGATCCGTGTAAAGGAAAGAATGAATTGGGGCCATGTATCGTGAGATTTTGAGTGAAAACCTCCTTCCATCAGCAAGGGCATTGAAGATGAAACGTGGCTGGGTCTTTCAGCATGACAATGTTCCCAAACACACCGCCCG
The DNA here is from genome assembly GCF_034236695.1 of Oncorhynchus nerka. NCBI lineage: Eukaryota > Metazoa > Chordata > Actinopteri > Salmoniformes > Salmonidae > Oncorhynchus > Oncorhynchus nerka. Next base: position 40,704,705 of record NC_088404.1, read on the forward strand.
GGCAAGGAAGGAGTGGCTTCGTAAGAAGCATTTCAAGGTCCTGGAGTGGCCTAGCCAGTCTCCAGATCTCAACCCCATAGAAAATCTTTGGAGGGAGTTTAAAGTCTGTGTTGCCCAGCAACAGCCCCAAAACATCACTGCTCTAGAGGAGATCTGAATGGAGGAATGGGCCAACATACCATCAACGGTGTGTGAACCTTGTGAAGACTTACAGAAAACGTTTGACCTCTGTCATTGCCAACAAAGGGTATATAACAAAGTATTGAGAAACTTTTGTTTATTGACCAAATACTTATTTTCCACCATAATTTGCAAATAAATTCATTAAAAATCCTACAATTTGATTTTCTGTATACTTTTTTTCTCATTTTCTCTGTCATAGTTGAAGTGTACCTATGATGAAAATTACAGGCCTCATATGTTTTAAGTGGGAGAACTTGCACAATTGGTGGCTGACTAAATACTTTTTTGCCCCACTGTAGATATATATTTCTTCATAATATCGTACAAGCTGTGTGTCGCTTTATTGGTCTGGGCTGTTTGAATTCAAGACCAGATTGATCGCAGTTTGTCAGTCGGAGTAGCCAGCCGTTTGGTCATTTGTGTGGTATTAAAAAAAAGATAAAGCTAATGTCTTCTGTCATGGAAAGGACGTAGAATTACGTAAAAATCAGTTTTTAAAGGGCTGAAATTTGTCAGGTCCTGCTAAATTATGTTACCCATGTGTGGAAATCCGAAATAATAATCTGCTCAACTGTAGCCTACATTAAATGTAATCTAGTTACTAGATAAAGGATTTACAAGCAGGTATAAATTGACAGCTGAGTCATCTATTTTATGAAACTACAGCCGGATGCGCTGCTATTGTGTGTCCCGGAGGGAAATTGTACAGACCCATACCACAGTCCTCGCTGGGCTATTAAAAGTTTGCTGCCTGGCTTCTATTTTTAAAGCTTGACAACGAATTTCAAAAAAACAAAACCTGCAACAAAACACCATGCGGAGGAGAAACAAGCCTATTACAGCAACATTTGAGCAGTAGCATAGGCTGGCTACTCAACTATAAGACATTTGAAGTGCACCATACAGCAATGCTGATTTCAACCGCACCGGTGATTCATGCAGTGCAAAACAAATATTAATGTTACAACAACTTATCTATGTTTTTGTTATTTGTAGTTAATACTTTTTTTTGCAGCATATTATGCACATTTGCAAGCATAGCAGCAAAGGCTGGACCAATATTATTGATCTATTTTGTGTTTATGTTTAATGCTATGTACATCAAGGGCCATATGATTTCTATTAAAACTACGAATTCGTGTTTACCACAGACATTATTTTCGGGATGGTCATAATTGCCCTTTGAGAGTCAGAGTACCATCATTCTTAACCCCCCCCCCTCCTTTACCCAACTCCCTGAGGGACAATGGTGACTCTGTTGGAGCCGGCTGCCCTTTTCCAGTCTGTGGGTCTTATAAGTATTCTAGAGTCTATTAAGGAATTCATATTTACGGTGTTGGCCAGGCAAGAGGCAAAATGTTGTGCTAAATAGAGGATACTTAAAATGGCCTTATACATAAGAATGTTTGCGCCTGCGTTTTGCTAGTGATGTCCACCCGACAACACTGTTGATCACAATGGTGAGTTGGACATTTCTGATTGTTGACAAAACGAAAGGCTGCATGATACAGAGTTAAGAGCCTTCAGTGTAGAGCAACACAGAGAGAAAAGTACAACAAATCACCTATTTTCTGTCTGGAAGGAAAAAACAGCTTTGTGCCGGTAATAAAACCCAATACGCAGCTTGAGTTCCCTGACAAGGTTCTCTAGATGGGTGGTGAAGCTCAACTTCTCATCCACCCAAACTCAAAGAAATGTGTATGCTTTGACATGCTCTACAGAATGTCCTTTCAGGGTAGTATGTTACTGACCTTTACGATCAGTTGTTGACATGGTAAAGGAATGTTGTTTTGACAGACTCCAGTGGAGGACGTTCCTCTGGCAATCGCTCCGTTCCAGGGCCGTGTGCTGGTGGGCGTTGGCAAACTGCTGCGCATCTATGACCTGGGCAAGAAGAAGCTGCTCCGGAAGTGTGAGAACAAGGTGAGATGGGAGCTTGACGTTACAAACACACACAAGGATGTATAAAAAACTATTGACTCTACTGTGTAAACACAAGACCAGACGGCAGTGTGGTAAGTGGCTGGTTAGGAAGGCAAACAAGCTCTCAGACCAGGAAGTGTCAAAGGGTCAGATTGATGCTCCTGCGACTGTCTTTTGTAATTGCACCACTTTACTTTCTCTGTTGTTACAAAGTGGGATTCAAATCGATATAATTGTAATTTTTTTGTCAGCGATCTAGACAAAATACTCTGTCAAAGTGCTCTCAATTCACTTGTATTTATCTATGTTTTTATCGATTGTAGGGCTGTAGCCACAGAATTCTCGTAGTTTTCAACCATCAATCACAACATTTTCAGCTGACAAAATACAGCCAATGGTGCACATGCCGCCTCTCGTCACAGCTGCTTCAACAAACTGCGTCAATCACTCCCACACAGCTAGCAAGCTAGCACTCGTCATGGAAATGGGGATGGCTGGATGTAAATTTGGACCAATCCCTGTCAACCCATACATTAAAACATGGCTATGAAGCTCTACTTTGTAACCTGCTATGTTTATTTTATTTTTTTCTCTGATTTAAAAATTCATTGATGTAGCCAAAATATAAAAGGGCTGTCGCAAAGAGTTGAAATTGCTTAGCACGGCACTTGTTTTACATTTGCAATCATGTCGTGTACAGTTTATAACTTAAAATATTTGTGTTTTTAGACATCGGTAACAACTGCCATATTAATGTTTTTTTAATTATTTATGACATTGACATTTAGTGAATTTATTTATGTCCATTTATGATGATATTTGATGTTTCTGAATATTAATTGTTCTAAACATGCTTTGAGTAGTGCAAATTAATTGTAAGTTGTTTTAATGGGCTTTCTTCATTCTGATTGCTTTATACTTTTCAACTAAACTTCACTGTCAGTTTTTATCCTATTATTTTAGGTTGACGTAGTCTTATTTGTAGAACATTGAATATAAATCCTCCTTTGTAACCACAAACCCTGGTACTCGACCAGTGGTTACCATTTGCATAGTTAATTAATTCCAACATGAACTTCAAGAAATGTAATCAATTCATTTCCTGCAGTAGTTTATCATGTATACAGTCACATTTCTTTTGTCTTAGTACGCCTCTTATTTATTTGAGATTAATCATTCTATTTGACCTCTATTAAATTTCAGTTTTTACTTTCGCAACATGACGGCAGTATGCCGTTTTCTAGGGGTCTCTACTCCCGAAGTTGTTGACTTGTTCTTGCAAGTTTGCTAGTCGTTCTCAGCTGAAGAGCAGTTTCTTACTGCTGATTTAAAATTGATGATTGCTATATATTCTTTGAATCATTAGTGAATTATTTAATGGAACAAATCATATATCCACAGCATTGTTTGGATAGATACCGGTATATAGTAAAATACAATTTGCCACCCAGCCTAGTTTAAGACTGAACTAAAATACTTCAGGTTCAGGTCTCAAAGGAATCAAGTTAACCACTGTAGAATTGTTAGCGATCTAAGTGCAGTAATCATGTTCGGGAGTAGATTGATTTGTAAGAATCACCTTCCAAAATCAAATATAAAAGGCCACAGTATCATCCATCCATTGTACCAAAGGACAATTTACCACTGTCCACCTCTTGTTTAGGTTCCAGACCTTCCAAATTAAATCCATATGGCAGTCCATTGAGGACAAAGGTGTTCAGTTGATGTCATCTGTCTCGTTTGCAGCATGTGCCCAACCTGGTGACTGGTATCCACACCATCGGTCAGCGGGTCATAGTGACTGATGTACAGGAGAGTCTGTTCTGGGTGCGCTACAAGCGTAACGAGAATCAGCTGATCATCTTCGCTGACGACACCCACCCTCGCTGGGTCACCACTGCCTGCCTGCTGGACTACGACACCATGGCTTCAGCCGACAAATTTGGCAACATCAGCATTGTATGTGGTCGCTCTTTATTGTTCCTTTCTGTCAAAGGTGTTGGGTATTATATTGGATACTACCTTTTCTCTAAAAGGGAGTGTTTGCCAGACTCGTCATACTAACAGTTTTATCCAATTTATGATATTTCAATGATGCCACAAACATCTTGAAGGCTTTTACACTTACATTTTTTACCCCCTCAGGTGCGCCTTCCCCCTAACACCAGTGACGATGTGGATGAGGACCCAACTGGGAACAAAGCATTGTGGGATAGAGGTCTGCTGAACGGAGCTTCTCAGAAGGTACAGGCTTTCTGCTCTTCTATCACAGCTCTATAGAGACTTGTTGTCGGTCTCTCGCTCTGGATCACTGTTTGTCTTGGTGATGTTGTGGTTTGCCTCATCCGAGGCCAGACCTGCTCTCCAAGTCTTGGCAGCTCTCCAAGCCAATTTGCTGTTAAATATACTGTTTTCCTTTTAGCTGTTTATTGGAAGCTTTTAAGAGCTAGAAGATGTTTAGATAGTCAGTGGGAAATTCCCTCTGCTTGGATTTATTGTGGGCAATTGGTAAAAAGGGTGCATATAAGCAATGTTTTCTGGGTGTGTGTCATGGGTGAGAATTGTTCTGTAATGCCCTGTCTGGGCCTGACCCTGTACCATGTCTGTTCCCCGTGTCAGGCTGAAGTGATCATGAACTACCACATTGGGGAGACGGTGCTGTCACTGCAGAAGACCACACTGATCCCCGGAGGCTCGGAATCTCTGGTCTACACAACTCTGTCTGGAGGCATCGGCATCCTGGTGCCCTTCACTTCCCACGAGGTACCTCACTCACACACACACACACACACACATAGTGTTTTCAGAAAGTATTCATACCGCTTGACTTATTCCACATTTTGTTGTTACAGCCTGAATTCAAAATTGATACAATACAATACCAATCTACACACAACACCCCATAATGTTTCAGTGAAAATATGTTTTGAGAAAGTTTTGCAAATTTATTGATAATGAAATACCAAAATCGAATTGACATAAGTTATTTGCACCCCTCCAAATTCAGCGTGTGTGCATCCAATTTCCATCATTACAACTTGTTTGGATTCCACCTGTGGCCAATTCAATTGTTTGGACATGATTTAGAAACAGTCCTGTCTATAGAAGGATCCATAGACAGTGCATGTCAGCGCAGAAACTATTAGGTTAAAGGAACTGTCCGTACATCTCCTAGATAGAATTGTGATGAGTCATACAGTGCATTCGGAAAGTATTCAGACCCTTTGACTTTTCCCACATTTTGTTACGTTTTAGCTTTATTCTAAAATTGATTAAATTAATTTCCCTCATCAATCTACACACAATACCCCATAATGACAAAGCGAAAATAGGTTTTTAGAAATGTTTGCTAATGTATTAGAAATAAATAACAAATGCTTTACTTGCATACTTATTCAGACCCTTTGCTATGAGACTCTAAATTGGGCTCAGGTGTATCCTGTTTTCATTGATCATCCTTGAGATGTTTCTAAAACTTGACTGGTCCACCTGTGTTAAATTCAATTGATTGGACATTGTTTGGAAAGGCACACGCCTGTCTATACAAGGTCTCACAGTTGACCGTGCATGTCAAAGCAAAAACCAAGCCATGAGGTTGAAGGAATTGTCGTAGAGCTCAGAGACGACAGGTTTGTGTCTAGGCACAGATCTGGGAAAGGGTACCAAAAAATGTCTACAGCATTGAAGGTCCCCAAGATCACCGTGGCCTCCATCACTCTTAAATGGAAGAAGTTTGGAACCAGCAAGACTCTTCCTATAGCTGGTCGTCCAGCCAAACTGAGCAATCGGGGGAGAAGGGCCTTGGTCAGGGAGGTGACCAAGAACCTGATGGTCACTCTGACAGAGTTCCTCTGTTGAGATGTGAGAACCTTCCAGAAGGTCAACCATCATCTCTGCAGCACTCCACCAATCAGGCCTTTATGATAGTGGTCAGGCGGAAGCTACTCCTCAGTAAAAAGCACATGACAGCCCGCTTAGAGTTTGCCAAAAGGCACCTAAAGAAACTCAGACCATGTGTAACAAGATTCTCTGGTCTGATGAAACCAAGATTGAACTCTGTCCCGAATGCCAAACGTCACGTCTGAAGGAAACCTGGCACCATCCCCACGGTGAAGCATGGTGATGGCAGCATCATGCTGTGGGGGTGTTTTTCAGCCGCAGGGATTGGGAGACTAGTCAGGATCAAGGGAAATATGAATGGCGCAAAGTACAGAGAGATCCTTGATGAAAACCTCCAGAGTGCTCAGGACCTCGGACTGGGGCGAAGGTACACCTTCCAACGGGACAATAACCCTAAGTGCACAGCCAAGACAATGCTGGAGTGGCTTCGGGACAAGTCTCTGAATGTTCTTGCGTGGCAAAAGATTCTGTGGTCTAATGAGACAAAAATGTAGCTCTTTGGCCTGAATGCAAAGCGCTTTGTCTGGCAGATCATCACTTGTTTAACACCATCCCTACTGTAGGGCATGGTGGTGGCAGCATCATGCTATGGGGATGCTTTTCAGCGTCAGGGACTGGGAGACTGGTAAGAAACAATAAATGGAGCCAAATACAAATGCTTGATGTGAACCTGCTTCATAGTGCAAACTACTGTAGACTGGCGTGAAGATTTACATTCCAGCAGGAGAATGGCCCCAAGCATACAGCCAAAGCAATGCTGGAATGGCTTCAGAACAAGAATGTGAAAGTCGTTGTGTGGCCCCAGCCAAAGCCCAGACTTGAATCCCATTGAAAATCTGTGGACCAACTTTAAGATTGCTGTTCAAATTGGAAATCCACATGAGAAAGGTTGCAGACTCTGCGTGTAGCATATTATCTGCAAATTCAGGAGGGTAAAGTCAGTAGGAGCGGGACGAGGATGGTCAAATTACTTTTTTTTCTTCTGGTTATCTGGAAGATGTATCTCTAGTAATTTGTGTCTTTCATTAAACAGTGCACTTAAAGCATCAGACAAGCTCAATGCATATATAGTTGATATGATTAAAACACACTAGGTGTGTCTACAGTGCATTCGGAAAGTATTCAGACCCCTCAACTTTTCCCACCTTTTTTTTACACTACACCCTTATTCTCAAATAGATTACATTAATTGTTTTCCTCATCAATCTACACACAATACCCCATAATGACAAAGCAAAAACAGGTTTTTAAAAAATGTTTGCAAATGTATAAAAAATACATTTACATAAGTATTCAGAGCCTTTGCTATGAGACTCAATTGAGCTCAGGTGCATCCTGATTCCATTGATCATCCTTGAGATGTTTCTACAACTTGATTGGAGTCCACCTGTGGTAAATTCAATTGATTGGACATGATTGGAAAGGCATACAACTGTCTATGTGACCGACTGCCTCGATTCGGGCTTATGTAGCAAAATTTGAAATTAGTTTTTTTACATTGGATAAAAGTAGAGATTCAGAGCTAGACAATTGTATATTATACACTGCAGTTGAAGAACAATGGTTAAGTAATTCTGCGTTGAAAGTTGATTAACTTGTAACCCCACTTTTGAGAAAATGGTCGTTGAACGTTTTGGTACACCTACTGGAGAGCTCTTCTTTGACTACACCCATTCAGCCTTTTTCACACCCTTTTTAGCCATAGCACCACCCATTTCTTTATGGATTCATGTGAGGCCATTTGCTAAACCGAAATATTAGTTTAGTTAACAAACGAAGATTTCAAGACTAAAATTGGTAAAAGTAGTAGCTTACAACAAAGAAACTCCAGGTAAAAATACACTATCTAGTCATTGGCCTATTTGCTAATCTGACTCTGATGCATGTCATTGTTCTTCACATTAATGTCTCTAGTAAACCCACACTATATAAATAAAAAGTTGATATGTCACATGCACAGAATACATGTGTAAACAGTACAGTGAAATGGTTTCTTGTAAATAAGAATTTGTTATAACTGACTTGCCTATTTAAATAAAGGTTAAATAAAACTTTTTTATAGCATTAGTAGCAATTCAAAAATAGTGTCAAGATAAAAATATTTTATAAATATTTTGTTTAGACATGTAGCTAGCTAGCTAGCTAGCTAGCTAAACAAGGAACCGGCATTATCCCCATTCTTACTACTATCATCCAATACAAACATAGTCATAGCTGTAGTATGAATCTGCAGGTAGCTAAAGCTAACCAACCAGGTTCAATGTTAGATAGCTAACTTTAGGCTATAACAAAGAATGCAAATGGATTTCTGATTCGAATGAATCAACAAAGATTATACATTTAACATTACATAGCGAGCGAGCAAGCTAGCGTTCGCTAGCTAGTTAACAGTACGCTTTTAACTTGAAATGAAAACAACTTTCTGCCAAAATTAGAAACGTGTAATACCTGAAAATGTAGCTAGATTCTTACCAGTATACATGGATGAATGCTTCACGGCAGACTGGGACCATTTAACTCTGTTTTGTTTGTAGCAACATCTTATTTGGCCAGCGTTGTCAAGTCATTCCGGTTCACACTGACCGTGTGCAGAAAGTAGCAAATAACTATATCCAACTGATCTGTCAATAACGCCTGCTAAATTCAGGGCATCAATGTTGTTGAGAAAAGTAGCTAAATGTTTGTATTTCTCAATGGCTATCAACACATACTGGGCAGCTCATGTTATAAACAGAAGCAGGCTACATGGCAGACCAATCCAAACTCATCTCCCGGCATGTCCAGCCCACCCATTATCTTAGCCAATCATGACTAGTGGGAAGGTTCCTGTCTTCTTCCGTGGCTAAAATAGGCTCGTAATTTAACCATTTTATTTGTATTTAAGGATGGGATACAAGTTTAATATTAAGGCACATGGAAGTTCATATGTTCCAGAAGGAATTTCTGCCAAAGAATTCATTTTGATTAAAAAAAATGGCCTGGCACCATCCACCATGACCTGGCTGCGTCATGCTGTGGGGATGTTTTTTAGCGACAGGGTTTGGGAGACTAGTCAGGATCAAGGGAAAGATGAACAGAGCCAAGTACAGAGAGATCCTTGATGAAAACCAGCTCCAGAGCGCTCAGGACCTCAGACTGGGGCTAAGGTTCACCTTCCAACAGGACAACGACCCTAAGCACACAGCCAAGACAATACAGGCGTGGCTTCGGGACAAGGCTCTGAATGTCCCAGCCAGAGCCCGGACTAACATCTCTAGAGAGACATGCAAATAGCTGTGCAACAACACTCCCCATCCAACCTGACAGAGCTTGAGAGGATCTGCAGAGAAGAATGGGAAAACTCCAAATACAGGTGTGCCAAGCTTGTAGCGTCATACCCAAGAAGACATGACTGTAATCGCTGCTAAAAGTGCTTCAACAAAGTACTGAGTAAAGAGTCTGAATACTTATGTAAATGTGATATTTCCATTTTTTTTATTTTATTAAATGTGCTAACCTTTCTAAAAACCTGTTAATGTTTTGTCATTATGGTGTATTATGTGTAGATTGATGAAAAAAACAAAATGTGGAAAAGGTCAAGGTGTCTGAAAACTTTCTGAATGCATGGAAAAATAAATGTTTTTACAATTTCAAAATTGATTGGTCAAAATATTTTTGGGGGTCTGGACAGCATTAATTGATGTCGATAATTAATCTATGGTGTTCCTCTCTGTCTTCAGGATCATGACTTCTTCCAGCACTTAGAGATGCATATGCGCTCAGAGTTCCCCCCTCTGTGTGGCAGGGACCACCTCAGCTTCCGCTCCTACTACTTCCCTGTAAAGGTGGGTACTACCTGATTAGGTTGCATTACTATTCCCCTAGGATGGTGGGGCAAAGAAAGCCACAATTTATACTCCCAGCGATGTAGAGGGAATATGTCCAAAGGACACCACTGTTAACAAATGGCATCTGATACCAAATATTTTGGGTGAAAAGTTATGCCAGGAACCAACTGCATGTGGTTCCTGACATACATTTGGCTGGATCAGTATCATTAGTGTAATTATTATGGATCCCCATTAGTTCCTGCCAAGGAAGCAGCTATTCTTCCTGGGGTTTATTATAGATCCCCATTAGTTCATGCCAAGGCGGCAGCTACTCTTCCTGGGGTTTATTACAGATCCCCATTAGTTCATACTCTTCCTGGGGTTTATTATAGATCCCCATTAGTTCATGCCAAGGCGGCAGCTTCCTTCCTGGGGTTTATTACAGATCCCCATTAGTTCATGCCAAGGCGGCAGCTACTCTTCCTGGGGTTTATTACAGATCCCCATTAGTTCATGCCAAGGCGGCAGCTACTCTTCCTGGGGTTTATTACAGATCCCCATTAGTTCATGCCAAGGCGGCAGCTACTCTTCCTGGGGTTTATTACAGATCCCCATTAGTTCATGCCAAGGCGGCAGCTTCTTTTCCTGGGGTCCAGCAAAATTAAGGCAGTTATACATTTTAAAAACATGACAATACATTCATAACAGATTATGTGTGTGCCCTCAGGCCCCTACTCTACTACCACATATCTGTAACGTGTGTGTATAGTGCGTGTGTTATCGTGTGTTTGTATGCATGTGTCTTTGTTTGTGTTGCTTCACAGTCCCTGCTGTTCCATGAGGTGTATTTAAAAATAAAAATAAATCAAATTGTACTGCTTGTATGAGTTACTTGATGCCATGTAGTCATGGCTCTATGTACTACTGTGCGCCTCCCATAGTCTGTTCTGGACTTGGGGACTGTAGACATGCTGTGAATTATTAACAGATTGCATGCGGTCTCTGAACATGATTGCGGAAATCGGAAGCCTTGTTCTTTGGCCATCCAGACAGTCTCTTACCTACTGTGTCTGACCCCCTCTCCTGTCTGTTTGTGCAGAATGTGATAGATGGAGATCTGTGTGAGCAGTTCAACTCCATGGACCCCCACAAGCAGAAGAGTGTTGCTGAGGAGCTGGACCGTACTCCCCCTGAGGTCTCAAAGAAACTGGAGGACATCCGCACACGCTATGCCTTCTAGAACCCTCCTGTACTGTACATACACACACACAAATACACTCACTATGTTAACATGAGGAGTTGAGAGCTTTCTTGGTTTCCTGCCGAGATGTCGACAAAACATAGTTTCCTTGCCTCTTCACAATCTATGAACACTCTGAATCGATCTTTAGGCCCTGTTTTCTTTATTAGGCCTATAAAATGTCACAAATTGTGGTGAATGGTGGTAACAGTCTATGGTGAATATTTACCCCAAGGGTTTCACTCACAGGATGTCATTTAAACCTAGACGGATTCTGTGGAATGTATCATGTGTGTAGCATCAGTGCTTTATTCTCATACAGGAGCAGTCGCTGGGTTTTCAACCGTGAGAAGCACGGCCTAGTAAACCCTTTGATAGAATTAGCTCAACTGTTTTTGCATTGTGTGATTTGTTTAAACGATCCATTTGAAGTATTTTTCTGTAACTGCTACAAATGGATTTTGTTTTCTGTATCGATTTGAATCCTAAAAGTCAGTGTCCAGCAGCTGTTTATTTAGTGCTTAAAAAGTATGTTCCTTTGGACAAATTGTCCATATCTATTACACAGGATGACAGGATTGTGTAAAAATAGCGAAGGAATACTCGCACTGTAGGAGAGCGAAACCATTCCGTATTAGTCATGAGAAAACAGGCAGGCAAATTTGTAAATAAAGTGTTGTTTTTTATCTCTTGTAATGCCTTGTCACATTGTCTGTTATAATTATGTGGGAGAGGCAAAGGAGCAGTGAGTTTTAACAATATCAGCATAGTTTACTGTTTAATTGGATTACAAAGCCAGCTCTGATTTTGGCTTTCATTTTACAATAGGTCTTCTGTGTCTTGTTTTTCAGTCTGCTCTCATGGATGGAATTTTTCACTGAAATGGTGAAACTGCTATAATATCCTCAAGGATCATAGCCTTTCTTTTTTTTTTCGCCTAAAATGACAAACCCAAATCTAACAGCCTGTTGCTCAGGACCTGAAGCAATGTTATGCATGTTCTTAATACCATTTGAAAGGAAACACTTTGAAGTTTGTGGAAATGTGAAATTCATGTAGGAGAATATAACACATTAGATCTGGTAAAAGATGATACAAACAAAACCTTTATTTTTTTCTTCATCTTTGAAATAAAATACAAAGGACAGACTTTCAGATAGGAGTCTAGGTGTAATTTATATTATGGCCACCAGATGGCAGCCGTGTGTATACAAAGTTTCAGACTGATCCAGTGAAGAATTACATTACACAATATTTTGTATCAAGTCTGCCAGGAGTTTGCCAAAATATGCGGAATTGGTCAATTGATACATTTGCAAGTGCATAACTATAGAGAACATACAAAAATGCTTTGGTAATAAAACATTACAGTTTACACACTCCCAGGAATGTCACTCATAATGGATAATTTGCTTATACACCGACTTTCACACATCTAGATGTCTGGGCCGGGTGGGTGTGGAGCCAGAGACAGCAGTGGGGTCAAACTGTAGACCCCAATTCCTATATTTGAACATAAATATTTTATCAACCAAAACATTGCTACATTTTATCTCTGGGACCTTCAGGATGACAATTCAGAGGAAGATTACTGAATGTAAGTGCATTATTTACCTTCAGAGGTGAATGTATCAAACCAGTTGCTGTGATAAGTTTTTATTGTTGTGCACGCTCGTCAAACAATAGCATGGTATTTTTTTAAACTGTAATAGTTACTGTTAATTGGACACTGCAGTTAGATTGACAAGAATTTAAGCTTTCTGCCTATAAAATACATGTTTGTCCTGGAAAGTTGGCTGTTGTATGCAACAACATTCTAGTCACATTGGCATTCGTCAGCAACAACCGTCCCGTTTAGGGACACCCATCCTGTAGAGGATGAGGCTTAGCCAATCATATATGCAGATGTTGATTGTAAGATAAATCTATTATGTATGAATGAACCATATCTATGTCCCTTCCTTTGAGATTATTTGCACTCTGGGAGATTGAATGCCAAAGAAAACATAAGGAAACTGGTTCTGCGAGTCAATCTGTTCTGTTGGCTCTTAACTGTGCTAGTTATTTTTTTTTTTGCATTGTTTGGAACTTATTTTGTACATAATGTTTCTGCTACCGTCTCTTATAACCGAAAAGAGCTTCTGGACATCAGAACAGCAATTACTCACCTCGAATGGGACAAATCATTTTTCTTTAATGAGTCGGATGGGAAGGATATACTCCAAACATCCAAACAGGCCCTCATCCCCGTCATTAGCTGGAGAAAGAAACAGATTTCACGGAAAGAGATTGGGGTGCCTTGTGAGGATCAAGCGACGAGTGGCTAATCTGCCTTTGCCATCAGTACTGTTAGCTAGCGTTAAATTGCTGGAAAATAAATGGAACAAACTGAAAGCATGTATATCCTACCAATGGGACATTAATAACTGTAATACCTTATGTTTCACAGAGTCGTGGCTGAACTACGACATTAATAACATACAGCCGGCGGGTTATACACTATCGGCGGGTTGTACACTATCGGCAGGATAGAACAGTAGTCTCTGGTAAGACACAGGGCGGGGGCCTATGTATTTTTGTAAACAGCTGGTGCACGATATCTAAGGAAGTCTAGAGGTTTTGTTCGCCTGAGGTAGAGTATCTAATGATAAGCTGTAGACCACACTATCTACCTAGTGAGTTCATCTGTATTTTTCATAGCTGTACATACCACCATAGAACGATGCTGGCACTAAAACCGAACACTACCGTTCAAAAGTTTGGGGTCACTTAGAAATGTCCTTGTTTTCCATGAAAACATACATGAAATGAGTTGCAAAATGAATATAAAATATAGTCAAGATGTTGACAAGGTTATATATAATGGGTTTTAATTTAAATAAGCCATGTTTGAAGGACATAATTTTGTCAAATAATCCTCCATTTGCAGCAATTACGGCCTTGCAAACCTTTGGCATTCTAGTTGTCAATTTGTTGAGGTAATCTGAAGAGATTTCACCCCATGCTTCCTGAAGCACCTCCCACAAATTGGATTGGCTTGATGGGCACTTACGTACCATACGGTCAAGCTGCTCCCACAACAGCTCAATAGGGTTGAGATCCGGTGACTGTGTTGGCCACTCCATTATAGACAGAATACCAGCTGACTGCTTCTTCTCTAAACAGTTCTTGCATAGTTTGGAGTTGTGCTTTGGGTCATTGTCCTGTTGTAGGAGGAAATTGGCTCCAATTAAGCGCCATCCACAGGGTATGGCAATGAGTTGCAAAATGAAGTGATAGCCTTCGTTCTTCCAGATCCCTTTTACCCTGTACAAATCTCCCACTTTACCAATACCAAAGCACCCCCAGACCATCACATTGCCTCCACCATGCTTGACACATGGCGTAAAGCACTCCTCCAGCATCTTTTCATTTTTTCTCTGTCTCAAGTATGTTCTTCTTTGTGATCCAAACACCTCAAACTTCGATTCGTCTGTCCATAACACTTTTTTTCAATCTTCCTCTTTCCATTGTCTGTGTTCTTTTGCCCATCTTAGTCTTTTATTTTTATTGGCCAGTCTGAGATATGGCTTTTTCTTTGCAACTCTGCCTAGAAGGCCAGCATCCCGGAGTCGCCTCTTCACTGTTGACGTTGAGACTGATGTTTTGCGGGTACTATTTAATTTAATGAAGCTGCCAGTTGAGGACTTGTGAGGCATCTGTTTCTCAAACTAAACACTCTAATGTACTTGTCCTCTTGCTCAGTTGTGCACCGGGGCCTCCCACTCCTCTTTCTATTCTGGTTAGAGCCAGTTTGCGCTTTTCTGTGAAGGGAGTTGTACACAGCGTTGTACACAACATTGTCTTGGTAATTTCTCGCTTGGAATAGCCTTCATTTCTCAGAACAAGAATAGACTGAGTTTCAGAAGAAAGATCTTTGTTTATAGCCATTTTGAGCCTGTAAACGAACCCACAAATGCTGATGCTAATCTAAAGAAGGCCAGTTTTATTGCTTCTTTAATCAGTATAACAGTTTTCAGCTGTGCTAACATAATTGCAAAAGTTTTTTTTAACCATCAATTAGCCTTTTAAATGATAAACTTGGATTAGCTAACACAACGTGCCATTGGAACACTGGAGTGATGGTTGCTGATAATGGGCCTGTACACCTATGTAGATATTACATTAAAAATCACTCATTTCCAGCTACAATAGTCTTTTACAACATTAACCATGTCTACACTGTGTTTCAATTTTAGTTTTCATTGATAAGCAATTTTGGTGCATTACTAATCGGTAGTAAGACAAATTAGTCAATGTTGTGACGGTATTTGGACATTTAACATGTATCTTGATCATTCAAGTTAAGACAACTGATATTGAAATGGATTTAGCAGAGGGTTATTTTGAGTCACTGCCTCTTCCTCTACTTTTAATTTTCAACGTGTCATTCAACAGCAGAACATAATACCATTGTGCCATTCTCGAGGTTGGTGTTGTGCCATTCTCGAGGTTGGTGTTGTGCCATTCTTGAGGTTGGTGAGATTGCTGGGAATATAGGTAGTTAGGCATAGTGCAGAGAGATGTTTGTAAACTAAATGTGGTATCTTTCAGTGAGGTTGTTTGTGCATATTTGTGTGATCAGTGTTGCACCCCAGTGTATGTTTGTTATTATGGCTTGAAGAGGTGCTTATTCTTTGGAATGTGTTTGTCATTCACCACAGTTTGACTCAAGACTTAACCAGTTGCCATGTTAATGTAGCTTCTCAAAATGATGGTGAAACATCCTTTCTGCTGGCCAGAGATAGACTCTCAATTAAAGACCTATTTTCAAATTGCATGCATATTTACATATAAATGTCTACTTAGTAATCTGTCTGACATTTATTTACTTCAATGAAATAGTTTTCTAAAGAAACTTCAGTAAATTTCATTGACCTCTTTACTGCATCTGTTTTATGCAAACGTCTTGGTGTTGTAACTGCAAGCAGGAATTAACATGTTAGCAGACTAGAATATTGAGCACCGGGGTCGTTCACCCCGCCCCTTGTTTGAGTAAGAATGCTGAGGATGTATATTCCCTTCATTGGAGAATCATTGGTCTCCATCTTCTGGGATTTCCCCCCTGATGTCACTCTGTCTGGACTAGCAGATGGTGTTGTTATGATTGAGGTTTGGTTTGAGATTTTGGGGTCTGCACTGCACATGGAATGCCCCTTCTCAAAATGTCTCCAGTGTCTATCTGGCTCTAGGCCAGCCTGAAATCTGAAATGACAGTTCATCTCGATGGCCCACAGCTGGGGTTCTTAAAGTGGGGTCTGTGGATGAGGTACAGCAGCTAGTCCGGAGCCAGATCTAAAACATATATTTTTTAATGAATATTACTAACTGATTAAACACATTTTGGCCGAGGGATCAATGGAATAAGTTTAGAAGTTGTAATACAATATTATTAAACAGAAGCAAATGGAGCAAAATGGGTATAAACATACCTGGATTTGTCCAATAGAAGCTCTCGTTTGCAAGTGTTGGACTTATGATTACACCCTAGATCAGTTAGATGCAGGCAAGGCAGTATTTAAAGCGACAACAAAACATCTCTGCCCCATGACAAAATGTGTAGAATTGCAGGAAAATTGCTTGAAAACTGCTAAATGTTCTCTCAGATGCCAAGAGATGGGCCTTCCCAGGGCCTGAGATTTGTTTAGTTCGGCCATGCACTGTCAGTCATAGTAGAACTTCTTGTATGCTATTTTTTAATAAATCTCACTGGAGTTTTTCCTGATTGAGGGGGTCCCTGATGAATTTACTATCACAAAAGGGGTCCCCGGCCCCAAAAACATTTGAGAACCCCAGGTGTAAAAGAGCTTCCTCTGCAATGATCCTGATTTTGAAACATAGAAATAAACAATATTGTATCAGAGGTGTTTGCTTTCACCAGTAAACTTTTTTCACGTACAGCATCTGAAGGGAAGGAAACAGGGGAGAGGATTCCACTTTGACTGTTGGCTACCTACCCCTTCTAGTGTAATTAGGTTTAGGCAATTCTAATCAGACCTAGTCTTTGATTTTACAGCTGACTAATGGATGATGATAAGTTAACCACTTGGGTCAGCTGGCAAATGAATGTCCTCCATAATATTGTAATTTTCTCAGACTCGAGCAGCCCCATTTCCGCTTCAGACATTTTTACCAAAACCATTAACAAATCCTGTAGCCATTGCAGTATTATTTTCCAGTCTCATTCATGCTGCACCTCAGTACCGCAGGATAAAGCCCAAATAAATCCATGATGATCCACGTGGGCGTTTGTGGTGGGACAGTTTGGTACCCTAGCTGTCCTGAGTAGGCATATGTTGGTCACTCGAGCAGTCAGTCTATTTGTTCACAATGAACTCTGTGCCCTAGAAGATAGGTGATATTAATGTCATGAAATTGTGTGATTGTGAATAAATGGCCTTACATGGCCGCGTGGCTGTTGAGCACATGGAGTACGTTTTAAGCCTAAGGAGCTGAATGTGGAGTATGGTGCGATATCTGTGTCAACAAATTGTATTTGAATTTTATAATTTGTATTAGGATACTGAATTAGAATGTAATATTTAGGGCAGTCTAGTCGGGGATGAGATTATTATTTGGGAGAGTTATGGCGCAGTGCATGGAAAGTGAAAGTAAAACCTGACAATTTGCGCCTGCAAGGTGGAGCTGGAGACGACCATTTGGACATTGCGCAATTGATCAATATTCTCTCGTTTTGGAGTTCTGGGCCAAAGAAAGTGAGGCTTCAGGGATTTTCCCAAATTCGCGTTCGCCTAAAACGGGGGTTTTACTCTGGGTGTTGCTGCGCGCAGGTCATCTATTAAAGATGACATTGTTTAAATATCACTGACCAGTCACGCACGCGTGGTTTCCCAGCCTTGTAAGTAAGTCGTTTGTGTGAACCATGTGTGATTTTGGTCGCTGCTGCTGATGGTCATTGGAGTGTTGAAGTTGCGAGTTTCTGTGGAGTTACTGCTGAGATTGTGCAGGTGAATATGGAAGTGATATTTGTAACGTCTTGAGCAAATATTGGATGTGTTATGTATTGCTGCGCTTAGCCAACTTTAG
Source organism: Oncorhynchus nerka (assembly GCF_034236695.1). Lineage (NCBI taxonomy): Eukaryota > Metazoa > Chordata > Actinopteri > Salmoniformes > Salmonidae > Oncorhynchus > Oncorhynchus nerka. The sequence continues at coordinate 40,722,846 of NC_088404.1, forward strand.
TTATATGGCCTTATAAGACATGCTATTATTTAATATGGACGCTGGTGCCGAAGGTGCTGTTTTGATATTGTAGGCTATATGGTTAAATAATGAAGACCCTTGGGATCCATAGGATATATAGACATGCTATTTGCCAGTGTTGGCTATGCCTACTCTATTTGCGATGCATTTTATTGTCATATAATTGTCATATAACATATGTCCATACATGTGATAAATGTAAGTTATGTTTGGGGCACTGTCCTCTACTTTTCTCCAAGTTACAGCTGTGATGTGTGATTTAATGTTCTTGTCAATTTTGTCATAAGTTTCTGTATTTTTTTTTGGAACTGATCATGGAAATTCACGTGAATGAATGATCACATCATTCACACCCCATTCACATTTGTCATGCCTCCAGATTGGAGAATTCCTGAATTCAAAGGTATTTTGGATTCGCATGTGAAGTGGAGTCATTAAAACTCGTTTTTCAACCACTTTCAACCACTCAAATTTACTGTTAACAAACTATAATTTTAGCAAGTTGGTTAGGACATCTGCTTTGTGCTTGACACAAGTAATTCTTCCAACAATTGTTTACAAACAGATTATTTCACTTATAATTCACTGTATCACAATTCCAGTGGGTCAGAAGTTTACATACACTAAGTTGACTGTGCCTTTAAACAGCTTGGAAAATTTCAGAAAATGATGTCATGGCTTTAGATAGCTTGCTATAGGCTAATTGACATCATTTGAGTCAATTGGAGGTGTACCTGTGGAAGTATTTCAAGGCCTACCTTCAAACTCAGTTCCTCTTTGCTTGACATGATGAGAAAATCAAAATAAATCAGCCAAGAAGTCTGGTTCATCCTTGGACCACGTTCATCTGTACAAACAATTGTACGCAAGTATAAACACCATGGGACCACGCAGCCTTCATACCACTCAGGAAGAAGATGCATTCAGTCTCCTAGAGATGAAGGTACTTTGGTGCAAAAAAGTGCAAATCAATCCCAGAACAACAGCAAAGGACCTTGTGAGGATGCTGGAGGACACAGGTACAAAAGTATCTATATCCATAGTAAAACGAGTCCTATATTGACATAACCTGAAAGGCCTCTCAGCAAGGAAGAAGCCACTGCTCTGAAACCGCCATAAAAAGCCAGACTACGGTTTGCAACTGCACATGGGGATCGTACTTTTTTGGAGAAATGTCCTCTGGTCTAATGAAACAAAAATAGAACTGTTTGGCCATAATGACCATCGTTATGTTGGAGGAAAAAGGGGGATGCTCGCAAGCCAAAGAATACCATCCCAACCGTGAAGCACAGGGGTGGCAGCATCATGTTGTAGGGGTGCTTTGCTGCAGGAGGGACTGGTGCACTTCACACAATAGATGGCATCATGAGGAAAGACAATTATGTGGATATATTGAAGCAACATCTCAAGACATCAGTCAGGAAGTTAAATCTTGGTCGCAAATGGGTCTTCCAAATGAACATTCACCCCAAGCATACTACCAAAGTTGTGGCAAAATGGCTTAAGGACAACAAAGTCAAGATATTGGAATGGCCATCACAAAGCCCTGATCTCAATCCTATAGAAAATGTGTGAGCAGAACTGAATAAGCGTGTTCGAGCAAGGAGGCCTACAAACCTGACTCAGTTACACCAGCTCTGTCAGGAGGAATGGGCCAAAATTCACCCAACTTATTGTGGGAAGCTTGTGGAAGGCTACCAGAAACGTTTGACCCAAGTTAAACAATTTATAGGCAATGCTACCAAATACTAATTGAGTGTATGTAAACTTCTGATCCACTGGGAATGTGATGAAAGAAATACAAGCTGAAATAAATCATTCTCTCTACTATTATTCTGACATTTCACATTCTTAAAATAAAGTGGTGATCCTAACTGACCTAAGACAGGGAATTTTTACTAGCATTAAATGTCAGGAATTGTGAAAAACGGAGTTTAAATGTATTTGGCAAAGGTGTATGTAAACTTCCGACTTCAACTGTATATATACAGTATCAGTCAAAAGTTTGGACACCTTCTCATTCAAGGATTTTTCTTTATTTTTACTATTTTCTACATTCTAGAATAATGAACACATCAAAACGACGAAATAACACATATGGAATCATGTAGTAACCCAAAATGTGTTAAACACATCAAAATATATTTTATATTTGAGATTCTTCAAATAGCCACACTTTGTACACTCTTGGTATTCTCTCATTCAGTTTCACCTGGAATGCTTTTCCAGCAGTCTTGAAGGAGTTCCCACATATGCTGAGCACTTGTTGGCTGCATTTCCTTCACTCTGCGGTCCAACTTGAACTCTGAAGAATTTATTTGGGCTGCAATTTCTGAGGCTGCTAACTATAATGAACTTATCCTCTGCAGCAGAGGTAACTCTGGGTCTTCCTTTCCTGTGGCAATCCTCATGAGAGCCAGTTTCATCATAGTGCTTGATGGTTTTTGCGACTGCACTTGAAGAAACTCTCAAAGTTCTTGAAATCTTCCGTATTGACTGACTTTCATGTCAGTCATAATGGACTGTTGTTTCTCTTTGCTTATTTAAGCTGTTCTTGCCATAATATGGACTTGGTCTTTTACCAAATAGAGCTCTCCTGTATACCACCTCTACAACACAACTGATTGGCTCAATGCATTAAGAAGGACAGAAATTCCACAAATGAACTTTTAACAAATCAAATCAAATTGTATTTGTCACATACACATGGTTAGCAGATGTTAATGCGAGTGTAGCGAAATGCTTGTGCTTCTAGTTCCGACAATGCAGTAATAACCAACGAGTAATCTAGCTAACAATTCCAAACTACTACCTTATACACACAAGTGTAAAGGGATAAAGAATATGTACATAAAGATATATGAATGAGTGATGGTACAAAGCGGCATAGGCAAGATGCTGTAGATGGTATCGAGTACAGTATATACATATGAGATGAGTATGTAAACAAAGTGGCATAGTTAAAGTGGCTAGTGATACATGTATTACATAAAGATGCAGTAGATGATATAGAGTACAGTATATACGTATATATATGAGATAAATAATGTAGGGTATGTAAACATTATATTAAGTAGCATTGTTTAATGTGGCTAGTGATATATTTTACATCAATTCCCATCAATTCCCATGTTGGCAGCAGCCACTCAATGTTAGTGGTGGCTGTTTAACAGTCTGATGGCCTTGAGATAGAAGCTGTTTTTCAATCTCCCGGTCCCAGCTTTGATGCACCTGTACTGACCTCGCCTTCTGGATGATAGCGGGGTGAACAGGCAGTGGCTCGGGTGGTTGTTGTCCTTGATGATATTTATGGCCTTCCTGTGACATCGGGTGGTGTAGGTGTCCTGGAGGGCAGGTAGTTTGCCCCGGTGATGCATTGTGCTGACCTCACTACCCTCTGGAGAGCCTTACGGTTGTGGGCGGAGCAGTTGCCATACCAGGCGGTGATACAGCCCGACAGGATTTTTTCAAACCAAATCAAATTTTATTTGTCACATACACATGGTTAGCAGATGTTAATGCGAGTGTAGCGAAATGCTTGTGCTTCTAGTTCCGACAATGCAGTGATAACCAACAAGTAATCTAACTAACAATTCTAAAACTACTGTCTTATACACAGTGTAAGGGGATAAAGAATATGTACATAAGGATATATGAGTGAGTGATGGTACAGAGCAGCATACAGTAGATGGTATCGAGTACAGTATATACATGAGATGAGTATGTAGACAAAGTAAACAAAGTGGCATAGTTAAAGTGGCTAGTGATACATGTATTACATAAGGATGCAGTCGATGATGTAGAGTACAGTATATACGTATGCATATGAGATGAATAATGTAGGGTAAGTAACATTATATAAGGTAGCATTGTTTAAAGTGGCTAGTGATATATTTACATCATTTCCCATCAATTCCCATTATTAAAGTGGCTGGAGTTGGGTCAGTGTCAATGACAGTGTGTTGGCAGCAGCCACTCAATGGTGGCTGTTTAACAGTCTGATAGCCTTGAGATAGAAGCTGTTTTTCAGTCTCTCAGTCCCAGCTTTGATGCACCTGTACTGACCTCGCCTTCTGGATGATAGCGGGGTGAACAGGCAGTGGTTCGGTGGTTGATGTCCTTGATGATCTTTATGGCCTTCCTGTAACATCGGGTGGTGTAGGTGTCCTGGAGGGCAGGTAGTTTGCCCCCGGTGATGCGTTGTGCAGACCTCACTACCCTCTGGAGAGCCTTACGGTTGAGGGCGGAGCAGTTGCCGTACCAGGCGGTGATACAGCCCGCCAGGATGCTCTCGATTGTGCATCTGTAGAAGTGTGTGAGTGCTTTTGGTGACAAGCCGAATTTCTTCAGCCTCCTGAGGTTGAAGAGGCGCTGCTGCGCCTTCTTCACGACGCTGTCAGTGTGAGTGGACCAATTCAGTTTGTCTGTGATGTGTATGCCGAGGAACTTAAAACTTGCTACCCTCTCCACTACTGTTCCATCGATGTGGATAGGGGGGTGTTCCCTCTGCTGTTTCCTGAAGTCCACAATCATCTCCTTAGTTTTGTTGACGTTGAGTGTGAGGTTATTTTCCTGACACCACACTCCGAGGGCCCTCACCTCCTCCCTGTAGGCCGTCTCGTCGTTGTTGGTAATCAAGCCTACCACTGTTGTGTCGTCCGCAAACTTGATGATTGAGTTGGAGGCGTGCGTGGCCACGCAGTCGTGGGTGAACAGGGAGTACAGGAGAGGGCTCAGAACGCACCCTTGTGGGGCCCCCGTGTTGAGGATCAGCGGGGAGGAGATGTTGTTGCCTACCCTCACCACCTGGGGGCGGCCCGTCAGGAAGTCCAGTACCCAGTTGCACAGGGCGGGGTCGAGACCCAGGGTCTCGAGCTTGATGACGAGCTTGGAGGGTACTATGGTGTTGAATGCCGAGCTGTAGTCGATGAACAGCATTCTCACATAGGTATTCCTCTTGTCCAGGTGGGTTAGGGCAGTGTGCAGTGTGGTTGAGATTGCATCGTCTGTGGACCTATTTGGGCGGTAAGCAAATTGGAGTGGGTCTAGGGTGTCAGGTAGGGTGGAGGTGATATGGTCCTTGACTAGTCTCTCAAAGCACTTCATGATGACGGAAGTGAGTGCTACGGGGCGGTAGTCGTTTAGCTCAGTTACCTTAGCTTTCTTGGGAACAGGAACAATGGTGGCCCTCTTGAAGCATGTGGGAACAGCAGACTGGTATAGGGATTGATTGAATATGTCCGTAAACACACCGGCCAGCTGGTCTGCGCATGCTCTGAGGGCGCGGCTGGGGATGCCGTCTGGGCCTGCAGCCTTGCGAGGGTTAACACGTTTAAATGTCTTACTCACCTCGGCTGCAGTGAAGGAGAGACCGCATGTTTTCGTTGCAGGCCGTGTCAGTGGCACTGTATTGTCCTCAAAGCGGGCAAAAAAGTTATTTAGTCTGCCTGGGAGCAAGACATCCTGGTCCGTGACTGGGCTGGGTTTCTTCTTGTAGTCCGTGATTGACTGTAGACCCTGCCACATGCTCTCGATTGTGCATCTGTAAAAGTTTGTGAGTGCTTTTGGTGACAAGCCAAATTTCTTTAGCCTCCTGAGGTTGAAGAGGCGCTGCTGCTGTGTGGGTGGACGAATTCAGTTTGTCTGTGATGTGTACGCCGAGGAACTTAAAACTTACTACCCTCTCCACTACTGTTACATCAATGTGGATAGGGGGGTGTTCCCTCTGCTGTTTCCTGAAGTCCACAATCATCTCCTTAGTTTTGTAACAAAGCACGCCTGTTAAAATTGAAATGCTTTCCAGATGACTACCTCATGAAGAAGTTTGTGAGAATGCCAAGAGTGTGCAAAGCTGTCATCAAGGCAAAGGGTGGCTGTGAAGAATCTAAAATGTTAATTATATTTAGATTTGTTTGACAGTTTTTTGGTTACTACATAATTCCATATATGTCATTTCATAGTTGTGATGTCTTTACTATTATTCTACAATGTAGAAAATAGTAAAAACAAAGAAAAACCCTTGAATGAGTAGGTGTGTCCATACTTTTGACTGGTACTAAAAAAACATTTAATAATAATGTCAATGATTTTACTGAGTTAATTAATATAAGGAAATCAGTCAATTGAAATACATTAATTAGGCCCTAATCTATGGATTTCACATGACTGGGCAGGGGCGAAGCCATGGGTGCGCCTGGTAGGGCAAAGGCCCACCCACTGGGGAGCCAGGCCCAGCCAATCAGAATGAGTTTTTTCCCACATAAGGGATTTGTTACAGACAGAAATACTCCTCAGTTTCATCAGCTGTCTGGGTGGCTGGTCTCAGATGATCCCGCAGATGACGAAGCCGGATGTGGAGGTCCTGGGCTGACATGGTTACATGGTTGGATTTACTGCCAAATTCTGTAAAACAACTTTTGGGGCAGCTTATGGTAGAGAAATTAACATTAATTTCTCTGCCAACAGCTCTGGTGGACATTCCCGCAGTCAGTATACCAATTGCACACTCCCTTAAAACTTGAGACATCTGTGGTATTGTGTTGTGTGACAAAACTGCACATTTTATAGTGGCCTTGTATTGTCCCCAGCACAAGGTGCACCTGTGTAATGATCATGTTGTTTAATCAACTTCTTGAAATGCCACACCTGTCAGGTGGATGGATTATGTTGGCAAAAGAGAAATGCTCATTTAACAGGGATGTAAACAAGTTTGTGCCAAAATTTGAGAGAAATACTATTTTTGTGCGCATGGCATCTTTTATTTCAGCTCATGAAACATGGGACCAACACATTACATGTTGCATTTATATTTTTGTTCAGTGCGTATGTATGTATATATACTGTATTTATATTTATACATACAGTCGTGGCCAAAAGTTTTGAGAATGACACAAATATACATTTTCACAAAGTCTGCTGCCTCAGTTTGTATGACGGCAATTTGCATATACTCTAGAATGTTATTTTATTTTTTTATTTTACCTTTATTTAACCAGGCAAGTCAGTTAAGAACACATTCTTATTTTCAATGACGGCCTGGGAACAGTGGGTTAACTGCCTGTTCAGGGGCAGAACGACAGATTTGTACCTTGTCAGCTCGGGGGTTTGAACTCTCAACCTTCCGGTTACTAGTCCAACGCTCTAACCACTAGGCTACCCTGCCTGAAGAGTGATCAGATGAATTGCAATTAATTGCAAAGTCCCTCTTTGCCATGCAAATAAACTGAATCCCCAAAAACATTTCCACTGCATTTCAGCCCTGCCACAAAAGGACCAGCTGACATCATGTCAGTGATTCTCTCGTTAACACAGGTGTGAGTGTTGACGAGGACAAGGCTGGAGATCACTATGTCATGCTGATTGGAAGCTTCAAAAGGAGGGTGGTGCTTGAAATCATTGTTCTTCCTCTGTCAACCATGGTTGCCTGCAAGGAAACACGTGCCGTCATCATTTCTTTGCACAAAAAGGGCTTCACAGGCAAGGATATTGCTGCCAGTAAGATTGCACCTAAATCAACCATTTATCGGATCCTCAGGAACTTCAAGGAGAGCTGTTCAATTGTTGTGAAGAAGGCTTCAAGAAAGTCCAGCAAGTGCCAGGACCGTCTCCTAAAGTTGATTCAGCTGCGGGATTGGGGCACCACTAGTACAGAGCTTGCTCAGGAATGGCAGCAGGCAGGTGTGAGTGCATCTGCACGCACAGTGAGGCGAAGACTTTTGGAGGATGTCCTGGTGTCAAGAAGGGCAGCAAAGAAGCCACTTCTCTCCAGGAAAAACATCAGGGACAGACTGATATTCTGCAAAAGGTACAGGGATTGGACTGCTGAGGACTGGGGTAAAGTCATTTTCTCTGATGAATTGCCTTTTCGATTGTTTGGGGCATCCGGAAAAAAGCTTGTCTGGAGAAGACAAGGTGAGCGCTACCATCAGTCCTGTGTCATGCCAACATTAAAGCATCCTGAGACCATTCATGTGTGGGGTTGCTTCTCAGCCAAGGGAGTGGGTTCACTCACAATTTGTCCTAAGAACACAGCCATGAATAAAGAATGGTTCCAACACATCCTCCGAGAGCAACTTCTCCCAACCATCCCGGAACAGTTTGGTGATGAACAATGCCTTTTCCAGCATGATGGAGCACCTTGCCATAAGGCAAAAGTGATAACTAAGTGGCTCGGGGAACAAAACATTGATATTTTGGGTCCATGGCCAGGAAACTCCCCAGAGCTTAATCCCATTGAGAACTTGAGGTCAATCCTCAAGAAGCGGGTGGACAAACAAAAACCCACATATTCTGACAAACTACAAGCATTGATTATGCAAGAATGGGCTGCCATCAGTCAGGATGTGGCCCAGAAGTTAATTGACAGCATGCCAGGGCAGATTGCAGAGGTCTTGAAAAAGAAGGGTCAACACTGAAAATATTAACTCTTTGCATCAACTTACATTTACATTTACATTTAAGTCATTTAGCAGACGCTCTTATCCAGAGCGACTTACAAATTGGTGCATTCACCTTATGACATCCAGTGGAACAGTAGTGCATCTAAATCTTTTAAGGGGGGTGAGAGGGATTACTTCATCCTATCCTAGGTATTCCTTAAAGAGGTGGGGTTTCAGGTGTCTCCGGAAGGTGGTGATTGACTCCGCTGTCCTGGCGTCGTGAGGGAGTTTGTTCCACCATTGGGGGGCCAGAGCAGCGAACAGTTTTGACTGGGCTGAGCGGGAACTGTACTTCCTCAGTGGTAGGGAGGCGAGCAGGCCAGAGGTGGATGAACGCAGTGCCCTTGTTTGGGTGTAGGGCCTGATCAGAGCCTGGAGGTACTGAGGTGCCGTTCCCCTCACAGCTCCGTAGGCAAGCACCATGGTCTTGTAGCGGATGCGAGCTTCAACTGGAAGCCAGTGGAGAGAGCGGAGGAGCGGGGTGACGTGAGAGAACTTGGGAAGGTTGAACACCAGACGGGCTGCGGCGTTCTGGATGAGTTGTAGGGGTTTAATGGCACAGGCAGGGAGCCCAGCCAACAGCGAGTTGCAGTAATCCAGACGGGAGATGACAAGTGCCTGGATTAGGACCTGCACCGCTTCCTGTGTGAGGCAGGGTCGTACTCTGCGGATGTTGTAGAGCATGAACCTACAGGAACGGGCCACCGCCTTGATGTTAGTTGAGAACGACAGGGTGTTGTCCAGGATCACGCCAAGGTTCTTAGCGCTCTGGGAGGAGGACACAATGGAGTTGTCAACCGTGATGGCGAGATCATGGAACGGGCAGTCCTTCCCCGGGAGGAAGAGCGGCTCCGTCTTGCCGAGGTTCAGCTTGAGGTGGTGATCCGTCATCCACACTGATATGTCTGCCAGACATGCAGAGATGCGATTCGCCACCTGGTCATCAGAAGGGGGAAAGGAGAAGATTAATTGTGTGTCGTCTGCATAGCAATGATAGGAGAGACCATGTGAGATTATGACAGAGCCAAGTGACTTGGTGTATAGCGAGAATAGGAGAGGGCCTAGAACAGAGCCCTGGGGGACACCAGTGGTGAGAGCACGTGGTGTGGAGACGGATTCTCGCCACGCCACCTGGTAGGAGCGACCTGTCAGGTAGGACGCAATCCAAGCGTGGGCCGCGCCGGAGATGCCCAACTCGGAGAGTTACTTCATGTAATTGTCAATAAAAGCCTTTGACACTTATGAAATGCTTGTAATTATACTTCAGTATTCCATAGTAACAAAAATATCTAAAGACACTGAAACAGCAAACTTTGTGAAAATTGATATTTGTGTCATTTTCAAAACTTTTGGCCACGACTGTATAAACACTACATGACCAAATGTATGTGCTCGTCGAACATTTAATTCCAAAATCATGGGCATTAAAATGGAGTTGTCCCCCCCCTTTGCTGCTATAATAGCATCCACTCTTCTGGGAAGGCTTTCCACTAGGTGCTGGAACATTGCTGTGGGGACCTGCTTCCATTCAGCCACAGGAACATTGGTGAGGTCAGTCACTGATGTTGGGAGATTAGGCCTGGCTCACAGTCGGCGTTCCAATTCATCCCAAAGGTGTTCGATGGGGTTGAGGTCAGGGCTCTGTGCAGCCCAGTCCCATTCTTCCACACCGATCTCGACAAACCATTTTTGTAAGGACCTCACTTTGTGCACGGGGCATTGTCACACTGAAACAGGAAAGGGCCTTCCCCAAACTGTTGCCACAAAGTTGGAAACACAGAATCATCAAGGATGTCATTGTCTGCTGTAGCATGAAGATTTCCCTTCACTGGAACTAAAAGGGCCTAAACCGAACCATGAAATACAGCCCCAGAACATTATTCCTCCTCCACCAAACTTTACAGTTGGCACTATGCAGTCGAGCAGGTAGTGTTCTACTGACATCCGCCAAACCCAGATTCGCCGTCGGACTGCCAGATGGTGAAGCGTGATTCATCACTCCAGAGAACATGTTTCCATTGCTCTAGAGTCCAGTGGAGGCAAGCTTCACACCACTCCCGCCGACGCTTGGTGATCTTAGGCTTGTGTGCGGCTGATCAGCCATGGAAAGCCATTTCATGAAGCTCCCGACGAACAGTTCTTGTGCTGACGTTGCTTCCAGAAGCAGTTTGGAACTTGGTAGTGAGTGTTGCAACTGAGGACAGACGATATTTACGCTCTTCAGCACTCGGCGGTCTCGTTCTGTGAGCTTGTGCGGCAACGACTGAGCCTAGACATTTCTACTTCACAATAACAGCACTTACAGTTGACCGGGGCAGCTCTAGCAGGGCAGAAATTTGATGAACTGACTTGATGGAAAGGTGGCAGCATGGTGCCATGTTGAAAGTCACTGAGGTCTTCATTAAGGCCATTCTACTGCAAATGTTTGTCTATGGAGATTGTGTGGCTGTGCGCTCAATTTTATACACCTTTCAGCAATGGGTGTGGCTGAAATAGCCAAATCCACTCATTTGAAGGGGTGTCCACGATATAGCCGTCTGTAGCGCTGGCAAAAAAAAATGTTTTGCCCCCACCCCCAAACATCTTCCCGCAGCTTTGTCTAATGCACCGGTTTTGGCAGTACAGCGTTTCAAAATTCAAACTTCTCCTTTTGACATTAAGTGGTTGGTGGCCGGAGATGTACACATACGTCTGTCATCAAATGTCAACGTATACTGTACATTGATTATTTCCTGTTCTTTCAACCTGACAAGGGTTTTGTGGTGTTTATAGCTATTCAGAACAAATCTGATTGAAACCAGTGAAGACAGTCAATGTTGAACTGTTAAAAATACCTGTCTGTGTTGCTGTTACAGGCTAACAAGGAGCGAGAAGGACCTTGTGGTGCTCTGGAAAAGTGTGTGATCTGAGTCGGAGGCCTCCAGCGTGTGTAAACGGGCATAAATTGGAGTATGGTCCGGTCAACAACCTGGCTCCTGGGAGCTCTATTGGGTAAGAGAAGTCCTGTGGTGCTTGTGTGAAGAATTGGAGGGCTTGCAGATGTCCCTCTAACCTACAGCAAGTGCCCTGGGAACTACGTGTCAGGCCAAACGCTAGAGATTTGACATATTGTGGGGATGTAGTGGTGTGGGATCAGAACTGAGATTATGTGTACCGGTAGATTATGGATGTTATTCCTGGTTTCTTGAATAATTTTTGTTTGTGTTGCAATGGGCTGGGTGAGGCCCCATCACTTCAGCCACTTATACACCTACTGAGCGCTAAGAGGCCCTTAATAGTGTGAGGAAATACATCTGTCAGTAGAGACCGTTGGGAGTTTATAGTACCAGCAACTGAGCCCCAGTTGTCTTTGGAGAGTGGTAATAAATCGAATGATGCATACCTTTTCCCATTGGGCACCCTGGTTTGCATACCATATGTTAGTAAAAGAAAATGAATCACACTGACATTCTTGTATATTCTACAAAGGGTTTAATGGACCACGAATGTTTCAGACAATAGACCTTCATCACAGTTTACACAAAGTTTGTTCTGCTATGGAGAAACCCCTAAAGTGTTTTCGTAAAAGAGATCAATGCCCCCCCCTTAAACTGAAGAACTGTAACCATGACTCATCATAGACAAACAATGTATATTTCAGAGAGCTCAAGCTAGAAAGTGTATAGGGGATTGACAGTAGAAGACATCATATGTCTGATCAGTTCCTATCTCAGATTGAAAGAGAGATAACAAAAAAAGTATTGCGTAGGTCTGGTTTCTGTTCCAAAAAAGCTGTTAAACCGATGTATCTAACCACGTCCTGTAACAGAGAGAAAGAAATACACACACTTGACTAAAGAATGAGAGGAAGAACGTGTATTGAAGGCAAGAGAGGGGGGTAGGGTAAGTGAGGTATCTGATGTTTGAGCCCCTGACTGTAGACTGAGTGCAGTGAGGTACATTCCTAGGTCTTTGTGAAGAGTGCTGTGAGGTCTTGGGGATTTTGCTGACTCGGAGTCACTATACAATCATCTACATCTAAGCCCTCGGCCACAGGATCTAACCACACAGTGGTCCACAACAGACTGGCTTTGGACTGCATGCCACCACTCACTCTGCCCCCACTGCTATGAAACTGTGCTAGTCAGAGTTAGTTACTCCTGAGAAAAAATACCCTTTTGTCAAAATAGGTACTACTGTCTCAGTCTGCGTTTGGACCACAGGACCAAAATACTGTTTTCAAACATAATTGCAAAAATGTACCACTGACCATGAATGTATTGGATGTCTCCTGCACTTGACCACATGCAGATTAAGGTGAAAGCGTTTTAGAGGAGATTATTGTTGTGTTTAATCAGTATTGTAATCTGGCTCAGTTTGGGCTTTCTCTTAGATTGGTGGATTCTCAGTGAGATGATGAGTCTGATGGAAAGAAGAGGTCATGGTTCAGCATAATTCATTTTAGCAAAGCAACCACAAAGGTCTAGCTTGGAGCTATGGTCTGGCTTTGCACTGTGACAGTCTCAACATCTTTGCTCAGTTCTCACCACAATTATACCACTTCAATACTGCTACGACACTGTTTTAGAATATTTAACTGCGTCAGTGAGTGACATGTTACATGATATCATATGTATGTTGTGCCCCCTGTAGGTTTGATATGTGTACTACCTCTTGTTTTGATGACGCCCAGAACTGCCCAGTGCACGTCTTTGAAGACATTGGAAAACAAACTCATAGGCAGAAGACGTAACATGGTAAGAAGGGGGCAGGATATATCGAGACAGTTACAACATGTTTGGAATATTAATGAAATTAGGAAAGACTAGTGTGTGGATCACACACAGTAGTCTTGACAGTTGATATATGTGGAGATTACATTAAAGGTGGTATTTTTCTACAAACACAATCTGACACCAACATTTTTCCTGTCTTTTTAACAGAAACACAATTTACCCATTAATTACACCATCAGAGTTCACTATGAGGAGGTCTTCAAACTCAGCAATATCAGCAGGCTGGTGAGTCCCTCCCTTGGTTTTCTTATCATTACCACTGATCTAACTTAAATTATGGAAAAAAATCTACTTGTCACACCACCCACTCACTCACCCTTCGTCTACATTCCTTCCTTATTCTCCCTCCTTTATCTTTACTCTTATCACTACATCAGTCACCTAGCAACCAATTCCATAGTCCAAGTCGATATTCACGTAATAATAGGGAATTCTCCTCGACCACGCACACAAATTGGGGAAAACGAAAACATTTTCCCTTTCACACCCCTTGTAAAAGAGCCAACTTTGTCCTTGATTTTTTGGTCATACAGAAAAGGGTTAATCTAGGTAACCACACCTTGTTTTCCCCACGGGCAGGCGCTCTATCCAATGATGTACATAAACCACAGAGTTTCTAAACCTAGAGACGCAAAATCGTGAGAATTCCCGGGAACGCTTGTGAAACAGACCAAACAGACCAGGCCGGGGTTTGAGAAGTCCCCTAAGTTGTTGATTTTCTCAAAATGTAAAAACACAACCTAGATTTGAGCCTATGTCTTAAGTAGTTGAACATGTGAGACCACCGTTAGACCCGATGACGTGTTTCTACACTTGAGCTAGCTAAAAGCCAATTTATGCTTGATCTGTACATTTGGTGGGAGGCTCCTTATGGAGGGTGTGACGCAATTTCGAAGCCTCCGGAGGCATGCAGAGGCCAAATTGAGCTCTCTACCGCATCGCCGTGCACCCCCCAAATGTTGTAACAATGCTGATGCTTCTGTATAGCTCCGCATTGAAATTATTGGTTAACAGTAGTTGGCCGTGGGAGGTTCTGTATAAACACAAACTCACTTCCTTGACAAATTCAGTTCTGTGCTGCTCCACCAAGTGCAAGAAATATGAATGCCCTGACTTCTGCAGAGGCCATATCACTGTAAATACTACACGGCCAATGCAGATGTCAGATTGACCATGCAGCGCCTTTTAGCTAGCCATGACATTGCCTACAAGTGTGATCAGGGATTTCTATTGGAGAAGCAGTTTCAGCATATCATCATCCAGTACTGTCTTTGTATACACCCTGGATTGCTGATCAAATCAAATCAAATGTATTTATATAGCCCTTTGTACATCAGCGCCAACCCAGACAGGATGACCACAACAGTGAATCAACCCACTCAGGTGACACACCCCCTCCAGGGACGGCATGAGAGAGCCCCAGTAAGCCAGTGACTCAGCCCCTGTAATAGGGTTAGAGGCAGAGAATCCCAGTGGAAAGAGGGGAACCGGCAAGGCAGAGACAGCAAGGGCGGTTCGTTGCTCCAGAGCCTTTCCGTTCACCTTCCCACTCCTGGGCCAGACTACACTCAATCATATGACCCACTGAAGAGATGAGTCTTCAATAAAGACTTAAAGGTTGAGACCGAGTTTGCGTCTCTGACATGGGTAGGCAGACCGTTCCATAAAAATGGAGCTCTTATAGGAGAAAGCCCTGCCTCCAGCTGTTTGCTTAGAAATTCTAGGGACAATTAGGAGGCCTGCGTCTTGTGACCGTAGCGTACGTGTAGGTATGTACGGCAGGACCAAATCAGAGAGATAGGTAGGAGCAAGCCCATGTAATGCTTTGTAGGTTAGCAGTAAAACCTTGAAATCAGCCCTTACTTTGACAGGAAGCCAGTGTAGAGAGGCTAGCACTGGAGTAATATGATCACATTTTTTGGTTCTAGTCAGGATTCTAGCAGCCGTATTTAGCACTAACTGAAGTTTATTTAGTGCTTTATCCGGGTAGCCAGAAAGTAGAGCATTGCAGTAGTCTAACCTAGAAGTGACAAAAGCATGGATTAATTTTTCTGCGTCATTTTTGGACAGAAAGTTTCTGATTTTTGCAATGTTACGTAGATGGAAAAAAGCTGTCCTTGTAATGGTCTTGATATGTTCTTCAAAAGAGAGATCAGGGTCCAGAGTAACGCCGAGGTCCTTCACAGTTTTATTTGAGACGACTGTACAACCATTAAGATTAATTGTCAGATTCAACAGAAGATCTCTTTGTTTCTTGGGACCTAGAACAAGCATCTCTGTTTTGTCCGAGTTTAATAGTAGAAAGTGTGCAGCCATCCACTTCCGTATGTCTGAAAAACACATGCTTCTAGCGAGGGCAATTTTGGGGCTTCACCATGTTTCATTGAAATGTACAGCTGTGTGTCATCCGCATAGCAGTGAAAGTTAACATTATGTTTTCGAATAACATCCCCAAGAGGTAAAATATATAGTGAAAACAATAGTGGTCCTAAAACGGAACCTTGAGGAACACCGAAATTTACAGTTGATTTGTCAGAGGACAAACCATTCACAGAGACAAACTGATATCTTTCCGACAGATAAGATCTAAACCAGGCCAGAACATGTCCGTGTAGACCAATTTGGGTTTCCAATCTCTCCAAAAGAATGTGGTGATCGATGTTATCAAAAGCAGCACTAAGGTCTAGGAGCACGAGGACAGATGCAGAGCCTCGGTCCGATGCCATTAAAATGTAATTTACCACCTTCACAAGTGCCATCTCAGTGCTATGATGGGGTCTAAAACCAGACTGAAGCATTTCGTATACATTGTTTGTCTTCAGGAAGGCAGTGAGTTGCTGCGCAACAGCCTTCTCTAAAATTTTTGTGAGGAATGGAAGATTCGATATAGGCCGATAGTTTTTTATATTTTCTGGGTCAAGGTTTGGCTTTTTCAAGAGAGGCTTTATTACTGCCACTTTTAGTGAGTTTGGTACACATCCGGTGGATAAAGAGCCGTTTATTATGTTCAACATAGGAGGGCCAAGCACAGGAAGCAGCTCTTTCAGTAGTTTAGTTGGAATAGGGTCCAGTATGCAGCTTGAAGGTTTAGAGGCCATGATTATTTTCATCATTGTGTCCAGAGATATAGTACTAAAACACTTGAGCGTCTCTCTTGATCCTAGGTCCTGGCAGAGTTGTGCAGACTCATTTCCGTTCCAATTTTCTGGAAGCTTGCTTCAGAGCTCGGGTATTTTCTGTGTACCAGGGAGCTAGTTTCTTATTGTGAAATGTTTTTAGTTTTTAGGGGTGCAACTGCATCTAGGGTATTGCGCAAGGTTAAATTAAGATCCTCAGTTAGGTGGTTAACTGATTTTTGTCCTATGGCGTCCTTGGGTAGACAGAGGGAATCTGGAAGGACATCAAGGAATCTTTGTGTTGTCTGTGAATTTATAGCACGACTTTTGATGTTCCTTGGTTGGGGTCTGAGCAGATTATTTGTTGCAATTGCAAACGTAATAAAATGGTGGTCCGATAGTCCAGGATTATGAGGAAAAACATTAAGATCCACAACATTTATTCTATGGGACAAAACTAGGTCCAGCGTATGACTGTGACAGTGAGTGGGTCCAGAGACATGTTGGACAAAACCCACTGAGTCGATGATGGCTCCGAAAGCCTTTTGGAGTGGGTCTGTGGACTTTTCCACGTGAATATTAAAGTCACCAAAGATTAGAATATTATCTGCTATGACTACAAGGTCCGATAGGAATTCAGGGAACTCAGTGAGAAACGCTGTATATGGCCCAGGAGGCCTGTAAACAGTAGCTATAAAAAGTGATTGAGTAGGCTGCATAGATTTCATGACTAGAAGATCAAAAGACGAAAACGTCATTTTTTTTTTTGTAAATTGAAATTTGCTATCGTAAATGTTAGCAACACCTCCGCCTTTGCGGGATGCACGGGGGATATGGTCACTAGTGTAGCCAGGAGGTGAGGCCTCATTTAAAACAGTAAATTCATCAGGCTTAAGCCATGTTTCAGTCAGGCCAATCACATCAAGATTATGATCAGTGATTAGTTCATTGACTATAATTGCCTTTGAAGTAAGGGATCTAACATTAAGTAGCCCTATTTTGAGATGTGAGGTATCATGATCTCTTTCAGTAATGACAGGAATGGAGGTGGTCTTTATCCTAGTGAGATGCTATGTATTGGCCATTGAGAGGCTTTGAAGTCACCTGACTGCAATATTAGCACTCCCCAGTAGGAGCAGTCCTCCATGGGAATGAAAGGAATTCTACAGTATTTGAATCAAGGACAAAATGACATGTATTTAACACTGTTTTTGTTGTAGTGGGGACAGTGACATTAGTCATCTAAAAACATTTAACTTGAAGGAAAATATTCTATGTTTTAGCTCACATAATATAATTTAAAAGTGTGCAAAAACTAATGTATACATTAATAAATGCATTTCTATAGCTTCTAAAATATTTTGTACAACGGTGAGGGAGTGTCAAGATGGAGGCACGGTGTCTTCAACACAGCACCCCCTATCAGTTATCTAGTGTATATATAAATCATTGGTTCTATCTAACACAGTACCAACTGGGACTATGAGCAGTAGCACTTAAGAGCTCCTCCTTAAATATATATTTTTTGTTACATTATTTTGTTATACAGTACCAGTCAAAAGTTTGGACACACCTACTCATTCAAGTGTTTGTCTTTATTTTTACTATTTTCCACATTGTATAGTAATAGTGAAGACATCACAATTATGAAATAACACATGGAATCATGTAGTAACCAAAAAGTGTTAAACAAATCAAAATATATATTAGATTTTAGATTGTTCAAAGTAGCCACCCGTTTCCTTGATGACAACTTTACACACAATTAGTGAAATTATCTACAGGTGCATCATTTAATAATAAGTGCTTTCATCAAGAGGCACATGCACATCATTCTAGAGCAGAGTGCATTGTATAAAGAGGTCACCATGGAGATTCAAATGGCTGCATTCTCTAAGCATTGTTTCAGAAACTGTGCCATCACCATAGAAATAAGAATGAATAGAACGGGCTTGGAACCTCTTACCCTGGCAATTTGACTGGTATGGGTACATGGGTACACTCGCAATGGCTTCCTTGTATTATGATGTAATAATTTCCATGATAATGTAGAATGTTCATTCAAATGATGCTAACTGATGTGGCTCATGCAATGGAATGTATTTTTTGTAATGTAATTTAAGTTGATTCAACAAATTGATGGGTACATTTCCTGCTTTTACTTCATGCTTTGGGTACACTCGCAATGGCCGCCAGTCCACCCATTATGCCATCATTGACTTGAATGGGGATGCCCATTCTATTTATTCTTATTTCTATGGCCATCATGTATAGACCCAGATGGTATTAGATAGAATTGACGCAATCCTGCCTGTGGGGAAAACAACATGTGGTTACCACATTGGCTCACAGCAAAAACTTGAACTTTTTCAAATGCAATTTTCTTGCTTGTTTTTGTCATTTACAATTCTACATTGAAGAAAAGTACAACATCCAACATTGGCTGCTCCCTAGCGTTCTCACTACTTAGAAAAACATAATATTGTAGGGATTCCCTCATGCTTCTTTTCATGACTATGCTAGCAGCCACTTGAGTGAGTGAGTGAGTGCAAGCTGGCTACCGACCAACAACACAAACAAACGGAATATACAGCTATAAGTAGTGAGTGGAGTTACAAACGAACTATACAGCTATAAGTAGTGGGTGGAGTTACAAACGGACTATACAGCTATAAGTAGTGGGTGGAGTTACAAACGGACTATACAGCTATAAGTAGTGGGTGGAGTTACAAACGGACTATACAGCTATAAGTAGTGAGTGGAGTTACAAACGGACTATACAGCTATAAGTAGTGAGTGGAGTTACAAACGGACTATACAGCTATAAGTAGTGGGTGGAGTTACAAACAGACTATACAGCTATAAGTAGTGAGTGGAGTTACAAACGAACTATACAGCTATAAGTAGTGAGTGGAGTTACAAACGGACTATACAGCTATAAGTAGTGGGTGGAGTTACAAACGGACTATACAGCTATAAGTAGTGAGTGGAGTTACAAACGAACTATACAGCTATAAGTAGTGGGTGGAGTTACAAACGGACTATACAGCTATAAGTAGTGAGTGGAGTTACAAACGGACTATACAGCTATAAGTAGTGGGTGGAGTTACAAACGGACTATACAGCTATAAGTAGTGAGTGGAGTTACAAACGGACTATACAGCTATAAGTAGTGAGTGGAGTTACAAATGGACTATACAGCTATACGTAGTGGGTGGAGTTACAAACAGACTATACAGCTATAAGTAGTGAGTGGAGTTACAAACGAACTATACAGCTATAAGTAGTGAGTGGAGTTACAAACGGACTATACAGCTATAAGTAGTGGGTGGAGTTACAAACGGACTATACAGCTATAAGTAGTGAGTGGAGTTACAAACGAACTATACAGCTATAAGTAGTGAGTGGAGTTACAAACGGACTATACAGCTATAAGTAGTGGGTGGAGTTACAAACGGACTATACAGCTATAAGTAGTGAGTGGAGTTACAAACGGACTATACAGCTATAAGTAGTGGGTGGAGTTACAAACGGACTATACAGCTATAAGTAGTGGGTGGAGTTACAAACGGACTATACAGCTATAAGTAGTGAGTGGAGTTACAAACGGACTATACAGCTATAAGTAGTGGGTGGAGTTACAAACGGACTATACAGCTATAAGTAGTGAGTGGAGTTACAAATGGACTATACAGCTATAAGTAGTGGGTGGAGTTACAAACGGACTATACAGCTATAAGTAGTGAGTGGAGTTACAAACGGACTATACAGCTATAAGTAGTGAGTGGAGTTACAAACGGACTATACAGCTATAAGTAGTGAGTGGAGTTACAAACAAACTGTACTAAACAAGTTAAATGTCTTACCTGGGATCAAATGTTTTCCACAAACCTAGCTACATGTAGCCTATTTCCCACTCTCCCAAGACATAGCCTGAAGCCACGGGGCTCTTCTCGCAGGCTCTATTTCCCTACGTGGGAGCATTGCGATACGTAGGTGGATATTTTTGACCTGGTTACATGTACATTGAACAACACAGCAGCTTTTCGGCATGTTTTGTTATTTCTGTATAACAAAAAAACAACGACACCGTTGTTGGGGGTCAATAGAATTTGTGTCCGTGGTCGAGAGGGGAATTTCTTATTACGTGAATACCGACTGGGGCTATCCTAAAAATGTTACAAGTGAGTCAGGAAAAATAAATTGCTATGAGACTCTGAGGGCAGACTTCATCCTAAAAGCGAGCAAGGAAATAAAAGGAGACCTCCTGTTCTACATGGATGATCCTAATGCTTGGCACACAGCTCTCCACAAGACCAACAATTAACTTAAAATGTCAGAAAGTACCACTATCTTATAGAGGAGGAGATCAGCCTGGTGCTTCGGCATATGGATGAGATCCGTGAGCTGCAGTGTGCATTGAACAATGTTGAGGAGGACAACCAGGCTCTCAGGATGGAAGTGTGCAGACTTAGAGAGGAACTGTCCAGCACAGTCAGCACTAGCCACATGCAGAACCTGCAGGAGGTGTGCAGACTTAGAGAGGAACTGTCCAGCACAGTCAGCACTAGCCACATGCAGAACCTGCAGAAGGTGTGCAGACTTAGAGAGGAACTGTCCAGCACAGAACCTGCAGAAGGTGTGCAGACTTAGAGAGGAACTGTCCAGCACAGTCAGCACTAGCCACATGCAGAACCTGCAGAAGGAGCTACATGAGCTAAGGCAGGAATTTCTCAGCCACAACAATCCACTCTACAAAGAGTTACACAAAAACTCAGGACCAAGGCAACAGCTGAATCATAACCCACCAACCAAGCAACCCAAGCAACCAACATAACCAACCCAGCTGACCCCCTCCACCCGTCTCATCCCTGTAGTTACTCACATCACTCCTGCCATCCTCCACAGACATTATATTAATGATGGACTCCAATGGAAAGTTTATATTAGAGAATACACTTTTCCCAAATAAAAAGGTAGCAAAGTTATGGCGCCCCACAACAGAGAGAGCTATGGCGCTCTTGACTGTGGCCCAGCTTGGCTTGCCCAGCCATATCATCATGACCTGCGTACCCAACAGGAGAGGGGGGCCACATCACTAAGGGGAGTGATAGAGAGGGCCTCCACCATCTTCCCCCTTGCGAAGATCGTAATATCTACCCAGCTCCAGAAGAGTTTTCATTCACATCATCAGCCCTCATATGTAGAGAGTTTGAAGCTTCGCAACTCCACAACCTCCCTCTCAGGCTAGTTTTGGTTACCCTCCCTACTCCCATCTCCAGGACTGGCCCTGGACACTACTGCCCCCCATGGCAGCTCCAACCTTGCAACAGGAGCCACACCAAGGCCTCCTGTGCACACCCAGAATGGAGCATTGGCAGCCACTCCGGCTCCCTGCAGCAGCTGAACTCCTTTGGCGGAGTTGACAAATAGCTGTAGATGACCCTATGTCTGTTAGCTCTTATGGGAATGAGCTGAATACCCTCTTTGACTTTAAGTCTCGCAGGGGGTTTGGGCAAATGCACAATAAGAAAATGGACACAGGGCCGAGTGATGCAGCGGTGTAATGCACTGGATCGCAGTGCTAAAAGCGTCACTACAGACTTGGGTTCGATCCCAGGCTGTATCACAACTGGTCGTGATCGGGAGTGCCACACGGCGGCACACAATTGGCCCACTAAATGCGTCACTACAGACTTGGGTTCGATCCCAGGCTGTATCACAACTGGTCGTGATGGGGAGTTGGCACACAATTGGCCCAACGTCATCCGGCTTAGGGGAGGATTTGGCCGGGGGGGCTTTACTTGGCTCAGCACACTCTAGCGACTCCTTGTGGCGGGTCGGGTGCCTGCAGGCTGACTTCGGTCATCAGTTGAACGGTGTTTCCTCCGACACATTGGTCCGGCTGGCTTCCTGGTTAAGCGGGCAGGTGTTAAGAAGCGTGGTTTGGCGGGTCATGTTTCGGAGGACGCATGAAGCTGATCTTCACCTCCCGAGCCCGTTGGGGAGTTGCAGTGATGAGACAAGATAGAACTTGTGGAGAAAAAGGGGGGTAAAATAAAAATAATAATGATAAAATGGACACAATTTAAATTTGGGTACAGTACTCGTGTCCTGATGTTCTGGTTCTCTCGGAAACATGGTTAAAGGGTTCTGTTTCTGATAAAGACATTGAAGTAAATGATTATAATGTATGTAGATGTGACAGGTTACAAAAAAGGGGTGGGGGGGTTGCCATATATGTCAAATTACATTTAATGGCGTCCCAATCTTTAAATATTTCTTTTTCCAAGACATTTTTGCTCCTGGTTGTAGATGTGTCCTTCTCCCCCACCGCTGCCATGGCGGATGCTATTGGTGCTATATCTGAGTGTTTAACACCTTTTATGTCCTCGGAGTTGGTCATTTTAGGGGATTTGAGTCTGAATTGGCTATCCCCGGCCTCAGATCAATTTAAGAGTATGTGCATTGATTTTAATCTGACACAATTGATCTCAAAACCACACGGTTAAATGTGAAAAACCCTGTTAACTCCTCATTGATTGATTTAATTCTTATGTGATGCTTTTAATCATCATTTTATCTCGGCAGGCTTTTTATTTGAGACAAATGGTGGTTTAATTGACCCTGGTCAGACAAATCGACTGCTCTTCCCTCTGCCAGACTCTAGCTGACTCGACAGTTATCCCGTCAACTTCTAGTGAATCTTTGTTTTAATTACAACAATTTATTATCAGCGATGTTCTAGATGCCTTGCTTAAGATTGATGTAACAAAAAAAAATCCACTGGGGCTGATATGCTTGATCCATTTTCTCTGCAGCTCTCTGCCCCCCTGATTGCTGAATCATTAACCCATATGATTTATCTAACAATTATATCTGGTACTGGTTTGGAAGGCGGCCCATGTACTAACCCTTCACAAAGGTGGTGACCCTTGTGACCTAAATAATTATCGCCCTATTTCTAAACTTTCTTGATCTAGCTAAAATATTTAGAATCCTTGATTAATTCTCAGCTAAGATCTTATTTTTGAAAACGTATTCTAAATGAACATCAGTCAGGTTTTAGACCAGGTCATAGCACTATGTCTGCTGCATCCATAGTTATAAATTATGTGCTTAACTGTATGGATAAAAGGCACCATTGTGCTGCCCTCTTCATTGACCTGTCAAAGGCTATTGATACTGTTGATCACTCACTGCTAATTCAGAAGCTTTCCTCAATTGGCCTAGAACTGGTTTAAAAATGACTTGACAGATAGAATTCAATGTGTATCTACTGATGGTGTTAAATCATGTCTCCTGGATATTACAAAAGGTGTCCTACATCGATTGATTTTGGATCCTGTACTTTTTACTGTTACATACAATATCGACTTGCTGTAAAAAAAAAAAAACATTTTTTTTACCTGCACTTGTATGCCAATAATACTGTTGCGTATGCTATTGCCCCCACGGTTGATCAGGCCCTGTCTGAACTACAAGTCTGCCTTCATTGTATTACAGAAAAACTTTATTGACCTGAAATTAGTAATGAATGAAGATAAAACTAAGTATATGTTGTCCATTAGAGCGCATAAAAATATGTCTTGTTTAAGCATATGTACTTTGGATGGTGTCCATATTTATCGTGTCCCTGCTTACAAATATCTGGGCATCTGGATAGATGACAATCTGTCTTTTAAAAAGCATATTGATGAGTTAAGAATCTGAGAATAAAAATGGGCTTCTTCTATAGAATAGATCCTGCCTCTCGCTAAATAGTAGAAAGCCGACTGTTCAGACAACGATCTTATTGGTCCTAGACTATGGCGACATCATCTGTATGAACACAGCTGCCACTTCATTAAAGTCGTTAGATGCAGTTTCTCATAGCACACTGAGCTTTATGACAGGTGACAATGTCAGTACTCATTGGTTGGTCCTCTTTGATGTCACGTAGGTTGATACATTGCTGTTTTCATTTATAAAGCCATATTACAAAAAGTCCCGCTGTTCCTAATATCTTTACTAAACTTTAGACATGACTTACCACACCCGGTCTCAGGTATAGTTAACTCTGGAAGTTCTGTTGGTTTTTACTGAGTTAGGTAAATCAGCTTTTAGTTTTCTTAAACCTTATTTGTGGAACAATCTTTACAAATTCTTAAATGTGATGTTCTGGTGCCTCTAGGGAAATTCAGAAAGCTGATTGAGGACCTTATTAATGATGAATGTGTTTGTTTGTTTGATCCTGTTTTTCTTTCTGCTTGCAGTTTGTATTTATATTTTGAAGTGTGTATTTTCTGGAATTTATTTAATTCAGGGCTCATCTGTAAAATAGACCTTGGGATCAGTATGGCTCCCTGATAAAGGTTAAATAAAACATCACTATCTCTTCCTATCTACCACACTTCTTTCTCTTCTCTTTGTCCCTCCAGAGGGCGAGGGTGGAGGATCTGGAAGACTGGGACCTGCAGGATGTGTGGCTGTTGGTCAACCAGGAGGTGTTGAAGAGGATTCTGAGGGTCTTGCCAGTGAGACACCCCTCCTACAAGTACACCACCGACCTGGAGGATCTCTTCAGGAAGGTCCAGCAGGTGTTCCCACCACAGACTGATGAGGTGTGTAAGACCGGCCATAGTGTCACCATCACTGTTCTACTCATCTCTGTTTGAACAAACGTATCTCATAATGGCCATGTATATTTATCTCTCAGAGAGAGCCACCAGAGCGAATAGAGGAGATCTACAAAAGGGTTAAGGAGATTGACTCAAAAGGCTGGAAGTTCGTGACCCCCAAATCTCTGTTGGATAACTGCTATCGGACAATGCACTGTCTCTTCAAAGACTGCTTTTCCAGTGAAGACAGAGAGCAAGACTGTGAGTGCACTTCATTCCCTTACTGTACTTCCTCTCTTCCATTACCTCTGAACTCTGCCCTCTCTAATTCAATTACCCACTGTCCATCCAGATAGTACTTTTCCAGACGTGCAGTTTTCATTCATTCCTCCTCTTGTAACATGAGTCTTAACTACTTGTTAAAGTGTGACAGAAGTCAGATGATACACTATATATACAAAAGTATGTGGACACCCCTTCAAATTTGTGGATTTGGCTTTTTCAGCATAGCTGTTGCTTACAGGTGTATAAAATTGAGCACACAGCCATGAAATCTCCGTAGACAAACATTGGCAGTAGAATGGCCTTATACTGAAGAGCAAAGTGGCACTGTCATAGGATGCCACCTTTCCAGTTAGTTAGTCAAATGTCTGTCCTGCTAGAGCTGCCCGGTCAACTGTAAGTGCTGTTATTGTGAAGTGGAAACGTCTAGGAGCAGCAACGGCTCAGCCGTGAACTGGTAAGCCACACAAGCTCACAGAAAGGGACTGCCGAGTGCTGAAGCGCGTCGTTCGTAAAAATTGTCTGTTCTCAGTTGCAACACTCACTGCTGAGTTTCAAACTGCCTCTTGATGCAACGTCAGCACAATAACTGTTTGTCGGGAGCTTCATGAAATGGGTTTCCATGGCCGTGCATCCACACAAGCCTGGGCTCACCATGCGCAATCCCAAGCATCAGCTGGGGTGGTGTAAAGCTCGCCGCCATTGGACTCTGGCGCAGTGGAAACGCGTTCTCTGGAGTGATGCTTCACCATCTGGCAGTCCGACAGACAAATCTGGGTTTGGTGGATGCCAGGAGAAAGCTACCTTCCCAAATGCATAGTGCCAACTATAAAGTTTGGTGGAGGAATAAGGATGTGGGGCTATTTTTCATGGTTTGAGTTTCAGCAATACCCCCGTGCACAAACGGAGGTCCATACAAAAATGATTTGTTGAGATCGGTGTGGATAAACTTGACTGGCCTGCACAGAGCCCTGACCTCAACCTCATCTAACACCATATTAATGCTCATTATTTTGGAATAAGATGTTCGATGAGCAGGTGACCACATACTTTTGGACAGAATAAAACAATTAATGAAAGTCCCATGATGGTAGTGATTGACCATTAGCATATAACTTATAAACCATCATTTATTCACATTACTTTAATCAAATATTTAAGTTGTTGTGTATATTTGATGACTTTATTATTTCATTCCAAGTCATCATCTCGTCTCTATAGAGCCTCTGCCTATGCAGTCTGACAAAATCACTATTTTAGTAGTTCAACAAAGTAAATAAGGCGTAGTTGTCTGACTGCTAAATACCAAAAGTTGGCGTTTTCCCCATCAACACAAACCTACTCAACTGGTTTGGCATACTGTATAAGGGCTTGTTGTGTTCATTGCGTCTCTTCAGTGTCTGTAGACACTATGTTCTTATTCAACACTGTTTGAAAAGAGATGGTTGTGCATGCCCAGGTCATACCCATTTAGGTCTGTGCTATAAAAGGACTTGGACATGCCTGTCAATATCTCCTGTTAGCCTATTCATTATTTATTTACACATCCTATATAGGTAAAACATAGCTATGTGTTGCCTGGTTAGATTGGTCAAACAAAGTTTAACCCAGATGGTACTTTGAGTTAATGTAAAGAAAGCTAAGTCATGTCAGACCGTGGGAAAGAGAACATACTGACTGATTTCAACACAATCTTAAAGGGGAAGAGATGCGGTGTTGGCTGCTTTCCACACATCTTGCCAGTCCTCTTACTGTTTTCTTTGTCTTTATGTGCATCATACTGACACAACATAGAGCCGTAGACATGTTATGTTAGGGCCTGTTATCATGTCTGTATAATGCACTATTCATTTCACAGGTTAATAGCATCAGCACCTCTTAAGGTTGATATTTTCCCTATTTTACAGAGAGATCAGTGGATGTTTTGCGGCTATAGCATATCTGTGAACAATTCAATTGAAGAGTTTCCATATGAAAATATAAGGCAGGAAGGAGTATAAAGCACTCGTGTGAGGACCATGAATGATGAATATAAAAACCACGAAGAAAAAACTTATAACATAGCAACACAAAAATATAGTGAATAGGTTAAGGGCTTACTTCATGGCTAGGAGGTTCAAAGCAGACCAAAAAAACGTTTCATATAGTGTCATTGATTATTAGAAACAGTTGGTATGATTTTATCAGAAATATTTAGACATGATTTTATAATGATTAATCTGTCACTTACACTATTTTCTTCCCTCAGATTGTGGCTTACCTCACTGGCGGAAGGGCAGAAAGAGACTACAGTAAACCTGAGAAGGGCGCTGTTGTTTTCATATGTATATTTATAATATATTGTCTACTGATGTTTATGTTCTGTGTTTTAATTGCGGGTTCTAGATGTGTTTAGACAGTTGTATGGTATAGGGCAGGTGACTATGCTCAAGCAGAGTGTGATGTAACATTTCTATTTGTATTATTTTATATTTGTTTTGCAATCAGGGAACACTTATGGCTGACATATGTATTAGCAACTGTTGCCCATAAAAGTAAGAACACAAACATATCCAGCTACTCTCATCTCTGACTGTTTGTCTTTATGAATATTATAGTAAATGTGTTTGTTTAAAAAACATTTTTTCTCTGTTCTGTTTTTTATAAATTGCTTTAAGGTGTTTTGCTGACTTGCAGGCATAGTCAGTGAATTCCAGCCACTCATTTGTTTGGCATTATGCACATCAATGCTGAAATAAAGATATTATTTGTGAAAATCTATTCCAGGTTCAACGAGTTAATTTCTGCAGTATGATTGCTTGTGGTCAGATTACATTAGATGTTTATGTAAACAAGAGATTGTTTACATGCACACTAATAATTGGATATTAAACTGATTATGGCAGTAGACAGATTACGCAATAATGATGTCACACGTTACTCTGTTTATCTTAATCGGGTTGAGGTCAAAATGGAAAAACTTAAAACGGCTGGTTTTCTGAGCAATCTTTCAAATTATTAGGACATGTAAACACTTTAATCGGTGTTCCAGTCGTGTATTTGATCCGCGCATGTGCTAGCACCAGCCGAGCGAGCCTCCTTTAGCGGTGGCTAAAGCCATTTTCTAATGGCTGTTTAAATAAAACTGAAGCATGGATTCGTTTTTCCTGACCCATAGACTACTTTCCGGGTGAGGAAATATCTAACATCAAGTTGTAAAATAGCGAACTACTCCTTTAAGGTGTCTACCATTTAGAATCCGTAGTTCACTGCAGCTAGCGACTGGAACAAGCTGCAAAAAAACACTAACTGGACCGTTTCATCTCCATCTCTTCATTCAAAGATTCAAATCATGGACAGTTTACTGACAGCTGTGGCTGCTTCGCGTGGTATATTGTCTCTACCTTGCCCATTGTGCTGTTGTCTTTGTACCATGATTTGTGCTGCTACCATGCTGTGTTTTCATGTGTTGCTGTTATGTTGTCTAGGTCTCTGTAGTTTTGTGGAGTCTCTCTTGTCGTGATGTGTGTTTTGATATTTATTATGAAATGTTTTATTTTTAATCCCAGCCCCCGTCCCAGCAGGAGGCCTTTTGGTAGGCCGTCATTGTAAATAAAAATGTGTTATTAACTGACTTGCCTAGTTAAATAAAGGTAAACTATATATTTTATTCTTAATGGTCCAAGGATATTGATATTTTCAGAGGTCGACTGGCTCTGGCAGCCAAATAGTCCATCTAAACGGGAATTGATTCTTAATTTCGATATGGTTCAAGAATCATTAAAGCCCTTTACTTTATTGTCACGTCAAAATAATTTCACAAATGCAAAATACACACTTACTGTACACTGTTTAACCAGCTTTATCACAGAAGCAGCCGACAGTATTTTTCAGTGACAACACGTTTCTGGCAGCTTTATTCCGTTATACACAGGTGTTTGGAGCATGCTAGATAGCTAATTAGCACAAGTGGTCCGTCTGTCTTCCGTAAACAAGTGCTGGAACGTGGATATATGGCCATGTAGGGACAGACCCTAAAGACAAACCGTGTTTGTAAATTCACTCTTGAGTGCGCTCTGGGTGTTCGTAAATTCAGAACGTTTCGCTCTTGGAGCGTTCAAAGCGCACACTCGACGCTGTAGTAATTTTTTATTATAATACATTTTTTATTACACTTCAAATTACAATACAATAAAAAATAAATAAATATACGTGGAGTTATGTCTTATCTGAAGAAACATAAAATAACAAAGTGAAAAAAATGTAATCACTACACATGAATTGAGCAAGTTGAGGTGACTAAACTGCTTGGAGTAACCCTGGATTGTAAACTGTCATGGTCAAGACATATTGATACAACAGTAGCTAAAATGGGGAGAAGTCTGTCCATAATAAAACGTTGCTCTACCTTCTTAACAGCACTATCAACAAGGCAGGTCCTACAGGCTCTAGTTTTGTCCACCTGGACTACTGTTCAGTCTTGTGGTCAGGTGCCACAAAGAGGGACTTAGGAAAATTGCAATTGGCTCAGAACAGGGCAGCACAGCTGGCCCTTGGATGTACACAGAAAGCTAATATTAATAATATGCATGTCAACCTCTCCTGGCTCAAACTGGAGGAGAGATTGACTTCATCAATACTTATATTTATGAGCGTTATTGACATGTTGAATGTACCGAGCTGTCTGTCTAAGCTACTGGCACACAGCTCAGACACCCATGCATACTCCACAATTCATGCCACAAGAGATCTCTTCACAGTCCCCAAGTCCAGAACAGACTATGTGAGGCGCACAGTACTACATAGAGCCTTGACTACATGGAACTCTATTCCACATCAAGTAACTGATGCAAAGCAGTAAAATTTGATTGAAAAAAGCTGATGAAAAAAACACCTTATGGAACAGCAGGGACTGTGAAGCAACACAAACATAGGCACAGACACATGCATACTGTACACACGCAGTACAGATTTAGTATTGTAGATATGTGGTAGTGGTGGAGTAGGGGCTGAGGGCACACAGTGTGTTGTGAAGTCTGTGAATGTATTGTATTGTATTGTCTTAATTTTGCTGGACCCCAGGAAGAGTAGCTGCTGACATGGTTGCAGCTAATGGGGATCCATAATAAATACAAAAACAAACAAAAAAATATTGTAAATTACTTGAATCATTAACTCTGATAAATCTATTATAGTAGTAGATCAGGATTGGAATATCCATTGCAGTGTGTAATGCAGCCTAGTTTTATTTACACCATCCAGCAGATATCTTAGAAATATAACTTTACTTTGTAGCCTATAGGCTATGGATCATTTGATTGAGAACACATTAAATAGCCTATCGGTGCACTTGATATTGCGGGCCCAGCAGAGAATCAGAGATGAGGAACTAATTCTAAAATATAGATATTTCATCAGTTACAAATTACATGACCGTCCCCTGGACTAGATTTAAAAAAAATACTAACCCATGCTCTTGACTGAAATTGAAAAGGCATGACCCTCACACAGTTTCGTCCAAAGAACTATTCTGTAAATATCGATCCATCCCTAATAATCCTGTTTACATGGACACATCTGAAATCAGGCTACCTGATGGCTAGCCCTTGATCACGACTTTCAGTTCTATTACACTGCACATGAGAGTCATTGGACAAAGGCGTCTTCTGAAGGGGTAGTTTTGTTAAGATCCTCAACGCTCGGTCTGAACATTAACATGCATCGCCTGTGGATTGGTTTTGGAAGCAAAGTTAAATTGATCCACACCTTTATAGGGTTAATCTAACTGCACTGTCCAATTTACAGGAGCTATTACAGTGAAATAATACCATGCTATTGTTTGAGGAGAGTGCATAATTTTTAACATGAAAAGTTATTAATAAACAAATTAGGCACATTTGGGCAGTCTTGATAGAACATTTTGAACAGAAATGCAATGGTTCATTGGATCAGTTGACAACTTTGCTCATACACTGCTGCCATCTAGTGGCTAAAATCTAAACTGCACCTAGTCTGGAATAATACACTTTGGCCTTTCTCTTGCATTTCAGAGATGGTACAAAAAAAATAAAAAATAACAGTTTTTTTTTCTTTGTATTATCTTTTACCAGATCTATTGTGTTATATTCTCCTACATTCCTTTCACATTTCCACAAACTTCAAAGTGTTTCCTTTCAAATGGTATCCTTGCTTCAGGTCCTGAGCTACAGGCAGTTAGATTGGGGTATGTCATTTTAGGCGAAAATTTGAAAAAAAGGGGCGGATCCTTAAGAGGTAAACAACATTGTACTGTATCAATTTGGAAACATTCTCATCGGAAAACTCCACTGGCAATTAATTGAGCGTTGCGCTTACATCCCGAGCCCGAGATGGCATAGCAGTTCAGACGTCTTTGTCCTCGTCTTGTCGTGTCGTGTATATATATATATTTACAACTTTTTTTTCACATACATTTTATTTTATTTTTATTTTCCATCAACTCATCTTCAATACACTCTCCTGCAACCTGCCTCACCAATTGATATGTATAAATACGTATTATTTACCTCAAATCTGCAATCAAATCTGCAATCCTCCAAGAAGCTAGCCAGAAACTCCAAGAAGCTAGCCAGAAGCTAGCCAGGAGCTAGCCAGAAGCTAATCAGAAGCTAGTTAGCTTCTTTACTGGCAACTCGTTCGTATTCAGCTAACCACGGTTTGTGGTCATCAGCTATCCTTTAACTCGAAAATCTATCGCCAGTTTTGTACGGCGCAGCGCGGCTCGGAACGGAACATACCGGACCGATTTTTTCTCTCCATGTCCCTGGATTTCAACTGCTCTCTGGACATTCACTCCCGGATCTCACAGCTAGCTGGCTGCTATCCGTGTGTCTATCTGCTTTCGTCGATTCCGGAGCAAACATCAATTACTCCGGAGCTAGCCAGCTCCGTCAACCACTCCTGAGCTCCGGTCAATCACTCCTGGGCTGCAGTCACCTATCCGGACCCGTTTTACTGCCTACACGGAGCCCCTCCGGGCCTTCACAACTGGACTGCCGACGTTATCTACCCGAAGGAGATCCGGCTGGCTCCTCCGTCGCGACGTTACCTGAATGCCCATCTGCGGCCTGCTAACCGTTAGCTGTCTTACCGGATGCTCTCAGAATAGACAATCGGACAATTTATTTATTTTTATTATTATTATGTTTCTTCTTGGGCCTCTATAACTATATCTATTGTTTTTATTTTTTGTTGTTGTGTGATTTGGACTAATCCCCTCTACAACACGGAACTCCACTAATCTACTGACGGAACGCAAGAGGTGGCTAACAACAGACCTCCATCCTATGCTAGCTTGCTACCGATGTCCTGGCTAGCTGTCTAAATCGCCGTGACCCCCAAACCAACCTCTCCACTCCCTGGACCCTTTTGATCACTCGACTAAGGATGCCTCTCCTTAATGTCAATATGTCTTGTCCATTGCTGTTCTGGTTAGTGTTTATTGGCTTATTTCACTGTAGAGCCTCTAGTCCTGCTCACTATACCTTATCCAACTTATTAGTTCCACCACCCACACATGCAATGACATCTCCTGGTTTCAATGATGTTTCTAGAGACAATATCTCTCTCTTCATCACTCAATACCTAGGTTTACCTCCACTGTATTCACATCCTACCATACCTTTGTCTGTACATTATACCTTGATGCTATTTTATCGCCCCCAGAAACCTCCTTTTACTCTCTGTTCCAGACGTTCTAGACGACCAATTCTTATTGCTTTTAGCCGTACCCTTATTCTTCTCCTCCTATGTTCCTCTGGCGATGTAGAGGTGAATCCAGGCCCTGCAGTGCCTAGCTCCACTCCTATTCCCCAGGCGCTCTCTTTTGATGACTTCTGTAATCGTAATAGCCTTGGTTTCATGCATGTTAACATTAGAAGCCTCCTCCCTAAGTTTGTTCTTTTCACTGCTTTAGCACACTCTGCCAACCCGGATGTTCTAGCTGTGTCTGAATCCTGGCTTAGGAAGACCACCAAAAATTCAGAAATGTTAATTCCAAACTACAACATTTTCAGACAAGATAGAACTGCCAAAGGGGGAGGTGTTGCAATCTACTGCAAAGATAGCCTGCAGAGTTCTGTCCTACTATCCAGGTCTGTACCCAAACAATTTGAACTTCTACTTTTAAAAATCCACCTCTCTAAAAACAAGTCTCTCACCGTTGCCGCCTGCTATAGACCACCCTCTGCTCCCAGCTGTGCTCTGGACACCATATGTGAACTGATTGCCCCCATCTATCTTCAGAGCTCGTGCTGCTAGGCGACCTAAACTGGAACATGCTTAACACCCCAGCCATCCTACAATCTAAACTTGATGCCCTCAATCTCACACAAATTATCAATGAACCTACCAGGTACCCCCAAAGCCTTAAACACGGGCACCCTCATAGATATCATCCTAACCAACTTCCCCTCTAAATACACCTCTGCTGTCTTCAACCAAGATCTCAGCGATCACTGCCTCATTGCCTGCATCCGTAATGGGTCAGAGGTCAAACGACCTCCACTCATCACTGTAAAACGCTCCCTGAAACACTTCAGCGAGCAGGCCTTTCTAATCGACCTGGCCGGGGTGTCCTGGAAGGATATTGATCTCATCCCGTCAGTAGAGGATGCCTGGATATTTTTAAAAATGCCTTCCTAACAATCTTAAATAAACATGCCCCATTCAAGAAAATTAGAACCAGGAACAGATATAGCCCTTGGTTCTCCCCAGACCTGACTGCCCTTAACCAACACAAAAACATCCTATGGCGTTCTGCATTAGCATCGAACAGCCCCGTGATATGCAGCTGTTCAGGGAAGCTAGAAACCGTTATACACAGGCAGTTAGAAAAGCCAAGGCTAGCTTTTTCAAGCAGAAATTTGCTTCCTGCAACACTAACTCTAAAAAGTTCTGGGACACTGTAAAGTCCATGGAGAATAAGAACACCTCCTCCCAGCTGCCCACTGCACTGAAGATAGGAAACACTGTCACCACTGATAAATCCACCATAATTGAGAATTTCAATAAGCATTTTTCTACGGCTGGCCATGCTTTCCACCTGGCAACTCCTACCCCGGTCAACAGCACTGCACCCCCAACAGCAACTCGCCCAAGCCTTCCCCATTTCTCCTTCTCCCAAATCCATTCAGCTGAAGTTCTGAAAGAGCTGAAAAATCTGGACCCCTACAAATCAGCCGGGCTAGACAATCTGGACCCTTTCTTTCTAAAATTATCTGCCGAAATTGTTGCCACCCCTATTACTAGCCTGTTCAACCTCTCTTTCGTGTCATCTGAGATTCCCAAAGATTGGAAAGCAGCTGCGGTCATCCCCCTCTTCAAAGGGGGACACTCTTGACCCAAACTGCTACAGACCTATATCTATCCTACCATGCCTTTCTAAGGTCTTCGAAAGCCAAGTCAACAAACAGATTACCGACCATTTCGAATCTCACCATACCTTCTCTGCTATGCAATCTGGTTTCAGAGCTGGTCATGGGTGCACCTCAGCCACGCTCAAGGTCCTAAACGATATCTTAACCGCCATCGATAAGAAACATTACTGTGCAGCCGTATTCATTGATCTGGCCAAGGCTTTCGACTCTGTCAACCACCACATCCTCATCGGCAGACTCGACAGCCTTGGTTTCTCAAATGATTGCCTCGCCTGGTTCACCAACTACTTCTCTGATAGAGTTCAGTGTGTCAAATCGGAGGGTCTGCTGTCCGGACCTCTGGCAGTCTCTATGGGGGTGCCACAGGGTTCAATTCTTGGACCGACTCTCTTCTCTGTATACATCAATGAGGTCGCTCTTGCTGCTGGTGAGTCTCTGATCCACCTCTACGCAGACGACACCATTCTGTATACTTCCGGCCCTTCTTTGGACACTGTGTTAACAACCCTCCAGGCAAGCTTCAATGCCATACAACTCTCCTTCCGTGGCCTCCAATTGCTCTTAAATACAAGTAAAACTAAATGCATGCTCTTCAACCGATCGCTACCTGCACCTACCCGCCTGTCCAACATCACTACTCTGGACGGCTCTGACTTAGAATACGTGGACAACTACAAATACTTAGGTGTCTGGTTAGACTGTAAACTCTCCTTCCAGACCCATATCAAACATCTCCAATCCAAAGTTAAATCTAGAATTGGCTTCCTATTTCGCAACAAAGCATCCTTCACTCATGCTGCCAAACATACCCTTGTAAAATTGACCATCCTACCAATCCTCGACTTTGGCGATGTCATTTACAAAATAGCCTCCAATACCCTACTCAACAAATTGGATGCAGTCTATCACAGTGCTATCCGTTTTGTCACCAAAGCCCCATATACTACCCACCATTGCGACCTGTACGCTCTCGTTGGCTGGCCCTCGCTTCATACTCGTCGCCAAACCCACTGGCTCCATGTCATCTACAAGACCCTGCTAGGTAAAGTCCCCCTTATCTCAGCTCGCTGGTCACCATAGCATCTCCCACCTGTAGCACACGCTCCAGCAGGTATATCTCTCTAGTCACCCCCAAAACCAATTCTTTCTTTGGCCGCCTCTCCTTCCAGTTCTCTGCTGCCAATGACTGGAACGAACTACAAAAATCTCTTAAATTGGAAACACTTATCTCCCTCACTAGCTTTAAGCACCAACTGTCAGAGCATCTTACAGATTACTGCACCTGTACATAGCCCACCTATAATTTAGCCCAAACAACTACCTCTTTCCCAACTGTATTTAATTTATTTATTTATTTTGCTCCTTTCCACCCCATTATTTTTATTTCTACTTTGCACATTCTTCCATTGCAAAACTACCATTCCAGTGTTTTACTTGCTATATTGTATTTACTTTGCCACCATGGCCTTTTTTGCCTTTACCTCCCTTCTCACCTAATTTGCTCACATTGTATATAGACTTGTTTTTTTTTTACTGTATTATTGACTGTGTGTTTGTTTTACTCCATGTGTAACTCTGTGTCGTTGTATGTGTCGAACTGCTTTGCTTTATCTTGGCCAGGTCGCAATTGTAAATGAGAACTTGTTCTCAAATTGCTTACCTGGTTAAATAAAGGTGAAAAAAAAAAAAAAAAAAACATGTCAATGCATTTGACCAGCAGAGGGCGTTTGTCCCCTACTGCACGCCGTAGTTTGCAATATTGTGACATTCGCCCTAGTCTGTCACCCGATGGAGAAAGAAGTACTATACATTTTGTTCATATTGACCTGAAGATCGGGAGCTGGGAAAACATCAAATAATGTCATCCAACAGCGGTATCCAAATCCCAAGTCGACTGCCTCTGCTGTTGACCCATGAAGGGGTGCTTTTGCCAGGCTCGACGATGCGGATCAGTGTTGAAACGGCGAGGAACATGCATCTGGTGAAGAACAGACTGCTGAAGGGGACCTCGCTGAAGAGCACCATCATCGGCGTGATCCCCAACACCCGAGATCCTGAACACGATACTGAAGATCTCCCCACTTTGCATAGGTAGGTAACAGTAGTTAGCTAATTCTGCTATTTTACATGACATCTTAACATGTCTTTGTGCCTGCCAAGTGCAGGCCTAACAGCTACCTGTTGTAGTCAAGCGGTAGTAGGAGCTATGATGTAACTAAGTTAGCAAGCTGTACAAAAACAACTGTCAGTTAAATGTCACATTGAGAAAAGCTAGCTAGTGTACTTGAACTTCACTCAATGGAAACTATGCCATGTCCTGTCTATTATATCACTGGATGTTGTTTGAATGTTCCGAAATGTTTACGATGGTGGTGCTATCAGTAAGCGATGTTATATGATTTCTTACTAAGAATTCCTTTAATTGATTCTTAAAAATAGGACTAACTTGATAGCTAAATCATGCTTTACATTTTTGAAAGTGGAATTTAAACTTTTTCCCTATGCTTTCTCCTGTAAGTTGTTCTAGAATGGTCGTTTGAACTTCAGATGGACTTTAACCTTGCATTTAGCAGGATACAACCATGTTAGTTCACTGGTTACTAAGTAGTAATATGTGTCCCTCCTATGCTTTAATAACTGCAACAACTGAAGTAGGATGCCAATGTTAAATCATATTGATAATTCACCATTTTCTCTGGCACAACATTAGTCACATACAGTGGGGGCAAAAAAGTATTTAGTCAGCCACCAATTGTGCATGTTCTCCCACTTAAAAAGATGAGAGGCCTGTAATTTTCATCATAGGTACACTTCAACTATGACAGACAAAATGAGAAGAAAAAAAATCCAGAAAATCACATTGTAGTATTTTTAATGAATGAATTAGCTAATTATGGTGGAAAATAAGTATTTGGTCACCTACAAACAAGCAAGATTTCTGGCTTTCACAGACCTGTAACTTCTTCTTGAAGAGGCTCCTCTGTCCTCCACTCGTTACCTGTATTAATGGCACCTGTTTGAACTTGTTATCAGTATAAAAGACACCTGTCCACAACCTCAAACAGCCACACTCCAAACTCCACTATGGCCAAGACCAAAGAGCTGTCAAAGGACACCAGAAACAAAATTGTAGACCTGCACCAGGCTGGGAAGACTGAATCTGCAATAGGTAAGCAGCTTGGTTTGAAGAAATCAACTGTGGGAGCAATTATTAGGAAATGGAAGACATACAAGACCACTGATAATCTCCCTCGATCTGGGGCGCCACGCAAGATCTCACCCCGTGGGGTCAAAATGATCACAAGAACGGTGAGCAAAAATCCCAGAACCACACGGGGGAACCTAGTGAATGACCTGCAGAGAGCTGGGACCAAAGTAACAAAGCCTACCATCAGTAACACACTACGCCGCCAAGGACTCAAATCCTGCAGTGCCAGACGTGTCTCCCTGCTTAAGCCAGTACATGTCCAGGCCCGTCTGAAGTTTGCTAGAGAGCATTTGGATGATCCAGAAGAAGATTGGGAGAATGTCATATGGTCAGATGAAACCAAAATATAACTTTTTGGTAAAAACTCAACTTGTCGTGTTTGGATAACAAAGAATTCTGAGTTGCATCCAAAGAACACCATACCTACTGTGAAGCAGGGGGGTGGAAACATCATGCTTTGGGGCTGTTTTTCTGCAAAGGGACCAGGACGACTGATCCGTGTAAAGGAAAGAATGAATGGGGCCATGTATCGTGAGATTTTGAGTGAAAACCTCATTCCATCATCAAGGGCATTGAAGCTGAAACATGGCTGGCTCTTTCAGCATGACAATGATCCCAAACACACCACCCGGGCAACGAAGGAGTGGCTTCGTAAGAAGCATTTCAAGGTTCTGGAGTGGCCTAGCCAGTCTCCAGATCTCAACCCCATAGAAAATCTTTGGAGGGAGTTGAAAGTCTGTGTTGCCCAGCAACAGCCCCAAAACATCACTGCTCTAGAGGAAATCTGCATGGAGGAATGGGCCAAAATACCAGCAACAGTTTGTGAAAACCTTGTGAAGACTTACAGAAAACGTTTGACCTCTGTCATTGCCAACAAAGGGTATATAACAAAGTATTGAGAAACTTTTGTTATTGACCAAATACTTTTTTTCCACCATAATTTGCAAATAAATTCATAAAAAATCCTACAATGTGATTTTCTGGATTTTTTTTCTCATTTTGTCTGTCATAGTTGAAGTGTACCTATGATGAAAATTACAGGCCTCTCATCTTTTTAAGTGGGAGAACTTGCACAATTGGTGGCTGACGAAATACTTTTTTGCCCCACTGTATCTTACTCTTTTGGATTTGACTGTCTGTACACTAGCTGTGTTGTAGATGTTATGGTCAGAGACCGCAATTCAAGTGGCACCCTTTTCCGTAATGCACTGTATAGGGAGTAGGGTGTCATTTGGGAGGGATGATTATGTTTTTCCTCGCCTCATACTATTCTGTAATTACCGCTCCCTTATTAGTATTGGCACGGCGGGGCTGGCGGTGCAGGTAGTGGGCAGTAACTGGCCCAAGCCCCACTACACACTGCTCATCACAGGGCTGTGTCGCTTCCGCGTGGCCCAACTGCTGAAGGAGGGGCCCTTCCCCGTGGCTGAGGTGGAGCAACTGGATAAGCTGGAGCAGTACACCAGCCCAGAGGAGATGTCTGAGGCAGCCGGGCCAGATGGAGAGCTG
This sequence comes from Oncorhynchus nerka, assembly GCF_034236695.1. Lineage (NCBI taxonomy): Eukaryota > Metazoa > Chordata > Actinopteri > Salmoniformes > Salmonidae > Oncorhynchus > Oncorhynchus nerka. The sequence continues at coordinate 40,762,190 of NC_088404.1, forward strand.
GGGGAGCTGTCCCAGAGGTTCTACCAAGCCGCTGTGCAGGTGGGTGTGACAGACAGTGCAGGAGCAGCATCCCTGACGTTCAGTAATATAATCTACAGTATATGTGTCATATAAAAATAATATACCATTTAGCAGATGTTTTTATCCAAAGCCACTAATATTACAGTAACCGTGAATGTATGTATTTTTAGTATTTGACCCCATCAGCACTCGAACCCACAGCTCTCGTGTTAGCACCACACTCACTGAGCCACACAGGACCAGAAGCTATGACTTTATGTTCTTTTAGCATAGCCAATGAGGATTCCTCCAATGTGGGTAATAGGCTTGGCTACGCTTCTGTAAATGTACAGAATATTATCCACCTATGTAATGTATGTAAATGGTATGTGTGTTTACGTAGACAGATGTACTGCCTGTTGTCCACACAGACTTTGATTTGTGATCTCCACCCCTGTCTGTGTTTCATATCTGTCCCACTGTGTTTCTTCACTATGTTGTCTTTCCTCTCTGTGTGTCTGGGTTAGTTGGTAGGCATGTTGGACATGTCTGTTCCTGTGGTGGCCAAGTTGAGAAGGCTCTTGGACAGCCTCCCCAGGGAGACCCTGCCTGATGTCCTGGCTTCTATGATTCATACCTCCAACAAAGAGAAGCTCCAGGTAGAGCAATGTGTTTCTGTGTCTGTGGGTGCTTGTTCATTCACGTACCGTGTCGTTTTTAGGAATGTCAAATATTTGTTTATTCACATCCCTGTGTAAGGGCATGAATGTATCAGCTATATGCGTCTCTTCCTGCTCTCTGTTATACACTTACAGTGATATGTATGTGGACATGCAGGTTCTGGATGCAGTGAGTCTGGAGGAACGTTTTAAGAAGACTCTTCCCCTGCTGACCAGACAGATTGAGGGTCTCAAACTGCTGCGGAAGACCAGAAAACCAAGACTAGACGATGACAAAAGGGTAAAGGCGTTCGCATGCTTCCCAGCCAAAACAGTTCGGAAGAGTTTGTGCATATATTATGACAACGTATTTGTTCGTTCTGGACTCCAGTAAGTTTTTTTGGGGCTGTTCTGGCACACACAACTTTGAGGCCAGCCGAAGTTCTGGTGCCAAAGTCTTAGTCCGTGATTGGTCAACTGTAGGGATTCTTCAACAGTCTTTGTTGTCATTCAACGAGAGATTACTTGTTTTCATGCACATTTTTTTTATTGAGAAATACTGCACCTAACATCTTAGTGAGATATACAATTGCGTGACCAAGATCTCAGCAAAAACTCAAGAAATCTCTTTAATTTTTATGTTGTCTTAGATTAATTATGACTAGTTTGAGGAAGTGTATACTGGCTATGGCTTCTCAAAGGGGACAAACAGTACTATTGTCACTTTTTTTGTTGTTTTTCAAGCGAAGGTATTTTAAGGGAGTATGCAAGCACACTCGCTCAGTTTGGCTATTCGGCTAGCCGCCAGCCGAACTGAAGCATGCTGACGCTTGAATGACACGACTACTCAACTGTTAGCATTTCTTCTAGGAAAAAGTGTCACACTTGTGGGCATGCTAAAAGATCAGATGCAGTGCCTGCTTAGAATTGAAATGCAGCGATTATACAGTATGCCTCATGTATACACTCTTCTATCCCCTATCTCTCAGGTGCTGGCTGTACGTAAAGGCGGTGTGCTTCCTGGTCGTCAGTTCTCCTTGGATGAAGAGGGTGATGATGAGGATGGTGATGACACAGCTGTCCTGGAGAGGAAGGTTAAAGGAGCGAATATGCCAGAGCCTGCCTTGCGTGTCTGCCTCAAAGAGCTCAAAAGGTACCCACGGTTTATTTACCTTACATTCCAATGGATTCAGACTTCCTGGTTATTTGGGGACACTTGCAGTGTGTGTGTACATTATGTGTGTATATTTCCATAGTAGTGGCATTGACACAAACAATGCCTTCAGAAAGAATTCACAACCCATAAGGGATAAAAATGTACTTCTCATTTCTTTGTCAACGATCTACACAAATACTCTGTTAAAGTGGAAGAAAAATTCTAACATTTGTAAAATAATGAATGAAAAATAAAACACTACTACATCTTGATTACATACAGTGCCTTCAGAAAGTATTCATACCCCTTGACTTATTCTACATTTGGTTGTGTTAAGGCCTGAATCTTTGCACTATACACCATAATGACAAAGTGAAAACATGTTTTTAGAATTGTTTGCACATTTTTTGAAAATTAAATGCAGAAATATCTCATTCGCATAAGTATTCAACCCCAAGTCAATACATGTTAGAATCACCTTTGACAGCAATTACAGCTGTGAGTCTTTCTGGGTAAGTCTCTCTAAGAGCTTTTCACACCTGGAATGTAGAACAAGTTGCACATTATTCTTTAAAGAATTTGTCAAGCTCTGTCAACTTGGTTGTTGGTCATTGCCAGATAGCCATTTTCAATTATTGCCATAGATTTTCAAGCATATTTAAGTCAGCTGTAACATGGCAACATCAACTGTAACAAGGAACATTCAATGTCATCTTGGTCGTGCCTGTACACAACTGCATGGCCAAGCACTACAACACCTTCATTAAGTTTGCAGATGACACAACAGTGGTAGGCCTGATCACTGACAATGACGAGACAGCCTACAGGGAGGAGGTCAGAGACCTGGCTTGGGTGGTGCAAGAATAACAACCTCTCCCTCAATGTGATCAGGACAAAGGTGATAATTGTGGACTACAGGAAAAGGAGGACCGAGCACTCCCCCATTCTCATCGACGGGACTGTAGTGGAGCAGGTTGAGAGCTTCAAGTTCCTTGGTGTCCACATCACCAACAAACTAGAATGGTCCAAACACACCAAGACAGTCGTAAAGTGGGCATGACAGAACCTATTCCTCCTCAGGAGACTGAAAAGATTTGGCATGGGTGCTCAGATCCTCAAAAGGTTCTACAGCTGCAACATCGAGAGCATCCTGACTGGTTGCATCACTGCCTGGTACGGCAACTGCTCAGCCTCCGACCGCAAGGCACTACAGAGAGTAGTGCGTACGGCCCAGTACATCACTGGGGCCAAGCTTCCTACCATCAAGGACCTCTACACCAGGTGGTGTTAGAGGAAGGCCCAAAAATTGTCAAAGACCCCACCCCAGTCATAGACTGTTCTCTCTACTAGGCTTCTCAACAGCTTTTATCCCCAAGCCATAACACTCCTGAACAGCTAATCAAATGGCTACCCGGACTATGCATTGTGTGTGTGTGTGTGTGTTTTGTGTCCCCAGCCCCAGTGTATATTTGGCATTTGTTTTAGTTTATTGTCCTGCTGAAAGGTCAATTTGTCTCAGTGTCTGTTGGAAAGCAGACTGAACCAGATTTTCCTCTAGGATTTTCCCAGTGCTTAGCTGAATTTGGTTGATTTTTATCCTAAAAAAAACTCCCCAGTCCTTGCCGATGACAATCATACCCATAACATGATGTAGCCACCACCATGCTTGAAAATATGAAGAGTGGTACTCAGTAATGTGTTGTGTTGAATTTGCCCCAAACATAACACTTTGTATTCAGGACAGTATTTCTTTGCCACATTTTTTGCAGTTTTACTTTAGTGCCTTATTGTGAACAGGATGCATGTTTTGGAATATTTTTATTCTGCACAGGCTTCCTTTTTTTCACTCTGTCATTTAAGTTAGTATTGTGGAGTAACTACAATGTTGTTGGTCCATCCTCAGTTTTCTCCTATCACAGCTATTCAACTCTGTAACTGTTTTAAAGTCACCATTGGCCTTGTGGTGAAATTCTTCTCTGGCAACTGAGTTAGGAAGGACGCCTGTGTCTTTGTAGTGACTGGGTGTATTGATACACCTTCCAAAGCGTAATGAATAACTTCACCATGCTCAAAGGGATATTCGATGTCAACCAATAGGTGCCCTTCTGGTATTTGTGGTTGAATCTGTTTTCGGAATGTACTGCTCGACTGAGGGACCTTGCCATTATCTGTATGTGTGGGGTACAGAGATGAGGTATAGTCATTCAAAAATCATGTTAAACACTATCAATGCACACAATGAGTCCATGCAATCAACTTATTATGTGACTTGTTAAGCACATTTCTACTCCTGAATGTATTTAGACTCGTCATAACAAAAGGGGTTGAATACTTATTGACTCAAAACATATCAGCTTTTCATTTTTTATTCATTTGTAAACATTTCTTAAAACATAATTCCACTTTGACATTATGGGGTATGGTGTGTAGTCCAGTGACACAAAATCTAAATGTAATACATTTTCTATTCCGGCTGTAACACAACAACATTTGGAAACAGTAATGGTGTGTGAATACTTTCTGAAGGCACTGTATGATAATCTACACAGATTGAAGAAGATGCCCCAGTCCATGCCAGAGTACGCTCTCACCCGAAACTACCTGGATCTTATGGTGGAATTGCCCTGGAGCAAAAGTACCACAGGTACACCACTATGACACCACTACAATCTCAGGTTCATTTCTTTATTCATTTACACTTTATTTTTTGAATTTAGAAATGTACATATCCATACATACAGAGCACATCATATGCACGTTATACCTTGAAACTCTCTGTAATTGGATAGGGCATTTTTTTGGGACGAGGGGTAGAAACCAAAGTGTACCCCGAGGAAACAGCTCTCTTTTTTTGAACTCTCTGTTCAAAATGGAATTAAAGGCTTCTACCACTGGAGGGAGCTCAATATCATATTTTGTCACTGGTTGCTTTGTCCTCTATAGCCAGTCATTAGACACTGAGAGTATTGGGGACATTTGCTTAGATGATTCAGCATTACCACACAAGGGAGTCCATACCATATGTCTGCTTAGTCATGTAGCGACATAAAACAATACTTGTTATTACAATCTAGATTAATGGTTATCTTAATCACTTGGTTGACATTAGATAAGGTCTTTTGACAATATTCACGGTGTTGGAATTAAACCCTGATCCGCATTGTCTCTGCAGACTGTCTTGATATCCATGCTGCGCGGGTGCTGTTGGACAGTGACCACTATGCCATGGAGAAGCTGAAGAGGAGAGTGCTGGAGTACCTGGCTGTGAGGCAGCTGAAGAGCACCCTCAAGGGGCCCATCCTGTGCTTCGTGGGGCCGCCTGGGGTGGGAAAGACCAGTGTGGGGCGCTCCATCGCCCGTACCCTGGGCAGGGAGTTCCACCGCATTGCCCTGGGAGGGGTGTGTGACCAGTCTGACATCCGCGGGCACAGGTACACTGGAGAGGGCAGAGAACGGAGGTGGGGATTAATAGGTGGGCAGGCAAGCAGCTGTGTCTGTAAATTGTATTCTGCACAGGAAATGAAACCCCTATAGATATTATATTCTGACTTAAGCGAGTGGGGCGGGTAAGTCCAGTGCTGTTTGGAAGCAGTGCCGTTTGGTTGGGTTGTGTTTTGGAGGATGCGCGGCTCTCAACCTTCGCCTCTCCCGAGTCCGTACGGGAATTGCAGCGATGTAACAAGACTGTAACTCCCAATTGAATATCACAGAATTGTGGAGAAAACGGGGTAAAAATATAGATTTTTAACAAGGTTTCACCTGGTCAGTCTGTCCTGGAACGAGCAGGTGTTCCTAATGTTTTGTATACAGCCCTCTACAATGTGAGTAATCCTGAGAGGGAAAATTAGGAGTGGAAGCATGATGTAATCTTTCATGTTCAAATGGTTCGCCTGTCACTATGGAGACTCGGCGGGATGATGACATCTCAGCCAGCGGGTCCTTCCTGTGTCTCTCAGCCAGTCTGAGTTTATCCATAGCCCCCAGTCTCTAGTCTCATGCATCAATTGTGACACCACACCAAACCACCCACCACTGCAGTTTAGGCTGCCTGTTGTGTGTTTTGATGTGGTTTCAGGTTGCATAGCGCACTTGTGTATACATATAAGTGTGGGGCCGGGATGTGAGGTTCATGCTGGTTCCACCTTACATGGTGTTTGTGTGCTGTGCTGTAGTGTTTGTGTAAATTAAAATCAAATACGGAGAATACAAGAGGTGTAGACTGTGAAATCCTTACTTACGAGCCCTTTCCCAACAATGCAGAGTTAAAGTAAGAATGTGCAAATAAAAATAGTAACACAATTAATAACAATCTCAAGGAGTACCGGTGCAGAGTCGATGTGTAAAAATCATCTGTCCTTGGTTGCAACACTCACTACTGAGTTCCAAACTGCCTCTGGAAGCAACATCAGCACAATAACTGTTAGTCGGGAGCTTCATGAAATGGGTTTCCATGGCCAATCAGCCGCATACAAGCCTAAGATCACCATGCGCAATGCCAAGCGTCGGCTGGAGTGGTGTAAAGCTCGCTGCCATTGGACTCTGGAGCGGTGGAAATCCCTTCCTCTGTGACGCTTCATCATCTAGTAGTAGTGCCAACTGTGAAGTTTGGTGGCGGAGGAAGAGTGTTCTGGGGCTGTTTATCATGGTTCGGATTTGGCCCCTTAGTTCCAGTGAAGGGAAATCCGAACGCTACAGCATGCAATGACATTCTAGACGATTCTGTGCTTCAAACTTTGTGGCAACAGTTTGGGGAAGGCCCTTTCCTGTTTCAGCGTGACATTTCCCCTGTGCACAAAGCGAGCTTCGTACAGAAATAGTTTGACGAGATCGGTGTAGAAGAACTTGACTGGCCTGCACAGAGGCCTGACCTCAACCCCATCGAACACCTTTGGGATGAATTGGAACACTGACTGTGAGCCAGGCCTAATCACCCTATGTCAGTGTCTGACCTCACCAATTATCTTGTGGCTGAATGGAAGCAAATCCCCACAGCAAAGTTCCAACACCTAGTGGAATGCCTTCCTATAAGAGTGGAGGGTGTTATAGCAACAAATGGGGGAGCAACTCCATATTAATGCCTGTGATTTTGGAATGAAATATTCGACGAGCGGTCATGTACTTTTGGCCATGTAGTGTATATTCCACAATGTTGATGGATGAGTCCTGGGTGGATGAATCTTTGAAAATATTCCAATTAGTATTTTCAAAACAGACCTGCAGTGTTAAGGCAGCCCCCTCGGTCCAGTGCCTCACTATCTGTGCTGGTGGCTCCCTCTTGAGTTGCTGCTTGTAGGCTGGGAGTAGGAACAGAGAGACATGATCAAGGATGTTTGTATGTACATGGTCCAGCACGTTGTTTAAGCATCCTGTTTTGGCTTCCTTGTTTTTAGTCTTTCTCCTTCCATTGATTATCTCTCTCCGTCCCCATCATTATCTCACTGCACACCTGTCTTGTTTTGCTTTCATTTCCTTTCTGCACCCCATTTTCTGTCCTCTATGTACTGGTCTCTCTGTCTGACATGATGCCCTTTCGCTCCCTGTCTCCAGGAGGACCTACGTGGGCAGCATGCCTGGCCGCATCATCAACGGGCTGAAGACGGTGGGAGTCAACAACCCTGTCTTCCTGCTGGACGAGGTGGACAAGCTAGGCAAGAGTCTGCAGGGAGACCCTGCCTCTGCCCTGTTGGAGGTGAGAAACCTGGGACCTCCAGACCAGGGGGCAGCTTCATGGTCTCCGATACAAACAATATGGAGTACAAAGGGGAAGAGGTAGGAAAGAAGTGAGGGATTGAGTGATACAGGGAGATGGACAGAGGCTCATCCAGACAGCCAGGCAGAGAGAGGGATAAGATTCTACGTAGATTATATATAGAGGAGGATGGTGGAAACAAGTCGTACCAAATAAGTCTGCATGTATGAAGTCAACACCTGTCTGATCTCTAGAAAGACCCAGTAGTCCCCTGGAGGTAGGTCTGTGACCTCGGCTGGTTCACCTGGCCCTGCTCCACTTCCTGCTGGAGTTATCAGCTCCTATGGTGCATCACCGTCCCACTTCACCTCCTGGAAACACAATGGGAGAGGAGGGATTAAGAATCCCCATCACAGTGATGGACGGAGACAAATGAGCACTGTAGTGTCCACACTCACTCACTCACTCACTCACTCACTCACTCACTCACTCACTCACTCACTCACTCACTCACTCACTCACTCACTCACTCCATTACCACACAGGACTACATTACCACACAGGACTACATTACCACACAGGACTACATTACCACGCAGGACTACATTACCACGCAGGACTACATTACCACGCAGGACTACATTACCACGCCAGTAGATAAAAGGATTAAAGCAAACAAAGGGACAGAGGGAGCATGTGGAAGCATGCAAGATGGCTTTTGAACTAGGAGTGTGTGAAAGTGTGTGTAACAGAGAGAGACAGTGAGTGTGGCATGTCTGAGTAGTGCGCACCATTCCTACTCACTCACCACTGAATGTATGTGAGGAGTCTCAAATTCAATTAGTGTAATGGCCTGAAGACGTGAGTCGCTATGTTTAGGTGAGCGGGATACCTACCTATCTGCAGCAGTGTGATAGCCTTGCTGATACCAGGAGAAGATTCATCTCTGGGAATGCAGGTAGCTCAGATAAGAGCCCCACTAGCCTCAAGTCCAAGCTTGACCCCCAAGTAGGAATGGTGCGCACTACTCAGACATGCCACACACACTGTCTCTCTCTGTTACACACACTTTCACACACTCCTAGTTCAAAAGCCATTTTGCATGCTTCCACATGCTCCCTCTGTCCCTTTGTTTGCTTGAATCGTTTTATCTACTGGCGTGGTAATGTAGTCCTGTGTGGTAATGTAGTCCTGTGTGGTAATGTAGTCCTGTGTGGTAATGTAGTCCTGTGTGGTAAGGTAGTCCTGCGTGGTAAGGTAGTCCTGCGTGGTAAGGTAGTCCTGTGTGGTAATGTAGTCCTGTGTGGTAAGGTAGTCCTGCGTGGTAAGGTAGTCCTGCGTGGTAAGGTAGTCCTGTGTGGTAATGTAGTCCTGTGTGGTAATGTAGTCCTGTGTGGTAATGTAGTCCTGTGTGGTAAGGTAGTCCTGCGTGGTAAGGTAGTCCTGCGTGGTAAGGTAGTCCTGTGTGGTAATGTAGTCCTGTGTGGTAAGGTAGTCCTGCGTGGTAAGGTAGTCCTGCGTGGTAAGGTAGTCCTGCGTGGTAAGGTAGTCCTGCGTGGTAAGGTAGTCCTGCGCGGTAAGGTAGTCCTGCGCGGTAAGGTAGTCCTGCGCGGTAAGGTAGTCCTGCGCGGTAAGGTAGTCCTGCGCGGTAATGTAGTCCTGCGCGGTAAGGTAGTCCTGCGCGGTAAGGTAGTCCTGCGCGGTAAGGTAGTCCTGCGTGGTAAGGTAGTCCTGCGTGGTAAGGTAGTCCTGCGTGGTAAGGTAGTCCTGCGCGGTAAGGTAGTCCTGCGCCTGCACAGTAATGTAGTCCTGCGCGGTAATGTAGTCCTTCGCGGTAATGTAGTCCTGCGCGGTAAGGTAGTCCAGCGCCCGCACGGTAATGTAGACCTGCGCGGTAATGTAGCCATGCGCTGTAAGGTAGACATGCGCGGTAATGTATTCCTGCGTGGTAATGTAGTCCTGCGAGGTAAGGTAGTCCTGCGCCTGCACGGTAATGTAGACATGCACGGTAATGTAGACATGCGCGGTAATGTAGACATGCGCGGTAAGGTAGTCCCACGCTGTAAGGTAGACATGCGCGGTAATGTAGACATGCGCGGTAATGTAGACATGCACGGTAATGTAGACATGCGCGGTAAGGTAGTCCCACGCTGTAAGGTAGACATGCGCGGTAATGTAGACATGCGCGGTAAGGTAGTCCCACGCTGTAATGTAGACATGCGCGGTAATGTAGACATGCGCGGTAAGGTAGTCCCACGCTGTAATGTAGACATGCGCGGTAATGTAGACATGCGCGGTAAGGTAGACATGCGCGGTAAGGTAGTCCCACGCTGTAAGGTAGACATGCGCGGTAATGTAGACATGCGCGGTAAGGTAGACATGCGCGGTAAGGTAGTCCCACGCTGTAAGGTAGACATGCGCGGTAATGTAGACATGCGCGGTAATGTAGACATGCGCGGTAAGGTAGACATGCGCGGTAATGTAGACATGCACGGTAATGTAGACATGCGCGGTAAGGTAGTCCCACGCTGTAAGGTAGACATGCGCGGTAATGTAGACATGCGCGGTAATGTAGACATGCGCGGTAAGGTAGTCCCACGCTGTAAGGTAGACATGCGCGGTAATGTAGACATGCGCGGTAATGTAGACATGCACGGTAATGTAGACATGCGCGGTAAGGTAGACATGCGCGGTAAGGTAGTCCCACGCTGTAAGGTAGACATGCGCGGTAATGTAGACATGCGCGGTAATATAGACATGCGCGGTAATGTAGACATGCGCGGTAAGGTAGACATGCGCGGTAAGGTAGTCCCACGCTGTAAGGTAGACATGCGCGGTAATGTAGACATGCGCGGTAATATAGACATGCGCGGTAATGTAGACATGCGCGGTAATGTAGACATGCGCGGTAAGGTAGTCCCACGCTGTAAGGTAGACATGCGCGGTAATGTAGACATGCGCGGTAATGTAGACATGCGCGGTAATGTAGACATGCGCGGTAATGTAGTCCCGCGCTGTAAGGTAGACATGCGCGGTAATGTAGTCCTGCGCGGTAATGTAATCCTGCGCGGCAATGTAGTCCTGCTTTGTGGGAGCCAGTGTTTGCAGAACACATCACAGCCAAACCAAAACTTCAGGCTCAGTCACAGAATTACCCATCAGGTCCACTGTTCTGCTGCATTCAACATTCCACCTTCTTACTCCCACTTTCCCTCTCACTCTCTCTCTATTTTTCTTCCTCTCTCTCTGCTTGGGTGCCCAGAGGGATAGAGAGAGGCAGAGCAGGGAGGAGGGATGTGGGGGAGGAAGCAAAGCAGAATGATTTGTTTATTGCCTCTGGCAGTGTGAAGTCTGAACCAACAATTCACAGACACACACAGTGTAAATGTTTCTACATCTGCAGCTGGTAGACATGCAGCTCATTAGTAATGGTCGCTAACCAGTTGAGTATAATGAAATATGCATTCCTGTTGCTGAGTGTTAGCTGTGCTCCTAATACTGAGTCTCTTCTGTGTCCGCCTGACTCCCACCAGGTCCTGGACCCAGAGCAGAATCACAGCTTCACAGACCACTACCTCAACGTGGCCTTCGACCTCTCCCAGGTCCTGTTCATCGCTACAGCCAACTCCACGGCCACCATCCCTCCGGCCCTGTTGGACAGGATGGAGGTCCTCCAGGTGCAAGGTCAGAGGTCAAGGGTCATCTGGTTGGGCAGAGGGGTCAGCTGAAGGGGCATTGAGTACCTGTCTTGGCCATTGATTTATGTAGAATCAATGTAACTGGTTATTAACACATTAATAGCACACATCATGGTGTAGCCCCAAGACACAGTGGGCAGTTCCCCTCCGAGATTGATGTGGTGTTAGCCTGGATAAATATGGTAATGGCCTGTCAGGAAGAGGTGTTTATTACATTCTCTGTATCTGTATCTGATGTCCTCTCAGGGTACACTCAGGAGGAGAAGGTGGAGATAGCTCATCGTCACCTGATTCCCCATCAGCTAGAACAGCATGGACTCACGCCCCAACAGCTCCAGATACCTCAGGACACCACCCAGGACATCATTAGCAAGTACGAACACAAACACTCACACATACACCGAGGGTGATTTACACACGCTAGGAGTGTGGCAGGTCAGGGAGAGGAGGGGAGTGACTATCGTTCTAGCAGGACAGAAGGGGGATATTACCAGAGCCAGACAGGTGAAGACGGGTCGCAGAGGGCACCCACGGGTACATTTATATTGTCACATGCTTTGTGAACAACAGGTGTAGATAAACAGTGAAATGCTTTTTTTGTATAGAAAATTACAAATGAGCAATGGTAACTTTGCTGTATTACATGGGGTACCAGTACCGGGTCGTTGTGCAGGTGTACGAGGAAATTGAGGTAGATACACAACACGACCAAAATTATATGGACGCCTGCTCGTCGAATGTCTCAATCCAAAATCATGGTCATTAAGTTGGTCCCTCCTTTGCTTCGATAACAGCCTCCACTCTTCTGGGAAGGCTTTCCACTAGATGTTGGAACATTGCTGCGGGGACTTGCTTCCATTCAGCCACAAGCATTAGTGAGGGCGGGCACTGATGTTGAGCGTTCCAATGGGGTTGAGGTCAGGGTTCTGTCATGGTGAAACAGGAAAGGGCCTTCCCCAAACTTGCCACAAAGTTGGAAGCACAGGATCGTGTAGAATGTCATTGTATGTTGTAGCATTAAGATTTCCCTTCGCTGGAACTAAGGGGCCTAGCCCGAACCATGAAAAACATCCCAGACCATTATTTGTCCTCCACCAAACTTTACAGTTGGCACTGCATTGGGGCAGGTAGCGTTCTCCTGGCATCTGCCAAACCCAGATTCGTCCATCCAGATGGTGAAGCATGATCCACCACTCAAGAGAACACGTTTCCACTGATCCAGAGCCAATGGCGGCGAGCTTTATACCACTCCAGCCGACGCTTGGCATTGCGCATGGTGATCTTAGGCTTGTGTGCGGCTGCTCGGCTATGGAAACCCATTTCATGAAGCTCCCGACGAACAGTTATTGTGCTGGCGTTGCTTCCAGAAGCAGTTTGGAACTCTGTAGTGAGTGTTGCAACAGAGGACATCCTATGACGGTGCCATGTTCAAAGTCACTGAGCTCTTCAGTAAGGCCATTCTACTGCTAATGTTTGTCTATGGAGATTGCATAGCTGTGTGCTCAATTGTATACACCTGTCAGCAATGGGTGTGGTTGAAATAGCTGAATCCGCTCATTTGAAGACGTGTCCATACTATTGTGTATATATAGTGTATGTTCATATAGGTAGGGGTAAAGTGACAAGCCAACAAGGCAGATAATAGACAGTAGCAGCAGCAGCGTGTGGTCAAAAGGAGAGTCCGAGTAGCTATTTGGTTAACTGCACTGAACAAAAATATAAACGCAACATGCACCAATTACAGTTTATATAAGGAAATTGATCAATGGAAATTAATGTATTAGGCCCTTATCTATGGATTTCACATGACTGGGAATACAGATATGCATCTGTTGGTCACAGATACCTTAAAAAAAGAAAGATAGGGGCGTGGATCAGAAAACCAGTCAGTATCTGGTGTGACCACCATTTGCCTCATGCAGCACAACTCATCTCCTTCGCATAGAGTTGATCAGGCTGTTGATTGTGGAATGTTGTCCCACTCTTCAATGGCTGTGTGAAGTTGTTGGATATTGGCGGGAACTGAAACGCAGTATGTCGTACACGTCGATCCAGAGCATCCCTAACATGCTCAATGGGTGACATGCAGGCCGTGGAAGAACTGCGACCTTTTCAGCTTCTAGGAATTGTGTACAGATCCTTGCGACATTGGGCCGTGCCTCATCATAATGAAACATGAGTTGACGGCGGCGGATGAATGGTACAACAATGGGCCTCAGGATCTCATCACCGTATCTGTGCATTCAAATTGACATCGATAAAATGCAATTGTGTTCATTGTCCATAGCTTATAGCCATACCATAACTCCACTGTCACCATGGGGCACTCTGTTCACCAGGTTGACATCAGCAAACTGCTCGTCCACACGACGCCATACACGCTGTCTGTCATCTACCCGGTACAGTTGAAACCGGGATTCAAACCAGGGAAGAGCACGCTTCTCCAGCGTGCCAGTGACCATCAAAGGTTAGCCTTTGCCCACAGTATGTTGACTAACTGCAGTCAGGTCATGACCCTGGTGAGGATGATGAGCACACAGATTAGCTTCCCTGAGATGGTTTCTGACAGTTTGTGCAGAAATTCTTTGGTTTCATCAGCTGCCCGGGTGGCTGGTCTCAGACGATCCTGCAGGTGAAGAAGCTGGATGTGGAGGTCCTGGGCCGGCGTGGTTACATGTGGTCTGCGGTTGTGAGGCCAGTTGGACGTACTGCCAAATTCTTTAAAAAGATGTTGGTGGCTTATGGTAGAGAAATGAACAAATTATCTGGCAACAGCTCTGATGGGCATTCGTGCAGTCAGCATGTCAATCCCATGCTCCCTCAACCTGAGATATCTGTGGCATTGTGTTGTGTGACAAACCTGCACATTGTAGTGGCATTTTATTGTCCCCAGAACAAGGTGCACCTGTGTAATGATCATGCTGTTTAATCAGCTTCTTGATATGCCTTGAGAAATTCTCCCTAACAGGGATGTAAACAAATTTGTGCACAAAATCTGAGAGAAATAAGCTTTTTGTATGTATGTATGAAACATTTCTGGGTTATTTTATTTCAGCTCATGAAACATGACCAACACTTTACATGTTGCATTTTATATTTTTGTTCAGTGTATTTAGCAGTCTTATGGTTTGGGGGTAGAAGCTGTTCAGGAGCCTTTTGGTCCTAGACTTCGCGCTACAGTACCATTTTGCTGTGCGGTTGCAGAGAACAGTCTATGACTTGGGTGGCTGGAGTGTGACAATTTCTAGGGCGTTTCTCTGACACCGCCTGGTATTGAGGTCCTGGATGGCAGGGAGTTCGACCCCAGTGATGTACTGGGCCGTACGCATTACCCTCTGTAGCGTATCTTGATGCAGCCAGTCAAGATGCTCTCAATGGTGCAGCTGTGGAACCTTTTGAGAATCTGAGGGCCCATGCCAAATATTTTCAGTCTCCTGAGGGGGAAGAGGCATTGTCGTGCCTTCTTTACGACTGTGTTGGTGTGTTTGGATCAAATCAAATTCAAATCAAATCAAATTGTATTTGTCACATACACATGGTTAGCAGATGTTAATGCGAGTGTAGCGAAATGCTTGTGCTTCTAGTTCCGACAATGCAGTAATAACCAACAAGTAATCTAGCTAACAATTCCAGAACTACTACCTTATAGACACAAGTGTAAGGGGATAAAGAATATGTACATAAAGATATATGAATGAGTGATGGTACAGAGCGGCATAGGCAAGATACAGTAGATGGTATTGAGTACAGTATATACATATGAAATGAGTATGTAAACAAAGTGGCATAGTTAAAGTGGCTAGTGATACATGTATTACATAAAGATGCAGTAGATGATATAGAGTACAGTAGGACCATGATAGATCCTTAGTGTTGTGGGCATCAGAGCATGCTGCAGATGGGGCCAGCACCTAACAGCATGGCCAGGTGGGAGATTGTGATGTCTCAAACAGTCACACTGTCATTTTAACCATCATGGTTGATGATAGCGGAACTGTGTGTGTGTGTGTGTGTGTGCGCACGCAGGTACACTCGTGAGGCCGGTGTCCGGTCCCTGGAGAGGAAGATCGGTGCGATATGTCGAGCAGTGGCAGTGAAGGTCGCAGAGGGTCACAATGTTACCAAATCAGAGGCCGCGCCTTCTGAGAGTGCCCCCCAGGGAGCTGAGCACGGAGGTAGAAAAACCAGCAGGGGAAAACCACTCTCTGTGGGGCAGGAGGGAGGACTGACTGACTGGCACAGCTACAGTATCAGGCCCTGCCCTCAAACATACTGCAGTGGTGAGCTGGTCTCAGCAGTGCCTCAGTGGCCTGCTGTATACAGACTAGCACTCCCCACAGACAAGCTGTGAAATCACAATATCTGCCCCTGGAGGCTGGAGCTAATTGAGTTGTTAGGAACAGACATGGCTATATCATACTATGTACACTACCAGGTGCTCCCTCCTTCCCTCCAGTGAGCACCGTCACCTCACACACATTCACACCGCCGGTTGGTTGTGCAGTCCCTGACTACAAATCTGCTGACCAATGCACAATGCCCTCTCAAACATAAAGGCACGCATGCTCACACACAGTACACACACACACACACACGTCATCCCCCTTCTGAAGGGTATGGGGGAGGGGGGGGGTAATCCTGCTAACAGACGGCCTCACGACCACATGCCCCCTGCCTTCCCTCCCCCAGTGTCTCTGTGCAGCAGCTCTTGTGTAACAGGAGAAATCACACTGGCAGTTAACATGGCCTGAGCCGAGAGAGGGGAGGGGGGAGTGGGGGCAGAACAGAGGGGTTTTATGGCTCTGTTGCCCTATTGAAACAGATTTGGACTGCCCCCCCCTGCCCCCTCGCTTCTGTGTAACCACTCCCACTCCCAAAACAGCAGCAGATGAAAAGAGAGAATGACACTCTTCCTCTGCTCTTTGTGTAAATGGCTGTCTGTTGCCAGGTAACGGTGATATTATTGGCAGACCGAACAAAGAGTTGTGAGGAGGAGTGTGTGCGTGCTGTGGGGGGGTCTGTGTCTTTCTTTTCTCTACCAGCTGCTCCATGACTGGCGGCTCATGACAGCTGTCACATGACCAGTTAGGAGCACGGCTGTTGTTCCTTTGCCCACCTCTCTCCCCTGGTTGTATCCTTCGTTTCATCCCTCGCTTTGTTTTGTCTTTCATGGCACTAGACAGCTCAAAGAGGGACTGTCAGAGCTGATTTATATAACACATTCACTCACTACATAGATATGTCAGTCCATAAAGACTGCCCTCAGTTATCCCCCCTCTTTAACTATCCATTAAGTGTTTGTAAAATAGTGTTGTGCTGCAGTGTAGTGTTGCCACTGAATGGACTAGCTCTGTTGAGGGGAACACCATGCTCCACATCCACTTTGCATTGGTAGTCAGGTCACATGACCAGTGATCAGCATGTGCATAATAAGATGTCTGGGGAAGCTGTGTTGTGTACAAGAACAACCACTCAGACATGCACTATGTGCACACACACACACACCTTGTTGTTTTACATCCTCCTCCAACCTCTCAAATTAACTTTTCTATTTAATATTTCTATTAATCTCTATAATTTGCTCACCTGCTTTCTATGTTCTCATTCTCTCTGACCTCTCTGTGTGTGTGTGTGTGTGTGTGTGTGTGTGTGTGTGTGTGTGTGTGTGTGTGTGTGTGTGTGTGTCAGAGGGGAAGCGAGGGAGGAGGGCAGAGGAGCCTGACGGGGTGTCGGCAGACATGGCAGCGCCCCCAGATATGCCCATCGTCATGGACCACATCGCGTTGAAAGACATCCTGGGGCCGCATGTCTTTGAGATGGAGGTGAGAGAGGGTAGGGGTTGGCACTGTCTGGCCCAACACACTGCTCTGAGAAGACTGATGCACGTCTTTGAGATGGAGGTGAGAGAGGGTAGGGGTTGGCACTGTCTGGCCCAACACACTGCTCTGAGAAGACTGATGCACGTCTTTGAGATGGAGGTGAGAGAGGGTAGGGGTTGGCACTGTCTGGCCCAACACTGCTCTGACTGCTCTCTTTGAGATGGAGACTGAACACACTGCTCTGAGAAGACTGATGCTTTTGAGATGGAGGTGAGAGAGGGTAGGGGTTGGCACTGTCTGGCCCAACACACTGCTCTGAGAAGACTGATGCACGTCTTTGAGATGGAGGTGAGAGAGGGTAGGGGTTGGCACTGTCTGGCCCAACACACTGCTCTGAGAAGACTGATGCACTGGAGAGAGAATGATGACATTGCAGATTGCAGCAAATACAGCAGGATGATTCTCTACTGTGGGAAGCACATGTATAGAAAAGCCTTGTCATGCAGAATTAAAGCCAAAGTGTTCTTATGTACCCATAACACTGATCCTCTTGAGCGAGTGAGAGACAACTATAAACATGCACTTCTAACCGTACTAGTTGGCAGACTTGAAGGGTGCAACTTTAAAACAGTACTCTAGTGTACTATAGATGCACCTAAATGTGCCAACTTGTGATTAGGTTGATGTTGCTGCAGGCTTAAAGCAGTGTAGCTGTGCTGCAGAAAGTACACACTTATGTTACTAATGTAGCTTAGCATTCCATTCATACCCATGGGATTTGGGGGCGGAGGGGGAGAGAGGGGGTTGGGGTGAGGGGCTCTCGAGCTCTCACAGGGGGACTGGAATGTGCCTGTGTTGTGTGTACAGCAGGGAGAGCAGAAGGAGGGTTATTTGGAGGGAAGGCAGACCACAGCATTCTTCTAGTCCTCACTGAGAATAGGATACTGAGGACTACAACTAGTTTTAAAACATAGTAAACCCCATACTCTTACTCTCACCTCAATGTTATTGACTAATATAGCAGTGATGTGTAGATGACTACAGATCCAGTACCTAGGTGTCTGTATATACTGAGTGTACAAAACATGAACAACACCTTCCTAATATTGAGTTGCACCCCCCTTTGCCCTTAGAACAACCTAAATTCGTTGCGGCATGGATTCTACAAGGTGTCGAAAGCGTTCCACAGGGATGCTGGCCCATGTTGACTCCAATGCTTCCCACAGTTGTATCAAGTTGGCTGGATGTCCTTTGGGTGGTGGACCATTCTTGATACACATGGGAAACTGTTGTGTGAAAAATTCAGCAGCATTGCAGTTCTTGACACACTCAACAAAAAAAACGTATTTAATCTGGTGGACCATTCTTGATACACATGGGAAACTGTTGTGTGAAAAATTCAGCAGCATTGCAGTTCTTGACACACTCAACAAAAAAAACATATTTAATCTGGTGGACCATTCTTGATACACATGGGAAACTGTTGAGTGTGAAAAATTCAGCAGCATTGCAGTTCTTGACACACTCAAAAAAAAAAAAACTTATTTAATCTGTCTCCTTCCTTTCATCATTTCACTGATTTGAAGTGGATTTAACAGGTGAACTCAATAAGGGATCATAGTTTTTACCTGGATTCACCTGGTCAGTCTAGGTCATGGAAAGAGCAGGTGTTCCTGTTTTGTACACTCAGTGTAGATGACTGTGTTCCTCTCCCTGGTCGTGTCCAGGTGTCGGAGCGTCTGACACTGCCGGGCGTGGCCGTCGGCCTGGCCTGGACCCCCCTGGGAGGGGAGATCATGTTTGTGGAGGCCAGCCGCATGGAGGGTGAGGGCCAGCTGACCCTGACTGGACAACTGGGTGACGTTATGAAGGAATCTGCCCACCTGGCCATGAGCTGGCTGCGCAGCAATGCCAAGACCTACCAGCTGACCAATCGTGAGTGAAGACACACAACAAAATGCATTTTGCCTTAGCTTTGCTACTCATTTACATCCATATCAAAGCAATACACAATGACGGCTGAAGGACTGTGTGTCTGTCTGTCTGATGTAGTGGTCGGTGGTTCAGATCCTCTCGAGGGGACAGACATCCATCTGCACTTCCCAGCAGGAGCAGTCACAAAGGACGGCCCATCGGCTGGAGTCACCATGGTAACGGTCCTGGCCTCGCTGTTCAGTGGGCGCCTGGTACGGTCCGATGTGGCCATGACTGGAGAGATCACTCTGAGAGGCCTGGTGCTGCCGGTGAGACACAACTACACATCCTTTCCTCCGCTCCGGACTGCATGTGCTGCAGTAGAAATAGAAAGAAAAGAATGGGCGTCCCCATTCAAGTCAATGACGGCATAATGGGTGGACTGGTGGCCATTGCGAGTGTACCCAAAGGAACCAAGCAGGAAGTGTACCCATCAATATGTGCCATGATTTGATTCAACTCACATTACAAAATACATTCCATTGCATGAGCAGTTAACTAGTGGTGGGTTGTCTACTACAAAATAATAGATTGCTTGCCCGTCAACTCCAATTTCTGGGTGTCATGCGTAGTGGAATCGACTCCTAAGATTCAGTATTATTATAACGGAGGAGACTGACTAGGCTACTTCAGAGAACACAAACTCGCATCTTTCACAGCAAAGAAAGGGCGAGCTAGCGAAGGGCACAGCCAGACATAGGTAGGCAGGTCGGCCACCAGGCAGTCAGAGCTATGCATCGGTAATCTAAAGCTGTATCTCGCAGTGTAGGTGTATCTCACAATTTCTTGCATATTTACTAAAGTAGGTGCTATCAATGAGTAGGCTAAGCTACACACATGCAACAGACCGAAGACTGAACACACACACAGGCATCTTTCATAGTGAAGAGAAAGAGCAGGCGAGCCAGCAAGAGGGGCAGGCAAACAGTCAGAACCGTGCGCATAGGCTATGTCTTGATAATCTGTATCTCGCAATGTTTTGTCTTGAAATACCTCGTAAATTCACCAAAAGTATATTCAAGTATAGTTTACAGTCGTGGCCAAAAGTTTTGAGAATGACACAAATATACATTTTCACAAAGTCTGCTGCCCAAGTTTGTATGATGGCAGATTTGCACATACTCCAGAATGTTATGAAGAGTGGTCAGATGAATTGCAATTAATTGCATAGTCCCTCTTTGCCATGCAAATGAACTGAATCCCCAAAAAACATTTCCACTGCATTTCAGCCCTGCCACAAAAGGACCAGCTGACATCATGTCAGTGATTCTCTCGTTAACACGGCTGTGCGTGTTGACAAGGACAAGGCTGGAGATCACACTGTCATGCTGATTGAGTTCGAATAACAGACTGGAAGCTTCAAAAGGAGGGTGGTGCTTGGAATCATTGTTCTTTCTCTGTCAACCATGGTTGCCTGCAAGGAAACACATGCCGTCATCATTGCTTTGCGCAAAAAGGGCTTCACAGGCAAGGATATTGCTGCCAGTACGATTGCACCTAAATCAACCATTTATCGGATCATCAAGAACTTCAAGGAGAGCAGTTCGATTGTTGTGAAGAAGGCTTCAGGGCACCCAAGAAAGTCCAGCAAGCTCCAGGACCGTCTCCTAAAGTTGATTCAGCTGCGGATTCGGGGCACCACTAGTACAGAGCTTGCTCAGGAATGGCAGCAGGCAGGTGTGAGTGCATCTGCACGCACAGTGAGGCGAAGACTTTTGGAGGATGTCCTGGTGTCAAGAAGGGCAGCAAAGAAGCCACTTCTCTCCAGGAAAAACATCAGGGACAGACTGATATTCTGCAAAAGGTACAGGGATTGGACTGCTGAGGACTGGGGTAAAGTCATTTTCTCTGAATCCCGTTTCCGATTGTTTGGGGCATCCAGAAAAAGCTTGTCCGGAGAAGACAAGGTGAGCGCTACCCTCAGTCCTGTGTCATGCCAACAGTAAAGCATCCTGAGACCATTCATGGGTGGTGTTGCTTCTCAGCCAAGGGAGTGGGCTCACTCACACTCACAAAGAATGGTTCCAACACATCCTCCAAGAGAAACTTCTCCCAACCATCCCGGAACAGTTTGGTGACGAACAATGCCTTTTCCAGCATGATGGAGCACCTTGCCATAAGGCAAAAGTGATAACTAAGTGGCTCAGGGAACAAAACATCAATATTTTAGGTCCATGGCCAGGAAACTTCCCAGACCTTAATCCCATTGAGAACTTGTAGTCAATCCTCAAGAGGCGGGTGGACAAACAAAAACCCACATATTCTGACAAACTCCAAGCATTGATTATGCAAGAATGGGCTGCCATCAGTCAGGATGTGGCCCAGAAGTTAATTGACAGCATGCCAGGGCGGATTGCAGAGGTCTTGAAAAAGAAGGGTCAACACTGCAAATATTGACTCTTTGCATCAACTTCATGTAATTGTCAATAAAATATATTTTTTAAATTACACTTCAGTGTTCCATAGTAACATCTGACAAAAATATGTAAAGACACTGAGGCAGCAGTGAAAATGAATATTTGTGTCATTCTCAAAACTTTTGTTCACGACTGTACATCAATGAGTTGGCCTAGGGCGAAGCTATTCTAAATTGTGTCAGTGAATTGAAGTTGAACATCGCCAAAACGTCAGTTTAATTAAACCTAAATGGGCGATGAAAGGTATTGTGCCTATAGCTTATTTAATGAAACCCTGGCTGTTGATGTCCTAGTTATTCAATAGATCCAAAGCAGAGCATCCCCGATTCCCCACTGAGCTAAACTTTTTGGAAATGGCAAGTTCACTTTCTCATGCAAATACTGTCCAGTAGCTCAAATCAGCAGAATCTGGGGCATTTTTATTAGGAGGGAAGTCTACCATGGATTGCTAAAATAAGGATTATGATCACACTTCAATGTAAATATGATGGGGAGACCTATACATTTGGCATTCATGCATGACTTATCAGTGTAGCCTATTATCGTTTAGACATGACGTTGACATTTCTTCACTGCTAGAATATAAACCTCTGCTTCAGTCATAAGTCAATTGAATATATATTTTTTAACAAATTTAAAAAAAATGAATCCTGTGTGAATCGTCCTCTGGAATAACACATAATTGGATAATAATTACATGACCAACGTCTCCATCAATACTAGTCCCGTCCGAATAGGGGTACACAACACATCAAAGAATAGGCTTATCAGCGTGGAGAGTGCGCCATATCATCCCATGGGAATCTGTCTGCACACAGCTGAATTATCTCTGAAATAATCTACTTCCTACACATCTTCTATATTCAAACAAAATAGGCCTTTTATAAGTTGATAAGCAAATGGGCAGCAGCATACTCATGCCAGTCCTCTTTAGAATACAACATTTGTGTTCCTAGTAGGACTCTGCAATAATGTGGTGCGCGGCCAAAGACGACGACTCAAAATCCTGGAGTCGTTCACCCCTATAGTTATCATTTGAATGAGCATTCTACTTTACCATGGAAATGATTGCATCACAATACCAGGAAGACATTGCGAGTTTACCAGTCAAATTGCCAGGGTTAGAGGTTCCAAGCCCATTCTATTAATTGTTTGCTACAACACCTTACTTGTTTCAGCAAGGGGCAACAAAGTTTCATCGCATTAAGAGTCCAAGTTATCTCAGAAACTGACTCAACCGCACGAATGCCCGGCCAGCAGTTTGTCCCCAAAAACCCCCAAGGTTATTTTATTTTCATAACTGTCTTCATCCATAATCGTCAGTTATACGGTAATTGTGCCAGCCCTGATTCTGTCTGCAGGTGGGAGGGATCAAGGACAAGGTCCTGGCAGCTCACAGGGCCGGGGTGAAGCGTGTCATCATCCCAAAGCGCAATGAGAAGGACCTGGAGGAGATCCCAGCTAACGTCCGGAAGGAGCTGGACTTTGTAACAGCCAGCAACCTGGACGAGGTCCTGAACGCAGCCTTCGATGGGGGGTTCCCCGGAATGTCCAACCCTCTCACTCTACCACACATTGTCAGCAAACTGTGAGACGGGTCCCTGTAATATTACCACTCATGTCACACTCTGACTAACATATAGGAACTCCCATTCATCTTCCTGGTGGATATGGAAAGCTCATAGCACATTGTCGCTTCCATATATTAATTTGTATGAGGCAGAAACACACTGACCACATTATCTTTGTGGTGGATGCATAAACAGGCAGTTATCAAAGAGGGTGTGGGTGTTACTGATCTGTTAGTAAGGAGGCTTCTGTGATGCAAACATGTTCTTTATCTACTTCAACACTTTCCTTAATTTCACACAAAGCGGACAGGTTGAAATTTAGTGCCCTCTCTTGTAACACCTGTTGCGTTTTCTTCATGGTGTTGCGGATTTGGATCTGACATTCAACATTTATGACCTGACTGGTCTGATCCTGGTGGAGTTCAGACCGAGTTAGGACCATCAATCACTTAGTTCTACTGTCTCTGCTGCATACTGGGTTGTTCTGGGAACTGGCTGAAGAATCCACAGTGTGGGGCTTATGTGGATTGTAACAGTACTAGTTGTTCCAGTTGCTCTGCTGTAAAAGCTCTGGCTACGAACATTTAAAAAAGAACAAGACCGGTGACCTTGACCATGCTGTTCATGTCCCTCAGATTTAACATGACTGAATGAATGAGGTTTACAGAGGCTTCATAATTGTCATCAGCATCAGAGGTCTGCTCAATATCCAGATAATTCTGCTGGTATGGCTTTACACATGATTTTATGTGTAGATACAGGATGAGCGTGATTGCACAGTAGCTATACTGTTAAGATGCAGTACTATGTCATACCCCTAAGGGATACAGTCTCACTAAATAGCTCTGTAACAGTTGCATAATGAAAATAAAGAATTTCAATACAAATATTAAATTGCATAATTTGCGTGTGTGACGTACTGAAAGTACTCTGTTGAATGTGGTTGAGAATCAGCAGAGCGCGATGCAGCCGTCTTAGCAACAGCAGGGTGTGGATCATTCTACAACGATGATGAGCCAAGACAAGCTCCACCACAGCATGGCTGCTGCTTCCAGCATCTAGGCTATATGCCTTCCTTTGGGCCCAACGGGAGAAAGCTACTAAAATATGACTAGAAACCAACTACAGACAATAGTAGCATCCTGTAAATATTAACACTATTGTACGTTAACACTATGACGCCATCACGAGAGGAAACTATCCTGTGCTGTCAATCATGACTGGTACCACTTCACTTTGCAACACACCAGTCATTGAAATCCCATGACGGTTTCACCGCTTATGGACATCATGTTCACTCTACTATACAGTCACTGTACACTGAATCGAATTGCTGCTTTGATTGAATGAGGACTGGGAAGGAAACAAGCACGTTCACCTAAACAGAATGAGCAGCATATAAACTCAGCAAAAAAAGAAACGTCCCCTTTTCAGGACCCTGTCTTTCAAAGATCATTCGTAAAAATCCAAATAACTTCACAGTTCTTCATTGTAAAGGGTTTAAACACTGTTTCCCATGCTTGTTCAATAAACAATTAATGAACATGCACCTGTGGAATGGTCGTTAAGACACTAACAGCTTACAGACGGTAGGCAATTAAGGTCACAGTTATGAAAACTTAGGACACCAAGAGGCCTTTCTACTGATTCTGAAATACACAAAAAGAAAGATGGGAGGAGGCATGAGGACTGCAGATGTGGCCAGGGCAATAAATTGCAATGTCCGTACTGTGAGACGCATAAGACAGCGCTACAGGGAGACGGGACAGACAGCTGAACGTCCTCGCAGTGGCAGACCACATGTAACAACACAGGTACAGGATGGCAACAACAACTGACCAAGTTACACCAGGAACGCACAATCCCTCTATCAGTGCTCAGACTGTCGGCAATAGGCTGAGAGAGGCTGGACTGAGGGCTTGTAGGCCTATTGTAAGGCAGGTCCTCACCAGACATCAACGGCAACAACCTCGCCTATGGGCACAAACCCACCGTCGCTGGACCAGACAGGACTGGCAAAAAGTGCTCTTCACTGACGAGTCGCGGTTTAGTCTCACCAGGGGTGATGGTCGGATTCTCGTTTATCGTCGAAGGAATGCGCGTTACACTGAGGCCTGTACTCTAAAGCGGGATTTGGAAGTGGAGGTCCGTCATGGTCTGGGACGGTGAGTCACAGCATCATCGGACTGAGCATTACAGAGAAGACATCCCGCTCCCTCATGTGGTACCCTTCCTGCAGGCTCATCCTGACATGACCCTCCAGCATGACAATGCCACCAGCCATACTGCTCATTCTGTGAGTGATTTGCTGCAAGACAGGAATGTCAGTGTTCTGCCATGGCCAGCGAAGAGCCCGGATCTCAATCCCATTGAGCACGTCTGGGACCTGTTGGATCGGAGGGTGAGGGCTAGTGCCATTCCCCCCAGAAATGTCCAGGAACTTGCAGGTGCCTTGGTGGAAGAGTGGGGTAACATCTCACAGCAAGAACTGGCTAATCTGGTGCAGTCCATGAGGAGGAGATGCACTGCAGTACTTAATGCAGCTGGTGGCCACACCAGATACTGACTGTTACTTTTGATTTGAACCCCCCTTTGTTCAGGGACACATTCCATTTCTGTTAGTTACATGTCTGTGGAACTTGTTCAGTTTGTCTCAGTTGTTGAATCTTATGTTCATATAAATATACACGTTAAGTTTGCTGAAAATAAACGCAGTTGACAGAGAGAGGACGTTTATTTTTTGCTGAGTTTATGACTGAATATAGCTGTTCCTGTTAGGGCCATTGCTGGAGGGAGATAATGCTTGAGGGAAGTGGTGTGAAGACAAAGCAGCAGCAGGGTCAGAGAAGGAGTGGTCTGTGTTCCCCAGTGGAGTGGGCTGGCAGGGTGCCAAGGTTCCTGGGGGCCTCTGGTAATTATGATCCTACAGAGCTAACCCTTCATTCACCAGCCAGAACACTGACGCCCCAGAGCCTCCAAACAGTACAGGGCTTCAGCTGGGGCGGCATGTGACTGGGAAGCGCACACACGACGTACCATACTTAAAAATGCACCTCACAGCACACACACACAACCCTAAAGACAATGACAGACCAGTAGGATTGCTGGCCGAGAGTACTTAGCACTTCTGAACAGTTCCGGCTGTAATTTGCAAACCAGTGGTGGTCGGTGCCGTTTAAGATGAGGGAGGATGATTATTTTTTTATGAGTATGGCCTTATTTCTATTACAACATATTGGATGACTGTCATTCATATTCCATTCACCCAGTTCATTGTAACATTGATAGGTTTAGGCTACTACATGATACTCAAATTTTCCCTATACACATGACGTTGCTACAACTTAGCCAATAAATGAAAGTTTACAACATAAGTGCACACAGGTTCGAAAGAAAGATTTAAGGTGACACATTCAATACCACCTTGCACACTCTTGCCTGCATCAAGCTGATTTAGGGTGTAATCATTAGTCCAACAGTTGCAAACAAGTTTCTATTGAACAAATTCAGGTATGTTTATCCCCATTTAAGAAACATTTTAACAGAATCGGTGGAATGAATACACCCCTGATCACACGCAAACAGTTCCCTTTCATAGCCACATACAACCAGCTTGTATTCCTTCTCACATCTACGAGCTCTCACACCTTTTCCCTTCGCTTGTGGACTTCAATGCACAACACAGCTGTCTGACTAGGCGAAACAACCATTCCAAGCCAAACCTTCATATCATAACCGCTTTACACAGCCTTTATCGTGGTCACCATATTAGCTAAAGTAACATCCTAGTCAACATAGCTAAAAGAACTAACACATTAGTGAACCCACTACAATCATGCAGTACAGTCAGTAAGTAAGCAGTTACACCGGCGGCATTAAATTAGTAAAACCAAAGGCTTACTTTGCCTTTTAAGAATTCCAGTGTTGGATAGTCGTAGCTAGCTAACATAGCATCCCCATGTTTGAGCCGGGTATTTGAGTTGGCTAAACTAGCTAGCTGCATTTGCTAGCTAAGTGAGAAAAAATATATCTATATATCTATATAGAGCTAGCTCTCACTCCCTCTTGCTACTCCATTTGGAAGAAATTTGTTCAAAATGTTTAACTGTTTCTCTCGCTTTGAGTCAACTACTCACCACATTTCATGCACTGCACTGCTAGCTAGCTGTAGCTTATACTTTCAGTACTAGATTCATTATCTGATCCTTTGATTGGGTGGACATGTCAGTTCGTGCTGCAAGAGCTCTGATAACTTTGGGAGGACGTCCTCCAACCTTTCATAATTACTGTGGAAGGGGGTGAGAACCATGAGCCTCCTAGGTTTTGTATTAAAGTCAATGTACCCAGAGGACGGAAGCTAGCTGATAACTTAATGTTACTGTTTTTATGAAATTCCCTGAGGATGGTCCTCCCCTTCCTCCTCTGAGGAGCCTCCACTGTTGCAAACCGATTCTACATGTAGAAACGACGGGTGGTCCCTATAACACACAGCGCCTACAACAAGCGAACGAACAAAGAAACGGTCAGTCTAGTAGTGAGAGTTGTCCTTAAGCCTTTGATCAGCCATGTATTCAGTTTTTTTCTGGATCAAACTGGGCCTTAGGTGGTGGGCGTGGCCATTTGTGCAGATACCGACCTACGATTTTGGAAGCCCTCTTGGCTACAGAATTTTAAAAAAGGTAATTTCTTGCAATTACACACATTTGGTCATGGGTGGAGAGAAAATGTGCAGTATTAAAGCAAAATTTATGCTATGGGTTATGCCGTGTTCTTATGCTGAGTGAGTAACCATCAATGGGGCCCCACGCTATGACAAAAATACATAATTTTTAGGTTCTACATGACTGTCTAGCTTTTAGTTCTCAAAGATGATCTTATTTGAAAAAATATCCATTATCTTTTATACATACTTTATTTGGTGTTCGTCAAAGTTCACACTGAAGTTACCATTCCCCCTCCCCATTTTTTTTTTTTTTTTTTTTTTTTTACACGGGTAAAGCCATTGGACAAGGATAACGTGGTAAGATGAGAGGATAAGTGTGTGGTTGGAGTAAACCCCTGCCAAGAAATGATGTTGCCTATAGCAGGTCGAGAGCTACAATGAGAAATTTACTGTCCTCCCATTACCCAAATTAAGAGGAAAGTGTGCGACTATAGATGTCTTCTCCTAACTCACGGCCCACCTCCCACATGCCCAGGGACCACTTTGGGTCCCAACCCATAGTTAAACCCTGGCCAAGAGAAAAATCACAGGGAAAGGGGAAATTGCACAAGGTATGAAAAAGATAGATTTATTTAATGACAAAATAAAACAAAATAATGATGGGACCAGCAATAGTTCTACGTATCCAGAGATGTTTGGCTTTGCGTCACCCACTCCTCAAACAGAATGTAGACAGGGACTGACAAAACAAAGAGAAAAATCTAACTTACAAAATAAAATACATTGAAGTCTTCGAAAGAACGACACAATTTATCTACAAACACTGAAGATTAGCCACAAGGTTACAGCCTTTTTCATTCATTAAAAGTCCTTACAAAAAAATGATAATGATAAATCTCCATTGAATAATAATAATAATATAACTGTAGAAATTGTCCCCATTCCTGGTCAGATATTCAGTGGTTTAGGCTAAAACTGTTAGACTCCAGAGAGAGAACAAACTAGCTTCGTCTCAGCCAATGTCTGTGCACACAATATCAGGACCTTCTCTTCTCATCCAATGAGGGGGGACAGAACTAAAAACCAAAACAATAATGAACCGAAAGAAGTTAGTTTCACTTTGACTAAGCTGAAAAATGCAACATCTTCAAAAAATAAGTTGTTTTTATTTCCCATCCTCCCTCAAATTGACTCCTCCCACCGTGTCTATCCCCTGAGCCCCTTCTGCCAGCTTCCCACTGCAAACTGAGCCCACCTGTTGAAGTGTGTGCTCTGGGTTCAAGGGGCAATGCTGGATTATTCTCATAACATTAAGGTAAAAAAAGGATACCTTTACTTTAGTTATAGAACTAATATTGTAATGAAGCTTCAAATTGAATCCCAGGGATAGAGTTCCATTGTTTTCATCAATCTAACCGATCTGAACATTCTAAATCACATTGTTCGAAGACAACAGGTTCCCTGGGAAAGATCTTGCCCCCCTCCAAACCCCCCAGGTACAACTTCAGGTGTCCTGTAGTGTCTGAAATGTGTCCGAGTATGTGTGTGTGAGAGAGAGAAAGTGTGTGTGTGTGTTAGTGGCTGTCCACTTGACAGTCCTCAGCACATGGATATGGTGACGTTGATGCCCAGGTTTCCGTTCTCAGCGAACAGCTGCGCGATGGAGGTGTCAAACACTAGGCAGTCGCTGTTCATAATGGCAGTGGCGATGCCCTCATGGATGGAGCGGGGCGTGGCCTCCCAGGTGAGCCGTCGCCGGTGCCCGTTGAGCTCCAGGCGGTAGGCAAAGTTTTCTGCCTGCTTCCGCGTGCCGATCAGCTGCACAATGGCAAAGAACTGCTGGTGACCGTCGTACTTCTCCTGCTTCTCCAGGACCAGCATGAAGTGGAATCCGAAGCAGGATTGCATCATGACCCAGTCCACTGCCCCAGGCAGGTTAATGTCCGTGGCAAGGAACACGATGTCCTCGCCCTGCAGCGTGGTGATGGATTTGTGCTGGTGCATGAGGTGGGGCATGACCGCGTCCAACGAGCCCTGCCACTTACAGGAGGCCCCTGGGCAGGGGCAGGAGTACGGCCGGAACTCACACAGCTCCTCGTGCTCTGCCTTGTCTGTGTGGGGCAGCGTCACCTCACAGCCCGACGACGCATACTTGCAGGGGAAGAGCACAGAGTTGGCCACCTTCTCCATGGCCAGGTTCCTGATGGAGCCCAGCGGGCCCCGGCAGGTGGGGCAGCAGGTGAGCTTGGGCCGGCAGTTGCTGCAGACCAGGTGGCCGCTCTGGCACTGCAGGATGGGGGGCAGCACATAGTCGAAGCAGACAGGGCACTCAAACAGGCTGGCCAGGTCGCTGTTAGAGGCCGTAGTGCCGGACAAGGTGGGGACGCGCTGGGAGGGGGCGCACTTGGAGGTTCCTGTGGGCAGCGCTGTGGCGGTCTGGCGACTCATTTCTGTAGAGAAACAGGGAGAACACGGGTTAGACACAACGGGATAATTAATTAACTATACATTTGGTGTGGAGAAAGGAGAATAGGTGAATGTAGTGAGGAAAACGTAATGGTTTCCATGAGGCTTGACCAATCACAGATTCTTAAAACAATAGTCATGGTTCATTCACATGCACAAAGATCATGTGGGCTATATGTTCTGAAGAATATCATGTAACAATTTCAAACGGAATGGAAGTGTGTGTAAAACAACGATCTAGTACAGGAACTCTGACCCTACGAGGTCCAGACTACTGCTGCTTTTCTGTTCTACCTGATAATTAAATTGCACCCACCTGGTGTGCCAGGTCTAAAACTCAGTCCCTGGTTTTAAGCAGTGGAACTGGCTTCAAGGTCCAGATTTTGAATTTGAGGAGTCTAGTATCTTGGAAAGACTAACAGAATGCTTTACTTTGTTTTTTTACTGTTCATGTGTGCCGGTACTTTACTGGCAACTGCCTTCTATTCATACAGGAAGAGCGGGTAGGGTAAAAATAGTTACACTCAGTGCAAAGGAGTCTAAAAAGAAGAGTACATAATGTACATGCAGCAGACAAAGTATTCAGACCTCGTCTTTCCCACATTTTGTTATGTTACAGCCTTATTCTAAAATGGAGTAAATCGTTTTCCACCTCAATCTACCCACAACACCCCATAATGACAAAGCAAAAATAGATTTAGAAATGTTTGCTAATGTATAAATAAAAACATTTGACATAAGTATTCAGACCCTTTACTCAGTACTTTGTTGAAGCACCTTCAGAAAGTATTACAGGTTTTCATCAAGGATCTCTGTACTTCGCTCAGTTTATTTTTCCCTTTACCCTGACTAGTCTCCCAGTCCCTGCTACTGAAAAACAGGTTCTCCCATCTCCACAGAGGAACTCTGGAGCTCTGTCAGAGTGACCATCGGGCTCTTGGTCACCTCCCTGACCATGGCCCCTCTCCTCGATTGCTCAGTTTAGCCGGGCGGTTTTTGCTCTGACATGCACTGTCAACTGTAGGGACCATTATATAGACTAGAGGTCGGCCGATTAATCGGAATGGCCGATTAATTAGGGCCGATTTCAAGTTTTCATAACAATCGGAGATCGGTATTTTTGGGCGCCTATTTCCGATTATAAAAAAAAAAATAACATTTTTATGCCTTTCATTTAACTAGGCAAGTCAGTTAAGAACACATTCTTATTTTCAATGACTGCCTAGGAACTGTGGGTTAACTGCCTTGTTCAGGGACAGATTTTCACCTTGTCAGCTCAGGGGACCCAATCTTGCAACCGCACAGTTAACTAGTCCAACGCTCTAACCATTGCACTCCACGAGTAGCCTGCCTGTTACTCAAATTCAGTAGAAGCCAAGGTAAATTGCTAGCTAGCATTAAACTTATCTTTAAAAAAAAAAACTAGCAATCATAAATCACTAGTTATAACTACTAATCCAGTTTAGCAGGCAATTTTAACCAGGTGAAATTGTGTAATTTCTCTTGCGTTCATTGCATGCAGAGTCAGGGTATATGCAACAGTTCGGGCTGCCTGGCTCATTGCGAACTAATTTGCCAGAATTTTATGTAATTATGACATAACATTGAAGGTTGTGCACTGTAACTGGAATATTTAGACTTATGGATGCCACCCGTTAGATAAAATACCGAACGGTTCCGTATTTCACTGAAATAAACGTTTTGTTTTCGAAATGATGGGTAAAGCAGCAGGCCCATAATCATTCATTCAAACAGCACTTTCGTAGGTTTTGCCAGCAGCTCTTCGCAAGCACAGCGCTGTTTATGACTTCAAGCCTATCAGCCTAATGGCTGGTGTAACCAATGTGAAATGGCTAGCTAGTTAGCTGGGTGTGCGCTAATACTGTTTCAAACATCACTCTCTTTTAGATTTGGAGTAGTTATTCCGCTTGCGCTGCAAGGGCCGCGGCTTCTGTGGAGCGATGGGTAACGATGCTTCGAGTGTGGCTCTTGTCGATGTGTTCCTGGTTCGAGCCCAGGTAGGGGCGAGGGGGGAGACGGAAGCTATACTGTTACACTGGCAATACTATAGTGCCTATAAGAACATCCAATAGTCAAAGGTATATGAAATACAAATGGTAGAGAAAAATAGTCCTATAAATACTATATTAACGACAACCTAAAACCTCTTACCTTGGAATATTGAAGTCTCATGTTATAAGGAACCACCAACTTTCATATGTTCTCATGTTCTGAGCAAGGAACTCAAACGTTAGCTTTTTTACATGGCACATATGACTTTCTTCTCCAACACTTTGTTTTTGCATTATTTAAACCAAATTGAACAAGTTTCATTATTTATTTGAGGCTAAATAGATTTTATTGATGTTTTATATTAAGTTAAAATAAGTGTTAATTTAGTATTGTTGTAATTGACATTATCACAAATAAAAATATCGTCCGATTAAATCGGTATGTGCTTGTTTGGTCCTCCAATAAATCGGTATCGGCGTGGAAAAATCATAAATCGGTCAACCTCTAATATAGACAGGTGTGTGCCTTTCCAAATCATGTACAATCAATTTAATTTACCACGGGTGGACTCCAATTAAGTTGTAGAAACATCAAGGATGCTCAATGGAAACAGGATTCACCTGGGCTCAATTTCAAGTCTCATAGCAAAGGGTCTGAATACTTATGTAAATAAGGTATTTCTATTTTTATACATTTGCAAACATCTCTAAAAACCTGTTTTCTAAAAAAACATACTCTAATCAATTTTAGAATAAGGCTGTAACGTAACTCAAAATGTGGAAAAAGTCCAGGGACCTTTCGATGTTCTCTGTTGACAACCAGAGAGAGAATGGCATGTTCCTCTCTTAGCACAGCCCCAGTACAGTGGGCTGAGTGGGACGTCCAGGCGGGCAGCCCTATACACTGATTGGCCTTTCCCTTCCTCCCGCTGAGGGTCAGCCTAGAGGTTCTGTGATATGCCCATCTGTCTATAAAGCCTGACCAGCGAAGGGCAAGCATAGAGCTTGGAGGCTATTTTTGGCCCGGGAGAGCAACACAGATTCATGGTTGCATAATTGTTTTTTTTAAGACTCCATACAGCAATGTGGACTAGGATGGATGCGAGAGCAGAGCACTAGTTTGCTTCCTGTCAGTTGTTCCCATGGTAACAGGCTGCGGTTGAGGCCTTTGTGGGTGGACTCAGCCCGCCGAGTGGAGGGAGGGCTGGATTTTCCCTGGGCCTGGCAGGAGCTGGGTGTGACCCACCCCTGGTCCTGCTGCTTTATATAACCCACAGCACAGCTCAGAGACAGGCAGGAAGACAGCCATGAGGCACTGTGCTCCAGACAAAAAATACATGTGAAATGGAGGGAAATGACTGCTGGGAAGCAGAGAGAGGGGGTAGACTGGGCAGCAGAGCTGTGCATGTACAGTTTGAAGTTGGAAGTTTACATACACTTACGTTTGAGTCATTAAAACGCGTTTTTCAACCACTCCACAAATGTCTTGTTAAAACTAGTTTTGGCAAGTTGGTTAGGACATCTACTTTGTGCATGACAATTCATTTTTCCCAACATTTGTTTACAGACAGATTATTTGACTGTATCACAATTCCAGTGGGTCAGAAGTTTACTGCCTTTAAACAGCTTGGAAAATTCCAGAAAATGATGTTATGCCTTTAGAAGCTTCTGTTAGGCTAATTGACATCATTTGAGTCAATGGTAGGTGTACCTGTGGATGTATTTCAAGGCCTACCTTCAAACTCAGTGCCCATTTGCTTGACATCATGGGAAAATCAAAAGAAATCACCCAAGACCCCAGAAACAATATTGTAGACCTCCACAAGTCTAGTTCATCCTTGGAAGCAATTTCCAAACCCCTGAAGGTACCATGTTCATCTGTACAATGCAAGTATAAACACCATGGGACGACGCAGCCGCCATACCGCTCAGGAATGAGACGCGTTCTGTCTCCTAGCGATGAACATACTTTGGTGCGAAAAGTGCAAATCAATCCCAGAACAACAGCAAAAGGACCGTGTGAAGATGCTGGAGGAAACGGGTACAAAAGTATCTATATCCACAGTGAAACAAGTCCTATATCGACATAACCTGAAAGGCTGCTCAGCAAGGAAGAAGCCACTGCTCCAAAACTGCCATAAAAAAGCCAGACTACGGTTTGCAACTGCACTTGGGAACAAAGATCGTACTTTTTGGAGAAATGTCCTCTGGTCTGATGAAAGAAAAATAGAACTGTTTGGCCATAATGACCATAGTTACGTTTGGAGGAAAAAAAGGGGGAGGTTTGCAAGCCGGAGAACACCTTCCAAACCGTGAAAGAAGGGGGTGGCAGCATGTTGTGGGGGCACTTTGCTGCAGGAGGGTCTGGTGCACTTCACAAAATAGATGGCATCACGAGCAAAGAAAATGATGAGGATATATTGAAGCAACATCCAGACATCAGTCAAGAAGTTAAAGTTCGGTCGCAAATGGGTCTTCCAAATGGACATTGACCCCAAGCATACTTCCAAAGTTGTGGCAAAATGGCTTATCCTCTTAAGTCGACACTCTACTTTTTTGAACATTCTGTTAAAAATCGCGCAACATTTCAGCGCCCTGCTACTCATGCCAGGAATATAGTATATGCATTTGCTTAGTCTGTGTGGATAGAAAACACTCAGACGTTTAAAAACTGGTTAAATCACTGCTGTGGCTTTACCAGAACGGCATTTACATCGAAAAGCACAGGAAAAACTGATCACTGAAAATGGGAAAATATATCCATGCGCTACTTGAACCCATTGATAAAGGTGAACCACAATTAATTGACTGAGGTTGCAGTACCTACAGCTTCCACACGGTGTCTAGAGTCTTGTCATTTCCCTTCGAGTTTTTTCTTGGTCAAACACATGCAGGGCACCGTATCTCCTATGGTCTAGGACCGGATATTTTCGTTGAGTTTCTAGCCGGACATTTTCCAGACGGACAGCTAATGATCTTTACATCGCCTCCTGATGAATTTTATCGCTTATTAACGTTTACTAATACCTAAAGTTGCATTACAAACGTATTTGAAGTGTTTTGTGAAAGTTTATCGTCGACTTTTTGAATTTAAAAAAATGACGTTACGTTTTGAAACAATGTTTTTTTCGTTTATCACACAGTCTACATATAACGATATCTAGGCTTTATATGGACCGATTTAATCGAAATAAAGACCCAAATAGTGTTTATGGGACATCTAGGAGTGCCAACAAAGAAGATGGTGAAAGGTAATGAATGTTTTCTATTTTATTGTGCGGTTTGTGTAACGCCGAAATGCTAATTATTTTGTTTACGTCCCCTGTGGGTCTTTTTGGGTGTTACATGCTATCAGATAATAGCTTCTCATGCTTTCGCCGAAAAGCATTTTAAAAATCTGACTTGTTGCCTGGATTCACAACGAGTGTAGCTTTAATTTGATACCCTGCATGTGTATTTTAATGAACTTTTGAGTTTTAACTAATACTATTAGCATTTAGCGTAGCGCATTTGCATTTCCAGAGCTCTAGTTGGGACGCAAGCGTCCCGAGTAGAAGCAACAGGTTAAGGACAACAAAGTCAAGATATTGGAGTGGCCATCACAAAGCCCTGACCTCAAGCCTATAGAAAGTGTGTGTGCAGAACTGAAAAAGCATGTGCGAGCAAGGAAGCCTACAAACCTGACTGAGTTACACCAGCTCTGTCAGGAGGAATGGGCCAAAATTCACCCAACTTATTGTGGGAAGCTTGTGGAAGGCTACCCAAAATGTTTGACCCAAGTTAACCAGTTGAAGCTATGGGGGCGCTATTTCATTATTGGATAAAAAAACGTTACAGTTTTAAGCGCAATATTTTGTCACGAAAAGATGCTCGACTATGCATATAATTGGCAGCTTTGGAAAGAAAACACTGACGTTTTCAAAACTAAAAAGATATTATCTGTGAGTGCCACGGAACTCATGCTACAGGCGAAACCAAGATGAAACCTCAAACAGGAAATGAGCAGAATTTTTGAAGCTCTGTTTTTCTATCGTCTCCTTATATGGCTGTGAATGTGCCGTGAACGAGCTTATGCTCTCTGCCGTTCGTCCAAGATGTCTGCAGCATTGTGACGCATTTGTAGGCATATCATTGGAAGATTGGCCATAAGAGACTACATTTGCCAGGGGTCCGCCCGGTGTCCTTTGTCTAAGTTGGTGCGCAATTCTCAGGTGCAATCATTTTACCATGCCATTCAGAGGGAGAAGCACACTTCCAGGAACGATACATCATTGAAGAGATATGTAGAAAAACACCTTGAGGATTGATTCTAAACGTTTGCCATGTTTCAGTCGATATTATGGAGTTATTTTGGAAAAAGTTCGGCGTTTTTATAACTGAATTTTCGTTTTTTTTTGGTAGCCAAACATGACGCAGGAAACGGACCGATTTCTCCTGCACAAATAATCTTTCAGGAAAACTGAACATTTGCTATCTAACTGAGAGTCTCCTCATTGAAAACATCCGAAGTTCTTCAAAGGTAAATGATTTATTTGAATGTTTTTCTGGTTTTTGTGAAAATGTTGCCTGGTGATGCTAACGCTAATGCTAAATGCTAACGCTAAATGCTAGTTTTGCTATGGTAGAGAAGCATATTTTTGAAAATCTGAGATGACAGTGTTGTTAACCTCTTAAGTCGACCCTCTACTTTTTTGAACATTTTGTTAAAAATCGCGCAACATTTCAGCGCCCTGCTACTCATGCCAGGAATATAGTACGTTCATATGGTTAGAATGTGTGGATAGGAAACCCTCGGACGTTTTTAAAACTGGTTAAATCACGACTGTGGCTATAACATAACGTGCGTTACATCGGAAAGCGCAGGAAAACCTGATCACAGAAAATGGAAATAAATATCCTTGCGCCACTTCCAGCAATTGTTAACAGTGAGCCGAATTAGATAAGACCGAGCATTCAACTCCCACAGCATCCCCATGTTGTCTAGAGTCTTGTGAATGGAATCATCTTTGATTCTTGGTTGAACCGAAACAGGGGCACCACTTACCTCCGGTCTCCGCCCAGATCATTCCCGGAAGAGCTCTCTCATGAAATTTTTTCCAAGACGACAGCTAATGATTTTTACATCGCCTAAGGATGATTTTTATCGCTTATTAACGTTTACTAATACCTAAAGTAGCATTACAAACGTATTTCGAAGTGTTTTGTGAAAGTTTATCGTCTACTTTTTGAATTTTAAAAAATGACGTTACGTTGTGAAATCGCTGTTTTTTTCGTTTATCACACAGTCTACATATAACGATATCTTGGCTTTATATGGCCCGATTTAATCGAAATAAAGACCCAATAGTGTTTATGGGACATCTAGGAGTGCCAACAAAGAAGATGGTGAAAGGTAATGACTGTTTTCTATTTTATTGTGCGGTTTGTGTAACGCCGAAATGCTAATTATTTTGTTTACGTCCCCTGCTGTGTTTTTGTGTTGTAGTGTATTGGTGCATGCTATCAGATAATAGCTTCTCATGCTGTCGCCGAAAAGCATTTTAAAAATCTGACTTGTTGCCTGGATTCACAACGAGTGTAGCTTTAATTCGATACCCTGCATGTGTATTTTAATGAACTTTTGAGTTTTAACTAATACTATTAGCATTTAGCGTAGCGCATTTGCATTTCCAGAGCTCTAGTTGGGACGCAAGCGTCCCAAGTAGAAGCAAGAGGTTAACAAAAGGCTAAGCATGAGAGCTAGCATATTGATTTCATTTCATTTGCGATTTTCATGAATAGTTAACGTTGCGTTATGGTAATGGGCTTGAGGCTGTAGTCATGATCCTGGATCCGGGTTGGCTCGACGCAAGAAGTTAAACAATTTAACTTCTTTGGGCTGGGGGCAGTATTGAGTAGCTTGGATGAATAAGGTGCCCAGAGTAAACCGTCTGCTACTCCAGCCCAGCTGCTAATATATGCACATTATTATTAGTATTGGATAGAAAACACTCTGAAGTTTCTAAAACTGTTTGAATGATGTCTGAGTGTAACAGAACTCACATGGCAGGCAAAAACCTGAGAAAGAATCCAACCTGGAAGTGGGAAATCTGAGGTTTGTAGTTTTTCAACTCTTGGCCTATCGAATACAGTGTCTATGGGGTCAAATTGCACTTCCTAAGGCTTCCACTAGATGTCAACAGTCTTTAGAACCTTGTTTGATGCTTCTACTGTGAGGTGGGGGAAAATGAGAAGGGAATGAGTCAGAGGTCTGCCAGAGAGCCACGAGCTGGTGACGCACGTTCACTTGAGAGTTAGCTTGAGTTCCATTGCATTTCTGAAGACAAAAGGAATTCTCCGGTTGGAACATCATTGAAGATTTGTTAAAAACATCCTAAAGATTGATTCTATACATCGTTTGACATGTTTCTACGGACTGTAATGGAACTTTGACTTGATCGCGCATCATGAATTTGGAATACTGGGCTAAACGCGCGAACAAAAAGGAGGTATTTGGACATAAATGGACATTATCGAACAAAACAAACATTTGTAGAACTGGGATTCCTGGGAGTCCATTCTGATGAAGATCAAAGGTAAGTGAATATATATAAGGCTATTTCTGACTTCTGTTGACTACACATGGCAGATATCGGTTTGGGTTGTTTTGGTCTCTGAGCGCTGTATTCAGATTATAGCATGGTGTGCTTTTTCCGTAAAAAAAAAAAAAAATCTGACACAGCGGTTGCATTAAGGAGAAGTGTATCTATTTATTATTCTATTATTCCGTGCATAATAGTTGTATCTTTTATCAATCTTATCAATGAGTATTACTGTAAATTGATGTGGCTCTCTGCAAAAATCACTAGATGTTTTGGAACTACTGAACGTAACACGCCAATGTAAACAGATCGTTTGATATAAATATGAACTTAATCGAACAAAACATACATGTATTGTGTAACATGAAGTCCTATGAGTGTCATCTGATGAAGATCAAAGGTTAGGGATTCATTTCTCTCTTTCTGCTTTTTGTGACTACTCTCTTTGGCTGGAAAAATGGCTGTTTTTCTGTGACTTGGCTCTGACCTAACATAATCGTTTGGTTTGCTTTCGCTGTAAAACCTTTTTGAAATCGGACACTGCGGTGGGATTAAAAGGCAACGCTACCAAATACTCATTGAGTGTATGTAAACTTCTGACCCACTGGGAACGTGATGAAATAAATAAATAATTCTCTACTATTATTCTGACATTTCACATTCTTAAAATAACGTGGTGATCCTAACTGACCTAAGACAGGGATTTCTTTTACTAGGATTGAATGTCAGGAATTGTGAAAAACTGAGTTTAAATGCATTTGGCTAAGGTGTATGTAAACTTCCGACTTCAACTGTAGGTGTCATTAAGGCTGCCTGTGACCACATCTGCTTGGATAAAGCTCCACCTATTGATAGGCCTCTTAGCAAGCTGCTCTGGACACACAAGCAACATCTGTGGACCAAATTAGCACAGAACACAACAGGGCAAAGCCAAGACTAGCAGGGCTAAAACAAGAGCTATGTGTGGGTGCTGAGAAAGCAGCTTGTTGAAATGGAACAGTTGCACTTGGTGGCTGCTGTCTGGGCTATAAGTGTGTGAGGTTTAGTATGTGTGTGGGCGTGAGTGAGTGAGCACTTTAGTAGGAATAGTCTGCAGTGACGGTAACAGTATCTGCCTGTGTGTGTGTGGGTTGCTGCAGCCTGCATGAAGGCAGTGATGTGCTCTAGAGCAACGGGGAAAAGGGAGATGCAGACAGCTCTTCAATCTGTCTCCAGGAGGCTGGAGGCTTTGGCATCAGCAGCCTCTATTTTACTCCCTCGTCCCAGAGTCTGTACTGCCTGCCACAGTGTCTGGCTGGATGCAGACTAGTGTTGTCACAATACCAGAATTTTGACTTCGATACTGATCCCAGGTTTAGTATCACAAAAAAAGCCATATTAGCCAGTCACGGAATGGTACTTGATCCAGCCCATAAAATACTCTGTTCAATCATTGGGCATCTTGAGTTCAGTATCATTACATTTTTCTGTATAAATTACTTTTTTATGTTTTACACCAGTCAAATACAATGAAGGATAATTAACATTGACATCTAAAAAGGTCGGATTCTGGCAACATAGCCGACTCGAAGCACGGTACGTTCAGATTAAATAGTCACAAGACCGGAGAGTTAAGGACAGTGCCTGTTGCGCACCACACATCAATCACCTTGAATCTGAGCAGAGGCGGTCAGCATTTGGGAGCTATTTATTTATCTATACTTTATCTAAACTTGGACGTTTAAAACTTGGACGTTTGTAATTTCAAAGTAGCCTAGCCAAAATACAACCATAGAACTGTTGAGGTAATTATTTTGCAAGCAATTATTATCCCATTGTAACCAGTAATTTTTTCATTGTCTATTTATTTTCAAAATCAAAGTTATTTTATTGCCCAGCTGCCAAAGACTAGTATTAATGTCAGTCATTAGTAACCCATGCTAGGTGATGCATCTTTTGATCTCCCCGCTCTCTTAATTTCTAAGGGATATTTTTCATCTCGGTCAAATGAAAACGCTCACTCATGCAGTGGACTTTTGAGACCGATGTTCTCAATAATTGCATTTTGGAATATGTGCAGCACATTGTAGAGCTTTATAATATGAAGAAATAAAACTATCAACATTAAGCTAAACGGTCTGCTCGGTTGCATCAGCCTCATTGCTTTTTTTTAATGTGCAGTGGTTGTATGAATTTTGGCTCTGCTATCTGTTTTGAACGTATATATTGTTTTTATTGTTCTAGGGACGATCTTAACTTAGATCCCTAGAGGGAATCATTGCGTATAAAGTATTTGGCTGTAATTGTAATGTTGCAATATTTTACAGGCCATCAAGGGTGGCCAACCATAAATTAGGTAAATCAAAACATAACCTGGGCCTATCTACAATACAGGTGAATGAATATTTACTAAGGAGTGTGCATGCATTGAGTTATTGAGCTTGTTTGGCTGATTTTGTGTGACTACAAATGACAAGGCAACAGTAAACATGTCGTCCCCCATGATGCAGCAGCCTTCGGGAGAGACATGAGAGAGACCGAATAAGTGAATTAACGTTTTTGGTGGCAAACAGCATATTTCACATTATGGTTTGCACATTGTCACAAAGTACTAGGGCAGTGAACTGAGGTTAGCTTTAGCTGTCAGCCAGCAAAGGAAGTTTGCCTACAAAGCTGGAAGCTACCAGTATCTTCTTGCGTTGTAAAGTGTTTTAGCGTGTATGGACATTGTTTTGCGAACAGTATAAGAAAGCAGTTTCAAAATGTCTACATGCCATGTTGCAATCATTATTCAAGTGTTAACCCAGACTCCCAGTGCAGGTTAGCAATAAGTCGGCTGCGCTGATACACAGGCTTGACCCGTGAGACAAATTTGACAGAAGTATCAAAATAAACTAATTCTAGTAGCGAACCATATTTCATGTTCTAGTATCGGAAAAATAACCTAATTTTGATATACCGTGCAACACTAATGCAGACACCC
This sequence comes from Oncorhynchus nerka, assembly GCF_034236695.1. NCBI lineage: Eukaryota > Metazoa > Chordata > Actinopteri > Salmoniformes > Salmonidae > Oncorhynchus > Oncorhynchus nerka. Next base: position 40,803,857 of record NC_088404.1, read on the forward strand.
ATGGGACTGGTGCCATAATGAGCATAAACAACACTGCTCTGAGAGTGCGCACATTGGTGTGCCTGCAGTGATTCCCATTGGAGGAACCAGCTACATGATTATTTCTCCTACTGAGGAAGAGGATAGACATTCATGATTTAGAACTAGGGCGTACAGGCCAGAGTAAGAGCAGCTGAGCGGAGGCCACTGCAGAGATCAGAACAAAGCACGTTCACCATAAATAGTGGAAATTATCCCAAGACTTTAGGGCTCAATGAACACTTGAAACAACCAGGTCTTGTGCCTCATTAAACATAACGTCTAAAGAACCATTTGACATCGTTATCATGCTTTTCTCATGCTAATGGTTAAGAGGGCAGAATGACTTTTGCTGAAACGAGCAGTACACATGGTATCTAAGAGGAGAGCAGGCTAGCTACTAGACCTCTGGTAGGACTAGATGCGCAGTCAGAAGTGTTTGTGTCCACCGTGTTCTTTGTTGTAGGATGGGCTGACTTGTGGTGCTAGTGGAAACTCTAGAGGTCATGTCTTTACACAGGAAACACAAGCGGTTGTACCCGAATCACTTCAAGAGATGGGTCTAGCATTCCACCATATTTGAATTTCTTATTTATGTTCATACGTAGTAGGAACTACGTTTGGGGGGGGGGGTGGGGGCAGGTTCTGGTCAGGCACGTGAGAAATTGTGCGGCAATCAAACAAGAGGGAGGTACAGACAGTAGGTTGGGATTAGGTTGTGTTAGGACTCTCTCCTCCCGACCAGTGTGTTGGGAAGCTGGGGTGAATGGCACACGAGGACGAGATGCTCAATATGTCCCTCCAGATGGAGAGGAGTTGATTACTAAACCAGCTCAGGGTGATGACCTCTCCTCCATCTACCAATCACACTCACTGAACCTTCATTAGATGACCTCTACAATCCTCCAAACACCTCCCCTGCTTTATCAAACAAGCTGCTTCCCCTGGGTTAACCCAAACATGGATACAGACAAACACACGAGAAAGAAAATGTTGCTTGCCTTCGTCCATAAGATTCCCAAATAAGGCTTTCTTCTTCTCTTGAAAAATGGGTAACTCTGAAAGGGGAGAGAGAAGAGAGGTTAACTAGTGGAGTAAAAACAAATCTTAAAAAGTAAGTCAAATGGAGCTGAGGTAGCCATAGAAACACATCTATCAACACCACTGCAGTCTCAGAGTTCTGTAAAGGCCCATATGCCCACCTTCTGTTCTCTGCAGGGTGACCATTCAGGGCTGGTCATAGTCAACAGTTCTAGCTATAGTATGAAGGTGGACATGTGTTGGGGACTGACTCAGACCTCCCCAAACAGCACAGATACAAATTAAGTGTTAATCAGTGAGTTGTGGAAACAAAAATGTAATGGCTAGAACCATATTAGCTGGAGTGCCAATACTGAGCGCTCTTGGCCTCACACATTCCACTGGAAACCCACTGCTTCCATCATGCAATGGGTTAACACTACTAATGCAAAGTACATTACATGGAGCATCAATTTCCCTCTTCAGTCTGTTCTCAGCACAACCTTTAGGCCTATCATATTACAACAACTGGCTACATCCTGACTGACACTAACTTGGAAATATTTGACGAAATCAGTCCACTGATTGAGGTTTTGATTGTGGTCCTCTGTCGCTCAGTTGGTAGAGTGTGGCGCTTGCAATGCCAGGACAGTGGGTTCTAGAGGTCGACCGATTAACTTCTTATGGCTGGGGGGCAGTATTGAGTAGCTTGGATGAATAAGGTGCCTAAAGTAAACGGCCTGCTCCTCAGTCTCAGTTGCTAATATATGCATATTATTATTATTATTATTATTGGATAGAAAACACTGAAGTTCCTAAAACTGTTTGAATGATGTCTGAATATAACAGAACTCATATGGCAGGCAAAATCCTGAGTTGAAATCAAAACAGGAAGTCAAATCTGAGCTTTGTATGTATTCACCAGAGTCCCCAATGAAATCCCCTTGAGATATTAATGATGTTGCACTGCCTAGGGGTTCCACTAGATGTCTCATAATTTCTATTGATGGTTGACTTTATGGTGTTGTGGGAGTGAATGATAGCAGAATCAGTCAGGTGTCTGGCAGTCAGCCATTTTTTGATCATGCTTATTCCTCATGGCAGTCACTTGCGTTCCATTGCTCACGAAGACCAGAAGGAGTACTCCGGTTGGAACTTTATTGAAGCTATATGTTAAAAACATCCTAATGATCGATTCTGTACTTAGTTTGAAATGTTTCTTCGACCGGTAATATAACTTTTTTGAAGTTTGTCCGATATAACGCTGACCAGAATGAGCGTTTGGATATGTATACCAAATGCACTAACAAAAGAAGGTATTTGGACATAAATAACGGACATTTTTGAACAAAACAAACATTTATTGTGGACCCGGGATTCCTGGAGTGCTTTCTGATGTAGATCAAAGGTAAGGGAATATTTATCATGTCATTTGTTTATGTTCTTGTTTATGTCCTGAGCGCCGTCTCAGATTATTGCATGGCTGGCTTATTCCGTAAAGTTTTTTTTAAAAATCAGACACAGCGGTTGCATTAAGGAGAGGTATATCTATAATTCCATGTGTATAACTTGTATTATCATCTACATTTATGATGAGTATTTCTGTTGAATGACGTGGCTATGCAAAATCACTGGATGTTTTTGGAACTAGTGAATGTAACGCGCCAATGTAAACTCATATTTTGATAAATATGAACTTTATCAAACAAAACATACATGTATTGTGTAACATGAAGTCCTATTAGTGTCATCTGATGAAGATCAAAGGTTAGTGATTCATTTTAACTCCTCTCTTTAGCTGGAAAAAAATGGCTGTGTTTTTCTGTGGCTATGTGGTGACCTAACAATCGTTTGTGGTGCTTTTGCTGTAAAGCATATTTGAAATCGGACACTGGTGGGATTAACGAGAATAGCTTTAAAATGGTATGAGATACATGGATGTTTTACCTTGTCAGCCCAGGGATTCAATCTTTCAACCTTACGGTTAACTAGTCCAAAGCTCTAACCACCTGCCTCACGAGGACTGCCTGTTACGTGAATGCAGTAAGAAGCCACGGTAAGTTGCTAGCTAGCATTAAACTCATCTTATTAAGAAACAAATCAATCATAATCACTAGTGATAACTACACATGGTTGATGGTATTAGTTTATCTAGCGTGTCCTGCGTTGCATATAATCGATGCGATGCGCATTCGCGAAAAAGGACTGTCGTTGCTCCAACGTGTACCTAGCCATAAACATCAATGCCTTTCTTAAAATCAATACACAGAAGTATATATTTTTAAACCTGCATATTTAGCTAAAAGAAATCCAGTTTAGAAGGCAATATTAACCAGGTGAAATTGTGTCACTTCTCTTGCGTTCATTGCACGCAGAGTCAGGGTATATGCAACAGTTTGGGCAGCCTGGCTCATTGCGAACTAATTTGCCAGAATTTTATGTAATTATGACATAACATTGAAGGTTGTGCAATGTAACTGGAATATTTAGACTGATGGATGCCACGCGTTAGATAAAGTACTGAACTGTTTATATTTCACTGAAAGAATAAATGTCTCGTTTCCGGATTCGACCATATTAATGACCAAAGGCTCGTATTTATGTGTGTTATTATGTTATAATTAAGTCTATGATTTGATAGAGCAGTCCAACTGAGCGATGGTAGTCACCAGCAGGCTAGTAAGCATTCATTCAAACAGCACTTCCGTGCGTTTTGCCAGCAACTCTTCATTGTGCTTCAAGCATTGCGCTGTTTATGACTTCAAGCCTATCAACTCCCGAGATTAGGCTGGTGTAACCGATGTGAAAAGGCTAGCTAGTTAACGGGGTGCGCGCTAATAGCTTTTGAAACCTAACTCGCTCTGAGACTTGGAGTAGTTGTTCCCCTTGCTCTGCATGGGTAACGCTACTTCGATGGTGTCTGTTGTCGATGTGTTCCTGGTTCGAGCCCAGGTAGCAGCGAGGAGAGGGATGGAAGCTATACTGTTACACTGGCAATACTAAAGTGCCTATAAGAACATCCAATAGTCAAAAGGTATATGAAATAGTCCTATAATTCCTATAATAACTACAACCTAAAACTTCTTACCTGGGAATATTGAAGACTCATGTTAAAAAGCTTTCATACGTTCTGAGCAAGGAACTAGCTTTTTTACATGGCACATATTGCACTTTTACTTTCTCCTCCAACACTTTGTTTTTGCATTATTTAAACCAAATTGAACAGGTTTCATTATTTATTTGAGGCTAAATTGATTTTATTGATGTATTATATCAAGTTAAAATAAGTGTTCATTCAGTATTGTTGTAATGGTCATTATTACAAAAATTTTAATATATATATATATATATATTTTTTTTTTTTAATCGTCCGATTAATCGGTATCGGCTTTTTTTTGGTCCTACAATAATCGGTATTGGCGTTAAAATCATAATCAGTCGACCTCTAGTGGGTTCAATGCACAGGAGCATCTGCACGAATAATGTATGCACAAGTCTGTAAGACACATTGGATAAAAGCTTCTGCTAAATGGCATATAGTCTTAATATGGATCCAAATCTCTGCACAGAACTCATGTCAGATTGGTTGTTTTATCATTTAAACTTCTTCCGGTCTAGCACATTTGTTGAATCATGTAGTCTTTGTGTAGGGTAAATCTATGAATTCACGTCACTACCTCGTTAAAATATGACTTCTCTACGATGACGGCCGGTAAGGACCACCAGAATCTAGCAGATGTAGGCTAAACCCAAAACAAACACTATCATGTGTATCAGCAGCTGCCTCCATGTAGGTGATCGGCTTTGAGTAAGCGTGGCCTAGTAGAGGCGGCGAGTCTCTGCCTGCCCCCTTTCTGTAAACTCCGGCTGCTGTTTACTATCAAACACGCCGTCTGCATGTGCCCTCCACACTGCTGCAGAGGAGAGGAACACCACTTCAAAGCAGCATAACATCCAAAACACAACAGAGGGAGACAACGACAGCGTTGGCAACCATGACAATTGTTCGGTATGTTTGTACAGAGGGTCAGAAAAACAAAAGCATTTCTACTTAACAAAACATGCCATTCTTGGTTCTCCACTCATGTCCAGTCTCTCACACCCCTGCATATACAAGGTATATAAAAAATGCCCTGCCATTCTTAGGACCTGCAGTGCCTTGCAGAAAACAAAGCCATTACTGGACAGAAGTGAATACCAGTAGGTATTTATGACACCACAGTTGCACCTCAGCTATAGGAGGCGCAAGGGGAAAGGGGGCAAACATTCCAACAGACATTCTCACAGAAAATGAGCAGAGCAATATTTATGAGCCACCGAGTGTGCAAATAGGACATTTTACCTTTAGGTTTGTTGGCAGTTGTTCTAGAAGCTATGCATGTGAAGAGCTTGAGCACCCCCTTCCATGAGTTCATGGGCTGAACATTAGCTCTGCCCGACATAGGGAGAGTGTGAGGGAACTCTTCATCGCGGTTTTTCCATAGGAACAAAAACAGCCCATAACAGAGGGCAGATCCTTTCCCGTCGCTCTCCCTAGGTCTCTACTTAAACTCCCATCAGAAAACAGATGTACTACTGCAGTCAGAGCCTGGGGGTCCAGGGCCAGACACCTTGGCGGGCTGGACGCCTCAAACAGAGCCAGAGACTGATTCAGGCACTTCTTTCACCAGCACGGCAGAGGGCAGGAGGCTGGAGTCTTAATCCTCTTTAAAGTGCAGCCCAGGAAAAGGCCACAAGGAAGGGTGGAGGAGCCACGGGTAGGAGGGGCCCAAATAGAAGGAGAAAAAAAAAATATATATATATATATATATATTTTTTTTTAAATAACACGTAGCTGTAATCCAGGAATGTTACACAAGTATATCCAGCTCCGCTGCAAGCATGCAGCCCAGCCAAGGAGACAGGGAAAGAAATGGAGCACGTTGAAGAGGAAGCTAAGGAAACACTGGCAGTGTTCTTCTCCTGAAAGCCCTAGTCTAGGTAACCACTCCCTGCTCGGTCACTATCTTCTGAGTGATCCAGTCAGTCAGTGGAGAAGGCGGCGAGAGGCAGGTATTAGGGTGAAACAGACAGTCCTGGCTGAGCACCATAGAGCAGTCCCCCTTGCCTGACGCTTGCACTGCTCCCTGTAGGCTAAGGAGTCCAATGTCAGACTGGAGAGCGCATGCTCACGCTCTCCCCCACCCTCTTTCTGGGGAGTGGGGCCCTTCTCAGATTACAGCTCTGGCAGCTCCACCTCCAGCTGGGCTAACACAGTCCTGCCTGCTTCCCTCCCTTCCCCTGACCATGCAGACTAGACAAAGAAACTGGAGAGAGTTGAGAGCTGGAGAACACACAAGTACCCTTACTTCCACTCAGTGACACACAGTCCCAAAAACAGCCTCACAGTGGAGTAGACAGCCTAATCACAAACAGGTCAGAGTATACATTACAAATGCACAGCACAATATTCAGAGTTGATACCAAAAATACTTCATAACCTCAACACACACTCTCTCTCTCTGAGCATGGACAGGGCAGTGACAGTCATGGAATTTTGGATGACTTATTGGTCATTTCCGCAGTCACCGTTCCAACCATTTTCTCCTCTGTTCCTGAATGCATGTGCTACTGCTGCAGGGAGGGGGATGTTGCCCAGGCAACTATAGACTCATTTGCTACAACACCTTGCTTGTTTCAGGCAAGGAGCAACAAAGTTTGATCACGTTATAGAGTCTGTTACAGCAGAAAGACTCAAACCGCACAAATGCCCGGGCATCCAGTCTTCAGTTCGTTCCAAACACACAAAAAATGGTTCTGCCGGTTATTTTATTCTCATGATGGTCTGCACCCATAACTGTCGGGTACAGTTCTACAGGAATTGTGCCAGCCCTAGTCATGTATTGTGGCAATGTAACCGTTGTAGCTACTGTATCTTTTCTAATCCAAATAGACTTCCAATGAAATTATTCAGAGACATGAGAGCCAAAAGTACAGGTATTATAGAGGCCATTGGTCTCAATCATTCAGACAAACTTAGACCAAATGTGTCGAAATAGGTTTCAGCAACAGGTATATCGTAAAATCTCATTAAGTGCTAGAACAGCAACAATACTTTACCATGTATTCTATACTGACCTCATTACCAACCTAACAATACTTACTAATAAACTGTCAATAGACTAGGCAGAAAGCACATTCACTGCCCTTCCCTCCCTGAGTAACATTTGAAAGTAATGTACTTGCTAGATTGTGATAAGATTACTAGGTGAGACAATGTAAGATGAATGCACGAATGTAAGTCGCTCTGGATAAGAGTGCTTGCTAAAATGTACAGACAGACATCCTTTTTTATTTCCCCCCTTTTCTCCCCTATTTTGTGGTATCTAATTGTAACTACCAGTCTTGTCCCATCGCTGCGACTCCCGTACGGACTCAGGAGAGGCGACGGTCGAGAGCCGGGCATCCTCCGAAACAGGACCCAGCCAAGCCGCACTGCTTCTTGACACAACAACCTGGAAGCCAGCCGCACCAATGTGTCAGAGGAAACACTGTACACCTGGCGACCGTGTCAGCATGCATTGTGCCCGGCCCGCCACAGGAGTCGCTAGTGCATGATGGGACAAGAACATCCCTGCCGGCCAAACCCTCCCCTAACCCAGACAACGCTGGGCCTATTGCGCACCGCCCCGTGGGTCTCCCGGTCGAGCCTGGACTCTAACCAGGATCTCTAGTGTCACAGCGATACAGTGCCTTAGACCACTGCGCCAATCAGGAGGCCAGACAGAGGAATTCTAACTACTAAAAGCAGGAGCATATTCTTTGGCATCCTTTAACAGGCTGGTGAACAAAAGGTTACTCAAAGAGTCAGGTGCCAGGCAGAGCACAAAACAGCAGGCAAAAGGGTAGCTCTTACAGTTGTTCTTACAGTATAATGACTATTAAAGCCACATTTACAGTCATTTGGATATAGCCTACCTCTTAGTTTAAAAGAATATTAATTTTAAAAACCTTGTCAAGCTTATTACTAAAAGGGAGGGAAGTGGCACATGCATTTCCATCTTAAATGTGTCATAATATTTAGGCTACATCCAAGCTGTAGACACCGGAAAAAGGACAGGATGCATAGAACTCACAGCCAGCAGGATGCAAAACAGGTAGCCCAGTGGAAATGTACCATGGGTCTACCACAAAGAACACACCTTGACAATAAGTGAAAGACACTGACAAAGGCATTGCAGTAGTCTGATCAGACAGAGTGGACTAGCCTATTTTCACTCTTGAATGCATCCATAGAAACACACCTTCCATGTAAACAGCTGCAGTGACAACCCACTCCACCTACTCAAAGAAAGCACAGGCAAACTTCCTTCCATGGCAGAGTAAACCAACACACAACTCTCCTCGCCTCACAAGAGGGAAAAATAACTCATCTAGAAGCAAGAACACAAATTAACTAATCGTTTTACTGACAGGGCAGGAAACTATGCCGCCCACAAACACAGTTTTAGATAGCGCTAAGCTAACATTTTGACTGCAAAAAAAGTAGCCTGCTTTGTGACACCCCCTTCGCAAAAATATAATAATAGTTTGCTATATACAGAAGTTTGCTCAACCCCAGAAACAGAGTATTTATTCACTCAACTTCCTGGTATACAAGAGCAGCCTGGGCAAAGCAGCCAACTCACCCTGGGCAGAAGAGCATTATAAGCAGAAGCATGTGTTGCCATGGAAAAGTTACATTGAGGGTTGGAATCTGAAGGCAGAAACACCCACCTTCAAACATCCAGCCCACGCTTCTGCAAAACACACACATCCAGTAGCATGTTCATTAAGCCAATCTATGATGCAGGAGAGGGGGATTCTGATTTAGAGAGAATTAAAAGAGGCAGACAGAGCACTTTCAAAGTATATAGAATTCCCTCACTGTTTGAGAGCCAGTGAGTGAGTTACCAAACTGGACCCCCTGCTGCTAGAGACAGCTGTCCGCCTGTCACCATGTTCAATTCACTATACATGTGCAGCTGCCAGCAAGTCAGGGAGCAACAGGACAGGCTACTACAGTCATGAACCAGGCAGTCAGCCATTTCATTTATTAAACCCAGGCCAGTCATAAGACACTATCAATACTGGCAGTCTTTGGTGCATTGTTTCCAACCAACAGATGCCTGAAACAGTAGTCCTAAAAATAAGGTTATGCTTTGGCTAACTAAATCACACAAACATTACACAAGGAAACGGTTCTCTGTCGTAGTTGATACATTGGACATGAGATGGATGCAGTGCACAATTACATCCAAAATCAAGGACCTAAGGAAATCAGAAACAATTCTGCAAGTAGTTTATCAACAAACCACAACATACCTACCTACACTAGCTCGATTTGCAAACAGCTCCTTTCATTTCTAACTGTAATGAACTTGATTGGTGACAACATGAACATGTATTGGGGTTGACTGTCATACAAGCATTATACTATATTTTTACCTCAACTACAGCCTACATGTTGGTTGGTTAATTGTGCTGGGGGCGCATGAGGAGATTCAGGATCTTTCCTCCACGCATTTCCATTGTTTTGGTCGACCTCTATCGCATCCATTTTACTCGGCCATTATCAATACAGAGTTAGATTTGGTTTGTAGTTGTCAATGGTTTTTGCAGAGCTGGGGTTCTCCTTGCCCCCCGAACACTGCTAAAAACCCATTGACACCATGTGCCATTCAAGGGATTGTTAAATGAAGGTTATAACTATTTGGTCTTAACGTCACCTCTCGAAGAGCATAGTAAGAAGAACTACACATGAACCACTATTCCACATTTAACCATCTCAGAGTTATACAGCAAGCAACTGCATGCTTTTCACAATCAGTAAACATCAACTGATCATGTAACTTCAGAAACCTATCTAGCTAAGCAAACAAGGTGTCATTTAGCTTGCTTCATCAGGCTTTTGGAAAGGGCATGACCTCAGCAAGTCTTCCTTCTGGGCAAAGTTGTCAGTTGGACTACTGCCATCACCACTATAAATAGCAAGCAAATCAAACAATATTTGTATATAGCCATCTAATTTATCCCCTGAAAGTGAGCTTGTTAACTAGCCATATTGACGTGATCTGTTATCAGCTAGCTATCCAATCTGATGTGGTCCATCAATGTGGCCTATCATGTCTGTCAGCACCGATTCAACACTTAAAAACAATGTTGACAGGATGGGAAATGAACCTAAACCACTCGTACTTTCCAGGTATAGTTGATTTTTATATCACTCAAATATCAAATTAATGGTGGTATTTGAGAGATATATCGTGAGGCTCCACTCACCTACTGTATCTGAAATGACATAATATTTACTTGCATGGGATTATCAGAAATGTGTAGTTCTGACTACGCTCTTCAAGAGATGATGATATACAAAACCAAAATTAACATGTATTTCACAATCCCTTGAACGGCACGCAGTTAGTTGTCAATGGTTGCTCTGCACCGTATTGTTTAGTGTTATTGACAACGACCCTCTATATTTTCAAAGGAAAACTGGCTATATTCTCAGTTTAAGATTTATGGAGAAACATGGGATTATGAATATAAAGTAAAGGTTGACAGAGGTGATGCAGAACCTGCCACATATGATTGGCACAACTAGTCTACAATCAAATCAGGCTCATTCATGTCAGCGAAGCACTGACATCGCTAACTTCAGACATGTTTGACATTCAAAGACAGCGCTTTAGCAAACAAGTGCAGAGTTGCAAGGTATGTATATTCAACTAGCTAACTACGGAGGCCCAGACTATGCGAACAAATCTGCTGAGACGATGTCGTCACCATAGCGGTTAGCGTAGCTAACGTTACAACATAAACAAATCAATGTCCGCTAGCAGCTAGTTATCCAACATTGCTTCACAAAACCGCAAAATGTTCACTTGCTGTGTAAACTAGGTAAAGTTAACGTTAGCTGACAAATTCGGTAAATTGCATGAGTTGAGCCAATTTTGGCACGACATGGGAGACAGCAATCTTACTAGCCAGTTACTGTAACGTTAGCTAGTTGCTTAGTAGTAGAGAGCGCGGCCTACCCGAATCATGTAGCTAGCCAACATCAGTTAGGTATTCTGACCTAGCTACAGTACAGTAGCTAACTAGGTACAACAAAGCCTCCGATGCGGTGACCGGAATTATCACTTAACCATCCACATATATAGTTAGATAGTTTACCAGATAATTTAACGTTAGCCAGCATATCTAGTTTACGACGTGAAGCAGCTAACGGTAGCTATCTAACGTTAACACAGTTAGCTGAACATGCTATTATGAAGATGGCTATGTAACAACGTTAGCATCGGTGTTGTTTTTCCGAGTACATCCCGGTAAAACATCCGCACTACTTACCTTTGATGAAATGTCCTTTTTATATTGTAGCTAGCTACTGCGACGTAATCCACAAGGGATTCCACTCCAATTCTACAGTCCTTCACTCTTTACCTACAGTGTTTCCACATTCGCGTTGTACTGGAGACGAGACGACTGTCGTCCAAGTACTCACCGGTCTCGTGACCGCGCACGGTTGTTGAAATAGTTTCTCACCAGAGCGGCGCAAAGGAGCACGCGCTTTAAGTACATGAACGCACTAATGGTTGTAGTAGGCGTCATTAAAAAATATTTTCAGTATCCAAACAGTAGCAGCTAACATGGTATTCTGCTTTATTTGTGAGCTTAATTTACCACACTCTGAATTTACTTGGGCTACTAAACAACTCATTCTCCTGTAATGGAACCACAGTCATTTAAATTGAAAAGTGGAAATGGAAGAAGAAAAAAATAGGCCTATGGCTATGCTGTGTTAAGGTTGGGTAGGCTACTTTCTAAATGTAATCCGTTACAGTTTACTAGTTACCTGTCCAAAATTGTAATCAGCAACGTAACTTTTGGATTACCCAAACTCAGTAATGTAATACGATTACTTTCCCCTGAAAAACTTTACAGACCTATATCTATCCTACCCTGCCTTTCTAAGGTCATCGAAAGCCAAGTTAACAAACAGATCACTGACCATTTCGAATCCCATCGTACCTTCTCCGCTATGCAATCTGGTTTCCCAGCCACGCTCAAGGTCCTAAACGATATCATAACCTCCATCGATAAAAGACAATACTGTGCAGCCGTGTTCATCAACCTGGCCAAGGCTTTCGACTCTGTCAATCACTGCATTCTTATCGGCAGACTCAACAGCCTTGGTTTCTCAAATTACAGCCTCGCCTGGTTCACCAACTACTTCTCAGACAGAGTTCTGTGGGTCAAATCGGAGGGCCTGTTGTCCGGACCTCTGGCAGTCTCTATGGGGGTGCCACAGTGTTCAATTCTCGGGCTGACTCTTTTCTCTGTATACATCAATGATGTCGCTCTTGCTGCTGGTGATTCTCTGATTCACCTCTACGCAGATGACACCATTCTGTATACTTCTGGCCCTTCTGTGTTAACTAACCTCCAGACAAGCTTCAATGCCATACAACTCTCCTTCCGTGGCTCTTAAATGCAAGAAAAACTAAATGCATGTTCTTCAACCGATCGCTGCCCGCACCTGCCCACCCGTCTAGCATCACTACTCTGGACGGTTCTGGCTTAGAACATGTGGACAACTACATATACCTAGGTCTCTGGATACACTGTAAACTCTCCTTCCAGACTCACGTTAAGCGTCTCCAATCCAAAATCAAATCTAGAATTGGCTTCCTATTTCGCAACAAAGCATCCTTCACTCATGCTGTCAAACATACTCTCGTAAAACTGACTATCCTACCGATCCTTGACTTTGGCGATGTCATTTACACAATAGCCTCCAACACTCTACTCAGCAAACTGGATGCAGTCTATCACAGTGCCATCCATTTTGCCACCAAAGCCCTATGTACTACCCACCACTGCGACCTGTATGCTCTCGTTGGCTGGCCCTCGCTTCATATTCGTCGCCAAACCCACTGGCTCCAGGTCATCTATACGTCTTTGCTAGGTAAAGCCCCACCTTATCTCAGCTCATTGGTCACCATTGCAGCACCCACCGATAGCATGCACTCCAGCAGGTATATTTCACTGGTCACCCCCAAAACCAATTCCTCCTTTGGCCGCCTTTCCTTCCAGTTCTCTGCTGCCAATGACTGGAACGAATTGCAAAAATCACTGAAGCTGGAGACTCATATCTCCCTCACTAACTTTAAGCATCAGCTGTCAGAGCAGCTCACAGATCATTGCACCTGTACATAGCCCATCTGTAAATAGCCCATCAAACTACCTCATCCCCATATTGTTATTATTATTTTTTTGCTCCTTTCAACCGCCCTATCTCTACTTGCAAATTCATCTTCTGCACCTCTATCACTCCGGGGTTTAATTGCTATATTGTAATTATTTTGCCACAACGGCCTATTTATTGCCTTACCTCCCTAATCTTACCTCATTTGCACACACTGTGTATAGACTTTTCTATTGTGTTATTGACCATACGTTTGTTTATTCCATGTGTATCTCTGTGTTGTTGTTTGTGTCGCACTGCTTTGCTTTATCTTTGCCAGGTAGCAGTTGTAAATGAGAAGTTGTTCTCAACTAGCCTACCTGGTTAAATAAAGGTGGAAAAAAAAGGAGGACAAAAAGGATCCATCAAACACATTTGATGTGTCATCATAGTGGTCTCTGACTTGTGGTCAGACTCGCTCAGGTGCAACATACTTAAACTTGGGGCTTTTTTCAATGTTGAATTGAATGTCATTGAGAAAACAGAAAGATGTCATAATCAATTTTTTTGACAAACATTCTTTCTGAATTTGAAAGTAATCCAATAAGTAATCAATCAATCAAATATATTTATAAAGCCCTTTTTACATCAGCCAATGTCACAAAGTGCTATACAGAAACCCAGCCTTAAACCCCAGTTACATTACTGATGAAAATGTTGGACAGGTAACTAGTAAGTAATGGATTACATTTAGAAAGTAACCTACCCAACCCTGTCAGTTAGCCTATTATGACTCATCTCAACCGGACTTCGCCTACATGTTCAGAACACAAAGGACATTAGAGTCCAAGGTCAACAAAGACAGGTGGACTGACCCCCCCCCCCCCCCCTCTATTGCCCTCTCTCTCTGTCTTGTTTACTTGGTTTCAAGGACATGCAAATGATGTACACGTTTACTTCAAACAAAACATTAGCCTCTGCAAGTGCAATACAAGTCCTGTTAGTTAATGGAAGTTGGAACTCTTGGATCTGGAATTCATTGCACACTCTCATTTTATACATTATTTCTGTGCACTTTCCAGCTGAAGAATTTGCCTGCTCAGCCACTGACAGGATATTACATCAGTGTTGGCAGCTTTGCAGCAGATGGAGGGACTACAGTCTGAGGCTTTGTAACCCCTCCTTGGCTTTAAAACCAGGTCGTGAAGTGAGGATAATACATGTATTGTTCATAGCCCTTTTAATCTGAATGAAGTGACACACAACAACAAAGATAATGAATAGCTTACTGTAAAATACAAATCTGGTGACCTGGGGACAACGGTGGCCCGTAACTAGTCTAGAGAATCTAAATATTCTTATTCGATCCAAGTTTACTCTGTGCATACAGTGCTGCTGCAAATACATTTACATTTTGGTTGTCTGCAACAACAAAAGAATCTGAACTGTGATGTTCCCCTCTGCATCCAATTTCTACTACTAAACCTCTGGCCAAACAATGATCGCTGCAGTTTACCATAAGCGCGACATGGTCAATCCGAGGTCTGCATAGGCCATACAGCATTTACTGTGATACAGCCTCTGCAGAAGGCCATTTATACTTCTTGCGCTTCGCTGGGCAGATCAGAGCGATTGTGAAGGAAGTTATGGAAGAGAGGAAGAGAGTTTGTGTTTATACTGGACATCCCGCCCCCACCTACCCTCAACCAATTATATCAATGCGGTGCAATACAGAGCCCTCCATATTGTTACAACATTTGCGAAGCGCACAGCGATGCGGTACAGAGCTCAGTTTGGACTCTGCGCACCACCTGGATGCTCCGCAATTGCGTCACACGATTTATCCATATCGTGCCTCCAACAACAATTTCGGATCAAGCATTAATGGTCTCTTAGTAGCCTGTTATAAGTTTAAATACCAGGTTTGCATCTTATATCATGCTTCCCTTTTTTGCCTTCAAGTTGACTATTTTTCAAAAACGGAATCTATGGCATTATTTAGGATGCGTAAGACAGAAGCTTATACTATACGAAATAAAGCAAATTATTTCAACAACGGTGCAGAAAGAACGTTTAGTGGGCCTTCAACAGGAGGGTAACGGGGGAGATAGCAGAACCGCTGAAAAGCACCACATGGTCAATCTAACGTCTGCATTGGTCGTGCATCATTTACGGGGATACGATCTATGAAGAAATCAGGGCATTCATACTTCTTGCGCGTCACCGAGCAGCGCGGAGAAGTTGTCAAGGAATTTAGTTTGTGTTTACACAGTACCTCCCGCCCTCACCTACCGTCAACCAATTATATCAATTCGGAGCGAAACAGAGCCCTCCATATTGTTACAAAATTTGAGAAGCGCACAGCGATGCGGTACAGAGCTCAGTTTGGATTCTGCGTGCCTCCAGAGGTTCCGCTATTGCTTCACACCCTCCATACGGAGCCTCCGACCAAATGTTTTAATCAAGCATAAATAGGCTTTTAGAATATTTTACTGTTCTTAGATTAATTTGGATTTAAGATGCATTTGGGAAACCAGGCCCTGGAATGTTGATGTTATTTGAACATTCCTCTCTGGACAGAACAATGCTTTTTTCTTGCCATGGTCAGGGCAGAGCGGGAAGGAAGGAGTGGGGAGGGGTTTTATTGAGTCAAATAATGGTCTTATTTCTTTCCATACTCCAGCCTGGTGCTAATTTCATACCCTGGTCATGCTAGGTGGGAATTGGGGAGTAGAGGGTAAAGTGCAGCATCAGTTGAGTGGTTCCATTCAAGACCTTGAATAACTTTTGATAGACTTTTGATAGTGTTAATGTTGACATGTTACTCCTCCTCAGGTCTGTAAGTAGGGCCTAGTTACTCTAACTCGGCTTGTAAACAGAAACCACAAAAGTTTGCATAATTAAGTTGCTGTTTGCATAATGAAGATGGTTGAGTAAAATATGTTTCTTACATACCTATGACCTTTGAGGGCAAGTGCAACCCTGAAGAACTAGCCTATGAGGAAACCACTACACCTCCTGGCATTTAAAACAGGGATTTTGAATTTAGTACTTGACAACCCAAATCTTAGCAAAACTGTTGCTTGTGGGAACAATGAGGCAATTATCCACACTAATGAGCCACACAGTGCATTTTTGGTTCTCATCCAATTATAATGACAACTAAATTCCTACCTGATGATGTTTAGACAAACTCGGATGCTCAAATTCACCAGGCTTGATGAACCACCAAGACTGAATTAGCATTCTCGTGAAGATAAGTTTTGTAGAAATGAATTGTTTCTTACTCCATTGACTGTTCCCTGATCAGCAGTCAGTAAAGGATTCTGGATATGGCAGAATTAACCTGGACTCAGGGATAGAAATATAAATCTGTCTCCCTCCATTTAGTATAATATGTTACGTTTCGTATGGTATGTATTAATTTGTGGATGTCGATCATTCATTTCATATGATATCACAAATTACAATTCGCTTATGTTACGAATTGCAGTTTTTACAATATGTTACGAATTTGCAATACGTATGATATGTTATGAATTCCAATTTGTTGTGGCTAACGTTAGCTAGGTGGCTAACGCTAGCTAGGTTAAGGTTAGGGTTAAGTTAAAGGGTTAAAGTTAGGAGAAAGGTTAGTTAACATTCTAAAGGGGTTGCAAATTAGCGAAAAAAAGTAGTAAGTAGTTGCAAAGTTGCCAATTAGTTAAAATGCCAAAGGTTTTCCTGATGAGATTTGAACACACAACCTTTGGGTTGCTAGATATTCGTGTTATAAGCCAACCCATCCACCCTTATTTTGTTTTTTGCCTCAAATAACTTTCTGTCTTTCTGTCTTATGTAACCACACCAAATGTAACATATTCATTTCAGTGTGCTGGATTTATGTTTACTATGTTACGTCTAGTAGGGTTGAATATTTTTCTGATATTTTACAAATGATTCATCCCGAGAATAAATCACTTTTCTCCCAGGTAACTCGGTATTTCCTGCCAAAACCAGAAGTCTCATTCAAAAGCACTATAAATCATATACATAGGCCTACATCTGGATTTGATTAGAGGTTTGATGGAAAATTCAAGCCTGATGCTACTGATGCCTGATGCCTGATGAGCCCTACATTAAATACATTTTATGAGCACTACATTAAAGACATTTAATGAGCCCAAGCCCCAAAAAATCCCAAATGATTGTGCTGTTATCCAATACATATATACAGTGCCTCTGGAAAATATTCAGAGCCCTTGACTTTTTGCACATTTTGTTACATTGCTGCCTTATTCTAAAATGGATTTTAAAAATCCTCAGAAATCTACACACAATACCTCAACATGACAAAGCAAAAACAGGTTTTTAGATTTTTTTGCAAATGTATTAAAAATAAAAAACATTCACTCCTCAGTAAAAGGCACATGACAGCCCACTTGGAGTTTGCCAAAAGGCACCTAAAGACTCTCTGGTCTGACGAAACCAAGATTGAACTCTTTGGCCTGAATGCCAAGCGTCACGTCTGGAGGAAACCTGGCACCATCCCTACTGTGAAGCATGGTGGTGGCAGTATCATGCTGTGTGATGTTTTTCTGCGGCACGGACTGGGAGACTAGTCAGGATCGAGGCAAAGATGAACAGAGCAAAGTACAGAGAGATCCTTGATGAAAACCTGCTCCAGAGTGCTCAGGACCTCAGACTGGGGCGAAGATTCACCTTCCAACAGGACGACGACCCTAAGCACACAGCCAAGACCACGCAAGAGTGGCTTTGGGACAATTCTCTGAATGTCCTTGAGTGGCCCAGCCAGAGCCTGGACTGGAACTCGATCCAACATCTCTGGAGAGACCTGCAAATAGCTGTGCAACAATGCTCCCCATCCAACCTAACAGAGCTTGAGAGGATCTGCAGCGAAGAATGGGAGAAATCCCCAAATACAGGTGTGCCAAGCTTGTAGCGTCATACCCAAGTAGACTTGAGGCTGTAATCATTGCCAACGGTGCTTCAACAAAGTACTGAGTAACGTTTCTGAATACTTACAGTACCAGTCAAAAGTTTGGACACACGTACTAATTTAAGGGGTTTTATTTTTGTCAACTATTTTCTGCATTGTATAATAATGAAGACATCAAAACCTTGAAATAACACATATGGAATCATGTAGTAAACAATAAAGTGTTCAACAAATCAAAATACATTTTAGATTCTTCAAAGTTGCCACCCTTTTCCTTAATGACAGCTTTGCACACTCTTGGCATTCTCTCAAACAGCTTCATGAGGAATGCTTTTCCAACAGTCTTGAAGGAGTTCCCACATATGCTGAGCACTTGTTGGCTGCTTTTCCTTCATCACTCTCCTTTGGTCAAATAGCCCTTACACAGCCTGGAGGTGTGTTTTGGGTCATTGTCCTGTTGAAAAACAAATTATAGTCCCATATCCCAAACCAGATGATGGCGTATCACTGCAGAATGCTGTGGTAGCCATGCTGGTTAAGTGTTCCTTGAATTCTAAATAAATCTCCAACAGTGTCACCACATATGGGGATACCTATTCAGTTGTACAACTGAATGCCCTCAACTGAAATGTGTCTTCCGCATTTAACCCAATCTGAATCAGAGAGGTGTGGGGGGCTTCCTTAATCGACATCCACAGTGCCCGAGGAACAGTGGCTTAACTGCCTTGCACAGGGGAAGAACAACTGATTTTTACCTTGTCAGCTCTGGGATTAGATTCAGCAACCTTTTGTTTACTGGCCCAACACTCTAACCACTAGGCTACCTGCCACCCAAATATGTGCAGAGATCATCCATTCACCAACTATGCGTCTCACAAAGACAGCGATTGGAACCAAAAATCTCACATTTGGACTCATCAGACCAAAGGACAGATTTCCACCTGTCTAATGTCCATTGCTCGTGTTTCTTGGTGTCCTTTAGTAGTGGTTTCTTTGCAGCATTTCGACCATGAAGGCCTGATTCACGCAGTTTCCTCTGAACAGTTGATGCTGAGATGTGTCTGTTACTTGAACTTTGTGAAGCATTTATTTGTGCTGCAATCTGAGGTGCAGTTTAGTCTAATGAACTTATCCTCTCCAGAAGAGGTAACTCTGGGTCTTCCTTTCCTGTGGCGGTCCTCATAAGAACCAATTTTATCATAGCGCTTGATGGTTTTTGCTACGGCACTTGAAGAAACGTTCAAAGTTCTTGTCATTGTCCGTATTGACTGACCTTCATGTCTTAAAGTAATGATGGACTGTCGTTTCTCTTTGCTTATTTGAGCTGTTCTTGCCATAATATGGACCCTTTTACCAAATATATACCACCCCTAACTTGTCACAA
Organism: Oncorhynchus nerka; assembly: GCF_034236695.1. Classification (NCBI taxonomy): domain Eukaryota; kingdom Metazoa; phylum Chordata; class Actinopteri; order Salmoniformes; family Salmonidae; genus Oncorhynchus; species Oncorhynchus nerka. Next base: position 40,823,423 of record NC_088404.1, read on the forward strand.
CACAACTGATTAGCTCAAACGCATTAAGGAAAGACATTCCACAACTATACTTTTAACAAGGCACACCTGTTAATTGAAATGCATTCCAGTTGACTACCTCATGAAGCTGGTTGAGAGAATGCCAAGAGTGTGCAAAGCTGTCATCAAGGTAAAGGGTGGTGTCACAAAGCCTGGAGTGGTGGGTGCGGAGTCAAGCACAGAGAGCAGAGGAGAATGGGGAAACCAGACTTTATTTCGGCGTCCAAAATTAATGCCCAAAACAACAGGCAAATAATCAAAAATTGTCCAACCCAACACAGGGCACAAACAGACAGGAACACTACAAACAACCTCGACTGACACAAAACAAGCCCGCACAAAAACAGGCGGGCATAACAGGCTTAAATATTCCTGAATCAAAACAAAATAAGAGACAGGTGCAACCAATAAGACATAACAAACAGAAAAGGAAAAGGGGATCGGTGGCAGCTAGTAGACCGGCGACGACGAGCGCCGAGCGCCGCCCGAACAGGCAGGGGAGCCACCTTCGGTGGAAGTTGTGACAGGTGGATACTTTGAAGAATCTTAAATATAAAATATATTTTGATTTCTTTAACACTTTTTTGGTTACTAGATGATTCCATATGTGTTATTTCATAGTTTTGATGTCTTCACTATAATTCTACAATGCAGAAAATAGTACAAATAGAGAAACTCTGGAATGAGTAGGTTTGTCCAAACTTTTGACTGATACTGTATGTAAATGTGATATTTCAGTTAATAATATTTTATTAGCACACATTTCTTATAACCCGTTTTTGCTTCATCATTATGGGGTATTGTGTGTAGATTTGATGAGGGAAAAAAACGATAATACATTTTAGAATAAGGCTGTAACCTAACAAAATGTGGAAAAAGTCAAGGGGTCTAAATACTTTCCGAATACACTATGTGCTACTGCACATTATGCACAACAGAAAAACATCAAATGCAATAGATGTAAACTAGCTGTATTCTCTCTTGGGTAAATAAATTAAATTAGGCTCCAGGCAACGTTGTGCCGGTAACCAAAAAGTCGCTGGTTCAAATCCCTCAGCCAACTAGGTGAAAAATCTGTCGATTTGCCTTTGAGCAAAGGACTTAACCATAATCTGTCTGGATAAGAGCGTCTGCTAAATGACTAAAATGTAAATCGTATTGTATGGACTGGAATTATGCACATTGTTCAAACCATGATAAAGCATGGAGAGAACAGGCGATTCTGGTGCAGCACATGCGGCCAACAAAGTTACAAGTAAATGGTAGCGAATTTGGGCCTATTTTTATAAATAGTAGGCTGACACATATGTACCTTTCATAATATTTCCTCTCATGTTATTAGCTTACCTCTTTCTCTGTTGTTGCTTCATCCCTTCCACGCTTTCAACAGTGAAATGAAACAAGTTTAGTTGTCCTTATCTTCATCATTCTAATGACATCCCTGAATAATTTAGGACTAGAATTAGATGCAGAAGGATTTCACTTCTCATCATGAAGATTGAATGGTTATGGGTCTGAATAAATAACTGCTATCACGTGTGTTCGCTCTTCTTTCAAACTACCAGTTCTATTGGCTGCTGTATTTAACATTCAGCAAACAAGAGCTTGCATCCCTCTTCAAATAGTCTGTTGGTTTAAGAAATACAAAGAAAATGTCCAGCAAGCTATTCTAGTTGAGCTTTTTCTGCATGGGACTCCAAGAGCTATGGAGCGTTTTTTAAGGAGAGGTGCCAGCGGAGCACAGGTGCAAGAGACAGAAGCTAAAAGTTACAACATTATTATGCATAAACCATCATTACTTAGCTAAATATAAGGCTAATATTGCATTGAATGTATTACCTGAAAGAGGTAGGCTAGGTTAGGACATCTATCTATATATTTTTTAATTGAACCTTTATTTAAACAAGGAGGGCGATACAGTTGAAGTCGGAAGTTTACATACACCTTTGCCAAATACATTTAAACTCAGTTTTTCACAAGTCCTGACATTAAATCCTAGTAAAAATTCTCTGTCTTAGGTCAGTTAGGATCACCACTTTATTTTAAGAATTTGAAATAACAGAATAATAGTAGAGAGAATGATTTATTTATTTAAGCTTTTATTTCTTTCATCACATTCCCAGTGGGTCAGAAGTTTACGTACACTCAATTAGTATTTGGTAGCATTGCCTTTAGATTTGTTTAACTTGGGTCAAACATTTTGGGTAGCCTTCCACAAGCTTCTGACAATAAGTTGGGTGAATTTTGGCCCATTCCTCCTGACAGAGCTGGTGTAACTGAGTCAGGTTTGTAGGCCTCCTTGCTCGCACACGCTTTTTCAGTTCTGCCCACAAATTTTCTATAGGATTGAGGTCAGGGCTTTGTGATGGCCACTCCCATAACTTGACTTTGTTGTCTTTTTTGCCACAACTTTGGAAGTATGCTTGGGGTCAATGTCCATTTGGAAGACCCATTTGCGACCAAGCTTTAACTTCCTGACTGATGTCTTGAGATGTTGCTTCAATATATCCACATAATTGTCTTTCCTCATGATGCCATCTATTTTGTGAAGTGCACCAGTCCCTCCTGCAGCAAAGCACCCCCACAACATGACATTGCCACCCCCGTGCTTCACGGATGGAATGGTGTTCTTCGGCTTGCAAGCGACCCCCTTTTTCCTCCAAACATAACGATGATCATTATGGCCAAACAATTCTATTTTTGTTTCATCAGACCAGAGGACATTTCTCCAAAAAGTACCTTCTTTGTCCCCATGTGCAGTTGCAAACCGTAGTCTGGCTTTTTTTATGGCGGTTTTGGAGCAGTGGCCTTTCAGGAGCGGCCTTTCAGGTAATGTCGATATAGGACTCATTTTACTGTGGATATAGATACTTTTGTACCTGTTTCCTCCAGCATCTTCACAAGGTCCTTTGCTGTAATTATGGGATTGATTTGCACTTTTCACAACAAAGTACATTGATCTCTAGGAGACAGAACGCGTCTCCTTCCTGAACGGTATGACGGCTGCGTGGTTCCATGCTGTTTATACTTGTGTACTATTGTTTGTACAGATGAACGTGGTACCTTCAGACGTTTGGAAATTGCTCCCAAGGATGAACTAGACTTGTGGAGGTCTACAATTTTGTTTCTGGGGTCTTGGCTGATTTCTTTTGATTTTACCATGACGCCAAGCAAATAGGCACTGCATTTGAAGGTAGGCCTTGAAATACATCCACAGGCACACCTCAAATTGACTCAAATGATGTCAACTAGCCTATCAGAAGCTTCTAAAGCCATGACAACCTTTTCTGGAATTTTCCAAGCTGTTTAAAGGCAGTCAACTTAGTGTATGTAAACTTCTGACCCACTGGAATTGTGATACAGTGAATTATAAGGTAAATAATCTGTCTGTAAACAACTGTTGGAAAAATGACTTGTGTCATGCACAAAGGTAGATGTTCTAACCGACTTGCCAAAACTATAGTTTGTTAACAAGCAATTTGTGAAACAAGTTTTAATGAGTCCAACCTAAGTGTATGTAAACTTCCGACTTCAACTGTATATCAATCTAGAACAGGATGATCTATTTTGGATGCAATTTGAGTGGAGTTGATGGAGAGAGAAAAAGATTGCGAGAGTGCTCGCGCATGCACTGATTTAAAGCAATGATATTCGAGTGATAGACTGTTTTAAAACTGCACCTGCAATTGAAAAATATATATCTTTACAATGAAAAAACAAGGTGACCCCCGTAAAATCCGATGGATATGGGTCAATTTGACGCGCATTTGGTCTTTATATTATTGTAGCATAAACTATGCTGCAGCAAATGCAGAACTACCTGTCGCAATAAAACATTTTTACCATGAGATGATAGGTCTGTCTACATGCATTGTGAACTGCGCTCCATACTGAGATGGGCTGTCTGATTCATCATGCAGAAGCAGTAGAGAAGCCAGATTTAGATATCGCATATCATTTAACAGTTCCATTTCACGCCATGCTGTTTATATAAATAACTTATTATAATTGACCGGTTTCTTACAGTTATTTATCTCGGGAAAAGGGAGTGGTTTTTGGCTGTAAATCTCGGTAACCGGGTTCCCGCCCTTCAACCCTCATGTCTAGTCTATGAGACCAGGCTGGCCAGTTGTCTCTCCCTTCAGACATTTGGTAAGTTACTCAGCCTGAATACATTTATTTGAGCAAATGCCTCACAGCTTTACCCTTCTGCATTCACTCTTTCTCTTATAATGTATATGGCTATTTTTAGTTTTCAGTCCATGTCTACACACCCCAACAAAACAGCTCATAAATGTATGGTAAGAACAAAGACGGCAACATACAGAATAAGAAAATTAATTATTGTTTATGACAAAAACATAGCCTTTTTAACTTTACCAGCCTGTGGAGATCATATACATACCCTGTCTTTCAAGTAACTGTGAGATACCCACAAAATGTCTGTACCCTGCCTGACTGGTGATACCACAGCATTTCCCTTCTCATAGAAATCAGAAAATGTTTTTCATTTTTTTTCTTTTTAAACCAAACATCAGTGACTGACATCCATTGCATTTTGTTGAGAGTAAACACATGGGGACTTGGAGACATAGACCAAAGTTTTACCTCACTGGTAGAATACACTGACAAACATATCCAAAAATAGTTGAATATTACTATTATACAGGGGTGGGAATTGCCAGGGTCCTCACGATATGATGCTGATACAATATGTCTTGCAATTCTATGTGTATTGCAATTCAATACTGTGATTTTATTGCGATTCCATGGTTCAAACATTGCTCACTATATGGCTGCTGCAGAGAGATGAGAGAGCATGAGAAAACAAGTTTTGATCAGTAACATAAAAGTGCTGAAAACAAATTGTCTCCCTATTTAAAAAGATGGAAAATAAGCTATTAAGGAAAAACACTTGAGTTTTGGTGCAGTTATAGCCAACTAGTGCAAAAATTATATTGCGATATTGTCAAACCGATACGATATATCGTGAAATATAATATCCCAATCTGTAACTGTATCGATTTCCCCCCCATCACTACTATTATACAAAACCGAAGTTATATACAACTGAAGCAAATTAATTTATTGATAATAGACACTCTTCTGTTTGTGGTAATGAGGAAGTGATTCAGTAGCAACTAGCCCCTGACAGCTTAGTGTACAGTGACCTCTGGTGGCCATAGCTGGTGACTGGGGTCTTATCCTATTGACCAACCATGAACTCCAGGTTTGCTATGTGTTACCATTACAAGGTAGTGACTTGCAAAAGAGAATGGCCAGGGTGTGCCAGATCATTGAGTAACATGGGTAAATTGTCTCTTCTGGCATCCGAGTCAGTCTGGGACTCTCCCGAAGATACAATGGTTATGTCCTCAGTGAGTGTAGTGGACATTCAGTACTGGAAGATGAGAGGCAGCCAGACTGACGTGTAGTAGGTAAGAAATATAATTTACTCATATTTTAGATAAAATATTAATATAAGATATCATTAACCTCAGCACAGGAGTGTGCTAGGACAGGGCACTGGGTCCTCCAGACCCTGCCAACCTGGTACTAAAGCACTGTTTTGCGATTCACAGGCGCAATTAGGCAGATTGAAGTAAAAAAAATAATTTAAAAAACGTCTTTATGGGCTGCTGTATTTTTCGTAGATGTTCACATAAAACAATATCTACACGTCACAATTTTCATATTTGCTCAATCAAATAATATAAACTGTAATTATATTACATCATGAACAAAATAACTTTTCCTTCAGCAGTTATAACAGCAATTTCAACACAATTTTGGTTTCACACTTTAAAGACCTAAGTACTCAGAACAAATATGTGCACATCATATGCCAGCTGGACAGTTTTTCCCCACATTCCATGGTTTCACTAGAAAGCAAACTATTTAGAAATGTCATAGAAGTGCATTTGTGCTAGTGGATATGTTCCATGGACACTGTTGAACTTAAACAAAATGTGGAGAAAATGGAGACTGATGCCTTCCAAACAAATAGCCATCCCCAATAGCAGTGCAGTTGATCATCGTCTTTAATAAAAAAAACATCTCAGTTTTCCGTACATAGGCCTACTCCTGGCGCCATCATTTGACAGACAGACTTTTAAGTGTATCTGTGTGTGAGTGGCTGAGTACTGTATGTGAGCTTGGTTTCATCCCAACAGAAGGCCTGACAGTGCGTTCAGGTCCCTCATGTAGGGGTTGTCACACAGGATACGGTCAATGCGCTGATTCTGTCCGGGGAAGATATCGTACAGCTTACTTTTGAGCTCTATGGTTTCCGAGGGTGACCGCTGTGGAGGGGGGGACGGTGTTGGGGGAGGGGGGTGCGACTGCTGGAGAAGGGGTGAGGGTGTAGGGCAAGGGCGGTGCCACCCAGGGGGCCCAGAGTGCGGCCATTGGGAGGGTGGCCTCATCAAGGGGGTAGCTGAGGGATGGGGGGTAGCTGAGGGGCAGGGAACAGACTGCATAGCGTGGACATGCTGCGGGGTGGCTTGGGGGTCCGGCCTCAGAAGAGGTGCAACTGGGCTCCGTCTGTGAGAGACACATGTTTGGTCAATATTCACACATACATGCCGTGTGTGCATGCATGTATGCACACATTACAGTCAGGACATAGTGTATGAACAATACTATCATCTCCTTTCTTTCACACACACCTGTTGTCCTTCCGTAAGAAAACATCCAGGTGGGGGCCATGTTTCCCCAGGGGGTCATCTGGGATCATAAAGTGGTCCTCCACAAAGGTAAACTGCAAAAGCCTTGAAAAAGGGGACAATCAGTGTTAGGGGAGAAGGCTTCTTAATTAACATAATGTGTCCATGGATGATATATATATAAATGTCTGTGGAGAAATTAGTGCATGTCTGATGATTGGTTAAAAGGCCTTCACCTCTCTTGGATGATCTTCAACCATGCCTGTGATGTATTTACAAAGTCCCGCAGGTTGTCATTGGTGACGATAACCCCTCCTGTCTTCTCTGCCAGATGGAGCAGAAACCTGCAGGGGAGAGAGTGAAAGGACTGAGTCACCTGACAGTGAGTCAGTATGGATGAGGTGGCAGTAGAGAATGTGGGCAAGGCTCCCGAGTGGCAGAACGGTCTAAGGCAATGCATCTCAGTGCAAGAGGCATCACTACAGTCCCTGGTTCGAATCCAGGCTGAATCACATCCGACCGTGATAGGGAGTCCCATAGGGCGGCGCACAATTGGCCATCGTACGGGTTTGGCCAGGGTAGGTCGTCATTGTAAATAATAATTTGTTCCGACTTGCCTAGTTAAATAAAGGTTCAATAAAAAAATCTAAATAAAAGGTGAGCAAGGACCACCATCATGTTAGCAAAAAAAACATTTCCACTTCAATCAGTGTAGATGAAGGAGAGGAGGCAGGTTAAAGAATGATTTTTAAGCCTCGAGACAATTGACACATGGATTGTGTATGTGAGCGCTTCAGAGGGTGAATGGGCAAGACAAAAGATTTAAGTACCTTTGAATAGGGTATGGCGCACCGGTTTGTGTCAAGAACTACAACACTGCTGGGGTTTTCACACTCAACAGTTTCCTGTGTGTATCAAGAATGATCCAACACCCAAAGGACATCCAGCCAACTTAACACAACTGTGGGAAGCATTGGAGTCAATATGGGCCAGCATCCCTGTGGAACGCTTTTGACACCTTGTCGTCCACATGACATGTGACTGGGGACTAAAATAAACTTCATAATAATGTGACGCAATGTTCTTTGTCGCCAAACATATTGCACAAGTTGACTGCAAGCATTTACTTAAAAACTAGCTACAAATATTAAACTTAACAAAAAATAGTTTTTTTTCTTCTCCAAATACCCCAGTATATGGTATACTGCCCGAGCCTAGAAGGTATTCTTAATGTTTTGTACATTAGGGGGGGGGACACCGGGTTGAATATACAGAGGGTGGGCAGGCTGTATGACGAGGTGAGATGTGTGACTTAGCAGTACCTGTCATCATGTGAGGAAATCCACTTTCCACAGACCTCTCTGGAAGGAGTGAAGGAGAGCAGACGCAGGTCTTCCAGTTGATTCAGGTAATGTTGTTCTGTTGAGACACGTGGAGGAAATACACACATTTACACCGTGATGACCCGTCATTCAGGGCAGGTGGGGCACAAAAAAAATATATACACTACCGTTCAAAAGTTTGGTGTCACTTAGAAATGCCCATGTTTTTTAAAGAAAGACATGTTTTGTCCATTAACCTCTCTAGGGTAGGGGGCAGCATTTGGAATTTTGGATGAAAAGCATGTCCAAATTAAACTGCCTTCTACTCAGGCCCAGAAGATGGATTTTTTGTTTGTTTGTAGTTTTCTATTCAATGCCATTACAGTATCCATTGACTTAGGACTCCATTGACTTAGGCAGTTCCTATGCCTTCCACTAGATGTCAACAGTCTTTAGAAATGGTTTCAGGCTTGTATTCTGAAAAATGAGGGAGTAAGAGCAGTCTGAATGAGTAGACCCTGCCGTATCACAGAGCTTTTTCATGGGCACGACCGAGAGAGTGCATTTCTTGTTTACCTTTTATATTGACAACGTTTTTATTTATCCGTTATTTTACCAGGTAAGTTGACTGAGAACACATTCTCATTTGCAGCAACGACCTGGGGAATAGTTACAGGGGAGAGGAGGGGGATGAATGAGCCAATTGTAAACTGGGGACTGTTAGGTGACCGTGATGGTTTGATGGCCAGATTGGGAATTTAGCCAGGACACCGGGGTTAACACCCCTACTCTTACGATAAGTGCCATGGGAACTTTAATGACCGCAGAGAGTCAGGACACCCGTTTAACGTCCCATCCGAAAGACGGCACCCTACACAGGTCAGTGTCCCCAATCACTGGCCTGGGGCATTGGGATATTTTTTAGACCAGAGGAAAGAGTGCCTCCTACTGGCCCTCCAACACCACTTCCAGCAGCACCTGGTCTCCCAACCAGGGACTAACCAGGACCAACCCTGCTTAGCTTCAGAAGCAAGCCAGCAGTGGTATGCAGGGTGGTATGCTGCTGACGTTAATCTCCGGTTTAAATATGATTGATTATTTAGGCTAAAAACAATCTGAGGATTGAATATAAACATCGTTTGACATGTTTCTATGAACTTTACGGATACAATTTGGATTTTTTTGTCTGCCTGTTGGGACTGCGTTTGAGCCTGTGGATTACTGAAGAAAAAGCGCAAACAAAACAGAGGTTTTCGGATATAAAGAGACTTTATCGAACAAAAGGAATATTTATTGAATAAATGAATGTCTTCTGAGTGCAAACATATGAAGATCATCAAAGGTAAGTGATTAATTTTATCTCTATTTCTGACTTGTGCAACTCTTCTACTTGGCTGGTTACGGTTTGTAATGATTTGTCTGCTGGGCTATGTTCTCAAATAATTGTAAGGTATGCTTTTGCCGTAAAGCATTTTTAAATCTGACACCGTGGTTGGATTCACAAGAAGTTAATCTTTAAACCTATGTAAAATAGTTGTATCTATTCTGAATTTTTATAATGAGTATTTCTATATTTGAATTTGGCGCTCACTGGATGTTGGCCAGGTGGGCTAGCGTCCCACATACCCTAGAGATGTTAAAATAACACAAATTGATCAGAAATACAGTGTAGACATGGTTAATGTTGTAAATGACTATTGTAGCTGGCAATGGCTATTTTTTAATGGAATATCTACAGTGATGGACATTAGACCAGTGGAAATCTGTCCTTTGGTCTGATGAGTTCAAATGTAAGATTTTTGGTTCCAACCACCGTGTCTTTGTGAGACACAGAATAGGTGAACGGATGATCTCCGCATGTGTGGTTCCCACTGTGAAGCATGGAGTAGGAGGTGTGATGGTGCTTTGCTGGTGACACCGTCTGTGATTTATTTGGAATTCAAGGCACACTTAACCAGCAAGGCTATCACAGTATTCTGCAGAGATACACCATCCCATCTGGTTTGCACTTAGAGGGACTATCATTTATTTTTTAACAGGACAATGACCCAACACACCTCCAGGCTGTGTAAGGGCTATTTGACCAAGAAGGAGAGTGATGGAGTGCTGCATCAGATGACCTGGCCTCCACACAACCGACCTCAACCCAATTGAGATGGTTTGGGATGAGTTGGACCACAGAGTGAAGGAAAAGCAACCAACAAGTGCTCAGCATATGTGGGAATTTCTTCAAGACTGTTGGAAAAACATTCCAGGTGAAGATGGTTGAGAGAATGCCAAGAGTGTGCAAAGCTGTCATCAAGGCTACTTTGAAGAATCTAAAATATATTTTGATTTGTTTAACACTTTTTTGGTTACTACATGATTCATGTGTTATTTCATAGTTTATGTAGAAAATATTAAAAATAAATAAAAACCCTTGAATGAGTAGGTGTCTCCAAACTTTTGACTGGTACTGTACGTCTGTCCTACCTCGCTCATTAACGTCTTAAATCAAAATGACAGATTGCTTCTTATCTGCTCGTCGTCCCCTTATGCCATAGTTTGTACATCTCAATTGTCAGTAGAAGCCACATTTGTTCAAGCAAGTCAGCCATATCAGCTGTTTAAAAAAAAGGCTGTAAATGAGGCTGAATGAACTTTCGCTGTCAGACAATGCTCCGCTGAAAGCCAGGTGTAGCAGTGGTAAGGATTCACTCCATGGTGCTGAAAAGAAAGCACTGCTGTTGCGACAGCTCTATATAGGACCAGTTTGTGGGCACCGTTTGTCACCGTTATGGTGAAATTAATGTATTGTTTAGTGTTGTATCTTTGCTGGCATGCATTAAAAACATTTTTGGGAGTTTACCCCACCAAGATTTACATGCTAAAATCACCACTGCATTTAAACATATCCTTAACAGAGCACACATGGAGCACATTATAACTATTCAAACATGAATCCTCCCAACTATTTTCCAATCGTCTTTCAACTGACCAAAGCCTTGGATGGCTTTCCTACCGGTACATTTCATGTACATTTTTTACCACCCAAAACCAGAAGGATGAGATTTAGCACAGGTTGAGGTGGCCTGTGCTGTGGCGTGTCTGTTCTGACCTGTGGTATAGCGGTCTCTCTTCTGCCTCCACTGAGGCACAAAGACGGTGATCTCCCGGTGGCCCCGACTCCAAAAGGCCTCAACAGCAATGGCTATCCCCCGGCAGGAGAAGAAACGGTGGAGACCGTGCCTAAAGAGGAGCAGGAGGAAGACAGGGAGGAAGGGTTATTTAGCAGTGATTAGGTTTAGGACGGCCTTATAACTAATACATCAAGTGATTGTTCTATTTCAGATTGCCAAATTGATGACTGCCTTCAAACGATATTGTCACAAATGCCAAGCGTTGGCTGGAGTGGTGTAACGCTCGCTGCCATTGTACTCTGGAGCAGTGGAAACGAGTTCTCTGGAGTGATGAATCACGCTTCACCATCTGGCAGTCCAACGGACAAATCTGGGTTTGGTGGATGCCAGGAGAACTCTACCTGCTGAAGGAGGAATAATGGTCCAGGGCTGTTCATGGGTCAGGCTAGGCCCCTTAGTTCCAATGAAGATAAATCTTAACACTACAGCGTACAATGACATTCTAAACGATTCTGTGCTTCCAACTTTGTGGCAACAGTTTGGGGAAGGCAAGACAATTTCCCTGTGTACAAAGCAAGGTCTATATAGATATGGTTTGTCGAGATCGGTGTGGAAGAACTTGACTGGCCTGCACAGAGCCCTGACGTCATCCCATCAAACACCTTTGGGATTGGAATTGGAACGCCGACTGCGAGCCAGGCCTATTCACTCCAACATCAGTGCCGACCTCACTAATGCTCTAGTGGCTGAATGGAAGCAAGTCCCTGCAGCAATGTTCTAGCATCTGGTGGAAAGCCTTCCCAGAAGAGTGGAGGCTGTTATAGTAGGAAAGGGGGGATCAACACCGTATTAATGCCCATGATTTTGGAATGAGATTTGAGACAAGCATGTAGTGTATGAGGTAAATCCATTTTAATAACTTTTTGACAGCATCCCTTTTAATTTAAACAAACTTTCATTTACATTACATTACATTTAAGTCATTTAGCAGACGCTCTTATCCAGAGCGACTTACAAATTGGTGCTTTCACCTTATGACATCCAGTGGAACAGCCACTTTACAATAGTGCATCTAAATCTTTTAAGGGGGTGAGAAAGATTACTTTATCCTATCCTAGGTATTCCTTAAAGAGGTGGGGTTGCAGGTGTCTCCGGAAGGTGGTGATTGACTCCGCTGTCCTGGCGTCGTGAGGGAGTTTGTTCCACCATTGGGGGGCCAGAGCAGCGAACAGTTTTGACTGGGCTGAGCGGGAACTGTACTTCCTCAGTGGTAGGGAGGCGAGCAGGCCAGAGGTGGATGAACGCAGTGCCCTTGTTTGGGTGTAGGGCCTGATCAGAGCCTGGAGGTACTGAGGTGCCGTTCCCCTCACAGCTCCGTAGGCAAGCACCATGGTCTTGTAGCGGATGCGAGCTTCAACTGGAAGCCAGTGGAGAGAGCGGAGGAGCGGGGTGACGTGAGAGAACTTGGGAAGGTTGAACACCAGACGGGCTGCGGCGTTCTGGATGAGTTGTAGGGGTTTAATGGCACAGGCAGGGAGCCCAGCCAACAGCGAGTTGCAGTAATCCAGACGGGAGATGACAAGTGCCTGGATTAGGACCTGCGCTGCTTCCTGTGTGAGGCAGGGTCGTACTCTGCGGATGTTGTAGAGCATGAACCTACAGGAACGGGCCACCGCCTTGATGTTAGTTGAGAACGACAGGGTGTTGTCCAGGATCACGCCAAGGTTCTTAGCGCTCTGGGAGGAGGACACGATGGAGTTGTCAACCGTGATGGCGAGATCATGGAACGGGCAGTCCTTCCCGGGAGGAAGAGCAGCTCCGTCTTGCCGAGGTTCAGCTTGAGGTGGTGATCCGTCATCCACACTGATATGTCTGCCAGACATGCAGAGATGCGATTCGCCACCTGGTCATCAGAGGGGGAAAGGAGAAGATTAATTGTGTGTCGTCTGCATAGCAATGATAGGAGAGACCATGTGAGGTTATGACAGAGCCAAGTGACTTGGTGTATAGCGAGAATAGGAGAGGGCCTAGAACAGAGCCCTGGGGACACCAGTGGTGAGAGCGCGTGGTGAGGAGACAGATTCTCGCCACGCCACCTGGTAGGAGCGACCTGTCAGGTAGGACGCAATCCAAGCACGGGCCGCGCCGGAGATGCCCAACTCGGAGAGGGTGGAGAGGAGGATCTGATGGTTCACAGTATCGAAGGCAGCCGATAGGTCTAGAAGGATGAGAGCAGAGGAGAGAGAGTTAGCTTTAGCAGTGCGGAGTGCCTCCGTGATACAGAGAAGAGCAGTCTCAGTTGAATGACTAGTCTTGAAACCTGACTGATTTGGATCAAGAAGGTCATTCTGAGAGAGATAGCGGGAGAGCTGGCCAAGGACGGCACGTTCAAGAGTTTTGGAGAGAAAAGAAAGAAGGGATACTGGTCTGTAGTTGTTGACATCGGAGGGATCGAGTGTAGGTTTTTTCAGAAGGGGTGCAACTCTCGCTCTCTTGAAGACGGGAGGGGCGTAGCCAGCGGTCAGGGATGAGTTGATGAGCGAGGTGAGGTAAGGGAGAAGGTCACCGGAAATGGTCTGGAGAAGAGAGGAGGGGATAGGGTCAAGCGGGCAGGTTGTTGGGCGGCCGGCCGTCACAAGACGCGAGATGTCATCTGGAGAGAGAGGGGAGAAAGAGGTCAGAGCACAGGGTAGGGCAGTGTGAGCAGAACCAGCGGTGTCGTTTGACTTAGCAAACGAGGATCGGATGTCGTCGACCTTCTTTTCAAAATGGTTGACGAAGTCATCTGCAGAGAGGGAGGAGGGGGAGGAGGATTCAGGAGGGAGGAGAAGGTGGTAAAGAGCTTCCTAGGGTTAGAGGCAGATGCTTGGAATTTAGAGTGGTAGAAAGTGGCTTTAGCAGCAGAGACAGAGGAGGAAAATGTAGAGAGGAGGGAGTGAAAGGATGCCAGGTCCGCAGGGAGGCGAGTTTTCCTCCATTTCCGCTCGGCTGCCCGGAGCCCTGTTCTGTGAGCTCGCAATGAGTCGTCGAGCCACGGAGCGGGAGGGGAGGACCGAGCCGGCCTGGAGGATAGGGGACATAGAGAGTCAAAGGATGCAGAAAGGGAGGAGAGGAGGGTTGAGGAGGCAGAATCAGGAGATAGGTTGGAGAAGGTTTGAGCAGAGGGAAGAGATGATAGGATGGAAGAGGAGAGAGTAGCGGGGAGAGAGAGCGAAGGTTGGGACGGCGCGATACCATCCGAGTAGGGGCAGTGTGGGAAGTGTTGGATGAGAGCGAGAGGAAAAGGATACAAGGTAGTGGTCGGAGACTTGGAGGGGAGTTGCAATGAGGTTAGTGGAAGAACAGCATCTAGTAAAGATGAGGTCGAGCGTATTGCCTGCCTTGTGAGTAGGGGGAAGGTGAGAGGGTGAGGTCAAAAGAGGAGAGGAGTGGAAAGAAGGAGGCAGAGAGGAATGAGTCAAAGGTAGACGTGGGAGGTTAAAGTCGCCCAGAACTGTGAGAGGTGAGCCGTCCTCAGGAAAGGAGCTTATCAAGGCATCAAGCTCATTGATGAACTCTCCGAGGGAACCTGGAGGGCGATAAATGATAAGGATGTTAAGCTTGAAAGGGCTGGTAACTGTGACAGCATGGAATTCAAAGGAGGCGATAGACAGATGGGTAAGGGGAGAAAGAGAGAATGACCACTTGGGAGAGATGAGGATCCGGTGCCACCACCCCGCTGACCAGAAGCTCTCGGGGTGTGCGAGAACACGTGGGCGGACGAAGAGAGAGCAGTAGGAGTAGCGGTGTTGTCTGTGGTGATCCATGTTTCCGTCAGTGCCAAGAAGTCGAGGGACTGGAGGGAGGCATAGGCTGAGATGAACTCTGCCTTGTTGGCCGCAGATCGGCAGTTCCAGAGGCTACCGGAGACCTGGAACTCCACGTGGGTCGTGCGCTGGGACCACCAGATTAGGGTGGCGCGGCCACGCGGTGTGGAGCGTTTGTATGGTCTGTGCAGAGAGGAGAGAACAGGGATAGACAGACACATAGTTGACAGGCTAGAGAAGAGGCTACGCTAATGCAAAGGAGATTGGAATGACAAGTGGACTACACGTCTCGAATGTTCAGAAAGTTAAGCTTACGTAGCAAGAATCTAATTGACTAAAATGATTAAAATGATACAGTACTGCTGAGGTAGGCTAGCTGGCAGTGGCTGCGTTGTTGACTTTGTAGGCTAGCTGGCAGTGGCTGCGTTGTTGACACTACACTAATCAAGTCGTTCCGTTGAGTGTAAAGTTTCTACAATGCTGCTATTCGGGGCTAGCTGGCTAGCTAGCAGTGTTGATTACGTTACGTTGCGTTAAAGAACGACAATAGCTGGCTAGCTAACCTAGAAAATCGCTCTAGACTACACAATTATCTTTGAAACAAAGACGGCTATGTAGCTAGCTATGTAGCTAGCTACGATCAAACAAATCACACCGTTGGGACTGTAATGAAATGAAATGAAAATGTGATACTACCTGTGGAGTGAAGCGGAATGCGACCGGAATGCGAAAGTTCTATTCAGTAGACGTTGGCTAGCTGTTGGCTAGCTAGGAGTGACTCCTACGTTAAGGACGACAAATAGCTGGCTAGCTAACCTCGGTAAATTAAGATAATCGCTCTAAGACTACACACTCTAAACTACACAATTATCTTGGATACGAAGACAGCAAAGACAACTATGTAGCTAGCTAACACTACACTAATCAAGTCGTTCAGTTGAGTGTGATAGTTACTACAGTGCTACGGTAGACGGTGAACGTTAGCTAGCTGGCTAGCTGCTGGGCAGATAGGAGGACGACGAAATACGATAATTACGCAATTATCTTTGATACAAAGACGGCTATGTAGCTAGCTAAGAAGAAATTGCTAAGATTAGACAAATCAAACCGTTGTACTATAATGAAATGTAATGAAATGTAATGAAAAGTTATACAACCTGCAGACCGAAGCGCGGATGCGACCGCTCGCTCCAGCCCATCACACGTTTGCCCATGAAACAATTGGTCAGAAAGTGACATTTTGGACCTGAATGCCAAAACATTCAGGAGATAAAGCTGCTCAAAGTTGACCCATTTGTCATACCCCACCATACCATGAGACATGCATGTCTTCATCACTAGGAAAGATAAACGGTTGAGTGTATCATTTAAAAGCGTACAAACAGTGTTGTCAAATTACTTGTTTATTTCTTGAGAAGAAAACACATCAATTGTAATTTTTAAACCATTAACATCAATGATCTAAAAATGCATAAACTCAGATTTTCTTCTTTTTTGCGTACACTACAGTTTAAAGGTTTGGGGTCACTTAGAAATGTCCTTGTTTTTGAAATTAAAGCACATGTTATGTCCATTAAAATAACGCCAAATTGATCAGAAATACAGTGTAGACACGGTTAACGTTGTAAATGACTATTGTAGCTGGAAACGACTGATTTTTAAAGGAATATCTACATAGGCGTACAGAGGCCCATTATCAGCAACCATCACTCCTGTGTTCCAATGGCACGTTGTGTTGTTTTATTCCCTCCTTTTTAATTTTTTTTTAAAGGTGTGGATCAGCTTAATATTGCGGAAAGATTGTTGCTTCCATCAATGTCATTGTTTGTATCATTTCCAATTCCCCATATATATATTTTTTGTAAATATATATATCCATATACATACGCATACATGTACACATACAGTAGGGAGAACAAGTATTTGATACACTGCCGATTTTGCAGGTTTTCCTACTTACAAAGTATGTAGAAGTCTAATTTTTATCATAGGTACACTTCAACTGTGAGAGACGGAATCTAAAAAAATCCAGAAAATCACATTGTATGATTTTTTAAGTAAGTAATTAGCATTTTATTGCATGTCATAAGTATTTGATCACCTACCAACCAGTAAGAATTCCAGCTCTCACAGACCTATTAGTTTTTCTTTAAGAAGCCCTCCTGTTCTCCACTCATTACCTGTATTAACTGCACCTGTTTGAACTTGTTACCTGTATAAAAGACACCTGTCCACACACTCAATCAAACAGACTCCAACCTCTCCACAATGGTTGGCGAGCAGGGTAGCCTAGTGGTTAGAGCGGTGGACTAGTAACCGGAAGGTTGCAAGTTCAAACCCCTGAGCTGACAAGGTACAAATCTGTCATTCTGCCCCTGAACAGGCAGTTAACCCACTGTTCCTAGGCCGTCATTGAAAATAAGAATTTGTTCTTAACTGACTTGCCTAGTTAAATAAAGGTAAAAAATAAATAAATAAATACAAAGGTTAAAAAAATGGCCAAGACCAGAGAGCTGTGTAAGGACATCAGGGATAAAATTGTAGACCTGCACACGGCTGGGATGGGCTACAGGACAATAGGCAAGCAGCCTGGTGAGAAGGCAACAACTGTTGGCGCAATTATTAGAAAATGGAAGAAGTTCAAGATGACGGTCAATCACTCTCGGTCTGGGGCTCCATGCAAGATCTCACCTCGTGGGGCATCAATGATCATGAGGAAGGTGAGGGATCAGCCCAGAACTACACGGAATGACCTGAAGAGAGCTGGGACCACAGTCTCAAAGAAAACCATTAGTAACACACTACGCCGTCATGGATTAAAATCCTGCAGCTCATGCAAGGTCCCCCTGCTCAAGCCAGCGCATGTCCAGGCCCGTCTGAAGTTTGCCAATGACCATCTGGATGATCCAGAGGAGGAATGGGAGAAGGTCATGTGGTCTGATGAGACCTTTTTGGTCTAAACTCCACTCGCTGTGTTTGGAGGAAGAAGAAGGATGAGTGCAACCCCAAGAACACCATCCCAACCATGAAGCATGGAGGTGGAAACATCATTCTTTGGGGATGCTTTTCTGCAAAGGGGACAGGACGACTGCACCGTATTGAGGGGATGATGGATGGGGCCATGTATCGTGAGATCTTGGCCAACAACCTCCTTCCCTCAGTAAGAGCATTGAAGATGGGTCGTGGTTGGGTCTTCCAGCATGACAACGACCCGAAACACACAGCCAGGGCAACTAAGGAGTGGCTCCATAAGAAGCATCTCAAGATTCTGGGGTGTCCTAGCCAGTCTCCAGACCTGAACCCAATAGAAAATCTTTGGAGGGAGCTGAAAGTCCGTATTGCCCAGCGACAGTAAACTAATAAACAATAAGACTTAGGCTTCTACCTTCAGTATATACATCTTATACACATTTTACAGTCACAATCTATTTTACAATAATTATATTTTGTTTGTTTTTAGTCCTTCCTCTATTTCTGATATCCATCCAGTTTGTATTTGTAACTGTGCTATTTCAGAAAATTTCTGAACCTATATACATTTTACAGACCCCGTATGTTTTACATTGGTTATCTTGTTATTAGTCCCACCCTTCAGCTCCATTCATCCACTCCCATCTAACTCTCAACACCATCCATTTTGGATTTCTATTTGCCATATATTTTTCAACTGTGCTGTGATGCTTGACAAAAGTACTGAACCTTTCTATTCACATAGCTTTTACAGATTGTAAATGTTAAATATTTTTTTCTAAAATAATGATCATATTATAGATTGATTGACTATGGCTTTTCAAATCACCCAGTATTGCTGTCTGCAGCGTTAGTTCTAGGCAAATGTTGCAATTCTTCAGCCATTCCTGGACCTGTGACCAAAAACGAGCTACATATGGACAATACCAAAATAAATGATCTAATGACTCTGCCTCCTCACAGCAAAATCTGCAGAGCTGGGAAGATTGTATCCCCCCATATATATAACATTATATTGGTTGCATGAATTTTGTATAGTAATTTAAATTGAAAAATTTGAAGTTTTGAATCCAGCATTGTTTTGCGTATCAATTCATAGACCATGTGCCATGGAATGGGTACATGGAAAATCTCTTCCCAATTATTTTGCAATTTATATGGCACAGCTGTCAGTTTTTTGGTCCTTAAATGAAATTGGTATATTTTATTTATTTATTACACTTTTCTTTAATCATTTATGTTCTTTAGTACAGGGCTGACATACTTTTTTCCCCTTCTACTTGCCTCTTCCATTTTTGTGGTAATGCTGCAATTAGTTGGTTGTAATTTTGGGTAGAGCAGACATTTCCATATTTCTGTGTTAGCTGCATGTGTGACAACTCCACCAGTCTTATTTATGATATCATTCACAAAAAAATACCTTTTTTAAACATTTATTCGAAAAATACATTAAAAAATTAAAAAAATTAGTATATTTGAGTTTAACCACAATATTTGTTGTATTATTTGTTCTGGATTTTCAGGTGGATTAAACTGAAATTGCAACCAACTTCCTAGGGCTTGTTTAAAAAATAAATGATATCATGGAGATTATTTCCTTTTCAAACACCCAAAAGTGAGCAGGTGTAATCTGAATAAAAGGGAAAAAGGTCATTCTTGAACATAGGATGAGACATTCCTACCAATTTACTAGAGAACCAGTTTGGATTTAAGTATAACTTTAGTACAACTTAATAATTTCTGCCCTCCAAATTCATATTCGTTATATCCGATATATATCGGCTTGTCATTCCAAATAAAATGGGATCTTTTTTGTTCATATAATTTAAAAAGCAGGTCACTAGGTGTAGGCAAAACCATAAGCAAATAGGTCAACTGAAGAGTTAATCAGAGTGATTTTTCCACAAATAGACAGGTATTTTCCTTTCCATGGTAGCAAAATCTTATCTATTTTTGCTAACTTTCCATAAACATTTATTGGAGTGAGATCATTTCTTTCTTTTGGGATTTGTATAACGAGTGTGTCCACATCTCCGTCAGACTATTTAATTGGTAAACTACACGGTAATGTAAAATTTGCATTTTTTTCATGCAGAGAGGATAGAAAAAGTATATAGATCCTCTGAGTCCGTGGAGAGATTCTAATTGTGGTTTTAAAAGAACACATTAATATTCAGCGTACAATAGCACCTTCGTTTTTAAGCCACGGATTTCTGACCCCTTAATATTATTGTTTGATCTAATTTTAACAGCTAACATTTCGAGGGCAATAATATGCCGATAGTGGACAACCTTGTTTTACTCTAGATAGTTTAAAACTTTCTGAGATGTAGCCATTATTTATTATTTTACACCTAGGGTTACTAGACATAACTTTAATCCATTTTATAAGAGATTTCCCAAAATTGAAATATTCTAGGCATTTATAAACTCCAGTCATTCTTTATCAAAAGCCTTTTCAAAATCAGCTATGAAAACCAGGCCTGGTGTCTCCAATATTTCATAGTATTCTATTGTTTCCAGTACTTGTCTTATATTATCTCCAATGTATCGTCCATGTAAAAAACCTGTCTGATTAGGATGAATAATATCTGACAATACTTTTTAAATTCAATGCACGAAGCATTTTGCTAGGATTTTTGCATCACAACACTGAAGTGTAAGAGGTC
Source organism: Oncorhynchus nerka (assembly GCF_034236695.1). Lineage (NCBI taxonomy): Eukaryota > Metazoa > Chordata > Actinopteri > Salmoniformes > Salmonidae > Oncorhynchus > Oncorhynchus nerka. The sequence continues at coordinate 40,843,992 of NC_088404.1, forward strand.
TCAATTTTTTTTAAATGAACTGGATCTTTATATATACACAACTTGGGTCCTGTTCCAGTAATAATGATATCAGACCTTCTTGTTGCGTGTCTGATAATCTACCATTTATATAGGACTGGTTAAAACATGCTAATAATGGTCCTCTGAGTATATCAAAAAATGTTTTGTATACTTCCACTGGTATGCCATCCAGCCCTGGAGTTTTCCCAGCCTTAAAGGCTTTAATTGCATCACGAAGTTCCTCCTCTGTAATTTGGCCTTCACATGAGTCTTTCTGTACAGATGTTAATTTTACATTATTATTAGGAAAAAATCCATACAATTAGTTTCAGTTAGTGGAGACTGAAACGAAAACATTCTTAAAGTACTTTACTTCCTCTTTCAAAATATCATTCGGTCAATCATGCGTGATTCCATCATTTGTAACAAGTTTCAACACATTGTTTTTGTAGCATTTCTATATTGAAACAGAATTTGGCATGTTATGTTAGCTAATCCAAGTTTAACATTGTAAAAGGCTAATTGATCATTAGAAAACCCTTTTGCAATTATTTTAGCACAGATGAAAACGTTTATGCTGATTAAAGAAGCAATAAAACTGTCCTTCAGACATTTGTGGGTGCCGATTACAGGCTCAAAATGGCCATAAAAAAATTACTTTCTTCTGAAACTCGTCAGTCTATTCTTGTTCTGAGAAATGAAGGCTATTCCATGTGAGAAATTGCCAAGAAATTGAAGATCCCGTACAACGCGGTGTACCACTCCCTTCAAAGGACAGTGCAAATTGGCTCTAACCAGAATAGAAAGAGGAGTGTGAGGCCCCGGTGCACAACTGAGCAAGAGGTACATTAGAGTGTCTAGTTTGAGAAACAGACGACTCACAAGTCCTCAACTGGCAGCTGCCAGTTGAGGACTGTCCAGGTGGCTGGTCTCAGATGACCCCACAGGTGAAGAAACCGGATGTGGAGGTCCTGGGTTGGCGCGGTTTCATGTGGTCTGCGGTTGAGAGGCCGGTTGGACGTACTGCCAAATTCTCTAAAACGACATTGGAGGCAGCTTATGGTAGATAAGTTAACATTAAATTATCTGACAACAGCTCTGTTGTTCATTCCTGTAGTCAGCATGCCAATTGCATGCTCCCTCAAAACATGAGACATCTGTGGCATTGTGTTGTGTGACAAAAGTGCACATTTTAGAGTGGCCATTTATTGTCCCCAGCACAAGGTGCACCTGTGTAATTATCATGCTGTTTAATCGGCTTCTTTATATGCCACACCTGTCAGGTGGATGGATTATCTTGGCAATGGAGAAATTCTCACCAACAGGCATGTAAACAAATTTTTGCACCATATTTCAGAGAAATACATGGAAACAACACTTTATATGTTACATTTATATTTAATGTTCAGTATAATTACTAACACAAACCCACCCACGATCGAATGTCCACTTAAATGGTAATGTCTATTCTATTATGTATATTTCTAGCTACAACCTATCAATATGTTTCCTATGGAGGACTGACAGTATGATATAAAACAACAGATATTCCTATTCAAGTCAACTGAATCATTCCATGACATTTCAGAAAGCCATGACACCCACCATTTCAGTTTGTTCTGAAATTCTTTCTGTAGTTAAATCTGCTGTCTATTTTTTTAACAGGGGAAGAAACACATCAACAGATTCACAGGGAATACATTACATAGTATGGAAAAGCAATACTCCAAGAAACAGCTTCATACTACTTGTCAAACATAGAGAATTGATACTGTATACTGGTTGTTGGGGAGGGATTGGCATGGGGTGTGTGAATGGCTGTTGTTTTTCCCCCGGGATTCCTCATGTCTTACTCATTGGTCGGAACAAGTTTGGTCCAAATCGGATGTTGGGTACTATATTTATTGAATATTTTGTGAATCCTATAAATAAAGAAATTGCCAATTTAGGTGCAATCAATTAGCTTAATTTCTCAGAGATCAACTGATATTTTAACAAAATATTTTCAGGAAAGCTAGTTGTATATGTTACTAACTACAGAAACTATTTCAGAATAAGTGGACCTCCAACCATCTTTGTGGTACCATTTGAATGTTGAAAATTGTATTCCCATTTTAGTACATTTATCAACCAAAGCATGACATCCACCCTGTATTCAAGAGCATGCTCTGTCTGAACCGAAGGCGGGCATAACACAAAAACCTTATATCAGGGATGGGCAACTTTAAAACTAATTTCATGCAATTCTACACATTTGCCAGAGGGTGGAGGCAAATGTTTGCAGTTAACGGATGATCAATGGGCCCCTCCCCGGTGGGTAATTCGACCATGCTTACTACAAGTTTAGATAGCTGGCTGCGGGGCCTACAAAAGGGGGTCGCCAGTTGCCAATTCCTGCCTTAGATTATGTAAAATAGAGTATAAGCTACAACATATGTGAATATGAAAAAAGCTAAATCATTGACATTAAATGGTTAAAAAAAAATATATTTTTATGCAAAACTTTTTTTCCCAGATTTTTAAATTTTTTAAATGACAACCCTGTTTGTCAGCTTTTAAATAAAATCAATCTCAACTGGTTTTCTTTTCCAGTGATGAAGATGTGGCTGTCTCATGGTATGGTGGGGTATGCAAAATGGTCAACTTTGAGCACCCGTATCTCTTGAATGTTTTGGCATTCAGGTCCGAAATGTCACTTTCTGAAAGTTGTACAATTATACATCAAATTCTACCCCGAGTTGTTGATCCTTCACAATACATTAATCTAATTACTAGGGATGCGTGATATAATCAGTGAACATATCAGACGATATTAGCTAAAAATGCCAACATCGGTATTGGCCAATGTCTAGTTTAACGCCTGTTGTGCAAAACCGATGTCACAGCTGACATGCATACCTATATAACGAAGGTACATGATGTAATCATGGAGGTGTGTTGGGTCATTGTCCTGTTGAAAAACAAGTGATAGTCCCACTAAGCGCAAACCAGATGGGATGGCGCATCACTGCAGAATGCTGGTTAAGTGTGCCTTGAATACTAAATAAATCACAGACAGTGTCACCAACAAAGCACACCATCACACCTCCTCTATGCTTTACGGTGGGAACCACACATGCGGAGATCATCTGTTCACCTACTCTGCGTCTCACAAAGATACAGCGGTTGGAACCAAAAATCTCAAATTTGGACTCATCAGACCAAAGGAAAGATTTCCACCGGTCTAATGTCCATTCAACCATGAAGGCCTGATTCACTCAGTCTCCTCTGAACAGTTGATGTTGAGATGTGTCTGTTACTTGAACTCTGAAGCATTTATTTGGGCTGTGATTTCTGAGGCTGGTAACTTTAATGAACTTATCCTCTACAGCAGAGATAACTCTGGGTCTTCCTTTCCTTTGGCAGTTTCATCATAGCACTTGATGGTTTTTGAGAGATGTCGTAAATTCCTGAGGATCTCCTCATGGACACACAGTATAGAGAGAGTACATTTTCATAGAGAACAAAGGAATTCCTTCCACCTCACAGAACTTGAGGTACGAATAAATTTCATGTTCCAGAGAAAGTATAAAAGATCGGTGAAGAATGCAGCTACAAACTGGTACAACTTGGGGAAGATCATGGGAGACGGCGTGGCCACATTACTATGACGCTGTTTATATAATAGCCTCAGATATGAGGTTTACATCTAATTGTGGTATAAGATGAATGAGTGAGTATGATACTCTTTACACAATTTTACAATGTGATTTTGGACTGTTTAATGAAGGAAAACTCAAAAAGGAAATTGGAGTTAACTAAATCAGAGGACCGCCCCTGAGCCCAGTTAGGGTCAGGCGACCTGGGACAGCCCCTTTCTGCAATTCCGAATAAGACCCAACTTTGAGAAATTATCACCAGACCATGTTTTTCTCCATTAGGAGGGGAGAAAGGTTGTAGACAATTGCTGAATCTTTTAACCATACCACGTGGTTAAACTCTTAGACCATTGATACCGACAGAATAAGAACAAGTCTTTGATATCAATTACTAGTCTGCAGCTAGGAATTTTGTATCATTGAGCGCGAAGAACGACAACCGCCAAAACATCCATTCTATAACAAATGAATGAATGTCACTCTGAACTATCCCTTCTAACCAAGACAGAGAGAGAGAGAGCGAGGACGAAACTCTCCAACAGAAACAAACTTTTCACCAGCGATCAAGACGACACACTGAGCGTAAATATATATATTGATTGCAATTGTTCCCGAATGAGTGAGCGTTCATGTGCAAAGGATTAGCATTTCAATTGTTATAATTATCACTCTGTAGTGACTTCTTAGTTGACCTCCACTTCCCCTTTTGTCTAACAAGCCACCATGCCGGTTTTAATGTGATATTTCAGTTTTGTGCAAAAATCTGTTTTTGCTTTTGCATTTTGGGGTATTGTGTGTAGATTGATAGGGGGGAAAAACAAGTTAATCAATTTTTAGAAAAGGCTGTAAAGTAACAAAATGTGGAAAAAGTCAAGGGGTTTGAATACTTTCCGAATGCAATGTTTATCTAAAAATAAGATTGACATAGGGTTAGTTTATATTACTTGGAGTCCAAGTAAAAATAGTGAGAGTGCTGAACAATATGGGCACAGACCGTTTTAAGTAGAAACTATAACAGGCCTTGCAAACAAACTTCCAGAAAGCATGATGAACGCATACACACAAAAGCTCAAAACACACAAATCTCAATTTTTGTGAGGCAATACAAAGTTACTGGGAAGTTCCCTCTTAAAGAGAAAGTGAGTTCAAACAGGATGTGCAACTAACCCCAGTACCATTGACGTGGATAGTAAAATCACCTTGAAATATAAAAAAAATAATTCCCCCTTGTAGTTTTCTAAAATAAAACCCCCATACTTGTTCATACTTCCAGTAATGACTTCAGTAGACAGAATAAAATTGCTTAGGGCAAGAAGGAAGAAACAGGAAAACTGACAAAAGTGAAGAAAGAGAGTTTATATTAGGCCATTTCCATGTAAAAGGACCCATGAGCACCAATGTGACGTTCATAGGAGCATATCCAATTGGGTGTCAAATAAAAGCTAAGAGTCTATATTTCTGAGAAATTTCAGCATAGATACATTTTTCAACCATCTTGCATTCTAAAAATTAGGAATAAGCTAAGGCTTTGATTTCTGGTCAAACAGATGGGAAAGGGGTCTACCAGAAAAAGTCTTAAAATATTAGAAATATATCAAAACACAATCATGTTGATGTAAAGACCCCTGCCAACTAATATCAACACATACTTAGTTTTGGAGAAAAATGTCTGCCTTCTGTACATTTAAGAAACATTGCCTTGCGATTTGAAATTCCATTACCCAAACCTCACATATCTTTAAGATATTTTCTAATTTCTCTCCCTCATGACGAGACAGGATAATAAAAGTTCACATAAGTAACAAGGTAGGCCTATCAATTAGTTAGTGTTTTTACTGGTATAATTTTGTTTATGCAAGTGATTAGAACTCAGAATTCTGTTACCAAATCGTTAACAGATTTTCAGCAATTGAATTGGCTACAATGGGAAATCAAAGTAGTCACAAACCACAGTTGGTTTCACAACTACAGTACAGTAAAGAAGTAGAGTATAGTTCATTATAAACTGGGTGGTTTGAGCCCTGAATGCTGATTGGCTGACAGAGGTGGTATATCAGACGGTATACCACAGGTATGACAAATAATTTATTTTTACTGCTCTAATTATATTGGTAATCATTAAGGCACCTCTCTGGGGTTTGTGATATATGGCCAATACACCACGGCTAAGTGCTGTTTCCAGGCACTCTGCATTGCATCGTGTATAAGAACAGCCCTTAGCCATGGTATATTGACCATATACCACACCCCCTCGGGCCTTATTTCTTAATTATGGTGTGGAATTCCCATTGTTAGAGTCTATCCTGCCCATGATATACTAAATATACACATAACCACATTCATAAAAAGTGCCATCGTTTACGTTGTCACCTAGCAACGCACTACTACTTTTACAGATCCACTGTCTCATCTGCCCAGCCATGCAACTTATAAACTTGATCTCCACTGTAAAAAGTATCTATACATTATCTTCGACATTTGCAACATCGTTGCAATATTGAAATTCGATCTCCACCGTGTCCCATAATAATAAACCTGTCAGGAGTCGAGACAGGCAGCTTTTTTCTCAGCCAGTTTTTCTCAGCCAGTCGAGACAGGCAGCTTTTTTCTCAGCCAGTCGAAATCATGAAAATGCATCCATTTTCTATGGATATATACAAAGAAATTTCAATAGAAAACAGGTAAACCTAAACTAAATGCAGCTCGTTTGCCGTCTTTCCAGCTTCAATCTGAAGTGATTGTGTTAGCTATGTAGTTGGCTAGCTAGCAAAGGGGCTAGGACAGCGTTTCCTAAACTCGGTCCTCGGGATCCCAAGGGGTGCGTGTTTTGGGTTTTGCCCTAGAATTATACAGCTGATTCAAATAATCAACTAATTGTCAAGCTGTGATAATTTGAATCAGCTGTGTAAAACCAAAATGTGCACCCCTTGGGGTCCCGAGGACTGAGTTTGGGAAACGCTGGGCTAGGAACATACAAAGAAGGAACTGCCAGATGTGTCATAATAGCACGGGAGTAAAGGCGCATTGGTAGCCACGTTTGAAATTAATACATTGAATACATGGAGGGTGGGAGAAAAAAAATGATTGCATTAAAACACGATTTAAATGTTTTTTCAGAAGGGCTGTAGTCACCATTAAACATATCTCATGGTAGTGGTATAGCTTGGTTAGCGTGCACTGCGCCCGGCCCGCCACAAGAGTCGCTGGTGCGCGATGAGACAAGGATATCCCTACTGGCCAAACCCTCCCTAACCTGGACGACACTAGGCCAATTGTGCATCGCCACACGTACCTCCTGGTCGCGGCCGGCTGCGACAGAGCCTGGGCGCGAACCCAGAGTCTCTGGTGGCACAGGTATAGCTTTTTAAAAATAGTTTTCACGAGTCCATTATTTTCCCATTTACGTCTTATAGCAACCCTATATTCTTGTCAAGTGGAGGAATGGCAGAGTAGACCATCAATATGACCCTAAATATTTATTTAGATGTGCAACTTGTAATTAGAATTTAAGAGGACCAGTGCTTCTATAGCGAAAAAAAAAAAAAACTCACATCTGTGCCATTTGGGAGTGATGTTGTTAGACTACATTGTTATTTCCACTTCAGAGTGCGCAAGTGATACATTGTATAATTTTACTTTACCTTGAAAACCACAAGTTCTTTCAAGTTTCGCACTGTATGTTCTGAAGGTTTGCATAAAAGTGTATAGATTATTTCATATCACTGGAGTAGGCCTACTATTTCATTTTTTTCACGGCATCTAAACTGATTGGATCCCCCTCACCTACTGAACAAAAGCAATATACAGTGCAATGCCCAACACATGATCTCCAGCCCAGACCACCCACACCACCACTGCTTTGATCTCCCATCAGGTCAGAGAAATCAGACAATTACATTTCCTCCCAGGTGCTATCACTATAGAGTAACACAGTATGTTATAGTGTTTTTTACTATAATACCGTAGCGGTCAAACAGGGAAATGTTTTTCCACGGGGGATTTTTAAAATAACGGTTGTCTTACTGGCATGACGTTTTAATAACCTTGTAAACCTCTCCTGGACAGGCAGACGGTTTTTTTTTTTTTTTTTGGGGGGGGGGGGTTGTAATCCAATCTCATCACTGCAACTCCCCAACGGGCTCGGTAGAGGCGAAGGTCGAGTCATGCATCCTCCGAAACATGAGCCCCCACTTACGCGCTTCTTGACACCCACTTTAACACCCACTTCTGAACACAATTGACAACTGAAGTCAGCCTGCAGAAGTCCAGACCACCACAAGGAGTCACTAGAGCGCGATGAGCCAAGTACGCGAATGCAGTAGGTAAGCCAAGGTAAGTTGCTAGCTTGCATTAAACTTATCTTATAAAAAATAATCAATCAATCATAATCACTAGTTATAACTACACATGGTTGATGATATTACTAGTTTATCTAGCGTGTCCTGCATTGCATATAATCGATGCAACGCTGGGGGAAGATTTAACAAAAGCGCATTTGCAAAAAAAGCACAATCGTTGGACGACTGTACCTAACCATAAACACTAATGCCTTTCTTAAAAGGCATTAAATACACAGAAGTATATATTTTTAAACCTGCATATTTAGCTAAAATAAATCCAGGTTAGCAGGCAATATTAACCAGGTGAAATTGTGTCACTTCTCTTGCGTTCATTGCACGCAGAGTCAGGGTATATGCAACAGTTTGGGCAGCCTGGCTCATTGCGAACTAATTTGCCAGAATTTTACGTAATTTTTTACATTTATTTTATTTCACCTTTATTTAACCAGGTAGGCTAGTTGAGAACAAGTTCTCATTTGCAACTGCGACCTGGCCAAGATAAAGCATAGCAGTGTGAACAGACAACACAGAGTTACAAATGGAGTAAACAATTAACAAATCAATAACACAGTAGAAAAAAAAGAGAGTCTATATACATTGTGTGCAAAAGGCATGGAGGTAGGCGAATAATTCCAATTTTGCAGATTAACACTGGAGTGATAAATGATCAGATGGTCATGTACAGGTAGAGATATTGGTGTGCAAAAGAGCAGAAAAGTAAATAAATAAAAACAGTATGGGGATGAGGTAGGTAAAATTGGGTGGGCTATTTACCGATAGACTATGTACAGCTGCAGCGATCGGTTACCTGCTCAGATAGCAGATGTTTGAAATTGGTGAGGGAGATAAAAGTCTCCAACTTCAGGGATTTTTGCAATTCGTTCCAGTCACAGGCAGGTTGAAGGTTGTGCAATGTAACAAGAATATTTAGACTTAGGGATGCTACCCGTTAGATAAAATACCGAACGGTTCAGTATTTCACTGGAATAATAAACGTTTTGTTTTCGAAATGATCGTTTCCGGATTCGACCATATTAATGACCAAAGGCTCGTATTTCTGTGTGTTATTATGTTATAATTAAGTCTATGATTTGATAGAGCAGTCTGACTGAGCGATGGTAGGCAGCAGCAGGCTCGTAAGCATTCATTCAAACAGCACTTTGTGCATTTTGCCAGAGGCTCTTCGCAAGCACAGCGCTGTTTATGACTTCAAGCCTATTAGCCTAATGGCTGGTGTAAACAATGTGAAATGGCTAGCTAGTTAGCGGGGTACGCGCTAATAGTGTTTCAAACGTCTCTCGCTCTGAGACTTAGAGTAGTTTTTCCCCTTGCTCTGCAAAGGCCGCGGCTTTTGTGGAGTGATGGGTAACGCTGCTTCGAGTGTGGCTGTTGTCGATGTGTTCCTGGTTCGAGCCCAGGTAGGGGCGAGGAGAGGGACGGAAGCTATACTGTTACACTGGCAATACTAAAGTGCCTATAATAACATCCAATAGCCAAAGGTATATGAAATACAAATGGTATAGAGAGAAATAGTCCTATAAATACTATATTAACTACAACCTAAAAACTCTTACCTGGGAATATTGAAGTCTCATGTTAAAAGGAACCATCAACTTTCATATGTTCTCATGTTCTGAGCAAGGAACTCAAACGTTAGCTTTTTTACATGGCAAATATTTCACTTTTACTTCTCCAACACTTTGTTTTTGCATTATTTAAACCAAATTGAACATGTTTCATTATTTATTTGAGGCTAAATTGATTTTTATTGATGTATTATATTAAGTTAAAATAAGTGTTCATTCAGTATTGTTGTAATTGTCACTATTACAAATACATGATAAAAAATAAAAATGAATCGCCTCTTTTAATGTGTAATGGCTTTTTTTGGTCCTCCAATAATCGGTATTGAAAAATCATAATCAGTCAACCTCTAGTCAACCTCATGGCCATTATTTTTTGTATTTTTATAAAGCATTTGACACAGTAGAGCATCAGTTCCTCTTCCACTCCCTTGAGAGACTTGGCTTTGTGGATTTTTTCTGTAAGGCTATTAAGACTCTCTATACAAATGGTAACAGCTCTATCAAATTGAAATATGGCACCTCACCTAGATTTGAGCTAAAGAGAGGAATTAGGCAAGGTTGTCCTATCTCTCCGTACCTGTTTTTATTAATCACCCAACTCCTTACAAATTCTTTAAATAATAGTCCTGTACAAGGTATTTCCATAGCTGGTAAAGAAAGTATTATAAGGCAGCTGGCTGACGATACTAGACTTTTTCTGAAAGATGCTAACCAAATTCCCATATCGATCAATGTGATTACAATCCTTTTCCCAAGAGTCTGGTCTATATCTTAACATTAATAAATGTGAACTCATGGCTGTCAAACATTGTGTGACACCTTCATATTATGTTATTCCAGTAAAAGAAGAACTTACATATTTAGGCATAACCGTTACAAAGGATCAGAAGTCTAGACACTTACTACATTTTAACCCTCCTATTAAAAAACCCCAGAAGAAGTTAAATCAATGGCTACAGAGGGACTTATCTTTAAAAGGAAGAGTCCTAATAACCAAGGCTGAAGGTTTCTCTAGACTAACATATGGAGCTCTATCTTTATATCTTGACAGTAAAATAAGCAAGGAGATAGACCAGATGCTTTTCAACTTTCTGTGGAGAAACCGTACCCATTATACTGTATTAGAAAAACTGTTGTAATGAAAACTTATGAGAATGGTGGGCTGAATTTTCTGGACTTTACTACCTTAAATAATACTTTTAAGATCAATTGGATAAATCAATTTCTAAGAAGACCCACTTCTATGTGGAATTTTATTCCTCATCATGACTTCTCTACTTTGGTGGCCTTAACTTCATGTTGGTTTGCAATTATAATATTGGAAAAGTTCCAGTGAAACTTTCTGCTTTTCATCAGCAGGTTTTCTTGTCATGGTCCTTAATTTATAAGCATAATTTTTATCCACAAAGATATTATATATGGAATTATCGGGATATATTGTGTAAAAATACTTCTTTGTTTTTAGAATATTGGTTTCTGAAATAATATTATATTGGTGAGCCAACTGGTGAATGCAGAGGGTCTTTTACTCAGTTATAACGAATTCTTATCACTTTACAAGGTCCCCGGTTCAGTATTTCACTGGAATAATAAACGTTTTGTTTTCGAAATGATTGTTTCCGGATTCGACCATATTAATGACCAAAGGCTCGTATTTCTGTGTGTTATTATGTTATAATTAAGTCTATGATTTGATAGAGCAGTCTGACTGAGCGATGGTAGGCAGCAGCAGGCTCGTAAGCATTCATTCAAACAGCACTTTGTGCATTTTGCCAGAGGCTCTTCGCAAGCACAGCGCTGTTTATGACTTCAAGCCTATTAGCCTAATGGCTGGTGTAAACAATGTGAAATGGCTAGCTAGTTAGCGGGGTACGCGCTAATAGTGTTTCAAACGTCTCTCGCTCTGAGACTTAGAGTAGTTTTTCCCCTGGCTCTGCAAAGGCCGCGGCTTTTGTGGAGTGATGGGTAACGCTGCTTCGAGTGTGGCTGTTGTCGATGTGTTCCTGGTTCGAGCCCAGGTAGGGGCGAGGAGAGGGACGGAAGCTATACTGTTACACTGGCAATACTAAAGTGCCTATAATAACATCCAATAGCCAAAGGTATATGAAATACAAATGGTATAGAGAGAAATAGTCCTATAAATACTATATTAACTACAACCTAAAAACTCTTACCTGGGAATATTGAAGTCTCATGTTAAAAGGAACCATCAAATTTCATATGTTCTCATGTTCTGAGCAAGGAACTCAAACGTTAGCTTTTTTACATGGCAAATATTTCACTTTTACTTCTCCAACACTTTGTTTTTGCATTATTTAAACCAAATTGAACATGTTTCATTATTTATTTGAGGCTAAATTGATTTTTATTGATGTATTATATTAAGTTAAAATAAGTGTTCATTCAGTATTGTTGTAATTGTCACTATTACAAATACATGATAAAAAATAAAAATGAATCGCCTCTTTTAATGTGTAATGGCTTTTTTTGGTCCTCCAATAATCGGTATTGAAAAATCATAATCGGTCAACCTCTAGTTAGGATATGGCCACGTCACAGCCATGATAAAAATGTCATAGCACATGGCCTCATGTATTATTAAGTACAGTACAGCACAGTAAAATAATCCGTGTATTGTTCAGGACAGTACTGTAGAGATCAGTCAGTAAAGAAAAGTAGAGTATAGTTCAGTACACAGTAAAGCACACTAGAGTTGCGTACACTATAATTACTGTATTGTACTGTAATCTACATTATTGTATATACTCCACTGTACTGTTCTGTACGGTACTGAGCTGTACTTTGATGTCCAAAGTTGTGAAACATAGATGTCTTGATTTGTTCAGATTTGGTCTGAACCAACCAAATTTGGTCTTATTTAGGGGCAGAGCTCATTAAATAAATGTGTTTTTGTAAAATGTTCAGTGTAAATTGTTCAAAGTAGTCATTGTGCAGAGAGTTGTATGGTTGGTTAAACTTTGAAACCAATGGTTTTTGCATATATTTTAAGTGAAACATTTGAGTCTCCGCGCAATTCCGTTACTGTGGAATTGCCCATTACTATTACTTATTTCATAGTCAGAGAAAGATTTTCCCATCTGGAAAGCCACTTAGACGCCCCCCACTGCAGCCATGTGCTAGGCCTATCTACTCATATATATACACACATACATTTACAGTGGGTTCCTGGAAGAGCTCTCAGCTATGAGCATTTATAATGTTACCCATCAGAAAGTCCTGACTGAGGGTTACACTCTTGCTTTCACTCACACACCAGAGCTCACATAGGCCTACACACAGGTGGTCCAGACAAAGTCTTATCTGATGATGACAAAATGTGTGTGGGTACAGTAAGAGGGGGGATTACTCACGCCATGGCCACGTTGCTGCCGTCGATGATGATGTGGCGGAGGTCAGGGTGTCCAGGCTCGTTCTGTAGGGTCAGGGTGTAGGGGGTTCTTAGGGACTCATGGAAGCGGGTCGTGGCAGTCAGGGGTGGTGGAGGGGGCTCTGTGCGGGGTGGAGGGACCCTGGCTGACAGGGTCTGGTAGGAGCAGCCTGGCCTTGTACCTGCTGGCTGGGTCGGACACTGTGGTGTGCTCCGCAGTGCCGTCACACTCTCCACATGTACCGGCCCCATGGTCTGAGCCACTCCCGGGAAAAGTAGTCCATCCTGGACCCCGATGGAGGATCCAGCTGCTCTGCCGTCCTGGCCTTAACGCCAGTCATAGTGTCGGAACTGTCCTCGTCATCATCAATGGTGATGATATTGTAAGCAGCCCCCTGACCAGTGCTGCTCCTCTTTAGTATCACTGTCTGCAGCATGCTGCTACACTGTCCCCTCTGTCCCACAGCATTGCTGCTGAGTGGCTTAATGTTCTCCTTGGACTTTACATCCAGGGCTCTGTTTGGTATTCTATCTGGCCCTCTGTCCTTATCCCTGGAGAAAGTAGTGGAGGAGGAAGATGAAGACTCAGGGTTGTGGGTTGAGGACGCCCCACCTCGCTGCCCCTCTGTTCTCTGGCTCTCCTCCACAATGCGCTCCAGCAGCAGGAAGGTGTCCTCTGTCTGGCCCATCTCCCTCACCACCCTCTCCACCACCTCCTGCTGGTAGCCCATGGTCCTGAAGAAGTTCACCAGGCACCGCAGGTTGGTCTCAGGGGCCACAGCTTCCCGGTCATCCGCACTATCAGTGGAGTCCAGCACCATAAGCCCCATGTTGGCCTTGGAGGGAGTCTTAGCTCGGCTGTCACTGGTTACAGTGTGGCACTCTTTCTCAATCGACTCACCCCTCCTCTCTAGGGAGAACTGCCTCTTGGTGTCCCTCAGCTCGCTCTCTGACGACCGCCGCTTGTGGGAGGGTCGGATGCCATTCAGCAACCCCGCTTCGGCCCCGGCTGGAACCCCAGCCGCCTTCTCCTCAAAGCTGGTGTCCACGATGCGGTTGGAGAGGTCAGTGACAGGGGTGCTGCTTTGGGAGCGATCCTGGTCCACGTCTATAACCCCACCAGGCTGAGTGGGGCTCTGGGCAAGACCTAGCAGCTCCTCCTTCAGGGCACTGGGTAGCAAGAGCAGCTCCATGGCGTACTTATCGTCTCGCTCCTCCACAAACATCTTGAAGGTGCGTTTGACGGTCTGCTCCCTGTCTCCGGGCAGGCTCCGCTTCTCTTGGAAGAGAGCAACAAACTGCTGCACACGGCTCTGTGCCATGACGACAGACTCAACGCAGCCCAGCAGGCGCAATCGCCCCGGCTCCAGCACCACAACCTCAGCGCTGGTGTCCCGCAGCAGCCGATCCAGGAACAAACCCCGGGCACCGGCAAAGATGCAGTGGATGTCCACAGGGTAGCGCTCCACCTGCTGCAGCTCTGGGTCACAGAGACCTTTCAGGTACTCCTGCAACAACACAGAGTCAACACCAGTTAGAGAAGTAGACATGCCAACAACATAAAATTATTTGTCCAACATCAACTTACACAGGTGTAGGCAACACACCTAATTCATAAAGTACCATGGATGGGGATCTAGACTACATCAGTGTCAGTGTCTCCTGACCCCTCCTGTCTCAGCCTCCAGTATTTATGCTGCAGTAGTTTGTGTCGGGGGGGCTAGGGTCAGTTTGTTATATCTGGAGTACTTCTCCTGTCCTATCCGGTGTCCTGTGTGAATTTAAGTATGCTCTCTCTTATTCTCTCTCTCTCAGAGGACCTGAGCCCTAGGACCATGCCTCAGGACTACCTGACATTATGACTCCTTGCTGTCCCCAGTCCACCTGGCTGTGCTGCTGCTCCAGTTTCAACTGTTCTGCCTGTGATTATTATTATTTGACCATGCTGGTCATTTATGAACATTTGAACATCTTGGCCATGTTCTGTTATAATCTCCACCCGGCACAGCCAGAAGAGGACTGGCCACCCCACATAGCCTGGTTCCTCTCTAGGTTTCTTCCTAGGTTTTGGCCTTTCTAAGAAGTTTTTCCTAGCCACCGTGCTTCTACACCTGCATTGCTTGCTGTTTGGGGTTTTACATTTACATTTACATTTAAGTCATTTAGCAGACGCTCTTATCCAGAGCGACTTACAAATTGGTGCGTTCACCTTAAGACATCCAGTGGAACAGCCACTTTACACTTTACTTTAAAAAAAAAAAATTTAGGCTGGGTTTCTGTACAGCACTTTGAAATATCAGCTGATGTACAAAGGGCTATATAAATAAATTTGATTAAATAATTTCACAAGAGAAGGTCCATGTTCAAAGCTTTTTGAAACTGATAATAGGATGCTCAGGGATACCCCCTCTCCGCCTTCCCCAAAAAACGTCACTCATCCTCTTCAATGACAACTCGGCCATCATCACATTGACTGTAAATTGGTAAGACTGAAAAGTGGAAGATGGGAAGTTGTAAGAAATCAACTGAAACCCAATGAGGAAATCTCAACATCTCAACAGTTTCCTGAAATATTTGATGAATCAGCCTCAAGTTTGAGATGCCCTGGCTGTCACAATACATACGTGTGTCTCCTCTCCATAGAGTGCACATGGTTTCCTGATGACGATGTACACCAGGGAGAAAAATGACGTGGCAAGGCATAAATATGTTGGGGCTTCCGTTTTCTGTGTTCTCAATCGGGTTGAAGGGGATTCCAAGTTTACTGGCACCAATAGTAATATAATATTACCCAATCCGGTGACCTGTACATTGAACTTCATCTGCCCATTGCACAATGTTGGCAAAGGGAAACTCAAGATACTGAAGTGTAAAATATGTTATGACTGCTGTTTTTAGAGTTGTAGAATAAACGGGAAATCAGTACTGAACTTGAACACAAAAGTGTCATTGACACCCATCATGCAGTCGGGATCTTATGTAATGATGTTGTAAACCTGGCACCCAGATGGACTAGTTTTATAACATTTACTAATATAATCTGTACAGTTAGCTAGAAAGAAGATTACACAAAGCCTTGTATTATGAAACGCAAACAACTTTTCATATCAGCATTTTTACATTGGTCATATCATACCTATTCCAATCAGGTACCTCTTATTTTATTACCACCACATAACATTTAAGGATGGACCTTTCCTCTACCAACGAAAGGTATTTGCTATTGAACTGCATAACTGACAAAAATAAATAAACACTTGAAGAATGGGCCTTTCATTAATCACAGTCAATGTTTACCTTTGCCTTCGACACGTCGTCTCTCTTTCCCTTGAGTTTAAGCCATATCTGCCTTGATGCTGTACTACAGTGGGCTCCAGTATGGTCCAAAAGGCCGATAATTGTGAAAGCTACCTGGAAAACCTGTTCTACTTTGCGTTTAGCGCAATTCAGTTCTTCTTGCTTGTTTTCAAGGACCGCAAATTCGTCCACTGTCAGGACCTCTTGCTGTTGTTTGCTCGCTACTGGTGATAGCCTGTTTTCGGGCGGTTCCGAACAGGTTACCTCGGTGACTCGCTTCATATCAAGGAGGGGCCGCGTTGTTGACATTCTGTTCATGAATATCTGTCCCTATTGACAACGGAGAGTTTTAATATTTTAACCATTCGGTGTCATGTCGATCTTTACCCTCATTCCTGGTTTCCTGTGATCTATATTCCTCTTCCCTGCGGTGATATATTACCTAGAGTAATCCTATTTTAAAACAACTTTTTACACGACAATCCCAAAGCATCCGGAAAGTCCCAGTGATGATGTCATCAAAAGAAGACAATGTGTACTACGGAACGTACGGAAATGAATATGGCGGAGGCGGATGTTTTGTTTGAAACTGATGGCGCGTCGAGTGGAGTAGACTGTTAAGAGTGAAAAGGAATGGACTGCAGTGGCGAACAAAAGGGGAAATAAGAGAAGTGGTTTTGGAATATGTAAAGCCAAGCCTTGCTCTGACTCTTTCTAGTTGGAGCGAGGGTGGCGTTATCTGGATAAGGTTGCGTCAGTGAGGATAACAAGAAGTGGACTTATTTAGTTTTTTTGTATCCGAGGAGCAGAAGGTGCCAGCCCTTGATCATGACTCAGTTCCATTACACATAACATTAATTGGAATTAAGGCATATTCTGTACTGGGGAGTTTTGCTAAATCTGAACAAACATGCATCGCTTACGGTACGGTTTAGGAAGCAGGAGGAGCTGCTTTTCTGTCATATCAGCGAGAAATAATAATAAATAATAATTCCAAAATGTTGAATTGAAACACACCTTTTTATAGTAATGTTCCAACACGCCATATCTCCAGGTTACAGCACTTTTTGCAGAAGACCGGCTGAAGACAAATCACATTTCATTGGTTGGTACAATAATTTTGCAGATGTTATTATGGGCGGAGCCGAAATGTTTATGGTCCTAACTCCAACAGAGCAACAAGACAATACATGCAAATCCCCAAAATAAAAATTAATGAATTAAGAAATATTAGAATGAACAATGTCAGAATATGAAATATAAATATACACTACATGACCAAAGGTATGTGGACATCTGCTTGTCGAACATCTCATTCCAACATCATGGGCATTAATATGGAGTAGGTCCCCCACTTTGCTGCTATAACAGCCTCCACTCTTCTGGGAAGACTTTCCACTAGATGTTGGAATATTGTTGCAGGGATTTGCTTCCATTCAGCCACAAAGTGCATTAATCAATCAGAATTTGGGTTTAATACTTTTTATGGAAAAGTTTGATCTTACTGATATATGGAGAGAGAGGTTTCCAGCTGACAGATCATTCACTTGGAGTAACAAAACAGGTTCCAGACAATCCAGAATAGATTTTTGGCTTATATCCAAATGTATTAATAGTGAGTGTGTTACTACAAATATTTGTACTACTCCCCTCACAGTCATTTACATTGATATCAAAATATTTGGCCATGATACTAACCTTGGTAGAGCATCCTACTGGAAGCTAAATAGCTCATTATTAAATAATGATATAGTTAAGTTTGAGGTTAAAGATCTGCTTTCACACTTTTGGGAAAGGGCTTGTGAAGAAAAATCTTATTGCGAGAACTGGGAGCTCTTTAAATTTGAGGTGTCCAAATACTTTAGAAAATATGGTAGTAATCTTGCTAAGACCAGAAGAGCTGAGGAGGAAAGGGTGATCATTAAGATAACTTCCTTTTCTCAGAGGTCCCCAGCCGGCCTCTTGGGGAAGGAGAAGATGGCACTAATTGAGTTACAAAATAAACTGGATAATATATATAGATTAAAAGCAGAAGACGCCTTTATTAGATATAGGAAAAAATTGATTGAGGGAGAACAGATTTCATCCTATTTCTTTAGACTTGAGAAATTTCACTCTAAAAATAACACTATCCATAAGTTAAACATCGATGGTGTTATTACAGATGACCAAATATGAATCGCTAATTACTGTAGCATTTTTTTCAGGAAATTGTATAGCTCTACTGTAACGGATCTCGTCCTCCTCTTCTGAGGAGGAGTAGCGAGAAGGATCGGAGGACCAATGCGTAGCGTGGTAAGTGTCCATAATGTTAAATCAAACACAACAGAACACCGGAACAAAACAATAAACGTGAATAAACAAAACAGTCCCGTGTGGCAACAAACACTGATACGGAAGACAAACACCCACAACTCAAAAGTGAAACCAGGCTACCTAATTATGATTCTCAATCAGGGACAACGATTGACAGCTGCCTCTGATTGAGAACCATACTAGGCCGAACACAGAAATCCCAAATTATAGAAAAACGAACATAGACAACCCAACCAACTCAGGCCCTGACCATACTAAAACAAAGACATAACAAAGGAACTAAGGTCAGACAGAACGTGACATCTACTTACTGTCAGGAATCCACAGATATGTTTTTTGACTCACTGAATAATGTTCACTCTATCAGTGATATATAATCAAAACAGTGTGATGAACCCATCAACATTTAAGAGAGTCTATCAAACATCGAAAGAACAATAAATCGCCAGGTGTTGATGGAATTACAATAGAATTTTACAAATTATTTTCTGAACAAGTAGCTCCCTTCCTATTTGAAGTCTTTTTAGAGAGTAATAAAACACTGTTCTCCCTCCTTCAATGAGTCAGGGGAAATTAACACTGATACCTAAGCCTAAAAAAAAGTGCTGCTCATTGATAACTGGCGTCCAATTTGTCTTCTTAATAATGTCTATAAGATATTAGTCTTACTACTTGCAAAAATAATTAAAGAAGTCCTGGATGCAATCATTGACAGTCTGGCTTTACGAGGAACAGACATATTTCTAACAATGTCAGACTAGTATTAGACATACTTGACTACTCAGACCTAATAACCGAGGATAGCTTCATATTATTTTTTGTATTTTTATAAAGCATTTGACACAGTAGAGCATCAGTTCCTCTTCCACTCCCTTGAGAGACTTGGCTTTGTGGATTTTTTCTGTAAGGCTATTAAGACTCTCTATACAAATGGTAACAGCTCTATCAAATTGAAATATGGCACCTCACCTAGATTTGAGCTAAAGAGAGGAATTAGGCAAGGTTGTCCTATCTCTCCGTACCTGTTTTTATTAATCACCCAACTCCTTACAAATTCTTTAAATAATAGTCCTGTACAAGGTATTTCCATAGCTGGTAAAGAAAGTATTATAAGGCAGCTGGCTGACGATACTAGACTTTTTCTGAAAGATGCTAACCAAATTCCCATATCGATCAATGTGATTACAATCCTTTTCCCAAGAGTCTGGTCTATATCTTAACATTAATAAATGTGAACTCATGGCTGTCAAACATTGTGTGACACCTTCATATTATGTTATTCCAGTAAAGAAGAACTTACATATTTAGGCATAACCGTTACAAAGGATCAGAAGTCTAGACACTTACTACATTTTAACCCTCCTATTAAAAAACCCCAGAAGAAGTTAAATCAATGGCTACAGAGGGACTTATCTTTAAAAGGAAGAGTCCTAATAACCAAGGCTGAAGGTTTCTCTAGACTAACATATGGAGCTCTATCTTTATATCTTGACAGTAAAATAAGCAAGGAGATAGACCAGATGCTTTTCAACTTTCTGTGGAGAAACCGTACCCATTATACTGTATTAGAAAAACTGTTGTAATGAAAACTTATGAGAATGGTGGGCTGAATTTTCTGGACTTTACTACCTTAAATAATACTTTTAAGATCAATTGGATAAATCAATTTCTAAGAAGACCCACTTCTATGTGGAATTTTATTCCTCATCATGACTTCTCTACTTTGGTGGCCTTAACTTCATGTTGGTTTGCAATTATAATATTGGAAAAGTTCCAGTGAAACTTTCTGCTTTTCATCAGCAGGTTTTCTTGTCATGGTCCTTAATTTATAAGCATAATTTTTATCCACAAAGATATTATATATGGAATTATCGGGATATATTGTGTAAAAATACTTCTTTGTTTTTAGAATATTGGTTTCTGAAATAATATTATATTGGTGAGCCAACTGGTGAATGCAGAGGGTCTTTTACTCAGTTATAACGAATTCTTATCACTTTACAAGGTCCCCGTAACACCTAAAGATTTTTCAATTGTTTTAGATGCCATTCCCTCAGCTGTTGCTTTATTATTCAGGAATGTGTCAAGACCTGCCCCTCAGAGCCTACCTTCCATTGACTCTGTTGACTCATCAGTAGGAAAGATTTGTTTCTCTTTTGGTCCATTCAACAACAGAGTGATACGAACCTTGTTTCAGCAGGATGTTGTATCTATACCTTATATCATGCCTTATTGGAATTAATGTATTGATAATATCTGTTGGAAAAAAGTTTGGATGTTGCCACACACACAAACAAAATGAAGGAAGTTTCCTTTAAAATTATTCATAAATATTATCCTGCCAACCACTATATGAATAAGTTTAAGGAAAACATCAACTCAAATGGCTCCTTTTGTAATGACCACCCAGAAACAGTGTTGCACCTTTTTTGGAATTGTATTAATGTAAGAAAAATGTGGCAAGACATCAGTAGATTTATAATTGAACACATTTATGAAGATCTTATACTATTGTGGAGAGATGTACTGCTTGGATTCTTTACCTATGACAGAAATAAGCTGAAACATTTTTATGTAATTAATTTCATTATTCTTTTGGCCAAATTTCATATTCACAAATGTAAATTTACAAACAAAAAACACATTTTCTTACCTTACAAAAATAATTGAACTATATTGAACTATATTTTAAGACAATTAAATACTCTACTAACAAAAAAGCTGTTAGAATTATAAGTGTATGTATGTCCCTTAAGGCCCTTGTGTAATGTGATATTGTACCCCCTAGCCCAATTGTCCATTGTATATTATTCATATATACTTGTGTTCCCACATGTACTCCCTGTATTGATTTGTTGTTAATAAAAAAAAGAGAGAAAAAAGGAAAGGACCTTCCCCTAACTGTTACCACAAAGTTGGAAGCACAGAATCATCTAGAATGTCATTGTTTGTTGTTGAGTTAAGATTTCCCTTCACTAGAACTATGGAGCCTGAACTATGAAAAACAGCCCCAGACCATTATTCCTCCTCCACCAAACTTTACAGTGTGCACTATGCATTGGGGCATTTGACAAATATACTTGTTGGGAAGGTGGCATCCTATGACGGTGCCACGTTGAAAGTTACTGAGCTTTTCAGTACGGCCATTCTACTGGTAATATTTGTCTATGGAGATCACATGGCTGTGTGCTCAATTTTATACATCTGTCAGCATCGGGTGCGGCTGAAATAGCAGAATCCACTAATTTGAATGGGTATTCACATACTTTCGTATATATAGTGTATACAGTGCATTCGGAAAGTATTCAGACCCCTTGACCTTTCCACATTTTGTTACGTTACAGCCTTATTTATAATGGATGAAATTGTTTTTTTCCCTCATCAATCTACACACAATACCCCATAATGACAAAGCAAAAACAGGTTTTTAGAAATGTTGGTAAATGTATAAAAAGAAAACTGAAATATCACATTTACATAAGTATTTAGACCATTTAATCAGTACTTTGTTGAAGCACCTTTGGTAGCGATTACAGTCTTGAGTCTTGGGTATGACACTACAAGCTTGGTACACCTGTATTTAGGGAGTTTCTCCCATTCTTCTCTGCAGATCCTTTCAAAATCTGTCAGGTAGGATGGGGAGCGTCACTGCACAGCTATTTTCAAGTCTCTCCAGAGATGTTCGATCGGGTTCCAGTCCAGGCTCTGGCTGGGCCACTCAAGGACATTCAGAGACTTGTCCTGAAGCCACTCCTGCGTTGTCTTGGCTGTGTGCTTAGGGTCATTGTCCTGTTGGAATGTGAACCTTCGCCCCAGTCTGAGGTTCTAAGCACTCTGGAGCAGGTTTTCGTCAAGGATCTCTCTGTACTTTGCACCGTTCATCTTTCCCTCGATCCTGACTAGTTTCCCAGTCCCTGCCACTGAAAAACATTCCCACAGCACGATACTGCTACCACCATGCTTCACAGTAGGGATGCTACCAGGTTTCCTCCAGATGTGATGCTTGGCATTCAGGCCAAAGAGTTCAATCTTGGTTTCATCAGACCAAAGAATCTTGTTTCTCATGGTGTGTGATATATCAAAAAACTATTGAATCCATTTTAGAATAAGGCTGTAACTTAACACAATGTGGAAAAAGTCAAGGGGTCTGAATACTTTCCGAATGCACTGTATGAATGGAAAAGGTGTGTACAGTGTAGTTGTCATGGCTTAATTTGAGGGAGAGGTACCGGATCCGGCCAAAAAGGTTCCGGAACAAAACAAATCCCCAAATTGTGCAAAGCTGTCGTCAAGGCAAAGGGTGGCTACTTTGTAGAATCTCAAAGATAATTTTTGGGGGGATTTGTTTAACACTTTTTTTTCGGTTACTACATGATTCCATGTGTTATTTCATGGTTTCTACAATGTAGAAAATAGAAAATATGAATAAAGGAGGCCACCAGAAACGTGTTACTGAAAAATACTGTTGGCTGCTACTGTAATAAAGCTGGTTATAACAGTAAACATTGTGTATTTTGCATTTGTGAACTTATTTTTTATGTGACATTAAAGTAAAGGGCTTTATGTTTCTAGAACTGTAGCGTAAGTGAGAGTTGATTCTTGTTTAGATGGAGTATTTGGCTGTTTTGGCTGCCAGTCTACAGATAAGGTCCTTAGACCTTAAGGAGTAATGGTAGGCCCCTTCAGAGAATCAAATCAAATCAAAGTTTATTTGTCACGTGCGCCGAATACAACAGGTGTAAACCTTACAGTGAAATGCTTACTTACAGGCTCTAACCAATGTGTGTGTGTGTGTGTGTGTGTGTGTAGGTAAGTAAAGAAATAAAACAATAGTAGAAAGACATTTGAAAAAAGAGTAGCAAGGCTTTATACAGACACCTGTTAGGCTTATTGAGATAGTATGTACATGTAGGTATCGTTAAAGTGACTGTGCATATATGATGAACAGAGAGTAGCAGAAGCGTAAAAAGAGGGATTGGCAGGTGGTGGGACACAATGCAAATAGTCCGGGTAACCATTGGTTACCTGTTCGGGAGTCTTATGGCTTGGGGGTAAAAACTGTTGAGAAGCCTTTTTTGTCCTAGACTTGGCACTCCGGTACCACTTGCCATGCGGTAGTAGAGAGAACAGTCTATGACTGGGGTGGCTGGGGTCTTTGACAATTTTTAGGGCCTTCCTGTCACACCCTGGCCTTAGTTATCTTTGTTTTCTTTATTATTTTGGTTAGGTCAGGGTGTGACATGGGGGATTTATGTGTTTTGTCTGGTCTAGGGGTTTTGTATGTTTATGGGGTGTTTTCTAGTCTAGGTGTCTATGGTTGCCTAGATTGGTTCTCAATTAGAGGCAGGTGTTTATCGTTGTCTCTGATTGGGAACCATATTTAGGCAGCCATGTTCTTTGGGTATTTTGTGGGTGATTGTTTCCTGTGTCAGTGTTTGTGCCACACGGGACTGTTTCGTTGCCAGTTCACTTTGTTGTTTTGTATTTGTGTTCATGTTGAGTTTTCATATTAAATACCATGGACACTTACCACGCCGCATACTGGTCCGATCCTTTTTTCACCTCTTCAGAGGACGAGGAGGAAATCAGCCGTAACACTTCCTCTGTAGAGGTCCTGGATGGCAGGCAGCTTTGCCCCAGTGATGTACTGGGCCGTACGCACTACCCTCTGAAGTGCCTTGCGGACGGAGGCCGAGCAATTGCCGTACCAGGCAGTGATGCAACCATGCTCTCGATGTTGCAGCTGTAGAACCTTTTGAGGATCTCAGGACCCATGCCAAATCTTTTTAGTTTCCTGAGGGGGAATAGGCTTTGTCGTGCCCTCTTCACAACCTTGGTGTGTTTGGACGAATCTAGTTTGTTGTTGATGTGGACACCAAGGAATTTGAAGCTCTCAACCTGCTCCACTACAGCCCCTTCGATGGGAATGGGGACGTGCTCGGTGCTCCTTTCCTGTAGTCCACAATCATCTCATTAGTCTTGGTTACATTGAGGGATAGGTTGTTATTCTGGCACCACCCGGCCAGGTCTCTGACCTCCTCCCTATAGGCTGTCTATAGGCCTACTACCACTGTTGTGTCGTCAGCAAACTTAATGATGGTGTTGGAGTCGTGCCTGGCCATGCAGTCGTGGGTGAACAGGGAGTACAGGAGGGGACTGAGCATGCACCCCTGGGGAGCTCCAGTGTTGAGGATCAGCGTGGCAGATGTGTTGCTACCTACCCTCACCACCTGGGGGCGGCCTGTCAGGAAGTCCAGGATCCAGTTGTAGAGGGAGGTGTTTAGTCCCAGGATCCTTAGCTTAGTGATGAGCTTTGAGGGTACTATGGTGTTGAACGCTGAGCTGTAGTCAATGAACAGCATTCTCACATAGGTGTTCCTTGGGAAAGGGCAGTGTGGAGTGCAATAGAGATTGCATCATCTGTGGATCTGTTTGGGCGGTATGCAAGTGGGTGGGTCTAGGGTTTCTGGGATAATGGTGTTGATGTGAGCCATTACCAGCCTTTCAAAGCACTTCTTGGCTACGGACGTGAGTGCTACGGGTCTGTAGTCATTTAGGCAGGTTGCCTTTGTGTTCTTGGGCACATGGACTATGGTGGTCTGCTTGAAGCATGTTGGTATTACAGATTCAATCAGGGACATGTTGAAAATGTCAGTGAAGACACCTGCCAGTTGGTCAGCACATGCCCGGAGCACAAATCCTGGTAATCCGTCTGGCCCCGCAGCCTTGTGTATGTTGACCTGTTTTAAGGTCTTAGTCACGTCGGCTACGGAGAGCCTGATCACACAGTCGGCCGGAACAGCTGATGCTTTCATGCATGCCTCAGTGTTGCTTGCCCCGAAGCGAGCATAGAAGTGATTTAGCTCATCTGGTAGGCTGGTGTCACTGGGCAGCTCGCGGCTGTGCTTCCCTTTGTAGTCTGTAATAGTTTGCAAGCCCTGCCACATCCGACGAGCGTCGGAGCCAGTGTAGTATGATTCAATCTTAGCCCTGTATTGACACTTTGCCTGTTTGATGGTTCGTCGCAGGGCATAGCGGGATTTCTTGTAAGCTTCCGGGTTAGAGTCCTGCACCTTGAAAGCGGAAGCTCTACCCTTTAGCTCAGTGCGAATGTTGCCTGTAATTCATGGCTTCTGGTCGGGGTATGTACATACAGTCACTGTGGGGACGACGTCCTCATTGCACTTATTGATAAAGCCAGTGACTGATGTGGTGTATTCCTCAATGTCTTCGGAAGAATCCCGGAACATGTTCCAGTCTGTGATAGCAAAGCAGCCCTGTAGTTTGGCATCTGCTTCATCTGACCATTTTCTTTATAGACGAGTCACTGGTGCTTCCTGCTTTAATTGTTGCTTGTAAGCAGGAATCAGCAGAATAGAGTTGTGGTCGGATTTACCAAATGGAGTGCGAGGGAGAGCTTTGTACGCATCTCTGTGTGTGGAGTACAGGTGATCTAGAATTTTTTTTCCCTCTGGTTGCACATTTAACATGTTGATAGAGATTTGGTAGAACATCTTGGGCTAAGGAGTGTGCTTTGCAATTGAAAAATATATCATATTGGAATGTGTCATGTTGCATGTTAAAAAGGCGGACTTTGTATAGTTTATTGCATTGGTTAGGAACAGCACAGTGCAAACATAGGAAATCTGAGAAAATAGGATTTGTTATGGGCTGAATGTTTTTTGGGACAGGATTTTACAGCAGAGCCATTACAAGGAATCCTGTCTCCGAATGTTCTGTCCTCACAAGCCCCTGAGCCTTTGTAGGATTGTGATTTGGACTATGACCGAAGGAGTGGGAAGTTTTTCAACATGTATTATATTTTTGTATTGTATACGATGTTGACAGGGTTGGGGGATAATGGATTACAAAAAATACTGTAACTAATCCATTACATTACCAGCAAAAATATTGTAATCAGATTACAGATACTTTTGAAAAACGATGACTAGAGGATTACTTTTAAATTCAGAAAGGATGTTTGCAAAAAAATATTTGATACTTCTCTGATTTCTTAATGACATTCAAAACAGCATTAAAAAAGGCACAAGTTTAAAGTTGACCACAAGTCAGAGACCACTATGATGACAAACCAAATGTGTTTGATGGATCGCGGGAAAAGCGCAGGAATAGGCTTTTGTAGGCTACAGTGCAAGGTATGTCTTCCAATGGTGCGACTGCTGTCGGTATCCAAAGATTACCCAACTTGAATAAACGTAACATGCTGACCAGACCGGACACGTCGCATGCGCGAGCGTAGCAAAATAAATGTAAAAATCCATGTTATTCAATTATTGCACCCACACTGCTCGCGCGCGCCAACGAGTGTTTGCTTTGCCAAAGGCTAAAATAGAAGTAAATCCTATTTCTGACGCAGATCGCGCTGCAAGTCCTGCCTTTCCCATCTCCTCATTGGTTTATAGAAGCAGGTACCCAAGTGCCATCTCCTCATTGGTTTTACCCACGTGGGTGATTGAAAGACTGTTTTGCCGGTCGTCGTGGTAATACTATGAAAGTCTAGATCCCAATCACCATATAAGTTCAAAGATGAAAATGCTGGAAGGAGGAGAGATGACGAGAAAAGATTCGGTTGACCGTTTTATGTGTGGATTAATTGTCAGAGTAGCATTTCAGGTAAAATAACAACTCAATGTTTATATCCCAGGACAAATTAGCTAGCAACAGCAAGCTAGCTAAATAGGACAAATGAGCTAGCATGTGCAAGCTAGCTAGCTAAATTGCCGTACATGTTTCATGCTTTTCGACCTGTCCCCAAATTAATGTAATTGGTTCAGAGTTTGTTTTGATATTCTAACCTGCATGTCGTGTTTGTGTTTGGTGTGGGGGGACAAAATACATTTATGCACGAAGGAACACGATGGCGCACTCGTGCAGCCGGTTTGGGTTCCGTGTAAGGATGACAGCAGTGGTGTGTTCTAGGGCGATACGGATATCCCTTATTATTGATATCTACAGCGAGGGGAAAAAGTATTTGATCCCCTGCTGATTTTGTACGTTTGCCCACTGACAAAGAAATGATCCGTCTATAATTTCTAATGGTGGTTTTATTTGAATGGCGAGAGACAAAAAAATCCAGAAAAACGCATGTCAAAAATGTTATAAATTGACTTGCATTTTAATGAGGGAAATAAGTATTTGACCTCTCTGCAAAACATAACTTAGTACTTGGTGGCAAAACCCCTGTTGGCAATCACAGAGGTCAGACTTTTCTTGCAGTTGGCCACCAGGTTTGCACACATCTCAGGAGGGATTTTGTCCCACTCCTCTTTGCAGATCTTCTCCAAGTCATTAAGGTTTCGAGGCTGACGTTTGGCAACTCTAACCTTCAGCTCCCTCCACATATTTTCTATGGGATTAAGGTCTGGAGAATGGCTCTGCCACTCCAGGACCTTAATGTGCTTCTTCTTGAGCCACTCCTTTGTTTCCTTGGCCATGTGTTTTGGGTCATTGTCATGCTGGAATACCCATTCATGACCCATTTTCAATGCCCTGGCTGAGGGAAGGAGGTTCTCACCCAAGATTTGACGGTACATGGCCCCGTCCATTGTCGCTTTGATGTGAAGTCCTGTCCCCTTAGCAGAAAAACACCACCAAAGCATAATGTTTCCACCTCCATGTTTGAAGGTGGGGATGGTGTTCTTGGGGTAATAGGCAGCATTCCTCCTCCTCCTCCAAACACAGCGAGTTGAGTTGATGCCAAAGAGCTCCATTTTGGTCTCATCTGACCACAACACTTTCACCCAGTTGTCCTCTGAATCATTCAGATGTTCATTGGCAGATGTCAGACAGGCATGTCTATGTGTTTTCTTGAGCAGGGAGACCTTGCAGCCACTGCAGGATTTCAGTCCTTCACGGCGTAGTGTGTTACCAATTGTTTTCTTGGTGACTATGGTCCAAGCTGACTATGGTCCCAGATCATTGACAAGATCCTCCCGTGCAGTTCTGGGCTGATTCCTCACAGTTCTCATGATCATTGCAACTCCACGAGGTGAGATCTTGCATGGAGCCCCAGGCCGAGGGAGATTGATAGTTATTTTGTGTTTCTTCCGTTTGCAAATAATCGCACCAACTGTTGTCACCTTCTCACCAAGCTGTTTGGATTTGTCTTGTAGCCCATTCCAGCCTTGTTTAGGTCTACAATCTTATCCCTGACATCCTTGGAGAGCTCTTTGGTCTTGCCCATGGTAGAGAGTTTGGAATCTGATTGATTGCTTCTGTGGACAGGTATTTTTTTATACAGGTAACAAGCTGAGATTAAGAGTGTGCTCCTAATCTCAGCTCGTTACCTGTATAAAAGACAGCTGGGAGCCAGAAATCTTTCTGATTGAGAGGGGGTCAAAATACTTATTTCCCTCATTAAAATGCAAATCAATTTATAACATTTTTTATGTGTTTTTCTGGATTTTTATGTTGTTATTCTGTTTGTGTCTCTAACTGTTCAAACAAACCTACTATTAAAATTATAGACTGATCATTTTTTTGTCAGTGGGCAAATGTACAAAATCAGCAGGGGATATTATGTTTATATAGCTCAGTGTATGTGTATTTATTCATCTCATCCAAAGAGATCTTATCGATATTTTGAATATCTATTCAATGTATTTAGCTAAATGTAATAAATGTTTTATTAAATAATAATGGATTCTAGCTTCCCATGAAAAAGAACAGACAACCAGACATGCCATTGTCAAACATACAGTGGGGCAAAAAAGTATTTAGTCAGCCACCAATTGTGCAAGTTCTCCCACTTAAAAAGATGAGAGAGGCCTGTAATTTTCATCATAGGTACACTTCAACTATGACAGACAAAATGAGAAGAAGAAAAATCCAGAAAATCACATTGTAGGATTTTTAATGAATTTATTTGCAAATTATGGTGGAAAATAAACTGGACATCCGCCTCATCCTTGTTCTGACTGGACATTTTGTAGTGGTTGCTACTGGCCTTAAGCCAGTACCTAAGGTTTCTTATTATATTCATGGTCCTTTGATTTTCTACAACCCTACCCCTATTTTTCAACACTGTCGTACACGTCAATCCAGAGCATACCAAACATGCTCAATGGGTTACATGTCTGGTGAGTATGCAGACCATGGAAGAACTGGGACATTTTTAGCTTCCAGGAAATGTGAACAGATCCTTGTGACATGGGGCTGTGCATTATCATGCTGAAACATGAGGTAATGGCGGCGAATGAGTGGCACGATAATGGGCTTCAGGATCTCGTCACGGTATCTCTGTGCATTCAAATTGCCATTGATAAAATGCAATAGTGTTTGTTGTCTGTAGCTTATGCCTGCCCATACAATAACCCCACTGCCGCTGTTCACAACATCGACATCAGCAAACCGCTCGCCCACGTAACGCCATATACGTGGCCTGCAGTTGTGAAGCTGGTTGGACGTACTGCCAAATTATTAATAGGACATTGGAGGCGGCTTATGGTAGAGAAATTAACATTAAATTATCTGGCAACAGCTCGGGTAGACATTCCTGCAGTCAGCATGCCAATTGCACGCTCCCTCAAAACTTGAGACATCTGTGTCCTTGTGTTGTGTGACGAAACTGCACATTTTAGAGTGGCCTTTTATTGTCTACAGCACAAGGTGCACCTGTGTCATGATCATGCTGTTTAATCAGCTTCTTCATATGTCAGGTTGATGGATTATCTTGGCAAATGACAAATCCTCACTAACAGGGATGTAAACTAATTGTGCACAACATTTAAGAGAAAACATTTTTTTGTGCCTGGAATTAAAATAAAAAAATATTTTATTCCAGCTCATGAAACATGGGACCAGCACTTTTGGGTTTATATTTCTGATCAGTGTAGATTATTCCAAGCATATTTGTGAAACACCGGAAACCATATTATGGCAGCTGATTCATCGACTCATAGCTGATCTAAAATTATACAGTTGCACCACCTACTAGTGATGAAGCTACATAACATAAACTTGATAGATGTGTTTTGCCTAGCTACATAACTGTGCTGAAAGGTAATGTGACTATTGTTGTTGGTACAGTGTAATCAGAACCACATATCTAAATACATGGCTCTGAGTGTAATGCATTTGCCTAATACGTTTCGGTAAAGCTGAGCATAGTTTTTCGATACTACTTTCACTCCTCTAACTAGAGTGTATCTGCTAACGTGCAAGGAACTAACATTTGTGTCAGTTTAATTTCAAGAGACCAATACATTTCAGTCATTAAGCAGATGCTCTTATCCAGAGTGACTTACAGTTAGTGCATTCATCTTAAGATAGCTAGGTGGGACAACCACATTTCACAGTCATAGTAAGTACATTTTTCGTCAAATTAGTTATCACTTATCAGCAAAGTCAGTGCTAGTAGGAAAAAATAAGTGCAATTGTTTACTATGCAAGGTATTTTCATTAGGTCAGGTTTGCATACACATTTTTTGCATGCAATCCAAATTCTCCTTGCACATTCAAGCTATACAGACTGGGACACTTAGCCTTTGATGAAGTGATGTGACTTGTTTTATTATTTGTTTCTGTATGTGAAAGAGGTGTTATTTTCATGCTTGTGCTTTTCATGGAGTGAAGCATGAAGTGAAAGACAAAGGGAGTTGTGTGGGCACTAGATGATCAGAGGGAATGGAGAGAGAGGTGGGAACAAAAGGCAAGGCTGTTGTCAGGCGCCGAGGCCTTGAGATGGGGGGAAACACAAAGCACAGTGGCAGCAGCAGAAATACAACGCATCACCCACACTGATGGCAATGGCAAAGTATTCTCTCTGTCCATCAGGAACATTGATTGGGCATTCAATAGATACTCATAAAGATACACATAGTGAGATAGACAGAAGCACTGTCACAAGCACACATGCATGCTCTCACGCTCACATTCTCAGACATAAGACAGCCCCATGCAGTCAGTTCACAGATGATAGAATAATTGCTACATGGCTGTTACTAGAAGGTTAATGTGATCACCATAGCATTATGAAGCTAGCAATTGTGCTGGTGATAAAAGTAATTTAGAATATTATTCATATATGTACCAGTGAAATTGTATTGTATTGTGGAGGGTGTGGTGTGAAGGCAACAGATGACTGACAACTTTTATTTATCCTCTGTCCACTAGATGGTGCTCTCATCTTCTAGACACCAAACAACCTCTAAACCAGACTCTCTCCTCTCCCCATGGCAGAGAGTAATATTGACCAAAAAAATGTCTCAGATCAATATTTTTCATTATTTGAAGTTCAGACGCGCAGAGCAGGGGAATATAGTCTTTATTAAAGTTCATTGAGGAGAAGTGTTAAACAAGGGAGGAGAACGTGCCGTGAACCATCAGCGTCCAGATGACAGTAATATCAGCAGAGGTATCCTGCCTGCGCCTTTGTCTCTGGCAGCCTCATAGTGCACCAAGCCTACAGTCACAAACTGACACCCACTGTTGTTGGACTACAACCACAACACAGCCACACCTTGATCAGCTCATTTTCTCCTCATGTTGTGATTACTACTGCCTGCCAATCAACTAGTCTCCCCATCTCATCCACTTAACTCTCTCTCTTTCTCGCACACACACATACACACACCACAGTCCATTGGGAATAGTTAATCAATATGTCAATCAGTGATTACTCTATATTCTCCTCATTTGACAATGAAGAGGAAATGCTACCCCTTTTCATTTATATGACACGGTTGAACCATAGCGATGCACATGAAATCACACATTCTAAATGTCTGGAGAAATATGGCTGTACATATCACTCAATATTTCCACTCTAAGCTGATGTTGTCTGAGTTGTAGGGACACGTGTCTGAAGTGATAGGAAGGAGCACAACAGAATGAGGGCCAATTACTCCAACAATATAAACATTCAATATAATCAAACTCTTGTTTTGGATCACTGAAGACTCCTTGGGTTAAGTGGTCTTAATAAATGGAGCTGTCAGTGAGCCTGCTCTGCCCTGCTCTGTAGTCCGGAAGTGTAATGCTGTGTCTACGGCCAGCCATTGGGCCTGTTTCAATGGGCAGTGGACAGCTGTGAGGTGGAGAGCAGCACTGACCTGTGACACATGCTCCACTTTAGTTCCATTTGGATGTTCACTGTTCAGCCACAGCTGGGATGACTGGACACCAGGAGCCATTGTAGCATGATGATGTGGAGAACTGGGAGACATCAGAGCATGCACGTACTGTACACACATATTCCTCACACTCACACTTGTATACACAAATACTAATTTAAGCCATCGGCTTGTCTCTACTAAATTGAAATGGTGTAAAGAAAACCAAGCTTGATAGTAGTTAAGTGAAAAGGTGTTTGTGAGAATCTCCACACCACTCAGTAATTTGCATATATTAACTTCGAGTCCTCACCATTCTACCATGTAAGCTGATGTGTGGTGAGTGTTCTGGCACAACCCAAGTAGTTGCCAATCACTGGTGGTGGATGAGTTGAGTTTCTATTTAAGCGCATTGACCATTTGTTTTATACAACCAGGCCCTCTAAAAGTTTGATATAAATCCAATCAATTATGAATTATTATTATGAGTCTCTCTGAGCATCCATCACTACAGCAGTCAGGAACAATTCTGACAAGTTTGGGTACTGTGGAACATGATGCTGGATTGGTTGGTTTCCTTAAGAGGAGTGGAGGATATGCAGAATGTATCTGTCACATGAAATCTAATACCATAATTGAGTGCTAAAAAAAGAATGACACATCACATAACGGATGGGTGACATATCATATCCTGGCTGAGTGCAGGAGCAGAGAGGAGACAGATGAGAGAAGTGAGATGTGGGAGGAGTCCTTGGCTTGAGGTGCAGATGGGAGGCCTTGCTTACTTCTCTGTTAACACGTGTGAGTGTCACATACACACATGTTTACATATGTAACTGGACAGCTTGGGTAAGAGACAGCCCCACCCCCTCCCTATAGCAGGTCATTCGATGCTGGAAATAAATATAAAACCAGATAAAAGCCAGATCATGAATAATAAAACGGTCATAAATTCCATAATCTGGCCTGATGATTTATGAATTTACAGTGTGTGATGGCCCGACCACGCTGTAAATATTCATGTGACAAGCGCTGAGCTCTCTTTAATTGTGATTAATGGTGAAACGTCTGAGCAGACCCCATAACTGCCAGGCTTTATTACAGGCAGCTGGCTGAATGCAAATGTTATTTTGTGTAAGATCAGGGAGATGAGACAAATTGGGCTTTTCCGGTGGCCACAGCACATCAGACAACGATCAGTCTCTCAGGATTCAGCACTTAGATTATTACAGTGGGTTATTGAAGGATCTATCAAAGTTTCAAGCACACTGGCAGATACTACATGCAGTGACGTAGGCAGAAATTGCTATGTGGCTGGACATGAGTAAAAGTGACTGGGCCCAAAAAATTCAGCAAAACTACTCAGAACTCCGTGGTGTTGTCGTGGTACATACTCAATTGTTTTCAAAATGGCCTGCCTGGCGAATGAAAGGCGCTCTGTGTGAAAAACTCTGAGAAACAGATGTAGGCTACTCTGAATGACCTAAAATCATGGCAATGCGAAATACATCCACCATTATATCCAGAATGAAATAATAGGCCTAGCCTTTATGCCTTATATGTTGAGCTAAGGGACCAGATAAGCGCAGAGTTAAGAAAGGGAACATATTTCTGTGGTGGCACATTACATGAGAACGGGATACTCGATGAGTTCCTACACTTCACGGCAATTTAAGGCTTGGATGCTAGTCACTGCTGACTAATCTGTGTATTGTGCGTTTTACTAGAGGAGATTTATGGGTTACAAAAAAAATCCATACACCATGCTTTCCATGTATTTCTACCCTAATATTACTATCATTGAATAACTTTTCTAGGCTATAGTCTTTGCCACATGAATTCTGTAGGCCTAGGCTATTTGGTCTATCGGGGAAATGTTGATCGCTACCTGATCGAGTCAGGGCCCTGTCCTAAAGCTATTTTGTCGAGAAGTAAAATAAAGAGGATAACTGTAGAACTCACGAGACATGGGAATAAATGTGCAATTATTGTTGTGAATGTAAACATTGGGAATCAGAGAATAGAGTGGAGTGGGGAGCTGTCCGCTGCTGAGATCTTTGATCTGACATTGGCTGGCTGGTGGTGCTGAATAATGTAGGCCTATGCTATGGTTTCACACTCTTCAAACCCATATTGCCAAATATGTCACACGATTTGTGTTTGTATAGGCTACTTTGTGCATGATTTATCTATTGTACTACATAATTGATACCGCGTATATGTCCACTACAATACTTTGATACGCGTCAGTGGTGATTAAAAAGTGAGTATAAATAATGCCCCAAAAAGTGGGTCTATGGTGCATACTATATGGCGCATACCTACGAATAACCTCCACTACACTACTGCCTAACATATTTAAGTGAACATTTGTGCAAACACATTGTATCATTTAACGCAGGATGAATATGACCAAAAAAACACAACACATTTCCCTTGACAAACAAGCCAGTTATTATTGCTAAGTAGGCAGAGAATGTGCGCAACTACACAACTGCTTACAACAACACCGCTGACAATAAACAAACATGAAATACACAACATGTACAGTATATCACCTAAATATCGACTACTCCCGCTCAAAGGAGCGATCTACAGTACAAACACAAAATATGCATTCAGGACCATGGTCAGCGCATTGGCTGGACACGTCCCTGAAAGTGTTTTCATTAACATTTACATTTACATTTAAGTCATTTAGCAGACGCTCTTATCCAGAGCGACTTACAAATTGGTGCTTTCACCTTATGACATCCAGTGGAACAGCCACTTTACAATAGTGCATCTAGGTCTTTTAAGGGGGGGGGGGAGAAGGATTACTTTATCCTATCCTAGGTATTCCTTAAAGAGGTGGGGTTTCAGGTGTCTCCGGAAGGTGGTGATTGACTCCGCTGTCCTGGCGTCGTGAGGGAGTTTGTTCCACCATTGGGGGGCCAGAGCAGCGAACAGTTTTGACTGGGCTGAGCGGGAACTGTACTTCCTCAGTGGTAGGGAGGCGAGCAGGCCAGAGGTGGATGAACGCAGTGCCCTTGTTTGGGTGTAGGGCCTGATCAGAGCCTGGAGGTACTGAGGTGCCGTTCCCCTCACAGCTCCGTAGGCAAGCACCATGGTCTTGTAGCGGATGCGAGCTTCAACTGGAAGCCAGTGGAGAGAGCGGAGGAGCGGGGTGACGTGAGAGAACTTGGGAAGGTTGAACACCAGACGGGCTGCGGCGTTCTGGATGAGTTGTAGGGGTTTAATGGCACAGGCAGGGAGCCCAGCCAACAGCGAGTTGCAGTAATCCAGACGGGAGATGACAAGTGCCTGGATTAGGACCTGCGCCGCTTCCTGTGTGAGGCAGGGTCGTACTCTGCGGATGTTGTAGAGCATTAACCTACAGGAACGGGCCACCGCCTTGATGTTATTTGAGAACGACAGGGTGTTGTCCAGGATCACACCAAGGTTCTTAGCGCTCTGGGACGAGGACACAATGGAGTTGTCAACCGTGATGGCGAGATCATGGAAGGGGCAGTCCTTCCCCGGGAGGAAGTGATGATCCGTCATCCACACTGATATGTCTGCCAGACATGCAGAGATGCGATTCGCCACCTGGTCATCAGAAGGGGGAAAGGAGAAGATTAATTGTGTGTCGTCTGCATAGCAATGATAGGAGAGACCATGTGAGGTTATGACAGAGCCAAGTGACTTGGTGTATAGCGAGAATAGGAGAGGGCCTAGAACAGAGCCCTGGGGGACACCAGTGGTGAGAGCACGTGGTGAGGAGACGGATTCTCGCCACGCCACCTGGTAGGAGCGACCTGTCAGGTAGGACGCAATCCAAGCGTGGGCCGCGCCGGAGATGCCCAACTCGGAGAGGGTGGAGAGGAGGATCTGATGGTTCACAGTATCGAAGGCAGCCGATAGGTCTAGAAGGATGAGAGCAGAGGAGAGAGAGTTAGCTTTAGCAGTGCGGAGCGCCTCCGTGATACAGAGAAGAGCAGTCTCAGTTGAATGACTAGTCTTGAAACCTGACTGATTTGGCTCAAGAAGGTCATTCTGAGAGAGAGATAGCGGGAGAGCTGGCCAAGGACGGCACGTTCAAGAGTTTTGGAGAGAAAAGAAAGAAGGGATACTGGTCTGTAGTTGTTGACATCGGAGGGATCGAGTGTAGGTTTTTTCAGAAGGGGTGCAACTCTCGCTCTCTTGAAGACGGGAGGGACGTAGCCAGCGGTCAGGGATGAGTTGATGAGCGAGGTGAGGTAAGGTAGAAGGTCACCGGAGATGGTCTGGAGAAGAGAGGAGGGGATAGGGTCAAGCGGGCAGGTTGTTGGGCGGCCGGCCGTCACAAGACGCGAGATGTCATCTGGAGAGAGAGGGAGAAAGAGGTCAGAGCACAGGGTAGGGCAGTGTGAGCAGAACCAGCGGTGTCGTTTGACTTAGCAAACGAGGATCGGATGTCGTCGACCTTCTTTTCAAAATGGTTGACGAAGTCATCTGCAGAGAGGGAGGAGGGGGGAGGGGGAGGAGGATTCAAGAGGGAGGAGAAGGTGGCAAAGAGCTTCCTAGGGTTAGAGGCAGATGCTTGGAATTTAGAGTGGTAGAAAGTGGCTTTAGCAGCAGAGACAGAGGAGGAAAATGTAGAGAGGAGGGAGTGAAAGGATGCCAGGTCCGCAGGGAGGCGAGTTTTCCTCCATTTCCGCTCGGCTGCCCGGAGCCCTGTTCTGTGAGCTCGCAATGAGTCGTCGAGCCACGGAGCGGGAGGGGAGGACCGAGCCGGCCTGGAGGATAGGGGACATAGAGAGTCAAAGGATGCAGAAAGGGAGGAGAGGAGGGTTGAGGAGGCAGAATCAGGAGATAGGTTGGAGAAGGTTTGAGCAGAGGGAAGAGATGATAGGATGGAAGAGGAGAGAGTAGCGGGGGAGAGAGAGCGAAGGTTGGGACGGCGCGATACCATCCGAGTAGGGGCAGTGTGGGAAGTGTTGGATGAGAGCGAGAGGGAAAAGGATACAAGGTAGTGGTCGGAGACTTGGAGGGGAGTTGCAATGAGGTTAGTGGAGGAACAGCATCTAGTAAAGATGAGGTCGAGCGTATTGCCTGCCTTGTGAGTAGGGGGGAAGGTGAGAGGGTGAGGTCAAAAGAGGAGAGGAGTGGAAAGAAGGAGGCAGAGAGGAATGAGTCAAAGGTAGACGTGGGGAGGTTAAAGTCGCCCAGAACTGTGAGAGGTGAGCCGTCCTCAGGAAAGGAGCTTATCAAGGCATCAAGCTCATTGATGAACTCTCCGAGGGAACCTGGAGGGCGATAAATGATAAGGATGTAAGCTTGAAAGGGCTGGTAACTGTGACAGCATGGAATTCAAAGGAGGCGATAGACAGATGGGTAAGGGGAGAAAGAGAGAATGACCACTTGGGAGAGATGAGGATCCCGGTGCCACCACCCCGCTGACCAGAAGCTCTCGGGGTGTGCGAGAGCACGTGGGCGGACGAAGAGAGAGCAGTAGGAGTAGCGGTGTTGTCTGTGGTGATCCATGTTTCCGTCAGAGCCAAGAAGTCGAGGGACTGGAGGGAGGCATAGGCTGAGATGAACTCTGCCTTGTTGGCCGCAGATCGGCAGTTCCAGAGGCTACCGGAGACCTGGAACTCCACGTGGGTCGTGCGCGCTGGGACCACCAGATTAGGGTGGCCGCGGCCATGCGGTGTGGAGCGTTTGTATGGTCTGTGCAGAGAGGGGAGAACAGGGATAGACAGACACATAGTTGACAGGCTAGAGAAGAGGCTACGCTAATGCAGAGGAGATTGGAATGACAAGTGGACTACACGTCTCGAATGTTCAGAAAGTTAAGCTTACGTAGCAAGAATCTAATTGACTAAAATGATTAAAATGATACAGTACTGCTGGGGTAGGCTAGCTGCGTTGTTGACACTACCTAATCAAGTCGTACGGTTGAGTGTGAAGTTTCTACAATGCTGCTTTTCGGGAGCTAGCTGGCTAGCTAGCAGTGTTGGTTACGTTACGTTGCGTTAGGAGAACGACAATAGCTGGCTAGCTAATCTAGAAAATCGCTCTAGACTACACAATTATCTTTGAAACAAAGACGGCTATGTAGCTAGCTATGTAGCTAGCTACGATCAAACAAATCACACCGTTGGGACTGTAATGAAATGAAATGAAAATGTGATACTACCTGTGGAGCGAAGCGGAATGCGACCGGAATGCGAAAGTTCTATTCAGTAGACGTTGGCTGGCTATTGGCTAGCTAGGAGTGTCTCCTACGTTAAGGACGACAAAATAGCTGGCTAGCTAACCTCGGTGAATTAAGATAATCACTCTAAGACTACACACTCTAAACTACACAATTATCTTGGATACGAAGACAGAAAAGACAACTATGTAGCTAGCTAATACTACACTAATCAAGTCGTTCAGTTGAGTGTGATAGTTACTACAGTGCTACTGTAGCCGGTGAACGTAAGCTAGCTGGCTAGCTGCTAGGCAGATAGGAGGGCGACGAAATACGATAATAACGCAATTATCACTCTAAGACTCCACACTCTAAACTACACAATTATCTTGGATACGAAGACAGCAAAGACAACTATGTAGTTAGCTAACACTACACTAATCAAGTCGTTCAGTTGAGTGTGATAGTTACTACAGTGCTACGGTAGACGGTGAACGTGTTGGGCAGATAGGAGACGACGAAATACGATAATTACGCAATTATCTTTGATACAACGACGACTATGTAGCTAGCTAAGAAGAAATTGCTAAGATTAGACAAATCAGACCGTTGTACTATAATGAAATGTAATGAAATGTAATGAAAAAGTTATACAACCTGCAGACCGAAGCGCGGATGCGACCGGCTCGCTCCAACCCGGAAGAATGAATGATTAAGCCCAGAATTGCACACTTTTTACTATATCAAAAGAGCTACACACAATACAATACAAACACTTTAGGCCTATATCTTGAACTGTACGGCAGGTTATGAATAGCTCACTTTGAATAAGCAAACTCTACTGTATAGGCATTCAGGCATGAAAACAGGAAATCATTATACATAATACCACGGTGGGTATGAATACAATATTTCACTTGAATCAGCAAACATAAACCTGGCCTATCGAGGCAGGCATGAAAACATGAAATCATCATACATAGCCTAATATCAGGGTGGGTATGAATACTTTAAAAAGTGGGATACATTTGAGAAAAATACTCATCAATCTGCGGGGGACATTTAATCCCTGAGCACTTCCACAGCTATCAACAATGGAAGGGGGCTTCAGCAAGATGTTGCTTCTCAAAGTGGATGCTGTCCCTACCATTAACGTGGCTTCGAAAGCATCTCAAACAGCCACCAGCACCTGCAGAGACCGTGAGCATTATCACTGGCATGGAAGTGAACTGGTAAGAGCTACCTCAGTTAGCTTGCGTCTTTCATCTAAATAACACTGATAGAACTAACCAAATGTAAACATGTCCTGCAGTTGTTGGTCGCTAACTGATGATGCTGTCGTAGATAGTACAAGACAATGGGAAATATTCGTTCTCAAGGTGTTTGTGGGGGCTGCATATTGCGCGGTAATTCTGTCATTTTATAGCTCTTTTTTCTATATGTACCACATAGGACTGCAGGGTGCGGGCTAAACTCAAATGCTGATTACAGATCAGGGGGCATTTGGAGAAGCCCCTGAGGTATGCTTTCTTTGGAGGCGTAGATTGTGGATTTTGGACCATGTGAAAGTTTATTTTTTGATTTTAGGATCAATGTGGTTACAGTCAGTAGCGGTATGTTGGCAAACTCACTGGGGAAGCCAAGCCAAGTAAAAATAGCCATATTACAACCTATGTGTTGTGATAATTGCGGTGTTTGCTCTATAACCTGTTAGTAATATGCCTTGCCACGGTGATACAGTGAGGGAAAAAGTATTTGATCCCCTGCTACTTTTGTATGTTTGCCCACTGACAAAGAAATGATCCATTTATAATTTTTAATGGTGGTTTTATTTGAACAGTGAGAGACAGAAAACGCATGTCAAAAATGTTATAAATTGATTTGCATTTTAATGTGGGAAATAAGTATTTGACCCCTCTGCAAAACATGACTTAGTACTTGGTGGCAAAACCCTTGTTGGCAATCACAGATGTCAGCCGCTTCTTGTAGTTGGCCACCAGGTCTGCACACATCTCAGGAGGGATTTTGTCATACTCCTCTTTGCAGATCTTCTCCACGTCATTTAGGATTCGAGGCTGACGTTTGGCAACTCAAACCTTCAGCTCCCTCCACAGATTTTCTATGGGATTATGGTCTGGAGACTATCTAGGCCACTCCAGGACCTTAATGTGCTTCTTCTTGAGCCACTCCTGGCTGAGGGAAGGAGGTTCTCACCCAAGATTTGACGGTACATGGCCCCGTCCATCGTCCCTTTGATGTGGTGAAGTTGTCGTGTCCCCTTAGCAGAAAAACATCCCCAAAGCATAATGTTTCCACCTACATGTTTGAAGGTGGGGATGTTGTTCTTGGGGTCATCGGCAGCATTCCTCCTCCTCCAAACACGGCGAGTTGAGTTGATGCCAAAGAGCTCCATTTTGGTCTCATCTGACCACAACACTTTCACCCAGTTATCCTCTGAATCATTCAGATGTTCATTGGCAAACGTCAGACAGGCATGTATATGTGCTTTCTTGAGCAGGGGGACCTTGCGGGCGCTGCAGGATTTCAGTCCTTCACGGCATAGTGTGTTACCAATTGTTTTCTTGGTGACTATGGTCCCAGCTGCCTTGAGATCATTGACAAGATCCTCCCGTGTAGTTCTGGGCTGATTCCTCCCTGTTCTCATGATCATTGCAACTCCACGAGGTGAGATCTTGCATGGAGCCCCAGGCCGAGGGAGATTGACAGTTCTTTTGTGTTTCTTCCATTTGCAAATAATCGCACCAACTGTTGTCACCTTCTCACCAAGCTGCTTGGCGATGGTCTTGTAGCCCATTCCAGCCTTGTGTAGGTCTACAATCTTGTCCCTGACATCCTTGGAGAGCTCTTTGGTCTTGGCCATGGTGGAGAGTTTGGAATCTGATTGATTGCTTCTGTGGACAGGTGTCTTTTATACAGGTAACAAGCTGAGATTAGGAGCACTCCCTTTCTCAGCTCATTACCTGTATAAAAGACACCTGGGAGCCAGAAATCTTTCTGATTGAGAGGGGGTCAAATAC
The DNA here is from genome assembly GCF_034236695.1 of Oncorhynchus nerka. Classification (NCBI taxonomy): domain Eukaryota; kingdom Metazoa; phylum Chordata; class Actinopteri; order Salmoniformes; family Salmonidae; genus Oncorhynchus; species Oncorhynchus nerka. Next base: position 40,885,824 of record NC_088404.1, read on the forward strand.
TTATTTCCCCCATTAAAATGCAAATCAATTTATAACATTTTTGACATGCATTTTTCTGGATTTTTTTGTTGTTATTCTGTCTCTCACTGTTCAAATAAACCTACCATTAAAATTATAGATGGATCATTTCTTTGTCAGTGGGCAAACGTACAAAATCAGCAGGGAATCAAATACTTTTTTCCCTCGCTGTATATAGGCCTAAGGCCGAGACAATAAGAAGACAGTGGCAGAATAAATTCAAAAACACCTTTGTTTTATCACAAAACCGGAGCGCAACATCTGTCTGGTGAAGTCCACAAAACATATTGCATGTAACAGACAGTCACATGACCTACAGCATGGTCAAGCAAGTTCATGTTTCCGACATTTTCAGACTACTTAACAACCACTGATTTAGAACCTCGATGGGTTAGGAAAGCAGGAGCTTTCCCTGTCACGGACGTCGTTGTGGAAATGACCGGACCAATGTGCAGCGTGGTGAGTGTACATTTTCCTTTATTTATGTAAATGTCGCAAACGCAACAAAGGATACGACCGTGAAGCTTACTAGGGCTATAGTGCCACTAACAAAGATAACTACCCACAAAATACAAAGGAAAAAAGGCTGCCTAAGTATGATTCCCAATCAGAGACAACGATAGACAGTTGTCCCTGATTGAGAACCATACACGACCAAAACATAGAAACAGAAATAAAGAAACTAGAATGCCCACCCTAGTCACACCCTGGTCTACCCAAAATAGAGAATAAAAGCCTCTCTATTGCCAGGGCGTGACAGTCCCCACTATTCTAGCACCATTTCAACTTTAACATTTTAATATCATCAAATCACCTTTGCTTACAGTGACAACTAAAATATACCAAAACCCAATTTATTCCAATCATTATAAGCTAAATAGGATGTGGCTGTCCACGGTACTGATTTCAATGTGTGTGTGCGTGCTTGCAAATCAATTTAAAAAACATGTTGACTCACCCTACATGTAGAGAAACGCCAATGCCATCCTCTTCTCATTCATTTTGCCAAAATGGTCTATGACTCTTTCATACAGTACATGCTTTGATGTTTTGTTATCCTAGGCTACCTGGCTAAAATGCTTGCTCGCTAGTCTAACTTACTTTCATGGGCAACAATGAGCCAGCTAGTTACATTTACATTTTAGTCATTTAGCAGACGCTCTTATCCAGAGCGACTTAGAGTTAGTGCATTCATCTCCAGATAGCTAGGAGGGACAACCACATCATTCATCTCCAGATAGCTAGATGGAACAACCACATAATTCATATCCAGATAGATAGGTGGAACAACCACATCATTCATCTCCAGATAGCTAGGTGGAACAACCACATCACAAGCATAGAAATACATTTTTCCTCAATAACGTAGCTATCAGTAGAATCAGAGCGTGAAGGGGATGGGAGTCTAGGTGAGGAAGGAGGATTATTTAATATACTGTTTGAAGATGTAGGGTTTCAGATATTTTCGGAAGATGGGCAGGGACTCTTAGCTTCAGGGGGAAGCTGACTCCACCATTGGGGTGCCAGAACAGAGAGGAGCTTGAACTTGGCTGAGCGGGGACGGGAGCCCAGCCAACAGCGAGTTGCAGTAGTCCAAACGGGAGTGGACAAGTGCCTGGATTAGGACCTGCGCCGCTTCCTGTGTGAGGTAGGGTGGTACTCTACAGATGTTGTAGAGTATGAACCTGCAGGAGCAGGGCACTGCTTTGATGTTTACAAAGAACGACAGGATGTTGTCCAGGGTCATGCCAAGGTTCTTTGAACTCTGAGAGGGCAACATTGTGAAGTTGCCAAAAGTGATGGAGAGGTCTTTGAGCGGGCAGGCCTTCCCCGGGAGGAAGAGCAGTTCTGTCTTGTCGAGGTTGAGCTTGAGATGGTGGGTCGACATACAAGTTGACATATCTGCCAGGCACGCAGAGATGTGTGTGGCCATCTGTATGTAAGAAGGGGGGAAGGAGAAAAGTAGTTGAGTGTCATCAACATAGCAATGATAGGAGAGACCATGTGAGGATGTGATGGAGCCGAGTGACTTGGTGTATAGAGATAAGAGGAGAGAATCTAGAAGAGAGCACTGGGGGACATCAGTAATGTGAGTATGTGGTGCAGACACAGATCCTCTCCATGTCACCTGGTAGGAGAGGCCTGCCATGTAGGATGCAATCCAAGAGTGTCCAGACCCTGAGACGCCCAGCCCTGAGTGGGTGGAGAGGAGGATCCGATGGTTCATGGTGTCAAAGGCAGCGCAAAGATCTAGGAGGATGAGAACAGAGGAGAGAGAGTCAGCTTTGGCAGTGTGGAGTCTCTGTGACACAGAGAAGAGCAGTCTCGGTTGAGTGACCCGTCTTGAAGCCTGACTGGTTAGGGTCAAGAAGATTGTTCTTAGAGAGACAATGAGAAAGTTGATCAGAGACAGCACGCTCAAGTGTTTTGGAAATAAAACCAATGATCAGGGATGAGTTGATGAGGGAAGTGAGGAATGGGAGAAGGTCTCCAGAGATGGTAAAAACAAGAGAGGAGGGGATAGGATCGAGCGAGCAAGCAGGTTGTCTGGCGGGCAGACCTCGCCAGTCGCAGGATGCCATCTGGAGAGAGAGCGGAGAAAGAGGTCAAGGTAGAAAGGGCTTTTAGCAGCTGATACAGTAGAAGAGAAGGTAGAGAGGAGGGAGTTGAGTTTTTCTCAATTTTTGCTCAGCTGCCATTTTTGCTCAGTTAACGTTAGCCTACTTCATCTAGGTACATATTGAACTTCCATCCTCTCAGGCCAGGGGCACAATGTATGAATTTATGGTTGGATCAGAATCGGCGTTATAATCATTGGCCAGTACGGATAGTTAAGTAAAATCAAGTCCAAATCTCTATACATCCATGGCTAATTTAGGAGAAGGACAATTTTAGCTAACTAGCTAGTCACCAGATGACAACAACACAATGAGATGCAACAATTCCATTTTTTTCTGTCAATGACTTGGCTTTTGATGTGATATAATTGGTGTGAAGTCAAATCCAAACTGGTTTCCCTTGACACTTTTTTTGGGTGTGCCAGAACCATTCACAGTTGAGCTCACTCAGTTTTGCTCAATGCTGATTGGCTATTATTTTATAAAAGATTATATATCAAGGGCGGTTAAATGTTCACTGGCTTCCCTTGCATTCAATGCTACCTGTGTCAACAACATCATACTATTTTTGACCAGACAGCATCAGATAGATGGGCTACACATACAGAGACAGAGGGGTCCTGTTTTGCTCGCTTGGATGTTTTCTCCAGTGAGGTACAATTCTTGTGAATTGAAGGAAAATTATAAAACACAGAGAGAGGAAAAAAATACCAAAAATAATAATATTGTACATTTTTGTGGGGAAGCCTGGCTTTCCTTGGCATCCATGAATACATGCTACTGGTCACAGTTGCTTCTTGTTGAAGAGGCTAATGTTAACTTGCTAGCTATGCTCTTCCTCCATTTATGAATTCATTTTTGGCCATTTCTTTCTAGTTGGCAAAATAAGAGAGTTAGATTTTTGTTTGTGTCCTGTCATATGTCGATAACATACCAGTCTGTCACTGGTATGGGCTAGTAAATATCCTAAACCTAGCCAGTTAGACAGTGATAGCTGCAAGCTAAAACCGGGGAGAGAGGGAGGAGAAGATTCACTTTCTATTTCATCTGCTGCTGGCTTGCTAATGTTCACTCAAATATGTTTTTCCACATGTAATTGATTAAATTGTATTTGTATTCTATAAAGATTGTAAGGGTATTGTAGAAAAATCCTCACAGACGTTTACCATACTAAAAGGTGAAGTGCCACTTAGTGTGCGCCAGCTTACCATGTACAGTGGACTACAGGCATTATCTTCCACTGTGTGAGTCAGAAAATTACCATTTTGCTTTCTGGGCTTTCTGGCAGTCGTCATGGTTTTTATATGTGGGGAGCATAAATTGTACAATTAAGTTACGACCCATGTATTTTAAGTTATATACAACATAAACTACATACCTAAATATCTGATATGGTCCATTATCTGCTACCTGGACTTTAAGTTGATTTAAAACACTACCACAGCTTTGATTGTGATGGCTTACACTGTAGCCTTCACATTGATCCAGTGCAAAAAGAGCGGGGTTTGATAGCCTGGTGCTTGAAGAATGCCTTGCGAAGGTGCTTCCAGTCCTTATATCTGTCTTTAATTAACAAATGAGCCTACCATAGTGGCCTCAGGGAAACATCTACACATTTGACAGAAAACAGCGTCCCTTGTCAAACTGTATTCCAGCCGATAAAAATGGTCGATACCTTTTCCATGAGAAACACCGAAATGTTACATTGGTCACTGTAGTGGGGAACACTCACATATTTGGTTGTGTGGGTGGTTCGCAACTGCAGACAAATCTGCAGGTGGACTCGTGAAGAAATGGTACTAGGCGATGGGGAGCTAGCTGGGCTGTGGAAGTCGAAACAGTAGCCATGCTAACCTCCTTATAGGCTGACATCCTAGCCTCCTCATGGGCTGATGCTGATTCTGACAGATTAGGTTCTACCGATAGAGGTAATGGGGCAGGTGTTGTGTCTTCATCCTTCATCTGTGTTTTTTTAAAGCACATGAGTGAACTTTGTTTTGCCATAACTTGTGACTAGCTAGCGCTAGTTCTCATTAGCAAAGAATTGCAGAGTGTCAAAACAATTTGCCCACAATTAGATAGCTAGTAGGTACGTGTGTTGGGGAGGTGGAGGGGGGTAGTGGTTCTATATGATTGTGATATAACCAATTAGATAGCTAGTAGGTACGTGTGTTGGGGGGGTGGAGGGGGGTAGTGGTTCTATATGATTGTGATATAACCAATTAGATACCTCCTACAGCATTTTTAAACATTTCGGATTAGTCAGGAGGCAGTACAAACAACAAATCAAATTCATTCATTTAATTAAAATATATATTTTAAGCCATCCTGATTGGGTGGGCCGGTGTTCAATTTGGCAGGGCCTCTGCCCGACCTGGACCTGCCGTGGCTTTGCCTCGGACCACATGAGAACATTAACAAAGTTAAGCATGCACGTATGCACACACACACACACACACACACACACACACACACACACACACACACACACACACACACACACAGTTTGAATGTTTATTTGGTGAGCGTGCGTCAGAGCCCAGGTGTGTGTCACTGTGTTTGTAGGGGTGATATGTCAGATCATGCCATTAAAGGGTCAGTGAATCACAAATTCCCGGAACATTGGGGACATTGGGGTTGTATAATGATATGTAAGATATAAACTCAGCAAAAAAAGAAACTTCCCTTTTTCAGGACCCTGTCTTTCAAAGATAATTCGTAAAAATCCAAATAAGTTCACAGATCTTCCTTGTAAAGGGTTTAAACACTGTTTCCCATGCTTGTTCAATGAACCATAAACAATGAATGACCATGCACCTGTGGAACGGTTGTTAAGACACTAACAGCATACAGACAGTAGACAATTAAGGTCACAGTTATGAAAAGTTGGACTGGCAAAAAGTGCTCTTCACTGACAAGTCGCGGTTTTGTCTCACCAGGTGTGACGGTCGGATTCGCATTTATCGTCGAAAGAATGAGTGTTACACCGAGGTCTGTACTCTGGAGCTGGATCGATTTGGAGGTGGAGGGTCCGGGGGCGCTGTGGTCTGGGGCGCTGTGTCACAGCATCATCAGACTGAGCTTGTTGTCATTGCAGGCAATCTCAACGCTGTGCGTTACATGGAAGACATCCTCCTCCCTCATGTGATACCCTTCCTGCAGGCTCATCCTGACATGACCCTCCAGCATAACAATGCCACCAGCCATACTGCTCATTCTGTGCATGATTTCCTTCAAGACAGGAATGTCAGTGTTCTGCCATGGCCAGCGAAGAGCCCAGATCTCAACCCCATTGAGCACGTCTGGGACCTGTTGGATCGGAGGGTGAGGGCTAGGGCCATTCCCCCCAGAAATGTCTGGGAACTTGCAGGTGCCTTGGTGGAAGAGTGGGGTAACATCTTACAGCAAGATCTGGCAAATCTGGTGGAATCCATGAGGAGGAGATGCACTGCAGTACTTAATGCAGCTGGTGGCCACACCATATACTGACTGTTACTTTTGATTTTAACCCCCCCCCTTTGTTCAGGGACACATTATTCCATTTCTGTTAGTCAGATGTCTGTTCAGTTTATGTCTAAGTTTTTGAATCTTGTTATGGTCATACAAATATTTACACATGTTAAGTCTGCTGCACATAAACTCAGTTGACAGTGAAAGGACGTTTCTTTTTTTGCTGTGTATACTTTTTGCTATAATTTCACTTTCCAACTAAACACTTTTACATCCTCACCCAGGTGCAGAGCTGCCGGAAAACATGTGGCGAGACAGCATTTGCCCCAATACTTTTCAATCTGGGGCTTTCAAAGCAGCAGCATCGAATGCGTTTACCAGACATATTCCTACGTTTCCATCATAGAAATATGCGTAAAAACATTTTGCAACGGAAAATAAAGCATACTTTTCTTAATTGAACTAGGCAATTCATTTAAGAACTAATTTTTATTTACAATGACGGCCTAGGAACAGTGGGTTAACTGCCTTGTTCAGGGGCAGAACAACAGATGTTTACCTTGTCAGCTCGGGATTCAATCTAGCATCCTTTTGGTTACTGGCCCAACACTCTAACCACTAGGCTACCAGCCGCCACTATTATTTTCCCTATTGGACAAGTTGACATAGTACCTCACCCAATTTCAGCCCGTTTGCCTCTGTTTTGTCTAGTGAAAACCACCCTGTCGCTGGGATTTCATACGGTAACCCCCATGCCTGCTGTAACGGTTTACATTTTTTCCTCACCTGAGTTAAGATACCGCACGATAAACTGCAGACCATACAATTTACCAAGATGATTTTCATCTATATTTTTCAAATTTGTATATTTACAAATCAAATCAAATCAAATCAAATTTATTTATATAGCCCTTCGTACATCAGCTGATATCTCAAAGTGCTGTACAGAAACCCAGCCTAAAACCCCAAACAGCAAACAATGCAGGTGTAAAAGCACGGTGGCTAGGAAAAACTCCCTAGAAAGGCCAAAACCTAGGAAGAAACCTAGAGAGGAACCAGGCTATGTGGGGTGGCCAGTCCTCTTCTGGCTGTGCCGGGTAGAGATTATAACAGAACATGACCAAGATGTTCAAATGTTCATAAATGACCAGCATGGTCGAATAATAATAAGGCAGAACAGTTGAAACTGGAGCAGCAGCACAGTCAGGTGGACTGGGGACAGCAAGGAGTCATCATGTCAGGTAGTCCTGGGGCACGGTCCTAGGGCTCAGGTCCTCCGAGAGAGAAAAGAAAGAGAGAATTAGAGAGAGCATATGTGGGGTGGCCAGTCCTCTTCTGGCTGTGCCGGGTGGAGATTATAACAGAACGTGGCCAAGATGTTCAAATGTTCATAAATGACCAGCATGGTTGAATAATAGTAAGGCAGAACAGTTGAAACTGGAGCAGCAGCATGGCCAGGTGGACTGGGGACAGCAAGGAGTCATCATGTCAGGTAGTCCTGGGACATGGTCCTAGGGCCCAGGCCAGTTGAAACTGGAGCAGCAGCATGGCCAGGTGGACTGGGGACAGCAAGGAGTCATCATGTCAGGTAGTCCTGGGGCATGGTCCTAGGGCTCAGGTCCTCCGAGAGAGAGAAAGAAAGAGAGAAGGAGAGAATTAGAGAACGCACACTTAGATTCACACAGGACACCGAATAGGACAGGAGAAGTACTCCAGATATAACAAACTGACCCTAGCCCCCCGACACATAAACTAATGCAGCATAAATACTGGAGGCTGAGACAGGAGGGGTCAGGAGACACTGTGGCCCCATCCGAGGACACCCCCGGACAGGGCCAAACAGGAAGGATATAACCCCACCCACTTTGCCAAAGCACAGCCCCCACACCACTAGAGGGATATCTTCAACCACCAACTTACCATCCTGAGACAAGGCCGAGTATAGCCCACAAAGATCTCCGCCACAGCTCAACCCAAGGGGGGGGCGCCAACCCAGACAGGCCGACCACAACAGTGAATCAACAGTGAATATTTACCACGACATACCGATGCTGGCACTAAGAGCACACTCAAATGAGCTGCATAGGGCCATAAGCAAACAAGAAAATGCACATCCAGAGGCAGCACTTCTTGTGGCCGGTGATTTTAATGCAGGGAAACTGAAATCCGTTTAACCTCATTTTTAACAGCATGTCACCTATGCAACTAGAGGCGACAAAACTCTTGATCACTTTTACTTGACACACAGAAATGCATACAAAAACTCAAACTGGAAGTACCACTGACACGCTCACAAAAGTGGTCCGATAAAGCGGATGCTAAGCTACAGGACTGTTTTGCTAGCACAGACTGGAATATGTTTTCCGGGATTCTTACCATAACATTGAGGAGTTTAACACATCAGTCAATGGCTTCATTAATAAGTGCGTTAACGATGTCGTCCCCACAGTGACCGTAAGTACATATACCAACCAGAAGCCATGGATTAGAGGCAACATCCACACTGAGTTAAAGGCTAGAGCTGCCGCTTTCAAGGAGCGGGACACTAATCCGGACTCTTATAAAAAAATACCGCAAAATCCTGCAAAGCGTCAATACAGGACTAAGATTGAATCCTACTATGCCGGCTCTGATGCTCATCGGATGTGGCGTGGCATGTAAACTATCACTGGCCGCCCCTCTGCTCTAGTGAACCCGGGGTTAGGACGCACCAGGCACCACTGTAGCTGGTGTCCCTCCTGGCCACAATCAGGACAGAGCCCCAGGTGTCTCCAGCAACGCAGTGCCCCCATCACCATGGGTTCAGGCTCTGCCTCAGGACAGCCTTAGGAGTGAGGCCAGAGGCGAGGTGGACACCGACGCTCCTGAAGAAGGTTATTCAAACGGATGGCCATCAAGATGAGAGCGTCCAAGGATAGGTTGTCATCTCGACATGCCAACTCCGTCTGGACCTCCTTGCGCAGTCCACTGCGGAATAAGTGGGGAGCACCGGCTCATTCCGCCCACTGGAGGCTGCCACAGTCCGAAAGGTGAGGGCGTACTCCGCAGCGGTCTAGGCACCCTGCTGGAGTTGAAAAGTTGCTCACCTCCCTCTCTGCCCTCTGGAGGATGGTCGAAGTCCGCCCTGAACAGACCCATGAACCTCTCATAGACACCCAACTCATCCAGCAGGGAAATGACTGTGGCAACCTTGGACCTCTCGGCGAAATAGAGTAGCACTGGAGTAGGAAGCCACGGCATTTCGATGGAGTACCGTCATACTTCTCTAGAAGGGAAACACCTGGGTGGACGGATGGGTAGGCTGGGGGACTGGCTCACTGTGATGACCTGTGGTGGGAGGCCCTCCGTCAGAGGTATGGAGAACCTCGCTGGTGATGTCGAGTCAGTTTAGAACGTGGAGGACCTTCTTCAAAGTCATAGCCAGTAGAGTCAGCTGGTCGTGGTGTTGGTGGAGTGGATGACCCTGTTCCTCAACCATCAGGAAGATGGTGTAATCATGCTTCCTAATTTCTGAGGAATTATTCTGCAACGTAGACGCAGGGAGTCAGGAAGCAGGTGCAGATGGTGAGTTTAATAATAACAAACATGGGGAGTTACAAAACAAGAGAAGCGTCTGGACCAGTAAACTGAACCAATACTGCTTGAAGAGTGATGCTAGGGAATGCTAGATAAAGGGGGAGTAATCAGGATAGTGATGGAGTCCAGTTGTGCCTCATGATGTGGTGCAGGTGTGTGTAATGATGGGTTGCCAGGACTGGTGGTTGGTAGACCGGCAACGTTGAGCTCCGGAGAGGGGGAGCGGGAGTAGACCTCTTGGTGCTGGCATCGGCTGTTGCTTAGCTTCTAATGTTAGTTAAATCCAACTCTATGTTTCGAATCCTCTTAGCTATATTCCGGTTGAAACATGTATGGTTGAATGTCACCATGTAGCTAATAGAACATAAAAAAATGTCCATGGTTGAATTCCTGTTGATGAGAGGAATCACTTGAAGCCATTGCGTCTGATCAGTTCTTTCAGTTTTGCCCAAAGGATTGTGTTGTTAGTGTCCACCTCAATTTTAAAAAAGCCTGCCTTGGGGGAGGGACGGGGGTCAGAGCACGAAACACCGTCCAACACAAGTTGTAGTCTTTCAGCGACTGGACATTTTTTTCACGCTTTTATATTTAGCAATGAATCTGCTGATAGGAACCTCGCTGAAAGACAGACGTCCAATGGCTCTATCGAACAAGGACATCAATATCTACATGCACAAAAATGTAGTATAGTGTGATCAGTATAACATAGAGCCTTTGCCAAATGAAGCAAATCATCAAATCAAATCAAATGTATTTATATAGCCCTTCGTACATCAGCTGATATCTCAAAGTGCTGTACAGAAACCCAGCCTAAAACCCCAAACAGCAAGCAATGCAGGTGTAGAAGCACGGTGGCTAGGAAAAACTCCCTAGAAAGGACAAAACCTAGGAAGAAACCTAGAGAGGAACCAGGCTATGTGGGGTGGCCAGTCCTCTTCTGGCTGTGCCGGGTGGAGATTATAACAGAACATGGCCAAGATCATCAAATGTTCATAAATGACCAGCATGGTCCAATAATAATAAGGCAGAACAGTTGAAACTGGAGCAGCAGCACGGCCAGGTGGACTGGGGACAGCAAGGAGTCATCATGTCAGGTAGTCCTGAGGCATGGTCCTAGGGCTCAGGTCCTCCAAGAGAGAGAGAAAGAGAGAATTAGAGAGAGCACACTTAAATTCACACAGGACACCGAATAGGACAGGAGAAGTACTCCAGATATAACAAACTGACCCTAGCCCCCCGACACATAAACTACTGCAGCATAAATACTGGAGGCTGAGACAGGAGGGGTCAGGAGACACTGTGGCCCCATCCGAGGACACCCCCGGACAGGGCCAAACAGGAAGGATATAACCCCACCCACTTTGCCAAAGCACAGCCCCCACACCACTAGAGGGATATCTTCAACCACCAACTTACCATCCTGAGACAAGGCTGAGTATAGCCCACAAAGATCTCCGCCACGGCACAACCCAAGGGGGGCGCCAACCCAGACAGGCTGACCACATCAGTGACTCAACCCACTCAGGTGACGCACCCCTCCCAGGGACGGTATGAGAGAGCCCCAGTAAGCCAGTGACTCAGCCCCTGTAATAGGGTTAGAGGCAGAGAATCCCAGTGGAAAGAGGGGAACCGGCCAGGCAGAGACAGCAAGGGCGGTTCGTTGCTCCAGAGCCTTTCCGTTCACCTTCCCACTCCTGGGCCAGACTACACTCAATCATATGACCCACTGAAGAGAAGAGTCTTCAGTAAAGACTTAAAGGTTGAGACCGAGTTTGCGTCTCTGACATGGGTAGGCAGACCGTTCCATAAAAATGGAGCTCTATAGGAGAAAGCCCTGCCTCCAGCTGTTTGCTTAGAAATTCTAGGGACAATTAGGAGGCCTGCGTCTTGTGACCGTAGCGTACGTGTAGGTATGTACGGCAGGACCAAATCAGAGAGATAGGTAGGAGCAAGCCCATGTAATGCTTTGTAGGTTAGCAGTAAAACCTTGAAATCAGCCCTTGCTTTGACAGGAAGCCAGTGTAGGGAGGCTAGCACTGGAGTAATATGATACATTTTTTGGGTTCTAGTCAGGATTCTAGCATCCATATTTAGCACTAACTGCAGTTTATTTAGTGATTTATCCGGGTAGCCGGAGAGCCGGACAAAGGCATGGATACATTTTTCTGCATCAGCTGGGTTACTGAGGGTCCTGCAAAGCATTTATTTTTAGAACCCCCCCCTCCCCCATCAATACACGGAAGCCGTCATAGGGTGTATCTTAAAAGCCAGACCTGCCTTCATCCTGGGCAACACATCTCACTGTCCTGGAAATGCCTCGGACATGATGAAAACAAGGCCAAATTCCCCCAGAGTGAAATCCCCCTTTAAACAGGTTAACATTCACAAGGCCGCAGGGCCAGACAGATTACCAGGACGTGTATTCAGAACATAAGCTGACCAGCTGGCAAGTATCTTCACTGACATTTTAAACCTTTCCCTGACCCAGTCTGTAATGCCTATAGGTTTCAAGCAGACCACCCTTGTCCCTCTGCCCAAGAACGCCAAAGTAACCTGTCTAAATGGATATCGCCCCGTAGCACTCTGTCGTGTCTCTGACTTCTTTAATGTGATGACAAGCTATTTTATCAAATCGATTACCTAACGTTTGATTGATTACGTGATTGAATTAAAGGAGGCTGAAAAGATTTTGCATGGGCCCTCAGATCTTCGAAAACTTATACAGCTGCATCACCGCTTGGCATGGCAACTGCTTGGCATCAGACCAAAAGGCGCTGCAGAGGGTTGTGTATACAGCCCAGTACATCAATGGGGCTGAGCCCCCTGCCATCCAGGACCTCTAGACCAGGCGGTGTCAGAGGAAGGCCTCCAGCCACCCAAGTCATAGACTGTTCTCTCTGCTACCACACGGCATGTCTCTGGAACCAACAGGACCCTGAACAACGTCTACCCCCAAGCCAAAAGACTGCTAAATAGTTAACTAAATTGCTTTCTGGACTATCTGCATTGAACCCTTTTGCACCAACTTTTGACTCATCATATACAATCATAAACACTGCTACTACTGCTTATTATCTATCCTGTTTCCTAGTCACTCTACCCCTACATACTATACATATCTATCTCAATTACCTCGTACCATCAACTTGGTACATTATTACACTGTCCGAGAGGGCACTCGCCTGGGCCACGGTGGTGTGGGAGCAACAATCCACCATCTGCCTCAGTCTGGAGGTATTCGTGGCTAAGGTGAGAAAAGTTTTAGAGGCTCCGATGTCCCGTAGAGAGGCTGCCCGGAAGTTACTCCAGCTTCGGCAGGACACCCTCAGTGTAGCAGACTATGTGGTGGAGTTCTACATGCTAGCAGTGGAGGGTACCTGGAACCCGGAAGCGCTGTTTGACACATTCCTGCATGGATTAACGGATTATCAGAGGAGTTAAAGGATGAACTGGCAGCCCGAGAACTACCGACGGATCTCAACTCACTCATCACTTTAACCATCCGGATCGATGGTCGGCAACGGGAACGTAGGAGGGAGAAGAGGTCAGATTGGGGTCCCAATCACTCACTCAGGGATCCCACCCTGCATCTGATGAACTCCGGAAGTCCCCGGCGTCTACGTCTCTGAGAGGATCCGAGCTTACCCGAGTCCCTCCAAGAGCCTCCGGAGACTGCCAATTCACCTCTTCCCGAGCTGATGCAGCTCGGCAGGGCGAGGCTGTCTCCAGCTGAACGCGTACGCAGACTTGAGACCCAGAGTTGTCTGTATTGCGGTACTGCCGGCCATTTTGTGTCTACCTGTCCCTTCAAGAGACCTAGCTCATTTGTAGGAATGAGTACACTGGTGGGTCTCAAACATAATTGTTCTTCTCCCCTTACTCGCTCCCCTCTCCATGCCACCCTGCTGTGGGGCGACCAGTCCAAGTCTCTTGAGATACTCATTCAACTCGGTGGCCGATATGAGTCTCATGGTCGTTACCCTGGCATCCCCACTCAACCCCTCTCCATTCCCATGGGTGTTAGAGTGCTGGACAGGCGCTCTATAGGCCTAGTCACCCACCAGACCACCCCCGTCAACCTACGAGTGTCGGGGAACCACAGCGAGACGATCCAATTCCTGCTGGCTGAGTCTCTGCAGGTTCCCGTGGTATTGGGATTATCTTGGCTCCAGCGACACAATCGCTCCATTGACTGGGCTACTTGTGCCATTGTGGTCTGGAGCCCGTCCTGCTACACTCATTGCCTGAAGTCAGCTTTGCCTGGATGTCTTCCTGGGGGCCTGGAAATTTCCCCGTACCTCTCCTCCAACTCTGCAGTGCACCAGGACCTCCGGGAGGGGTTCAGGAAGACCCGGGCCACTTCGCTTCTGCAGCACTGATCGGTATACAAGAAGCTCAAGCCTGAGGTGCTGGCACTCCGCAATAGTGCCGCAGCTACACTCCCACAAGCCTAGACCTTTCCCCCCCGCTCCAAGATCATTAGTCCCTCTGCTGTTTTTCCTCTGTTGCCCTGTATTTTTCCTACTTTTTCTGTGTCTAGAGTCAAAACCATTTCTGACTGCCCCTTGTCTTCTGTTTCTAGGCCCATCCCATCGATGGCCAGCCAGCGTTCACGGTGAGACGCCTCCCGAGGGTTCGACCACGGGGCAGAGGTCTTCAGTACCAGGTTGACTGGGAGGGTTATGGCCCAGAGGAGAGGTGCTGGGTTCCCGCTAAAGACATCCTGGACCCGGCCATCATCGCCGACTTTTACCGCCGGCACCCCGGTCAACCAGGTATCCGCCCAGGTGGAACGGCAGGTGGTGTCCCTAGAGTGAGTGTCACACCCTTATCTGTTTCACCTGTTCTTGTACTTGTCTCCACCCCCTCCAGGTGTCCCCCAGCTTCCCCACTTATCCCCTGGGTACTTTCCTGTGTTTTCTGTCTGTCTGGGCCAGTTTGTCTTGTTTGTTCAAGCCAACCAGTGTTTTGTGTCAGCTCCTGCTTTTTCCAGTTTCTCTTTTCTCACCCTCCTTGTTTTGACCCTTGCCTGTCCTGACTCCGAGCCCGCCTGCCTGACCACTCTGCTTGCCCCTGACCCTGAGCCTGCCTGCCGACCTGTACCTTTGCCCCCCTCTGGATTACCAACCTCTGCCTTACCCTGACCCTGAGGCTGCCTGCCGCACGGTACTGTTACCGCACCGATGGTTTACTGACCCCTGCCTGCCTTGACCTGTCACTTGCCTGCCCCTGTTGTTACAATAAACATTGTTACTTCACACAGTCTGCACTTGCGTCTGACCTTGATTCCTGATAGATCCAATCTATAGCTAACTAGCTAACAAAACTACTAACGTTAGCTTTAGTTGCTTAGCTAGACAGCTAGCTAGCTAACATTAGCTAGCTAGGTTGATGCAATCATGCAGACAGCAGCTAAAGCTAATAATTTAAACTCACTGAATAAATGTGTTTGATACATGATATAGAAGATGATATGGTCTGCTGTTGTTTCCCAAGGCCAAGGGATACCGAAGTTCCTGAAAAGGTTAGTCAGCCAGTTTGTTAGTCCAGTAATGTTGACGTATTATTTTATTTCCACAGCTGGTCACAAAATGTTTGTGGCTCACATTTAACTGTCTCAAAAGTAGAAATTTCGCCACAGACCAGTTTACACAGACAATATGAACACAATATGAACACACTGATCCTGTACATAGCAAAATGCTTGTATTCCTAGCTCCAATAGTGCAGTAGTATCTAACAATTCACAACAATACACATGGATGTAAAATAATGGAATTGAGAATATATAAATATTAGATCGAGCAATGTCAGAGTGGCATTGACTAAAATACGGTAGAATAAAATATAGTATATACAGTACATATGAGATGAGTAAAGCAGTATGTAAACAATTTTAAAGTGACTAGTGTTCCATTATTACAGTGGCCAGTGATTCCAAGTCTATGTATGTAGGGCAGCAGCCTTTAAGGTGCAGGGTTGCATAACCGGGTGGAAGCCGGCTAGTGATGGCTATTTAACAGTCTGATGGCCTCGAAATGGAAGCAGTTTTTCAGTCTCTCGGTCCCAGCTTTGATGCACCTGTACTGACCTTGCCTTCTCGATGATAGCAGGGTGAACAAGCCATGGCTCGGGTGGTTGATGTTCTTGATTATCATTCCTGTGACATTGGGTGCTGTAGGTGTCCTGGATTGCAGGTATTTTGACCCCGGTGATGCGGTGGGCAAACAGCCCCACCCTCTGGAGAGCCTTGCGGTTGCAGGCAGTGCAGTTGCCGTACCAGGCGGTGATACAGGCCGGCAGGATGCTCTCAATTGTGCATCTGTAAAAGTTTGTGAGGGTTTTCGGGGCCAAGACAAATTGTAGGCGCTGTTGCGCTTTCTTCACCATACTGTCTGTGCGGGTGGACCATTTCAGATCATCAGTGATGTGTACATCGAGGAACTTAAAACTTTCCACCTTCTCCATTGCGGTCATGTTGAGTGAGAGGTTATTTTCCTTGCACCATTTTCCCAGGACCCTCACCTACTCACTGTAGGCTGTCTCATCAGCCTATTGAATGAGTGACATTCAATAAAATCGACTTTAGGAAAAGGGGGATATTATTTTTTATTAAAATGTTGAAAGTAGTTGTTTTAATGATTGAATATATGGATTTTACAGGAATTCAGTTCCTACAGTGAGCGTCAGGGAACCAACCTATGGTGGGCCAGATGGAGACCAGGAAAACAACACAAGGTTAGTGGTTTTATGACTTACACATAAAAAAAATGTGGTGGCTCTTTTGATATCAGATTCAGAATTAATATTAATGAGATTTGTGGTAGTTTGAAAAAGTTTGATCCACCTTAGGCCAGGAGTGTTTCCAATTCACATGACCCGACAAGAAAAACCCAGCCCGATAGCTTCCCTTTTCGTCTGTGCTATGGCTATCTACAACAATGACCTGACCAAATCATGACAGTAGGGAAAACTCCAGGCCCCAGAAAAGCCACATACAAATTTTGCCACACCACATTTGAACCTGTGGTACCCCCTCTGGGTGCTTCATTTCAGTAGTGGACAATCCAGCCTACCTACAGAGGAGGAATAGTGAACATCGGAGACGACGAGGTGCCCAATGAAGAGCTCCGTGGCCTGTCTGTCAGATGTGTCTACCTCCCTTCCTGGCTGTACCCTCAACGCTCCCTACGCTCAAGATACTAACTTTCTGAACTGCCTGACATCTAAAGTTGTGGAAGACCATCGCCCAAGAACTGCCAGATCTTCCTACATTTGTTTTGTTAAATTGTTTTCTGTTAGTTTTGTTTTCAAAGCGACTTTGAGATTCAACATGTAATGAAAAGCATCTATTATTATTACTATTCAACATACCAACAAGACTACTTCCTCAGTGACCGTGATGATCTGGAGTGCATCTCACCATTGAGAGAGAAATGCGACAGTCCTTACAGAAGGACAAGAGATAGAAAACACAAAAGCTCTCTTATTCTCCCTCATCATCACGACTCTACCCACTGAATTCATGATATATTTAAAAAAAAATCCTTCCTGGCACTACACAGCTGATTCAAATAATCAAGGCTTAATGATGAGTTGGTTATTTGAATCAGCTGTGTAGTGCTAGGGCAAAAAAATCAAAACGCTGACACAGGGGGGCCCAGGACTGAGTTTAGGAAACCCTGCCACATGGGCCTGATCCTGTCCAGGCCTCCTGCAGCCTCGGCAGACTGGTGGTGAGTCTGTTTCCTCTCCACAGGACAGCATGGACAGACATGCCTCTCCACCTCCACCACAGATTTAGGCATGGTTCTGCGCTTTCCCAGTAATTGGTGCAAGTGTCGGGACAGGCACAGAGAGCACAGGAGGGGGGACACTAGAGAGGGAGATGAGGGGGTAAGGAGGGGCTACTGGTGTGTGCCTGTGTGCATCTTTCACCAATTGCAGTGGTTATGTAGAGAAAGCAAGGAAAGCAGGAGTAAGTGTAGTAACCCACATATGTCAGTGACCACAGAGGGGGAGGCAGTGGATTGAATGGTGTATCTGTCAATAAAGCTTCAAATGTTCATTCTTCTGTGTGTAATCTGTACACATTACTAACTTCCATGTAACTATACACACAAAGATGAATAAGGATATTATTGCAACTATTCATTGGCCAAATCACATGATTGAATAGTTTACCTTTAGGCTCCAAAACAGCTTGGAAAATGAGGCTTGTTGTGTGTGTGTGTGTGTGTGTGTACAGTATGTGTTTGTCCGTCTCTGTCTAAGCTCTGCTATGAAACATCACTGATATGACATCAAGAAAACAGAAGTCCAATAAAACAACCAAAGTGGAGGAAAACCTCTAATGGTACAAATGCTATGGACCAGGACCACTGGACCTGTTGGCTGCTCACCTTACCTCACCTCCCCAAACAAACCTGCTCCTCTCCCTCAACCTCTCTAACTCTCTGCCTGCACCCCTATCTCTCTCTCTCTCTCTCTCTCTCTCTCTTTCTCTCCACATCCCTTTCTCCTACGCTTCCAGTCCACCACAGCTGGAGAGCACAGCCACTGAAGCCAATTAGCTGAAGCACTACACAGCGCCTTTACTCAAGGGCTGATGGGCTCATTAAGCATTAAGAATTCATGACATTCAACTCCTCAATTTAGCAAGCGTGGAGGCCCACGATTGGCTGAGGGAAAATATATATTTTTTCCAAATCGACTTTTCTTTCAGGGCACAGTGAGAGGGAAATAAACATTATGTGTGCCTGTATATGTAGCTCCTTGCAAAACTTTGTGTTTAGCCTTGTGCTAAAAGAAAGGTGTTTATTTACCTAAAAGGAGATGGCAATAAGGGTATGAGATAATCTACAAAAAGCCTATTGTCACCATATTCTCACAGAATGCACAGGCTCACACTCTGATTTGTCAAGACACACAATTACATTAGCACAGATTTCACACTAAAGTTACACATGCACACACAATGTGTGTTAACCCCTCATAAAAATGAAAGAGTTGTGTGTGTTTGTGTCTGCGTGTATGTGTCTATGTGTGTTTGTGTCCATGTGTGTGTCCATGTGTGTGCCTGGGGGTAGCAGGCGAACCAATAACCTGACAGAGATGGTCTGCCACATTTACCTGTGCAGACTCATTTATTTGCATCTGGGAGGGCCAGACACTGTTACCATGGCAACATGCAGATCCCCCAGCGGTTGAAATATTGGGACGATCAAAAGGACCCATTACTAACTTGACGAAGTGGAGTGCCCCCTCCCTTTTAAAGTTAGCCTTTAACAACAATTACACACATAAGAAAGACATCCTGAAGAGAGAGAGCAGCTGGGGGGAGTAACGGAGAAGTATGTTACGCCAACAAATCCGTGACAGCTGAAGAGAGAAACCTGAGAGCAGGAAGCAGAGAGGGAAGACAACAGATGTAGGATCTTGATTTGAGCCAGTTTGCTACAGCAGGAAAATAATTCTGCAGCAACAGGAAATGTGAATAGTATAGTATGTGGATTATAATTAATGGAATTTTTTTGTAAGTGCAAATCAAGGTGGACATTTTCAAATAGAAATTACAAACGTTTGCAGCCTTTTTAAACCTTGAATACACTACATTTCCAGCTATGCAGAAAAATTATCATCTACAAAAGAGGAAATTAAGTTCCTACATCTGTACAATGAGTCTGGCTGAGTCCAGCACTGTCTGGGACCGACTGCAGAATTGAGAAACTAACTGCTAAACTAAATAGCACAAAGAAAGAGAGAGAGAGAGAGGGAAGCTGCAGTTCTACTCATTCACTCACCATTAGGGGATGCTGGGAGTAGTGGACAGCATGGACACAGCACAACTTGGTAGGTGTGTGTATCTGCCAAGCAAATACGTCTTAAGGTCCTGAAAATAGGTGGGCATCAGCAACAGTGTTGTCTTTTGTGTGATGGCTGATATGGTGTGTAGTGTGTAGTATGTGATGTATGTGTGTAGTGTGAACGCAGGGCGAAGTGACTCCAGATGCAGGAGTCCGAGCCAACCTCTGACCTCCTCAGTGGCGATTTTAGCATGTAAATCTTTAGCATGTAAATCTTGGGGCAAACTCCAAAACATTTTTTAGATGCATGCCAGCAAAACCACTACACAATATTGTATTATTTTATTAGGCCTATGTGGTCTAAAAATGAAGGAAAATACAATCACGAGATCCACTTTTATAGACAATATACCGACGAACAGACAAAAACCAAATCAACCCTCGCAATATTAGCTGGAATTTCATGGGTCTATTATTGAACTTTTTGTAGAAAAAAATATTTGAATGGGAATAGACTGTCACTGGCAAACAAGGTTACAGACCCAACAACATTATATAGAATCCCCTCCTCATGAAGAAAAGCACATGACCTAATTATAATACACAAAGTATGCAAAACAATGAAATAATTCCAACATTGCCTAAATTGATGAATAAGATACTAATGAGATAGACATACAATATATAAGCAATATAACAATTGAGATGTACAAACTATGGCATAAGGGAATGATGAACAAATAAGTGGCAAGCTGTAATTTCAATTAAGACATTAATGAGCGAGTTGTCGATATAACTATTTGTTCAGCACTTTTGAAATACACAGCGACAGAATTCAGAACATGTGTCGTTCTTACAGTATTCTCCCTGCATACCAAGTCAGAACCGTAGGATAAATGACGGGGGCATATTACGAAAGCTATTCAATGATGACATTTCTCCAAAACAGGCTATAGGCTACATGTTCACCACCAAGTCAGAACAGTTGGCTAAGTTCTGAGGGGGAGAGGGACCAAATTCTTATGGTGAGACACATGTGCTACCAACAGCTTACTACACATTATACACTAAGTATTATTTTCTTAGTTACAGTATACATATCTCCCTGGCATATTACATCATTTATGCAAGACATATTTTTGAACTTGCAGCAGTCCTTTTTGTGAGCAAACTTTGTCATCAAAGTCTTTCATTCTCTGGATTAATGCTGCTTTCAAAACAACTGGGAACTCAGAAAAAGGTTGATCCATGACATCAATGATTTTCAGGTCGGAGCTCTTGAAAGAATTCAGAGTTGAATGACCTTTCAAAACGTTTTTTTGCCAGTTGAAGCAATTTTTTTGAGAGTTCCCAGATATCTTGAACGCACTGAAGTCTGAGATTTCCCAGTTCCAAGTTTCCAGTTGTTTTGAACGTGGCAGAGTCATGCTGGATTGACAGCATGGCCAATGTATTCAAACTTTTCTGTCCCATGGTGTTACGAGTGAATGTTTATCCTTTTAAGCTTGGAAAAGAGACCCTTTAGACAGATATTTTAAATCCTTAAACCCAGACTTGGACCACACACCCTCTCCACCAAATAGCAGGCAGGGGAAGCAAAATAGTGAATGCTTTGCGATACTTGCAGTTAGACGTTGATTCCTTCCAAACCACTCATTGTTGAATTTGCGATTTCCGACTTGTTGTGTAATGTTTATGACCAATGGTCAATGAGCACCGGTACGTTTTATCTATAATATTTCTTCATATGACAAGAATTGAAAAGGATTCGCCAGTAGATTGTCAAGGTATTTCATAATTAGTCTAGCTTGCTAGCTATGATTGTGAAAGTATGATGTCAGTCCAATCAAAGCTACAGTAGATATAACCTAATTTGACGTTATCTTATCTGTGGTGAACAACCTTCAGCCTTCTTGGACGGGCACTACTAATGTATATTTATGGCAACACCCAAGGGGGCTTGAACTGCCTAGCTCTCCCTGTAGATTTGACGTTGACAAAGTGTCCTCATGAGTGACAGAACACTGAGCCAACCATGGTGCAACTAGAGAAGATTACCAACGCCTACGCTCTGTATTTTTGCTGGCTGTCCCTCCACCAAAACAAATGACTGAGCTAGGCTTAAACACTTTCACTTTCTTGAGTAAGGCAGCTTCAAAGAGACCATGTTTGTATGTGGCTTTATTATTATTTTTTACATTGCTTGCAAACTAATATGTGACATGAATTAATGCCAAAATAACATGTAAAACAGGTGGGGCTGCCCCACCCACCCTGAATGACGGGTCGCCACTGGATCTCCTACAGAGAGGGACCCGCCCATCCTCCCCCAACCGATGACTTTGTTAACCCCTCAGAGCGTCTCTTTTCATCTCATAATTTCATTTTTCATCCCCAGCTTGCTTTGATCCGCTCCCACTCTACTGTTCTTTTCATATCCTTCTCACCTCATCCTCCTCCTCCTCCATTCACTTGCTCTGTCTCTGTTATTACTTTCTGTGTTTGTTTTACAGATTTTCTCCACTCTCTCGCTTTCTCGCCTCTCTTGTGTTCCGTCTCTCTTTCACCCACACCCATCATTCAAGCCTTTCCCTTTTCTCCCAAATCCAAATTCCAAAGTCAAATAACATCACTGGCAGAGCAAATAGGAGATCTGCAGTGCCAAATCATTTCACACATTGGCATCTACATCAAAACAGAGACAAAGAAAACATACAATACAAATGTGATTGATCTGTCCCTCTTTCCTCCCTCTCCCTCCATCTCCCTCCATCTCCCTCCCCCTACCTTTCTCCTGGCTATGGTGCCCAGGTGTCGAGGAAGAGAACCTGTAATTGTGCAGTTGAGGGAGATGAGCGAGGAAGGGTTTTCTGTGCAGCTTCTGGTTACATGAACAAGCTGACAGCTGGACACTGTCACCTATGAACTTTGCCCCATCCTTCAGATGTGTATTGCTCACTCTCTCGCAACCCTCATTGATTTTCCACAGACTTGTGTTCAAGTGTTTTGTTGTGAGAGCATGTCACTCAGTTTCACAATACAAGATTGGTAAGAGAACAAAGGGTCTCGCGTCCTTCAAACTAGAGGGCCTTGAGGGGTATGTCCGTAGTCTATTCATTATATGTTTGTGTTTAATGTTTACACAGTGGTGGTTGTGTTTACTCTCTCGAGGGAAAAATGGATTTGGAGTGTGGTAAATTTCAATTTCTCTCTTGAAACTGCGGGATAAAATAAAACCAAATGAGTAGAGTGGACAGTATTGTTAGCCTAATGACTCTGACCTCTCTCCATTCCCCCTTAACTATGGTTGTTCTAACATCTCTTTATGGTTCCACTTACTTTCCAAATATTACTGTACTTTCTTAAACATGTGTTCTGCCTTAGGATGGCAAGCAAGGAATTAAAAGGGTGTTCACCCGTCTCTGTGGCACAAATAGCCAATCACCACAGATACATTATACGAGAGAGATCGAGGATGAGAGAGAGAGAGAGAGAGAGAGAGAGGGAGAGAGAGGAGAGAGAGAGAGAGAGAGATGCAGACAGGAGCAGTTTTTGTTGAGTTGTGGTTAAGCGGTTTTCTCCGGTGATCAGCCTCGTTTTTGACCTGCCTGTGGTCTAGTACAGTCTAGTACAGAGTCTGATGCCTGCTCCTCTCATGGGACTGATGTGCACATCAGACACAGCATCAGCCTCTGAGCTCCTGAATGGAAGGAGACAAAGACTCTGAACACTGTAAATAACAGGCTGGGTAGTATGCACACCTGTTGGGGAGACACAATATAAACCAATATAATCAATCACAACAGTGAGACTAAAAACAAAATGTGTCAACGTCATTCACAGCACCCCGTTCACCAAGGGATATTCTGTAATATGATAGGCCAAAGTAGTATTTTTTGGTATTTTATTAGGATCCCCATTAGCTGTTGCAAACACAGCAGCTACTCTTCCTGGGGTTCAAACAGAACATGAAACATGACACAATACAGAACATTAATAGACAACAGCTCAAGGACAGAACTACATCAAAAAGAAATAAAAGGCACACGTAGCCTACATATCAATACCAATACATACACAAACTATCTAGGTCAAATAGGGGAGAGGCGTTGTGCCGTGAGGTGTTGCTTTATCGTTTTTTTGAAACCAGGTTTGCTGTTTATTTGAGCAATATGAGATGGAACGGAGCTCCATGCACCAAGGCTCTATATAATATTGTACACTTTCTTTACTTTGTTCTGGATTTGGGGACTGTGAAAAGACCCCTGGTGGCATGTGTGGTGGGGTAAGTGTGTGTGTCAGAGCTGTGTGTAAGTTGACTATGCAAAAATTAGGAATTTTCAACACATTAACACATTACTGGTTTCTTAGTGTTAATGTGACCAAAACCACAGAAATGTGTTTGTGTCAACCAATGTCATCCTAAAATGTAATACATTACTGGATTGACACTGTCTTGGTTCTTGTAAAGTAGGCAAGTCATTAATGCTTAGGGTAGTTGTAGAATGGCACGTACAGTAATTATCCTAATGTTTGATGATCAGATCGTTAATGACCGGTGTGTGGATGAGACCATTAGTCACTCGGAGGATTGGTTTCTATCATGAATAAGTAAAAATGAGTTTTTAATGGCGCTCTGGGCTCCAGGGAGGGAAGACTACAATTGTGGTCAGAGAAATCACACATGATCTTTCCCATGTCTTATTCTATCCCTCCTTCCTCCGTCTAATCTCTGTCTCCATATTGTCCTCTGTCTCAGTGAACAAAAGGAAAATGGCTTATATGGCTAGCAGGGCCTTTGAGGGTCAAGCTATTATTGGGTGTGATATTTCCATCCATGGTGTAAATGTCTGATGTCAACCAATTTAGCAGTGGCTAGAGCAGATGGGGGGAGGCAGACAGCAACAGAGATGCTACAAAAAGTAAAGTAAGGAAAGTAAGGAAGAGGGGAGGAGGACGATAAGATAAGGTAAAGTTTTAGACAACTTTGCTGTACATGAATGGAATGCAACTTCAATTGTATTATTGTACAATAGTATAAGTAGAATAGTGGTATTCATTACAGTAATACAACATGTGCGTGTGTGAGCCTGTGTGTGTGTGTGTGTGTGTGTGTGTGTGTGTGTGTGTGTGTGTGTGTGTGTGTGTGTGTGTGTGTGTGTGTGTGTGTGTATGTATGTTTGTGTGTGTGTGTGAGAACAATTTTCTATGTAGAAACGTGATGTATTGTGATGGCATTAGTAACTCAAATCAAATCAAATCTATTTATATAGCCCTTCGTACATCAGCTGATATCTCAAAGTGCTGTAACCACCTAACTGAGGAACTCAATTTAACCTAACCTAACCTAACCTAACTCAAAATACCCTAGATGCAGTTGCACCCCTAAAAACTAAAAACATTTCTCATAAGAAACTAGCTCCCTGGTACACAGAAAATACCCGAGCTCTGAAGCAAGCTTCCAGAAAATTGGAACGGAAATGGCGCCACACCAAACTGGAAGTCTTCCAACTAGCTTGGAAAGACAGTACCTAGCCACCGTGCTTCTACAGCTGCATTGCTTGCTGTTTGGGGTTTTAGGCTGGGTTTCTGTACAGATCTAATCAAATCAAATCAATTTTATTTATATAGCCCTTCGTACATCAGCTGATATCTCAAAGTGCTGTACAGAAACCCAGCCTAAAACCCCAAATAAGACCAAATCAGAGAGATAGGTAGGAGCAAGCCCATGTAATGCTTTTAGGTTAGCAATAAAACCTTGAAATCAGCCCTTGCTTTGACAGGAAGCCAGTGTAGGGAGGCTAGCACTGGAGTAATATGCCAAATATTTTGGTTCTAGTCAGGATTCTAGCAGCAGTATTTAGCACTAACTGAAGTTTATTTAGTGCTTTATCCGGGTAGCCGGAAAGTAGAGCATTGCAGTAGTCTAACCTAGAAGTGACAAAAGCATGGATTAATTTTTCTGCATCATTTTTGGACAGAAAGTTTCTGATTTTTGCAATGTTACATAGATGGAAAAAAGCTGTCCCTGAAATGGTCTTGATATGTTCTTCAAAAGAGAGATCAGGGTCCAGAGTAACGCCGAGGTCCTTCATAGTTTTATTTGAGACGACTGTACAACCAGAGGAAAAGAATAGCACAACTGTGAGTTCCTCTCCTATCTCGCAAGTCAGCCTGATATCGGACGCTGACAGGAGGCAGCAGTTCTGCACAGAAAAACACTGTGTATCATTAACAACCATGGAGAAAACAATGAGGAACGTGAAGTAGATAATAACTCCTGTAAATACTGTACGACACACTGAGAAATGTGACGGCCGACAGGTACTTAGCACCTCTGCCAAGAGTGTCGGCAGTTGACACAGTTTTACGTCTGATATTTGCTTTGTTGAAATACTCCAGGCCACAAGGCGGCAGTAGCTTGTTTGGCTTGTGCCTGTTGTAGCTCATGTATGCTAACTAGCAAGCTGCGCTAATGTTGTTTATAGCTAGCTAGAATTTGTTGTAAGCCCTTGTTGATACTAACCAGATGGCTACAACTAGCTATGCTAGTTACATTATTTATTCAGCTTGCTAGATAGCTAGCTTGGTAAAGCATTTAGTGTTGTGTGCATTTTTTCCTTTTTCTTGTCACTTCTGTCTTCTCCCCCATGTGGAGGTTCGTGCTTTCTGATTGGATCAAAGTCAAGTTCTCGGCCACTGACAAGCACTGTGATTCTACAAGTAGAAACGGCAGGTTCGTTGGTATCAGGTCGGTACACAGGGGGGCATCTTTTGTTCTAGCAAGAGAAGGAAAGGCCTCCTACGGTGCTAAGTACCTATCGGCAGTCAGATTTTCTGGTGTGTTTCTACCATAATAGACAATCAATGGGACTATGTAGGGAACAAACCAATTACTCACTGTTGAATCAATCAGTAATAGATATCTTTTAGAGCTTATAAACAATAGACAAAAATAATTTGAGCAAATCAGGTGGACTGTGTCTGTTGTGACTGGATCTGCAGAGAAGAGAAGACTAAAGAGTGAACAGAATATCTGTGGAATAAGACGGGATGCAGTAATAGAGAAGGGAGAGAGCAGCAGAAGTGTCAGCGGTAGATGAGAATGCTGCAGGACTCGCAGTGGTAGTAGAGAAAGGGCTCTGGAGGGGAGAATGGGGGTTTGACTCAGTCCCGGAAAGCGCCGAGAAGCCATAAATTAGCCTGTGCTGTTGAAGGGATCCACAGCTGGCTCCCAAACACGGCAAAATAATTGCACTGTTTCCCCCTTTCCTTTTCCTCTGCTACCCAGAGAAGAGACAGCCCAATCACTGTGCTGGAAATAACATTTGGTGATCCTCCTCGCCTTCGCTCACCTGTGTCACATAGTGAAAGAATGAATGGACACACGCATGCATGGACACACACACACACACACACACACACACACACACACACACACACACACACACACACACACACACACACACACACACACACACACGCACACGCACACGCACACACACACTTCCTATGTGTCTTTCAAACATATTTTCCTTTCCAATAACCATAGTAAAGTATATAGAAATGGAAGCCTGTATACATGGCATCATGATTAGATGAGGTTTTGATCAGATGAGGTTATAGCTGTGACCCCACCTGAGGAACAGAACGAACAGAACCCTGTCTGTTGGAGTTGGGATAGAAAAGCAAACATTATCATCTTGCAACCAATCTCCACACAAATGAATGAAGCTTTGAATAAGGGGCTGCCTCTTTTTGAGTGTCATAATGGTCCATAATAATTTGGATTTATTTTGTTTTTTTTAAAATTGTATAATGCGGCTGAAGCTTTTAGAAATACTTTCATAATAGGCCTATGTCTACATTACTCTCTGTGTGTGTGTGTGTTATAAGCACCACTGTGTGTGTTATGTATCCTCTGTGGGATAGAGAGAGGAAGTTAGAAGGGAACGACACAGTGACAAGGACACAGTGACCCTGGATGAAAGAAGCAGTGGAGGAGAGGAGAAGAGGAAAAGGGTTACAGGTAAAGCCAGGAAAAGGAGAAGGATACTCTTCTCACATCCTCTTCTGCATTAATGTTATTTATGCCATTTCTCTTTTTTCCTTTTCTTACATTCCCTCCGTCTCCTCATTATCCTCTCCAGCGCAGCGGGATGACGGGGAAGGTTACCTTAAAAATGAGGCGGAAACTGACCTTGCCCTCCTCCTCATCCTTCCTTTCATCACAATGCTGGGCTAAATTGCCTATTATTTCTCAATTTCTCCCTGTCCCCCCTCTGTCTGTGTATTAATTATGGCAGGCAGAGACTGAGATGATGATGGGCGTGTGGCTCTTTGTGTGGACGCTCATTAACTCTGAGGATGCTTGAACACATTTAGAGTCTCCGTGTTTCAAACCTTAAGAGTCTATTGACGCCCCCGTGCGTCAATCTAATGAACATAATTAAACAATCCCCATCAAAATCCGTCAGTTTAAGCTAGAGATATTTTTTTTTTTAAATCATGGGCTGCGTCTTAATCCAGCGGATCTTCCAATGTTGGCCGTCTCCCATCTGTGGTGGAAAGTGTCAGAGCCTCACCGCTGTATGTCAGACCAGGAGACATCCCGAAAATAGGTCTTTTCACGAAAACGTCTGTAGTGTCCGAACGGTTTGGCCTGAAAACTAGTATGACCCCTGTATGGAAAGATGAGACTGCTGTGTGGCTAACCCCCACTACTATCCACAGGAAATATGCAAACAACAGCAGATAACTGCATGAAGCTATGAGTATAGCATTGAGGAATAATAATTGATGGTAGGTTGCTTGCTCACCTTGTGGTCTTGTATGAGAGTGCAGTGAGTGGACTTTGTTTAAGAGTGTAGGTGACTGTAGTAACTATTTGCCTACTACAGTAGAACCTGACGATTCCAAGCTGTAAGCAATGTCAGTCATTCTGCTGCAATCCCAGAGTTCCTGGGGTGACACATGGATGTGTGTGGGTGTGTGTGTTTATCACCGTGTGTGTCAGGAGACAGGGCCTTGACTGACTTCTCTACGGTGACCTCTGACCCCAGAGAGTGGTGGTGTGTTGTGTCAGTCATCACTGTCAGGACCGCAGGATGAGGAGGGCTCCTGAGGGGGACGAGGGAGGAGAAGGGACAGCTGGTCCACTGTCAAACATGACCCTGTGGCCTCTCACCCCTCCACTCACCCAGCTATCTATCCCTCTCTTCCATCCAACTACCCATCCGTCCATCCATCTAGCGATGCGCATGGAAAATGCTGTAGAAGTGCCAAACTGGTAGAAACAATTAGCACTAGAACCGATTATGAATGTGATATGAATGAGGTACTATCGTAACGTAATCATCTGTGGCATAGCAATTGGGGTCTAGGTGAAGCTTAATGCTTTTCTTAACTGCTGGAAAAAATGCACAGTTTTGTTCAGATCACAAACAATTCTTAATTATTATTCTGCAGATTCATAACAAAGGGAAGATATTGTAATGAGTTGCTAGTTTTCTCTGTACCTTGCAAGGAGGTGAATGCTCATTTTTCAGCCATATATTTGCATAAATTCTCATATTTTTAAGTATGCAATGCCAAAAATGATAAAGTGCCCCCATTGCAAAGTACAGTGAGAAGGAGGAAGAGGGGGGAGAGAAACGGAGAGAGAGTCAAGTGGTGGAAGGTAAAGAGCAAAAAATATGGAGAAATAGAGAGAAGGTGAGGTGAATATAGTAAAGGAAAACCCACATGGGAATACAGAGCAGAGAGGAAAAGGCTGTAGAGGTTCCAATACATAAAAATATAATAAATATTGAGAATATAACGAAGGAGGTGTGGCGATAGCATAATAGGCATCAGAGCTGAGGGAATGGCAACAGATTACCGAGTCGGGGAGGGTGGTGCGATGCTGGAGTGATGGATCAGAAAGTGCTGGAATAAGTGAGACAGTCTCTTTACGCTGTGGGTTTACAGCACCAGTCAAACCCAGGTGTTTAGAGCTGATGAGGAAACAGTCTTAGGTCCTTAACTTTTAAGACTGAAATTATGGAATGAGAGTCGGCCCGGCTACGCTGAGCCACAAAACTGTCAGCACCACCAGCACCATGTAATGAATTCACCAGGGACTCTGTCAGCACCACCAGCACCATGTAATGTATTCACCAGAGCCTCTGTCAGCACCACTAACACCATGTAATGCATTCACCAGGGCCTCTGTCAGCACCAACACCATGTAATCTATTCACCAGGGCCTCTGTCAGCACCACTAACACCATGTAATGTATTCACCAGGGCCTCTGTCAGCACCACTAACACCATGTAATCTATTCACCAGGGCCTCTGTCAGCACCAACACCATGTAATGTATTCACCAGGGCCTCTGTCAGCACCACCAACACCATGTAATCTGTTCACTAGGGCCTCTGTCAGCACCAACACCATGTAATCTATTCACCAGGGCCTCTGTCAGCACCAACACCATGTAATCTATTCACCAGGGCCTCTGTCAGCACCAACACCATGTAATGTATTCTCTGTCATTCATTCACAGGGCCTCTGTCAGCACCAACACCATGTAATTCTCTGTCATTAATCACCAGGGCCTCTGTCAGCCCCAACACCATGTAATCTATTCACCAGGGCCTCTGTCAGCACCAACACCATGTAATGTATTCACTAGGGCCTCTGTCAGCCCCACCAACACCATGTAATCTATTCACCAGGGCCTCTGTCAGCACCACCAACACCATGTAATGTATTCACCAGGGCCTCTGTCAGCACCAACACCATGTAATCTATTCACCAGGGCCTCTGTCAGCACCAACACCATGTAATCTATTCACCAGGGCCTCTGTCAGCCCCAACACGATGTAATCTATTCACCAGGGCCTCTGTCAGCACCAACACCATGTAATGTATTCACTAGGGCCTCTGTCAGCCCCACCAACACCATGTAATCTATTCACCAGGGCCTCTGTCAGCACCACCAACACCATGTAATGTATTCACTAGGGCCTCTGTCAGCCCCACCAACACCATGTAATCTATTCACCATAGCCTCTGGCAGCCCCAACACCATGTAATCTATTCACCAGGGCCTCTGTCAGCACCAACACCATGTAATCTATTCACCATAGCCTCTGGCAGCCCCAACACCATGTAATGTATTCACCAGGGCCTCTGTCAGCACCACCAACACCATGTAATCTATTCACCAGGGCCTCTGTCAGCACCACCAATACCATGTAATGTATTCACCAGGGCCTCTGTCAGCACCACCAACACCATGTAATCTATTCACTAGGGCCTCTGTGTATGTCTGGTCTTCTCGATCTCAGCCTGCAAAGAAATGTACATACTGCACACACAAATCTCAGATGAAACTCAGCCTAGTGCCAAGCTGTGCAAATGCCTTGTTGGAATGTAACAAATATATATATGACACAGTATAGTTTGTGCCCCTGCCTCGCAGCAAGCAATAGATATGAAATATATAGGTGAACTTGCTGAGGTGAGCTTCTTGCATGTGCACGTGTGTTTGTGAATGTGTGTGTAACGCTCGTCTGATAAGGAAGGAGTGGACCAAAGCGCAGCGTGGTACGTGTTCATGATAATTTAACACTGAAACAAAATAACAAAGTAGAATCAAACGAAACAGTTCTGTCTGATGAAGGCACAAAACAGAAAACAAGCCGCACAAAAGCAGGCGGGTCTAACAGGCTTAAATAGTCCTCAACCAAAACTCAAACAAGCAACAGGTACAACCAATAAGACATAACAAACAGAAAAGGAAAAGGGGATCGGTGGCAGCTAGTAGACCGGTGGCGTCGGCCGCCGAGTGCCGCCCGGACAGGCAGGGGAGCCACCTTCGGTGGAAGTCGTGACAGTGTGAGTGTTTATAATGTTGTTGTGCACTTTGTCCTCATATTCTTCATGGCCTCATTTGTGGTCAAATAAACAACTCGTTATATCATTATGAAAACACACTCAATCCTGTAATGCCATTACTCGCCATCCTCTCTAAACTACCACAGACACAGTGAACAATTTCAAGGTGATGAGACTCTTTTCATACAAATCACTGTAGGAATCCAGCAGCACGTCCACAGCATGGGGGGAACCTAGTGTAGCACCTCCATGGAACAGCTGGACAGGAAAAGGGAGGTGGGGTTTTAAGAAAGACACAATCAACGCTGCTCTCCACTGTTCTCTCCTCTGCAGCTCCAGCCAGCTCTTCACTGCCTTTAGAGATGGTTCCCAGTGTGACCCAGACATTTGAAAGAGCCATCCCAGCGTGTGGCAATTTCAAATCAGATTCCCCTCATCAAACAGAGAGGTAGGGAGGGAGGGAGGGTGAGGCAGAAGGTCAGGAAAAGAGAAAGATGGATAGGGCAGGATGATTACTTGATCCAGAAAGAAAAATAACAAAAAGACAGGATGAACCTATCAGGGATCCAAGCACCAGAGAGGGAGAGAGAGAGAGAGGAAGAGAGAGAATAAATATATATATAGATACAAGAAGAAGAAGAGAGACGAGAGAAGAGATAGATGGTGACTGTAAGGCGGCTCTGCATCTGTGTGAAAAGGAATTTGCGAGGGAATGAGACGTTGAGAGATTTTGATAATAATATAAATAAGGATTGTTGTAAGCTTACACACACACAGCCATTCTATGAAGTGGCTAGAAGACGAGGAGAAGAGTGAGTGAGTCAGAGGCTGAGAATGAGAGTGGTGAAGAAAAGAGAGATACAGGTAACTGCCAGAATAAAGGAAACACTTGAGTAAATGACGGATACAAAGTATATTGAAAGCAGGTGTTTTCACACAGATGTGGTTTCTGAGTTAATTAAGCAATTAACACCCCATCATGCTTAAGGCCATGTATAAAAATTCCCAGGTGCCCATTATTTTGGCTACCATGGCTAAAAGAAGAGATCTCCATGACTTTGAAAGAGGAGATAGAGCATAAGGGGTTTAAAGTGTGTGTGTGTGTCTCGGTCACCAGATCTCAATCCAATTAAACACTTATGGGATACTCTGGAGTGGAGCCTGAGACAGCGGTTTCCACCACCATCAACAAAACACCACATTATAAACTGTATTGTTGAAGAATGGTGTAGCATCCCTCCAATAGAGTCCAGATACTTGTAGAATCTATCGCATTGAAGCTGTTCTGGCAGCTCGTGGTGCCCCAATGGCCTATTAAGGCGCTTTATATTGATGTTTCCTTTATTTTGGCAGTTACCTGTTGATCCAGAAGATGAGGGAACAGAACAGTGTGATCACCTCAATTATTGTGTTCTTCACTCTAACTTCCCTCTGGGACCTGCCACCAACGCCAACCGCACAATTCTCCCTGTCAGCCACATCGCACAGTTACAAGATTTACACTGATGAATGTTGACGTGCTGACTAAAAAATGGCCCCGTTGCTGGCTGGTGACTTACGTAGGTCAAGAGACAGCGTTGTTGTGCGCAGGCCACCCTGACAGCCAGGTGACAGAGATTAATAGCCCCTGTATTGACTGAGTAACTTCCAGTTCCTCATCTCTGTCAGGACAAGGCTTTGCCCGAGAGCGCCTCGCCATTATTAGAGGTATAATTGCGGAGACATTTAAAGCGTTTCCCCTCGAGGGACTGTGAAATCCAATAAACCTTTCATAAGAACACCGCACAGTGAGGTATTCCAGCACTGCAGTCTCACTCAGACAGCCTACACTCAGACAGCCTACACTCAGCACAGCCACGCTGCCTGAGACACAGCACTGAGGTTGTCTGTGGAAATCAGTGATTTATGGAGCTGTGCACCACCCTAGATTAGTTGTTTTATCAAAAATATGAGAGGCGGTTTAGAATACGATCGGGTTCCTGCCAACACCGTGAACGTGTTTGTACTGGTGTATTTCTATGAAGCGTTTCTGTTTGTGTGAGGACACAGTGCATCTATGGGTCTAACAAACTTTATGCTTGTCCATGGATGTGAGAAAAAACATGTAGATGAGTATGTAAATTAAACAGGGATAGTATGCATGTGTTTCCATGTCTAAGAGGATACACTCTACTGTATGTAGGACACACAGCAATATACATCTACAATATGCATGAGTGTCTGTACGTGTACGTGTACGTGTGTGTGTGTGTGTGTGTGTGAGCATGTGTGCGTGCATCCTCCCCTCTCCCTCAGAGCCCTAGCCACCAGGGTGCAGGACAGGGAGGGATGCTGAATATGCAGGGCTAATTTGGGCTGTAATTCGATTTCACTTAAATTAAATTTGCTCTCTCTGGGGAGGGACAGCCAGGGGTCAGCCAGGGTCACACTCCAGACAGCAACCAAGAGCGCTGTGTGTGTGTTTTTGTGTGTGTGTATGTGTGTGTGTGTGTGTGTGTGCGTGCGTGTGTGTGCGTGCGTGTGTGGGTGTGTGTGTGTGTTTTTGTGTGTGAGTGTACATGTATGTGAGTGCGCTTGTGTCAGTGTGTGTGTGTGTGCCTGTGTGTGTGCGTGTGTGTCAGTGTGTGTGTGGTACCTGACCCTGGTCAGGTTATGCCCCTGGATCTCAGTTCAGAGGGTTTCACCTTCCATACATGGAGCAGAGCATGATTTCAGCTTCTGAATGTTGCCATTTTAAAGAATTTGTACCTTTCACTTTAAAAAATAATGTATTTTTTCGGAGTACGTAAGGACAACAAGGGGAAGAAGAATGAAGTTTGTAATAAAGCAAACAAATACATAAAGAAAAACAATAAGAGAAAGAGCACCTATAAACAGAGTTAAAAAAAACGTTTAAACTGAAAAAATAACTAAAGAAATAAGGCAAAGACAATATAGCAATAAATACATCCAAACACAAACAAACATAACTCTTAGAAAAAAGGGTTCCAAAAGGGTTCTTTTGCCATCCCCATAGGAGAACCCTTTCAGGTTCCATATAAACTCAGCAAAACAATAAACATCCCTTTTTCAGGACTGTCTTTCAAAGATAAAAATCACAAAAAAATATAAAATTCATAAAAATACAAATAACTTCACAGATCTTCATTGCAAAGGGTTTAAACACGGTTTCCCATGCTTGTTCAATGAACCATAAACAATTAATGAACATGCATCTGTGGAACGGTCGTTAAGACACTAACAGCTTACAGACGGTAGGCAATTAAGGTCACAGTTATGAAAACTTAGGACACCAAAGAGGCCTTTCTACTGACTCTGAAATACACCAAAAGAAAGATGTCCAGGGTCCCTACTCATCTGCGTGAACGTGCCTTAGGCATGCTGCAAGGAGGCATGAGGACAGCAGATGTGGCCAGGGCCATAAATTGCAATGTCCGTACTGGGAGACGTCTAAGACAGCGCTACAAGGAGACAGGACGGACACCTGATCGTCCTCGCAGTGGCAGACCACGTGTAACAACACCTGCACAGGATTGGTACATCCGAACATCACACCTGCGGGACAGGTACAGGATGGCAACAACACCTTCCCGAGTTACACCAGGAACGCACAATCCTCCCATCAGTGATCGGACTGTCCGCAATAGGCTGAGAGAGGCTGGACTGAGGGCTTGTAGGCCTGTTGTAAGGCAGGTCCTCACCAGACATCACCGGCAACAACATCGCCTATTGGCACAAACCCACCGTCGCTGAACCAGACAGGACTGGCAAAAAGTGCTCTTCTCTGATGAGTCACGGTTTTGTCTCACCAGGGGTGATAGTCGGTGATAGGCGTTTATCGTCGAAGGAATGAGCGTTACACCGAGGCCTGTACTCTGGAGCGGGATAGATTTGGAGGTGGAGGGTCCGTCATGGTCTGTGGCGGTGTGTCACAGCGTCATCGGACTGAGCTTGTTGTCATTGCAGGAAATCTCAACGCTGTGCGTTACAGGGAAGACATCCTCCACCCTCATGTGGTACCCTTCCTGCAGGCTCATCCTGACATAACCCTCCAGCATGACAATGCCACCAGCCATACTGCTCGTTCTGTGCATGATTTCCAGCAAGACAGGAATGTCAGTGTTCTGCTATGGCCAGCGAAGAGCCCGGATCTCAATCCCATTGAGTACGTCTGGGACCTGTTGGATCGGAGGGTGAGAGCTAGAGCCATTCCCCCCAGAAATGTCTGGGAACTTGCAGGTGCCTTGGTGGAAGAGTGGGGTAACATCTCACAGCAAGAACGGGCAAATCTGGTGCAGTCCATGAGGAGGAGATGCACTGCAGTACTTAATACAGCTGGTGGCCACACCAGATACTGACTGTTACTTTTGATTTCGATCCCCCCTTTGTTCAGGGACACATTATTCAATTTCTGTTAGTCGCATGTCTGTGGAACATGTTCAGTTTATGTCTCAATTGTTGAAACTTGTAATGTTCATACAAATATTTTTCTATGTTAAATTTCTTGAAAATAAACGCAGATGACAGTGAGAGGACGTTTCTTTTTTTGTTGAGTTTAGAAGGTGGAGACAGTACAGGTGCATCAAAACTGGGACCTAGGGAATGAAAAACAGCTCTATCTTCAGGCCATCAGACTGTTAAATAGTCACCACTAGCCGGCCTCCGCCCAGTACCCTGCCATGAGCTTTAGTCAGTTAATAGTCGGCTACTACCCTCGTACTCAACAATACACCTTAGAGACTGCTGCCCTATGTAACACTGGTCACTTTAATAATGTTTACATTCACAGCCTCCCGGGTGGCGCAGTGGTTAAGGGCTGTGCCACCAGAGACTCTGGGTTTGCGCCCAGGCTCTGTCATAACTGGCCGCGACCGGGAGGTCCGTGGGGCGACGCACAATTGGCATAGC
The DNA here is from genome assembly GCF_034236695.1 of Oncorhynchus nerka. Classification (NCBI taxonomy): domain Eukaryota; kingdom Metazoa; phylum Chordata; class Actinopteri; order Salmoniformes; family Salmonidae; genus Oncorhynchus; species Oncorhynchus nerka. The sequence goes on from NC_088404.1 coordinate 40,922,083, forward strand.
GTCGTCCGGTTTAGGAAGGGATTGGCCAGTAGGGATATCCTTGTCTCATCGCACACCAGCGACTCCTGTGGCGGGCCGGGTGCAGTGCACGCTAACCAAGGTTGCCTGGTGCACGATGTTTCCTCCGACACTTTGGTGCGGCTGGCTTCCGGGTTGGATGTGCTCTGTGTTAAGAAGCAGTGCGTTTTGGTTGGGTTGTGTATCGGAGGACGCATGACTTTCAACCTTCGTCTCTCCCAAGCCCGTACGGGAGTTGTAGCGATGAGACAAGATAGTAGCTACTAACAATTGGATATCACGAAATTGGGGAGAAAAAAGTACAAAATACAAAATAGTGTTGAGTTTACCTTTTCGCATTGGCGACCCACATGTAACAAAATGCAATAATCCAAAATATATATTAAGCTGTCCTCTGACCAGTGACGTATATATTATTCCCAGATTCCGTGTTTTTTGTTGCTGTTGTAAGGTTAGTTCTAACAGGACGTGCAACCTGTCTCCCCCCCTCTTGTTCTATTGATTTAAACGTGATATCGATATGAGTGATTGACAAATAAATGTTGCGTTTCTCTTTCAATTTTGGCGACCCCCTGCTAAAAATGCATCACCCCAAAATGTAGCTGGTTGTCCTCTAAAGAGTAAATAATGTTTGCAGTATCCGGGTGGTTGTGGGAGTTTAGAACGGGCTTGAAAGACCCTGGTCATTTTACTGTCAAGTCATATTGACAAAGCTGTTGTGAAGATGGAGAGAGGTATGTCTGTTATAAAAAGACGTTAAGCGTTTTTGACACAATATCAACTGTACTTGTTGTTCAGGCTTTGATATTGTCCCACTTTGATTACTGTCCGGTAATACGGTCAAGTGCAACAAAGAAAGACCTAGCAAAGCTCCAGACAATGACCCAACACACCTCCAGGCTGTGTAAGGGCTATTTGACCAAGAAGGAGAGTGATGGAGTGCTGCATCAGATGACCTGGCCTCCACAATCACCCTACCTACACCCAATTGGATGGTTTGGGATGAGTTGGACCGCAGAGTGAAGGAAATGCAGCCCACAAGTGCTCAGAATACGTGGGGACTCCTTCAACCAGCTTCCAGGTGAAGCTATTACATTTATTTTGATTTGTTTAACACCTTTTTGGTTATTACATGATTCCATATGTGTTATTTCATAGATATTCTAGAAAAACCCTTGAATGAGTAGGTGTGCCCAAACATCTGACTGGTACTGTATATAGGGCAGCTGCCTCTAAGTTGCAGGGTTGAGTAACCGGGTGGAAGCTGGCTATTTAACAGTCTGATGGCCTTAAGATATAAGCTGTTTTTCAGTCTCTCGGTCCCAGTTTTGATGCAACTGTACTGACGTCGCCTTCTGGATGATGGCGGGGTGAACAGGCTGTGGCTCGGGTGATGTCCTTGATTAACTTTTTCCTGTGACATTGGGTGCTGTAGGTGTCCTGGAGGGCTGGCAGTATGCCCCCGGGGATACGTTGGGCAGACCGCACCACCCTCTGGAGAGCCCTGCGTGCAGTTGCCATACCAGGTGGTGATACAGCCTGACAGGATGCTCTCAATTGTGAATCTGTAAAAGTTTGTGAGGGTTTTAGGGGCGTGGTTGCATGTGGTCTGAGGTTGTGAGGCCGGTTGGACGTACTACCAAATTGTCTAAGATGGCGTTGGTAGAGAAATTAACATTACATTCTCTGGCAACAGCTCTGGTGGACATACCTGCAGGCAGTATCCCAATTACACGCTCCCTCAAAACTTGAGACATCTGTGGCATTGCGTTGTGTGACAAAACTGTACCTTTTATTGTTCCTAGCACAAGGTGCACCTGTGTAATGATAATGCTGTTTAATCAGCTTCTTGATATGCCACACCTGCCAGGTGGTTGGATTATCTTGGCAAAGGAGAAATGCTCACTAACAGGGATGTAAACACATTTCTGCACAACATTTGAGAGAAATAAGCTTTATGTTTACATGGAAAATGTACATATTTTACATTACATTTAAGTCATTTAGCAGACGCTCTTATCCAGAGCGACTTACAAATTGGTGCTTTCACCTTATGACATCCAGTGGAACAGCCAAATGTACACACTTTACATGTTGCTTTTATATTTTTGTTCAGTATAGATACTCTTTACAGGCCTCCTGGGCCGTGTACAGTGTTCCTCATTTGAGTTTCCTGAATTCTTATCGGACCTCGTAGTCATGGTAGATAATATTCACATTTTTGGTGACTTCATTATTCACATAGAAAAGTCCACAGACCCACTCCAAAATTTTGGAGCCATCATCGACTCAATGGGTTTTGTCCAACATATCTTGGGACCTACGCATTGCCACAATCACTCCCTTAATCTAGTTTTGTCCCGTGGTATAGCTATTGTGCATCTAAATGTTTTTACTCATAATCCTGGACTATAGGACCATCATCTTATTATGTTTGCAATCGCAACAAATTATTTGCTTAGACCCCAACAAAGGATTATCAAAACCTGCGCTATAAATACTTGGACAACCCAAAGATTTATAGATGCCCTTCCAGACTCCTTCCACCTACCCAAGGATGTCAGAATACAAAAATCAGTTAACCAACTAATTGAGGATCTACACTCATCCTTGCGGAATTCCCTAGATGCATGTCGCACCGCTAAAAAAATGGTCACAAGAAACTAGCTCCCTGGTATGCAGAAAATACAGGAGCCCTGAAGCAAGTTTCTAGAAAATGTGAACTGAAATGGTGCTCCACCAAATTGGACTGGCTTGGAATTACAGTACCGTGCAATATTGAGTCCTCACTGCTGCTCGAACAGCCTACTTTTCAAACCTGATTGAGGATAATCAAAATAATCCAAAATGCATTTTTGATACTGTCGCAAAGCTAAGTAAAAAGCAGCATTCCCCAAGTGAGGATGGCCTTCACTTGAGCAGTGATGAATTCATTAAAATATCATAATCATTAGAAAACAAATTACAGACTCTTCTTTGAATATGCATATTTCTCCAAAACGCAGTTGTCTTGAATCTGCACAGAACTGCCAGGACCTCGGCTCAAAAGAGACACTCACACTTTTTAATCCTGTATCTCTTGACACATTCACTAAAATTGTAATGGACTCTAAACCTTCCAGCAGTGTACTGCACCCTAATTCCATCAAAACTACCAAAAGAGCTACTTCATGTGCTTGGCCCTCATATGGTGAACATAATAAATGACTCCCTATCCTCCGGATGTATACCAAACTCACTAAAAGTGACAGTAATAAACTCTCTCCTAAAAAAGCCAAACCTTGACCAAGAAAATGTAAAAAACTATCGGTCTTTATCGAATCTCTTCCTCTCAAAATATTTTGAAAAAGCTGTTGCTCAGCAACTTACTGCCTTCATGAAGACAAATAATGTATACAAAACACTATTTGGTTTTAGACCCAGTCATAGTACTGCGACTGCACTCGGGAAGGTGGTAAATTACCTTTTAATGGTAAGTCTCTGTGTCTGCCCTCGGGCTCTTAAACCCTAGTGCCACTTTCAACGCCATCAATCACCACATTCTTTTGGAGAGATTGGAAAACGCATTTGGTCTAAGCGGAAAAGTTATTGCCTGGTTTAGATCTTATCTGTTGAAAATATATCAGTTCTTCTCTGTGGATGTGTAACAGTATAACTTTAGACCGTCCCCTCGCCCATACCCGGGCGCGAACCACTGACCCTCTGCACACATCAACAACAGTCACCCACGAAGCATCGTTACCCATCGCTCCACAAAAGCCGCGGCCCTTGCAGAGCAAGGGGAACCACTACTTCAAGGTCTCAGAGCAAGTGACGTCACCGATTGAAACACTATTTAGCGCGCACTACCGCTAACTAAGCTAGCGTTTCACATCCGTTACAGATGGTTTGTCCTCTGACAAATCAATGGTAAGTTTGTGTTCCTCAAAGTTCTGTTCTAGGACAGCTATTGTTTTCACTATGTATGCTACCTCTTGGTGATATCATTCAGGAACACATTGTCAGCTTTTACTGCTATGCAAATGACACACAGCTGTAGGGGGGTGCGGCACATTTTTTACTTTTATACTCGGCCAGACTCCTGGCTGTCCCCTTCCCCAGTCCACCTGGTCGTGCTGCTGCTCCAGTTTCTGTTGTTCTGCCTGCGGCTATGGAATCCTAACATGTTCACCGGTCGTGCTACCTTGTCCCAGACCTGCTGTTTCGACCCTCTCCCTCCCTCTTTCTCTCTCTCTCTCTCTCTGACATGTTGCACCCTCTATAACTGTGATTATTATTTGACCCTGCTGGTCATCTATGAATGTTTGAACATATTGAAGAACAATCTGGCCTTAAATGGCCATGTACTCTTATAATCTCCACCCAGCACAGCCAGAAAAGGACTGGCCACCCCTCAGAGCCTGATTCCTTTCTAGGTTTCTTCCTAGGGTCCCTCCTTTCTAGAGAGGAGGCCACCGTGCTTCTACATCTGCATTGCTTGATGTTTGTGGTTTTAGGCTGGGTTTCTGTATTGCACTTTGTGACAACTGCTAATGTGAAAAGAGCTTTATAAATACATTTGATTGATTGATTGAGGAGATCAGAGGATTTGATCCTGATTCGATAACCCTCACAGCTACCATGCAATAACAATGTTTGGCAAATAACAGGAGTGGCAAGGAGTGGAATGTTAGCTAAAAAGACTGGTACCCAGACTAGGCAGCCAGAAATATCTGTTTAAATGGTCCTGATAGGACAGGAAAAGCATGGTTATAGCCTAGGAGTAAAAGAGATGGGCAAACCAGAATATTCTTTCTAATAATTGAGGTCAAAGAGCCAGCAACATAATCACAGAGAGGATTTACATTTACGCTGTTCCAAAATATTAGCCTGACGTGACGATTCACATTAAATTCTTCCGCTGCTCGTTCGATCGCTTCATACTTTGGTTTGACTGCCATCATTGAAGTTGTTTGTGGTGACAAGGGGCACGAGGGAAGTTGTACAAAATAAAGTAATAAGCAATTGGATCGTCTCTAACCAATCAGGGTATCAAAGCCAATGACAAATTTTAAAACCGCCGCTTTACCCCCGTGTGTTCCGGCTCTGGCTCAACCCATCGTTTCTGGACCAATCAGACGGCCTCAAATGTTTTTGCATTCGGTGAAGGGTTGGGGAGGTACTCAGATCCAGACTCATTGCGGAGAAGAAACTAAAATCCGTGGGAGTGCCGTAGCATTTGGCCTTCGCAAGAAATCTGGGTAGCCAGGCAACCAAAATATGAGCATGAAGTTGCCCATTTGCCTAGAACATGTGCATAAGCTACATAAATAAGTGTCACTCAGCTTCATCTTAAATCTACGTGCAGGAGTATGATACATCCTATGAATCAATGTATAGTTGATGAGCTGGTGGGCAAGGTTCTTTGAAGAATAATTAATATTACCCAAAATCGAGGACCAATCCCACTCCAGCACAGTGTTTGGAAGATCTTTTTCCCAACTCTTGGATACAGGCAAGCATTTGATTTTAAGAGACGAAAGCCTGTTATACATTGTGCCTATCCCCATTTTTGTAAAGAAAATCAGGCGTAATAAAGGATGGAGGGGTGGGCTGGCGTCCCAAGGCTCACCACAGGGTTTCAATGCTGTGCGGAGTTATTTATAACGAGGGCAAAAATAACCTTTTATTCAAATTTGATTTAACCTTTATTGTAACACATTTCATGCAATTATACGTCCTTTTAAATGACTGGAGACAAGCAGTTATTCTTTAAGTGTAATTTGGTTGGAGCGGAGAGCGGATACTTTTTTGTTGAAGCATTGGCCTTCTCTCCTGCTCCAATTTCCCTCAGGTAGCACTCAGCCATGAGATCTGGGCCTGGTCTACACAGCATATTTCCCTCAGGTAGCACTCAGCCATGAGATCTGGGCCTGGTCTACACAGCATATTTCCCTCAGGTAGCACTCAGCCATGAGATCTGGGCCTGGTCTACACAGCATATTTCCCTCAGGTAGCACTCAGCCATGAGATCTGGGCCTGGTCTACACAGCATATTTCCCTCAGGTAGCACTCAGCCATGAGATCTGGGCCTGGTCTACACAGCATATTTCCCTCAGGTAGCACTCAGCCATGAGATCTGGGCCTGGTCTACACAGCATATTTCCCTCAGGTAGCACTCAGCAATGAGATCTGGGCCTGGTCTACACAGCATATTTCCCTCAGGTAGCACTCAGCTATGAGATCTGGGCCTGGTCTACACAGCATATTTCCCTCAGGTAGCACTCAGCCATGAGATCTGGGCCTGGTCTACACAGCATATTTCCCTCAGGTAGCACTCAGCCATGAGATCTGGGCCTGGTCTACACAGCATATTTCCCTCAGGTAGCACTCAGCTATGAGATCTGGGCCTGGTCTACACAGCATATTTCCCTCAGGTAGCACTCAGCCATGAGATCTGGGCCTGGTCTACACAGCATATTTCCCTCAGGTAGCACTCAGCCATGAGATCTGGGCCTGGTCTACACAGCATATTTCCCTCAGGTAGCACTCAGCCATGAGATCTGGGCCTGGTCTACACAGCATATTTCCCTCAGGTAGCACTCAGCCATGAGATCTGGGCCTGGTCTACACAGCATATTTCGGGCCCTTTATCGTTATTCTTTTAATAAGTCCTATTCTGTTGTATTTAATAACCTTCCCAAACACAAGTAATATGCAGAGATGTTGACATGAGTCGACCAAGAAATAGGTCACTGACAGCCTGTGTTATTGTTGGCAAGACAACAAATGAGAACATGCTGCAGCAACGGAGATTTGGATTTTTATACAGGTTATTGTTCTTTTTTTATTGAACCTTTATTTAACCTTTATTTAACCTTTATTGAACCTTTATTTAACCTTTATTTAACAAGGCAAGTCAGTTAAGAACAAATTCTTATTTACAATGACGGCCTAGGAACAGTGGGTTAACTGCCTTGTTCAGAGACAGAACGACAGATGTTTTACCTTGTCAGCTCAGGGATTCGATCTAGCAACCTTTTGGTTACTGGCCCAACGCTCTAACCACCTGCCGCCCCAAATAAAAAAAATAGAATAATAGAAGTTTGGAACTGTTCCGAAGTTGTCTCTCAATAGTACAAATTGAGTGCAACAAAACCTGTTACAACTGATCATCTGATCATCAATGAATTCGAGAAACACAGGGGGACCGGGATGGCCAGTTTGAACATGTGCAGTGGAACCGTCATATAAAGTGCAAACCATGTTTACGAAAGATGGTCCGAAACCAACACTGCCCAGATTAAATTCCACTGCACTTGTCAAATGCTTTTTTTAGCGTCTAACGAGAAAACCATGCAAAGTTGTGGATGACTGGGTGCAGCTTCAATAATATGTAGAAAGTGGTGTATATTGTCCGAGGCCAATCAACCCTATATAAACTCTGCTTGGTCCGGAAGGACCACTGAAGAGGTATAAAGTATTTTAGATAAGACCTTAGCATACAATTCACATACCATTCACTTTTTAACCAGAGACTTTTGAAGGAAATTCTGAGATTCCTTTCAGTGGCTTCTTTTTTTCTGAATGCTGTATGGGTGTACTGTGTTCTGAATGGAGTATGGAAATCTCACAAAGAAGCGTCCTGGATTTAAGGCACCGAGTGATGGTGATTAAAGTAGGACAAAGGAGAATAAACTACAGAAAAGTTTGGCCAGTACATCCTAACACGTAACCAAAGTCCTTACATAAGTTAGATATCAATGAGCCGTATCCTTGGAAATGACGAGGTAGCAACCTTTAACGAGGAACAACAGTACAACATTGCTTGTGTATCTTCAGCTAGCCTCATGGCCAAGCCAGAACTCAACTATTTTCCTTTGACAACAGTTTTCTTTCCATGTTCTCTGATAAAAGCATTGATACTGATGTAATCCAACTTGACAAAAAGAAAAAATATCACAGCTCCTTCCTTCAATAAACCTATTAACACATGAAAACAGAAAAGATTGCATGACCATTTAACTCCAACAAACACCCGAGGCCTCCCGTGATGTCTCTAATCTACTTAGCCTGTGAGATGTGTGGCAATGACCTTGTCCTGCTCTCTAGCACTGTCACTGTTCCCCAGTCAGGGGGCGAGGAGTAGAGGGGATCAGTAATGTATTATAGTCTCCTTTGTGGCGGTCTGCTGGTGGTGGTGGGGTGGGGTCTATGGGGGCTCATCACTAAGGAAAGGGTCCTGGGGCTGGGGAATGGGGCAGGGACTGGGGACTGGGGCAGGGACTGGGGACTGGGCCTGGGGACTGGGACTGGGGGCTGGGAACTGGGGACTGGGACTGATGTGGTTCTTTGTCAAATAAACACAATGGGCTGGGGGCTGGGGCAGGGTCCTGGGGCTGGGGAATGGGGCAGGGACTGGGGACTGGGGCAGGGACTGGGGACTGGGACTGGGACTGGGGGCTGGGAACTGGGAACTGGGGACTGGGACTGGGACTGGGGCATGGGGCTGGGACTGGGACTGGAGCTGGGGACTGGGGCAGGGGACTGGGGACTGGGGACTGGGGCTGGGGACTGGGGCAGGGGACTGGGGCTGGGGACTGGGGCAGGGGGCATGGGGCTGGGGCTGGGGCTGGAGGAGTTTGGACTGGGTGTGACAAAGCAGAACATTTACTTTGTCAATGACGACACTCTCCTGTCCGAGCCTGGATAGACACAATCCATCAATATCAGGGTGCCAGTCCTCGTAGGTTAGTCTGTCCCCTCGGTGCAACATCTGTCACCTCTTGTTTATGTCAACTCATCATGCTGGATGGGTGACAGAGGCAGGAGTGGAGGTTTTGCAGGGTGCTGTTGCAGAAAAAGTTGATGTGGTTCTTTAATCTTCTCCTTTCCCCCTTCTGATGACCAGGTGGCGAATCGCATCTGTGTGGATGACGGATCACCACCTCAAGCTGAACCTCGGCAAGACGGAGCTCAAATAAACACAATGAAAACATCAGAATGAAGTCATTTGAATATGCTGCTTGTGTCTTTCTGTAACTTTTATCCTGCAGGCATGATGAGAGACATGGTGAGAAACATGGTGAGGGAACATTGGCAGAAAGAGGAACACTGATATACAGTGTCAGTGTGTGGCACAGTGTGACCCTAACATGGAACCAGTCGAAAAAAGAAACTAGAGTGCGAGTCTTTCTTTTTGTTGGAGTGAGCCACAATGCAGAGAGTCAGATCACGCTCTGTGGGCAAGCTGAGGTTCCCCGGAGATTGTGGTTAAATAACCAGATCCATTCGAATTGATTCTGTGAAATAGTAGCCTTCGGTCAGACAGGATGCGATGTGTACAGAATGTGTGTGTAGAAAGAGAGAAAGGGGAGAGAGAGATGGATATAAATCCACAATAACCAATTCCATGAGGAGACTAGGCTTTTTGTACACCACAAAAAGAAAAACCAGTGGGATATGCCCAGGTAATCAGACAAAATAAGGCAAGTTTTCAGAGCAGAATGTTCTAGAAAATGCAGAGCACAACAAAATATGCAAGATCTACAATTCCTGGAAACTTTACTTCGCAGAAAAGTTATCACCAAGCCATAAGACTGATAAATAGTTAATAAAATAGTTTAAAAAGTTGCCTTTTGTGAACTAACACTCACTCTTGACTCCCCCCCTACTAACACTGACTTTGCCTTTTAATGTGGCATGAACACAACCAATATTTTAATCTGATTTTTAAACAAATCACTTCAAAAAGTAGGCTACCTGTGCATGTTTGTCCCCTCTAAAATAATTCCAGAATCTAAACTGTATGTATACTCTGTTACGAAACACCCAAAAATGTTCCTAATGACATTCAGTTATGGTCATTGATTAGGGCTAAATTAATGGTACATTAATTGATGTGTCTAGCTGACAAATGTACCTTTTTTGACACCTGAAATGACACCTGAAATGGGGCCGAAACTGTCCCTATAAAAACTGGATGGTCGCCCTAACACACAAGGTCAATTTATTAGACTAGGTTACAACGTGTATTACCTTGAACTTCAAATAGGCCTACCGGTAGTCAATGAAGTAGTCGTAAAAAAAATAGCTGTGTTGCAGGTAAAAAAAGGTAACGCTCACTATACTTTCAATGCATTTTTCTGAAAAAGGTGTGTAAAAGGCATTTACTTGCGTTTACCCTCCACTAGGCCTACACCCCTGCCGGTAGCCTACCCTCTCAGCCGAGGCAATTTTAAACACATGAATACACACAGAGCAGGTAGCCTACCCTCTCTGCCGAGGCAATATTAAACACATGAATACACACAGAGCAGGTAGCCTACCCTCTCTGCCGAGGCAATATTAAACACATGAATACACACAGAGCAGGTATTCTACCCTCTCTGCCGAGGCAATTTTAAACACATGAATACACACAGAGCAGGTAGCCTACCCTCTCTGCCGAGGCAATTTTAAACACATGAATACACACAGAGCAGGTAGCCTACCCTCTCAGCCGAGGCAATTTTAAACACATGAATACACACAGAGCAGGTAGCCTACCCTCTCTGCCGAGGCAATATTAAACACATGAATACACACAGAGCAGGTAGCCTATCCTCTCAGCCGAGGCAATTTTAAACACATGAATACACACAGAGCAGGTAGCCTACCCTCTCAGCCGAGGCAATTTTAAACACATGAATACACACAGAGCAGGTAGCCTACCCTCTCAGCCGAGGCAATTTTAAACACATGAATACACACAGAGCACAGAGCAGGAATACACACAGAGCCTACCCTCTCAGCCGAGGCAATTTTAAACACATGAATACACACAGAGCAGGTAGCCTACCCTCTCAGCCGAGGCAATTTTAAACACATGAATACACACAGAATATTAAACATGCAGGTAGCCTACCCTCTCAGCCGAGGCAATTTTAAACACATGAATACACACAGAGCAGGTAGCCTACCCTCTCAGCCGAGGCAATTTTAAACACATGAATACACACAGAGCAGGTAGCCTACCCTCTCAGCCGAGGCAATTTTAAACACATGAATACACACAGAGCAGGTAGCCTACCCTCTCAGCCGAGGCAATTTTAAACACATGAATACACACAGAGCAGGTAGGCTACCCTCTCAGCCGAGGCAATTTTAAACACATGAATACACACAGAGCAGGTAGCCTACCCTCTCAGCCGAGGCAATTTTAAACACATGAATACACACAGAGCAGGTAGCCTACCCTCTCAGCCGAGGCAATTTTAAACACATGAATACACACAGAGCAGGTAGCCTTTTAAACACATGAATACACACAGAGCAGGTAGCCTACCCTCTCTGCCGAGGCAATATTAAACACATGAATACACACAGAGCAGGTAGCCTATCCTCTCAGCCGAGGCAATTTTAAACACATGAATACACACAGAGCAGGTAGCCTACCCTCTCAGCCGAGGCAATTTTAAACACATGAATACACACAGAGCAGGTAGCCTACCCTCTCAGCCGAGGCAATTTTAAACACATGAATACACACAGAGCAGGTAGGCTACCCTCTCAGCCGAGGCAATTTTAAACACATGAATACACACAGAGCAGGTAGCCTACCCTCTCAGCCGAGGCAATTTTAAACACATGAATACACACAGAGCAGGTAGCCTACCCTCTCTGCCCAGGCAATATTAAACACATGAATACACACAGAGCAGGTAGCCTACCCTCTCAGCCGAGGCAATATTAAACACATGAATACACACAGAGCAGGTAGCCTACCCTCTCTGCCGAGGCAATATTAAACACATGAATACACACAGAGCAGGTAGCCTACCCTCTCTGTCGAGGCAATATTAAACACATGAATACACACAGAGCAGGTAGTCTACCCTCTCTGCCGAGGCAATTTTAAACACATGAATACACACAGAGCAGGTAGCCTACCCTCTCAGCCGAGGCAATTTTAAACACCTGAATACACACAGAGCAGGTAGCCTACCCTCTCAGCCGAGGCAATTTTAAACACATGAATACACACAGAGCAGGTAGGCTACCCTCTCAGCCGAGGCAATTTTAAACACATGAATACACACAGAGCAGGTAGCCTACCCTCTCAGCCGAGGCAATTTTAAACACATGAATACACACAGAGCAGGTAGCCTACCCTCTCAGCCGAGGCAATTTTAAACACATGAATACACACAGAGCAGGTAGCCTACCCTCTCTGCCGAGGCAATATTAAACACATGAATACACACAGAGCAGGTAGCCTATCCTCTCAGCCGAGGCAATTTTAAACACATGAATACACACAGAGCAGGTAGCCTACCCTCTCAGCCGAGGCAATTTTAAACACCTGAATACACACAGAGCAGGTAGCCTACCCTCTCAGCCGAGGCAATTTTAAACACATGAATACACACAGAGCAGGTAGGCTACCCTCTCAGCCGAGGCAATTTTAAACACATGAATACACACAGAGCAGGTAGCCTACCCTCTCAGCCGAGGCAATTTTAAACACATGAATACACACAGAGCAGGTAGCCTACCCTCTCTGCCGAGGCAATATTAAACACATGAATACACACAGAGCAGGTAGCCTACCCTCTCAGCCGAGGCAATATTAAACACATGAATACACACAGAGCAGGTAGCCTACCCTCTCTGCCGAGGCAATATTAAACACATGAATACACACAGAGCAGGTAGCCTACCCTCTCTGCCGAGGCAATATTAAACACATGAATACACACAGAGCAGGTAGTCTACCCTCTCTGCCGAGGCAATTTTAAACACATGAATACACACAGAGCAGGTAGCCTACCCTCTCTGCCGAGGCAATATTAAACACATGAATACACACAGAGCAGGTAGCCTACCCTCTCTGCCGAGGCAATATTAAACACATGAATAGACACAGAGCAGGTAGCCTACCCTCTCAGCCGAGGCAATATTAAACACATTAATACACACAGAGCAGGTAGCCTACATTCAATATAATAGATGAGTTGAATCAAAACATGTTTTACACCCTAGTTCATGAGTTGAACTTTATTCATGAGTTAATGCTTGGAGTCTGCACAGATCTTGTGACATAAAACGCTTTCTTCCTTTCCTTACATTCTGACAGAACACAGTGTGTAGCACAGGAGGGTATGACATCTGAGTTCCCCACAGGTCTGATCCTTTTTACACTGTATATAAATGATATAAGGATGACTGTTGACTCTCCAAATCTCCATCTGTATGCTGATGACAATTATTAATTTTATCGCATCTAATATTGAGAAGCCATTTCAGGACTTACAGTTGGCTTTTATGCTGTTCAAAGGCAACTTTTCGAATTGAAAAGCTTATTGCAAGGAAAACTAAATGTATGGTTTTCTCTTCTCTGAAAGTAGACAGATGGAGTCTCTTCCAGATTTTAACTCTAAAATGCCAGCAAATTGATAGGGTCACCTCCTATAAGTATATTGGGATTTGGTTAGATGAAAAGCTGAATTTGAAACAGCACATTGATAACTTGGCCAATAAACTGAAGTTAAAATTGGGTTTCTATTTTAGGAACAAATCTTGCTTTTCAATGTCATTCAGAAAGGATCTTGTACAAAGCACTTTTTTTTGTTTGTTATCAGTGCCGGATTAGGGTGATATTGTCTATATTCAGGCCTCAGCAATTACCTATCTGGACACAGTGTATTATGGTGCTTCAAGATTCATTACCAACGCTAGATCACTGACCCATCACTGTGATCTGTATGCCATGGTGCAATGGATCTCTCTCTCCACCAGGAGGCTTAAGCACTGGTACACTTTTGTGTACAAAGCATTGATAGGTCAACTCCCTTTGTATCTCTGTTCCTTACTGACCAGATCAGTCACTCAATACTGTCTTTGTTCACAGTCGCTGCTCTCCCTGTCTGTTCCTAAGGCTAGAACTGAGATGGAGACATCATATTTTTCCCACAATGCCCCTCTTCATCCTGGAACATACTTCAGAAATATAAAAGTTAGGGGAGTTGGTGTCCTTTCCTGTTTGTAAGTCTCTGATCAACGCACTGTTTTTGATAGCTGCAGTTTTTTCTAATCTTCAAATGTTTCTGTAACTTGTGAAACTTTGTCTTTATGTGTATTTTGTTTATTTTTTGTAATATTTTATGTATGCTGCTATTTCCCTGTTTTGCCTTCTTGCCAAGTTGCCCTTGCAAAATAGGTTTTTAACCTCAATGGGTCTTACCGGGTTAAATCAAATTGAAAGAAATAAAACATAATGACGTTTATGACAGTGATATTCAGAATTATTAAGCATTTAATAATTGAATTAGAACAAAGTGTAACTACGCGTTTGTAACGTTTCATTATGTTTCACTGTGGAAACATTTCTCTAGGGCACACAAATCCACAATAATGTAGGCCTATGCCACTGCAGAATCGAATGCTTCTAACCAAATGTTAAAACCTCTTCTAACCGAGAGCCACCTTATAGGCATTCTGTCATTAATGTATAGCGAGCCTACTTGTTGGATGAATTGGATGCGCATTGGTGCCGAGCTGTAGGCTAGTTATCTAGTGATATTGTCGACCATCATCAGCTCCAAGAAACAAATATTGATAGAAAATAATAAAGGTAAATACAGTGCCTTGCAAAAGTATTCATCCCCCTTGGCGTTTTTCCTATTTTGTTCCATTACAACCTGCAATTAAATGGATTTGGCTTTGGATTTCTTAAAATGAACATAAACAAAATTGGTGAAGTGAAATGAAAAAACAACTTGTTTCAAAAAATTCAAAAAAATGTAATACGGAAAAGTGGTGTGTACATATGTATTCACCACCTTTGCTATGAAGCCCCTAAATAAGATCTGGTGCAACCAATTACCTTCAGAAGTCACTTAATTAGTTAAATAAAGTCCACCTCTGTGCAGTGTCACATGATCTGTCACATGATCTCAGTATATATACACCTGTTCTGAAAGGCCCCAGAGTCTGCAACACCACTAAGCAAGGAGCACCACCAAGCAAGCAGCACTATGAAGACCAAGGAGCACCACCAAGCAAGCAGCACCATGAAGACCAAGGAGCACCACCAAGCAAGCAGCACCATGAAGACCAAGGAGCACCAACAAGCAAGCGGCACCATGAAGACCAAGTAGCTCCCCAAACAGGTCAGGCCAAGGTTGTGGAGAAGTACACATCAGGGTTGGGTTATAAAAAATATCAGAAACTTTGAACATCCCACAGATGAACATCCCATTAAATCCATTATAAAAAATGGAAAGAATAGCCTGACAAGAGCGGGCCACCCACCAAAACTCACAGACCAGGCAAGGAGGGCATTAATCAGAGTGGCAACAAAGAGACCGAAGATAACCCTGAAGGAGCTGCAAAGCTCCACAGTGGAGATTGGAGTATCTGTCCATAGGAAGACTTTAAGCTGTATACTCCACCAAACTGGGCTTTACGGAAGAGTGTCCAGAAAAAAGCCATTGCTTAAAGAAAGAAATAAGCAAAACACATTTGGTGTTCGCCAAAATGCATGTGGGAGACTCCCCAAATATATGGAAGAAGGTACTCTGGTCAGATGAGACTAAAATGTAGCCTTTTGGCCATCAAGGAAAATGCTATGTCTGGCGCAAACCCAACACCTCTCATCACCCAGAGAACACCATCTCCAGAGTGAAGTATGGTGGTGGCAACATCATGCTGTGGGGATATTTTTCATCGGCAGGGACTGGGAAACTAGTCAGAATTGAAAGAATGATGGATGGCGCTAAATACAGGGAAATTCCAGAGGGAAACCTGTTTCAGTCTTCCAGAGATTTGAGACTGGGACGGGGGTTCACCTTCCAGCAGGACAATGACCCTAAGCATACTGCTACAGCAACACTCAAGTGGTTTAAGGGGAAACATTTGAATGTCTTGGAATGGGCTAGGCAATACCCAGGCCTCAATCCAATTGAGAATCTGTGGTATGATTTAAAGATTGCTGTACACCAACGGAACACATCCAACTTGGAGGAGCTGGAGCAGTTTGCATTGAAGAATGGGAAAGAATCCCAGTGGCTAAATGTGCCAAGCTAATAGAGACATACCCCAAGAGACTTGCAGCTGTAATTGCTGCAAAAGGTGGCTCTACAAAGTACTGACTTTGGGGTGGATTGGTTATGCATGCTCAAGTTTTCAGTTTTTTTGTCTTATTTCTTGTTTTTTTCACAATAAAATATATTTTGCATCTTCAAAGTGATGGGCATGTTGTGTAAATCAGTTGATTCAAACCCCCCCCAAATATATTTTAATTCCAGGTTGTAAGGCTACAAAATAGGAAAAATGCCAAGGGGGAGGAGGGGGGGGATCTAGTGTAAGCCACTGTAAATGGTCTACTACTTCTGGCAATGGATGGCACAGAGAACACCAGTACCCACACACTCGAAAAACAATGCTATAGGCTCTATGAACAGCTGCCTGACAAAAGTAAACAATGATAGATCAACAGTTAATGTATTGTAATAAAGGATTTTTTTTAAACCAAGAATGCATGGCAAACAAATGGGAAAATTAGGAAGCACAAAGGAAAATCTATGTGTAGAGGCCAAAACTCAGCACTACTGAGGGGACAGTGCCGCCACATAAAAATAAATGGTTTAAACCATAACAGAGGAGGGGTGTTTGTTTTATTTTGAAGCTTTTATGTTCATAGTTACCACTGTAAAACATATTTATCACTACATTTGAACCTTTTTGGGATAGGGGGCAGCATTTTCACTTTTGGATGAATAGCGTGCCTAGAGTGAACTGCCTCCTACTCTGTCCCAGATGCTAATATATGCATATTATTATTAGTATTGGATAGAAAACACTCTGGAGTTTCTAAAACTTTTTGAATGATGTCTGTGAGTATAACAGAACTCATATGGCAGGCGAAAACCTGAGAAAAATCCAACCAGGAAGTGGGACATCTGAGTTTTGTAGTTTTTCAAAGCTTGGCCTACCGTGTACACATTGAGATATGGATGAGGTTGCACTTCCTAGGGCTTCCACTAGATGTCAACCACCTTTTGAAACTTGAATGAGGATTCTACTATAAAGGAGGGGCTCATGAGACCTGTTTGAGTCAGTGGTTTGGCATAGAGCCTCGGTCTCATGACGCGCGCTCCCGACAGAGTTACCTCTCATTCCAGTGCCTTTCTGAAGACAAAGGAATTCTCCGGTTGGAACATTATTGATGTTTTATGTTAAAAACATCCTAACGATTGATTCCATACATCGTTTGACATGTTTCTAAAGGACTGTAACGGAACTTTTTGAGTTTTTGTCTGGATGAAATGCTTGTGCCTCATGAGGATGGATTACTGGGCTGAACACGCTAACAACAAGTGGCTATTTGGACATAAATGATGGAACTTTATGGAACAAATCAGTCATTTATTGTCGAACTGTGATTCCTGGGAGTGCCTTCTGATGAAGATCATCAAAGGTAAGTGAATATTTATGGTGTTATTTCTAACTTTGTTGATTCCAAAATGGCGGCTATTCCTCTGGCTGTTTTGGGTTCTGAGCGATGTTCTCAGATTATGCTTTTTCCGTAAAGTTTTTTTGAAATTTGACACAGTGGTTGCATTAAGGAGAAGTCTATCTTTAATTCTGTGAATAACACTAGTATCTTTTATCTGCTAAAATCACCGGATGTTTTGGAATCAAAACATTACTGCACTTAAGGCGCCAATGTAAACTGAGATTTTTGGATATAAATATGCACATTATCGAACAAAACATACATGTATTGTGTAACATGATGTCCTATGAGTGTCATCTGATGAAGATCATTAAAGGTTAGTGATTCATTTTCTATATTTCTGCTTTTTGTGACTCCTATCTTTGGCTGGAAAAATGGCTGTGTTTTTTCGACTTGGCTGTGATCTAACATAATCATATGTTGTGCTTTAGCTGTAAAGCATTTTTTAAATCGGACACGATGGGTAGATTAACAAGATGTTTATCTTTCATTTGCTGTATTGGACTTGTTAATGTGTGAATGTTACATATTTCAAAAAAATATTTTTGAATTTCGCGCACTGCCTTTTCAGCGGAATGTTGTCGAGGTGTTCCGCTAGCGGAACCACTGCGCTAGAAACAAATACAATACTGGTAAAATTTGCATAATTTAGAGACTCCCACCAAAATGTGACTTTTGTTGCGTTTAAGGGAGCTAACTTGTTATTCAGGGGAGCTGAGCCCCCCTTTGAAATGCAAACAGATACTTAAATATTGTAAATATCCCTGTATACAGGTACTATACAGACCTGGCTATTCCTGTGTTTTTCCCTAAACTGAGAGGAGAGGAGGATAGAGGATATGAAAGGACAGTGAGGGTACAGCACCAGCACCCATCCTCATCTGAACAGATTACTTCTCCCTACAATCTAATTATCCTGCCTGCACTGCTGTACAGCCATCTATAACCTCCCAAATCTACCTCTAATTAACTGAAATGAATGACACCAGTGCCGGCCAAGAAGGCCAGCCACCCTGCTCCACTGCAGATGGGGAACAGGGGAGGGCCGAGGGACACAACAGGGATAGAGGGATGAATACCGAAGAGAGGAAAAGAGAAGAAGGGGATACAAGAGATGGGTAGATGGAATGGTTAGGGAAAGAATGAAAGTGAGGAAGGATAAAAAAAAAAGAGAACTTCATAATGAAATTGTGTTTTGGGGATTGTCGACACACATAAGAGATGTAAGGCTATCCTTCCAGAGAACCACAGAGCAACATATCAGACAAGTTGACCAGACAGGTCTACTGAAATAGAAACAAGCACAGCCCATCATACAGACAGGCAGCAGGCAGACTGGATCTTCTGGCAGATGATCAGATTGATAGGGGGATAAACAAACAGGGAGGGCTTGGTATAAAAAAAACTCCTCCACTGCAGATGCTGCAGCAGCCAGCAGCCAGCAGCCAGCAGCATAAGCCTGTCCTGTATGTCCAGTCAGTCACTGATGGCTCTATTAAAACACCCTGCCCTGTGCTCCACAGTCAAACAGTTCTGCTGGCAGGCCAAATAATTAAACCACCACCACTTGCTAGAGGAGTTAATGTACTTTAATTATGAATGAGGAACAGAACAGGTTGTCTGGTCTGGATCAATGGGCTGATGGAGAAGAGAGGCTTCACACCCCGGTCAGGAGGCTAAATTTCCCCCATGACTCTCACCAGCCACTACAAATCAACAGCAACCCCAGCTACATACTGCATCACCAGCTAACACAACTACCCAAGCTACAGATCACCAGCTAACACAACTACCCAAGCTACAGGTCACCAGCTAACACAACTACCCAAGCTACAGATCACCAGCTAACACAACTACCCAAGCTACAGGTCACCAGCTAACACAACTACCCAAGCTACAGATCACCAGCTAACACAACTACCCAAGCTACAGATCACCAGCTAACACAACTACCCAAGCTACAGATCACCAGCTAACACAACTACCCAAGCTACAGATCACCAGTCACCAGCTAACACACACTACCCAAGCTACAGATCACCAGCTAACACAACTACCCAAGCTACAGATCACCAGCTAACACAACTACCCAAGCTACAGATCACCAGCTAACACAACTACCCAAGCTACAGGTCACCAGCTAACACAACTACCCAAGCTACAGATCACCAGCTAACACAACTACCCAAGCTACAGATCACCAGCTAACACAACTACCCAAGCTACAGATCACCAGCTAACACAACTATACATCACCCCTTCCAACCTCACCCTAGAGGAGCAATGACCAATGGGTTCTATTGGAGGTAAGAGGAATTTAGGATATAGCTGATGGAAATGGGGTGGGAAAGGGGGACACTTAGTCAGTTATGTAACTGAATGCGTTCAGATGGACACCGATCCTGTAGAGGTTATATAACTGAATGCGTTCAGGTGGACACCGATCCTGTAGAGGTTATATAACTGAATGCATTCAGGGGGACACCGATCCTGTAGAGGTTATGTAACTGAATGCATTCAGGGGGACACCGATCCTGTAGAGGTTATATAACTGAATGCATTCAGGGGGACACCGATCCTGTAGAGGATAATTATATAACTGAATGTGTTCAGGGGGACACCGATCCTGTAGAGGTTATTATATAACTGAATGTGTTCAATCGAAATGTATCTTCCTCATTTAACCCAACCCCTCAGAATCAGAGGGGTGTGGAGGTACGAAGGGCTTAATCAATTCCACGTCATCGGAAGTTCTTGTTGGGGGTTAACTGTCTTGCTCAAGGGCAGAATGGCAGATTTTTCCACCTTGCCGGCTCGGGAATTCGAATTAGGAACCTTTCGGATACTGATTCAACTCTCTTATGTATGGTTAGAACGGGGGTGTAGTGGATGGAGGGGTAGCGGATGGTGGAGGAGAGACTAGGAGTGCTCTGACAGCTGCAGTGGCCTTTCAGAAAGCGGGCCCCAGGCTGTGAGGTGATGAGGGCCAGAGGAGAGCCTCTACAGCTCAGCGGGCTCTCATTCACACAAGTAGGGACAGAGGGCCATTGTGCCACCTGCCTGGGTTCCACGGTCACTGCCCTCATTAGACAGCCCACCTACCCGTACCTCTACAGAAATGACATCACACAAAAGAGCTGTCAGTCATCTCCACATCTTCAATCACCCCCCACCTGGGCTATACTCTCTCTGTCACAGAGACCACTGGGCCACCAGAGCCAGAAGAAGAGGACACATTCTGATGCCTTGACTGTCCTAATGTGGACATTTTACACACTATGATAAAGATGTAAACCAGTGACCTGTTTCTGGATGATGATGACGATGATGATGATGATGATGACGATGAGGACAGTGATGATGACGTGAGATGAGAATGATTAATTGCTACTGTCATAATACCCTAACAGGTTATTATCTCAACAGACTGACATGAACTTCTTTGCTTGCCAACAGGCTTACGGTTGCCTCTTTAATATCTTATTCAACCCAAATGTCACCAAAACCCAGCTTTTCAGATGAAATAATAGAATTTACTGTTCTGCCGTACGGCACTTTGCAGTCCCAAAGAAACAATTCTGTATGTGTGTCAGAATCCACGGGCCTCTGTATTGTCAGCATCACAAGTCTACCAGGAGAGTGAGAGGCTGTTCCCTTCTGCTCACTATGTAATGTGCATTATGCAATGCTATCAGACTCATCAATAATGTAGTCAATTAAGAAAGTGTGTCAAATGCATTACAGGTTCTCTTTGTTCTGGCTAATGTTTTCTTCATCTTAAGAGGGGGAATGTTTTAGCCATCAGCAACTTTCTCACGCTCCATTCTCCCTCCCTTCTTCATCCTCCTCTCCCAGCAGCCAGTCAGCCACAACATCTCTCTCTGTCTCAGCCCAGCCCACTCTCCACCCTGCATGGCACACTCTACAGAGTCAGCCTTATTAATTACACACACAGAGGGGAGAGACAGTGAGACTGGGAGGCCGAGGAAGACAATATTCTACACTGGGACATTTTCAGGTACAAGACACACTTTCTACTACGCTATCTACACTGGGACATTTTCAGGTACAAGACACACTTTCTACTACGCTATCTACACTGGGACATTTTCAGGTACAAGACACACTTTCTACTACGCTATCTACACTGGGACATTTTCAGGTACAAGACACACTTTCTACTACGCTATCTACACTGGGACATTTTCAGGTACAAGACACACTTTCTACTACGCTATCTACACTGGGACATTTTCAGGTACAAGACACACTTTCTACTACGCTATCTACACTGGGACATTTTCAGGTACAAGACACACTTTCTACTACGCTATCTACACTGGGACATTTTCAGGTACAAGACACACTTTCTACTACGCTATCTACACTGGGACATTTTCAGGTACAAGACACACTTTCTACTACGCTATCTACACTGGGACATTTTCAGGTACAAGACACACTTTCTACTACGCTATCTACACTGGGACATTTTCAGCTTTCAGGAATAGTGTACAGATCCTTGCGACATGGGGCTGTGCATTATCATGCTGAAACATGAGGTGGCGGTGGACGAATGGCACAACAATGTGGCTCAGGATCTCGTCACGGTATCTCTGTGCATTCAAATTGCCATCGATAAAATGCACTTGTGTTCATTGTCCATAGCTTATAGCCATACCATAACTCCACTGTCACCATGGGGCACTCTGATCACCAGGTTGACATCAGCAAACTGCTCGTCCACACGACGCCATACACACTATCCTGCCTTCTACCCGGTAAAGTTGAAACCGGGATTCATCTGTGAACACTTCTCCAGCGTGCCAGTGGCCATCGAAGGTGAGCATTTTCCCACTGAAGTCAGTTACAAAGCCAAACTGCAGTCAGATCAAGACCCTGGTGTGACCTTATAGTATAATAAGGGCTGTGTTGGTGTGTGACCCTATAGCAGAACTCTCTCCACCCCCTACTCATTCTGCTCCAGAACCACTGTACCCCACCGTACCCCCTGTACCCCAAAACACCCCACAACATCCCTCCCCCTGTACCCCACGACTTCCCCCTGCACCCCTCGACACCCCACGGCATTCCTGCGCACCAGCGCCCCCTGTCCTCTGTGTCTGTGTTCCACAGTCTCTGCTGTCAGGCGAGGTTTCATTAGCGATCCACGCTGAGACAGGAACATCTTGCACTTAATGTTTCTTTCCTTTCAACTTCGTAGGTCTGTCGACTCCAATTTACTCACAGTGAGGAGGAACACGCTTTTACAAAACCTGATAACCGTTGTTTGTTTGGCTTATATAACATTTTGCAATGTCAAACAACCTGCACCAGATCCCTCTCTCTCTGTACCTCTCCTCTCCCTTCTTTACCCCATCTCACACTTTCTCACTTTTTTCTCTCACTGCTTCTATTCCCATTTCTCTTTCCACCATAATATATATTGTGGATGCGGACGCCTTGTAGCCCCAGTCTCTCGGTTCCTCTTGGCTCTTCCAGCAGCCGTCCCCCCCAGTGTGGGCTGCTCCCCCGGGGGGTGGGAGGGTCTGAGTGTCCCCTAGACTTGGAGCAGGTGTGGCCTAGCGCTGACCCACTCTGCACTGAGGAGGAAAGGCTGCCACTGCAGGGCATGAGCCCAATGTCAGGGGACTACTGTAAAATAAAATCTGCATTGACCTTATTTTGCACTGACCCCCCCCCCACTACACACACTCACAATTAAATCAGCCTACGTGTGCTTGGCACTGGAGACTCGTCTGCCCCAAACCTGCCTACCCCCTGATTTAATTTCCTCCCCTGCTCTGCTGAGAGTCACTACAGAGCAGAGAGTGACCCTCTGCACCACTCATCTGCAAATAGAGGAGAGCAGAGAGCATCCACAACATACTCTCTTTATGGAGAGATGGGGTGGGAGAGAGGGAGAGAGCGAGAGAGAGAGAGATGGAGATAGAGAGAGAGACGGCAAAAGGTAGGGAGGAAGAGACAGAGAAAGAGGGAGAGAGAGGGAAGGAGGAAGGTAGAGAGAGAGAGGGGAGAGAGAGAGAGAGGGAGAGAGAGAAAGAGGGAGAGAGGGAAGGAGGAAGGTAGAGAGAGGGAGAGAGTGGGAAGGAGGAAGGTAGAGAGAGGGAGCGAGAGAGAAAGAAGGAGAGAGAGAGAAAGAAGGAGAGACATGGAAGGAGGAAGGTAGAGAGAGAGAGAGAGAAGGAGGAAGGTAGAGAGAGAGGGAAAGAGGGAGAGAGAGGGAAGGAGAGAGAGAGAAAGACAGAGAGACATGGAAGGAGGAAGGTAGAGAGAGAGAGCGCGAGAGATAAAGAAAGAGAGAGAGAGGAAGAGAGAGAGAAAGACGGAGAGACATGGAAGGAGGAAGGTAGAGAGAGAGGGAAGGAGGAAGGTAGAGAGAGAAAGAGGGAGAGAGAGGTAAGGAGAGAGAGAGAAAGACAGAGAGACATGGAAGGAGGAAGGTAGAGAGCGACAGATAAAGAAGGAGAGAGAGAGAAAAAAGGAGAGAGAGAGGAAGACAGAGAGACATGGAAGGAGGAAGGTAGAGAGAGAGAGGGAAGGAGGAAGGTAGAGAGAGAGAAAGAGGGAGAGAGAGGTAAGGAGAGAGAGAGAAAGACAGAGAGACATGGAAGGAGGAAGGTAGAGAGAGAGAGGAAGAGAGAGAGAACGATGGAGAGACATGGAAGGAGGAAGGTAGAGAGAGAGAGCGAGAGATAAAGGCAGGGAGGGAGAGGGGGGAAAAAAACTAACGATAAGAGAGAATGAAAGATAGATACCCTGTGGGTAACATCCTAAACTCTTACACAAACTATTGCACAAAGGAATCACACATTTCAAAACAGAGACGTAATACTCACACACACACACACACACACACACACACACACACACACACACACACACACACACACACACACACACACACACACACACACACACACACACACACACACACACACACTCTCACACACACTCTCACACATACACACACACACACATAGACAAAGACACACCCAGGCTGTTAGCTGCTAATCTCCAGTGTTACTCATGTGTGATATTTTAAACTCTCTACTCATAATGGAAAAGCTCCCTGCAGGCAGAGCCCTCTTGTAGAAAAAACTGCTTCTGATCTTCCACACGGGCTTCTCCCTCTTCAAAGAAATACTTTACCCGGGCTCTGTCTCTGTGTTCAAAAAGTGTCAATATCTCTGATTCCTGAGAGAAAGGGAGGAAAGAAAGAGAGAAGAAGTGAGAGGAGCGTCGAAGGGATGTGAGAGATGATACACAGCTGATCAAATGCGTGCTGAGGACGGGGGAGGAGCAGGAAGGTGCTCTATGATTCCTTCACACACATATTCCTGATCTCAACAACAGCAACAGTGAGCGCTATTACCATCAAGTAGGCATAGGTTTTGCTAGGGTGTGACTAGGGTGGGCATTCTAGTTTCTTTATTTCTATGTTTTCTATTACTTTGATTCTTTGCCCAATGTGGTTCCCAATCAGAGGGAGCTGTTTATCGTTGTCTCTGATTGGGGATCACATATAAGTTGTCATTCTCCTTTTGGTGTTTGTGGGATCTTGTTTTTTGTTAGCTCTGTGAAGCCTGCAGAAGGTGACGTTTGTTATTCTTTTGTTGTTTTGTTTGGTGTTCTGAGTAAATAAAGTATCATGAAGACTTACCACGCTGTGCTTTGGTCTCCTTCCAACGACGGACGTTACATAACCCTATCCTGAACCTTAACCCTTACCTTAACCATTCAGAATGAGTGCCTGAATCTTAACCCTTCTCTTCGAAATGTGACGTTTTGAGAAATGGAATGATAGTGAGCAGCAGGAGCAGCACAAACACTTTGAAATTTGACG
Organism: Oncorhynchus nerka; assembly: GCF_034236695.1. Classification (NCBI taxonomy): domain Eukaryota; kingdom Metazoa; phylum Chordata; class Actinopteri; order Salmoniformes; family Salmonidae; genus Oncorhynchus; species Oncorhynchus nerka. The sequence continues at coordinate 40,947,447 of NC_088404.1, forward strand.
TATCAAATCAAACTTTATTTGTCACATATACAACAAGTGTAGACCTTACCGTGATATGCTTACTTACAAGCTTTTAACCAACAGTGCAGTTTGGAGCAACTTTGAAATGTGACGTTTGGAGAACGTAGATGAACGTCTAGTTCTGCAGTGGGACTGTGAGAGCTGGTTGATACAGGCAAGCAGACAGACCGACATACCAACAGACGGACAGAGGCACACATGCACACGTACAGTAAAGTATAGACATATGAGCTGAGAGGATTGACAGCAGAGCTGGCCAGTCTCCAGGTGTCTCAGTGCTCTGTAATATTGTCTTTCCCATAATTCACTCCTTCTCTCCAGGGCTCTGCGGAGCAAACTCAATCACATCCTCCTCGCCCTGCTCACCCTGAAACAAGTGTAAGGCCATGATGAGTGTTTGCCCTACATTTTCCATCCCTCACTTCTCCTCTCTCCCTTTTACTCTGTGTGTGCACATGTGCGCGTATGTGTGTAAATCGAATGTGTCGGTCTAGGTGTGTGTGCGCGTATGTGTGTAAATCGAATGTGTCGGTCTAGGTGTGTGTGCGCGTATGTGTGTAAATCGAATGTGTCGGTCTAGGTGTGTGTGCGCGTGTGTGTGTAAATCGAATGTGTCGGTCTAGGTGTGTGTGCGCGTATGTGTGTAAATCGAATGTGTCGGTCTAGGTGTGTGTGCGCGTATGTGTGTAAATCGAATGTGTCGGTCTAGGTGTGTGTGCGCGTGTGTGTGTAAATCGGATGTGTCGGTCTAGGTGTGTGTGCACGTATGTGTGTAAATCGAATGTGTCGGTCTAGGTGTGTGTGTGTGTGTGTGTGTGTGTGTGTGTGTGTGTGTGTGTAAATCGAATGTGTCGGTCTAGGTGTGTGTGTGTGTGTGTGTGTGTGTAAATCAGATGTGTCGGTCTAGATGTGTGTGTGTGTGTGTGTGTGTGTGTGTGTGTGTAAATCGAATGTGTCGGTCTAGGTGTGTGTGTGTGTGTGTGTGTGTGTGTGTGTGTGTGTGTGTGTGTGTGTGTGTGTGTGTAAATCGAATGTGTCGGTCTAGGTGTGTGTGTGTGTGTGTGTGTGTGTGTGTGTGTGTGTGTGTGTGTGTGCGTGTGTGTGTGCGCGTGTTGTAGGGACATGTGTATTCAGTGGTATAAGGCAGTGTTGTTGTGGTGCATTGTAGGTGACTGACAAGTCCCTGTGTGTATTCTCTGTGCCTTCATGGAAATGATTGTTTAATCGAGATAAATCACATTACTATCCAGAAGAATAAAGACTGACACAGAGGCTGAGGGGAGCAAGGGACAGAACCTCCTCTACGAATGAACACACACACACACACACACACACACACACACACACACACACACACACACACACATTTTCCAAGATCTATGAACTATATAAATCAGAGGATGATTTTTAGGTTTGAATAGCTTAACCTCATTTAAGAGTCTAAAACTCTAATCTGTATTTCTGGGCAAGTGCATACCCACACGTATGCACACACACAAGTGTACACCCGCAGGCACACACACACACGCGCGCACACACACACACACTTCCTACTCTGTACATGAAACGTTAATCTGGCTACACCTACGCTCCTCTCTCCAACAAGCAACGACGGCCCTGTCAATCACGGACATCTGCCGTGACAGCCCGTAACCATGGGAATGGAAGGTCTCCGAGTAGAGGACAAGCACTGGTACATGTGGGTGGGTTGCTTCACAAAGAGAACATCAATCAGCTAACGTTAATCAATCACTATATAACATTTATATTGAGACATATTCATATTTCTATTTGCAGCAGAGCTCTGGAGAATAGAGGTCGAAGAACAACTGATTCCTGCTTATTATTGCATTTACATTCCACTACACAAGTAATTAGATTTATGCATATAATAATAATGATATACTGAAAGAGAGTGTGCCCTCAAAGTTACTGAATACATTAACACTGGAAGACTGGAGTCACTTGACTGAATATTTGATTATTCAACACAAGACCGGAATGAAGTTATATTTTACTGCTCCATTATGTTACAATGTGGTCCTCATGGACTTCAGGCCTGACATGCAGTAGGCCAACATCAATACAACAGAGAGGACTGAGAGCTTAAGTAATGCTCTTCCTCCCAATGAACAACAGAGCTTCAGTCAGTGGGATACATCCAGTTCTGACCTGTGACTTTGACATTGAGATGACACTGGTCTGAAATATAGATGCAACCTGACCTCATTTTGTATTTCTGCATGACACAAACTGACACAGTATACTGAAATAGAAAACCATATGATGCAGAACACTCTAAATACACTGGTTGTCAATACCAGGGCTAATCTACATAGCAGAGATCAGGTAACTTATAGAGGCAATGTGAGAGAGAAGGATAGAGAGAAGACAGAAAGAAGATATTGAGAGGATAGAGATGATAGAGATATGATAGAGATGATATAGAGATGATAGAGAGATGATAGAGAGATGATAGAGAGAGGATAGAGATGATAGAGAGATGATAGAGATGATAGAGAGATGATAGAGAGATGATAGAGAGAGGATAGAGATGATAGAGAGATGATAGAGAGAGGATAGAGATGATAGAGAGATGATAGAGATGATAGAGAGATGATAGAGAGATGATAGAGAGAGGATAGAGATGATAGAGAGATGACAGAGATGATAGAGAGATGATAGAGATGATAGAGAGAAGATAGAGATGATAGAGAGAGGATGGAGATGATAGAGAGAAGATGGAGGATAGAGAGACGATAGAGATGATAGAGAGAAGATATAGAATAGAGATGATTTTTTAAATTTTTTTATTTTTTTATTTCACCTTTATTTAACCAGGTAGGCTAGTTGAGAACAAGTTCTCATTTGCAACTGCGACCTGGCCAAGATAAAGCATAGCAGTGTGAACAGACAACACAGAGTTACACATGGAATAAACAATTAACAAGTCAATAACACAGTAGAAAAAAAATGGGTAGTCTATATACAATGTGTGCAAAAGGCATGAGGAGGTAGGCGAATAATACAATTTTGCAGATTAACACTGGGGTGATAAATGATCAGATGGTCATGTACAGGTAGAGATATTGGTGTGCAAAATAGCAGAAAAGTAAATAAATAAAATAAAAAATAAAAAACAGTATAAAAACAGTATGGGAATGAGGTAGGTGAAAATGGGTGGGCTATTTACCAATAGACTATGTACAGCTGCAGCGATCGGTTAGCTGCTCGGATAGCTGATGTTTGAAGTTGGTGAGGGAGATAAAAGTCTCCAACTTCAGCGATTTTTGCAGTTCGTTCCAGTCACAGGCAGCAGAGTACTGGAACGAAAGGCGGCCAAATGAGGTGTTGGCTTTAGGGATGATCAGTGAGATACACCTGCTGGAGCGTGTGCTACGGATGGGTGTTGCCATCGTGACCAGTGAACTGAGATAAGGCGGAGCTTTACCTAGCATGGACTTGTAGATGACCTGGAGCCAGTGGGTCTGGCGACGAATATGTAGCGAGGGCCAGCCGACTAGAGCATACAAGTCGCAGTGGTGGGTGGTATAAGGTGCTTTGGTGACAAAACGGATGGCACTATGATAGACTGCATCCAGTTTGCTGAGTAGAGTGTTGGAAGCCATTTTGTAGATGACATCGCCGAAATTGAGGATCGGTAGGATAGTCAGTTTTACTAGGGTAAGCTTGGCGACGTGAGTGAAGGAGGCTTTGTTGCGGAATAGAAAGCCGACTCTTGATTTGATTTTCGATTGGAGATGTTTGATGTGAGTCTGGAAGGAGAGTTTGCAGTCTAGCCAGACACCTAGGTACTTATAGATGTCCACATATTCAAGGTCGGAACCATCCAGGGTGGTGATGCTAGTCGGGCATGCGGGTGCAGGCAGCGATCGGTTGAAAAGCATGCATTTGGTTTTACTCGCGTTTAAGAGCAGTTGGAGGCCACGGAAGGAGTGCTGTATGGCATTGAAGCTCGTTTGGAGGTTAGATAGCACAGTGTCCAATGACGGGCCGAAAGTATATAGAATGGTGTCGTCTGCGTAGAGGTGGATCAGGGAATCGCCCGCAGCAAGAGCAACATCATTGATATATACAGAGAAAAGAGTCGGCCCGAGAATTGAACCCTGTGGCACCCCATAGAGACTGCCAGAGGACCGGACAGCATGCCCTCCGATTTGACACACTGAACTCTGTCTGCAAAGTAATTGGTGAACCAGGCAAGGCAGTCATCCGAGAAACCGAGGCTATTGAGTCTGCCGATAAGAATATGGTGATTGACAGAGTCGAAAGCCTTGGCGAGGTCGATGAAGACGGCTGCACAGTACTGTCTTTTATCGATGGCGGTAATGATATCGTTTAGTACCTTGAGCGTGGCTGAGGTGCACCCGTGACCGGCTCGGAAACCAGATTGCACAGCGGAGAAGGTACGGTGGGATTCGAGATGGTCAGTGACCTGTTTGTTGACTTGGCTTTCGAAGACCTTAGATAGGCAGGGCAGGATGGATATAGGTCTATAGCAGTTTGGGTCCAGGGTGTCTCCCCCTTTGAAGAGGGGGATGACTGCGGCAGCTTTCAATCCTTGGGGATCTCAGACGATATGAAAGAGAGGTTGAACAGGCTGGTAATAGGGGTTGCGACAATGGCGGCAGATAGTTTCAGAAATAGAGGGTCCAGATTGTCAAGCCCAGCTGATTTGTACGGGTCTAGGTTTTGCAGCTCTTTCAGAACATCTGCTATCTGGATTTGGGTAAAGGAGAACCTGGAGAGGCTTGGGCGAGGAGCTGCGGGGGGCGGAGCTGTTGGCCGAGGTTGGAGTAGCCAGGCGGAAGGCATGGCCAGCCGTTGAGAAGTGCTTATTGAAGCTTTCGATAATCGTGGATTTATCGGTGGAGACCGTGTTACCTAGCCTCAGTGCAGTGGGCAGCTGGGAGGAGGTGCTCTTGTTCTCCATGGACTTCACAGTGTCCCAGAACTTTTTGGAGTTGGAGCTACAGGATGCAAACTTCTGCCTGAAGAAGCTGGCCTTAGCTTTCCTGACTGACTGCGTGTATTGGTTCCTGACTTCCCTGAACAGTTGCATATCACGGGGGCTATTCGATGCTATTGCAGTCCGCCACAGGATGTTTTTGTGATAGAGAGAGGATAGAGATGATAGAGAGAAGATGGAGGATAGAGAGATGATAGAGAGAGGATAGAGATGATAGAGAGAGGATAGAGAGAAGATGGAGGATAGAGAGACGATAGAGGATAGAGATGATAGAGAGAAGATAGAGGATAGAGATGATAGAGAGATGATAGAGAGATGATAGAGAGAGGATAGAGATGATAGAGAGATGATAGAGAGATGATAGAGAGATGATAGAGAGATGATAGAGAGAGGATAGAGATGATAGAGAGATGACAGAGATGATAGAGAGATGATAGAGATGATAGAGAGAGGATAGAGATGATAGAGAGAGGATGGAGATGATAGAGAGAAGATGGAGGATAGAGAGACGATAGAGGATAGAGATGATAGAGAGAGGATAGAGATGATAGAGAGAAGATGGAGGATAGAGAGATGATAGAGAGAGGATAGAGATAGGATAGAGAGAAGATGGAGGATAGAGAGACGATAGAGGATAGAGATGATAGAGAGAAGATAGAGGATAGAGATGATAGAGAGACGATAGAGGATAGAGATGATAGAGAGAAGATAGAGGATAGAGATGATAGAGAGAGGATAGATATGATAGAGAGAGAATATAAAGGATAGAGAGAGAAAAGAAAAGATAGAGAGAGGATATAGAGAACATAGAGAGAATATATGGGACAACAGTGCAGATGGTAGGTGGGCGTCCTGCACATTGACTCACCCAAAACCTGTCTGACAAAACACACACCTTCCTCTATACCAGCACCATGTTCTCATACTATTATTTAGATACACAAAGAAGTATACAAACACCCCGACACACTCACAAATTCACACACAGGGGTAGAATTGGGATTTGTAGATGGTGGAACTGTCACATAAATGGGCTGCTTTCCCATGACATTCCTTACAACATTTTATATTCTGCTTTCCTCCTCTTTGTTTCTCCTTGAATGTACCGGTAACTCAAGACAGACCCTAACACACACAACACACACACAGATTCTCACAATCCTGCATATCCATAACACACTGCATACTGCACACTATCTTTGTTCTGCTGCCTACTCCAGAAACACGCTGTATTCAGCAACACTGACTCAGCCTGCTGGTACATATGTATTTCAGTTCAGGAGATTCACCCCTACAGCAATTAGTGTGTTCCAATAATCTGCTTGACGCTCGAATGACAGACTTTAGCAGCAATGCTTAAAGGTTAGGCAGAAAATAATATTCGATATGTCACATAAACAAACGGCTCAATGCCCAGAAAGAAAACCCACAGGGAGGAGAGGAGGAGAGGAGGCTGAGGGAAAATCACGTGACAGCCACGATGCTCTTTCTGATTGAAGACAAAGAGTCGAGCCCAAATATAGCTGGGTGTGTATGATGAGGAGTACCAAAGGCATCCCACTCACAAATGTACTGGGAGGCTGCTGCTGCAATCACTCTCATTGTATTAATTATGAAGAGGTTAAAGTGGGGCAGATACAAAGTGAGTTAAAGAGAGAGAGAGAGAGAGAGAGAGAGAGAGAGAGAGAGAGAGAGAGAGAGACAGAGAGAGAGACAGAGAGAGAGACAGAGAGAGACAGACAGAGAGAGACAGAGAGAGACAGAGAGAGAGAGAGAGAGAGAGAGAGAGAGAGAGAGAGAGAGAGAGAGAGAGAGAGAGAGAGAGACAGACAGAGAGAGACAGAGAGAGACAGACAGAGACAGAGAGAGAGAGAGAGAGAGACAGAGAGAGAGAGAGAGAGACAGAGAGAGAGAGAGACAGACAGAGAGAGACAGAGAGAGACAGAGAGAGAGAGAGAGAGACAGAGAGAGAGAGACAGAGAGAGAGAGAGAGAGAGAGAGAGAGAGAGAGAGAGACAGAGAGAGAGAGAGAGACACTGAGAGAGAGAGAGAGACAGAGAGAGAGCGAGAGACAGAGAGAGACAGAGAGAACATCCCTCAACACGGTGACACCATACACACACGCATGGATGCAAAGAGAGGGAGATACTGTAGCTAGAGGCCAAAACTCAGTGACAAGGAATATGATGAAGCAATTAAACAGTGACCTTGAAGACACACTGTTGTGTAAACTGTAGGCAGGAATGGAAACCACCATGGCAACCCTTATAGTACAGTACAGTATGATTAATCCCAAAAGACATCTGTCTTCCCTAAGCCATTGATGTCCAAGATGGCGTAGCAGTAAGTGTCCTGTCGTACCGTCTCTCTGTAAATATCGTCTCTTCTTCGTTTTAGATATTTTTAGATATTTTTTCTTCGCATATCTTTAAAAACATTTTGCTAAACCTAAGCTTCCAAATACTCTTCTGCAACCCGCCAATGTAGCTACTTTTCCTAAAGTAGTTATATTTACTTCGGAACCGGACCCCCTCAACTGACCGGTCATCAACTAACCTTTAGCTCGGAAAGCTCTCGCCAGTTCGAACAACGCGACGCTAACCAGAGCATAACGGACCTATTTAATTTTTTTCTACCCCCGGATTCCCACCACAAACGGAACATTCTTCAGCTGGATCTTCGCAACTAGCTATCGAGCTAAACAGCAACCCTGGTTGATTACTCCTGGCTAGCGTTTCCACCCACGTAGCTTGAAGCTAGCCCGGCCAGAGCTCCTAGCATACTCCTGGGCTACAATACCTTGACTACGACCGGTCTATCGATATCACTGCATGAAGAGGAATAAACAGACTCACCCCATCGCGACGTCCTCCAAAGGCTAACTCTCTAGCCCTCGCTATCTCCTTGCTTGCTAGTTCGGCATGCTAACTGCTAGCTTGTTTAGCCCAGGTCCGCTAACTACTACCTTGTTTACCCTGGCCTGCTAATCTGCTAGCTTGTTAGCACAGGCCTGCTAACCGTCTGCATCTGCGCGTCCCAAAAACGCAGTGGCCCATATGTACTCTCTCTTCCCGATTTTAATTTTTTTTTTGTTTATACCTTCCGGAAACCTGCCTCACCCAATGTGATACGGAATCGCTATTATCTTTATTTTTAGAACACACTCAAGAACCTCCAGAAGCTAACCAGCTAGCTAGCTACAAGCTATTTAGTCATTGTTAGTTTTCTTAACCTGGATAACACTCGCCAGCCCAGCCCCCTGCCCCATCCACCGCTGCCCCCTGGACTCTGATCACTTGGCTACATAGCTGATGCACGCTGGAATGTCCATTAATCACAGTACTCCATTCTGCTTGTTTGTTTTATCTGTCGGCCGAGTTGCCTAGTCAATGCCATCTTCACCTGCTGTTGTTATGCTAGCTGATTAGCTGTTGTCTCACCCACTGTTTTAGCTAGCTTTCCCAATTCAACACCTGTGTTTACTGTATGCCTCGCTGTATGTCTCTCTCAAATGTCAATATGCCTTGTATACTGTTGCTCAGGTTAGTTATCATTGTTTTAGTTCACAATGGAGCCCCTAGTCCCATTCCTCAGACCCCTGATACCTCCTTTGTCCCACCTCCCACATATGCGGTGACCTCACCCATTACAACCAGCATGTCCAGAGATAAAACCTCTCTCATCATCACCCAGTGCCTGGGCTTACCTCCGCCGTACCCGCACCCCACCATACCCCTGTCTGTGCATTATGCCCTGAATATATTCTACCATGCCCAGAAACCTGCTCCTCTTATTCTCTGTCCCCAACGCTCTAGGCGACCAGTTTTGATAGCCCTTAGCCGCACCCTCATACTACTCCTTCTCTGTTCCGCGGGTGATGTGGAGGTAAACCCAGGCCCTGCATGTCCCCAGGCACCCTCATTTGTTGACTTCTGTGATCGAAAAAGCCTTGGTTTCATGCATGTCAACATTAGAAGCCTCCTCCCTAAGTTTGTTTTACTCACTGCTTTAGCACACTCTGCTAACCCTGATGTCCTTGCCGTGTCTGAATCCTGGCTCAGGAAGGCCACCAAAAATTCAGATATTTCCATACCCAACTATAACATCTTCCGTCAAGATAGAACTGCCAAAGGGGGAGGAGTCGCAGTCTACTGCAGAGATAGCCTGCAAAGTAATGTCATACTTTCCAGGTCCATACCCAAACAGTTCGAACTACTAATTCTGAAAATTACTAGGTTAGGTGACCTAAACTGGGATATGCTTAACACCCCGGCAGTCCTACAATCTAAGCTAGATGCCCTCAATCTCACACAAATCATCAAGGAACCCACCAGGTACAACCCTAACTCTGTAAGCAAGGGCACCCTCATAGACGTCATCCTGACCAACTGGCCCTCCAAATACACCTCCGCTGTCTTCAACCAGGATCTCAGCGACCACTGCCTCATTGCCTGTATCCGCTACGGTGCCGCAGTCAAACGACCACCCCTCATCACTGTCAAACGCTCCCTAAAACACTTCTGTGAGCAGGCCTTTCTAATCGACCTGGCCCAGGTATCCTGGAAGGACATTGACCTCATCCCGTCAGTTGAGGATGCCTGGTCATTCCTTAAGAGTAACTTCCTCACCATTTTAGATAAGCATGCACCGTTCAAAAAATGCAGAACTAAGAACAGATACAGCCCTTGGTTCACTCCAGACCTGACTGCCCTCGACCAGCACAAAAACATCCTGTGGCGGACTGCAATAGCATCGAACAGTCCCCGCGATATGCAACTGTTCAGGGAAGTCAGGAACCAATACACGCAGTCAGTCAGGAAAGCTAAGGCCAGCTTCTTCAGGCAGAAGTTTGCATCCTGTAGCTCCAACTCCAAAAAGTTCTGGGACACTGAAGTCCATGGAGAACAAGAGCACCTCCTCCCAGCTGCCCACTGCACTGAGGCTAGGGAACACGGTCACCACCGACAAATCCATGATTATCGAAAACTTCAACAAGCATTTCTCAACGGCTGGCCATGCCTTCCGCCTGGCTACTCCTACCTCGGCCAACAGCTCCGGCCCCCCCGCAGCTCCTCGCCCAAGCCTCTCCAGGTTCTCCTTTACCCAAATCCAGATAGCAGATGTACTGAAAGAGCTGCAAAACCTGGACACGTACAAATCAGCTGGGCTTGACAATCCGGACCCTCTATTTCTGAAACTATCCGCCGCCATTGTCGCAACCCCTATTACCAGCCTGTTCAACCTCTCTTTCATATCGTCTGAGATCCCCAAGGATTGGAAAGCTTCCGCAGTCATCCCCCTCTTCAAAGGGGGAGACACCCTGGACCCAAACTGTTACATACCTATATCCATCCTGCCCTGCCTATCTAAGGTCTTCGAAAGCCAAGTCAACAAACAGGTCACTGACCATCTCGAATCCCACCGTACCTTCTCCGCTATGCAATCTGGTTTCCGAGCCGGTCACGGGTGCACCTCAGCCACACTCAAGGTACTAAACGACATCATAGCCGCCATCGATAAAAGACAGTACTGTGCAGCCGTCTTCATCGACCTTGCCAAGGCTTTCGACTCTGTCAATCACCATATTCTTATCGGCAGACTCAGTAGCCTCGGTTTTTCGGATGACTGCCTTGCCTGGTTCACCAATTACTTTGCAGACAGAGTTCAGTGTGTCAAATTGGAGGGCATGTTGTCCGGTCCTCTGGCAGTCTCTATGGGGGTGCCACAGGGTTCAATTCTCGGGCCGACTCTTTTCTCTGTGTATATCAATGATGTCGCTCTTGCTGCGGGCGATTCCCTGATCCACCTCTACGCAGACGACACCATTCTATACACTTTTGGCCCGTCATTGGACACTGTGCTATCTAACCTCCAATCGAGCTTCAATGCCATACAACACTCCTTCCGTGGCCTCCAACTGCTCTTAAACGCTAGTAAAACCAAATGCATGCTTTTCAACCGATCGCTGCCTGCACCCGCTTGCCCGACTAGCATCACCACACTGGATGGTTCCGACCTTGAATATGTGGACACCTATAAGTACCTAGGTGTCTGGCTAGACTGCAAACTCTCCTTCCAGACCCATATCAAACATCTCCAATCGAAAATCAAATCAAGAGTCGGCTTTCTATTCCGCAACAAAGCCTCCTTCACTCACGCTGCCAAGCTTACCCTAGTAAAACTGACTATCCTACCGATCCTCGACTTCGGCGATGTCATCTACAAAATCGCTTCCAACACTCTTCTCAGCAAACTGGATGCAGTTTATCACAGTGCCATCCGTTTTGTCACTAAAGCACCTTATACTACCCACCACTGCGACTTGTATGCTCTAGTCGGCTGGCCCTCGCTACATATTCGTCGCCAGATCCACTGGCTCCAGGTCATCTACAAGGCCATGCTAGGCAAAGCTCCGCCTTATCTCAGCTCACTGGTCACGATGGCAACACCCATCCGTAGCACGCGCTCCAGCAGGTGTATCTCATTGATCATCCCTAAAGCCAACACCTCATTCGGCCGCCTTTCGTTCCAGTACTCTGCTGCCTGTGATTGGAACGAATTGCAAAATCGCTGAAGTTGGAGACTTTTATCTCCCTCACCAACTTCAAACATCAGCTATCTGAGCAGCTAACCGATCGCTGCAGCTGTACATAATCTATTGGTAAATAGCCCACCCATCTTCACCTACCTCATCCCCACAGTTTTTATTTTTATTTATTTACTTTTCTGCTCTTTTGCACACCAATATCTCTACCTGTACATGATCATCTGATCATTTATCACTCCAGTGTTAATCTGCAATATTGTAATTATTCGCCTACCTCCTCATGCCTTTTGCACACATTGTATATAGACTCCCCTTTTTTCTCTACTGTGTTATTGACTTGTTAATTGTTTACTCCATGTGTAACTCTGTGTTGTCTGTTCACACTGCTATGCTTTATCTTGGCCAGGTCGCAGTTGCAAATGAGAACCTGTTCTCAACTAGCCTACCTGGTTAAATAAAGGTGAAATAAAATAAAAAATAAAAAAGAAGTATGTGTATAAATCCAACATTTACATTAGCTTTGGCACTTGTTTTCTAAAACAAAATCTTGAGTCAAGAGCATGGACACCTGCTCTGTTCATGACATAGACTGACCTGGTGAATCCAGGTGAAAGCTATTATCCCTTATTGATGTCACTTGTTAAATCAGACTAGACGAAGGGTAGGAGACAGGTTAAGTGCCTTTGAACTGGATATGGTAGTACAGTAGGTGCCAGGCACACCGGTTTGTGTCAAGAACTGCAACCCTGCTGGGTTTTTCAAACTCAACAGTTTCCCGTGTGTATCAAGAAGGGTCCATCACCCAAAGGACATCCAGCCAACTTGACACAACTGTGGGAAGCATTGGAGTCAACATGGGCCAGCATCCCTGTGGAACGCTTTTGACACCTTGTAGAGTCCATGCTTTGATGAATTGAGGCTGTTCTGCAGGCAAAAAGTGGGGTGGGTGCAACTCAATATTAGGAAGGTGTTTTTAATGTTTTGCACACTCAGTGTAAATGTAAATGTTCTTTAATGAAAACCCTTCTTGTGGCATGTAAACAGCATGTAAACAGCATGTAAACAGCATGAAGCTCTCTGGTGGAACTCATCGAAACTATGCAAAGATGTTAAGGAACAACATTTGATTTAGATGTGTGGTATGAAACGTTTTGTCATATCATATATTCTGAAATTTGAAAAATTATGTGAATAAAGAATACACCCCTAAGTTCAGGAAAGTTTACAAGCCGAACGAGCCTTATTGGAATGAGGAGTTACGGGACTTGTGGTTTGTATGGCGCAAGGCTGAGTACTTATTTTTACAGAGTAAAGATTGGAATACAAGAGAACATTTTAGGAAGGAATTTAAGAAAAAAACAGCAAGTGGTTGATAAAAGACTGCGTCTATTTGAATGGAGATATGAGAGAGGGCAGTTAAAACACCTTGAGGAGATGCAGACAAGGAATCCTCAACAGTTTTGGAGCCAAATAAACAAGTTAGGTCCAAAACAACATAAGAAAATTCCAATGGAAGTGTCACGCCATGACCATCGAGAGCTTTTTAATCTCTGTGTTGGTTAGGTCGGGGTGTGACTAGGGTGGATAATCTAGGTGATTTATGCATCTATGTTGGCCTGGTATGGTTCCCAATCAGAGGCAGCTGTTTATTGTTGGGGGATCATATTTAGATCATATTTAGGCAGCCATTTTCCCCTTTGTGCTTTGTGGGATCTTGACTATGGATAGTTGCCTTGTTAGCACTATTGTTAGCTTCACGCTTCGTTTGAGATTTATTGTTTTGCTGTGAGTTTCACTTAGTAATAAAAAATGTGGAACCCAGATCACGCTGCGCTTTAGTCCACTTATTATAACGATCGGGACAGTAAGGGAAGAGCGGGGGTTGCTGAACTCTGAACTCGGATTTAAATTATACTCATCCAACAGTAGGCTAATTACCTGTACGTTTCATTGATTTCCAGAAAGCTTTTGATTTTGTAAATATTTTAGCCTATAGTTTATTAAAAACCTCTACGAACCCCCCCCCCCCCCTCCCATGCGCTAATGAGATTAGCACAACATTTTAAGTAACAAGAACATGTCCCAGGACATAGACATATCTGATATGCTCAGAAAGATTAAATTCTTGTTAATCTAACTGCTCTGTCCAACTCTCCTCAAACAATAGCATGGTATTCTTTCACTGTCTCCCACATGAATCTCCTCTTTGTGTCAGACTGGGTTCAAATGCATTATGTTTCATTTTTCTGTATTTATAATTGTTGTTTGGATAACCTTATTTACTATTTATTAGGTATTGATTTTTATTCCATTTTTTATTTGATTTATTTGATTTATTTTTCACTTTTTATGTGATGCACACTGCAGAGAATACCAGAAGGAGAATTATCACTGAATTATCACAGTGAATTAATGTAATGTTTGTTTATGTGTCAATTAATCCCATAAGGGATGGGTTGCCAACTGACGATTTGAAACGAAAATGTAATTCATTCATTCATTGTCTTTCCCACAGTATCTCCCAAAGTGCCTCCAGCCCGGCTCTTTGAGACTCCAGCCTCCAGCCCTGTCTCTAAATCAGTCCCTTAGCCTGGCCTGCTCCTCCTCTCCTCCCTCAACCTGCTGACACACATTATTAATGTGCCTCATTTACTCTAACCTGTCTATTGCCCCCAGCCCTAGGTCTCCGGTCCTCCTCCCGTCCCCCTTTCCCTCCTGTCCCCCTCACCCTCCCCCAGGCAGGTGTGGCCAGGTCATCCAGACGGTCATTAATGCACAGCCAGCCTCCCAGAACCACACACTGTGGAGAAAGTAGAGCCATGACAGCCGCTGAACTGGACCTGGGGCCAGCAGGGGGTCTCCCGTCTCCTCCCTCGCTCTCGCTCTCGTTCCCTTTCTATTTCTCTCTCGTTCCCTCTCTCCCTCGCTCTCGTTCCCTCTCTCCTTCGTTCTCGTTCCCTCTCTCCCTCGCTCTCGTTCCCTTTCTGTTTCTCTCTCGTTCCCTCTCTCCCTCGCTCTCGTTCCCTCTCTCCCTCGCTCTCGTTCCCTTTCTGTTTCTCTCTCGTTCCCTTTCTATTTCTCTCTCGTTCCCTCTCGTTTCCTCTCTCCCTCGCTCTCGTTCCCTTTCTGTTTCTCTCTCGTTCCCTTTCTATTTCTCTCTCGTTCCCTCTCTCCCTCGCTCTCGTTCCCTTTCTATTTCTCTCTCGTTCCTTCTCGTTCCCTCTCTCCCTCGCTCTCGTTCCCTTTCTATTTCTCTCTCGTTCCCTCTCGTTCCCTCTCTCCCTCGCTCTCGTTCCCTCTCTCCCTCTCCCTCGCTCTCGTTCCCTTTCTATTTCTCTCTCGTTCCCTCTCGTTCCCTCTCTCCCTCGCTCTCGTTCCCTCTCTCCCTCACTCTCGTTCCCTTTCTATTTCTCTCTCGTTCCCTCTCTCCCTCGCTTTCATTCCCTCTCTCCCTCTCTCCCTCGCTCTCGTTCCCTTTCTGTTTCTCTCTCGTTCCCTCTCTCCCTCGCTCTCGTTCCCTCTCTCCCTCGCTCTCGTTCCCTTTCTGTTTCTCTCTCATTCCCTTTCTATTTCTCTCTCGTTCCCTCTCGTTTCCTCTCTCCCTCTCCCTCGCTCTCGTTCCCTTTCTGTTTCTCTCTCGTTCTCTCTCGTTCCCTCTCTCCCTCGCTTTCATTCCCTCTCTCCCTCTCTCCCTCGCTCTCGTTCCCTTTCTGTTTCTCTCTCGTTCCCTCTCTCCCTCGCTCTCCTTCGCTCTCGATCCCTCTCTCCCTCGCTCTCGTTCCCTTTCTGTTTCTCTCTCGTTCCCTCTCTCCCTCGCTCTCGTTCCCTCTCTCCCTCGCTCTCGTTCCCTTTCTGTTTCTCTCTCGTTCCCTTTCTATTTCTCTCTCGTTCCCTCTCGTTTCCTCTCTCCCTCGCTCTCGTTCCCTTTCTGTTTCTCTCTCGTTCCCTTTCTATTTCTCTCTCGTTCCCTCTCGTTCCCTCTCTCCCTCGCTCTCGTTCCCTTTCTATTTCTCTCTCATTCCCTCTCGTTCCCTCTCTCCCTCGCTCTCGTTCCCTCTCTCCCTCGCTCTCGTTTCCTCTCTCCCTCTCCCTCGTTTCCTCTCTCCCTCTCCCTCGCTCTCGTTCCCTTTCTATTTCTCTCTCGTTCCCTCTCGTTTCCTCTCTCCCTCTCCCTCGCTCTCGTTCCCTTTCTGTTTCTCTCTCGTTCTCTCTCGTTCCCTCTCTCCCTCGCTTTCATTCCCTCTCTCCCTCTCTCCCTCGCTCTCGTTCCCTTTCTGTTTCTCTCTCGTTCCCTCTCTCCCTCGCTCTCCTTCGCTCTCGATCCCTCTCTCCCTCGCTCTCGTTCCCTTTCTGTTTCTCTCTCGTTCCCTCTCTCCCTCGCTCTCGTTCCCTCTCTCCCTCGCTCTCGTTCCCTTTCTGTTTCTCTCTCGTTCCCTTTCTATTTCTCTCTCGTTCCCTCTCGTTTCCTCTCTCCCTCGCTCTCGTTCCCTTTCTGTTTCTCTCTCGTTCCCTTTCTATTTCTCTCTCGTTCCCTTTCTATTTCTCTCTCATTCCCTCTTGTTCCCTCTCTCCCTCGCTCTCGTTCCCTCTCTCCCTCGCTCTCGTTTCCTCTCTCCCTCTCCCTCGTTTCCTCTCTCCCTCGCTCTTGTTCCCTTTCTATTTCTCTCTCGTTCCCTCTCGTTCCCTCTCTCCCTCGCTCTCATTCCCTCTCTCCCTCACTCTCGTTACCTTTCTATTTCTCTCTCGTTCCCTCTCGTTCCCTCTCTCCCTCGCTTTCATTCCCTCTCTCCCTCGCTCTCGTTCCCTTTCTATTTCTCTCTCGTTCCCTCTCGTTCCCTCTCTCTCGTTCCCCCTCTCCCTCGCTCTTGTTCCCTTTCTATTTCTCTCTTGTTCCCTCTCGTTCCCTCTCTCCCTCGCTCTCGTTCCCTCTCTCCCTCGCTCTTGTTCCCTTTCTATTTCTCTCTCGTTCCCTCTCGTTCCCTCTCTCCCTCGCTCTCGTTCCCTCTCTCTCTCTCCCTCGCTCTTGTTCCCTTTCTATTTCTCTCTCGTTTCCTCTCTGTCTCTCTCTCGTTCCCTCTCGTTCACTCTCATTCCCTCTCGTTCCCTCTCGTTCACTCTCATTCCCTCTCGTTCACTCTCTCGTTTTCTCTGTCTCTCTCTCGTTCCCTCTCGTTCACTCTCTCGTTCCCTCTCTTTCTCTCTCTTGTTCTTTCTCGTTCCCTCTCGTTCACTCTCTCGTTTTCTCTGTCTCTCTCTCGTTCTCTCTCGTTTTCTCTGTCTCTCTCTCGTTCTCTCTCTCTCTCTCTCTCTCTCCTCATTTGACTGGACTTGGATGATCTAGCGACCCATTCCACCCTCTCAATCTGTTCTATTGAGCCCACTCTATTGAGCCCACAGACACAGCCACAGCCACAACTAATTCCAGAGAGAAATATCAAGATTCTGGAATTACAGTACACGATTGATTATATAACCGTATCACATTCTCCATAACCAGCTTACAAACCCCTAGTAGCAAAATGATAGAGATCATACGAGAGGAAGCCCGGGCAAACTTCTGTCTATGTGAAAGATGACTGTGTGTAAGATAGCATGTGGAGTATAGGCCGTGCATCCAAGGAGTGTGAGTAAGATTCCTGCTTTTGGCATTGCACCGGGATGGAACCTCACACCAACACCGGTGCCATACGTCACCCCTTCATGGTAACTGTCCACGGTGCTCCACCAGGCAGGTGAGTCATGATGTCTGGTATCCAGGCCAAGGCTGCCCTCCTGTAGCCCCTAGGAACTGGCTGAGGGGCCGAGGCTAAGCCGCAGTAATTAGAGACTACAGGAGGGGACACTGTGGATGACTGCAGAGGATGGAGCTGCCTGCAGTGGGCCTCTCCTGCAGAGACGAGCTGAGCTGCCATCTGTTGATCTCCCATCATCTCTCTCTCTCTTCACCTCTCATTATCCCCCCCCCCTCTCTCCCTCTCTTTCTCTCTGCCTGTCTTTCTCAGTACTCTCTCTCATACTTGTTCTCGTTCTCTCTCTCTACCTCTGTCTTTCCTCCTCCTCTTTCTCTAAATTCAAGTTCAATTTAAAGGCTTCATTGGCATGGGAAACATACATTAACATTGCCAAAGCAAGTGAAGTAGATAATAAACAAAAGTGAAATGAACAATTCAAATTAATAGTACGCATTACACTCACAAAAGTTCCAAAATAATGAAGACATTTCAAAAGTAATATTTTGTGCAAATAAAAAAGGGAAAATAAATAAACATAAATATGGGTTGTATTTACAATGGTGTTTGTTCTTCACTGGTTGCCCTTTTCTTGTGGCAACAGGTCACAAATCTTGCTGCTGTGATGGCACACTATGGTATTTCACCCAAATACATATGGGAGTTTTTTAAAATTGGGTTTGTTTTCAAATTCTTTGTGGGTCTGTGTAATCTGAGGGAAATATGTGTCTCAAATATGGTCATGCATTTGTCAGGAGGTTAGGAAGTGCAGCTCAGTTTTTACCTCATTTTGTGGACAGTGTGCACATAGCCTGTCTTCTCTTGAGAGTCAGGTCTGCTTATGGCTACCTTTCTCAATAGCAAGGCTCACTGAGTCTGTACTGTACATAGTCAAACCTTTCCTTAAGTTTGGGTCAGTCACGATGGTCAGGTATTCTGCCACTGTGTACTCTCTGTTTACTCTCTGTTTATTCTTTCCAATGTGTCAAGTAAATATATTTTTGTTTTCTCATGATTTGGTTGGGTCTAATTGAGTTGTTGTCCTGAGCTCTGTGGGGTGTGTTTGTGTTTGTGAATAGAGCCCCAGGACCAGCTTGCTTAGGGGACTCTTCTCAAGGTTCATCTCTCTGTAGGTGATGACTTTGTTATGGAAGGTTTGGGAATTGCTTCCTTTTAGGTGGTTGTTGATTTTAACTGAACTTTTCTGGATTTTGATAATTAGCGGGTATTGGCTTAATTCTGCTCGGCGTGCATTATTTGGTGTTTTATGTTGTCCACTGAGGATATTTTTGAAGAATTCCGCATGCAGTCTCAATTTGGTGTTTGTCCCATTTTGTGAATTATTGGTTGGTGAGTGGACCCCAGACCTCAAAACCACAAAGGGCAATGGGTTCTATAATTGATTCAAGTATATTTAGCCAGATTTAAATTGGTATGTCAAGTGCTGTAGACTGTTCTAGTGCCCTCGCCATTTTGTTGATATACAGTTGAAGTCAGAAGTTTACATACACTTAGGTTGGAGTCATTAAAAAAAAATCAACCACCAAAAGTTTTTCAACCACTCCACAAATTTCTTGTTAACAAACTATCGTTTTGGCAAGTCGGTTAGAACATCTACTTTGTGCATGACACAAGTGATTTTTCCAACAATTGTTTACAGACAGATTATTTAACTTATAATTCACTGTATCACAATTCCATTGGGTAAGAATTTTACATACACTAAGTTGACTGTGCTTTTAAACAGCTTGGAAAAATCCTGAAAATTATATCATGGTGTATGAAGCTTCTGATAGGTTAATTGGCATCATTTGAGTCAATTGGAGGTGTACCTGTGGATGTATTTCAAGGTCTACCTTCAAACTCAGTGCCTCTTTGCTTGATTTCCCCTCTTTGCTTGTGGGAAAATCAAAAGAAATCAGCCAGGACCTCAGAAAAAAAAGTGTAGACCTCCACAAGTCTGGTTCATCCTTGGGAGCAATTTCCAAACGCCTGAAGGTACCACGTTCATCTGTACAAACAATAGTACGCAAGTATAAACATCATGGGACCACGCAGCCGTCATACCACTCAGGAAGGAGACGCGTTCTCTCTCCTAGAGATGAACTTACTTTGGTGCGGAAAGTGCAAATCAATCCCAGAACAACAGCAAAGGACCTTGTGAAGATGCTGGAGGAAACAGGTACAAAAGTATCTGTATCCACAGTAAAACGTGTCCTATATCGAAATAACCTGAACGGCCGCTCAGCAAGGAAGAAGCAACTGCTCCGAAACCGCCATAAAAAAAACAGACTACGATTTGCAAATGCACATGGGGACAAAGATCGTACTTTTTGGAGAAATGTCCTCTGGTCTGATGAAACAAAAATAGAACTGTTTGGTCATAATGACCATTGTTATGTTTGGAGAAAAAAGGGGGAGGCCCGCAAGCCGAAGAACGCCATAGCAACCGTGAAGCACGAGGGTGGCAGCATCATGTTGTGGGGGTGGTTTGCTGCAGGAGGGACTGGTGCACTTCACAAAATAGATGGCATTATGAGGGAGGATAATTATGTGGATATATGGAAGCAACATCTCAAGACATCAGTCAGGAAGTTAAAGCTTGGTCGCAAATGGGTCTTTCAAATAGACAATGACCCCAAGCAAAATGGCTTAAGGACAACAAAGTCAAGGTTTTGGAGTGGCCATCACAAAACCCTGACCTTAATCCTATTGAAAATTTGTGGGCAGAACTGAAAAAGCGTGTGCGAACAAGGAGGCCTACAAACTTGATTTAGTTACACCAGCTCTGTCAGGTGGAATGGGCCAAAATTCAACCCAAGCTTGTGGAAGGCTACCTGAAACGTTTGACCCAAGTTAATGAATTTAAAGGCAATGCTATCAAATACTAATTGAGTGTATGTAAACTTCTGACCCACTGGGAATGTGATGAAAGAAATAAAAGCTGAAATAAATCATTCTCTCTACTATTATTCTGACATTTCACATTCTTAAAATAAAGTGGTGATTTTAATTGACCTAAGACAGGAAATGTGTACTAGGATAAATGTCAGGAATTGTGAAAAACTGAGTTGAAATGTAATTGGCTAGGGTGTATGTAAACTTCCGATGTCAACTGTATATTTTGAAGAGGGTGGGGCTTAAGCTGCATCTCTGTCTCACACCACAGCCCTGTGAAAATAAATGTTTGTTTTTTTGCCAATTTTAACCGCACAGTTGTTGTTTGTGTACATGGATTTTATAATATTGTATGTTTTTCCCCCAACACCACTTTCCATCAATTCGTATAGCATCTCCCTCTGTCTATCTCTTTCTGAAAGAGGGCCGGGGTGACCCTGTTCTCCCCCAGCTTCTCTCTACAACTACTCTACTCTCCTCTTCTCCGGGCTCCATCACATCTGTGTAAATACAGGGAGGAATTCCAATGCTGCCACAACTAAGAGATATGCCATTATTCAGAAACATGCTACAGGGTTACAGTGAGAAAATATCAATGTGTTTATAGTAACTCTTTTCTATTTCAATGACTAAGTGCAAATGCATGTAGGTATACAATATATCTGTTTGTGTGGAGATGCATTTGTATTTCTTGGACACTGGGCGGCTATTAATTGTGCCTGTGGATTAGTGTGGCAAGAGGATTAGCTATGAATACCATATCTCACTTACTATGGTGTCTGTCAGTTCTCATTAGCGATGTTCTTCAGTTGTACACTCTGCTGAGATCCAGTGAGGGGATGCTCAGTACTGTTCTCTCTCACCAAACTAACGTACTCCTGCCTGTGGAACCATGATCGGTGCTTAGCAGCCCTACGCTACACAGCATCAGAGATAAAGAGGGCTAATGGGAGAGGTGACAGATAAGCTTAGAGCCACTGGGACTGATTAAAGAGCTAGTCATACTTGGAATTGTGGGCTAGCTATGAGATAAACATATCATGAAAGAATAGGATGAGAGGGCATTGGCCTATGTGCTCCTGCTGCAGTGCTCAATTTAATTGACTGATACCTTCAGTTTTTTACAGGCTTAACTTGGTTTTAACAAAAGCAGCATGGGCTGCATTTATCAACACTGACTGTTCCCCCCAACCTGTGAGTTCATACTTACCATCCCTGACAGTCTGCTGCAGCAGTGACATGACTGAAGATGAACTGAGGGCTCCCACCCCTCCCTCCAGTGTGTGTGGGCCCAGACCAGCCCAAACGGACCATCAGTGCAGCAGGTACCTCCAGTAGGCTTTGATGTGGCGCTGGGGGCCCGGCTCTCCCCCATTAGGCTCACCGGAACCCATGTCAGGGTTGGGGATGAGGAGGCTTGCTCGCCGCCTGCCGGACTCATTATGGACCAGCCAGCAATTACTGTCTCCCCTGGATAAATGGCCTGCACTGGACCCAGCCCCCCCCATCAAGCCCCTCCACTGGCTCTATAGACCAGGTGAGACCCAGCCACCCCTCTCTGCACTCTGCCCCCTGCCCCTGGGGGTGAGTGATGTCTAATATTAAGGAAGTCTCGAGGTATTGCTTGTCTGAGGTAGAGTACCTAATGATAAGCTGTAGACCACACCACCCACAAAGAGAGTTTCATCTATATTTTTCGTAGCTGTCTATTTACCACCACAAACCGATGCTGGCACTAAGACCGCACTCAACAAGCTGTATAAGGCCATAAGCAGAAAATAACATTCTAAGCCAGAAGTGGCCGGAGACTTTATGACAGGCAAACTTAAATCCGTTTTACCTCATTTCTAACAGCATGTCACATGTGCAACCAGAGGGGAAAGAAACTCTAGACCACCTGTACTCCACACACAAAGACACGTACAAAGCTCTCTGGCATTGATGAGTATACCGCCTCACTCACCGGCTTCATCAATAAGTGCATCGACGACATTGTCCCCACAGTGTCTGAACGTACATATCCCAACTAGAAGCCATGGATTACAGAAAACATCCACACCGAGCTAAAGGCTACAGCTGCTGCTTTCAAATCCCACTATGCCCTCAGACAAACCATCAAACAGGCAAAGCGTCAATACAGGACTAAAACTGAATCCTACTACACTGATGCTGACACTCGTCGGATGTGGCAGGGCTTGCAAACTATTTCGGGCTACAAAGGGAAACCCAGCCGTGAGCTGCCTAGTGATGCGAGCCTACCAGACAAGCTAAATGCCTTTTATGCTCGCTTCTAGGCAAGTAACACCGAAGTATGCATGAGAGCATCCGCTGTGTGATCACGCTCCTTGTAGCTGATGTGAGCAACACCTTTAAACAGGTCAACATTCACAAGGCTGCAGGGCCAGATGGCAAGTGTCGTCACTGACATTTTCAACCTCTCCCTGACTGAGTATGTAATACATACATGTTTCTAGCAGACCAACAGTCCCCATGTCCAAGAAAGTGAAGGTAAACCTGCCTAAATGATTACCGCCTGCAGCACTCACATTGGTAGCCATGAAGTGCATTTTTAAAGCTGGTCATGGCTCAACATCAATAGTACCCGCAAAACACCAGTCTCAACGTCAACAGTGAAGATGCAATTCCAGGATGCTGGCCTTCTAGGCAGAGTTCCTCTGTCCAGTGCCTGTGTTTTTTTTGCCCATCTTAATCTTTTATTTTTATTGGCCAGTCTGAGATATGTTTTTTTCTTTGTAACTCTGCCTAGAAGGCCAGCATACCGGAGTCGCCTCTTCACTGTTGATATTGAGACTGGTGTTTTGCGGATACTATTTAATGAAGCTGCCAGTTGAGGACTTGTGAGGCGTCTGTTTCTCAAACTAGACACTCTAATGTACTTGTTCTCTTGCTCAGTTGGGCACCGGGGCCTCCAAGTTCTATTTCTATTCTGGTTAGAGCCCGTTTGCACTGTTCTGTGAAGGGAGTAGTACACAGGGTTGTACTAGATCTTCAGTTTCTTGGCATTTTCTCACATGGAATAGCCATTTCTTAGAACAAGAATAGACTGACGAGTTTTAGAAGAAAGTTCTTTGTTTCTGGCCATTTTGAGCCTGTAATTGAACCCACAAATGCTGATGCACCAGATACTCAACTAGTCTAAAGTCCAGTTTAATTGCTTCTTTAATCAAAAACAAAAATGTTCAGCTGTGCTAACATAATTACAAAAGGGTTTTCTAATGATCAATTAGCCTTTTAAAATGATAAGCTAACACAATGTGCCATTGGAACACAGGAGTGATAGTAGCTGATAATGGGCCTCTGTACTTCTGTGTAGATATTCCATTATAAATCAGCCGTTTACAGCGACAATACTCATTTACAACATTAACAATGGACAAAAATGTGCTTTTCTCTCAAAACAAGGACATTTCTAAGTCACCACAAACTTTTGAATGGTAGTGTATTTTAATTTTTTAAATTTCACCTTTATTTAACCAGGTAGGCAAGTTGAGAACAAGTTCTCATTTACAATTGCGACCTGAAATATATACAGTATATACAGTTGAAGTCGGACATTTACATACACCTTAGCCAAATACATTTAAACTCAGTTTTTCACAATTGCTGACATTTATCCTCGTAGAAATTCCCTATCTTAGGTCAGTTAGGATCACCACTTTACTTTAAGAATGTGAAATGTCAGAATAATAGTAGAGAGAATGATTTATTTCAGCTTTTATTTCTTTCATCACATTCCCAACTTGGGTCAAACATTTCAGGTAGCTTCCACAAGCTTTACACAATAAGTTGGATGAATTTTGGCCATTCCTCCTGACAGAGCTGGTGTAACTGAGTCAGGTTTGTAGGCCTCCTAACCTTTCAGGTTATTAAGTCGATATAGAACTTGTTTCAGGGTGGATATAGATACTTTTGTAACTGTTTCCTCCAGCATCTTCACAAGGTCCTCTGCTGTTGTTCTGGGATTGATTTTCATTTTCCTCACCGAAGTACGTTCATCTCTAGGAGACAGAATGTGTCTCCTTCCTGAGCAGTATGACGGCTGGTGTTTATACTTGCTGTGGCAAACCTCTTCAAGGTTAGGAGCGTTTGTCACAAACTAAGTGGTAAACTGTCACCAAATCACCCAAGAATGAGAGTTCTTTTGAACAGGACAGTACCTGTGTGTTTGTTTCTCCGTCCTGGTCCACCCAGGCCGTAGGCGAGGTCAAGGATAGCAGGATTCGGTACACGAATCGGGTTCTCGGTAGGTCCAGGTCCAAACGCCAACAGGTAAGTCCAAAACAATCCAGCTCATACACGGTAAATCCAGCCAATCTCTATAGTCTCTTTCTCTATTGTTCATAGCTCCTTCCAGCACTCTCTCTTCTTCTTCCTGGTTTTTCTTGACCCTTTATCTGTGGGTCGGCTCCACCTTCTGAGGGTTCCCCTTGCTTCTGGGACTTGTAGTTTTGGCGGTCGGCCATTTTGTGATCTGTAGTTCTGACAGGGGTGGCCATTTTAGTGATCGGGCAGAGCCCGTTTATTAGTTCTGCTCTCACATATCTGCCACTTATCACTCGACCCCCTTCTTTGCCACATATCTCTCCCCCTAGATCCGACCCCCTAGGTAAGTGGGGCGGCCACTGTGGCATAACTTGGGATGAACATCCGGTAGTAACCGGTCAGCCCTAGGATGGCTCGAACCTGCTTCTTATTTACTGGTTTCGGCCATTCTCTAATTGACTTCACCTTCTTATGTTGGGGTTTGATTAACCCTCTTCCCACAGTGTATCCCAGATACTCTGTTTCCTCTAACCCCACATAACACTTGGCAGGGTTTGCCGTGAGCCCTGCCTTTCTAAGGGCGTCTAACACTACCTGTACCCGGGGTAAGTGGGATTCCCAATCTGGGCTGTAGATCCCCACGTCATCTAAATAAGCTGCGGCGTATGCTTTGTGCGGTTTTAGGACTTTGTCCATGAGCCGTTGAAAGGTGGCTGAGGCCCCGTGTAAGCCGAATGGCATGACGGTGTATTGAAACAAACCGTCAGGTGTTGCAAAGGCTGTCTTTTCTTTGGCCCTGGGGGTCAGAGGAATTTACCAGTACCCTTTTGTCAGATCAAGGGTCGTAATGTACAGAGCATGACCAATTTTCTCCAGTAGTTCATCTACTCGGGGCATGGGGTAGGCATCAAACTTTGAGATTTCATTTACCTTCCGAAAGTCGTTACAGAACCGCAAAGACCCATCGGGCTTGGAGACCATCACAATTGGTCTAGACCACTCACTATGTGACTCTTCGATCACTCCAGCTGTCAACATTTTCTCAGTCTCTGCTCTAATCGCGGCCCGTCGAGCCTCGGGGACCCGATATGGCCTCATACTCACTTTTCTCCCTGGTAGGGAAACGATATCATGAGCCGTAACCTCAGCTCGGCCAGGTACCTCTGAAAACACATCTCTGTTTTTCTGTATCAGGGTCTTTACTTCCTGTACTTGCGCTGGGGACAGAGTGGGTGAAATATTTACTTCAGCTGTCTCCTGACTGTGTGTGGGGTATGTGACCATTAGTGTTTCTCTCTCTCTCCATGCTTTTAACAGGTTTATGTGATAAATCTGTTTCTGGGGCCGTCGACCTGGCTGTCGGATCCGATAATTGACTTCTCCTATTCTCTCCAGTACTTCATATGGTCCTTTCCATGTGGCTAGTAGTTTACACTCTACCGTGGGGATCAGCACTAACACCTTATCTCCCGGTTGAAATTCCCTCAGGGTAGCCTGCCGGTTATAAGTGTGCCGCTGGTGTTCTTGTGTTTGTCTCATGTGCTCTCTGACGATGGGCATGACTGTGGCTATCATGTCTTGCATTGTCGTGACGTGCTCTATGACACTAGTATACGGGGTGGATTGGTGCTCCCAGGTTTCCCGGGCGATGTCTAAGATTCCCCGGGGATGCCTCCCATATACCAGCTCAAAGGGAGAAAACCCCAGCGAGGCTTGAGGAACCTCTCTAATGGCAAACATCAGATACGGCAACATGCAATCCCAGTTTTTCCCATCCTTTTTGATTACCTTCCTGAGCATTGACTTCAGGGTTCGGTTGAATCTCTCAACCAGCCCGTCCGTCTGAGGATGGTAAACCGATGTCCTCAACTGTTTCACCTGCCACAGTTTACAAAGGTCCGCCATAAGGCGGGACATAAAGGGGGTCCCCTGGTCGGTAAGGATCTCCTTTGGAACCCCTACCCTGGTGAACAAGAGCACTAATTCCTTTGCAATATTTTTGCAAAGTCATCGTCCGAAGGGGAATGGCTTCTGGGTAGCGAGTGGCATAATCTAGAATGACCAGAATGTATTGGTGCCCTCTGGCGGATTTGGGTAGTGGGCCGACTAAATCCATCGCTATCCTCTCAAATGGCGTTTCGATTATGGGGAGTGGCACTAATGGGCTTCTAAAAGCTGGTCGGGGAGCTGTTAACTGGCACTCCGGGCACTCTCCACAATGGCGAGCCACTTCAGCTTGAATTCCTGGCCAGTAAAACCTCCTTACAATCCGGTCTTGGGTTTTATCGATACCAAGGTGTCCACCCAGAATGTGCCCATGAGCTAGATCCAGTACATTTACATTACATTTAAGTCATTTAGCAGACGCTCTTATCCAGAGCGACTTACAAATTGGTGCATTCACCTTATGACATCCAGTGGAATAGTAGTGCATCTAAATCTTTTAAGGGGGGGGGGGGGGTGAGAGGGATTACTTTATCCTATCCTAGGTATTCCTTAAAGAGGTGGGGTTCAGGTGTCTCCGGAAGGTGGTGATTGACTCCGCTGTCCTGGCGTCGTGAGGGAGTTTGTTCCACCATTGGGGGGCCAGAGCAGCGAACAGTTTTGACTGGGCTGCGCGGGAACTGTACTTCCTCAGTGGTAGGGAGGCGAGCAGGCCAGAGGTGGATGAACGCAGTGCCCTTGTTTGGGTGTAGGGCCTGATCAGAGCCTGGAGGTACTGAGGTGCCGTTCCCCTCACAGCTCCGTAGGCAAGCACCATGGTCTTGTAGCGGATGCGAGCTTCAACTGGAAGCCAGTGGAGAGAGCGGAGGAGCGGGGTGACGTGAGAGAACTTGGGAAGGTTGAACACCAGACGGGCTGCGGCGTTCTGGATGAGTTGTAGGGGTTTAATGGCACAGGCAGGGAGCCCAGCCAACAGCGAGTTGCAGTAATCCAGACGGGAGATGACAAGTGCCTGGATTAGGACCTGCGCCGCTTCCTGTGTGAGGCAGGGTCGTACTCTGTGGATGTTGTAGAGCATGAACCTACAGGAACGGGCCACCGCCTTGATGTTAGTTGAGAACGACAGGGTGTTGTCCAGGATCACGCCAAGGTTCTTAGCGCTCTGGGAGGAGGACACGATGGAGTTGTCAACCGTGATGGCGAGATCATGGAACGGGCAGTCCTTCCCGGGAGGAAGAGCAGCTCCGTCTTGCCGAGGTTCAGCTTGAGGTGGTGATCCGTCATCCACACTGATATGTCTGCCAGACATGCAGAGATGCGATTCGCCACCTGGTCATCAGAAGGGGGAAAGGAGAAGATTAATTGTGTGTCGTCTGCATAGCAATGATAGGAGAG
The DNA here is from genome assembly GCF_034236695.1 of Oncorhynchus nerka. NCBI lineage: Eukaryota > Metazoa > Chordata > Actinopteri > Salmoniformes > Salmonidae > Oncorhynchus > Oncorhynchus nerka. The sequence continues at coordinate 40,975,255 of NC_088404.1, forward strand.
ACCATGTGAGGTTATGACAGAGCCAAGTGACTTGGTGTATAGCGAGAATAGGAGAGGGCCTAGAACAGAGCCCTGGGGGACACCAGTGGTGAGAGCACGTGGTGTGGAGACGGATTCTCGCCACGCCACCTGGTAGGAGCGACCTGTCAGGTAGGACGCAATCCAAGCGTGGGCCGCGCCGGAGATGCCCAACTCGGAGAGGGTGGAGAGGAGGATCTGATGGTTCACAGTATCGAAGGCAGCCGATAGGTCTAGAAGGATGAGAGCAGAGGAGAGAGAGTTAGCTTTAGCAGTGCGGAGCGCCTCCGTGATACAGAGAAGAGCAGTCTCAGTTGTCTTGAAACCTGACTGATTTGGATCAAGAAGGTCATTCTGAGAGAGATAGCGGGAGAGCTGGCCAAGGACGGCACGTTCAAGAGTTTTGGAGAGAAAAGAAAGAAGGGATACTGGTCTGTAGTTGTTGACATCGGAGGGATCGAGTGTAGGTTTTTTCAGAAGGGGTGCAACTCTCGCTCTCTTGAAGACGGAAGGGATGTAGCCAGCGGTCAGGGATGAGTTGATGAGCGAGGTGAGGTAAGGGAGAAGGTCTCCGGAAATGGTCTGGAGAAGAGAGGAGGGGATAGGGTCAAGCGGGCAGGTTGTTGGGCGGCCGGCCATCACAAGACGCGAGATTTCATCTGGAGAGAGAGGGGAGAAAGAGGTCAGAGCACAGGGTAGGGCAGTGTGAGCAGAACCAGCGGTGTCGTTTGACTTAGCAAACGAGGATCGGATGTCGTCGACCTTCTTTTCAAAATGGTTGACGAAGTCATCTGCAGAGAGGGAGGAGGGGGGGGGGAGGAGGATTCAGGAGGGAGGAGAAGGTTGCAAAGAGCTTCCTAGGGTTAGAGGCAGATGCTTGGAATTTAGAGTGGTAGAAAGTGGCTTTAGCAGCAGAGAGAGAAGGGGAAAATGTAGAGAGGAGGGAGTGAAAGGATGTCAGGTCCACAGGGAGGCGAGTTTTCCTCCATTTCCGCTCGGCTGCCCGGAGCCCTGTTCTGTGAGCTCGCAATGAGTCGTCGAGCCACGGAGCGGGAGGGGAGGACCGAGCCGGCCTGGAGGATAGGGGACATAGAGAGTCAAAGGATGCAGAAAGGGAGGAGAGGAGGGTTGAGGAGGCAGAATCAGGAGATAGGTTGGAGAAGGTTTGAGCAGAGGGAAGAGATGATAGGATGGAAGAGGAGAGAGTAGCGGGGAGAGAGAGCGAAGGTTGGGACGGCGCGATACCATCCGAGTAGGGGCAGTGTGGGAAGTGTTGGATGAGAGCGAGAGGGAAAAGGATACAAGGTAGTGGTCGGAGACTTGGAGGAGTTGCAATGAGGTTAGTGGAAGAACAGCATCTAGTAAAGATGAGGTCGAGCGTATTTCCTGCCTTGTGAGTAGGGGGAAGGTGAGAGGGTGAGGTCAAAAGAGGAGAGGAGTGGAAAGAAGGAGGCAGAGAGGAATGAGTCAAAGGTAGACGTGGGGAGGTTAAAGTCGCCCAGAACTGTGAGAGGTGAGCCGTCCTCAGGAAAGGAGCTTATCAAGGCATCAAGCTCATTGATGAACTCTCCGAGGGAACCTGGAGGGCGATAAATGATAAGGATGTTAAGCTTGAAAGGGCTGGTAACTGTGACAGCATGGAATTCAAAGGAGGCGATAGACAGATGGGTAAGGGGAGAAAGAGAGAATGACCACTTGGGAGAGATGAGGATCCCGGTGCCACCACCCCGCTGACCAGAAGCTCTCGGGGTGTGCGAGAACACGTGGGCAGACGAAGAGAGAGCAGTAGGAGTAGCAGTGTTGTCTGTGGTGATCCATGTTTCCGTCAGTGCCAAGAAGTCGAGGGACTGGAGGGAGGCATAGGCTGAGATGAACTCTGCCTTGTTGGCCGCAGATCGGCAGTTCCAGAGGCTACCGGAGACCTGGAACTCCACGTGGGTCGTGCGCGCTGGGACCACCAGATTAGGGTGGCCGCGGCCACGCGGTGTGGAGCGTTTGTATGGTCTGTGCAGAGAGGAGAGAACAGGGATAGACAGACACATAGTTGACAGGCTACACAAGAGGCTACGCTAATGCAAAGGAGATTGGAATGACAAGTGGACTACACGTCTCGAGTGTTCAGAAAGTTAAGCTTATGTAGCAAGAATCTTATTGACTAAAATGATTAAAATGATACAGTACTGCTGAAGTAGGCTAGCTGGCAGAGGCTGCGTTGTTGACTATGTAGGCTAGCTGGCAGTGGCTGCGTTGTTGACACTACACTAATCAAGTCGTTCCGTTGAGTGTAATAGTTTCTACTGTGCTGCTATTCGGGGCTAGCTGGCTAGCTAGCAGTGTTGATTACGTTATGTTGCGTTAAAAGAACGACAATAGCTGGCTAGCTAACCTAGGAAATCGCTCTAGACTACACAATTATCTTTGATACAAAGACGGCTATGTAGCTAGCTACGATCAAACAAATCAAGCCGTTGTACTGTAATGAAATGAAATGAAAAATGTGATACTACCTGTGGAGCGAAGCGAAATGCGACCGGATTGTTGAGTGCGGAAGTTCTGTTCGGTAGACGTTGGCTAGCTGTTGGCTAGCTAGCTGTGTCTCCTACGTTAAGGACGACAAATAGCTGGCTAGCTAACCTCGGTAAATTAAGATAATCACTCTAAAACTACACACTCTAAACTACACAATTATCTTGGATACGAAGACAGCAAAGACAACTATGTAGCTAGCTAACACTACACTAATCAAGTCGTTCAGTTGAGTGTAATAGTTGTGCTGCTAATCGGTAGACGGTGGACTAGCTAACGGTGGACGTTAGCTAGCTGGCTAGCTGCAGGGCAGTGTAGACTGCGTTAGGACGACGAAATACGATAATTACGCAATTATCTATGATACAAAGATGGCTATGTAGCTAGCTAAGAAGAAATTGCTAAGATTAGACAAATCAAACAGTTGTACTATAATGAAATGTAATGAAATGTAATACTACCTGCGGACCGAGTGCAGATGCGACCGCTCGCTCCAACCCGGAAGTACGTCGGGACTGTCCTCCGGTACCGAGTGGGAACCAACAACTGTTCCACCACATCAACCCCTATTTTCGAGACTCTGTACACCAAACCCTTTTTCATGATGAAGTGGGGAAAACTATTAGGCATCATCCCAACATTTATGGGAGTACCATCTACAACCTGCACATCTGCTCTGGCTTGCTGCAGGGTTGGATCCTGGTTTTGGGCAGTCCCAAAATTAGTCAAGGACCCTGCCAGGTCTGCTGGTTCTAGATCGTCGTCCTCTGGATTCAGATCGACCCCAGCCCCACTAGTACCGGGCTGTTCGTTATCAGCGGGGTTTTCCACTTCATCCTCCTCCTCCCCTACTAGCACCTGTGATGTGGTCCCCTGGGAGACCTCTTTTCTTGGCTTTGGTTGAAGGCCCCATGCTTCTTCTTGCTTGGTCGGGGTTGTTGGCTTCTCAAATATGCCATTCTTGTGGCCTAACTTCGCAAAGTTAGGAAAGTCTCTACCCAATATTACATCATATGGCATCTTTGGGACCACTCCGACCTCATAATCCAGCAGACCGTCCTCTGTTTGTATGCTCACTAAGGCTGCTGGGTACAGACGGGTATCCCCAAGAATGCATGTAACACTGATATCCTGTCTTGTATCCAGTTTATGAGTCGGCACTAGGCCTGCAACGACCAGGGTTAGCATACTGCCGGAATCCAGCAGTGCTTCAACCTCTTTCCCTTCAACCTTCACCCTGCACATATGTTTGTTTCTTTATCTTTCAAGTACAGTGGTTACAACAGGACATGCATACCGTATATCATCTTCATTTTCACCAAGGTTACATTGCATTGGCTATTCTTTAATAGGGCAGTAGGCTGCAATATGTCCTGGTTGATTACAATTGTAACAGATAATAGGGGTTCGTGGGGGAGACCCCCTCGACACCCAGTCCCGGTTTCCGTTTTTTCCCTTAGTGTCTCGGCCTGATTCTGATTCTTTCCTCATGGCCCCACGCTGCTCTCTTCCCCCTCTATATGTTGGGACAGCCTTACCCTGTCCGCTGGTTCGCCCATGCCTGGGGAACGGGAATCTTTCCTCCTGTGCCTGCTCAGCTGTTCCTGTGGTACAATACCGTTCAACCAGGCCCACAAGATGGTCGGCGGAAAGTACCTCGTTCTGGCCAACCCATCGTCTCACTTCTTGGGGTAGACCTCGCTGAAACTGGTTGAGTACGATGGTCTCGACGATCTCGGCGGATGACCGGGTCTCTGGTCGCAACCATTTCCGTGCCAGGTGAATCAAGTCGAACATCTGTGTTCGTGGGGGTTGTCCCGAAGCGGTGTGCCCTCACGGTATCGGTCACTCCCAGTCTAGTCAGGATCTCTCCCTTTAGTTTATCGTAATCCTGTGCATCTTTCAACTCCAGGTCGAAATACGCTTTTTGAGCGTCCCCTGCCAGGTATGGTGCCAGAAGCCCTGCCCATTCTTCTTTCGGCCACTTCTCCCTCTCTGCCGTCCTTTCGAAGGTGGTAAGATATGCTTCCACATCATCCTGCGCTGTCATTTTTTAAGAAAATGATTGGCCCTCCTCTAGGTATTTGCAGCTGGTAATTGAGCCCCAATTTGGTCCGCTAGCCCCTTTAGGCCTTCTCTTAATTAACTCCCGGGTGTTTTCTCTCTTGCTCTTCTGTGAGCAGCTGGTTGGTGCGGTGCTGGATCTGTAACGTGTCCTGATACATTCGCATTGCATCCTGATGAACTATTTGTTGAGCTCTAGTTGCCTCTTGTTGGGCGGCCGCCGCTTGTAACAGGGCCTGTATGGCTCCCTCCATACTCATTTTCCTGAAAAACTGTCCTAACCAAACAAAGCCAAAAAAACTAAAAACCTGACTCCCCTTTGGAGTGCTAACTGAACATTTATTAATTTTTTTCCTTCTACCTAACCAGTGGTATGTTCGTCCATACCCGTATCCTCCACCACGTGTGGCAAATCTCTTCAAGGTTAGGAGCGTTTGTCACAAACTAAGTGGTAAACTGTCACCAAATCACCCAAGAATGAGAGTTCTTTTGAACAGGACAGTACCTGTGTGTTTGTTTCTCCGTCCTGGTCCACCCAGGCCGTAGGCGAGGTCAAGGATAGCAGGGTTCGGTACACGAATCGGGTTCTCGGTAGGTCCAGGTCCAAACGCCAACAGGTAAGTCCAAAACAATCCATCTCATACACGGTAAATCCAGCCAATCTCTATAGTCTCTTTCTCTATTGTTCATAGCTCCTTCCAGCACTCTCTCTTCTTCTTCCTGGTTTTTCTTGACCCTTTATCTGTGGGTCGGCTCCACCTTCTGAGGGTTCCCCTTGCTTCTGGGACTTGTAGTTTTGGCGGTCGGCCATTTTGTGATCTGTAGTTCTGACAGGGGTGGCCATTTTAGTGATCGGGCAGAGCCCGTTTATTAGTTCTGCTCTCACATATCTGCCACTTATCACTCGACCCCCTTCTTTGCCACATTGCGTACTATTGTTTGTACAGATAAACTTGGCACCTTCGGGCATTTGGAAATTACTCCCAAGGATGAACCATACATGTGGAGGTCTACAATTTTTTTTCTGAGATCTTGGATGATTTCTTTTGATTTTCCCATGATGTCAAGCAAAGAGGCACTGAGTTTGAAGGTAGGCCTTGAAATACATCCACAGGTACACCTCCAATTGACTCAAATGATGTCAGTTAGCCTATCAGAAGCTTCCAAAGCCATGACATAATTTTCTGGAATTTTCCAAGCTGTTTAAAGGCATAGTCAACTTAGTGTATGTAAACTTCTGACCCACTGAAATTGTGATACAGTGAATTATAAGTGAAATAAAATGTCTGTAAACAATTGTTGGAAAAATCACTTGTGTCATGCACAAAGTAGATGTTCTAACCGACTTGCCAAAACTATAGTTTGTTAATAATAAAATTGTGTATGTATATACTGTATATACTGCATGTATGTACTGAACAAAAATATAAACTGAAATATGTAAAGTGTTGGTCCCATGTTTCATGAGCAGAAATAAAATATCCCAGAAATATTCCATACACACAAAAATAGTATTTTTCTCATATTTTGTTCACCAATGTGTTTAGATCCTTGTTTGTGAGTATTTCTCCTTTGCCAAGATAATCCATCCACCTGACAGGTGTTGCATATCAAGTAGCTGGTTAAACAGCATGATCTTTACACAGAAGCAACTTGCGCGAGGGACAATAAAAGGCCACTCTAAAATGGGCAGTTTTGTCACACAACACAATGCACCATATGTTTTGAGGGAGCGTGCAATTGGCATGTTGACAGCAGGAATGTCCACCAGAGTGGTTGCCAGACAATTGAATGTTCATCTCTCTACCATAAGCCACCTCCAATGTCGTTTTAAGAAAATCTGGCATTTCATCCAATCGGCCTCACATCCACAGACCTCGTGTAACCGGGACCCAGGACCTCCACATCCGGCTTCTGCGGAATCATCTCAGGGAAGCTCATCTGCATGCTCGTTGTCCTCACCAGGGTCTTGACCTGACCGCAGTTCAGCTCACATTCGATGGCCACTGGCATGCTGGAGAAGTGTGCTCTTCACGGATGAATCCCGGCTTCAACTGTACCGTGTATGGCATTGTATGGGCAGGCGGTTTGCTGATGTCAACGTTGTGAACAGAGTGCCCGATGGTGACGGTGGGGTTATGGAATGGGCAGGCATAAGCTACGGACAATGAACACAATTGCATTTGATCGATAGCAATTTGAATGCACAGTGATACCGTGATGATATCCCGAGGCCCATTGTTGTGCCATCCATCCGCCATAATCATCTCATGTTTCAGCATAATAATGCACGGCCTCATATCGCAAGGATCTGTACACAATTCCTGGAAGCTAAAAATGTCCCATTTCTTCCATGGTCTGCATACTCACCAGACATGTGACTCATTGACCATATTCAGGATGCTCTGGATCAACGTGTACAACAGAATGCTCAAGTTCCCGCCAATATCGATCAACTTCGCACAGCCATTGAAGAGGAGTGGGACAACATTCCACAGGCCACAATCAACAGCCTGATCAACTCTATGCGTAGGAGATGTGTTCCGCTGCATGAGGCAAATGGTGGTCACACCAGATACTGACTGGTTTTCTGATCCACGCCCCTACTTCTTTGTTGATGCATATCTGCATTCCTTTTCACGTGAAATCCATAGATTATGGCCTAATTAATTTATTTCAATTGACTGATTTCTTTATATGAATTGTACCCCAGTAAAATCTTTGAAATTGTTGCATTTATAATTTTGTTCTGTGTATTTAAAGACATTGTACCATTCTTTATATAATGCTCAGCCCTGCTAAAGTAGTTCACTCTCTCACTACAGAGTATGTTGTCCATTAAAGTCATTGTCTCTGGGTCTTTTGATATCAGAATCAGAATTAATAACAAGGTTTGTGGTAGTTTGAACGGTTTTGATCCACCTTAGGCCAGGAGTGTTTAATTAACATGACCTGACAACAAAAACCCAGCCCTATAGTCATAGCCTCCCTTTTCATCTGTGCTATCTATTATAATCATATTTTTCCATAGCCTACGAATAGGACCCAGTGTTTTACTAGACCAGGTCTTGAGAACTGGAAATTGTCCAGGCCCCAGAAAAGACACGTACACATTTTTCCACACGACTTTTGAACCTGTGCACCTCAAGTTCAATCCATGAAATATTGGAAGTTGGAAAAAAGTATTCAACAGGGATAGAATAATTGTCCTTTAAATCTTGCCTACGGTCCAGTAGTCTGAGTGGTCTGAGTTCCATAATGATTCACATAGGCTAGGTGTCCCATATTATTGCACAACGTCAGCTTAATATGATCCACTATTATTAGAGACCCTCAGGAACAACTACTACATGGACGTGACAGAGGAAAGAATGGTAAACGGAATGGAATAATGCTAAATGTAGGCTAGAAATAGAAGAAAACTAACACTAAAGTGACAGTTATACATTATGTGGGTACTACTGATGGTGGCTCCTGATAGTGGTTAATATTTAACATCATACAAATTGTAAAATAAAAAGTGTCACAGATCCCTCTGGAACTTTCATTGAGTACACCTGGCCTCTATTCCCACTGATTGTATTTGAATATATGTGTCCTTTGTTGGTGGTAGGAAGAGGAGACCAAAGCGCAGCGTGGAAAGTGTTCATGATTATTTTATTCAAAAAACTCTCAAACAAAAAACAAAAGCGCACAGTTCTGTCAGGCTAAGACACTAAACAAAAAACAAGATCCCACAACCTAATGGTGGGAAAAAGGGCTGTCTAAGTATGATCCCCAATCAGAGACAACGATTGACAGCTGCTTCGGATTGGGAACCACACTCGGCCAAAAACAAAGAAACAGAAAACATAGAATTTCCCACCCGAGTCACACCCTCAGGGCGTGACAATGGTGCTGTCGATTATAGTTACTCTGTCCGTTGGTGCATGTGAATACCTGTGCTGTGTGTTTTGGGCTTTCGTGCCCTTGTGGAGTGCGCACATGATTACGGGTCTTGTCCCATGTGATAATCATTGTGCGCTAGTGTAATTTATTCAAGGTACTCCTTTTGTTTGGGTTTCAACCCTGTGTTTTGTTATGTGTTAGTTTGGTCTTCTACTCCGTGCACTTACACGGCACGGCGTGTAATTTACAGAATTATTCACACCCCGGAATCACCTTTGGCAGTGATTACAGTTATGAGTCTTTCTGGGTAAGTCTCTAAGAGATTTGCACACCTGGATTGTACAATATTTGCACATTATTCTTTTAAAAATTCTGGTTTGCTCTGTCAAGTTAGTTGTTGATCATTGCTAGACAGATATTTTCAAGTCTTGCCATAGATTTTCAAGCCGATTTAAGTCAAAACTGTAACTAGGCCACTTAGGAACATTCAATGTCAACTTGGTAAGCAACTGCAGTGTATTTTTTGCCTTGTGTTTTAGGGCATTGTTCTGCTGGAAGGTGAATTCATCTCCCAGTATATGTTGGAAATCAGACTGAACCAGGTTTTCCTCTAGGATTTTGCCTGTGCTTAGCTCTATTCCATTTATTTTTATCCTAATAAACTCCTTTCTCCTTGCCGATGACAAGCATACCCATAACATGATGCAGCCACCACCATGCTTGAAAATATGAAGAGTGGTACTCAGTGAGGTGTTGTGTTGAATTTGCCCCAAACATCACACTTTGTATTCAGGACATGAAGCAGATTTTTTTTGCCCAATTTTTTGGCAGTTTTACTTTAGTGTCTTGTTGCAAACAGGGTGCATATTTTGGAATATTTTTTATTCTGTACAGACTTCCATCTTTTCGCTCTGTCAATTAGGTTAGTATTGTGGAGTAACAACAATGTTGTTGATCCGTCCTCGGTTTTCTTCTATCACAGCCATTAAACTTTGTAACTGTTTTAAAGTCACCATTGGCCTCATGGTGAAATCCCTGAGTGGTTTCTTTCCTCTCCGGCAACTCAGTTAGGAAGGACGCCTTTATCTTTTTAGTGACTGGGTGTATTGATACACCACTTACATTTAAACTAATACGTTCAGCATGTTCAAAGAGATATTCAATCTGCTTTTTGTGTTTTTTTTTACCCATCTACCAATAGGTGCCCTTCTTTGTGAGGCATTGAAAAACCTCCCTGATCTCTGTGGTTCAAACTGTGTTTTAAATTCACTAATCATCTGAGGGACCTTACATATTACGTACAGTGCAAACATTTCTAAAACCATAATTCCACTTTGACATTATGGGGTGTAGGCCAGTGAACCAAAATCTCAATCGATTTTAAATTCAAGCTGTAACACAACAAAATGTGGGAAAAGGCAAGGGGTGTGAATACTTTCTGAAGGCACTATATGTCCTGGCCTGTGGAGAATCACACTGAGAGGAAGAGGAGCTCCACTGACCACTCTGTTGTTTGCACTGTGGAGATACATCCACCATCACCACCCCTGCCCACATTGGGTATTCCACTGCTGCTAGGCAGGCCAACTAGGGGACTGTCTCAGTGAGGGCAAAAGGGGATGAGGGGAGCAGTGACTTATGTTTTGGTGTGTGTTTGGTGTATGAGTGTGCATCGTTGCAACTATCCCAGGAGCACTGATTGGACTGCCAATCCAGCAAAATGGTCTGAATTGCGTTGAACTCTGTCAGCAGTCAGTTCTTACAACCACTCTCTCACTCTCTCTATCTCCAATCTCATAGAAACACACTTTCTCCCTCCCCTGCTTTCTGGATAAGGTGGGTCCTCACAGCCCTGCACACACTTGCATTACAGTTTTTCTCAATTGCTAAAACACAATTTCTGAAACCTTGCTCCATTTCCTGAAAACATTAAACACAAAACCTCATCTTCAAGCACTATTTACATAACCTCTGACTCCTCTTGCAAAATGAAATATTCGCCTCAAAACAGTTGTTGTTACCTGTGTTCAAAATCAAACACTGCTCTCAAAAATAAACAAAGTGATCAAAATCAAATACATATACATATACAAGCAGTCAGTAAACAATACACCGAAAAATAGAAAACACATTGTTCAAAACATACAATTCTCAGGGAGAAGTAAATTTTTAATCTAAAAAAATATTCATATTTTTCCGTAATTGTCTTTTGATGAACGAAAACATGTTCTATCATAGTAGCTCAAAATTGATTAGAAATTACTACTCTGCTTTGCTCTTTGCAATTTTGTTTTTTGTTCTTCCTCCTCCTTGTACCCCTATTTTTACAGTACTGTACCCTGCATCTCACAAACTTGTCCTTTGTCTCTGTGATACTGTAATTCGTGTTCTTTGTTGATATGAACCTGCAACCAGTCAAAATCTATTGAGCAGTCAGTACTGTTAATAAATGGAAAGCACAATGTTCAGGGCCATACAATTTGTCCATTGTACAGTATACAGCCTACAATGCACTGTACTACAGTATCCATTCTCAGACTTTCTCCTTCCCACCTTCAACAACCTGTTTGCTCTCTGAACTGGCTTATATTGGTTGTGTCACATCATTTGAAACAGGTTAAATCAATTTTGAGTGGTTGTGTTCAATCAATGACATGTATTCTCTATTTGTATTTGATTGTTGCCACTTGTGTTTACCAGTATGGATGACATGTGCATTAGAGTGCAGAATGTGTTTTGAGAATGAGAATGTGTTTAGAGTTTTGCTGAAAAGTCTAAGTGAGATCTTCAAAGTGTGTTTTACCATGTGAAATGGTTTAAGGTATTGACAACAGACTGCATAACTGGCTAAATGAGTCGAGCAACTGAGAAATTTGTTCAGCCAATGGGTTTTAGTGTTTTAGCAATTGAGAAAAACTGTAATACACACTCCAAAACTCACACAACACTCATAACCACAGCCTCCGTCATTGCCTCAGCTCACACAATTCAGCAGGTCCTCGATGCTGTAGCCCCACTCACACTGTCTGTCTCTCTCGATAACATTTGCCACCTTTACACCCTTTTGGGTAAAGCTTGCAAACGGCGTGTCAGATGGGGAACTCTCCTCATCGTCTGTTTACAATATATCCTTCCCCGGAGCCACAGAATGCATAACGTTTACACTGTCATTCAACAGCCTCCCCCACCACATTGTTATCACTACAGCCACTGCCTTTGGGACTGGTCTGGATGCACACCTAGGTGGCTCTGCGGTTAGAGCAGTGTTCGAGCTATGTTTCCAGCTCTCTCCTCTGACCATACTGTTAGCGTACTACTGCACTCTGACACAGAGAGAGTTAAAACCTCCTGGCTATAGTTATTAGAGTGGTGCAAAGGCTAAAAGGAAATCAAATCAAGCTTTATTTATAAGGCACATTTCAGACATAGAATGCAACGCAATTATATATATTTTTTAATTTAACTAGGCAAGTCAGTTAAGAACAAATTCTTATTTATAATGACGGCCTACCACAGACAAAGCCGGACGATGCTGGGCCAATTGTGCATCGCCCCATGGGACTCCCAATCATGGCTGGATGTGAGACAGCCTGGATTTGAACCAGGGACTGTAGTGACACCTCTTGCACTGAGATGCAGTGACTAAGACCACTGCGTCACTCAGGAGCCCTGTAAAGCAATGTGCTTTTGTCGTGGAAATTTCCTCTATTTACCAAATCATGGGAGCAAACCACACACACAAGTCAGAGTTAGTTATAAAACTCCATCTTTAATTATATGAGCTCTATCACAATCCTGTGACTCTCAGATAAATTCAGTGTCTCTCTGTGAATTCTCTGAGAGCCCCCTTACAATGCAACTGAGTTCCTTTAACTTCTTGCGTCGAGCCATCCCGGATCCGGGATCGTGAATACAGCCTCAAGCTCATTACCATAACGCAACGTTAACTATTCATGAAAATCGCAAATGAAATTAAATAAATATGCTAGCTCTCAAGCTTAGCCTTTTGTTAACAACACTGTCATCTCAGATTTTCAAAAATATGCTTCTCAACCATAGCAAAACAAGCATTTGTGTAACAGCATTTAGCGTTAGCATAGCATTTAGCGTTAGCATTCAGCAGGCAACATTTTCACAAAAACCAGAAAACCATTCAAATAAAATAATTTACCTTTGAAGAACTTCTGATGTTTTCAATGAGGAGACTCTCAGATAGATAGCAAATGTTCAGTTTTTCCTGAAAGATTATTTGTTTAGGAGAAATCGCTCCATTTTGTGCGTCACGTTTAGCTAAGAAAAAAAATGTATCCAGGATTGTGTAAATCTATCAGCAAGCTCATTAGCATAACACAACGTTAACTATTCATGAAAATCGCAAATGAAATGAAATCAATATGCTAGCTCTCAAGCTTAGCCTTTTGTTAACAACACTGTCATCTCAGATGTTAAAAAATATGCTTCTCAACCATAGCAGAACAAGCATTTGTGTAACAGTATTGATAGCTAGCGTTAGCATTTAGCGTTAGCATTTAGCGTTAGCATTTAGCGTTAGCATTCAGCAGGCAACATTTTCACAAAAACCAGAAAACCATTCAAATAAAATAATTTACCTTTGAAGAACTTCGGATGTTTTCAATGAGGAGACTCAGTTAGATAGCAAATGTTCAGTTTTTCCTGAAAGATTATTTGTGCAGGAGAAATCGGTCCGTTTTCTGCGTCATGTTTGGCTACCAAAAAAAACGAAAATTCATTCATCCAAACGCCAAACTTTCTTCCACATTAACTCCATAATATCGACTGAAACATGGTAAACGTTGTTTAGAATCAATCCTCAAGGTGTTTTTCACATATCTCTTCATGATATATCATTCCTGCAAGTCTCCTCTCTGTCTCAATCACATGGATGAATGCGAGCAGCTTGGAGATTACGCAACAATTTCAACAAAGGACACCGGGCGGACCCCTGGTAAATGTAGTCTCTTATGGCCAATCTTCCAATGATATGCCTACATAAATCAAATCAAATCAAATCAAATTTTATTTGTCACATACACATGGTTAGCAGATGTTAATGCGAGTGTAGCGAAATGCTTGTGCTTCTAGTTCCGACAATGCAGTGATAACCAACAAGTAATCTAACTAACAATTCTAAAACTACTGTCTTATACACAGTGTAAGGGGATAAAGAATATGTACATAAGGATATATGAGTGAGTGATGGTACAGAGCAGCATACAGTAGATGGTATCGAGTACAGTATATACATATGAGATGAGTATGTAGACAAAGTAAACAAAGTGGCATAGTTAAAGTGGCTAGTGATACATGTATTACATAAGGATGCAGTCGATGATGTAGAGTACAGTATATAGGTATGCATATGAGATGAATAATGTAGGGTAAGTAACATTATATAAGGTAGCATTGTTTAAAGTGGCTAGTGATATATTTACATCATTTCCCATCAATTCCCATTATTAAAGTGGCTGGAGTTGGGTCAGTGTCAATGACAGTGTGTTGGCAGCAGCCACTCAATGGTGGCTGTTTAACAGTCTGATAGCCTTGAGATAGAAGCTGTTTTTCAGTCTCTCAGTCCCAGCTTTGATGCACCTGTACTGACCTCGCCTTCTGGATGATAGCGGGGTGAACAGGCAGTGGTTCGGTGGTTGATGTCCTTGATGATCTTTATGGCCTTCCTGTAACATCGGGTGGTGTAGGTGTCCTGGAGGGCAGGTAGTTTGCCCCGGTGATGCGTTGTGCAGACCTCACTACCCTCTGGAGAGCCTTACGGTTGAGGGCGGAGCAGTTGCCGTACCAGGCGGTGATACAGCCCGCCAGGATGCTCTCGATTGTGCATCTGTAGAAGTTTGTGAGTGCTTTTGGTGACAAGCCGAATTTCTTCAGCCTCCTGAGGTTGAAGAGGCGCTGCTGCGCCTTCTTCACGACGCTGTCAGTGTGAGTGGACCAATTCAGTTTGTCTGTGATGTGTATGCCGAGGAACTTAAAACTTGCTACCCTCTCCACTACTGTTCCATCGATGTGGATAGGGGGTGTTCCCTCTGCTGTTTCCTGAAGTCCACAATCATCTCCTTAGTTTTGTTGACGTTGAGTGTGAGGTTATTTTCCTGACACCACACTCCGAGGGCCCTCACCTCCTCCCTGTAGGCCGTCTCGTCGTTGTTGGTAATCAAGCCTACCACTGTTGTGTCGTCCGCAAACTTGATGATTGAGTTGGAGGCGTGCGTGGCCACGCAGTCGTGGGTGAACAGGGAGTACAGTAGAGGGCTCAGAACGCACCCTTGTGGGGCCCCCGTGTTGAGGATCAGCGGGGAGGAGATGTTGTTGCCTACCCTCACCACCTGGGGGCGGCCCGTCAGGAAGTCCAGTACCCAGTTGCACAGGGCGGGGTCAAGACCCAGGGTCTCGAGCTTGATGACGAGCTTGGAGGGTACTATGGTGTTGAATGCCGAGCTGTAGTCGATGAACAGCATTCTCACATAGGTATTCCTCTTGTCCAGGTGGGTTAGGGCAGTGTGCAGTGTGGTTGAGATTGCATCGTCTGTGGACCTATTTGGGCGGTAAGCAAATTGGAGTGGGTCTAGGGTGTCAGGTAGGGTGGAGGTGATATGGTCCTTGACTAGTCTCTCAAAGCACTTCATGATGACGGAAGTGAGTGCTACGGGCGGTAGTCGTTTAGCTCAGTTACCTTAGCTTTCTTGGGAACAGGAACAATGGTGGCCCTCTTGAAGCATGTGGGAACAGCAGACTGGTATAGGGATTGATTGAATATGTCCGTAAACACACCGGCCAGCTGGTATGCGCATGCTCTGAGGGCGCGGCTGGGGATGCCGTCTGGGCCTGCAGCCTTGCGAGGGTTAACACGTTTAAATGTCTTACTCACCTCGGCTGCAATGAAGGAGAGACCGCATGTTTTCGTTGCAGGCCGTGTCAGTGGCACTGTATTGTCCTCAAAGCGGGCAAAAAAGTTATTTAGTCTGCCTGGGAGCAAGACATCCTGGTCCGTGACTGGGCTGGGTTTCTTCTTGTAGTCCGTGATTGACTGTAGACCCTGCCACATGCCTCTTGTGTCTGAGCCATTGAATTGAGATTCCACTTTGTCTCTGTACTGACGCTTAGCTTGTTTAATAGCCTTGCGGAGGGAATAGCTGCATTGTTTATATTCGGACATGTTACCAGACACCTTGCCCTGATTAAAAGCAGTGGTTCGCGCTTCCAGTTTCACGCGAATGCTGCCATCAATCCACGGTTTCTGGTTTGGGAATGTTTTTATCGTTGCTATGGGAACGACATCTTCGACGCACGTTCTAATGAACTCGCACACCGAATCAACGTATTCGTCAATATTTCCATCTGACGCAATACGAAACATGTCCCAGTCCACGTGATGGAAGCAGTCTTGGAGTGTGGAGTCAGCTTGGTCTGACCAGCGTTGGACAGACCTCAGCGTGGGAGCCTCTTGTTTAAGTTTCTGCCTGTAGGCAGGGATCAACAAAATGGAGTCGTGGTCAGCTTTTCCGAAAGGGGGGCGGGGCAGGGCCTTATATGCGTCGCGGAAGTTAGAGTAACAATGATCCAAGGTTTTACCACCCCTGGTTGCGCAATCGATATGCTGATAAAATTTAGGGAGTCTTGTTTTCAGATTAGCTTTGTTAAAATCCCCAACTACAATGAATGCAGCCTCCGGATAAATGGTTTCCAGTTTGCAAAGAGTTAAATAAAGTTCGTTCAGAGCCATCGATGTGTCTGCTTGGGGGGGATATATACGGCTGTGATTATAATCGAAGAGAATTCTCTTGGAAGATAATGCGGTCTACATTTGATTGTGAGGAATTCTAAATCAGGTGAACAGAAGGATTTGAGTTCCTGTATGTTTCCTTCATCACACCATGTCTCGTTAGTCATGAGGCATACGCCCCCGCCGCTCTTCTTACCAGAAAGATGTTTGTTTCTGTCGGCGCGATTCGTGGAGAAACCAGTTGGCTGCACCGCATCGGATAGCGTCTTCCCAGTAAGCCATGTTTCCGTGAAGCAGAGAACATTGCAGTCTCTGATGTCCCTCTGGAATGCTACCCTTGCTCGGATTTCATCAACCTTGTTGTCAAGAGACTGGACATTGGCAAGAAGAATGCTGGGGAGTGGTGCGCGATGTGCCCTTGTCCGGAGTCTGACCAGAAGACCGCTACGTTTCCCTCTTTTTCGGAGTCGTTTTCTTGGGTCGCTGCATGCGATCCATTCCGTTGTCCTGTTTGTAAGGCAGAACACAGGATCCGCGTCGCGGAAAACATATTCTTGGTCGTACTGATGGTGAGTTGACGCTGATCTTATATTCAGTAGTTCTTCTCGACTGTATGTAATGAAACCTAAGATGACCTGGGGTACTAATGTAAGAAATAACACGTAAAAAAACAAAAAACTGCATAGTTTCCTAGGAACGCGAAGCGAGGCGGCCATCTCTGTCGGCGCCGGAAGTGTGCGTCACCTAGAACACACAGTCACCCTGGGTCCTCACCCCGACAGACCTCACCAAATCCCCACTGTGATCAATTCAGTGTCAGGAGGGCTCTTGGTCACTGGCAACCGGACAGTGCAGAGTATTTTTTGAGTCCACAAAACCCCCAGATTACTCTCCTCTGACTCGGCCCTGCTTATGCCGCCAAGGTGCCTCCTTATAAAGGAATTCACGCTCAGAGTATACGTAACAGGCATAATTAAAAAACTCGACTTCAAATCTGTGTGTGGTTCGCTCATCTTTTTCTTTAAAAAAAAACTCATTTCGAGATGTGGTATCCACTCGGCTCGCTTCCTCTTAGATCAAAGGTTGGTCCATCTGTTATGCAGGTGAGTGAGGACCCAAAAGCGAATTAACAGAAACAGAGTCCTTTAATGTCCAAACAGGGAAAACATAAATCCTCAATCTTTACAGGAGATGTCCAAACAGGGAAAACATAAATCCTCTATCTTTACAGGAGAGTCCCCCTTCTAGTAGTAGAGGAGAATAGCAGGGCTAGCGGCAACAGACTGCTGGTCCCTCCGGGTAGGCGCGGGCCGTAGAGGACAGAGACACCTGCTCACACGCAGCATCTGATGAAGAGGCAGATTACGACAGGACGGGACAAGGGCAAAGCAAACAAGAATCCGACAAGGACAGAAGCAGAAACAGAGAGAGAAATAGAGACTTAATCAGAGGGCAAAAGAGGGGACAGGTGTGAGAGAGTAAACGAGGTCGTTAGGAGAATGAGGAACAGCTGGGAGCAGGAACGGAACGATAGAGAGAGAGAGAGATAGAGAGAGAGAAAGTAACCTAATACGACCAGCAGGGGGAAACGAAGAGAAGAGAAAGCACAGGGACAAGACATAACATGACAATACATGACACCATCTGCTTCGTTCCCGAAGTGTGGTTCTCCCTGAGATCCCAAGTTTAGGGGATCCCTCGTGCACGATTTATTTACCTAGATCGTAGGAACGGTCACCGAGTGAAGATTCACATCCGCTCCTTGTCGCCAAATGTCGTGGAAATTTCCTTTATTTCCCAAATCATGGGAGCAAACCACACACACAAGTCAGAGTTAGTTATAAAACTCCATCTTTAATTATATGAGCTCTATCACAATCCTGTGACTCTCAGATAAATTCAGTATCTCTCCGTGAATTCTCTGAGAGCCCCCTTACAATGCAACTGAGTTCCTTTAATAGCAAAGACACACATAGTCAGACAGCATAGACATAATTCATTGTTCAGCTTTGTCTCATTTCTCAAACCCCAGAACCATAAACCAATCCTCCAAATCAACAGGCATATATCAAATTGTCATTTAGATACAACCAAATCAAAATACAACCTCCTGGACAAACTCACGGAGAGGAGAATGGGCTATAGGTTAAGATAGAAACAACATTAGATGGAGCATAGAATGATTCCAGACACTGCTACCCTTCTTTCCCCACTAGAAAAAGGTAGGGAGTAAAAGATATGTTTACACATGATGACACTTTGACCTCTCCCCTCTCAGCGGCCCATGCAACTTAGTCTTGACATAGAACAGATAACTGCAACCTCGCCACAGTATTATACAAAAATACCATTCTGATGAGAAGTAACTTACACACATTTGATAAATATAAAACATCTTACAAATGTTACCAACAAATTCTGATCCTTCCACGACACTTTACAGGAGAAAAAAATAATAAAAACAATTAAATATTTACTACACAAGAAACATAAGCGCATAAAACACAAAGGAAAAGCTAAAAAAAGGTGTATTTAATTTACTGTTTCGGCCCACCTAAGGTTCTCTGGCAGGCTATTCCAGAGGCTGAGGGCATAATAACTAAAGGCTGCCTCCATGCTCCTTGGTCCTAGGCTTTGGGATAGTTAAAAGGTCAGTGCCAGAGGACCTAAGGGACCTACTGGGTACATAACTTAAAAGGATGTCTGACATGTATTGGGGTGCACAATCGTGGCTTGATTTAAAAACCAATAGAAGACTCTTAAAATAAATTGTAAAACTCACAGGCAGCCAGTGCAGAGACCTTAACACCGGTGTAATGTGTGCTCTCCGTCTGGTCTTGGTCAGTACCTGTGATGCAGCATTCTGTATGTTTTGCAGTTGACTAATGGCTTTCTTGGGTAGACCAGACAGGAGAGAATTACAGTAGTCAAGCCTGCTTATAATAAAAGCATGGATGAGTCTCTCTGTATCAGCCTGAAAGAGAAACTTCCACACCTTGGCAATGTTCCATAGGTTGTAAAAAGCTATTTTGGTCACTTTCCTAATGTGTGATTCGAAATTGAATTCAGAATCTAAAATAACACCTAGGTTTTTTACCTGGTGTTTTGTCTTTATTGCCCGTAAATTAAAATGTGTGGCCAGATTCTCCCTCTGTGCTTTAGCTCCAACAATAAGTACCTCAGTCTTGTCTAGTTATGAGCCATCCAAGTATTTAAATCACTAATACAGTCTAATAATTTATCCATTGAGCTAAAATCCTCTGGTGGCACAGAAAGGTAAAGTTGTGTATCGTCTGCATAGCAGTGAAAATCAATGCTGTGCTTTCTGATAAAGCTGCCAAGGTAACATATATAAATTGAACAGTACTGGATCGAACCTTGTAGAATGCCACGTGATACTCTATGTATTTCCTCTGAGTTATGTTCACCAAGGGTGACAAAAAACTCTTGACAGGTCCTAAACCAATGCATGCCTCTGTGATGCACTGTTTAGCATTCCATATTGTGTTATAGATGAAGAGATATTTTTTTATTTAACATTTATTTAACTAGGAAATTCAGTTAAGAACAAATTCTTATTTTCAATGACGGCCTAGGAACAGTGGGTTAACTGCCTTGTTCAGGGGCAGAACGACAGATTTGTACCTTGTAAACTGGGGGATTCGAACTTGCAACCTTTCGGTTACTAGCTCTAACCACTATGCTCTAACCACTAGGCTACCTTGCCACCCCGTATGTACTTTGCCAGATACAATCCCATGTACTGTATGTACTGCACGGTTCTTTCACACTCTCAATGAAGCATTTGATCATCCTCATTAAAGAAATCGGTATAGTTTACAATGTTAAAGTCCGTTGATTGATGTGATTCTGCTTGAAGCAGCAAGCCTTTCTCTCTTATGAGTATCTTCAGGCATCACATTCAGCAGAGCATAGCCGAGCTCCTGACCTGATATTTTTAGTTGGAAGGGTTTGGTTGCAGGATTATACAACGGGTGGGTTTAATCCTGAATGTTGATTGGTTAAAATCATTGTGGCTATATCCAGGAAGGCCAAAGATCCAAAAGCTGGGCCTAAAATAGTGTATAAGAGATCATATAAAATATTTTGCTGTGACTCTTATGTGGATGATGTTAAAAAACATTTGTCAGTCTGATGTGATTAATAAGGAGCATCCAGACGCTGCACTTGATGAATTTATGAAATTGCTTCTTCCAAATATTGATAAACATGCACCTGTTAGGAAACTGACTGTTAGAACTGTTAAGGCTCCATTGATTGATGAGGAATTGAAAAACTGTATGGTTGAAAGATATGAGGCAAAAGGAGTGACTAATAAGTCCGGCTGCACATCTGACTGGCTGACTTACAGCAAATTGATAAATTATGTGACTCAACAAAAATAAGACTATCACACCCTGATCTGTTTCACCTGTCTTTGTGCTTGTCTCCACCCCCCACCAGGTGTCTCCCATCTCCCCCCATTATCCCCTGTGTATTTATACCTGCGTTATCTGTTTGTCTGTTGCCAGTTTGTCTTGTCCCATCAAGTCCTACCAGCATGTTCCTGTGGTTCCTGTGCGCTAGTTTATGGTTTTCTTCCCAGGTCTGACCTTTCTGCCTGTCCTGATCCTGCCGTCCTGTACCTGTCTGCCTCTGATTTGGATTATTACTCTTTGTCTGCCTTGAAAGTGGGCCAACAAAGAACAGTGAGCCATCGCATTCATGCATAAAAAACAAATAATGAAAGAAAAGCATTGCAAGTTAGAATTTTGTAAAGTTAGTGTGGGAGATGAAGAAAAATGATTGTTAACGTTAAATAATGACAAACCTCCTGGCATTGACAACTAAGACGGAAAGCTGCTGGGGATGTAAGCTGACTTTATTGCCATTCCTATCTGTCATATCTTTAATCTGAGCCTAGAGGAAAGTATTTGTCCACAGGCCTGGGGGGAAACCAAAGTAATTCCGCTACCCAAGAGTGGTAAAGCAGCCTTTACTGGTTCTAACAGCAGACCAGTCACCTTGCTGCCAGCTCTTAGCAAACTGTTGGAAAGAATTGTGTTTGACCAAATACGGGTACTCAACATGTACTGCACTGACACAAATGAATGATTGGTTGGATTCAGAGCTATCTATCTAATATAACTCAAAGGGGTTTCTTTAATGGAAGCTTCTCTAATGTCAAACATGTAAAATGTGGCATACAGCAGGGCAGATCTATAGGTCCTCTACTCTTTTATATTTTTTACCAATGACCAGCATTAAACAAAGCATGTGTGTCCATGTATGCTGATGATTCAACCATATACACATCAGAAACCACAGCTAATCAAGTCACTGAAACCTTTAACAAAGAGTTGCAGTCTGTTTTGGAATTGGTGGCCAGTAATAAACTGGTCCTGAACATCTCTGAAACTAAGAGCATTGTATTTGGTACAAATCATTCCCTAAGTTCTAGATCTCAGCTGAATGGTGTGGCTGTTGAACAAGTTGAGGAGACTAAATTACTTGGAGTTACCTTAGATTATAAACTGTCACTGTCAAAACATATCGATTCAGTGGTTGTAAAGATGAGGAGAGGTCTGTCCACAATAAAAAGATGCTCTGCTTTTTTGACACCACACTCCAAAAAGCAAGTCCTGCAGGCTCTAGTTTTGTCTTATCTTGATTATTGTCCAGTCGTGTGGTCGAGTGCTGCAAGGAAAGACCTAGTTAAGCTGCAGATGGCCCAGAACAGAGCGGAACGTCTTGCTCTTCATTGTAATCAGGGGGCTGATAAATACTCTGCATGCCAACCTCTCTTGGCTAAGAGTTGAGGAGAGACTGACTGCATCTTCTTTTTATAAGAAACAATGTGTTAAATTCCAAATTGTTTGCATAGACAACTTACACACAGCTCTGACACACACTTACCCCACTAGGGGTCTTTCCACCGTCCCCAAATCCAGAACAAATTCAAGAAAGCGTACAGTATCATATAGAGCCATTATTGCATGGAACATTCCATCATATTGGTCAAATGAATATCAAACTTGGTTTAAAGAAAACAGATAAAGCATCACCTTACGGCACATCGCCTCTCCCCTATTTGACCTAGATAGTTTGTGTGTATGTATTGGTATTGATATGTCGGCTACGTGTGCCTTTTTTAAATACATTTTTGTATTGACGTAGTTTTGTCCTTGAGCTTTTCTTGTCTATTAACACTGGCTTCTCGGGCATTATCACTGATGTCAAGGCTCCTCCCTGCTCTCAACATGCTGATGGGCACCTTTGATGTCATGCACACAGGTGTTCAGACAGCTGCCTCTCAGAAGAGGACTACTTTGTTCATCACTCTTACCAAGCACCTGGACATGCCATGTCAGAGTGTCAGTGTGTCAGGTGGGGTGGCTGGAAGGGCTGCAGTACAGTGGTCAGAAAGTGTAGGCTATACGGAAATGATTTTGCTCATATTTAAAATCATTAAACTAAATAATGACGATTTCTATCATCCTAATTGAGGCGTATATCACATCTCACATTCAAACCTGTAAACAAGGCTGGCTGGGGTTTATTTTACTTAGACTCACATTCCTTTAAATCTTTTACCCAGATTTCAGCAGGGATGCAGAGAAGCATATTTAGCATCTTTAAAAAAATAAACACCAGTCAGTAGGATACAGACAGTATGCTTAGATATGCAGAAACATTTACCATTTTTTTACATAGAAATTAAGCATGATGATTTTGGCTCTAGATTGCAGGAAAAAGCCATTTCAGGTACCCCCAGCCATCTTCACGTACTTTGTGCCCCCTCATGTGCCCCTGGTTGGTAATAAGCAGTCTTGAAAGTATGCCTTATTTACTTTGAGGAACTGGGAAAATGATTTTGTACGACAGCTCTGCAGCATGCTTAGGCAGATGACTCAAAGGCAGTACAGTATGGGGAGCACAGAGATAATGCTAGATGGTTGTCTGGCTGGCTGGTTGCTACTGCCTGAGCAGGGATGAGATGATGAAATGAAAAATAATTTACACTTAAATATTGTATTATTTAATAGTAATGTCCTATTTTACCCTTACACACACGCAGGGGAAATACCTAGGGAGAAAGTGTGGAGACCAGAAGACAACCTGTGTCCAAGCGTTGCCCACTGAACGCTCAGGTTACTTTAAACATGAGATCCCAGGCCAGGGTTAATTCATTCTCGGGCATTATCCATGGGAATTAGCCAGTGGCTCCTGTTCTAGTGGGGGACACGAAGCAGTGTCTCAGTTAATTTGGAGTCACGGCTGTG
Source organism: Oncorhynchus nerka (assembly GCF_034236695.1). Lineage (NCBI taxonomy): Eukaryota > Metazoa > Chordata > Actinopteri > Salmoniformes > Salmonidae > Oncorhynchus > Oncorhynchus nerka. Next base: position 40,998,790 of record NC_088404.1, read on the forward strand.
GCAGAGTGGAGGTCAGGACAGGGCACCGTGGAGGGTCTGTCTGCGCCTGGTCTGCTCCTCATCAGCATGCTGCCTGTCTAGGGGGCCGGAGGGAGGCAAGGAGGGCTGTAGGGATGGATGGAGGGCGGGAGGGAGGGGGAGGTGGAGTGGGGAGATGTCTCAGCACTGTTTTCCTCCAGACTTTAAATTCTGATTCTAATGTGTCAGAACCACCCACAGGTGATCAAACAAGATGAATACCAAGAGGAATTCTATAGGGGATAGACAGAAAACAACAAGGGAAGCTATAGGGGTCAATTGTGGGGAAATAACTGAGATGGAGGGAGATGAGAGAGCGAGAACCAAACTCTTTAATAACTACTGACAGACAGCAGACAGATAGCTCGAGGGGCACAGTTGCACATTGCTATAACAGTGTTCATTATCCGGATGCATTTACTAAATATTGGGATAGAATTGAAGAAACTATGATCCTAGCTTTCCCACTGTAAAATGTAACAAGGAGGAGGCCACTTAGGCCTCACTCCCCCCTATCTGAGATATCTACTGCAGCCCTCATCCTCCACATACAACACCCGTTCTGCCAGTCACATTCTGTTAAAGGTCCCCAAAGCACACACTTCCCTGGGTCGCTCCTCTTTTCAGATTGCTGTAGCTAGTGACTGGAACGAGTCGCAACAAACACTCAAACAGAACCGTTTTATCTCCCTCGCTTCAATTAAAAACTCAATCATGGATCCTCTTTCTGACAGTTGTGGCTGCTTCTCGTGATGTATTGTTGTCTCTAACTTCTTGCCATTTGTGCTGTTATCTGTGCCCAATAATGTTTGTACCATGTTTTGTGCTGCTACTATGTTGTGCTGCTAACATGTTGTGTTGTCATGTGTTGCTGCCGTGCTATGTTGTCTTAGGTCTCTCTTTTTGTAGTGTTGTGGTGTCTCTCTTGTTGTGATGTGTGTTTTGTCCTATATTTTAATTTTTAATTTTTAATTCCAGCCCCCATCCCCGCAGGAGCCCTTTTGCCTTTTGGTAGGAAGTCATTGTGAATAAGAATTTGTTAAATAAAGGTTCAACAAATATACAAAAAATAAAATAAAGGAGAGAGATGAGAGATACAGGACATTGTGAGCAATGAGATGAAAACAGGGAGGAGAGATAGGGGATCGAGAGAAAGACAGAGAGATAGTGAGTTTAATGAAGAGTCTTCGTTCAGCTGCCGTTCATACAGACATGCAGAGTGGCAGCTGTGAAATAATAGTCAACCCAGCTTCGCCTTACTCTGATAGATACACAATAAATAAACAATGCCAATACCCTGAAAGGACTTGTTTTTATTACCCCTCACTCAGAGTCTCATACTCTGAAAACTATAACAGAGAACGTATGGGTGTTGAGGGAGGACTAGAAATCATGTTACTGTACCAGCTGATCATATAACATTGAATCGTTTGAGAAAATGACGGTATACTGTAGCTGGCTATACAGCTTTACTCCTCATAGCTGCAAGCACATAGCAGTACACACAGACACTGTCAAACATTAATTCTTGTTGTGCTTGCTTGCTCTTTCTCTCACACACATGCGCACGCACACACATTTCATATCCATATGGCGTCTGCCAATTATTACGACAGCTCTTCCTTGGAACATGATGGTGGCAGGAGTACAAAAATAACTTTCATTCAATTAGGACCAATGAAGAGGCTTAATATTGCTATAATGGAGACATTATTCTATTTATAAATGCCACTTGAATTAAATAAGCAAGATGAGTTTATACATTAAAAGTTGATGATGACATTCTAGTGAAAACAGCATTGTATTTTGTGTAATCTTCATCATCAACTTCATTATCAGACATACATGATAGTGTAAGTTAAATCATCCCATCCAGCCATTATCTGTGTGGCTATCTGTGTTTAAAAATCTTGCTGGCAGCAGACCCAGTGTCCTGGCACTAACTATACTGTGAGTGGACATCTAGTTTCCACACATGTGGCGAAACCCAAGGAGAGTAGTCCATCACTGTGGTGGTGGGGAAAGTTTCATTCTGTCCCCCTCAACTTCTCTGCGATCAAGACCTGAGTCCAGTCCCCCTGTCAGAGCCAACAGTAATGGCTGTACTCACTGCTATCTTTTCCCTGGCTTGACCAGAAACACATCCAACATGTCCCACAACCGGTCAATCACTGTAATTTATAAAAGCTGGATAAGGCTCTTTAACACTTGTTCTTTTCCTATATGTTGCTTTGTCTTGTTCCCCAGAGCCCGGTTAACCGATAGAACATAGGCTTACTGAGTGTTTTAACGGTGCATATATCCTACAATGGCCGAAGATATAACATGTTTCCCAAAACACCACGCAGAGAGAACGATCATTGAGGCATGTGTCTATGCTGATAGGATCGGAAGAAGGGCAGCGCTGCTCTCGGATCAGATTTCTCCATTCAAATCTTACCATAACATAATAATTATTCCACAATACTGACGATGGATCAGCTCCTAGAGAGATATTATCACTTATGGCTGCAAATATTAAAGGGATACTTCAAGATTTTGGCAACGAAGCCCTTTCTCTACTTCCTCAGAGTCCGATGAACTTGTGGATAACATTTTTATGTCTCTCCTTGCAGTTTGAAGGAAGTTGCTAACTGGCGTTAATGCAATTGCTAACTAGCATTAGAGCAATGACTGGAACTCTGTGGTAACTGCTAGCATGCTAGTAGATACCATAGACTTCTGAGCTTGCGTTAATGCTAGTTAGCACTGGCTCGCACCCCTACCTCTAACTTCCTTCATTCTGGATGCAGAGACATAAACATGGTATCCGTGAGTTCATCGGACTCTGGGGAAGTTGATAAAGGGCTTCATTGCCAAAATCCTGAATTATCCCTTTAAAGTGGCTTATTCTAATGCTTACTATATAATAATGCACTAAATCAAGATTTGGCACATCATGAAAGGCAAAAATTAGACAGTAGTCAACAGTTAAATAAAACAAAACATTGATTTCATTACCATTGAAATGCTGTATATAGGCCTATGTAGCCTATATTGTATGTAGGCTATGTATTTATCTTTTCATGCAGTTTTCATTTGAAGCATATTTTTTAGCTTGTTTGTAACAATTGCAAAGACATTGGCAACATTGTATTTGTAGTCAACTTCGTCGTGGAAATATCAGCGCTCACAGAGAGACAGATAAACATCTTGATTCTATGTTTAGCGGAGATCTTCTGTGTATAGAGTGACGTGGTAGAGAAAAAAATGCATCTAACAACTAACTTGGCGGTTCTTCAAGTGGTCTGAGGCAGTTGTTAATTAACAATATTTTTCAAGTGCAACTTCAGTAAAGATGGTTTGGGGAAACAGCTCTGAGATTTAACAATGCTCCTACGAAGGTTCTAATGATGAATTTAGCCTTAAGATGCTTTTGGAAAACCGGGACCTGGTTGGTTATTAATGGCTTTAATTTAAAGTTGAGACCTTGGTGCCTATGGAAACACCCCTGCCCTGTGTACTCATGTGCTTTGTCTTCGGTTACTCTAGCACTACTTCAAGGTGTCACTTCCGTTTCCCTTTCCACTTCTGGATAAAACACAAACACCTTGTTAATCTGCCAGAATCTGTCTCACTAAGGCTGGGATTCAATCCGATCATTGGTGGATTCGCTTAGTAGCGCTTGACATTTAAAGGTAACAGCCTAACACCTTGCTAAATGCAGAGGATCCCCTCCCTACCCAAACACACACACACACACACACACACACACACACACACACACACACACACACACACACACACACACACACACACACACACACACACACACACACACACACACACACACACACACACACACACACACACACACACACACACACACACACACACACACACACACACCTCATATTAGTCACATCACAACTACATGGCACCTTTGAACAAGCGGTTTTACATTGCCAGTATGCTGTTAACATTCAGGCATCTTGGCAACCCTCATCTCTCTAAGTACTTGGAATATTTATGGGTATTAGGCCCTGGGTCTTGAAACCACCCTCTGTAACTGGATCCTGGACTTCCTGACCAGCAGGCCACAGGCTGTGAGGGGTGACAACACCTCCCCCACTCTGACTCAACATGGACTCCCTAGCAGTGGGGAACTGTAAGGGCCTTCTATTCCTTCAGAGAATAATAATTGTTGTCATAAAAAAAACATGTCCATTTAATATTTTCAATAATATTTCAATGCTATTCTAATTATATGATTATTTTCAATGATATTCCAATTTCATCTCTTCAGTTTGTGTTAGAAAAGGGCTAAAACTTCCAATCAAAGATCCAATCAGGATTATTCTTTGGTGGTCTCTGGGGAGATAAATCAGCCATTGGCTAGGCCTTCAGAAGCTTCATAGAAGGCATCTGCCATTCAACTGTATTAGGGCAGAATTGTGGAGTGAAAGTTTAATCAACCAACCACATTTGGACTTGGAATGGGTGGTGCTGTTTATTATAAAAACATATGGACACTTTTGCCTTTATGTTGGCTAACAGGCTACTGCGCAATAGCGGGCAATAGTTTTCCCATGGCCTAGCTAGATAGCTTTTGTTGTAGCTAGGCTATTTAAAAGTGGGTAGCAGGTGCAGCAGGTGTTATCAAAGAGGATGTTGTTGCTAATTTGTTAGCTTCGCCCTTTTCAAGATGAGCTTTGAACAAGCAGTTCAGTTTCAAGTGATCATCATCTGGTGAGTGGAACTGTGTTTTTTATTGCAGATCATGTGCTGTTGTTAGCAATTTTTGAAAATAACTTGTGTGTGAAACATTGTTACATTCAAACTGTACATCACCAGTTACTTTGTGTGCGGATAATGAAAAAGAAGTTTGCAATGGGAAGTAGTTGTACATTTAGATTGGGAAATGCTTAGCCTAATGGTTGTATTTTTGTATTCTTATGATTGGGACCTTCTGGCTAATTATGTCAGCATGAATGGGCAGCTTATCATTTCATCATGCTGTGTGTGACTGCTGTCTTTCTCTCGGCCCTATATATGTAGGATCTTAAGTTGAACCAGTTTGCTCCAGCAGATAAATAATTCTGCAGCAACAGGAAATGTAGATTCTAATTCATGTACATTTTTGTAGGGGTTGATACATTTTCCCATAAGGGAAAATCAAGTCTGAAATTTCAAAGTGGAAATCACAAACTTCAGAAGCCATTTTAAACCTCAAATTCACGTTTAAAAAAAGAGGATTAAATTAAGATCCTACATCTGCAAACAGACAAGGGAATAAAACAAATATTGCTTGAACCTATTTCTTGAATTCTAAATATAAGACATTTGAAAGCTTTTGACCTTCATAATACCTCTGATGGCAGTAACTTTACAATCACTAATTATGGTCAATTTAGACTGAGAATAGTATCTAGTTATGGTAAGGGGTGAAATAAGTATAGCCAGTTATAATTGTAATGGTTTAACAGATGATAAAAAAAGAGGATCAATCTTTACGTGGCTAAAATAAAAGGAATATAACATATACTGTTTACAGGAAACTCACTCTACATCCTTAGATGAAGTTGCATGGAAAAAGGAATGGGATGGTGAAATAATTTTCTGTCATGGACAAAGGAACTCAAAGGGTGTGATGATATTAATTAACAAAAAATTTGATCTGAATGTGCAAATAGTCAGGAATGATTCGCAAGGAAGGTGGATCCTTTTGAATATGAGGGTGGACGAAAAAGAGATTTGTCTCATTCATGTATATGGTCCAAATCAGGATGATCCACACTTCTTCAAAAACATGTATACTAATTTATTGAACTTACAGGCAACAAATGATCTAATAATTATGGTAGGAGACTATAACAGTGTTAAAACACCTCAGGGACACATGATCCCCTTTGGGATCATCCCCCACCCCCCCTGAGCTGTAATGTGGCGCAGGGAACGCAAGAAATAATCCTAAAAATATTTAACCTCCACAGAATCGCTTGAAAAATGGCTCAAATGAAAGATAAAGAAGTTATTTATCTACCCAGCAAGTCAGATTTCTAAAATGTTTTACGGTGAAAACATAGCACATATTTATGTCCAACCACCACTGCATACATACCTCATTAGCTTAGCCAAGTAGGAAAAAATATGCAATCAACAAACGCAGGATTAAAAGAAAAATCATTTCACTAACCTTTTGAAATCTTCATCAGATGACAGTAATATAACATGTTACACAGTACATTCATTTTTTTTTCAATAATATGCAATATATATCCATAAATCTCTGTTTACAATTATGCATCGTTCAAAAAATGCTACTGCAATGTCAGGAGAAATAAAATAGCTCCGGTAGATAACGTCAGCTAACAAGGAATACACATCATAAACTTTGACTAAATATGCATGTTTTACATATGTATGGCAAGATAAACTTCTTCTAAATGCAATTGCTATGTTACAATTATTTTTAACGTTACATTTGGCGTTCACTAGGCTATAATAGAGAGTCGGCGCTCTCATTTAGCATACTGACTCCTCTATCTTGGAGTCGACAGAAACCCAAAATGAAGACATAAATATTCCCTTACCATGGCTGTTCTTGCTTCAGAAGACCTGGAAGGGTTAATACTCACCAAGTTAGCGTTCAGTTTTCAAGTCTGTGTCTTTCCGTTCTCAAACTAGACACTTTTCAGTCTAAATGTATGCAAATTTCAAGTGGATGCGCACCAAAACGTCGAAAGTATACATTATATTTCAAGTAAACTTGTCAAACTATGTTTATAATTAAGCCTTAGCATGTTATAAAGGTCTACAGCAATCGTGAGGGCGAACAGAGAAGCACACGTTGTTCAGTTCATCCTGAGGGAAAGAGAGAGAAATTTCCCAGCTCCCATTGGTGAAACTTTTTTTTTGCGTCACCGGGACGTTTGGGCACGCTGAACGTCTCGTGAGCGCGCGATTCTCACAGTTACACGCCTCATCGAAAGCAGGCTTCACGCTGAAGACGTAGAAACTGTTTCCATGGTTATAACTGTTTGGGAAGTGTGTATACGATGACGTCAAAGTGGTGGCAACTTTTCCCATTACAAGAGAGACTTTGGGAGAATGCATGCCCTGAGACTTCTGCTTTACATAGAGACAAAATGTAAACGGTTTTATAAGCTTTAGAGTGTTTCCTATTCGATAATAATTTTTATATGCATATATTAGCAACTTTTGACAAAAATTTATCATGGTTTATATGGGTGCCGAATTCCTCCAGAAGGGGCAGTATTCAGGGCTAGCCCCAACAGTACCTCAATGGACCGTAAAGGTAATCACTCTACAAACTATCATCACTGTGCCCTAAAGGAAATCACAAATATTATGGACAAATTAGAAATAGTGGATATTTGGAGACTAAAAAAACCCGACCTAGTGCGCTAACAAAAATAATTTGCAGAAACTCGTTACTGAAGAGTGAGTCATCTATGATTCTCCGAAAGATATTTTACAAGAGGAAGTTAATTATTTTAGGCAGATGTTCTCTTTTCCGTCTCATCCTCTCCCACTGAATGAAGATTACGGTAAGGAAATATTTCCAAATAATATAAAAAATTGAAAATTAACAAATGTACAGAAAGATAAGTGCAAAGGCCAAATTACAGAGGAATAACTTTTTGAGGCTATTAAATAATTTCAGTCTGGAAAACCCCCATTGATGGCATACCGAGGTATATCAAGTATTTTTTGATATACTAAAAGCTCCATTAGATTGTTTTAACTACTCCTATAGAAATGGTTGTCTGTCAGGACGGTCTGATTTCTCTATTATTAAAACACTACCCAGATGGCAAATAGACTGGGTCTTTATATCTAAAACACTGGAAGCCCTTTACACTTCAATGTTGTGATGCAAAAATACTAGCAAAATGCATTGGACTCAGAATTAAAAGTGTTTTTACCACGTATTGTTCATCCTGATCAGACAGGTTATTTACATGGACGATACATTGGAGATAATATACAACAACTACTAGAAATAATTGAACATCATGAAACATATAAGAAGCCAGGAATGGTATTTATAGCGGATTTTGAAAAGGCATTTGATAAAGTAAGCCTGGATTTTATTTATAAATGTCTGGATTTTTTCAATTTTGGTAATTCTCTTATAAAATGGGTAAAAATAATGTATAGCAACCCCAGGTGTAAAATAGTAAATAACGGCTACTTCTCAGAGTTTTGAATTGTCAAGAGGAGTTAAACAAGGGTGTCCGCTGTCACCATAACTATTTGTTATGGCCATCAAAATGATTGTTATTAAAATCAGATCCAATAACATGAGAGGATTAGAAATCCAAGACTTAAAAACAAAGGTGTCCATGTATGCTGGTGACTCAAGTTTTATATTAATTCTGCAAGCTAGATCCCTGAAATGTCTCATTGAAGATCTAGATAACTTCTGTACTCTCTGGACTAAAACCTAATTATGATAAGTGTACAATATTACGTATTGAATCCTTAAAAAATACAACTTTTACATTACCCTGCAGTTTACCTATAAAATGGGCTGATTGTGAGGTAGACATACTCGGTATTCATATCACAAAATATATAAATAAGCTCTCCACAATGAATTTCAATAGAACATTTGTAAAAATAGACAAGATCCTGCAACCATCTGCCCTGATTAACTCCTTAGTCATATCTCAGTTTACTCACTTACTTGGGGCGCTGCCTACTCCTGATGATTTGTTTTTCAAATCATATGAGCAAAAAATATTTTGCTTTATCTTGGACGCTAAACCAGACAGAATAAAATGTGCCTATCTATATAATGAATATGAATTGGGTGGGTTGATATTAAAAGCACTAAACCTCTCTCTAAAAGCTTCACTTATTCAAAAGTTTTATTTGAACCCTAAATGGTTCTCAAGTAGATTACTGCAGATTGCCATGTCTCATTTACGATTAATTGAAAATGATACCTTTTTCAAATTATCTCTCTCTTTCAAACAAGCATTGCAGAGCTGGCTACAATTTCAATTTCATCTCCCTGAAAAGATAGAACAAATATTATGGCTCAACTCAAATATGCTGGTTGATAAAATACATGTATTTATGGGAAAGATGTTTGAAAAGGGTATTTTGTTCATAAATTATATTGTAAATTGGAATGGTAGAGTTATGTCCATGGAGTTATCAGAATTGTATGGAAAGGTCTGCGCAATCCTAGAGTACATCCAATTGATTACAGTATTACCCCAAAAATGGAGGAGGCAGGTGGCAGCGGGAGGAGTTAGGGAACTGGTCTGTTTGCCCAATATAAAGGATCAAAACTTGCGGACAAATAACAATATAATAAATAGAAAAGTATACCAGTTTCATTTGAGGGCCAAGATGTTGACAACTGTGCCATACAGATTGCAAAATAGTTGAGAAGAGATTTTGATGTACCGATTCCATGGTACAGGGTGTATGAGTTGATATATAAAACAACGCAAGATTCAAGACTTTGTGCTTTTCAGCTAAAATTATTATATCGAATTCTTGCCACCAACAAAATGTATGTAAAGCAGTGGGCGTAGTTGGTGCGGAGTCAGACGCAGGAGGCAGAAGATACAGAGTAGCGCTTATTTACGCACTCGAAAAAAATTTACTAGCCAAGAAACTGGGCTCACATATACAATTGCCCAAAACCAGGACCACACCGGTCCGGAGGGAAAATCCAAAACAACCAGCACTACCACACAAAACACACAGTGGGAAACTAAATAAAAAGCCCGCACAAAGAGCAGGCGGGCCTACCGGCTTAAATAGCCCAACTAAACCTAAACAAGAAACAGGTTTTACTAATCAGACAAAAGGGAAAAGGGATCGGTGGCAGCTAGTAGGCCGGTGACGACGACCGCCGAGCGCCACCCGAACAGGAAGAGGGGCCACCTTCGGTAGGAGTCGTGAAAAAGTTGAATATTTGGGGCATAAAATCATCGAAGCTCTGCAGATTTTGTTGTGAGGATACAGAATCAATAGACCATTTATTTTGGTATTGCCCTCTGGTAACCTGTTTCTGGTCTCGGGTTCAGGAATGGCTGAAAATGCATAGCAGTGATCTAATATTGACCCTAGAAATAGTACTGTTAGAATATCTGGAGAGACCGGGTCAGTCAATTACTAATATACCAATACTCTTAGTAAAAGTATTTATCTTCAACTCACAATCTGTGGATTCTATTCGATTGGATAGATTGAAATTGTACGTTAAACATCACAGCATAGTAGAAAGATATATGTTGCGTAGAAACCCGAAGTGGGTGGCCAGCAGAGATAGATGGGATCGGCTGAGGGAAGCTGAGGGTTGGTATGTGGAATTGGAGACAAGTGGGAGTGGAGTTGCTGTGTGGGAGATAGAATGATGGTCAAAGATAAAAGTAATAAAAAAAATAAAAAAAAAGTAAAAATAAAACATAATATCTTGAATGGTTGAGGGACAGCTATTGGGGAACTGTGGGGGGATCTTGGAGGGTTCGTGTTCACGTTTTTTGTCCTGGTGGTAGATCGGTCAACATGCCCTTGAGCAGGGAATTGACCCTGGATGTTTCTGTGTGTCGCTCTGAATGGTAATCTGTTGGATGACTGGTATGATGTAGTTGTTGAGTGGCTTCACTGCAAGTATATTGTTTCGAATATTCAATAAATTAAAAAAATGTAAAAAGATCCTAATCCTGTATGTGTTTTACAAACAGTGTGCTCTCCTACATGGAGTGTACTGGTATTACGTCATTGTCCTTCCAGCATTACAAGCCTGTCACATTCACATCCTTTGATGTTTTCTCACTTGGTGATAGTGTGGTAGTGATGACGTTAGGCTTCCATAGGTTGTGAAAGCAGTGTGGTTGTTATTGTTATTTGGATCCGTGCAGGTGCTGTCTCTGTGTGTGTGGCAGCCCAAAGCGCGGCTCAACCTCAGAAGCGTTAAGTTTGTCACGCCCTGGCCATAGAGAGGCTTTTATTCTCTATTTTGGTTAGGCCAGGGTGTGACTAGGGTGGGCATTCTATGTTCCCTTTTCTATGTTTTTGTATTTCTTTGTTTTTGGCTGGGTATGGTTCTCAATCAGGGACAGCTGTCTATCGTTGTCTCTGATTGAGAACCATACTTAGGTAGCTCTTGCCCACATGGGTTTTGTGGGTAGTTGTTTTCTGTTTAGTGTTTGTTTCACCTTTCAGAACTGTTTTGGTTATTATTTTTGTTACTTTGTGTTTACTGTTCAGTTCTATTTAATAAATATGAACACGTACCACGCTGCATCTTGGTCCTCACCTTCTTCCTTTGAACGCCGTTACAAAGTTTCTGTTATTTTTATAGATTTTTGAGTTCGGTACAATATGATGGACAAATTTCTTTCACCACTGAATGCCTACTGTAGGTCAAATAGTCACAGTTCGCCACTGCCAACCAGGGATGTGTCCCAGGCCCACTGCTGTACACCCTGTTTACCCATGACCGCATGGCGAATCACGACACCAACTCCATCATCAAGTTTGTTGACGACTCCACAGTTGTAGGCCTAATCACTGAAAACGATAAGTCAGCCTACAGGGAGGATGTCAGAGACCTGGCAGTGTGTTGCCAAAATAACAACCTCTCCTTCAATACCAACAACGATAGAGTTGATTTTACAAACAATTCTCCCCCGGTCCTCTCCAAATTCTACTGCAACACCATCGAGAGCGCCCTGACCTGGTAAGGAAACTGCTCCGTTCACGACCGCAAGGCCCTTTAGCGGGTGTTGAAGACGGCTCAGTCCATCACTGGTGCCTTGCTCCCCACCACACAGAACATCTACTCCAAGCGGTGCTTGAGGAAGGCTCGCAATATCATCAAGGACCCACCCCAGCCACGTACTATTCACTCTGTTACCGTCCCCGGTCCTCCAGGCTCAGAGACAGTCTTTACCCACAAGCCATCAGACTACTTAACTCTTTAACCAGGACTGACCGCCAATACAACAACAGTCTATTGCACTGACTCCCTGCACCTTAACACACATACACTCACTCCCACATGCTCACACATAGGCTCGAACACACACATGCTACACACACACTCCATGCACGCTGCTACTGATATCCATATTACTGCACAATGTCTATTTATTATTGCACAATCTCCCGGCACATGTGTAAATATCCTGCTTCAATTTATTTGTGTGCCTCCTTGTAATCATATCTTTGTATCCTATTCCTTATTCATTGAGCTTTCATTATTGTTAATGCAGGGTCGAGAGGTGAACCTGTAAGTAAGAATTTCATTGTACTTTGTACTTCATGTATGTCATGTTTATATGACTAATAAAGAAACTTGAACTTGATGGAGAGAAATGAAGTAAATATAAAAGAGAATTCAATCAAGTTACAAACCTAAATGCATTGATATACAGTACCCTTCAAAAATGTGGACACACCTAGTCATTCAATGTTTTTTAAATATATTTTTGTACTATCTTCTACATTGTAGATTAATAATGCAGACATAAAAAATAACACATACGGAATCATGTAGTAACAAAAAAAAGAAAATCAATTGTGTATTTTAGATTCTTCAAAGTAGCCACCCTTTACCTTGACGACAGCTTTGCAAACTCTTGGTATTTCTCAACCAGCTTCACCTGGATGGCTTTTCCAACAGCCTTGAAAGAGTTCCCACATATGCTGAACACATGTTGGCTGATTTTCCTTCACTCTGCGGTCCAACTCATCCCAAACCATCTCAATTGGGTTGAGGTCGGGTGATTGTGGAGGCCTGGTCATCTGATGCAGCATTACATCACTCACCTTCTTGGTCAAATAGCCCTTACACAGCCTGGAGGTGTGTTTTGGGTCATTGTCCTATTAAAAATTAAATGATAGTCCAACTAAGCGCAAACCAGGTGGGATGGTGTATCGCTGCAGAATGTTTGCCTTGGATTTTAAAAAGATCACTGACAGTGTCACCAGCAAAGCCCCCCACACCATCATACCTCCTCCTCCATGCTTCCCGTCGGAACCACACATACGGAGATCATCCGTTCACCAATTTGGGTATCACAAAGACACGGCGGTTGGAACAGCGTTTGGACTTCCCCCTGTCTAATGTCCATTGCTCATGTATCTTGGCCCAAGCAAGTTTCTTCTTCTTGTTGGTGTCCTTTAGTAGTGGTTTCTTTTCAGCAATTCGACCATGAAGGTCTGATTCACGCAGTCTCCTCTGAACAGTTGATGTTGAGATGTATCTGTTACTTGAACTCTGTGAAGCATTTATTTGGGCTGCAATCTGTGGTGCAGTTAACCAGTTATGCATTAGGGGGCGCTATTAAAATTTTGGGATGAAAAACGTTCCCGTTTTAAACAATACATTTTGTCACGAAAAGATGCTTGACTATGCATATAATTGACAGCTTTGGAAAGAAAACACTCTGACGTTTCCAAATCTGCAAAGATATTATCTGTGAGTGCCACAGAACTGATGCTACAGGCGAAACCAAGATTACATTTCAAACAGGAAATGCCCCAGATTTTGGAGGCGCTTTGTTCCAATGTCTCCTTATATGGCTGTGAATGCGCAAGGAATGGGCCTACACTTTCTGTCGTTTCCCCAAGGTGTCTGCAGCATTGTGGCGTATTTGTAGGCATATCATTGGAAGATTGACCATAAGAGACTACATTTACCAGGTGTTCGCTCGGTGTCCTCCGTCGAAACTATTGCGTAATCTCCAGGCGCGTGCATGTTTCCATTTTGAAGAGAGGAGAAACTAAACTGCCACGAGTGACTTATCATCGAATAGATATGTGAAAAACACCTTCAGGATTGATTCTAAACAACGTTTGACATGTTTCTGTCGATATTATGGAGTTAATTTGGAAAAAAGTTAGCGTTTTAATGACTGAATTTTCGGGGGGTTTTCTCAGCCAAACGTGATGAACAAAACGGAGCGATTTCTCCTTATTATTTTATTTGAATGCTTTTCTTGTTTTTGTGAAAATGTTGCCTGCTGAATGCTAGGCTTAATGCTATGCTAGCTATCAATACTTTTACACAAATGCTTGTTTTGCTATGGTTGAAAAGCATATTTAGAAAATCTGAGATGACAGTGTTGTTAACAAAAGGCTAAGCTTGAGAGCCAATATATTTATTTCATTTCATTTGCGATTTTCATGAATAGTTAACGTTGCGTTATGGTAATGAGCTTGAGGCTATAATTACACTCCCGGATACGGGTTTTTTTCTTAGCCAAACGTGATGAACAAAACAGAGCGATTTCTCCTACACAAATAATATTTTTGGAAAAACTGAACATTTGCTATCTAACTGAGAGTCTCCTCATTGAAAACATCCGAAGTTCTTCAAAGGTAAATGATTTTACTTGAATGCTTTTCTTGTTTTTGTGAAAATGTTGCCTGCTGAATGCTAGGCTTAATGCTATGCTAGCTATCAATACTCTTACACAAATGCTTGTTTTGCTATGGTTGAAAAGCATATTTAGAAAATCTGAGATGACAGTGTTGTTAACAAAAGGCTAAGCTTGAGAGCCAATATATTTATTTCATTTCATTTGCGATTTTCATGAATAGTTAACGTTGCGTTATGCTAATGAGCTTGAGGCTATACTTAAGATCCCGGATACGGGATTGCTCGTCGCAACAGGTTAACTCTAATGAACTTATCCTCTGCAGCAGAGGTAACTCTGGGTCTTCCTTTCCTGTGGTAGTCCTCATGAGGGTCAGTTCCATCATAGCGCTTGATGGTTTTTGCGACTGCCCTTGAAGAAACGTTCAATGTTCTTTTCCCCCCCCCGCATTGACTGACCTTCATGTCTTAAAGTAATGATGGGCTGTCATTTCTGTTCTTGCCATAATATGGACTTGGTCTTTTACCAAAAAGGGCTATCTTCTGTATACCACCCCTACCTTGTCACAACACAACTGATTGTCTCAAACGCAGAAGGAAAGAAATTCCACAAATTAACTTTTAACAAGGCACACCTGTTAATTGAAATGCATTCCAGGTGACTACCTCATGAAGCAGGTTGAGAGAATGCCAAGAGTGTGCAAAGCTGTCATCAAGGCAATGGGTGGCTACTTTGAAGAATCTCAAATCTCAAATATGTTTTGATTTGTTTAACACTTTTTTTGGTTATTACGTGATTCCATTTGTGTTATTTCATAGTTTTGATGTCTTCACTATTATTCTTCAATGTAGAAAATAGTAAAAAATAAAGAAAATCTCTTAAATGAGTAGGTGTGTCCACACTTTTGATTGGTACTGTACTTCAGTTATGAAATGTAAAGACATAGAGGACAAAGGTCGCAACAACAGGAGTGACTAGATGGTCTGGAAAACCTGAGACTCTGAAGAAAAATGTACACAAATATACACAAATAAGGCACGCAGACATGCAAAACAAAATGTCTTCACTATTATTCTACAATGTAGAAAATAGTAAAAATAAAGAAAAACCCTTGAATAAGTAGGTGTCTCCAAACTTTTGACTGGTACTGTAGATTGTGTACAATCACACACACATACATACCTACGTGCACGTGCACTCACACACAGACAAAATGCCAGAACACGGTGGCCTTGAGAGGAGGCTGTATTTGATATAAGTCTGTGTGACAAGGGGTTTAATTGACATGGCTTCCTCCACCTCAGCGGAGAACAAACAATAAAGATATGCTTTCTTTTGATCATCTTATTCCCAGCTGTGTCTGCTACAATAATGCCCGCACACACACACACACAACCTAACATACGCACACGTGGTGGGCCAGAAATCTTGGGCAAATTCCAAAACAACAACGACAACATGCTATTCTTGTGAAACAGTATTATGTTTTTACTGGAATAATTCAATTGTTACCATTGCTTTAATGTAATAATCTAAACCCTGCGTATTAGGATATAATCACATTATACATTAATTAACCTCCGATTAACATTATGTTTTGTGTTTACTTGAACATCTGAAAGAAAGGCTACACTATTTTCTTTCGTTGTTCTTTGTGTTTGGGAGCTGGCTGCATTATGGCAGTAGAGGGTTCTGCATTATGGCAGTAACAAGGTCACCCTTGAGAGTTCTAACACATACTGGACACTCAAAGTCTAACACCTTCCTGACCTAGCAAAGTGAGTGATAGGACACATTAGACACCTAGCGTCTTCAAGATCATCTACGACCAGTAGGAGCAGTACAGCAACATACGCTTTAGCACAGCAACACGAACTTACCAACATAGAGACCACAACAATGTTATCTGGACATCCGGGAAAAGAGTATTTAGTAATGTGGTCTCTAAATACACATTCAATAAATATGTGAAAAGAGGAGGTATGGTGCTTGAGGATCAAAGGAGGCTTGTGTTTGGAACATTATAAATACCCTGGTTAGTTTCTCCCTATTTCCTCTGCTGGGGAGCACAGTGGTTCTGCCAACAGCCCATCTCCTCTAGACAATCCTTACTCACCCACACACCATCCCACCTCAGCAGCATATGAAAGTATTGAGCGGCTGCTTGTGTTTTCCGCAGGTACAACGTCTCAGAATGTCTCATTTTCTGTGCCGACCCAATTACTTCACACGCTCCTCCTTCATGTTTGATGCCAGGCCGTACGTCAAACCTTCACACACGTCTCCTCTGCCTCCTACCTGACAGGGGAGAAAAAGACACTACACACACACACACACACACACACATCAGCCAGCAGAACAACAACCACCTCGATACACCATTAATATTTTACTAATATGACAGTTGTGCATGATGTGAAGGCATCACTTTTAATGAGGGCAGACAAAGCATATGTGCTGGAGAGAGACGAGATGTATCTACTGGATGTCTTTTATTTTATTGGAAAGAAAGTGTGTGTGTATATATATATGCGTACAAGGTCTGTATACATTGAGTGACATGTGCAAAATATGTATACGCAAAGACCTCTAAATGCCTCAGGCTAACATGCTGACCACACCGCTTGTGTCGCGTGCTCGAGCATTGTAAAATAAATGTACATACATGTTATTCAATCACTGCACCCACACTGCTCACACGCGTCAATGAGTGTCTGCATATCCAGGCACTAAAATAGAACTTGATGCTTGATGAGCTGCAAGTCCCACCTTTCCCATCTCCTCATTGGTTTTTAGGAGCACATACCCACGTGGGTGATTGAAAGATGAACTGAGGTCCACACTCCAGTCCATTTGGTGGTGGTAATGCACCTTAAAGTTGGTTACCAACTGCCATATAAAGTCCAAAGAACAAGAAGAAGCCCGAAGGAGGAGAGATTACTAGAAACTAACTCGGTTTACCCTTTTATCTGTGGATTAATTATCGGAGTAGAGGACCTTGTGCATTTCAGGTAAAATAACAACTCCAAGTTTATATCCCAGGACAAATTAGCTAGCTAGCAACAGCAAGATAGCTAGCTAAATTGGCATAAATGTTTAATTGACTGTATTGACTGTAATCTTGTTTATTCCATGTGTAACTCTGTGTTGTTGTTTGTGTCGCACTGCTTTGCTTTATCTTGGCCAGGTCGCAGTTGTAAATGAGAACTTGTTCTCAACTAGCCTACCTGGTTAAATAAAGGTTAAATAAAAAAATAAAAAATAAAAATAATGCTTTTCGACCTGTCCCCAAATTAACATAGTTGGTTCAGATTTCGTTTTGATATTTCAACATGCGTGTCCTGATCGCGTCTAGTGTAGGTGGACAAAATCAATATGCGCGCAATGGTGCATGCGGAGGAATGCACACAAGCGTTCTGGTCAGCATGTAAGATATCAATCAAATCAAATCAAATGTATTTATATAGCCCTTCTTACATCAGCTGATATCTCAAAGTGCTGTACCCAGCCTAAAACCCAAAACAGCAAGCAATGCAGGTGTAGAAGCACGGTGGCTAGGAAAAACTCCCTAGACAGGCCAAAACCTAGGAAGAAACCTAGAGAGGAACCAGGCTATGAGGGGTGGCCAGTCCTCTTCTGGCTGTGCCGGGTGGAGATGATAACAGAACATGGCCAAGATATTCAAATTTTCATAACCGTGTAGGTATGTATGGCAGGACCAAATCGGAAAGATAGGTAGGAGCAAGCCCATGTAATGCTTTGTAGGTTAGCAGTTAAACCTTGAAATCAGCCCTTGCCTTAACAGGAAGCCAGTGTAGGGAGGCTAGCACTGGAGTAATATGATCAAATTTTTTGGTTCTAGTCAGGATTCTAGCAGCCGTATTTAGCACTAACTTTATCCGGGTAGCCGGAAAGTAGAGCATTGCAGTAGTCTAACCTAGAAGTAACAAAAGCATGGATTACTTTTTCGGCATCATTTTTGGACAGAAAGTTTCAGATTTTTACAATGTTATGAGATGGAAAAAAGCTGTCCTTGAAACAGTCTTGATATGTTCGTCAAAAGAGAGATCAGGGTCCAGAGTAATGCCGAGGTCCTTCACAGTTTTATTTGAGACGACTGTACAACCATTAAGATTAATTGTCAGATTCAACAGAAGATCTCTTTGTTTCTTGGGACCTAGAACAAGCATCTCTGTTTTGTCCGGGTTTAAAAGCAGAAAGTTTGCAGCCATCCACTTCTGAAACACAGGCTTCTAGCGAGGGCGATTTTGGGGCTTCACCATGTTTCATTGAAATGTACAGCTGTGTGTCATTCGCATAGCAGTGAAAGTTAACATGGTGTTTTCAAATGACATCCCCAAGAGATAAAATGTACAGTGAAAACAATAGTGGTCCTAAAACGGAACCTTGAGGAACACCGAAATTTACAGCTGATTTGTCAGAGCACAAACTATTCACAGAGACAAACTGATATCTTTCCGACAGATAAGATCTAAACCAGGCCAGAACTTGTCCGTGCAGACTAATTTGGGTTTCCAATCTCTCCAAAAGAATGTGGTGATCGATGGTATCACAAGCAGCACTACGGTCTAGGAGCACGAGGACAGATGCAGCGCCTCGGTCTGATGCCATTAAAATGTCATTTACCACCTTCACAAGTGCAGGTTCAGTGCTATGATGGGGTCTAAAACCAGACTGAAGCATTTTGTATACATTGTTTGTCTCCAGGAAGGCAGTGAGTTGCTGTGCAACAGCTTTTTCAAAAATTTTTGAGAGGAATGGGAGATTCGAAGGCCGATAGTTTTTTATATTTTCTCGGTCAAGGTTTGGCTTTTTCAAGAGAGGCTTTATTACTGCCACTTTTAGTGAGTTTGGTACACATCCGGTGGATAGAGAGCCGTTTATTATGTTCAACATAGGATGGCCAAGCACAGGAAGCAGCTCTTTCAGTAGTTTAGTTGGAATAGGGTCCAGTATGCAGCTTGAACGTTTAGAGGCCATGATTATTTTCATCATTGTGTCAAGAGATATAGTACTAAAACACTTGAGCATCTCTCTTGATCCTAGGTCCTGGCAGAGTTGTGCAGACTCAGGACAACTGAGCTTTGGAGGACAAGGTTTTATAATCAGTTAGCCATGAAGGAAGTTTCTCTTCATGACTTACTGGAAACTGACTCCCCTGGTTCTCCTTATACCCAGCACAGTGAGTTCCCATGACCTTCAGTGTTTCTGCTCATCATTCTACTTTTCTCTAGCTCTCTTTCTCAATCGCTCTTTCTCTCTCTGGCCTGTCACTGCAGCTGGGGTTAAACAATACAAAGCCCATTCTCTAACCACTCAGAGCTCCACATCTCATTTATGGAACAAATCTATTCATTTTACAGGACATAAACATGACTAGGCCCTGCACATGGTCTCCCATCACCCAGAGGCTGTCCACCATGTGCCATGTGAGGTTGTATGTAGGGACAGAACAGGGAGGCTGGAGGACAGACACAGAGACCAAATTAGCATTCATGGTTCTCGTAATTGTCAGGTGTGTGTGACTGTGTGTCTGTGTGAGTGTGAATTACACACACCTCTTGGAGGAGGGAACGCAACACCCTGCTACACTCAACTCCCCGTGGAGTGAAAGAGGTATGTGACTGTAGGTGCAGGTACGGATGACAGAGGCAGAATATATTACCGTTTACAGGGAATTTATTTCCTTCACACAGTAATTTGGGAAAAAGGGTCTGGACAGAGCCAAAGCAAAGAAAGTTAAAGTTAAAGAGCCCCCTCTCCTACCTACCCACAACTTACCTAACTAGCACCAACTGGCGCACTAACCAAATTACAGGGGATGGTCTGCCCAGGTCTCACCTAGTGTGCATAGACATAGTACCTACTACGGGTATATGTATGCCCGCAGGCCTCACAAATGAAACAAACTTAAACACTTAAACAAAGCGAACAATTTCACTAATCAAAAACACAGTCCTATGGCATACACAAACGTCAGCAGGACCAGCTACAAAATACAGTCCAACAACAAAACACAGGACATACCAAAAAAGCTCTTTCTTCCTAACAAAGGAACTCTGGCTTTTAAAGCTGCAGAAGGAGTCGGTAATTGAAAACAGCTGTTCTCCTGATGAGAGGGCGTGGTCAGAGCTCCAATCTGCACCGAGGCTGACCAATCAGCTGCTTTGGACTTCAGGAAGCCATTTCCTGATTTACACACAAACACATACAAACCCACAACAACACAGAAACTGGGGAACGTAACAGTGTGTGTGTCTGTGTCTTTGTCAGTGGAGGCTCTTCAAAATACGAAGGGAAGGACCATCCTACTCACTGAATTTCATAAAAAATAAAAATAGTAAAACATTAAAAAGTTATCCTTTTTAGATAAAACTATATTCAATATTTTCACGTCACCAAATAACTGATTAAAACGCACTGCTTTGCAATGAAAGTCTACAGTAACCTGAAGAGCACTCTGTAGAGTAACACCATGGTGTAGCTGGAGGACAGCTATTTTCCATCCTCATCTGGGCACATTGACTTGAACCTAGGAGGCTCATGGTTCTCACCCCCTTCCATAGACTTACACAGTAATTATTGCGACTTCCGGAGGATGTCCTTGAACCTTTTAGAGCTCTTTCAACATGAACTGACTTGTTGTCCATCCAATCAAAGGATCAGAGAATGAATCTAGTAATGAAAGCATAAGCTACAGGTAGCTAGCACTACAGTGCATAAAATGTGGTGAGTAGTTGACTCAAAGAGAGAGAAAGACAATAGTTGAACTGTTTTCAACAAATTAATTTCCTCAAAATATAAGGAGAAGCAGCAGAGAGAGATTTTGTTGTCTTTTTTTTCTGTTTCACTTTCACTTATGCTAGCTAATGCAGCTAGCTAATTAAGCCTACTCAACAACCTGACTCAAAAAGAGAGGAATAATATTTATGTTAGCTAGCTGGCTAAGGCTGTCCAACACTACAACTCTTCCAATTCAAGGTAAGCTTTTGGTTTTATAAATGTATTGCCACCGGGGCCCTCCAGTGTAAGTGCTAAACTGCTTTCCATGCACTACTGTTTGCTTGTACACATAGATTGGATTGTGGATTTACTGTCGCGTCAGTTCTAATAGCTATGTTGACTATGACATTAGGTAATACGGTGACAAAGACGTAGGCTGTGTGTAGCGGTTATTGTATGAAGGTTTGGCTTGGAGTAGTTTTTTCACCTGGTCACAGGCAGCTGTTCTGTTGTGCACTGGAGCACAAGTGAAGGTAAAATGTGAGAGGAAGAGAATGTGTAGATGTGATGATGCTGTTTGTATGGCTGTTGTGAAAGTGAACTATGTGTGCGGGTCATAAGGGGTGTATTCATTTTGTGAATTCTGTTGCAAAACATTTCTTAAACGGAACGAAATGGGGATGGACCTACCTGAATTTGTCCAATAAAAACCTCTTAACCTTTGTCTCTTGACCTTTGCACCAACATTATAAACTTTTTGGTAGGCTAGGTTGTAGCAACCTCATGATGGGTCTAGGGCAAATTGGAGTATTGTGTAGTAGGCTCAACCTATCAATGTTACATTGAGCTGGGTGAATGAGAGACAGTCATCCAATATGCTGTTATAGAAATAAGGCCATGCTCATAAAAATAAAATATTCTTAAATGGCACCGACCACAACTGGTGTGTATGTGCGGCGAGGGCAGCTCCTCCCTGAGGGCTCAGGCCAGCCAGACCCCTCCCCCCCACTCTCTCCACCTCAGCACAACCGCCTAATTAGGGCCAGTCACCGCCTAATGACATGTTTATAACATATGTTGAGCAGACTCACTTTGTCCATTAGTATGTCCTAGAAAAGGCATGTACATGCCAGGACAGGGATGTGGCCCACTCTGGGTGATGTTTACACAGACTCATACACACAGGCAGGCACACATGCACAAGCACACGCATCCATGCACACACACATTTAACCCACTCTCTCCAGTTGGAAGTCAAGGGAGGGAAGGAAACATAAAGGAGTTGCACTTATTGTGGCTCAGAAGTGTGGCTGTCAGTTGGGGGACCACCTGTGCTTCATCTTAATCTGTGAGACCCGGCAGGAGGCGCTGGGGCAGAATCCCCCCCGGACAGAGAGATAAAGCATCCCTGTCATGGAGCCAGGGTCACAACACGTCACCAAGCTAAAGAGAAAAATTCCCCCCATCCATCAGGCCAGTGTTTTACACTAAGACTGGAGCATGACGAGAACTCTGTAAACTGCTCAGATGAATCACTCTAAACGTAGGAAGTGAATCAACATGCTGGTATGACACAGACAAGATCTTGTTCATTAAAAGGACGGTTTTATTTCACATTCTCTGAACATTATTTGTCTTATTCTGTTATACATCAACAGGAATAAGTTGTGTGTGAATAATGATTATACTAAACAAAAGTAAGACACTAGTAATAATGTTGACTACTGACACAAAACACTTGTAGAAAATGTCTCTGAGGTAGAAAATGAAAATCTTCCCTGTATTGAGCGAGGAGGGAGGAGTGGAGCTCTCCCAACAAATTGAAATTCAATTCAAATCTTGTTCAGCTACTTGCTGCCTACATATTTCAAGGGCCTGATTGATTCTCTGTGCTTGCAGTGTGTGTGCGAGTGTGTGAGTGTGCAAGTGCTAAACTAAACTGTGTGTGTCTGTGTCTCTGGATAGGTGTGGTGGGTGGTTCTACGGCTTTCTAAAACAAGATATTGACTACTACTGGAATATAAGCTTCAGATCAATAAATGTACATGTATGTACAAGTATTGGTTTAACCCCAGGTTCAATTCCATTACCCTCCAAATCATAACATTATAGCCGTATAGTCTTATAGCCCAGGCGTGGTTCATGTGAATGTCAGCCATCAAGTGAATGTGATGGGGCTGGTAACTATAGCAGCACTACCCTCTGGCCCCTCTGACACACACAGTCATTAGGACCTGTGCACCTCGCCCCACATAGCAGGTCGTGTTTAATCGCTGTGGTAATGTCAGTAAGCTGATGGGGTGATTAGCTCTGCCCTCTAGGAGGGCACCAGGCTAGGTGACTACACCCCTCCCCAACCCCCTGCCCCCCAACACCCCCCTGCCTGCCCGCGAGGAGCATCAGGCACCACTGAGCCGTGACGACTGAGCTGGTCTATCCCCCGGCTTCTGGAGCGGGCGCCCAACGAGCGATGACAGGACGGCTGACATATGTTGGTTTAGCCTCTCTCTCCCGGAGTGACATTTCGCCCGAGAGTCTGAGATGGAACAGATAGGCTCCAGTGGGCCGCAGCCAACCTCCACAATCACACTCTGTAGCAGTGATGGAGTCCTGGCATTTGGGCAGCATTGATCAATAACACAGCCAGTAAGACAAAAAGGATAGAAATGCATTGTGATATTTTGGCAGGTTGGAGAGGGGAGGTGGGTTTGGGGGAATCGGGGATGAAGGAGTGGGTGGATGAGACAATAGGGCGTGGTAACTGCGTCTGTTATATTTAAAGAATCAAATGTGAAAACCTGCTGAGAGATTGAGACTGACGGAGGAAGAGCAAGGAAGACAAAGAGAAAAAGGGATGGGGGATGACCAGACAAATCTCTCTTTCTCTCTATCCAAGGATGAGGATGGCTATGATTAACAGAATAATTCTGTCAGAGTGCTGTCACATTTTAGGTATCAGAGTGATGTGTGTGTGCCCACTCTACCTGTGTTGTAGATACGTGGTAGTAGAGTAGTGGCCTGAGGGAACACACTTAATGTGTTGTGAAAGTGTTATGAAATGTAATGTCATGTAATATCTGTAATTGTATATAACTGCCTTAATGTTGCAGGAAGAGTAGCTGCTGCCTTGGCAGATGGTTCGGTTGAAATCAAATCAAATCGTATTTGTCACATGCGCCGAATACAACACCTTACAGTGAAATGTTTACTTACAAGCCCATAACCAACAATGTTTTTAGAAGTTAAATAATAAGTACTAAGTAAAAAATGTAAAATATATATATTTTTAAATAGAAAATAAAAGTAACAAATAATTCAACAGCAGCAGTAAAATAACAAGTGAGACTATATACAGGGGTACTGGTACAGAGTCAATGTGGAGGCTATATACAGGGGGTACCGGTACAGAGTCCATGTGGAGGCTATATACAGGGGGTACCAGAACAGAGTCAATGTGGAGGCTATATAAAGGGGGTACCGGTACAGAGTCAATGTGGAGGCTATATACAGGGGGTACTGGTACAGAGTCAATGTGGAGGCTATATACAGGGGGTACCGGAACAGAGTCAATGTGGAGGCTACATACAGGGGGTACTGGTACAGAGTCAATGTGGAGGCTATATACAGGGGTACCGGAACAGAGTCAATGTGGAGGCTATATACAGGGGTACTGGTACAGAGTCAATGTGGAGGCTATATACAGGGGGTACCGGAACAGAGTCAATGTGGAGGCTATATACAGGGGTACCAGAACAGAGTCAATGTGGAGGCTATATACAGGGGGTACCGGAACAGAGTCAATGTGGAGGCTATATACAGGGGGTACCGAACAGAGTCAATGTGGAGGCTATATACAGGGGGTACTGGTACAGAGTCAATGTGGAGGCTATATACAGGGGGTACCGGTACAGAGTCAATGTGGAGGCTATATACAGGGGGTACCGGTACAGAGTCAATGTGGAGGCTATATACAGGGGGTACCGGAACAGAGTCAATGTGGAGACTATATACAGGGGGTACCGGTACAGAGTCAATGTGGAGGCTATATACAGGGGGTACCGGTACAGAGTCAATGTGGAGGCTATATACAGGGGGTACTGGTACAGAGTCAATGTGGAGGCTATATACAGGGGTACCGGAACAGAGTCAATGTGGAGACTATATACAGGGGTACCGGTACAGAGTCAATGTGGAGACTATATACAGGGGTACCGGTACAGAGTCAATGTGGAGGCTATATACAGGGGGTACCGGTACAGAGTCAATGTGGAGGCTATATACAGGGGGTACCGGAACAGAGTCAATGTGGAGGCTATATACAGGGGGTACCGGAACAGAGTCAATGTGGAGGCTATATACAGGGGGTACCGGAACAGAGTCAATGTGGAGGCTATATACAGGGGCTACCGGAACAGAGTCAATGTGGAGGCTATATACAGGGAGTACCGGAACAGAGTCAATGTGGAGGCTATATACAGGGGCTACCGGAACAGAGTCAATGTGGAGGCTATATACAGGGGCTACCAGAACAGAGTCAATGTGGAGGCTATATACAGGGGGTACCGGAACAGAGTCAATGTGGAGACTATATACAGAGGGTACTGGTACAGAGTCAATGTGGAGGCTATATACAGGGGCTACCGGAACAGAGTCAATGTGGAGACTATATACAGAGGGTACTGGTACAGAGTCAATGTGGAGGCTATATACAGGGGCTACCGGAACAGAGTCAATGTGGAGGCTATATACAGGGGGTACCGGAACAGAGTCAATGTGGAGGCTATATACAGGGGGTACCGGAACAGAGTCAATGTGGAGGCTATATACAGGGGCTACCGGAACAGAGTCAATGTGGAGGCTATATACAGGGGCTACCGGAACAGAGTCAATGTGGAGGCTATATACAGGGGGTACCGGTACAGAGTCAATGTGGAGGCTATATACAGGGGCTACCGGAACAGAGTCAATGTGGAGGCTATATACAGGGGCTACCGGAACAGAGTCAATGTGGAGGCTATATACAGGGGCTACCGGAACAGAGTCAATGTGGAGGCTATATACAGGGGCTACCGGAACAGAGTCAATGTGGAGGCTATATACAGGGGCTACCGGAACAGAGTCAATGTGGAGGCTATATACAGGGGCTACCGGAACAGAGTCAATGTGGAGGCTATATACAGGGGCTACCGGAACAGAGTCAATGTGGAGGCTATATACAGGGGGTACCGGAACAGAGTCAATGTGGAGACTATATACAGGGGGTACCGGTACAGAGTCAATGTGGAGGCTATATACAGGGGCTACCGGAACAGAGTCAATGTGGAGGCTATATACAGGGGCTACCGGAACAGAGTCAATGTGGAGGCTATATACAGGGGCTACCAGAACAGAGTCAATGTGGAGGCTATATACAGGGGCTACCGGAACAGAGTCAATGTGGAGGCTATATACAGGGGCTACCAGAACAGAGTCAATGTGGAGGCTATATACAGGGGTACCAGAACAGAGTCAATGTGGAGGCTATATACAGGGGCTACCAGAACAGAGTCAATGTG
Source organism: Oncorhynchus nerka (assembly GCF_034236695.1). Classification (NCBI taxonomy): domain Eukaryota; kingdom Metazoa; phylum Chordata; class Actinopteri; order Salmoniformes; family Salmonidae; genus Oncorhynchus; species Oncorhynchus nerka. The sequence goes on from NC_088404.1 coordinate 41,025,461, forward strand.
GAGGCTATATACAGGGGCTACCAGAACAGAGTCAATGTGGAGGCTATATACAGGGGCTACCAGAACAGAGTCAATGTGGAGGCTATATACAGGGGCTACCGGAACAGAGTCAATGTGGAGGCTATATACAGGGGGTACCGGTACAGAGTCAATGTGGAGGCTATATACAGGGGCTACCAGAACAGAGTCAATGTGGAGGCTATATACAGGGGGTACCGGAACAGAGTCAATGTGGAGGCTATATACAGGGGTACTGGTACAGAGTCAATGTGGAGGCTATATACAGGGGTACTGGTACAGAGTCAATGTGGAGGCTATATACAGGGGCTACCGGAACAGAGTCAATGTGGAGGCTATATACAGGGGTACTGGTACAGAGTCAATGTGGAGGCTATATACAGGGGCTACCAGAACAGAGTCAATGTGGAGGCTATATACAGGGGTACTGGTACAGAGTCAATGTGGAGGCTATATACAGGGGTACCGGAACAGAGTCAATGTGGAGGCTATATACAGGGGCTACCGGAACAGAGTCAATGTGGAGGCTATATACAGGGGTACTGGTACAGAGTCAATGTGGAGGCTATATACAGGGGCTACCGGAACAGAGTCAATGTGGAGGCTATATACAGGGGCTACCGGAACAGAGTCAATGTGGAGGCTATATACAGGGGCTACCGGAACAGAGTCAATGTGGAGGCTATATACAGGGGGTACTGGTACAGAGTCAATGTGGAGGCTATATACAGGGGCTACCGGAACAGAGTCAATGTGGAGGCTATATACAGGGGCTACCGGAACAGAGTCAATGTGGAGGCTATATACAGGGGCTACCGGAACAGAGTCAATGTGGAGGCTATATACAGGGGCTACCGGAACAGAGTCAATGTGGAGGCTATATACAGGGGCTACCGGAACAGAGTCAATGTGGAGGCTATATACAGGGGGTACCGGAACAGAGTCAATGTGGAGGCTATATACAGGGGGTACCGGTACAGAGTCAATGTGGAGGCTGTATACAGGGGCTACCGGAACAGAGTCAATGTGGAGGCTATATACAGGGGTACTGGTACAGAGTCAATGTGGAGGCTATATACAGGGGTACTGGTACAGAGTCAATGTGGAGGCTATATACAGGGGCTACCGGAACAGAGTCAATGTGGAGGCTATATACAGGGGCTACCAGAACAGAGTCAATGTGGAGGCTATATACAGGGGCTACCAGAACAGAGTCAATGTGGAGGCTATATACAGGGGCTACCAGAACAGAGTCAATGTGGAGGCTATATACAGGGGTACTGGTACAGAGTCAATGTGGAGGCTATATACAGGGGGTACCGGAACAGAGTCAATGTGGAGGCTATATACAGGGGGTACCGGAACAGAGTCAATGTGGAGGCTATATACAGGGGGTACTGGTACAGAGTCAATGTGGAGGCTATATACAGGGGCTACCGGAACAGAGTCAATGTGGAGGCTATATACAGGGGCTACCGGAACAGAGTCAATGTGGAGGCTATATACAGGGGCTACCGGAACAGAGTCAATGTGGAGGCTATATACAGGGGGTACTGGTACAGAGTCAATGTGGAGGCTATATACAGGGGCTACCGGAACAGAGTCAATGTGGAGGCTATATACAGGGGCTACCGGAACAGAGTCAATGTGGAGGCTATATACAGGGGCTACCGGAACAGAGTCAATGTGGAGGCTATATACAGGGGCTACCGGAACAGAGTCAATGTGGAGGCTATATACAGGGGCTACCGGAACAGAGTCAATGTGGAGGCTATATACAGGGGCTACCGGAACAGAGTCAATGTGGAGGCTATATACAGGGGCTACCGGAACAGAGTCAATGTGGAGGCTATATACAGGGGGTACCGGTACAGAGTCAATGTGGAGGCTATATACAGGGGCTACCGGAACAGAGTCAATGTGGAGGCTATATACAGGGGTACTGGTACAGAGTCAATGTGGAGGCTATATACAGGGGTACTGGTACAGAGTCAATGTGGAGGCTATATACAGGGGCTACCGGAACAGAGTCAATGTGGAGGCTATATACAGGGGGTACTGGTACAGAGTCAATGTGGAGGCTATATACAGGGGCTACCAGAACAGAGTCAATGTGGAGGCTATATACAGGGGGTACTGGTACAGAGTCAATGTGGAGGCTATATACAGGGGCTACCGGAACAGAGTCAATGTGGAGGCTATATACAGGGGGTACCGGAACAGAGTCAATGTGGAGGCTATATACAGGGGGTACTGGTACAGAGTCAATGTGGAGGCTATATACAGGGGCTACCGGAACAGAGTCAATGTGGAGGCTATATACAGGGGCTACCGGAACAGAGTCAATGTGGAGGCTATATACAGGGGCTACCGGAACAGAGTCAATGTGGAGGCTATATACAGGGGGCTACTGGTACAGAGTCAATGTGGAGGCTATATACAGGGGCTACCGGAACAGAGTCAATGTGGAGGCTATATACAGGGGCTACCGGAACAGAGTCAATGTGGAGGCTATATACAGGGGCTACCGGAACAGAGTCAATGTGGAGGCTATATACAGGGGCTACAATGTGGAGAACAGAGTCAATGTGGAGGCTATATACAGGGGCTACCGGAACAGAGTCAATGTGGAGGCTATATACAGGGGCTACCGGAACAGAGTCAATGTGGAGGCTATATACAGGGGCTACCGGAACAGAGTCAATGTGGAGGCTATATACAGGGGTAGAGTCAATGGTACAGAGTCAATGTGGAGGCTGTATACAGGGGCTACCGAACAGAGTCAATGTGGAGGCTATATACAGGGGTACTGGTACAGAGTCAATGTGGAGGCTATATACAGGGGCTACCGGAACAGAGTCAATGTGGAGGCTATATACAGGGGCTACCGGTACAGAGTCAATGTGGAGGCTATATACAGGGGCTACCGGAACAGAGTCAATGTGGAGGCTATATACAGGGGGTACCGGAACAGAGTCAATGTGGAGGCTATATACAGGGGCTACCGGAACAGAGTCAATGTGGAGGCTATATACAGGGGCTACCGGAACAGAGTCAATGTGGAGGCTATATACAGGGGGTACCGGAACAGAGTCAATGTGGAGGCTATATACAGGGGCTACCGGAACAGAGTCAATGTGGAGGCTATATACAGGGGGCTACTGGTACAGAGTCAATGTGGAGGCTATATACAGGGGCTACCGAACAGAGTCAATGTGGAGGCTATATACAGGGGCTACCGAACAGAGTCAATGTGGAGGCTATATACAGGGGCTACCGGAACACGAGTCAATGTGGAGGCTATATACAGGGGCTACCGAACAGAGTCAATGTGGAGGCTATATACAGGGGCTACCGGAACAGAGTCAATGTGGAGGCTATATACAGGGGGTACCGGAACAGAGTCAATGTGGAGGCTATATACAGGGGCTACCGGAACAGAGTCAATGTGGAGGCTATATACAGGGGCTACCGGTACAGAGTCAATGTGGAGGCTATATACAGGGGCTACCGAACAGAGTCAATGTGGAGGCTATATACAGGGGTACCAGGAGTCAATGTGGAGGCTATATACAGGGGCTACCGAACAGAGTCAATGTGGAGGCTGTATACAGGGGCTACCGAACAGAGTCAATGTGGAGGCTATATACAGGGGCTACCGGTACAGAGTCAATGTGGAGGCTATATACAGGGGCTACCGGAACAGAGTCAATGTGGAGGCTATATACAGGGGGTACCGGAACAGAGTCAATGTGGAGGCTATATACAGGGGCTACCGGAACAGAGTCAATGTGGAGGCTATATACAGGGGCTACCGGAACAGAGTCAATGTGGAGGCTATATACAGGGGCTACCGGAACAGAGTCAATGTGGAGGCTATATACAGGGGCTACCGGAACAGAGTCAATGTGGAGGCTATATACAGGGGCTACCGGAACAGAGTCAATGTGGAGGCTATATACAGGGGCTACCGGAACAGAGTCAATGTGGAGGCTATATACAGGGGGTCTACCGGAACAGAGTCAATGTGGAGGCTATATACAGGGGGTACCGCTACCGGAACAGAGTCAATGTGGAGGCTATATACAGGGGCTACCGGAACAGAGTCAATGTGGAGGCTATATACAGGGGCTACCGGAACAGAGTCAATGTGGAGGCTTTATACAGGGGGTACCGGAACAGAGTCAATGTGGAGGCTTTATACAGGGGCTACCGGAACAGAGTCAATGTGGAGGCTATATACAGGGGCTACCGGAACAGAGTCAATGTGGAGGCTATATACAGGGGGTACCGGAACAGAGTCAATGTGGAGGCTATATACAGGGGGTACTGGTACAGAGTCAATGTGGAGGCTATATACAGGGGCTACCGGAACAGAGTCAATGTGGAGGCTATATACAGGGGGTACCGGAACAGAGTCAATGTGGAGGCTATATACAGGGGCTACCGGAACAGAGTCAATGTGGAGGCTATATACAGGGGCTACCGGAACAGAGTCAATGTGGAGGCTATATACAGGGGCTACCGGAACAGAGTCAATGTGGAGGCTATATACAGGGGCTACCGGAACAGAGTCAATGTGGAGGCTATATACAGGGGGGTACCGGAACAGAGTCAATGTGGAGGCTATATACAGGGGCTACCGGAACAGAGTCAATGTGGAGGCTATATACAGGGGCTACCGGAACAGAGTCAATGTGGAGGCTATATACAGGGGCTACCGGAACAGAGTCAATGTGGAGGCTATATACAGGGGCTACCGGAACAGAGTCAATGTGGAGGCTATATACAGGGGCTACCGGAACAGAGTCAATGTGGAGGCTATATACAGGGGTACCGGTACAGAGTCAATGTGGAGGCTATATACAGGGGCTACCGGAACAGAGTCAATGTGGAGGCTATATACAGGGGCTACCGGAACAGAGTCAATGTGGAGGCTATATACAGGGGCTACCGGAACAGAGTCAATGTGGAGGCTATATACAGGGGCTACCGGAACAGAGTCAATGTGGAGGCTATATACAGGGGCTACCGGAACAGAGTCAATGTGGAGGCTATATACAGGGGCTACCGGAACAGAGTCAATGTGGAGGCTATATACAGGGGCTACCGGAACAGAGTCAATGTGGAGGCTATATACAGGGGCTACCGGAACAGAGTCAATGTGGAGGCTATATACAGGGGCTACCAATGGTACAGAGTCAATGTGGAGGCTATATACAGGGGCTACAGAGGAACAGAGTCAATGTGGAGGCTATATACAGGGGCTACCGGAACAGAGTCAATGTGGAGGCTATATACAGGGGCTACCGGAACAGAGTCAATGTGGAGGCTATATACAGGGGCTACCGGAACAGAGTCAATGTGGAGGCTATATACAGGGGCTACCGGAACAGAGTCAATGTGGAGGCTATATACAGGGGCTACCGGAACAGAGTCAATGTGGAGGCTATATACAGGGGCTACCGGAACAGAGTCAATGTGGAGGCTATATACAGGGGCTACCGGTACAGAGTCAATGTGGAGGCTATATACAGGGGCTACCGGAACAGAGTCAATGTGGAGGCTATATAGGGGCAGGGAGTCTAGGCTATATACAGGAACAGAGTCAATGTGGAGGCTATATACAGGGGCTACCGGAACAGAGTCAATGTGGAGGCTATATACAGGGGCTACCGGAACAGAGTCAATGTGGAGGCTATATACAGGGGCTACCGGAACAGAGTCAATGTGGAGGCTATATACAGGGGAGTCAATGTGGAGGCTATATACAGGAACAGAGTCAATGTGGAGGCTATATACAGGGGCTACCGGAACAGAGTCAATGTGGAGGCTATATACAGGGGCTACCGGTACAGAGTCAATGTGGAGGCTATATACAGGGGCTACCGAACAGAGTCAATGTGGAGGCTATATACAGGGGCTACCGGAACAGAGTCAATGTGGAGGCTATATACAGGGAGTCAATACCGGTACAGAGTCAATGTGGAGGCTATATACAGGGGCTACCGGAACAGAGTCAATGTGGAGGCTATATACAGGGGCTACCGGAACAGAGTCAATGTGGAGGCTATATACAGGGGCTACCGGAACAGAGTCAATGTGGAGGCTATATACAGGGGCTACCGAACAGAGTCAATGTGGAGGCTATATACAGGGGCTACCGGAACAGAGTCAATGTGGAGGCTATATACAGGGGCTACCGGAACAGAGTCAATGTGGAGGCTATATACAGGGGCTACCGGAACAGAGTCAATGTGGAGGCTATATACAGGGGCTACCGGAACAGAGTCAATGTGGAGGCTATATACAGGGGCTACCGGAACAGAGTCAATGTGGAGGCTTTATACAGGGGCTACCGGAACAGAGTCAATGTGCGAGGGCACCGGTTAGACGAGGTAATTGAGGTAATATGTACATGTTGGTAGAGTTAAAGTGACTATGCATTGATTATAAACAGAGAGTAGCAGCAGCATAAAAGAGGGGTCTGGGTAGCCTTTTGTTTTGCTGTTCAGGAGTGTAATGGATAGGGGGTAGAAGCTGTAAAGAATCCCGGGACATATTCCAGTCTGTGCAGTCCCAGCCCACTGTGGCCCCAGCCCACTGTGGTCCCAGCCCACTGTGGCCCCAGCCCATTACACATCAGCGTATTACTCTCTCACTGCCAGACTGATTCTGTAGCTACAGACACCCAGATGTCCCAGACAGTATACCACATCGCTCAACGTTAGCCCAGATGTGGCGTTCCCTACGTCTGCTCCAGCCTACCCTTGTTTCCCTGGTCAGTCTATTGGCCTACTAAGAGGCTCGTCAAACTAAATCTGTACTGCAAAACCACTGACCCCTATTAAGGGAGAAATCCTAATGTACTGGGGGGGAGGGGCTGGTCCAACTCAAGGTGTCCTAAAAAGAAAAAATGCACCCCCCTGCACAACATAAAAATGTTTACGACCACATTTAACAATAACTGTAGCGACCCTGTGTTTATAAACGTTGATATCAACTTTGCTACTTCAGCATGCATTTGTGGCACAGTCGATGCCACGCAGGGCTATGGTCAGAAGGCCAACCACCACATATGAGCTCACTCTCCCTGCCTGTTTCAATACACTACGATCAGAGCCGGCTGCAGACAATGATCAGCTGGGGGAAATCAGATTTCCAACATTTTAATGACATATTTATAATTTTATAAAATATATGCAACACATTTTCCACCAACAGGTTTCTGTGCCAATGCACAAATAAACAAAGCATACCGACTTCGGGCACTTCAATATCATGGTTTGCGTTTTAAACAGATAGACTATGCCAATCTCAACTAAAGAAAACACATCCCTCCCTATCTTGTAGTCTTACCCAGTATTGAAGGCTTGGCTTGACAATATATGAATGTCATTAAACTTTTTGGTGTTTTGTAACAGAAGTCTCGTTCCATTCATCAATTGGCCACTGCACAGTTTGGATTGATTGATTATATTTGTCAGTAAAAAAAAACATACATACTAAGATTTTTAAAAGTGACCGGGATTGCACAATAAAGTCAGGGACTTATTTCCATTGTGGTCCCTATTTTCGACATAAATACATATGGAATGACATAGAAACAGACACATTACAGAGATAGAGATGAAAACCTCCAGGTGAGTGTGAGGGGGGAGTTTAAGTACAATTCTTACAAGCTTGTTTGGCTGCTAGCTTATTCTTGAGATGTTTGGGGCTGCTGGTGAACCATGATGTGCAGACATAATCAAAGTGACACTGGACTAGCGCTCTAGCTAGGTTTCCACCCAATAGGCAACAGATGTTCATATGAATATTCTAAAATCTTCATAAAAACAATATGCCATTTCAGAGTATCCTTCAGGAGCCAGCATGACAGGGAAGCTTTTCATTTACCAGACTTTGTAGAAGTTTACCGGACTTCCATAGGCATTCAGATTCGACCTGGTGCAGCCAGCACCATCAATAAACAAGGGAAGTTGGCCAAATGAGCCCCATTTACATGTACTTCAAAACAGCCTATAACAAATTACAATAACACTTTCCTTGTGTATCATGTGTAGCAAATGCAAAACTTTATAGACCATTTTTAATCGTTTTTTAGGCTACTTTCCTCAAACAATAATTGTCCACCTCACAGTTCAGCTGTCCGAGATTTGAGCAATATATGTATGGATAGATCTATAGGCTTAGATGTCCTCTGTATGATATGAAAATTTTAGTCGCTATATATAGCCTGTATAAAGGAAAAGAGGCATAGGCCTAACCCCAAAAAGATAGAGAGCGATAGAAGTATGCCGGTGGCATGCCACGAAACACCGACATGCATTTCTTTGCGCCAGATGGTTACTGCGTCTGCTATAAAGATCTAGACATACAGAAGGGAGGCTAAGTCGTAAATTCAGAATATTTAGTATAAAGCATTACATTGTTAGATTCTTGGAGTAACTCTGGTAGGTCTGAACAGTTTTTCTCACCTCAAGCTCAACTGTCAGAGTCAGTTGGAGTACCAGGGTGCACTGCCTTCATATAATAGGCCTGGTGTAGCTAAAGCTTAATACTAGCCACACCATACCAAACCTTCACAAACATTTCTAAACTTTATTAGGCTAATATCAAAAGTAAGTCAAGCCATTGTTTATATGAAAAATACGAGCAGCAGAGCAAATGTAAACCAGGGAAAAAACACACTACCCCCCACTGTGCCCAATAAAAAAACACACTACCCTCCACTGTGCCCAATAAAAAAACACACTACCCTCCACTGTGCCCAATAAAAAAACACACTACCCTCCACTGTGCCCAATAAAAAAACACACTACCCTTCCCTGTGCCCGATAAAAAAACACACTACCCTCCACTGTGCCCAATAAAAAAACACACTACCCTCCACTGTGCCCAATAAAAAAACACACTACCCTCCACTGTGCCCAATGAAAAAACACACTACCCTCCACTGTGCCCAATAAAAAAACACACTACCCTCCACTGTGCCCAATAAAAAAACACACTACCCTCCACTGTGCCCAATAAAAAAACACACTACCCTTCCACTGTGTCCAATAAAAACACACTACCCTCCCTGTGCCCAATAAAAAACACACTACCCTCCCTGTGCCCATAAAAAAACACACTACCCTCCACTGTGCCCATAAAAAACACACTACCCTTCCCTGTGCCCAATAAAAAAACACACTACCCTCCACTGTGCCCAATAAAAAAACACACTACCCTCCACTGTGCCCAATAAAATAACACACTACCCTCCACTGTGCCCAATAAAATAACACACTACCCTCCACTGTGCCCAATAAAATAACACACTACCCTCCACTGTGCCCAATAAAAAACACACTACCCTCCACTGTGCCCAATAACAAAACACACTACCCTCCACTGTGCCCAATAAAAAACACACTACCCTCCACTGTGCCCAATAAAAAAACACACTACCCTCCACTGTGCCCAATAAAAAAACACACTACCCTCCACTGTGCCCAATAAAATAACACACTACCCTCCACTGTGCCCAATAAAAAAACACACTACCCTTCCCTGTGCCCAATAACAAAACACACTACCCTCCACTGTGCCCAATGAAAAAACACACTACCCTCCACTGTGCCCAATAACAAAACACACTACCCTCCACTGTGCCCAATAAAAAAAACACACTACCCTCCACTGTGCCCAATAAAAAAAACACACTACCCTCCACTGTGCCCAATGAAAAAACACACTACCCTCCACTGTGCCCAATGAAAAAACACACTACCCTCCACTGTGCCCAATAACAAAACACACTACCCTCCACTGTGCCCAATAAAAAAACACACTACCCTCCACTGTGCCCAATAAAAAAACACACTACCCTTCCCAAAGCAACAAAAAAAAGTTTGACAACCATCCACTCTTTAGGAGTACCTCTCCCCACAGCAATTTTCGATCTGTCCCTAACCTTCAGCTAATGAACAGGAAATAAAACAAGTCAGATATAACTTCAGTCCTTTAATGACACTTTGCACGTTTAATCTGAATGACTACGGGTAGAGTAACATTTCAGACTTAACCTTCAGGACAGAACCACCTGCCCCTCAGTATCCCTATCACTAATAGGGTATTGAGCAGAGTGGGGGAGTGCCCCCTACTGGCTCATTAACAGCACCTCTGGCAGTGAGAACTCTTTTTCCAAGAATTCTCCCAGTACCTAAAATGTTCTCATATTGAAGGTCAACGAAACGAGTGTTCTCTACAACAATCAAATGTTGTGTAAGGGAAAGACTAGACAGAAAAATATAAAACTGGTCTAAAATATTTTTTTGTAGAGACAACAATTTTCCTTCCTTTTAAAACCTTGACCTAGTTGAAACAAGGACAGTAGCAAGCCGAGTGTGGAAATAAGTTCCTCTATGTGATCCATCTCCTTTCTGTATTGTGTTGTTATGGTAATTATAAATGTCAATGGGAACACAACAGGTGTGTGATGTGTCGTTCTGTTGTCGAGAGTGCAGGTGTGTGATGTGTCGTTCTGTTGTCGAGAGGGCAGGTGTGTGATGTGTCGTTCTGTTGTCGAGAGGGCAGGTGTGTGATGTGTCGTTCTGTTGTCGAGAGGGCAGGTGTGTGATGTGTCGTTCTGTTGTCGAGAGGGCAGGTGTGTGAGGTGTGTTGATGCAGGTGTGTGATGTCTGTTGTCGAGAGGGCAGGTGTGTGATGTGTCGTTCTGTTGTCGAGAGTGCAGGTGTGTGATGTGTCGTTCTGTTGTCGAGAGGGCAGGTGTGTGATGTGTCGTTCTGTTGTCGAGAGTGCAGGTGTGTGATGTGTCGTTCTGTTGTCGAGAGTGCAGGTGTGTGATGTGTCGTTCTGTTGTCGAGAGGGCAGGTGTGTGATGTGTCGTTCTGTTGTCGAGAGGGCAGGTGTGTGATGTGTCGTTCTGTTGTCGAGAGGGCAGGTGTGTGATGTGTCGTTCTGTTGTCGAGAGTGCAGGTGTGTGATGTGTCGTTCTGTTGTCGAGAGGGCAGGTGTGTGATGTGTCGTTCTGTTGTCGAGAGTGCAGGTGTGTGATGTGTCGTTCTGTTGTCGAGAGTGCAGGTGTGTAAATATACACTCTTTTTCTATATTATGTTTTCCTTTCTTTGATGACTCACGTGGATATTTTGACCGAGTCTGTGTGTGTGTGTGCGTTCGTGCGTTTGTGTGTCTGTGTATGTGAAAGACAAGACCTGGCTTACTCTCTCAAAGTGTTTGACCTTTCCTCATTAATCTCCTCCTGAGAGAAAACGAACTCTATTAATCACCTGCCTGGTAGGAGACTTCAGTCCTCTGCCAACACACACACATCATACTGGAATATCACAGACCAGGTGCCTATCACACTGTGGTAGTATAGAGACCAGTCCACTACCAACACAGCTGGGTTGTAGCACGAATAGAGTACATTTTGGGTAGTGTAACTATTCATTTCACCGAATGGTAATAAATGTTAAACTTCATAAAGAATGACTGAATATAAAACAGGCTTTCCCATCTCAAGGGGTTAAATAAAAAAAATACACCATTAAGTGCCAATAAAATGTCATTAAAGTAACAGGGTTGACTGTAACAGGGTTGACCGTAACAGGATTGACCGTGACAGGGTTGACCGTAACAGGGTTGACCGTAACAGGGTTGACCATAACAGGATTGACCGTAACAGGATTGACCGTAACAGGGTTGAGGTTTTCAGCTTAAATCAGCCATAAATCGCCTTGTGACAAGGGGAATGGAAGCATGTTGTGTGCAACGGGGAGGAGCAAGCTTCACAAACAATTTGAAATTGTTAAAATATTTCTAGCATATCTATCTATGTGTAACAGTGTTGACGTGTTATACTTCCACTACAGAACATCAGAAGATGGCCAAAAAGAGAGGAACCAGCTCACCTGCTTTTACACTTTGATTGGACTATTACACTGTATGTTTAACGTTTCTTTTGAAAAAATATTTTAAAAGGAATAGTTTCACCACATTAAAATAAATCTGATTTATTCCATTTTTCATGTGGTCTATATTAAACAGCACATTATTGGACAGACTTTTAAAATGCAATATTGGTGCACAAATTATACTGATAATAAAAAAGGAATGCAAAATGTAATCTATTAGTGGAATAACTCAGCTACCCATCATACTCCCATCATACTGTAGTAACACACAGACCAGCCCTCTGCCAACAGAAGCTACCCATTATACTGTAGTAACACACAGACCAGCCCTCTGTCAACAGAAGCTACCCATTATACTGTAGCAACACACAGACCAGCCCTCTGCCAACAGAAGCTACCCATTATACTGTAGTAACACACAGACCAGCTCTCTGTCAACAGAAGCTACCCATTATACTGTAGTAACACACAGACCAGCTCTCTGTCAACAGAAGCTACCCATTATACTGTAGTAACACACAGACCAGCCCTCTGCCAACAGAAGCTACCCATCATACTGTAGTAACACACAGACCAGCCCTCTGCCAACAGAAGCTACCCATTATACTGTAGTAACACACAGACCAGCTCTCTGTCAACAGAAGCTACCCATTATACTGTAGCAACACACAGACCAGCCCTCTGCCAACAGAAGCTACCCATTATACTGTAGTAACACACAGACCAGCTCTCTGTCAACAGAAGCTACCCATCATACTGTAGTAACACACAGACCAGCCCTCTGCCAACAGAAGCTACCCATCATACTGTAGTAACACACAGACCAGCCCTCTGCCAACAGAAGCTACCCATTATACTGTAGTAACACACAGACCAGCCCTCTGCCAACAGAAGCTACCCATCATACTGTAGTAACACACAGACCAGCCCTCTGCCAACAGAAGCTACCCATTATACTGTAGTAACACACAGACCAGCCCTCTGCCAACAGAAGCTACCCATTATGCTGTAGTAACACACAGACCAGCTCTCTGTCAACAGAAGCTACCCATTATACTGTAGTAACACCAGACCTAAAATGCCCACATTCATGACCAACCCTATGCAAAACAACCAACTAGCAGTGCAGTCAACTGTCACAACAAGATCTTACATCTGAAAAGCCAACTAAGTTCTAATCCATAAAGATCTGCTTTATAGCGCGATTGACAATTAAGGACAATGTTCCCACGATCGCAGAGACTGCGTTCACTGTATGTGCAGCTTATGTCGGCTCAAGCTGAAATTACCGTAACATTTTTACCCGGATCTGCCCGAGATACTTTGTCGATATTGATTGAATCCAGCTCTACGTCGAAATAGAACTCATCAGAACTGCACAGTCACCAAAGTTTCTAATGAACTGTTAACTGTCAGAGTAAAGCAGGCTACAGTACAGGTTACAGTACACATGCTACTCAGAACACACATGCCTGCAAACAAGCTCATACATGCACGCATACACACATACACACAGTCTTGAACAGCTAACCTTGTGGGGACACACAATTCAGTCCCAATTCCCTAATCCTAACCCGTACGCCAAAAATCTAACCTTAACCCTAAAACTAACCCTACCTCCTAACCCTTACCATAGTTCTAACCCTAACACTAATTCTAACCTTAACTCTAAACCCCTAGAAATAGCATTTGACCTCGTGGGGACTGACAAAATGTCCCCAGTTGGTCACATTTTTGTTAATTTACACACACACACACACACACACACACACACACACACACACACACACACACACACACACACACACACACACACACACACACACACACACACACACACACACACACACACACACACACACACACACACACAAACACCACAGTAGACAAATGGTATGTGAGTTTAGGCATGACAAAAGAGACGCCCCCGCCAGTCCTCACCTCCACCCAGAAAGATGAAATGATTTTGTATGAATGCCATCTCCACGGTTTGTTTCAGAGCCTTGGCTTTCTTTCACAAAAATGCCCTTGAAAGTGGAAGATATCAAAAGAAAACCACTGAAAAAACTAAATGAAATGTAGCCAGAGTGGGTGAGCTCACCGGTGCAACCATGGCAACTTCCTCAGTTACCTTGAACCACAAAGTGAAGCAACCGTAAGGGTGTGGAATTAAAGGAAGAGTATATCAGCTTTTAGTCAACAGTTTGCACACATATCCTTGCAGCAAATGTAGGATATGTTGATTGGTGAGAGCCTTCATTGCTATTCATGTTGTGTCTGTTAAGTATTACACACGCACGCACACACGGACATACACACAATCTTAACCTCAGCACGGTTTGAAGATGGGGTGTGAGGAGAGGAGTGTAAGGAAACTTAGGAATCCATGCATATCACACTCAGGGTGTGAAAGTATAAGTCTGTATGTGTGAGTCTGGCACTCGCTCCCTGTATGTGTGAGCACTTCTCTTTGCATTCTGTTTGAAAAGAGGGCGAGTGTGTGAGCGCAAAGCATACTGCTACTCCCCACATAAAACAGAGAGCTACGGAGTTGTCAGTCTAAAAACAATCCCAATACTACAGATTCATTTCAATATAGAGTAACACAATGAGTACCAGTACACAATCAACACTGTAATGTTTGGCTGTAAAGATACTCTCCTTTTTATATTCTGTTTCACTTCTCTATCACCCAGCATGGGCTGTAGGAATGGCAGCTGTCTGCTCCTAGCCTGTGGAGCTTGAGAACAGCAGTCTGAGAGAGAGAGACACAGAGAGACAGACAGACAGGCAGGCAGGCAGGCAGACAGAGACAGAGACACAGACACAGACAGAGAGAGACAGACAGGCGGACAGGCGGGCAGGCAGGCAGGCAGACAGGCAGGCAGGCAGGCAGGCAGGCAGGCAGGCAGGCAGGCAGGCAGGCAGAGACAGAGACAGAGACAGAGACACAGACAGAGAGAGACAGACAGGCGGACAGGCAGACAGGCAGGCAGGCAGGCAGGCAGACAGGCAGGCAGGCAGGCAGGCAGGCAGGCAGGCAGGCAGGCAGAGACAGAGAAACAGACACAGACACAGACACAGACACAGACACAGACACAGAGACAGAGACACAGACAGAGAGAGACACAGAGAGAGACACAGACAGAGACACAGAGAGAGAGAGAGAGAGAGGGAGAGAGAGAGGAGAGAGAGAGAGAGAGGACAGGCAGACACAGAGAGAGAGAGAGACAGAGAGAGAGAGCAGGAAGCCGACTATTTCCTCACACATGCACAAACACATACACGTGCATGCATTTACTTCCTTTCTCACTCTCTGACTCACTTGCGATCCAACAAATTGGTATGGTTAGCAGAAAACAATCAATATAAACCTAGCACATAAATGAAAAACACTTATCATTCTAATCACAAGCACATTCTAATGGCAGCAGGCTGTATTGGTACCTCATTGTGAAACACTAGCAGTTATTCCCTTATGGACTTGGGAAGGTGATTTGTATTAAAGGAGAGAGCAGGAGCCCTTTGCAGTGACAGTGATAGAGGAGATAGGAGGGAGGCGGGTGAGTGGTGTGTGCTGTGTGCTGGGACCAGAGCCCTGTCCGACTGGCCACTGGCTTCAATAATAGATACTTGGCTCTGGACCTCATTACTTTTTAAAAAGGCTGGACATACATAATACCTCTGCTCACATCAGCTCTTTTGTCCCTCCGTTTGACACTAAAAACCTGGAAACATCTGAATTGAGAACAAGAAAGGAGAATAGGTGCAGGAATTGAACAAGCTCAAACTGTGTTAAATGAATGATTTGCTATTAGCCAGGTAACCTTTGGGATGACAAGTGGGTTTCATCAGTGTGCTCTTTTTAAATGTATTAAGACAAATGTGTAACTGAACACAGACGTCACCAATAAGGGAGAAAGAGACAGAGAGAAACGGGAGGAAGATAAACAGATCGAAGGGGATCGGAGAGAGACAGGACAAAACTGAGAAAAACAGAGGGAACTAGAGGGAAACAGCAAGACATGGAGATGGGAAGGGGGGAAACAAGCAGGAGATAGAAGGGAAGAAATTGAAGGAGAGGAGCAAGAAATAGAGGGCGTTGAGCAATACCGAATCAGCAGTCAGGACTCACATGTCTTTAGGAGATTTGAGCAGCCATGTTTTGAGAGAACAAAGAGTGTGTGGCGGATGTGTGTGGGCCCTGATTCATGAAGGCTACAAGGGAGGCGTGGAGGCTGGGGAGTGTGTGGCTCGCTCGCTCCTGCTGCATACACACAGGACACACAACACTACAGGGAACACACAGCTCTCTGTTTGCCGAGGGGGTCTTTTCATCGAGCCCAAGGCTCAACCTTCAGCCAACACAAGAGCCTGCCCAAGGCCAGCGAGTAGGAGAGAAAGTTGCCTGCACCCCCCCTTTCATCCCTCCTCTCTCCTCGCTCTAACATACTCTTTAAAAAAAATATATTTTCTCTCTCATTCTTCTGCTGGGCGATGAGAGGTCATTTGGAGGCATGGCCAAATCTCTCCTAGTTGTTGAGGATGGTTATGAGGAAACTCCTGCCTGTCCATATGGTGTTGGCATTGGAGAGTAATAGTGAAGAGGATAAATAGTTTCAGGGGACAGAGAGGGTACCCCACTCCTACACTTCAAAGGGGATTGCTGTTTCCTCAAAAGATACTAGTCCATCAGATATCTTATTGATCTTCAGTATCCACAAAGAGTAAATCCTCTATAACCATGTCTGCATTAATAGCAACTAGATCTATGAATGTCTAAAGCACAGTTCTAATCAGATGTATCTGAAGAATCTATAGTGGTCTGATTCCAGGTGTGTCTCTCTGACTGATCATGCAGCTCCGCTCTGTATGTCTGTGTATAACCACCGATAACCATGCAACAGAATCTCAGAGGGTCACCTGGGATGGACTCATGTGGGTCCCAAGCTGTTGCCATGGACACGGGCGCTCTGTGGGGTCAGCAGTCTGCTTACTCTGAGTTTCTTCTCTTGTTCTCTGACCTCCAAATATCACCTCAAAACACACCACACTGAGCAAACAATCACCTCTCTGAGAGAAATGCCACAGCACAAACTTACATTACTCTATGCTTTGGGTTTTCATGAAATTAAACAAGTATTTTCAGTCACTATGTGCATATGGTTGGAGTTGTTCGGTTACGCCGTCTATCGTTTTTTTATTCTCAGTATTGGAATTCATGTGGAGTTTCAATATGTGGAGTATCTCAATGGAATATACATCATAGGGCCATTTCTTTCTAGGGCTGTTTGATCCAGCCACAGGATAAAGCTATAAGGTAACATGTATCCTCACAGCTGGGGAGCACAGATCACACACCAGGCAAGAGGGTGATGTTACCCTAAGTAGGAATTGATCCGCGAGGGGCGTCCGGGTGTTAAGAGAGGAAAGGGGGACTGTGATCCACACACAGCCCAGAACACAAGCCCACCAAGCCCACCAACACACCATCCCTCTCTCCTCTCATCACTGATCCATCCCTCGCTTCGCCTCAGAGTGTGTGCTCTCTCCTCTCCTTCTCTAATATCCTGGCTCAGTGTGTGTCTGCTGCTACCATGGACACATCACATCACAGCCAGGCACGCTTCCTCCTCCCGGCCCGGGGATCGAGTCCCACAAGCATACACAGCCGTATTGAGAAATTACTATATGAGGAGGAGAAAGTGTTCCAGCTCAATGCCATGTATACTGAACAAAAATATAAACGCAACATGTAAAGTGATGTTTCATGAGCTGAAATAAAAGATCCCAGAAAAGTTCCATACGCACAAAAAATGTATTTATTTCAAATTTTGTGCACAAATTTGTTTGCAAACCTGTTCGTGAGCATATCTCCTTTGCCAAGATAATCCATCTACCTGACAGGTGTGGCATCTCAAGAAGCTGATTAAACAGCATGAGGAGTATTTCTCTCTGTAATAAAGCCCTTTTGTGGGACAAAAACTCATTCTGATTGGCTGGGCCTGGCTCCCCAGTGGGTGGAAAACAGAAAACAAAGACCAAATTAGTTTACACCAAGCTGCACTCTGATACCCCAATTCTGGTACCCCCCCCTCCCACAAAAATATCTGGCACCCCAACATGTTTACATGAGTCAGTAATTACTTGTGATAAGATGGCGTCGAAGATCATGGCTGACGTTTTACATTATGCAATTTTGTTATATTTTTTGGCGTGTTGTGTAACTTATGTTTTTACATTTTGTGTACATAATGTTGCTGTTACCGTCTCTTATGACCGAAAAGAACTTCTGGACATGTCACGACTTCTACCGAAGGTAACTCCTCTCCATCACAGGACATCAGAAAAGCCATTACTCACCACGGACTGGAAGAAACGTGTTGCTTTAACGAGTCTGATGAGAAGGATATCCTGCTTTCACTGGAACAGGCCCAGATTCATGCCTTTTGCATAAGGAAAAAAAGCTGGGAAAGGGGACGCAGATCGGGGATCCTTCTGAGAAGCTGGAGGCGAGTGAGTAAACTCCTCGTGCCTTCCATTCTCCTTGCTAACGTGCAATTATTATAAAATAAAATAAAATTGATGACCTACTATTAAGATTATCCTACCAACGGGACATTAAAACTGTAAAATCTTATGTTTCACTGAGATGGGGTTTGAACTTGCAACCTTCCGGTTACTAGTCCAACTCTCCAACCACTAGGCTACCCTGCCGGGATTCATCCAATGGCATTGAGGAATACACCACCTCAGTCATCGTCTTCATCAATAAGTGCATCGTTGACGTCATCCCCACAGTGACTGTATGGACATATCCCAACCCATATCCCATTACAAGCAACATCTGCATTGAGCTAAAGGCTGGAGCTGCCGCTTTCAAGGAGCGGGAGACTAATCCGGATGCCGATAAGAAATCCCGCTATGCCCCCAGACGAATCATCAAACAAGCAAAGCGTCAATACAGGATTAAGATTGAATCCTACTACACCGGCTCTGACGCTCGTCAGATGTGGCAGGGCTTGAAAACTATTACGGACTACAAAGGGAAACCCAGATGCGAGCTGCCCAGTGACGCGAGCCTACCAGATGAGCTTAATGCCTTTTATGCCCACTTCGAGGCAAGCAACACTGAAGCATGCACAAGACGCTCTCGGTAGCCGATGTGAACAAAACCTTTAAACAGGTCAACATTCACAAAGCCGCTGGGCCAGACGGATTAAGAGGACGTGTACTCAAAGCATGTGCAGACCAACTGTCAAGTGTCTTCACTGACATTTTCAACCTCTCCCTAACTGAGTCTGTAATACCTACATGTTTCAAGCAGACCACCATAGTCCCTGTGCCCAAGGAAGCGAAGGTAACCTGATTACAGCCCCATGGCACTCACGTCGGTAGCCATGAAGTGCTTTGAAAGGCAGGTTATGGCTCACATCAACACCATCCTCCCGGACACCCTAGACCCACTCCAATTCACATACCACCCCAAGAGATCCACAGATGATGGAATCTCAATCGCACTCCACACCGCCCTTTTTCACCTGGACAAAAGGAACTCCTATGTGAGAATTCTGTTTATCGACTACAGCTCAGGGTTCAAAACCATATTTCCCTCAAAGCTCTGGACTCTGGGATTAAACACCTCCCTCTGCAACTAGATCCTGGACTTCCTGACGAGCCGCACCCAGATGGTAAGAATAGGCATCAATACGTCTGCCACGCTGATCCTTAACACCGGGGCCCTTCAGGGGTGTGTACTTAGTCCCCTCCTGTATTCCCCGTTCACCCATGACTGAGTGGCCAAACACGACTACAACACCATCAAGTTTTCTGACGACAATGGGGAGGAGGTGTGGTGCCAGGACAACAACCTCTCCCTCAATGTGAGCAAGACAAAGGAGCTGGTCGTGGACGACAGGAAAAGGCGGGACGAACAGGCCCCCATTAACATCGACAGGGCTGTAGTGGAGAGGGTCGAAAGTTTCAAGTTCCTTGGTGTCGACATCACCAACGAACTATCATGGTCCAAACATACAATTGGCTCATTCATCCCCCTCCTCTCCCCTGTAACTATTCCCCAGGTCGTTGCTGTAAATGAGAATGTGTTCTCAGTCAACTTACCTGGTAAAATAACGGATATATATATTTTTTTAAATAAAAATACCAAGACATTCGTGAAGAGGGCATGACAAAACCTTTCCATCCTCAGGAGCCTGAAAAGATTTGGCATGGGCACCCAGATCCTCAAAAGGTTCTACAGCTGCACCATCCTGACCGGTTGCATCACCGCCTGGTATGGCAACTGCTCGGCATCTGTCCGTAAGGCGCTACAGAGGGTAGTGCTAACAGCCCAGTACATCACGTCCTGCCATCCAGGACCTACAGTTGAAGTTGGAAGTGTACATACACCTTAACCAAATACATTCAAACTCAGTTTTTCACGATTCCTGACATTTAATCAGAGTAAAAAATCCCTGTCTTAGGTCAGTTAGGATGACCACTTTATTTTAAGAATGTGAAATATCAGAATAATAGTAGAGAGAATTATTTCTTTCAGCTTTTATTTCTTTCACCACATTCCCAGTGGGTCAGAAGTTTACATACACTCAATTAGTATTTGGTAGCATTGCCTTTAAATTGTTTAACTTGGGTCAAACATTTTGAGTAGCCTTCCACAAGCTTCCCAAAATACGTTGGGTGAATTCTGGCCCATTCCTCCTGACAGAGCTGGTGTAACTGAGTCAGGTTTGTAGGCCTCTTTGCTTGCACACGGTTTTCAGTTTTACCCACAAATTGTCTATAGGATTGAGGTCAGGGCTTTGTGATGGCCACTCCAATACCTTGACTTTGTTGTCCTTAAGCCATTTTGCCACAACATTGGAAGTGTGCTTGGGGTCGTTGTCCATTTGGAAGAACCATTTGCGACCAAGCTTTAACTTCCTGACTGATGTCTTGAGATATTGCTTCAATATATCCACATAATTCATGACACCATCTATTTTATGAAGTGCACCAGTCCCTCCTGCAGCAAAGCACCCCCACAACATGATGCTGCTCCCCCTGTGCTTCACGGTTGGGATGGTGTTGTTGGTCTTGCAAGCCTTTTTCCTGCCAACATAATGATGGTCATTATGGCCAAACAGTTCTATTTTTGTGTCATCAGACCAGAGGACCTTTCTCCAAAAAAGTACGATCTTTGTCCCCATGTGCAGTTTTTTATGGAGGTTTTGGAGCAGTGGCTTCTTCCTTGCTGAGCGGCCTTTCAGGTTATGTCGATATAGGACTCGTTTTACTGTTTCCTCCAGCATCTTCACAAGGTCTTTTTCTGTTGTTCTGGGATTGATTTGCACTTTTTGCACCAAAGTACGTTCATCTCTAGGAGACAGAACACGTCTCCTTCCTGAGCGGTATGATGGATGCGTGGTCCCAAGGTTTGTATAGTTGCGTATTATTGTTTGTACAGATGAACGTGGTACCTTCATGCGTTTGGAAATTGCTTCCAAGGATGAGCCAGATTTGTGGTCTACAATTTTTTTTCTGAGGTCTTGGCTGATTTCTTTTGATTTTACCATGATGTCAAGCAAAGAGGCACTGAGTTTGAAGTTAGACCTTGAAATACATCCACAGGTACACCACAAAATGACTCTAATGATGTCATTTAGCCTATCAGAAGCTTCCAAAGCCATGACATAATTTTATGGAATTTTCCAAGCTGTTTAAAGGCACAGTCAACTTAGTGTATGTAAACTTCTGACCCACTGGAATTGTGATACAGTGAATTATAAGTGAAATAATCTGTATGTAAACAATTGTTGGAAAAATTACTCGTGTCATGCACAAAGTAGATGTACTAAACGACTTGCCAAAACTATAGTTTGTTATCAAGAAATTTGTGGAGTGGTTGAAAAACGAGTTTTAATGACTCCAACCTAAGTGTATGTAAACTTCTGACTTCAACTGTAATAGGTGGTGTCAGAGGAAAGCCCATAAAATTGTCAGAAACTCCAGTCACCCAAGTTATAGACTGTTTTCTCGGCTCCTGCACGGCAAGCGGTACCGGAGCTCCAAGTCTAGGACCAAAAGGCTCCTCAACAGCTTCTATCCCCAAGTCATTAGACTGCTGAACAATTCATAAAATTCGCCACCGGACAATTTACATTGATACCCCCCCGCCGTACACTGCTGCTACTCACTGTTTGTTTGTTACCTATGCATAGTCACTTCACCCCCACCTACATGTACAGATTACCTCAACTATCCTGTACCCCTGCACTCTGTCTTGGTACCGGTGCCCCCTGTATATAGCCTCATTAGTGTTATTGGTAAATATTTTCTTCTTCTTGCACTGCACTGATAATTAAGGGCTGGTTACCGTTAAGTAAGAATTTCACGGTAAAGTCTACACTTGTTGTATTCAGCGCATGTGGTGTCCCATCCAGGGACAGACCAGAACCAACCCTGCTTAGTTTCAGAGGGAAACCATCAGTAGGACGCAGGGTGTTGCTGGAATGAATGTCTGGAAACTGGGAAAAAGTCAGCGAAAGCAAAGGCCAGTGTAACAGCGAAAGATAGGCAAAGTTGCAGGACACAGGGAGGCGTTTTATTTAATTGCGTTATCCTGACATATGTTTCACGCACGACATTGTCTAGGGTTTACTGAGAATGGCAAGACAAACAAAAAACATTCAGTTAGTGGTAGTCTTGTGGGCGAAAACAGCTCGTTGATGAGAGAGGTCGTTGGAGAATGGCAAGAATCGTGCAAGCTACGAGGCAGGCCACAAACTGGAAAATGGCATCTCGGAATACACAACTCATCGGTCCTTGTCATGGATGGGCTATTGCAGCAGATGACCACACCGGGTGTCACTCCTCTCAGCTAAAACCAAGAAAAGCAGCTCCAGAAGGCATGCGATCATCAACACTGAACAATTGAGGAGTGGAAAAACCTTGCCTGGAACATGACAGAGAGTTCAGTTTACTTAAGTGGCCTGCACAGTCCCCAGCCCTCAACCCAAGAGCATATTTGGGATGAGATGGAACAGGCTGTTCGCAAAACGAAAGTAGCGCCGTCCAATATGCAGCAACTGCGTGATGCCATCCCGTCAGCATGGACCAACATCCCTGTGGAATGTTTCCAAAATCTTGTAGAATGCCCCAAAGAATTCAGACTGTTCTGGAGGCAAAGAGGGTCCGACCCATTACTAGATTGGTGTTTCTAATAAACTGGCTGGTGAGTATATGTCACCATTTGAATGTCATCCATTAACCTGCCCCACCAAAAAATATTCTATCCACTGTGCCGCGAATGTCCCGCAAAATCTTTCCGTGGTTCCGCATTTGGCCTTGTTAGATGTGGTCACCTTAATTCCACCCGTGGAAGCATTTCTACTGCAACATGTTAACACCATCTTTTCACATGTGGGTAAAATAACATTAGTTCAACCACACATGTGAATCTTCAATTCCACATGTGAAAAATAGATTTTTGCATGAAACAGCAATTCACATGTGAGGTGAAAACATGTTATTCTCCTCACATATGAAAAGATGGCATTACCATGTGAACTCTGAATTTAAAATAATATTGTTCCAAGGGTGAAATTTAAGCTCAACATGTTAAAACAGCTATTTCACATGTGAAACTGCAAATTGTACGTTTTTTGTTTGTAAGGGTAGTGTATGAATGACAGAATAAAACATTTTCTTCTACACTTCTTAGTGCTGTAATGGCTACACAGAATGTTCTATATCCAGACTGCAACTCTCACATTTTCTGAGATCTTAAATCCCACATCTGTAAACAGGAGAAAACACAACAGATGATTGGGGGATTTGAGGATTTCTCTGGACAGGAGTGCAACTCTTCTCTTCTGGCCCCTTCTCTCTCTGCCTTTTCTGAAAAAATTCCACAGACCCTGCCATGCCAATCATATGCCAGTGTTTATGCAGATTCCACTACAGAAAACATGCTGCATCCGGAATTCATCCCCACCTAAAACTGATGACCTGGTATCAGATGATGGAATATTCCGGAGCTCTCTGTCTGTTGAGCATCATTAACAACTGACCTGTGAGGTGCAATGTAAGGTTGAAGTATGGGGATGAAGGTAAAATAGCGTGGGTGAGCTTATTGTATAAGCAGACACATTAACTTTTCACTCCAACTTCAAAATTCAAACCTTGAACTGAGCTGTGGGGCTTCTCTACCTAGATGAATCTGACAAGCTGACACCTGGTACATCTCAAGGTGAACCTGAACACTGCCTCCCTCCACCCACAGAGACACGGAGCACCTGCATGGTGCACTCAACTCAGCAGGAGATTCACACCGACATATAGAGTTGCACAGAGGAGCTCAATCATTGTGTGCCAAAATCTCACATGGTAACACATTAGCGATATAGCAATGTGACATTGAATTCAATATTACAAGTCAAACAATTAAACCTGTTTGTCAGACATCAGGCAGTCTACGATCCGTCAGATTTTCTACAATTAGAATGCTTATTAGCAACTCATCCTGACTGTGCCAAATCTGAGTCGGACTCTCTTTCCCTCTCTCTCGTTCTGTTGTTTCTGTTTCCCCCTCTTGCCCCCTCCCCTTTCTCAACCCTCGCTCCTCTCTTTCTCTCTCTCTCTTTGTCTCCACACAGGCTGATTACAGCACACTGACACAGCTGATGCTAATTACCATGGTCCACTGAAGCGTCCAGGGCACAGCGTGTTTCAGAACGCTGCTTTTTTCAGAGACACGATGACAGAACAAACAAGCATGTGTAATGAGTTCACAATGAATGAAGCAACAGGAGCGGGGACAACAACACAGAGAGCACCTCTCAGAGGATGGCTTGGAGAGAAACACACAGCAGATTAACTTCTCACTGTCACAGTGGGAGAGAGAGAGGGAAGGAGGGATGTATGAGGAGAGGTGAAGAGCTGGTGGAGAGCTGGACAGAGGGAGGGATGAGGATTAGGAGGGATGGCTAATGACAGTGATGTTGGAGATGTTTGATCGAGGCAGCAGGGAGCAGCTTTGTGTCTGTCTGTGATCGTTCAATATTCTGCTCTCTCTCAACCACAGTCCTTGGTTAATATATGAATGCAATATGGCCTCCACTTAATCAATCTGTTGAAAGAAATATTCAGACTTTACCTTTGGCTAAAATTATTATACTGACTGTCAACCGACTGGGCAAAAACTGGTTGAATCAACATTGTTTCTATGTAATTTCAGCAAAATAAATGAAATGTGATGTTGAATCAACGTGGAAAACTGATTGGATTTTCAAAAAGTAATCAACTTAAGGGATAAGGGAATTTCATCATTGTTTTACCCAACATTTAACTAAATCCAATGACAAGTCATTTTTTGTTGATTTTACACTAGTTGAAAACTCAACCAAATGTAAATCAAAACTAAACGTTGAAATGACGTCTGTGGCCAATGGGAAGAAACTTTTAGTCTAAAAGTTTATAATTGAATTTAGTTTAATTATCATGCTACACGGTGGTCCATTGTCTTACAAGGCCCTGGTCTCTGTCTGTCTCTCTGTCTGTCTCTGTCTGTCAGCCCCTCCATCACTGGCCCCTGACAGCAGGACATCAGAGCGTTCTGACAGCTGCCCCGCTCCCCCCTGCATGTTAAACAAACCTAAGACCAGATACACACACACACACATACGTACGCACGCATGTACGCAAACAAACAAACACACACACACACACACCTACACATACATCCTCCTGTCTGCCCCTCACTACTGCCCTCCTGATGCTTTCTGCCGGGCTATGTGTGTGTGTGTGTGTGTGTGTGTGTGTGTGTGTGTGTGTGTGTGTGTGTGTGTGTGTGTGTGTGTGTGTGTGTGTGTGTGTGTGTGTGTGTGTGTGTGTATGGACACTGCACAGTGTGTTCTCCTGAACCCCAGTCCACCATTGTGGACTGACCATGCTGTGTAGGTATATGAAAGATCTCCTCTATGTGCCCTACTGCCTGATTAGCCTTCAATAACACACAGACAGAGAAGTGATGGAGAAAGGGAATGAGAGTGAAATGGAGTAAGTGTTCCTGAAAGAGAGAGAGAGAGAGAAACACAAACACAAGAGAGTCAAAGAGAGCAAAATATATACAGAATATTTTTACACCTCAGCATCACACCCTATTTCTCCTTCTTCCTTTTCCTCTTACACACGCACACACAGACATGTCCCCCCTCAAGCACACAGTCACACGAAGACTGTGAACCTGTTACTGCAGGCTTCCCTGGGAGGGCACGCTAAAGTACTAAAGGTGTTTTTCCTCCATTGATATTTATGAACCTCACAGTATTCTCTGTGTTTATTTAGAATGTGCTCTTCATTTAATAATTCCAGCAGGCAAGGGCATCACCTAAATAAAACAGAATGAGGTATTGCATATGGGCATTATATTTGGAAATCAGAGAAAAGAGTTATTCAATGTTTTGGTAGCGTCCTTTACCCGAGGGTCCTAAGGCTCTTCACAATGTTGAGGGGATGATTCACCTGGTCCTTTTCCAATAGGTGGGATCAACTTGGGTGATGCATGGCAGCCATACCTCCCTGGAAAACGCTTATTGCACATCAGTCCTTGAATTCAATAAAAACTGAGATATTTGGGCAATTAAAGCCTCAAAGTATCATCTTGAAAAGTGATGTAAATAAATTGGTTAATCTAGGTTGAGCAAACACACAACACAGAAATACTGTATATGTAGCCGGAAACATCTGGTTCAGAATCAGGTCAATAGACACAGCAATGTAATACAGGGATCTGATGTAGGCTTAATGAAACTAGTGCAGGTTGAATGTAAATCAGAGTATGCAATGAAGCATCCTTACAGCCAAATAGACAGGATTTACAGCCAAATCCTCCAGGATTTCATCCAGGATTTGATGACTCGTTTTAGGTTAAAAACTGAAAGTTACTCCCAAAGGTGAAACTTTTGCATCCCTGAAAGAAGCAGTCTTTACAGGTGCCCTTTTTGTCTCATCCTGACACTTCAGCAGGGCTCCGAACGGTGGAAAGGTCATTGCAAAATGGCGCCTGACCTCCAGCAGCAGAAAGGGCTGTGGGTAATTAAGATGAACCAGCTAAAGAACAGGAAGAGGATGTATGTGTGTGTGTGTGTGTGTGTGTGTGTGTGTGTGTGTGTGTGTGTGTGTGTGTGTGTGTGTGTGTGTGTGTGTGTGATGGTGCTAACCAGTGCCGTTTAAGATAAAGGAGGACAATCTTTTGCACACAACGAACCATACTTAACAATGCACCTCGCAGCACACACACACAATCCTAAAGACAATGACAGACCAGTAGGATTGCTGGCAGAGAGTACTTAGCACTTCTGAACAGTTCCCGCTGTAATTTGCAAACCAGTGGTGGTCGGTGCCGTTTTAAGATGAGGGAGGACGATTATTTTTTTATGAGCATGGCCTTATTTCTATTACAACATATTGGAAGACTGTCATTCATATTCAATTCACCCAGTTCAATGTACCATCGATAGGTTTAGACTACTACATGATACTCAAATTTTCCCTCTACCCATCATGAGGTTGCTACAACCTAGCCTATAAATTAACATTTACAGCGTAGGTGCACACAGGTCGAGAGACAAATTTGAGGTGACAGGCAGTGATATTCAATACGCCTTGCATACTCTTCCCTGCATATAGCTGATATAGGATTCAATCATTAGTCCAACAGTCGCAAACAAGTATTTCTATTGGACAAATTCAAGTATGTTTAACCCCATTGTGTTCCGTTTGCTTCCATTTAAGAAATATACGTCCACGTTGTATTTCTTCTAGCGTCTATGCGCTCTCCTCCTCTCACTTATTCCCTTCACTTGTGGACTTCAATGCACAACACATCAG
Organism: Oncorhynchus nerka; assembly: GCF_034236695.1. Classification (NCBI taxonomy): domain Eukaryota; kingdom Metazoa; phylum Chordata; class Actinopteri; order Salmoniformes; family Salmonidae; genus Oncorhynchus; species Oncorhynchus nerka. Next base: position 41,053,291 of record NC_088404.1, read on the forward strand.
CTGTATGTGACCAGGCGAAAAAACCTTTCCAAGCCAAACCGCTACATACAGCCTACTTCGTTGTCACCATATTAGCTAAAGTAACGTCATAGTCAGCATAGCTAATAGAATTAACGCGTTAGAAAACCTGCTACAATCATGCAGTAAAGTTAGTGGACAGTCAGTAAGCAGTTACACCGGCGGGACCCAGTGGCAATAAATGAGTAATACCAAAAGCTTACCTTGACTTGGAAGAGTTCCAGTGTTGTGTTGTCATAGCCAGCTACAGTAGCTAACATAGCATCCCTTTGTTGGAGCAGGGTGTTTCAGTAGGCTAAACTAGCTAGCTGCATTTGCTAGCTAAATAAGTTGAAACTGAAAGTGAAAAACACGAGAATCTCTCTCTATATATATTTCTTTCTTGCTTGAGAACCATTTTTGATTTAACCAGGTAGGCTAGTTGAGAACAAGTTCTCATTTGCAACTGCGACCTGGCCAAGATAAAGCGTAGCAATTCGACACGTACAACAACACAGAGTTACACATGGAATAAACAAAACATACAGTCAATAATACAGTAGAACAAAAGAAAACAAAAAGTCTATATACAGTGAGTGCAAATGAGGTAAGTTAAGGAAATAAATAGGCCATGGTGGCGAAGTAATTCAAATATAGCAATTAAACACTGGAATGGTAGATCGGCAGAAGATGAATGTGCAGGTAGAGATACTGGGGTGCAAAGGAGCAAAATAAATAAATAAATACCAGTATGGGGATGAGGTAGGTGGATAGATGGGCTGTTTACAGATAGGCTAAGTACAGGTGCAATGATCTGTAAACTGCTCTGACAGCTGGTGCTTAAAGCTAGTGAGGGAGATGTGAGTCTCCAGCTTCAGAGATTTTTGCAATTCGTTCCAGTCATGGGCAGCAGAGAACTGGAAGGAAAGACGACCAAAGGAGGAATTGGCTTTGGGGGTGACCGGTGAGATATACATTCTGGAGCGCATGCTACGAGTGGGTGCTGCTATGGTGACCAGTGAGCTGAGATAAGGCGGGGCTTTACCTAGCAGAGACTTGTAGATAACCTGTAGCCAGTGGGTTTGGCGACGAGTATGAAGCGAGGGCCAACCAACGAGAGCGTACAGGTCGCAATAGTGTATGGGGCTTTGGTGACAAAACAGATGGCACTGTGATAAACTGCATCCAGTTTGTTGAGTAGAGTGTTGGAGGCTATTTTATAGATGACATCAGCAGCTCCACCCCGCCTAACAGTACGATCTGGCCAAAATATATGAACCCAGCGGACTTCCACCAAACTCTCGCCAGCCAAGGCGCCCTGCTCTAACAACATGACCAAGCCCTGAAAACCCTTCTGGAGCACGTCGAGGAGTTTTCACGGAGACTTTCTGACCTGCAGGACCAAACCTTTGCCCTGAGCTTGCAACCAGTCCATAGTCCTTCTCCTCCGCCCCCTGAGCCATTTGTTCCAGCCCCCGAGCGTTACGATGGCAACCTCAGAGCTTGCAGAGCCTTTTTGGTACAATGTTCACTAGTATTCGAGCAACTGCCCTACTCTTATGCTAGCGAACGGGCCAAGATTTCCTTTCTGATTGGCTGCCTCCGTGGAGCTGCGCTTTCCTGGGCCACGGCGGTGTGGGAGAGAGTCTACCATCTGCTCCTCCTACTCCAGCTTCACGGAGGATATTAAGAGAGTCTGATCACCCTGTCAGCTGTAGGGATGCCGCTAAATGACTCCTGTCCCTCCATCAAGGATCCCATAGTCTCGCTGAAATGGCGATCGAGTTTCACACCCTTGCCGCTAAGAGCAGCTGGAATGAGGTGGCCCTTCAGGTAGCATTCCAAAATGCTCTCACTGAGACCAGCAAGGACGAGTTGGTGTCCAGGGATGAGCCTGATGGAAGCGATGAGCTCATCTCTCTCTCGCCATCCGCATCGACAACCGTCTCCGTGAGCTTCGGATGGAGAGGGCAGGTTAGATTGCATGCACAGTAACATCTGCTTCCTTGCCTTGTTCTCCTTCCCCGCGTGCCTCCCTTCACCCGTCTCTTCCAGAACCTGAACCCATGCAGCTCTGCCGGGCCAGTCTCTCTCCAGAGGAGAGGTAGGGGCGACTCAGCAATAGGAGCTGCCTATACTGTGGCCAGGTTGGTCACTTTGTCTCCACTTGTTCCCTTCGCCCATCACAAGTGGTGGCTCGGCAGTAGTGGGGGGATATACAGTTGAGCCAAATCACCTGCCCATCTCCCCCCAGACCCCTGCTTGACTGCTCCCTCGTGTGGCAGAGCCAGGCCTTTCCTCTGCCTGCTCTCATCGACTCGGGTGCCGACAAGAGTTTCCTGGACCGTGGTGTCGTTACCCATTTGGGCCTGGACACTGTTCCACTCGATTCGCCCCTCGATGCCAACACTCTCAACGGACAGTTCCTCACCCGTGTCTGGAATAGAACTTTCCCTGTCATCCTGCATCTCTCTGGAAAGGATAAGTTTCCACACAATCGACAGACTTCACACTCACCTGGTTCTTGGCCATCCATGGTTAAAGCTAAGCAACCCTCAGATCGACTGGACTGCAGGATGGGTAACCATTTGGAGTTCATTTTGTCAGCTAATTGTTTGCATTCTGCCCTTGCCCCTGCCTTGTCTGTGCTCAAGTCCATTCCAGAACCTCGGGACCTGTCAATAGTTCCTCCCGAGTATCACGAACTAGCTCCTGTGGTGTAGTAAGCACTACAGCAAGCCCTACAGGGCGAAGTAAGCACTACGCCCTGTCGCTGCTGCCTCATCGGCCGTACAACTGCCTCATTGACCTCCTGCCTGGAGCTCCTCACCCCAGTAGCCGGTTGCATAACTTCTCTCGCCCTAAGCACGAGGCTATGGAGAGGTACATCCAGGATTCCTTGGCTGCAGGACTTATCAGGCCTTCCTCTCCAGTGGGTGCTGGTTTTCTTTGTAAATATAGAGGATGGGTCACTGAGGCCGTGCATAGACTTCCGTGGGCTGAATAACATCACAGTAAAGAATAATCATCCCTTGCCACTCATCAGTTCGGCTTTTGCCCCTCTCTATGGTGCCAAGGTGTTCACCAAACTCAACCTCCAGAATACCTACCAAATTGTATGCATCAGAGGGGGACGAATGGAAAACTGCATTTAACACACCACTTGGCCACTGAGTATTTGGTCATGCCTTTTGGTCTTACTAACGCCTCTGCTGTTTTCCAGAACCTAGTCAATGATGTGCTGAGGGATGTGATTGGATGCTTCTTTTTTGTCTATTTGGATGACATTCTGATTTTTTTTCTAAGGACCCTGAGGCTCACCAGCAACACGTTCGCCAAGTTCTCCAACGGTTGCGGGAGAATAAGCTTTTTGTCAAAGCTGAGAAATGTGAGTTCCATGCTTCTTCTGTCTTTCCTGGGTTATATTATTGCACAAGGGGAGTTACATATGGACCCGGCCAAGGTCATGGCAGTCACAGTGGCCTGTGCCCTCTAACCTGAAGCAGCTACAGCGTTTCCTGGTGTTTGCCAATTTTTTACAGACATTTCATTGGCAATTACAGCCGTCTCACCTCCACCTCTCCACTCCTTTCCACTGGACCCCTGAGGCAGAGGCAGGTTTCCTGGAAATCAAGGGCCGCTTCACTTTCGCTCTGGTCCTCACTCAACCAGACCCAGAACTCCAGTTCATTATGGCTCTATTATGCCTCTAAAACCGGGGTAGGTACTGTTCTCTCAACGTTCCCCCTCTGATCAGAAGCTCCACCCATGTGCATTCTTTTCCCGTAAGTTCTCTCCTGCAGAGAAGAATTTTGACGTTGGTAAACAGGAACTCCTGGCAGTAATTAAGCTTGCTCTTGAGGAGTGGCGTCATTGGCTGGAGGGCTCTGTACGCCCCTTCATCATGTGGTCAGACCACAAAAACCTGTCCTACATTCAGACCGCCAAACGTCTGAACTCCCAGCAAGCCAGGTGGGCCTTTTTCTTCGGTAGATTCAACTTCACTCTCTCTTATCGCCCCAGTTCAAGATGGCGCCGGAGGAGATGGCCGCCATTTTACGGTCTCCTAACCAATTGTGCTATTATGTTGTTTATTTTTCACGATATTTGTAAATTATTTTGTACATAATGTTTCTGCAACCGTATCTTACAGCAGAAAAGAGCTTCTGGATATCAGGACAGCGATCACTCACCTCGGATTAGACAAAGATTTCTTCAACAACAACAACAGCAGCAAGCAGGACTCACACGATATTCTCCAAACAACCCACAGGGCAGATATCCCAATTAATCGCAAATGGAAGCGACGCAGAGGACGAAGAGCCGGATGCCTCGTCTGGACCCGCAGAAGACAACTAGGAAAGCTGCCATTACTGTCATTATTACTCGCCAACGTGCAATCATTGGACAATAAACTAGACGAGGTAAGATCACGAATATCCTACCAACGGGACATAAAAAAACTGTAATATCCTATGCTTCACGGAATCGTGGCTGTCGTGGCTGAATGACGACATGGATATTCAGCTAGCGGGTAACACGCTGCACCGGCAGGATAGAACAGCACACAGGGGGGGGGGGGGTCTGTGCATATTTGTAAACAACAGTTGGTGCACGAAATCCAAGGTAGTCTCTAGATTTTGCTCGCCTGAAGTTGAGTATATTGTGATAAACTGCAGGCAACACTACTTGCCAAGAGAGTTCTCAGCTATACTTTTCTTGGCTGTTTATTTACCACCACAGACAGATGCTGCACTAAGACCACACTCAGTCAGCTGTATAAGGAAATAAGCAAACAGGAAACCACTCACCCAGAGGCGGCGCTCCTAGTGGCCAGAGACTTTAATGCAGGGAAACTTAAATTAGTTCTACCAAATCTCTATCAATATGTTAAATGTGCAACCAGAGGAAAACAAATTCTAGATCACCTGTACTCCACACACAGAGACGCGTACAAAGCTCTCCCTAGCCCTCCATTTGGTACATCCGACCACAACTCTATCCTCCTGATTCCTGCTTACAAGCAAAAATTAAAGCAGGAAGCACCAGTGACTCGGTCTATAAAAAAAATGGTCAGATGAAGCAGATGCTAAACTACAGGACTGCTTTGCTATCACAGACTGGAACTTTAACTATACATTCATGTACAAACTACCTAAATTGGCCCGACCAACCAGTGCTCCCACACATAGGCTAAACAGGCTAACTGCATTGTGCATTGGCTAACTGCACCCACCTACCCCTCTTTTTACATTTCTGCTACTCTCTGTTCATCATATATGCACAGTCACTTTAACAATACCTACATGTACATACTACCTGAATAAGCCTGACTAACAGGTGTCTGTATAAAGCCTTGCTACTCTTTTTTCAAATGTCTTTCTACTGTTGTTTTATTTCTTTACTTACCTACACACACACACACACACACACACACACACACACACACACACACACACACCTTTTTTGGCACCATTGGTTAGAACCTGTAAATAAGCATTTCACTGTAAGGTTTACACCTGTTGTATTCGGCGCACGTGACAAATAAACGTTGATTTGATTTGATTTGATTTGAGTTCTAGCAATACCAAGCCTGACGCCCTCTCCCGCCAGTTCACCGCCGACAACACTGGTTCCGAGCCAGATTCTATTGTGCCATCTACCTGCATCGTTGCTGCCGTCTCCTGGGAGATCGAGTCCTGTATCCAACAGGCTCAGCAGAACCAGTCTGACCCGGTTAACAGTCCTAGAAATGCTCTGTTTGTTCCTGATTCTGTTCACTTTCTTCTTCAGTGGGCCCATTCTACCCGCCTCACCTGTCACCCTGGTATGAACTGGACCCTCGCCTTCCTGCGTCAGCACTTTTGGTGGCCCACCATGGAGAGGGATGCCCGGGAGTTTGTCTCAGCCTGCTCGGTCTGTGCCCGGAACAAAACCTCCACTTGACCCACTTCTGGCCTGCTTTGCACTCTTCCCATACCCAGTCACTCCTGGTCACACATAGCTCTGGACTTCGTCACTGGCCTTCCCCCATCTACCACTAACTCAGTCATCCTCATCATTTTTAACAGTTTTTCCAAAGCGGCTCACTTAATTCCCTTCTCCAATCTCCTTTCCTCCAGGGAAACTGCGGACCTGCTGGTATCCCATGTGTTTCGTCTGCATGGCATTCCCACTGACATCGTTTCCGACAGGGGACCCCAGGTATGGAGATCCTTCTGTTCAGCTGTTAGTATCAATGTCAGTCTTTCTTCTGGATAACATCCCCAGACCAACTGGCAGACCAAACAAGCCAACCAGGAGATGAGACTGCCCTATGCTTCTGTACGTGCGCCGTCGAGGCTGGCAGTACCTGGTGGACAGCGAAGGATACGGGCCTGAGGAGCGCTGCTGGGTGCCCCGCCATCACATTCTGGACCCCTCACTCTTACGGGATTTCCATACCTTACACCTTGATAAGCCCGGTCGGGCACCAGGTGGCGCCCATTATTTTTTTTTTTTTTGGGGGGGGGTACTGTTACATCTGCCCCTGCCACGCCCTCTACTGCTCATGCTGTGTCTCCCTAACCTGCTGCCACACCCCCAGTGCTCTCTAGTCGGCTCTCTCTGTGGGTGTATCTGATTGTGTGCTGGTGTCAGAGCAGATCCCCACCTTCTACAACCTGTTCCTTAATCAAGATCTCTACAAATACTCAGCCCTGTCACATCCACACTGACACACCGTAGCCTCTGGCTCAGTCAGTTTGCATTTCAAGCTGTTTGTTCCTGCATAGAGCTTATTATCCTGTGGTGCCTGTTTCCCCTAGCCTGACGCTGCTTTTCTCTCCGCTCTGACTCTGGACCCTGTCGCCAGTCCCTCGTCTTGTCAGTCCTGCTTCCCTGCCCTGGGCCCCACTCTACGTCTTCCTTGGATTCTGCTTCAGACCTGCTTACCCTGCTCCCCTTGTCGCAGCCTCAGTTCCTGGTTCTCTGCTACCCGCCCAAGCTCCCCCTGGCATGCACCCCATATGCCCCCACTTTTCAAAAAATACCTTGGTTACCTTATCCCTGTCTGCACTTAGGTTCACCTGCTCCACCCCACGTAATATGAATTACAGTTTCACATGTAAAAACACTTCATGTGGACTTGCACGTTCACCTGGGAATCTAATTTGCAGGTTCACATGAAATAACTCCACATTTTATGCCAATGTTTGTAAACACTGTATAGCCTGATTGGTGTCACACTTTTCACCATCCCTAGCAAACACACCTGAATTAAACTAATTGCATTTAACTGAAGCTCATGATTAGTTGATTATTGGAGGCAGGTGTGTTTGCTGGGGCAAAAGTGTGACACCAATCAGGCCTCCGAGGACTGGAGTTTCCCAGGCCTGCGTGAGTGAGTTAAATTGCCATTAATATCAAGTAAAACTGCTGAAGTTGAGAACAACATTTGTAGTATTGCAAACAAAAATAAGGATATTGAAAGCAAAGCAAACCCAAAAGTATTGATAAGAATTGATTGTTGATGCTAAAATGTTTTCTATATATTTTATAAAGCAATTAAATAACACGGCACCGTCTTTCCTGCAACTTTCCCTATCTGGTTGTTACCCTGGGCTTTGCTTTCTCTGCCTTTTTCCAGTTGAAAGTGTTTGCAAATTCATTCCAGCAATAGCATCCTACTGCTGGATAGGAGACCAGCTGGAAGTGGTGAAAAAGATCATGTGAACAATGTGATAGAAAAAAGGTCTGAAAACCACATCTGACTCAAGTCATTTTTTTCTCCACATTTTTCTTTTTTGTGAAGTAAAGCTCCTTTGCATTAAGGGGATGCTGTTCCCCCTCTCTTGGCCCTGTACTGACTCTTTCCATGTGAGCATGTACAGGTACTCCATCCTGTTTTTCAGGTTGACTGGCCACCATTAAGCCTTCACCTAACCTGAAGCTTCAGGTGCATGTGTACACCTGTGCTTTGTGTCTATCTGTATGTATCTATTTGTTCACCTAAAGTCCATGTCCCTCAAACTCAACTCTGGACCTCGATGCCATTTCCACTCCTTTTTTCATTGTTCCCCTCTAGTCACGGACTGATTTAGACCTGGGACACCAGGTGAGTGCAATTAAGTATCACAACAGAAAACCATCAGGCTCCGGACCTCGTAGGGTAAGAGTTGAATACCCCTGGTATATCTCAATCAATTTACCTATTCAACTATCTATATTTGACCTATCTACTCATCCCTCCACCCATTTGCACATCTTCACTCACACACCACACATTCACACATTGTGTACGCGTGAATGCACGCGTACACACACACAGGAGTAACGCGCTCAATACGGAAGTGATCAGACGAAGCAGATACTAAGCTTCAGGACTGTTTCGCTAGCACAGACTGGAATATGTTCCGGCGTTTATCTGATGGCATTAAGGCACCGGCTTCATTAATAAGTGCATTGACTAAGTCATCCCCACAGTGACTGTTCATACATATCACAACGAGATGCTGATTACAATCAGCATCGGCACTGAGCTAAAGGCTGGAGCTGCCGCTTTTAAGGAAAGGGGACACTAATTTGGACGCTTATCAGAAATCCCGCTATGCCCTCCGATGAACCATCAAACAGGCAAAGCGTCAATACAGGACCAAGATCAAATCCTAATACACCGACTCTGACGCTTGTTGAATGTGGAAGGGCTTGCCTGTAATAGATATATGTTTCAAGCAGACCACCCTGTACTAAGAATGCCAAGTAAACCTGTCTAAATGGCTATTACCCCATAGCACTCACATTTGTAGCCATGAAATGCTTTGAAAGGCTGGTCTTGGCTCACATCAACACCACCATGCCAGACACCCTTTTCCCACTCCTATTCGCATACCTCCCCAACAGATCCACAGATGGCTCAATATCTATTGCACTCCACACTGCCCTGTCCCACCTGGACAAAAGGAACCTAAAGTACCAGTCAAATGTTTGGACACACCTACTCATTCCAGGGATTTCTACATATGGAATCATGTAGTAACCAAAAAAGTGTGAAACAAATCAAAATATATTTTAGATTTTAGATTCTTCAAAGTAGCCACCCAGCATCTTGGTTCCATTGCTGTTCATTGACCACAGCTCAGCCTTTAACATCATATTTCCCTCCAGGCTCATCACTAAGCTAAGGACCCTGGGACTAATCACCTCCCTCTGCAACTGGATCCTGGACTTCCTGACAGGCCGCCTCCAGGTGGTGAGGGTAGGCAACAACACATAGGTCACGCTGACCCTCAACACTGGGGCCCCTCAGGGGTGCTTAGTCCCCTCCTGTACTTCCTTTTCACCCACGGCTGCGTGTCCACGCACGACTCCAACACCATCATTAAGTTTGCCGACAACACGATGGTGGTATGTGTGGTGTGGTGCCAGGACAACAACCTCAGCAAGACAAAGAAGCGGATCGTGGACTACAGGAAACGGAGTGCCGAGCATGCCCCCATTCATATCGATGGGGTTATAGTGGACCAGGTCGAGAGCTTCAAGTTCCTCGGTGTACACATCACGAAGGAATTATCATGGTCCACACACACCAACAATCGTGAAGAGGGCACAACAAGTTTGGAACCAACAGGACCCTGAACAGCTTCTACCTCCAAGCATTAAGACTGCTAAATAGTTAGTCCTGGTAGCTATTGGCTAACTATTTAAGTATCTACATTGACCCTTTTTGCACTATCTCTTTTGACTCATCACATACGCTGCTGTCACTGTTTATTATCTACCCTGTTGCCTTGTCACTTTAACCCTACCTGTACATATCTACCACAATTACCGCATTGTAGCCTAGTGGCAGGTAACCTAGTGGTTAGAGTGTGGGCCAGAAGCCGAAAGGTTTCGTAAAGAATAATTTATTCTTAACTGACTTGCCTAGTTAAATAAAGGTTCAATAAACATATATATATTTTTAATACCCCTGCACATTGACTCATTACTGGTACCCTGTGTACATAGCCAAGTTATCATTACTCATTGTGTAGGGTAGCCCAGTGGTTAGAGCGTTGGACTAGTAACCGAAAGGTTGCAAGTTCGAATCCCTGAGCTGACAAGGTACACATCTGTCGTTCTACCCCTGAACAGGCAGTTAACCCACTGTTCCTAGGCCGTCATTGAAAATAAGAATTTGTTCTTAACTGACTTGCCAGGTTAAATAAATATATATGTATTATTATATTTATATCATTTACATATGTTTCTCTCTGCATTGTTGAGAAGGGCTTGTAAGTAAGCATTTCATTGTTAGTCTACACCTGTTTTTTACAAAACATGTGACAAATAACAATTTATTTGTTTTGATTAAACTCATGGATTAGTTAGAATAATGGTGTGCTCAGATTTACAGTCAATTATGATGGACTTAAGTCTGCTCAGTGTGAAACGGGGCTGGGAGAGTGTCCCTTATATTACTCCTGGAGAACAGGTAAGCCTCAGGCGCATCCCCGCTGAGCTGCCGCTGCCCCCCTCGTAATCAGGGCTAAACTTCCCCAGAGGCACAGCATATCCATCCTGTCAGCTCCCCAGCCTCAGCCTCAGCCTCACTGAGCCTCAGCTCTCCAGCTCTCCTTTCATTAGGTCTTCAGTCCCCATCACACTTCACATTGCATTGCCGGTGCCAACTGTCTGTCTGTCTGTCGGTCGCTCGGTCTGTCTGTCTGTCTGTCTGGGAAACAGCAGCTGGAAGATCTTAATGGAGAGACAGGATGGTGACCCCCCCCCACACACACAAACCCACACTCCCAGTAAACAACCCCCCACACACACAAACCCACACTCCCAGTAAACAACCCCCCCCACACACACACCCACACTCCCAGTAAACCCCCCACACACAAACCCACACTCCCAGTAAACAACCCCCCACACACACAAAACCCACACTCCCAGTAACCAACCCCCACACTCCCCAACCCCCCACACACACACAAACCCACACTCCCAGTAAAACAACCCCCCCCCCCACACACACAAACCCACACTCCCAGTAAACCCCCCCACACACACACAAACCCACACTCCCAGTAAACACACACACACAAACCCACACAGTAAACACACACACACACACAAACCCACACTCCCAGTTAACAACTCCCCCACACAGACAAACCCACACTCCCAGTTAACAACCCCCCTCCCCACACAATGTCTCTCTCTTTCTCTCCCAGTCATAATGTCTCTGTGAAGACAGCCAGCTGTTTGTTTCGTCTATAGATAGAGTTTTAATGAAATGACCACTGAGATGGGGTTTTTTACCTGCAAAAACATACCTCAGTAATATGCTGTCGGCTTGTCAAGAGATGAGCAGAAAATAGCAAACGATCTCAGCAGCAAGTCCTCCTCCCTTGAAAAAGAAGAAGAGCGGGAGAGAGGGAGGGAGAGAAAAAAGATGGAGAGAGAAATGCAGTACAGTAGAAATGGAGGCGAATAGGCCATTAGGCTGTTCTTTGACTGCTATGTTAGCAGTTTACACAGCACTTTATTTCCCCCATAAACAAGGAGAAAAGCCTTGTGCTTCCTGAGAGCCTCCATATATTACCCACAAAGCCCTGTGGGCCAAGAGGGGGGCTGCCAGAGGCTATGGTGGTGGGGGGCTATTATGCAGATTCTATTATTCTTGCATGCTTAGTGTGACACTAGAGATCCAGTCCCACTCCCAAAGGTGTGTACCTCTACCAGGACAGAATACTCTGATTGCTCCTGCTCGGCTCAGCCAGTGCACTGTCTGCTACTGTTCACTTCTTATGGAGGGAGATGAGTAGAGAGACATACGCTCACTGATGACAGGCCTATAAAGGAAACAAAACTGACCAGGACACTGAGGAAACAAACCCAGTGAATGTTAATTAGGGATAGGCGTCCCGCTAGCTGGAAACCAGCCGACAACATCCGGTGAAATTGGAGGGCGCGCAATTCAAATAAATAATCGTAATTTCAAACATTCATGAACATACAAGTATCTTATATAATTTAAAAGTATAAATTCTCGTCAATCTAACTGCGTTGTCCGATTTACAATAGGCTTTACGGCGAAAGCATACCATCGATTGTCTGAGGACGGCGCACCACATCAACATGTTTTTCAACCAGCACAGGCTTCATAAAATCACAAATAGCGATTAAATACATCACTTACTTTTGAAGATCTTCCTCTGTTTGCAATCCCAAGGGTCCCAGCTACAACATTAATGGTTGTTTTGTTAGATAAAATCCTTCTTTATATCCCAAAAAGTCTAGTTTAGTTAGATTTCAGTAATCCACTCATTCAACATGCAGACAAAGGAGTCCAAAAAGCTACCGCTAAACATCGTCCAAACAAGTCAAGCAACGTTTCTATTTAATCCTCAGGTACTCTAAAATGTAAATAAACATTTTTCAAACAACAAGCCTGAAACCTTGAATAAAGACTGGTGACATCTAGTGGAAGCCATAGGAATTGCAGTCTGGGAGATGGAATTACATAGGACCCATAGCTTTCCATTATAAGAGCCTGGGACCTCAATTTCTTGTGTTGGTTTTTCTTCTGATTTTTGCCTGCCATTTCAATTCTGATTTAGTCTCAGACATTATTTTAACAGTTTTAGAAACTTCAAAGTGTTTTCTATCCAATGCTACCAATTATATGCATATCCTGGCTTCTGAGCCATGCAGTTTACATTGGGCACGTCAGTCAGGCGGAAATTCAGAAAACTAGACCCTATCCCTAAGAAGTTCTAATTAGTGTGGCCAAGACCAGAGAGCATGGACTTTGTCCAAAGAGGCAAAAGAGGATTAACAGCTGAGTGAGAATTTTCCCAAAATCTAATTCAACTCCATCACGATCCGCCACACAGGAAATCACAACATCGCTATTCGTTCTAAAAACCACTGCGGGCGGAATAAAAAAGTCCACATCTCATCAGAGCAGGAATGTCACCCTGTTAGATAGGAAATTTGTTTTAAACGTCCAACTTCTCCAGCAAGCTATGCCACTGGCAGGCTTCATACACCCAGCATGGAGTTCCTCACACACCATAGATGACTTATTAAAACTCACACCATAGATGACTTATTAAAACTCACACCATAGATGACTTATTAAAACTCACACCATAGATGACTTATTAAAACTCACACCATAGCTTATTAAAACTCACACCATAGATGACTTATTAAAACTCACACAATAGATGACTTATTAAAACTCACACCATAGATGACTTATTAAAACTCACACAATAGATGACTTATTAAAACTCACACCATAGATTACTTATTAAAACTCACATCATAGATTACTTATTAAAACGCCATACACATACTGTACCCAATGAGGTAATGTACTTACATAATCTTTTATTTAAAATACATTTTGTGATATCAAATTGGTAGTTACTGTCTTGTCCCATTGCTGCAACTCCATATGGACTTGGGAGATGGGCAGGTCGAGAGCCATGTGTCCTCCAAAACACGACCCTGCCAAGGATTCTTGACACACTGCTCGCTTAACCCGGAAGCCAATGTGTTGGAGGAAACACCGTACAACTTGCGACCAAAGTTAGCGTGCATGCGCCCGGCCCGCCACAAGGAGTCGCTAGTGTCCGATGGGACAAGGACATCCCGGCCGGCCAAATCCTCCCCTAACCCGGACGATGCTGGGACAATTGTGCACCGCCTCGTGGCTCTCCCGGTTGAGGCCGGCTGCGGCACAGCCTGGGATCGAACCCCGATCTGTAGTGACGCCTCTAGCACTGAGATGCAGTGCCTTAGACCGCTGTGCCACTCGAGAGGCCCTATACTTGCATAATCATACAAAATATCTGGAACCATCTCAGTGCACCCCAGGCAAATTAAGTAAGAGGGATTAATAAAGAACATGCGAGGTTGGAGCTGCTGCGGGCTGTGCTCTGGGCACTGGTCAGTTTGGGAACACACTGCGAGGCCAGTGTGTGATCAGCTGTGTACCGAGTGTGTTGTAATTGTTTTGCAAAGCATGTTAATTGCGATTCATCTGCTCTTTTAAATGTCAGCACTCCCCGTAGTCTCTGCGTGATTCAGCGACCCTCAAAACATCCAAAGAGCCTGAGTAATTGGAAGTGGTGTAGAGTGGAGTCAGGAGGAGAGGATAGGAGAGGATAGGAGAGGAGGGGTGGACGGAGTGGGGTAGAGAGGGGTAGAGTGTTGTTTTCTGCCCCTCTGCGTGCCCACACCCCAGCACCAGGCTGACCTCCCTGGTCCATGCCCCTTCCTGTCACCCTGCTCTCTCATCATCCCTGAAGGCCAGAGGCAGACGTACACCAGCCTGCCAGAGGCCAATCAGAGCATTTATAAATAGACTGCTGGCCACGGATTGGACCACGCATATGTCAAGCGCTAAATTACCAATAAAAATGTTCTGCATGGGAGTGGAAGTGTTGAGTATCTTTGTAACTGTGTTAGTAAGGGGTAAAATTATCCATATTTAACACAATGTATTAGATAAGACAGGCATCAGTTCAACAGAGAGTTAAACCATATCCAGCTGAGGGAGTCGATGCATTGACATGATGGACTCATCACACAAAAAGAACACAGGGTCTATTGATATCGGATAGCTACAGATGCCCCCCCCCCCCTCCCCCGCCTACAAATGCCACTGCACATACCCCTCAGTAAGTGTAACGGATGTGAAACAGCTAGCTTAGTTAGCGGTGGTGCGCGCTAAATAGCGTTTCAATCGGTGACGTCACTTGATCTGAGACCTTGAAGTAGTAGTTCCCCTTGCGGCTTTTGTGGAGCGATGTGTAACGATGCTTCGACGGGTGACTGTTGTTGATGTGTGCAGAGGATTCCTGGTTCACGCCCAGGTAAGGCCGAGGGGACAGTCTAAAGTTATACTGTTACATTGATGCTGTTGACCCGGATCACTGGTTGCTGCGGAAAAGGAGGAAGGTCAAAAGGGGGGTGAGTGTAACGGATGTGAAACGGCTAGCTTAGTTAGCGGTGCGCGCTAAATAGCGTTTCAATCGGTGACGTCACTTTCTCTGAGACCTTGAAGTAGTAGTTCCCCTTGCTCTGCAAGGGCCGCAGCTTTTGTGGAGCGATGGGTAACGATGCTTCGAGGGGTGACTGTTGTTGATGTGTGCAGAGGGTCCCTGGTTCGCGCCCGGGTATGGGCGAGGGGACGGTCTAAAGTTATACTGTTACATAAGCATAACAGTTGGTTTTATTAAAAGGAAACATAAATAGACATCCAGCCTGCCAGGTGCCACGGTGTAGTGTTTACATCCCCAACGGGCTGCTGGACACTGAGCCCTTCTGGTCCCTTCACAACCCCAAGGCCTGCTGGGCCTGTAATAATAATCATTATTGTTATTATTACTATCCCCACCTGCCTCGTGCAGTGAGAGATGCTGGGCAGTGGAGGGCACCCGGACGTGGACCAGGTGGCACATCCAGAGCTCTGTGGGAACACTACATGAGAGGGCACACAGGGTGTGTTTTACAGTACCAGCTGGGATCCTCAAATCTGAGTACAGTCAGGGTGAATAGGGTTCTTCCCACAAATTACCCTGATGAGAACCAACAAGACTTACGTTGGAGTGTGGGAAATGCCACATTCTCTCTACAACACAGAAGTCTATACGACATTATGTCTCATCAGCAGACCACAGCATAGTCAATATTAAACTATCAGAGGGGCAATCATGATGATATATAATGATGGTAAAATCCGGGACAACAAGACAACCTATTATCCTATCGCTTTCCTGAATCCAAACGCACCTACTTTCTCACAAACATGTGCAAAATAATAGGTAGAGGCAGATTTGTTTCTCTTTCATCTATGTAAACATCCAGACTGGAAGACCTGCCTGAGGAACTGGATACTGAGTATCAGATTCACACCAGCACAATCCTACACAGTAGCATCAGCCTGGGAATCAACTAGCTAGGGAAGCCAGACACACAGACAATACCGTGGACAGGATCAGGATATTTGTGGGGATCCCTGCCAAATTCAAATGACTCCATGATTCTGAGATGTCAAGGACAAAGGGACCAGTACAGAGCTCCTAAACTCAACCCTGGTGCCAGGCACGTCCCTCCAGACCAAAGAGGCTCCGGTTCGCTCCACATCACAGACTCAAACCTGGCCTCTGTTATTATCATTCTATTATCATTCTCACAGTGTTGAAGTAAAGCCTCCTGCCAAATATCCCAAAACTGCCGGCACATCGCCCCTGAATCTCTGCCCATTGCCAGCTCATTGTGCCAGCCAGCTCAGTCCGCACATTAACTATTAATGATCTTTATTTATCTCCCCCCAAATGAATCCCTAATAACCTGCCTCCTCTGCCCACCTACTGAGACACTATCACAACAGCAGCAGCATCAGGATGCAAAATAGAGACATTTTCACAGCAAGGCAAGAAATAAACCATAAATTCAAAACACAATTAAAACAAACACATGCAAAACAGCTTCAACACATGTAAAGTCCTGTGAACCAGACCTGTCCGGTTGTCATAGACCGCTCAACAGGACACCTCATTGTGGTAGACATTTTGAATGATCTGTTGAGAAACTGGCATAACAATAATGTGAGAATAGAGCCTACTCAGTGGCTTTGACAGGATCCCACAGAGAGGCAGAGGAGGGGAAACTCTTTACTGAAATGCTGCACAACAGCTACATTGGTGTTCCTGATGGTTAAATGTTGTTCCTCCAAGGGTGAGGCACACATTGAAATACCAGAAAACAATTAACTCATTTTTTTCCGCACCAGGCTGAGTAGGGGCAATTCAGGAAGTTAATTATCTGGTCAATTGTCAATTCATAAAGTGAATTTGAATTCATCATTGACTAATTGAAATAGAGTGTAGGCCTGGTTAGGGGAACTGTTGAGAGGGCAAAGGACAGCAACGATGAGGACCCAGTGTTGAGGACGAGGGAAGGCGTTGCCTGATGTTTAGTGAAACAACATTTATAAGTCTTATTATGATCTCTCTCTCTCTCCTTCCAGACAACAGTGCTAAGGCAGCTAGTGGTAATTACATTAGCATGTGCCATAAAAAATGTGCCTTGTGACACAGAGTTGCTCTGCGATGATAAAGGAGCTGCCTGCTTTTTTAATAAACACGACATGGCAAGCCTCGTCTCAAAACTGCTTTTGTATCGAGCCAATACATCGCATCTGCCAGGATTCACCACAAACTCACAGGGAATTTATGTACAAATAATTACTTTTTAATAGCCTGTAATGCGATTTCCTGCCAAATAAATATTCAAATGAGTTTCAACCAGTAGAGTATATTATCAGCCTGCAGCTACAACTAGGTGGGAAAAATACACATTATTGTTTGAGTGATAATAATTATTCCATTGTCATCTGCAGGGAAAAAGGAAGGTAATGCCTCTCTCTTGAGCTGCAGCCTTCCAACTGGGAATATTCAAATCTCTCTATTGTTTCATGGCAAAAGATAAAATACTGAAGCTCTTATCTAATCTCTGTTTGTGGTCTGTAGGTACAGTACCAGTCAAAAGTTTGGACACACCTACTCATTAAAGGGTTTTTCTTTCTTTTACTATTTTCTACCTTGTAGAATAATAGTGAAGACATGGAATCATGTAGAAACCAAAAAACTGTTAAAGAAATCAAAATATATTTTATATTTGAGATTCTTCAAAGTAGCCACCCTTTGCCTTGATGACAGTTTTGCACACTCTTGGCATTCTCTCAACTGGGGGGGGGGGGGGGGGGGGCTGAGAGATTGTAGATTGGGTGGTCCTGATATGAGAGATTGTACTTTGGGTGGTCCTGAACTGAGAGATTGTACTTTGGGTGGTCCTGAACTGAGATTGTACTTTGGGTGATCTTGAACTGAGATTGTACTTTGGGTGGTCCTGAACTGAGAGTTTGTACATTGGATGGTCCTGAACTGAGAGTTTGTACATTGGGGGGGTCCTGAACTGAGAGTTTGTACATTGGGTGGTCCTGAACTGAGAGTTTGTACATTGGGTGGTCCTGAACTGAGAGTTTGTACATTGGGTGGTCCTGAACTGAGAGTTTGTACATTGGGTGGTCCTGAACTGAGAGTTTGTACATTGGGTGGTCCTGAACTGAGAAGAAAAGGTGGGATCAGTTTGAACATTTCAGACACCTTTGTCTCTATTTTGTGAAATTGTCCAGTCCCACTCTAGAGACTAGGGTCACAGTTTCAGGTAACCTGAAGAGGATGTGACGGCTAACGGTACAGTATGTCTGGATTTATATCATTTGCATTGCACAGCCTGAAAATCATGTAAGAAAAAGTAATCTAGGGGTTTATTAGATTTAACACTGTTAGTTGCTGTTAGCTTCATATCAGCATAGCATATGAGATTTTTCTTAAAAACACAATTTCTCTTCCTCAGGCACGCACACACACACACCTTACAGGAGAAAGGGTTTAGAAGAAAGTGACGATGGAAATTACGTCAGGAATTTATCGACAGCATTCGCAATTCAGGCATCCCTGAGCCAGTTCAAGTGCTTAACATGACGCCTCTGTATGAATGGACGGGCTAATGCATTCTGGATGGATGAGCCTCCTCACATCAAACCTCAGGGAGCCCACCAAGCTAACCAAGCGTCCGCCACCTTCTGCACGAACCAATCAGACCTGAGAGCTCTGCAACATAATTTCACAGCAGACATGATGGAGAGCAGCACCCAGTCTCCCAGCCAATGGGCAAGCCATAGACTACGCCCAGAGGAGGGAGTGTGAGTGTGTGTGTCTGTGTGTGGACATGTTTAACCCAGTTTAACCCAGAAGTCCCCACAAGAATAGTAAACAAACAAAAATGTCACCAACTGGTGACATTTTGTTAGTCCCCACGAGGTCAAATGCTATTTCTAGGGGCTTTAGGGTTCGAATTACGTTAAGGGTTAGGAGCTAGGATCTAGGAGCTAGGAGCTAGGGTTAGTTTTAGGGTTAGGGTTAGGTTTAGGTTTAGGGTTAGAAAATAGGATTTTGAATGGGACTAAATTGTGTGTCCCCACAAGGTTAACTGTACAAGACTCTCTGTGTGTGTGTGTGTGTGTGTGTGTGTGTGTGTGTGTGTGTGTGTGTGTGTGTGTGTGTGTGTGTGTGTGTGTGTGTGTGTGTGTGTGTGTGTGTGTGTGTGTGTGTGTGTGTGCGTGTGCGCGTGTGCGTGTGTGTGTGTGTGTGCATGCGTGTGTGTGTGTGCTCCACTGCAAAACAATATGTTTTTCCGAATATTTGGTGGAATTGCACACACACTGCACTACCATACTCTGCACTGTATGTTGTCTGAATTCTAGAGTACTGCACCAGTTTTGTGCCAAATAGTCCCATGCATGGGAGCTGCAGTAGTCATCCTCTTGCCAGGCCGCTGAGACATGAGGCCATGTGACAGGCTGATAATGGGGCTCTTTGTGGGGCCTGCCACCTCCCTGTGAGCAGGGCCTTATCTGCAGAGCAGGATTCTGGGGAACGCACTCCCAGCTGACACACACAGGGTTATCACATTGACAGGCTATGCTTAGAGCAGAGGGGTAGTGCCAGTCAGATAATTTACAGGAACAGATTAATACTGTCTGTCGGGTCGCACCCCTGTGACATGCCACGCGAGCATTAGGAGGTGAGAGCCCATCTGTGACGTCACAGCTGCCCGGCGCCGGCAGAGAGGGACCCTCAGTCACGTCCCCCTCGCCTCTTACCTCGCTCTCTGATGTCTGATGTTCACTTTCATTCTGCTGAGAGGGGGCCACCACACCACCCCTCTACCCCGGGAAACATCTATCTACCCCTCAGATTCTATCTACCCCTCAGATACTATCTACCCCTCAGATTCTGATAGCCAGTTAAAAATACGTAATTTAACTGCTCAGAGGTAACACTCGAGCTGCCAGAGGAATTCTTCAACAAATTGCCTTAAAATCGAATACCTTTTTTAGAATAGTGCTTCAAATTCTCATCCTACTGACTCATAGTGACACTAAAGCGGATGTGTTTTGACATACTATTGTTTCCCTCCATTTTCTTCTGCTCGTATTCTCGCACTTCCTTACTTTCACCTTCCACTCTCCACTCTCCACCCACCCTCTCACATCTAACCCCCCCCCTCTCTCTCCCTCCCTCCCCCACCCTCTCTCTCCTTCCCTCTCTAATGAATCAAGGTGAGGTTTCCCTTCATAGAGAGATGATAGAGGCCCTCTGGCACAAGCACATATTGCATGCATTCATCACTGCAGTAATGGAAGGTAGGTCTATGTCAGCCAGCACCCCACCAGCTCACTAACACATATTGTCCACACACAATATTCCCACACATATTGTGTCTATGTTATAACACGGCCATAACTTAGGAAGATCCCGGTGCCATTAACTAAGCTGGACTCCCATCTATTGCAATGCAACAATATTACTCTGTCCTGTGGTTCCTGGGACCAGGCAACTGTGCGTCCCTTCCCCTCCCACTCCCAGCAGTGCAGGCCCAGGCCCAGGCCAGGCCCAGCATGTCTTATGACAGATAATGGTGGTGTGAGTCTGTCTTGGACAGACAGACTGAGTAGAGACAGCTCCAGTGGAAAGGGCAGACTGCCCTGTGAATACTCATCCAGGGATTCAGATACAAACTACAGCTGACTGGCATTAAAGCTCTCACGTACTACAGCAGAGGAGGGCAGGGTGGACACACACACGCAGGCAAATGCACACACAAGAATGGTCCAGCACCCAAAAGACATCCAGCCAGTGGTTGAAAACGGGTCATTGATGAAACTGGACAAAGGAGTCTGACACGAATTGTGCAGAGCAACAGATGTGCTACAGTTAGTCAACAGACAGTCCAGTAGAAGATTGGTGCCCAAATGCCTATAGAAGAATGCACAACTCGTCATACTTTGACATGAATGGGGTATGGCAGCTGACGAACTTACATAGTTCCACTTCTTCCAGCAGAAAACAAGAAACTGTAGTTGCAGTGTGCTGAGGAACGAAAACACTGGGCACTGGAGAACTGGAAAAACATTGCCTGGTCTGGTGAATCCAGGTTCCTACTGTTTTACACTGATGGGAGGCCTATGGTATGGAGAAAACCACATGAGTACATGCATCCATCATGTCAACATTACAGGCTGGTGGTGTGATGGTGTGGGGTGTGTTTCATGGCACACATTGGGCCCCTTGATAAAAGTGGAACAACGTTTGAATGCCACAGGATATCTGAACATCATTGCCAATCAGGTGCATCCCTTCATGGCAGCAGTGTATCCATCTGCGAATAGATTTTTTCAGCAGGATAATGCTCCATGTCACAAGGCTAGGATTTTCCAGGAATGGTTCCCCGAATATGATAGTGAATTCACCTTACTGCAGTGGCCTGCCCAGTTGCTAGATCTCAATCCAAATGAACATCTGTGGGATGAGATGAAACGAGCTATTCGGATTAACGATCCACAACCAGCCAACTTGACACAACTGTTGGAAGCATTGGAGTCAACATGGGCCAGCATCTCTGTGGAACGATTTCTACATGTAGTTCATGTCCTGATGAATTGAGTCTGTTCTGAGGGCAAAAGCGGGTGCAACTCAATATTTAGGTGTTCTTAAGGTTTTGTACACTCAGTTTTTCTTTGCGTGCACACACACACACACACACACACACACACACACACACACACACACACACATACACACACACACACACACACACACACACACACACACACACACACACACACACACACACACACACACACACACACACACACACACACACACACACACACACACACACACACACACACACACACACACACACACACACACACACACACACACACACACACACACACACACACACACACACACACACACACACACACACACACACACACACACACACACACACAGCTGACAGATCAAAGCAAATGATTCCTGGCCTTTTTCTACAGTATCTCAACAGATGTGTTCCACGTCTGATTTCCACAGATATTTTGAAAAACGTTCAATTAACAACGTTCAGTCACCTGAACATGTGTTGATTAAGATGTGTGAAAAACACATTCCACACATATATAGAAGAGAGGTGATGTAGCTAAAGACAAAGAGAGATAGGCGTACCAAATGACTGAAACTCAATTAGGTTTTTCCCTTTGTCCACTCTGTGGTGTGTCATTGTGGCAGGCCACCCGTGTTAGTCTATAACCTGTGCTGGAGCAGTGCTGCTCTGATACTGGGTCAGGCTGTCTTCTCTCTCAGCTGGCAGTCTCCAGGCTGGTGTCTGCTCCTGTCCCACACCTGCAGCGCTGCAGTCACCATGGTTTACAGCTAACTGACAGGGAAAAACAAGTGAGGAGGCAATGTGCCCTCACTTCAGATCACCCCCTCGATCAGCACAACACTGCAAGGAGTACTGTTGTAACAACAGCCAGCAGACTAGACCTCCATGGGGTGTTGTGGCCCCAGCATGTTTATTATGAAGTTATGTCTCCTGACACCATATCCCTGACCTCCATCCTAAACCTCCGTGTACTGTATGTCTCCTCCCCAGAGAGCAGCTGGGGATTGGTCAGCAAGCACCTGTGACATCATAGGCCTGATACAGTCAATACTAATGAAGTCAGTGACTGGGGGTAAATTACGTTATGGCTTTGCGGTTCATAAGCAATACATTTTTTTATTAAAAGCCATATTGTATTGAGAAGATGAAAGCCGAAGGAGAAGGAACACAGATTGTGGGATGGAAAACAATGTATTGTGTGTCGGATATTACAATCATTACAACCAGTTCTAGCTCAAAGCTGTTCAGCCATGTTTTGGACATGATATCAAATAGAGCAGAGCAGATGTGGGGAAGGAAGCACTTAATGAACACAGTCAAGCATGTACATACAGGGTACACACACACACACACACTCAGACATACACACAGTCACACACAGACAAACTCACACATACAGTACACGCACTCACCTATATAAACAAACACCGATGGAAACAAATAAGCAATTGTGGCGGTTTAATTGACTGTGTAATTGTAAATTAAGCCAATGATGAATGGTTGACTCTGCAGAAGTGGCTAATTAGAAGCTTCGCCATTGGAATAGAACCCACATATCCTAACACTATGTGTTAGGCTACCCTGGGGCGGTAGGGTAGCCTAGTGGTTGCACTAGTAAAATAAAGGTAAAAAAAATAAGAATGTATGGTGTGGTACTCCTCAATATAAATGGAATATGCATTGTGAGACGCTCCATACGGTAAACCCACAGTACAGAGTTACAGACAAGAGTGTTGGATAGAGTGAAAAGTACAGACCTTTGTAGATATAGGGTGAGGGTCAATATCACCATAATAATGTAATCTTGAGTGGGATTTGACTCTCAATGTTACTATTGTATCCCAATCTATTCACCATTTTGCCTCCTTCAGTACTTATTACCAAACAACATTGACAGAACAGAATAAACAGCTTTAGAATACATACAGGGCAATAGAAATCACTCAGCTTCTTTGAGGGGTGGCCTAGAGACGGACTCTGGAGGTGAATGGCCAGACAGAGCAGCATAGAACTCTCCTATTCTAGCCTGTACAATGAGTTGCAGCATCTGTCTTCCCACCACCACCACCGTACGGATCTGCCAGATCTGAAGTCAGTTATAAATATGTTAGCACCCCCGCCACCATAAATCGCCATCCATTAGGCATAATAATTGCATGATCACATGGCTGGGAGAAAGTGTGGCACTAAACCAGGATAGGGGGAAGGTGGCTGCATGCTCTACTACAAGTAACTGCCAAAATAAAGGAAACATTTGATTACAGTGCATTTGGAAAGTATTCAGACCCTTTAACTTTTTCCACATTTTCTTAAGTTACAATACCCCACAATGGCAAAGCAAAAACAGGTTTGTATACATTTTTTCACATTTATTAAAAATGAAAAACTGAAATATCACATTGACATAAGTTTTCAGACCCTTTTCTGAGTACTTTGTTGAAGCACCTTTGGCAGAGATTACAGCTTCAAGTTTTCTTGGGTATGGCGGTACAAGCTTGGCAAAACCTTTATTTGTGGAGTTTCTCCCATTTTTCTCTGCAGATCCTCTCAAGCTCTGTCAAGTTGGATGAGGAGCGTCGCTGCACAGCTATTTGTAGGTCTCTCCAGAGATGTTCACTTGGGTTCAAGTCCGGGCTCTGGCAGGGCCACTCAAGGACATTCAGAGACTTGTCCCGAAGACACTCCTGCGTTGTCTTGGCTGTGTGCTTAGGGTCGTTGTCCTATTGGAAGCTGAACCTTTGCCCCCAGTCTGAGGTCCTGGGCACTCCGGAGCATGTTTTCATCAAGGATCTCTGTACTTTGCCACTGAAAAACTTCCCCAAGACATGATGCAGCCACCACCATGAATCACTGTAGGTGTTGGTGACCTGAAACCAGTGGGTCTGGCGACGAATATGTAGCGTGGACCAGCCAACTAGAGTATACAGGTTGCAGTGGTGGGTGGTATATGGGGCTTTGGTGACAAAACAGATGGCACAGTGATAGACTGCATCCAGTTTGCTGAGTAGAGTATTGGAAGCTATTTTGTAAATGACATCGCCGAAGTTGAGGATCGGTAGGATAGTCAGTTTTACGAGGGTGTGTTTGGCGGTGTGAGTGAAGGAGGCTTTGTTGCAAAATAGGAAGCTGATTCTAGATTTAATTTTGGATTGGAGATGTTTAATATGAGTCTGGAACGAGAGTTTACAGTCTAGCCAGACACCTAGGTATTTGTAGTTGTCCACATATTCTAAGTCAGAACCGTCCAGAGTAGTGATGCTAGTCGAGCGGGCAGGTGCAGGCAGTGAACGGTTGAAATGCATGCATTTAGGTTTCCTAGCGTTTAAGAGCAGTTGGAGGCCACGGAAGGAGTGTTGTATGGCATTAATGTTAATTTAGTCCATTTTAGAATAAGGGTGTAACGTACCAAAATGTGGAAAAGGTCAAGGGGTCTGAATACTTTCCGAATGCACAGTAAATGAGGGATGCAAAGTATATTGAAAGCAGGTGTGTGTGTCTCAGTCACCAGATCTGAACCCAATTGAACACTTATGGGAGATTCTGGAGCAGCGGTAAGGGTGGTGTTATGGTAGGGTAAAGGTTTGTGTTATGGTAGGGTAAAGGTTTGTGTTATGGTAGGGTAAAGGTTTGTGTTATGGTAGGGTAAAGGTTTGTGTTATGGTAGGGTAAAGGTTTGTGTTATGGTAGGGTAAAGGTTTGTGTTATGGTAGGGTAAAGGTTTGTGTTATGGTAGGGTAAAGATTTGTGTTATGGTAGGGTAAAGGTTTGTGTTATGGTAGGGTAAAGGTTTGTGTTATGGTAGGGTAAAGGTTTGTGTTATGGTAGGGTAAAGGTTTGTGTTATGGTAGAGTAAAGGTTTGTGTTATGGTAGGGTAAAGGTTTGTGTTATGGTAAGCATAGGGATGTGTTATGGTAGGCCTAGGGATGTGTTATGGTAGGCCAAGGGCTGTGTTATGGTAGGCCTAGGGATGTGTTATGGTAGGGTAAAGGTTTGGGTTATGGTAGGCCTAGGGATGTGTTATGGTAGGCCAAGGGATGTGTTATGGTAGGCCTAGGGATGTGTTATGGTAGGGTAAAGGTTCGTGTTATGGTAGGCATAGGGATGTGTTATGGTAGGCCTAGGGATGTGTTATGGTAGGGTAAAGGTTCGTGTTATGGTAGGCATAGGGATGTGTTATGGTAGGGTAAAGGTTCGTGTTATGGTAGGCATAGGGATGTGTTATGGTAGGCCAAGGGATGTGTTATGGTAGGCCTAGGGATGCGTTATGGTAGGGTAAAGGTTTGTGTTATGGTAGGCATAGGGATGTGTTAGGGTAGGGTAAAGGTTTGTGTTATGGTAGGCATAGGGATGTGTTATGGTAGGCCTAGGGATGTGTTATGGTAGGCCAAGGGATGTGTTATGGTAGGCATAGGGATG
The DNA here is from genome assembly GCF_034236695.1 of Oncorhynchus nerka. Taxonomy (NCBI): domain Eukaryota; kingdom Metazoa; phylum Chordata; class Actinopteri; order Salmoniformes; family Salmonidae; genus Oncorhynchus; species Oncorhynchus nerka. Next base: position 41,079,266 of record NC_088404.1, read on the forward strand.
TGTTATGGTAGGCCTAGGGATGTGTTATGGTAGGGTAAATGTTTGTGTTATGGTAGGCCAAGGGATGTGTTATGGTAGGCCTAGGGATGTGTGATGGTAGGCCTAGGGATGTGTTATGTTAGGGTAAAGGTTTGTGTTATGGTAGGCCTAGGGATGTGTTATGGTAGGCTTAGGGATGTGTTATGGTAGGGTAAAGGTTTGTGTTATGGTAGGCCTAGGGATGTGTTATGGTAGGGTAAAGGTTTGTGTTATGGTAGGTCTAGGGATGTGTTATGGTAGGCCTAGGGATGTGTTATGGTAGGGTAAAGGTTTGTGTTATGGTAGGCCTAGGGATGTGTTATGGTAGGGTAAAGGTTTGTGTTATGGTAGGCCTAGGGATGTGTTGTGATAGGCCTAGGGATGTGTTATGGTAGGCCTAGGGATGTGTTATGGTAGGGTAAAGGTTTGTGTTATGGTAGTAGGTGTTATGGTAAAGGTTTGTGTTATGGTAGGGTAAAGGGTAAAGGTTTGTGTTATATAAAGGTTTGTGTTATGGTAGGGTAAAGGTTTGTGTTATGGTAAGGTTTATGGTGTTATAGGGATGTGTTATGGTAGGCCCTAGGGATGTGTTATGGTAGGCCAAGGGATGTGTTATGGTAGGCCTAGGGATGTGTTATGGTAGGGTAAAGGTTCAAGGGATGTGTTATGGGGATGTGTTATGGTAGGCCTAGGGATGTGTTATGGTAGGCCTAGGGATGTGTTATGGTAGGGTAAAGGTTAGGGATGTGTTATGGTAGGCCTAGGGATGTGTTGTGATAGGCCTAGGGATGTATGGTAGGCCTAGGGATGTGTTATGGTAGGGTAAAGGTTTGTGTTATGGTAGGCCTAGGGATGTGTTATGGTAGGCCAAGGGATGTGGTAGAGTAGGGTAAAGGTTTGTGTTATGGTAGGCCTAGGGATGTGTTATGGTAGGCCTAGGGATGTGTTATGGTATGCCTATGGATATGTTATGATAGGCCTAGGGATGTGTTATGGTAGGCCTAGGGATGTGTCATGGTAGGGTAAAGGTTTGTGTTATGGTAGGTCTAGGGATGTGTTATGGTAGGGTAAAGGTTTGTGTTATGGTAGGTCTAGGGATGTGTTATGGTAGGCCTAGGGATGTGTTATGGTAGGCCTAGGGATGTGTTATGGTAGGGTAAAGGTTTGTGTTATGGTAGGTCTAGGGATGTGTTATGGTAGGCCTAGGGATGTGTTATGGTAGGCCTAGGGATGTGTTATGGTAGGGTAAAGGTTTGTGTTATGGTAGGCCTAGGGATGTGTTGTGATAGGCCTAGGGATGTGTTATGGTAGGCCTAGGGATGTGTTATGGTAGGGTAAAGGTTTGTGTTATGGTAGGCCTAGGGATGTGTTATGGTAGGCCAAGGGATGTGGTAGAGTAGGGTAAAGGTTTGTGTTATGGTAGGCCTAGGGATGTGTTATGGTAGGCCTAGGGATGTGTTATGGTAGGTCTAGGGATGTGTTATGGTAGGCCTGGGGATCTGTTATGGTAGGGTAAAGGTTTGTGTTATGGTAGGCCTAGGGATGTGTTATGGTAGGCCTAGGGATGTGTTATGGTAGGGTAAAGGTTTGTGTTATGGTAGGCCTAGGGATGTGTTGTGATAGGCCTAGGGATGTGTTATGGTAGGCCTAGGGATGTGTTATGGTAGGGTAAAAGTTTGTGTTATGGTAGGCCTAGGGATGTGTTATGGTAGGCCAAGGGATGTGGTAGATTAGGGTAAAGGTTTGTGTTATGGTAGGCCTAGGGATATGTTATGGTAGGCCTAGGGATGTGTTATGGTAGGCCTAGGGATGTGTTATGGTAGGCCTATGGATGTGTTATGGTAGGCCTAGGGATATGTTATGGTAGGGTAAAGGTTTGTGTTATGGTAGGCCTAGGGATGTGTTATGGTAGGCCTAGGGATGTGTTATGTTAGGCCAAGGGATGTGGTGGAGTAGGGATTTCCACCACCATCAACAAAACACCAGATGATGACATTTGATCATGGAAGAATGGTGTCTCTTCTCTCCAATAGTGTTGCAGACACTTATAGAAGCTATGCCAAGGTGAATTGTAGCTGTTCTGGTGGCTCGTGGAGGCCTAACACCCTATTAAACACCTTATGTTGGTGTTTCCTTTATTTTGGCAGGTACCTGTATGTTCAATGAAATTGATAGGCACTCATAAAAGAGCTCATACTGACAGAGCAAACTCAAAGCCCTAGCAATGCGTCTCATTACGGTTAAAACAGGACCAAAGGAGCTCACCGCGCTTCACTGTTAGTGCCTCTGACAGCTCATAAAAGAGTACACATTCCAATTTAACCAAATTGACAGGCTGTCAGAGGGGGAAAATAATAGAAGACAAGATATCACAATTTAAAATTAGAAAAACATATAGACTTTAAAGGGAGCGCCCTACAGAAAAAGACTGAGCTGCACTTTTCTCAAAAATAATATTTTTCTTTTGATGAAAATGTGTACACACACACACACACACACACACACACACACACACACACACACACACACACACACACACTCATATGCATCACAGACATTGAGCAGCCGTCTTTGTGAGAGGCAGTTGAAGAGCCCTGTCAATCAAACAGGAATCTGATATGATATCTGTCACAGAAGCGTACACATTCAAGACGATATAGCGGGGAGGGGAAGATAAATATAACACGGCTTCTATCTAAAGGACAAAGACAGACTCAGAGCCTCCCTCTTACAGTTTTTTTGGATTGCTTACACACTACAATTAAAAGTAGTACACTATTAGCAAAACCTTACACTCAAGAAGCAAAACATAAGCCCATATTTGCACAACTATAAGCACATTGTCAACCTCACACTTGTTGCAAAACTCTACACACAGTGATTTGCAAAACATTAAACACACTTAGCATACATTACACACAAACATCTATCATGAAGTCACATCCTTGTAATACCAAAGCACTGACTGTCAAATTACCACACCCTCCAACCTATTGGTTCAACACAGTCATCAGGTGTGCAAACACTCGGTTGCTTAATTGTAGACACACCAATCAGGTGTATAAGCACTATAAAAAGCAGCAGGTGAGTTCATCGGTCTTCAAACACAATGGAAAGAGTCAGAGAAAGAGTAAGACGAGGAGGAGGAGGAGGACAAGGAGGAGGACAACGAGGAGGATGAGGAGGAGGAAGAAGGGGAGGAAGAGAAGATAAGAAGGTGCTCAAAGAGGACCGAATCTGACAAATGAGATCCGCGCAACATTGGTTGACCACGTTGTCAACCACGGCCTGACGCTGAGGGAGGCTGGACTGCGAGTACAGCCAAATCTAAGCCGATATACAGTGGCAAGTGTGATGAGAACATTTAGACTGGAAAATAGGTATTGTAAAAATATCATCATATCAAAAACATCTGCACGGTTTCAGTAACTGCTTACAGTACTGTATTCTATGCACTATCAGCACTTCTGTTACCTTTTCCTGTGAAATTACTGTACTATTGTATACTGAGGTTTTCTCTACACAGGATTGAGGGTCAGGGACGACAAGGGGGAGGCCTCCTATGTTCACAAAACAGCAAGAGAGGGAGATAGTAAACATGGTTTTGGCCAACAATGCTATAACACTCAAGCAGCTCCAAGCTAACATTGTCAATAACCATGCCATTTTCAACGATATCCATCAGGTCTCAACATCAACACTGGCACGCATCCTAAAAAAAAAACATATTCAAATGAAGCAAATTTATCGAGTGCCTTTCGAGCGCAATTCTGAAAGGGTGAAACGACTGCGGCATGATTATGCAGAGGTATGTATTCACTTTAGCAGTGTGATCTTGCAAACTGTCTCATAATCTTTTACTGTACTGTAATATGTATACTAGATCTACACTGAACTACACAATTTTGCCTGACAATGTTTTTCAGAGGGTTTTACAAATGGATGGAGAGGAGATCCAGCATGAGTTCATTTACGTAGATGAGGCTGGGTTCAACCTGACGAGAACACGAAGGAGGGGAAGAAGCATCATTGGCCACAGGGCTATAGTCAATGTCCCAGGGCAACGTGGGGGTAATATAACACTGTGCAGCCATTACACAGAATGGGGTCCTCCAAAGCCATGCCCATATGGGCCCTTACAACACAGCACTCATACTTACATTCTTGGACCAATTGCACAACATAACAGCAGCAAATCAAATCGATCATATGCAATACATTGTTGTCTGTGACAATGTGTCTTTCCACCTCTCTGCTCTGGTTCAGAACTGGTTTCAGCAACATCCACATTTCACTGTCCTATATCTTCCACCATACTCTCCATTCCTCAACCCTATAGAAGAGTTTTTCTCGGCAATGGCGGTGGAAGGTATATGATCTCCGTCTCCAGGCTGAGGTACCCCTCATCCAAGCCATGGAGGAGGCCTGTGACCAGATGGAGGTAGCAGCAATGCAAGGATGGATTCGTCATTCAAGACGTTTCTTTCCAAGGTGTCTTGCTAATGACACCATTGCCTGCGATGTTGATGAAATTCTCTGGCCAGATCCAGCTAGGCGAAGAGACAATGTCTAGTTATTTATTTATTTTTTAAACTTACAATACGTAAAGTGACGTTTGGTTACAGTATTATGAATCTCCATGTCAACATTTTGGGCGTGTTGAGAAATAAATGAGTTTCTTCAGTCTGCAACATTGGTCTTGTGTAGTGTTTGGTGAATTGACATTATATTTGTACTTTGTTGATAGTAGCCTACTCTAATCATATGGAAGTAGAAGTGCTAAAAGTGTTTTAGGTTTATCACAGCAGAGTGTAACTCGTGCAAACAGAGTATAGTAATGTGAAATGTGTGTGTTTCATATGGTAACAAAAGTGTGGTTTTTAAAAAGAAGTGTATAGTTTTTACAAGAGTGTTTAATTTTGCAAAGGATCTGTAGTGTTTTGCTAATTGGGTGTGTGGTTGTGCTAATTGTGTGTAGTGTTTTGAAAACACGGGCCCTGTTTTGAAAATCGTGCTTAAGCAATCAAAAAAAACTGTAATAAGATGAGAGCAATAATATCCATGTCGGCGAAAGGCAAGGCAATACAATCCAAGTCCAAAATCCAAGGCAATAAAAGATAAATGATACAGATAATAGCTATTTTTAGTCAGGCCATTTGGGATGTGACTAATATCTACACTCTTAGATAAAAAGGTCCCAAAGGGTTCTTCGCCTGTCCCCACCATACACAGGTTCACAGAATGGAGAAACACTAATACAACAAGGCTCTTAGAAAAAAAAGTGATATCAAGAACCTGGAACTAAAAGGGTTCTACCCAGAACCAAAACAGGTTCTTCAAAGGGTTCTCCTATAGGGACATCCAAATAACCCTTTTAGGTTCTAGATAGCACCTTTTTCTTCTAAGAATGTAAAGAACCTTGTTATATGACAGTGTTGCTCCATTCTGTAAACCTGTGTATTTCCTGCCTGTAATACATAAACATATAGCCCTTTACCGCAGTCAAATTACCTTGTGGCCTCATGGGTGGAATGTTACTCATATTTTTCATAATTTCATAATGAATCAATATAAGATTTTTTTTTATGCAGAAAATCTGGTGTTTTTATGTCAAACAGTGTTGTTATATTTCAGTCTTCTGTGATGTATATAGAGTGTAATATTGGGATGCAAACTCAAAATGTAATACATTTAAACTCTATATCTGACATGGAACAGGTGTCTTCTTTTACGAAAGCCCATAACCATGTGTGTGAGGTGTATACTTTGGTTTCTCAGTAGTATTGTTTAAGACAACTAAGTAACATTATGTGACCCTGATTTAGCCCACTGCAGTATTAACGATGACCAGATGTTTATTTATAGATGTAAATTGTCTTTTGTGTTTCAAATTCCATTATTTTTATGAGATGCCTTTGTCTTCAAATATACTGTTAGGAGTGGAAGTGACCTTGTGCATGTGTGTGTGTGTGTGTGTGTGTGTGTGTGTGTGTGTGTGTGTGTGTGTGTGTGTGTGTGTGTGTGTGTGTGTGTGTGTGTGTGTGTGTGTGTGTGTGTGTGTGTGTGTGTGTATATGTGTATATGTGCATATGTAAGTGATTGCCAACGTGTGTGTGTGTGTGTGTGTGTGTGTGTGTGTGTGTGTGTGTGTGTGTGTGTGTGTGTGTGTGTGTGTGTGTGTGTGTGTGTGTGTGTGTGTGTGTGTGTGTGTGTGTGTGTGTGTGTGTGTGTGGCCTGCTGAATTTATAAGAACCCCTAATTTCTCTAATTAGGTGTGCCCAGCACTGCAGGGAACCCAGGGATAAATAATATATCTGTGTCATGGAGTCAGCGACCGTAACCTTTTTCTAGATGTTTAAGGCGTCACTTTCAATGAAGCCGCACCTCCATCACTTAGTGTGGTGCGAGAGGTGGAGGAGAGGGAGAGGGAAGGAGAGAATGAGAGACGTGTGCTGCTCTCCAGAAGGTCAAAACCAGAGATCATGCTTCCTTGCACTCTCCTTGTCATCGAAACCCTGCAATGGAATAATGAAGTGAGGGAAACAAGGAAAACGGGAGAAAAAAGAGAAAACATCACACTTGCACACAAATCAGATGTAGGAGAGATGGAACATGGCAGGTTCCTAATGAGACCTGAATTTTAAAACTAAATGCAATATTCAGTCAATTCAATTTAAAATCATGAAATACAAGTTCAATTTATGAATTCAATTATTCAATTGTGCATTTCAAATTCAATATCCTAATACAAATAAAAAATGATGTTGGCACTGAAATCGCTCCATATTTGTGACCTTGGGGATGATGGAAAAATTAAATGAGGGCCTCTTGTTAGCAGCCCTGGGAGCAGAAAACACCATGTTCAGTGTTGGTTCTCAGAAAAAGTGCAGTGGGGGAAGGAACCATCTTATACAACTATATACAGTACCAGTCAAACGTTTGGACACATTCAAGGGTTTTTCTTTATTTTTACTATTTTCTACATTGTAGAATAATATCGAAGACATCAAACTATGAAATAACACATATGGAATCATTTAGTAACCAAAAAAGTGTTAAACCAATAAAAATATATTTGAGATTTGAGAATCTTCAAAGTAGCCACCCATTGCCTTGATGACAGCTTTGCACACTCTTGGCATTTTCTCAACCAGCTTCATGAGGTAGTCACCTGGAATACATTACAATTAACAGCTGTGCCATGTTAAAAGTTCATTTGTGGAAAATTCTTTCCTTCTTAATGCGTTTGAGCCAATCAGTTGTGTTGTGACAAGGTAGGGGTGGTATACAGAAGATAGCCCTATTTGGTAAAAGTCCACATTATGGCAAGAACAACTCAAATAAGAAAGGAACAACAGTAGTCCATCTATTAAGACATGAAGGTCAATCAATCCAGAAAATGTAAAAAACTTTTAAAATTTCTTCAAGTGCAGTGGCAAAAACCATCAAGCGCTATGATGAAACTGTCTCTCATTACCGCTGCTGCAGTTCATTACAGTTACCAGCCTCACAAATTGCAGCCCAAATAAATGCCCACAGAGTTCAAGGAACAGACACATCTCAACATCAACTGTTCAGAGGAGACTGTGTGAATCAAGCCTTCATGGTCAAATTGCTTCAAATATATCATTACTAAAGGACACCAATAATAAGAAGAGACTTGCTTGGGCCAAGAAACACTAGCTATGGACATTAAAACGGTGGAAATCTGCAATCCTCCATACAATGTAGAAAATAGTGAAAATAAATAAAAACTCAGGAATGAGTAGGTGTGTCCAAACTTTTTACTGGTACTGTATTTCAATGATGAAATGTAAAGACATGGAGGACAAAGGTCGCAACAACAGGAGTGACTAGATGGTCTGGAATTTGGCTCTGCAAAGCCTGAGACTGAAGAAAAGTACAAAAATGTACGCAAATAAGGCACACAGACATGCAAAACAAAAGTTCTTCCACATTCTCAGACACCCCACACCACTCAAATAGGGAGCCTTGAAAGACATCGGAATGTTTAGCCACCTGTAACTATTGTAATCACAAAAGCAACAAAAGAAACCTCAAATAAATGGCATTCCTTGCAACCTGACACAACAAACGGATATAAAGGTGCCTGGCCTGTCTGAAAGAACAAGCAGTTTGTTGTTACTTGTCATGTCATCATGCATTAAACTACTGACATTACATTTGATCAAGCACATGACAGTACCTTTGCTGTTGTCCTCTAACAAATAAAGGATCACCATCTCAGTGTTGTCAGTCACTAAGTTAAATAAATGTGATCGGTGTTGGATAGATCAATAGTTTGGATTGAGTTATTTCATGATCTATGCATAAACACTACGCAACCTTTAATTGGTGTCCTCTCCTCATAGACGGAGAAGGGAAACCTTTCCTCAAAACAGTTGAACCTCTGTGCCATTTCTGCTCTCCCACAGTAAGTGGTGTAGAAGACCCACAAGAGGTTGTTTCAGAGAGAGGCCAATATTGCCCTCTCTTACTATATCCCCCTCCCCTGGAATGGAGGGAGGCGAGGATGCAGCTCTTACTTGTTTGCACGCTACACTATCATATCTCTTGCCCTAGGGTAGCCCTGGCCAGCGGAGCCGTAGAATTGCTACTGTATCTCAGTGTTATCTGGCGCAGGTTACACATCCCTTGTCCATGGAAGCTGAACTATAGACAGCACAAAAGGACCCTCTCTCACCTGCCTGTTATCTGTGATGGATCCTGTTATCTCCTGCCGTTATCACTGGCTCAGTAGAGGACTGGGGAACACCACGTCTGCAGCTCAGATCACCCTGGCATCCTACCCCACTTGGCACAGACGTCAATTCAAGGTCTAGTCCACGTTGGTGTGTGCCCAGTGTGTGCCAATAGCCTGTTTCCATACTCGAAGGGATAACATGCAGTGGTATTGTACAGTAGATGCATGGGTTGCATCCTGCTCAACTGGTTGCGGATTGTACTACAGAGATGCAGGAGGGAAGTACATCTACAGTCACCTCCAAAGTTATTGGCACGCTCGATAAAGGTTAGCAAAAAAGTAAAATAATACAAATACTGAGCTATTTTGCATGCTCATCATTTTTTGATAATGTGATTATTTTGTACTAATGCAATTGCTCAGAGAAAGAGATGTTGTGTAGCAAGTCATTAAAATAAACCTAAAAAAGACAAGGGTCAAAATTATTGGTACCCCTGTTTTCAGTATTCCAGCACCCTCCTCTTGCAAGGATAACGACACCAAGCCTTTTTCTAAAATGTTTAATGAGATTGGAGAACATTGGGAGGGATCATGACCATTCCTCTAAAACAGAATCTTTCCAGATCCTTGATATCCTTTGACTGTGCTCTTTAATTCAAACCACAGATGTTCAATGGGGTTCAAGTGTGGAGACTGAGATGGACAGAACCTTGTTGCCTCTGCCAGGAGGCTGACACTTGGTTGAAAATGGCTCTTCCAGCAAGACAATAGCCCCAAGCACTCATCAACATTTTGCAATGGACATGTCAGTCTCCGGACATGAACCCCATTGAAAACCGGTGGTTTGAATTGAAGAGGGCAATCAATAAACCCTCCCCTAACCCAGACGACACTGAGCCAATTGTGCGCCGCCTCATGGGTCTCCCAGTCACAGCCGGCTGTGACACAGCCTGGGATGAAACCCAGGTCTGTAGTGACGCCTCAAGCACTGCGATGCAGGGCCTTAGACCGCTACGCCACTCGGGAGAACATCAGATGCATTTCAGACACCTCAAACCATACATCCTTTTGATTTATTTTTGACTGTCTGTTTTACCATGTATGAATGTGCTATTCAATGTGTTTCTATTGGCTAATAGCAGTAATGCCAAATTCTATGTTTAATCAAATATTTTTTTAATGTTTCGTTTTTGATAACTACAGAATCCTAAAATTCATAATCAAATATCTAAATGATCCATGGTATGACCATCTTAAAACCATTCCATATGTTATCTTAGTAGATCCCCCTCCCTCGGGGTAGACTCTTAGGGGTTAAGGGACAAAACAAATATTGGCTCTAAATGAGCTATACTGAATATTTCATATTCTATATAAATCTGCATGACTTACAGTTAGATTATACTGTTTGTGGCCTTTACTATGCTGTTTGTGTATTGTTATTATATTGTGCATTACGCCATGCTATGAAGTCTATGGTGGGCTTACTGTAGATGCTATGTGCTGGATGCACCTTTTGCTGCAATGCAGGTAGAGAGGGAAGAAGAGGAGGGGCACAGAGAGAGAGACACACATACACACCGCACCTGTCAATCTCTGCCCACAGGTGACTCCCCACTGAGCCCAGACTGCTGCTGTCTGAGACTACACACACACACACACACACACACACACACACACACACACACACACACACACACACACACACACACACACACACACACACACACACACACACACACACACACACACACACACACAGTACTGGTGCTATCACAGTGGTACAGCATGGAGTGTGCTGAATGGCTCAGGGACCACTCCTTCTCACAGAGAGCCAGACCCAGGTAGTGTCTGTTTAATCTGACATGGCTACCTGCTGGGGAGCGTATAGTTGAAAAGGATCTGACTACAGATAAATGCTGTTTAAGACTTTCATCGACCAACACTCTTACATGTAATCAATTATAGGTTGATATAAAGACAGAAAATAACACGCTCTCTGGATATATGGATGAATGTTTTACAAGTTGGTATAATTTTACGCCACACCACTTTGGAAACTAATACACTGCACTGAAGGGTCCCTCTGCCTTTAAGCTCATCCCTGGCGATGAAGTCCAGCCATGACCCTGGGCACAGAGATGAGGCAGGACATATCTCAGGAGCTGATTGAGTTGGCCCTCACACACACACACACACACACACACGCACGCACGCACGCACGCACGCACGCACGCACGCACGCACGCACGCACGCACACACACACACACACACACACACACACACACACACACACACACACACACACACAGGCAGTGACCTTACCCGGTGTTTCTATTATTTACAGTAGGTCCTGACTGGTTTCTGGTGAATGTTCAGATTAAACCTCAGAGAGAGTGTGTCTGGTCTCTCAGCACATCACTACAGCTAGCAGGATGTTTATAGTGCTTTTAAAGTTCTCTCTCTCTCCTAGTACAGCCTCACCTGGGAGACTCCACACAAGACTGGAATTAATTTGAAAATCAACTAAATATCCCTCTCCGACTCAGAGGGAAGTCTTTGGGCTGGGTGGTAGGGAGGCGGACCCAGGGGGGGTTTCAGTACTCGAGATGTGGAGATATGGAACGAGGCATTAATTGAGCTGCTTGCAAAAGGGAATAGCTGAGAGACGAGCTCATTAAAAATGATTATTAAAGAAACAACCAGAGGAGAGCAGCTGATGCGTGTCCAAAACATTCAGCGAAAACAGGGCGGAAAGAGAAACAGCTTGCTGATATGCGTGCATTACTCTCCACCAGGTATTTAAGGGTACAGTATGAGTACTTACAGTACACTCAGTGAACCAAAGAGCTCCCTGTATTTACATATACACTATATACCAGCATGCGGACACACAGCACATTACTAAAGGTTTATACCCAACATTTACCAGATATATACGGCACATAGCAACAATAGCAAATACTGCAAGTCTCAATCTTCTTCCAGATCAAAAGGCAGGTTATTCTACCCAACACAACACAGTGGGAAATCTACTGCTGCAGAGCACAGATGCATTCCTCTCGCAAAAATAAAAAAATAAAATATGTTCCCCTAGAGCAGAATAGATCCCAATTCCAGATGTAATTATTTTCAATATATCTGAACAATCTTTCTCATAGCTCATAAAGGAGGATACAGCACATAATCTTCTCACAGTTTCATAAAATGTGTCTGTTTTCTATTTTAAACAACTACTAGGATTATATGAAGATAGAAAGAGAGATCACAGAGAGACAAGGGAAAGATGGTGGCATAGTCAGCTATGTGATAGTCTCTTTATGTTGTCCTGTGGTTTGAGTGTTTAAGTGTGGCTCCCAGCTGGTTCCTCCCAGCCCACCTCTCCACCATCCCCTCTCTCTGTGTGCTATCAATCCCTCAGCAGGTGAGCTTTATCTGGCCCCATGGCTGCACTATTCTGGGGTCAGCAGTTGGAGAAGCAGGTTAGCGTTTTAAGTCATGAATCATGTTCTGGAGGCAGTTCTGCAGAGTGGTCACTAGCCAGCACAGACACAAAGTATTTACACCTTACACTAACATTAACCATAAACTTAAAATATTTTATGAATTTGTATAATATAAACCAGCTGGCCTATCTAAGGGGAAATGGCCTCTTCAAGTGTTAGCATAGAGATGCGGACTAAAAGCATTTTTAGTTTTATCTCCCTTTTAGTCAGCAGACAAGAATCTAAAGATTTGGAAATAACCTACATGGACTGACAAACATAGAAATAGCCTACTATTTGTGAGTGTATCTGAAACTCTAATCCATATGACTCCTGGCATTTTTTTAATAGGGTAATTTGGGGTCATGTTTTGCATGTAAGTATACATACGATTTGACATGCAAAGTCAATAATGAGAAAGCTAAGATATCTCTCTATCTATCCATCATCCTTCTGTTCTGTACATAGAGCCACTGCTCTCTTCTCGCTCTCCTGCCTCCCTCCCTCAGCTGATCAACTGTGTGCTGACACTTAATGAGTAACGCGCTGGTCTCCAAAGTAAAACATCAGTATTCAGCATGCAGCAATATCACTCTGGTAATAAATACAATAATGTCAGCAGCCAGTGTGTAAAAGCAAAAAAATACCAAAATTATATTTTAATTTTAGAAAACTTTATTAGACCTTTCCGTGTGATGTGATTCTAAACTGTTTGGAAAGAGAATAATGTGAACTGCAAACTCTGCTGAAATGAGTAATATTTTATTGTCTAAGGTGAGATGACACACAGTTTTCACACAGCAGATGTGTTGAATAGCTTCCGTTCTATAGTCATCCACCAAGGAGAGGGGCAGAAACATGGCCAGGAGAGAGGAAATAAGAATGGCACATACAGATCTCCCCCTTCCCTCCTCCTCTCTTTCTCTCAAGCCTTTCTACTCCCTCACTCTTACAATCTCAATTTCTCTCTGTTGAAAGGTTACTAAATGTCAGATGGGGAGTTTTCATCATCTTCAATGGTGTCGTCCTCTTCATAGATGGTGTGTGTGTGTATGTGTGTGTGTGTGGGGGGGGGGGGGGGGGGGCATGGCCAGTGTGTTTAGAAACATGCTGCTATACAGGACGTTTTGCTCCTCCCAGCCGTGGGAGGGAGTCAGCCACTCCAGTAGGCACAGCATCTATTGACGACTTTGTCCACGACTCTGCCTCAAGGCCACATCCATGGAAACTGAAGCTTCTGCAATCTGCACATACCGTTCTGTAGAAGTTAGTTCACACAGCATGTGTAAGCAACTTTAGTCATGGGGTCACACCACCTTTTATCACTGCAAACGTGGCCAAGGCCTTTAACAGTATGAAATGAAGCGTAACCGTTATTTACATGTTAAAAGTACATGATAATGTAGAGTGCTAAATCGGATAACACTTTATTGTTATTTTTTAAGTCACATGAATAATAGATCATAGGGTGTTATAAGCATTTATGTTTTATAATCAAATCTGAATTTGTTATGCATTTTTATATGGCAAATGTTTCTACACTGATGATAAGTCATGGACATGATAATAGCAAGACACTAGAAGGGATCAAACATGTCATTCTGATGATACCATAAGGTCATTGATACTATAAGGTATCATCAGAATGACATGTTTGATCCCTTCTAGTGTCTTGCTATTATCATGTCCATGACTTATCATCAGTGTAGAAACATTGCCATGTAATAAAGCATTATTGACTTAGGCATGAATGAGTGAACGTTGTAAAAAAGTAGAATATTACTCCTAATGACCATCTGCCTGAAATCGATTAATTCATGGTTATAATTGTAATAGGGCTGCATGATAATGGAAGCATAGTGGGGGGGAAATAATAGCATATATTTTAAACATGCAACTAAGCCACAACTAAGCCATTCCTCCCCAGCCACACACAATTTATCTCTCTGACTTCAAAATCATTTTATAAAGACTACTTATTCAGTCATGATAAGTCATCTATGTTCTGTGTGCAGCTACTCTTCTTTTATTTACTATTTACCTCTATCCATATTTTATGACTTATAGATTTGCGGGCCTTTTTTAGCAACGACAGGTTTAGGCGCAGGGACAGTTTAACAGCTCCTAAAGAGCTCTAGGAGGAATCGCAGGGCTATAAATGTAATATCCTAATAGTCTGTGTACAGCTCCATTCAAAATAGCCCCATTGCTCCAAATTACTGAACCACTCAGCCAGCACACACTCGCTCTCACTCTCGTTCACGTATTTATATATATATATACACACACACCCTCGCACGCGCACACAGAGACGGATGGACCTGGAAGGCCCAATGTAAAACGGCGACCTGAGATTTTCGCAACATGGTCAGCGGCACTGTCGGGATCCCGAGATCTGACACTCAGCACCACAGGACAGTGGACAGCAGCCGTAATTTTAAAAAACGACTACATATTAAATGGGAGAATTAACCTAAACAAAAATAAAGAACAGGAAATGATTTGGTTGCATCTTTAAATCACACCTTTGTTTTTTGGGGAGGCAATGGCTATGATGCTATAAAAGTCTGAGTTTGTGTCTTGGAGGTAATGTGAGGAAACTAGCGCAATTTGTCACTTCCAGATCTGGTCTCAGCGGTAGGAAGGAGTGTTGATGTGGTGAGCTTGTCACATATCAGTAGCATTTGTAAAACTATCTGTTGGAGAGCTAAAACAATTTTCTGGTGCACACATTTTAACACCATATATTCAGAAATGCAGTGTGTACGAAACTTATCAGGAGACAGTCCACAGCAACATCGATTCCCCAGGTTTTCCAGCAGCTTACAGTGTTATGTTTGACCATTTTGTAAACCATTTTAATCCCTGTGGTTTGCCGCTTTATTTCCCCGAGGAAAGGCGCGCCGGGGGCACATTAAATTCTAGTGCAGAGGCTCACCAGAAAGCAATAACTGCTTGAGTTTGTCTTCCTCTGTTGATGCGTGTTACGCAACGCGTTTATTGTGATCGTATTTGGTTTCCATTTAACAAAGAGGAAATAGTCTACACTTAGGCCTAAAATGTTAGTATACATCTGGTAGACGATATGAACAGGTTCCGAAGTAGTGAAAACCTAATGTTGTCTTTAAAGGCCACGGCATGTCCGACATGACCAAGATGACACCGCAAAGAGAGTCGTGAAGTAATGGGAATTCCTCCCAATGTTTCCTCTTTTTATTTGATCTCAGGGTAGTCTTCCATTTTTTCTTTATCTCTGGCGGTCGTGATGACGATGACAGGGGAGTGGGGATAAGTAAGCCTACAAATACAAATAAAGAAGCAATTGTTCACTGGAATGTAAAAGTGCGTGCGTAAGAGAATTGGTTAAAAACTACCGGCACCTGGGTGGGACCGGACACTCCATCGCCACAACTCAGAGAAGATTGTGTATTACGCACACAAAAAACAACTGTGACAACACAACTATAATTGCTACATGGATGACAATAGGTTAATCGTGCCATAAGTTTATTTGGCACTGCGCCCTGAAACAGATTGCATCATTCCGACAACCTCCATTACGCACATGAAACAGCGTGGTTTATCACTTACTCATAAAGTTACCTGGTGGTTCGGTATTATATGTATGAGCCTTTATGCTCCACAGAGAACAGGGTCAATTAAAAATCCAGCGAAACGAATACATTTCGAACAGAATCTAATTTTGATTCAGCCGATTATGCGATTAGAGTGCTTACCCACGTGGGACAAGACAGGCGATTAATAACTCGCTGTTTGTTGCGTGTAGTTTCCGTGGTGACTTCCACGGATCGATGCGTAGTGCGCATTTCATCTACCAATGAGCCTGAGTAAAAGCCAGAAAAACAACCATCTACATGAATGCAACTATATTTTACTGAATATAGTAAACCCAGAAAACTGAACAATCATGGGCACGTTCAAAACAATATATTCTGGGTTGCAGAAGGCGTGCGTAATTGTCTCCACCAGATACGTTCTCAAATAACCTCGGAACAGTGACAGAGTGGTGTCAAATCTGCTACCATCCGCTGTCGACTCACAATCCCTACAACAGTAGGCAAATCAAATCCAGCGGGCGGTTAATTTAATTTCAGAACCGACATAATAACTCCCCTCTTGCCCGAGCGTCACAGTAAAAGTAAACATCCTTAATAGGGTCCCTCATTTGGCAATTAAGATTAAATCTGTTGGGTCTCGCCACTTTCTCTTTTAATTGCAGAGCTTGCTTTCCGTTTTTCTTTTCACCACAGCATTTGAAGAATTACCACCGTTAACTTCTAATTGCTTGTCACTGTACTCCAAATTTGAAGCCACTTCCTAGAAATAATTATGTTTACACTCACACGGGGTGCCAACTAGTCTGTCTTTATTGAGCTTGTTTGAAGACTAATTTGGTGTAAAATTGTCTATGATAGAGCTGGGAGAGTGACGGCGCCTCCCCTCAGTGTACAGGGATCGTAAGAGAGGGAAACTATAGATGTGCTCACTGAGCAATGTGGGGGAAGCAGTTTTGGGGAAGACTGAAATGTATTTTAAATAACTGCTTGTCATATTCCCTCTGATCAATTTAATCGGTTGTGGATTTTAATGATGGTCAAAAAAATCTCGTTGATCTGCTAAATGAATAGAGGAATTCGGTAGGTAGGCACTGCTGCATCTTATTTTAGGATATCCATTTTTCAAGTAGCTTTATTTCTTTGTTCACGGTCTCTTGACTATTTTCGACATTGTCTTTATCAAATTAAAAGGATGAGGTGCAAACCATTCATGTCATAATCTATTTCACACCATAAATCAAGCATGCATCAAGCAAACAATCGGAAAACATTCGCACAACCCTGGCCTGCATTATCTGAATCTCAGTGCGACCTACGAAGACAGCAATATAATATTTATACATATCGCAAGTGTCTATTTTATAAAAGTATTACAAATGTTATTTCATTATGCCTACTAACTGAACATACGGCCACATTTTGTGGGACCAAAGTGCAACTCTCTAGAAAAAACATTCCTCTATAGAGAATGTAGAATTAATTACTCTATGCGATTCATATTCAATGCACGTGGCCACTTAAGTAGACTCGACACTAAAATGAGCCTGACATTTTCCTTCCGCTAACTATGTTTTTATTTGTGTAGAGCAACAGCGTGTTTCAGCCAATTAGGCACAATATGACATGACATGACAGGCTGTCTATTCATGGCTCAGCAATTATGAGTAGAGTTTCAAATAACCTACTGTACACTGTCTGAAGCCTGATCAGGGCGTTCTGGGGGTCACGTATATGTGCACTCACGCACACACACGACTTAATTTTACGACAACGTGAATTTTAGCTTTTATATTTCGATGTCATCACTTATACAGTTTAACAAGAAATTTCGAGTTTAAAAGACATTTAAAAACAAGTGTAATGTGCGTTATTACTTTGCCTATAAGGGAATAAACTATATTCCAATATCGACATAAACATTTTTGGATCATATACAAAGATATTGATACAAGTAAAACCCAGCATGGGACGTGCGCGTGGTGTGTGCATTTGTGCGTGTGTGGTTTGATGGTCATCTACTGTATGTATGGCTCCTACCCCTCTATCGATCATTATCTGGAGAACGCATCCAGGACAACTACCATATGGCCGTTCTATCCCTGTTGCTTTAGGGGCCCTGCTCTCCCGCCGTCGTTGTTCTAGGGCGGCGTTCGAACTTTGCCAGAGCGGAAGAGATGGATCGCATGAATCACTCCAGTCAACGGACCGGGCATGTGCCCAACCAACGCACCTGGTGTATGCGACAAAACAAATTACATTGGCCTACCTTATCTCACCCAGTCTCACGCAATGATTTAGAATTTATATTACGATAAATAATCATGAGCCCATCTCCTCAGTCAGCACCTTGGCTACTCTGTCATTAACTCTTCACCCTCCTACTGTAACACAAACACACAGTCTTGTACAGCTAACCTTGTGGGGACACACAATTCAGTCCCATTCAAAATCATATTTTCCCTAACCCCTTAACCCCCTAGAAATAGCATTTGACCTCAAGGGGACTAACAAAATGTCCCCTGTTGGTCAAATTTTTGTTTGTTAACGGTTCTTGTTCACACACACACACACACGCACGCACGCACGCACGCACGCACGCACACGCACACACACACACACACACACACACACACACACACACACACACACACACACTATAAAATTCAGAACCTTAAAATGGATAGCAATGGCAGCTTCCCTAGCTAGATATGCTAACCTCCACTACATGCCTTACCAACATCTCCACCACAAGCATCTCCTTAACGTCTAAAAATGTAGTTTACACCACCCAAACATTGCTGCCACACTGTATTCCTGTGAGCCCCACCTGTTTCATGGCAGGTTAAACAGAAAAAGCTAATGTCTTCCTTTCACTGAGAGTCTCCCTCTCTGCTGTACTGTGCCGTGTTGTGTTTCCGCGTAGCTGGGCCCTCAGCTCTGGTTAGTGTCACACCCTCAGACGTCTGGGCCAGCCAGCGGATACTAATGAGGGCCTCAGTGGGGCTGCATGGCGTCACCACTCTCTGCCCAGACTACTACCACCAGACATGGCCCAGATTAGTACCACCAGTCACGGCCCAGACTAGTACCACCAGACACGGCCCAGATTAGTACCACCAGACACGGCCCAGACTAGTACCACCAGACACGGCCCAGACTAGTACCACCAGACACGGCCCAGATTAGTAGCACCAGACACGGCCCAGATTAGTACCACCAGACACGGCCCAGACTACTACCACCAGACACGGCCCAGATTAGTACCACCAGACACGGCCTAGACTAGTACCACCAGACACGGCCCAGACTAGTACCACCAGACACGGCCCAGACTAGTACCACCAGACACGGCCCAGATTAGTACCACCAGACACGGCCCAGACTAGTACCACCAGATACGGCCCAGACTAGTACCACCAGACACGGCCCAGACTAGTACCACCAGACACGGCCCAGATTAGTACCACCAGACACGGCCCAGACTACTACCACCAGATACGGCCCAGACTACTACCACCAGACACGGCCCAGATTAGTACCACCACACACGGCCCAGATTAGTACCACCACACACGGCCCAGACTAGTACTACCACACACGGCCCAGATTAGTACCACCACACACGGCCCAGATTAGTACCACCACACACGGCCCAGATTAATACCACCACACACGGCCCAGATTAATACCACCAGACACGGCCCAGATTAGTACCACCACACACGGCCCAGATTAATACCACCAGACACGGCCCAGACTAGTACCACCACACACGGCCCAGATTAGTACCACCACACACGGCCCAGATTAATACCACCACACACGGCCCAGATTAATACCACCAGACACGTCCCAGACTAGTACCACCACACACGGCCCAGATTAGTACCACCAGACACGGCCCAGACTAGTACTACCACACACAGCCCAGATTAGTACCACCAGACACGGCCCAGACTAGTACCACCACACACGGCCCAGACTAGTACCACCACACACGGCCCAGATTAATACCACCACACACGGCCCAGACTAGTACCACCACACACGGCCCAGACTAGTACCACCACACACGGCCCAGACTAGTACCACCACACACGGCCCAGATTAGTACCACCACACACGGCCCAGACTAGTACCACCACACACGGCCCAGACTAGTACCACCACACACGGCCCAGACTAGTACCACCACACACGGCCCAGACTAGTACCACCACACACGGCCCAGACATGGCCCAGACTAGTACCACCACACACGGCCCAGATTAGTACCACCACACACGGTCCAGATTAACACCACCACACATGGCCCAGACTACTACCACCACACACGGCCCAGACTAGTACCACCACACACGGCCCAGACTACTACCACCACACACAGCCCAGATTAGTACCACCACACACGGCCAAGACACGGCCCAGACTAGTACCACCACACATGGCCCAGACTACTACCACCACACACGGCCCAGACTAGTATCACCACACATGGCCCAGACTAGTACCACCACACACGGCCCAGACTAATACCACCACACACGGCCCAGACTACTACCACCACACACGGCCCAGACTGCTACCACCACACACAGCCCAGATTAGTACCACCAGAGACGGCCCAGATTATAACCACCAGACACTGCCCAGACTACCAGATTAGTTTCACCAGACACTGCCCAGACTACCAGATTAATACCACCAGACACTGCCCAGACTACCAGATTAATACCACCAGACACTGCCCAGACTACCAGATTAATACCACCAGACACTGCCCAGACTACCAGATTAATACCACCAGACACTGCCCAGACTACCGGATTAATACCACCAGACACTGCCCAGACTACTATCCCTAGAAATTGCTGCCACTCACCACTCTTTTTCTGCATTTTAGACACTTCAGTAACAAGCACCGAAACCACCTTCTACAGAATCAGAACATCCACTGAATGATTTATATCAAGTAATAAGTACATTTCTAACCATATCTTTCTCCACCAGCCTGCAGTGCATATGGCACAAACAGTCAAACAGGACAAAAAAGTACACATTTAGTAAGTCATGTACAAATAATATCCATTTCCCAAATGTTATGCACTCCTTCCCTCCTCTCAGCTCACTTCATGGATAAACAAAGCATATCTCCAAACACATATCACTCCCTCTTAAGCAAGACGTTGTCTGTGAATAACAAGTCCCTTGATATTAACAAGTCAGCTCAAATGCGCAAACTCTCACTCTACCCGAAATCTATGATGAGAATCTTTCCTCACCCACTTTGCAACATGAAACAGGACAAATGTTGACAAGACACAGCACATACAGCAGGCCTATACGTACACATGTGAGGAATGTAAAAGCAGAAGCACAAACCTTGGGGAGAGGGAGAGTGGAGTGAGTGTCATGGGGTTCGTAGCTGTATGATTTTGGGCTGAGCTGAGCTGTCCTGCCATTGGCCCTGTCTGTCTGCCCGTCCATATGAAATGTGGAAAGTGTGGAGGACAGCAAGAAATCTGTGTACATTTCCATACATGGGCCTCACACCCCTTGTCAGCTGTTTCCCTGACATTGAGAGGAGGAGGGAGGGCAGGGGGTGAGGTCGAGTGGGTGCCATTGCCAGCCTGGCTTTCGCCCCACCAAGAGGCTTGCTAGGCTGGGACCCACTGCAGACAATTACATTTACCTTCATCTCCCTCCAGTCAAATTATGTTTAGAGGACGTGGACCTTGGATTGACCGCGCAGCAAGAAAAGCCTTGTACGCACAAGTGAATTCAAACATAAATGAGTGATAAACACATCTAAAAAAGGTAACACCAGAATGTTAAACAAGACTACATAATCACTAAGACATAAAACACATCACAAGGTTAAAATCCCCTTCGCAGCTCTTTAAATGCTTATCATGAGCAGGAAGTGAGAATGGAGAAGGGGAGGAAACGAGAGGAAAAGAGAAAATGGTAGAAATGAGCATAACATGATCTTTGTATAAGCAGCAGAGTTTGCTTATTATGCCAGCACTAATTTCCCCCCAGGAGCTCATTAACGTCTTGAGAGTGAGCAGCAGTAAGAGAAGAGTGGAGGAAGCCCCCAATCACCAGACTGAATCTCTCTATACAGCGGATCAGCGGCCAGGAAGACAGCACAATATCACTGGGAACAACACACACTGTCACATACACATTCAGAACAACAATGTTGGCTCTCGCAGACATGAACACACACATTCAGTACCTACTGTACACACACAAACACACACACACGCACGCACACACGTGCTACATCTTGATTATCACTCACTCCAGCCAACGTTTTGGAATTGAATGGAAGATGGGAAGATGGGTGGAGACGGCCTTAGTTGTTTTTCCAACTAGGTTTAACCAAATGAATCGCAATAAGAGTCTCGGATTAGGTTTAAGAAAAATAAAAGTACCATTTCAATTTTATTGGATCAAAGAAAATAAAAAACAATAGATAAATTGATTGCTAAATAAACGGGAGGATTTGTACAGTTAATAATCATAATAAATTCCTTTATAGTTTTTCTGGTATAGTCTCAGTTTAGCCACATTTCGACCGAAACAAGAACAAGAAGCATCAGTACTTAAGGGCAGCCTCATAATCCACACACAATCACAAAATGTTAACATTGAAATACGGAAATACGATATTCAACCAGATTCTGTTAATCATAGATTATATCATATAGAAACTTTCAGAATTTATATTTTATATATATATATATATATATTTATATATATATATATATTATATTTATATATATATATATATATATATATATATATATATATATATATATATATATATATATATCCAGTATACAGCTAGAGTCTTTTAGAGTTTCAGAAATCCTCCAACCAAGACAAAGCAGGGACATCTTTACTGGGAGGAGAAGGCTAGAAAGAAGAGCAGCAGAGTGGAGGATAACACAACAGGACAGGAGAGGAGGAGTATTGAACAGAGGATCAATATATGTGAAGAACAGGGGATGGGAGGAGTGATGAGTGAGGAGGACGCAATGGTACAGTACAGTATCTGCTTGGACTTGTAATGACAGTGGTGGAAGGGATGTAGAAAATGTATTGTCGGACTGTACACAGACGTATAGAATTTAAAAATGGAGTCACAGAAGATGGGTGGGGATGGATGACCATACGGTATGTGGAAACATGGTCGATGCAGCTCTTTGACACTGTAGGTAATACAGAGACATTCCTCAAAGCAGATGCAGAAAGAGATGATGTGAGGGAAGGGGTGGACTTGGCCTATAATTTTTTCTCTCTTTAATGTTTTTAAATTATAATATTTCTGAGGATAAAAAAGTTTTGGCTGTCCAGAGCTGGAGTCAGGCAGCGGAGTGAGTGAGTGTGTTGGAGAGCCTGCCCTGCCTAATTATACCTTACACATCTCTTTAACTTCCTCTCCCATATCTCTCTCTCTCTTCCTCTATCTTTTATCCTCTCTCTCACTCCACAGTCTCCCAAGCCGCCGAGCTGAGAAGCATTAGTCCCTCCAGTCTCCTTGTCTTCTACATGGGGAAGACCAGGAACCCAGAGAATGTGGAGTACTTCCAGCCCCCCATGAGGTTTCCTCTCTCCAGTTTGAGGTAGGCTCGGTCCCCCTTCTCCATTTGGATCAGCACTCCGTTACTGGCAGCCTCACGAGTCACATCCTGGTCCCCAGCGAAGGCCGAGATCACAGGCCATCCGTTATGCATTAGGCTCACCTACGGGACAGACAGGACAGATGTTACAATTAGAGATCGTAAAGTACACACACATTTCTACACACCCACCCACACACACACTAGAACACAGTAAACACAGACATGAACATCACATAATTTCACTCATTCAGATTCATACATTGTACAGTGCACTCTCCTAGTGTTGAGTTTAGGAGTAAAGTTGAAAAGCACCTGCGGGTTGAGCACTCCTTGACTCAAACATGCCCTTAACATTCAAACAGTAGCCCCTAAATCATGCATAAAAGCATAAAAGTGATCAAAACACTATTTAGGCCTTGGTTTGTACCAGCAAAGCTTGAGAGAGAGAGACAGAGAGAGAGCAAGAGAGCGAGAGAGAGAGAGCAAGAGAGCGAGAGAGAGAGAGCAAGAGGACAGAGCAGACTCAGTTTAGTGTGCTAAATGAGTCTACAGGGCCACGCCTCTACATCCCTCCCACCAGCCAGGGCCCAGGGGAGGCTCACTCAGCTCCCACCCAGACCCAGCTTTACCCCCAGCCCCATCCACAGTGAGGAGGGGAAAGGGAACCTCGCTTAGCTGGTTGAGAGGGTCAAACGGGGGACAATCCCTCCTTTCTGGCAGTGATGTAAGGGAAACAGAAAGGAAAACGCTGCACACTGCTGCTCATGCTCCCAGGTGATATTTATTTATAACCACGTTTCACCCCTGGGTCTTCATCAGGTATCCATATCCCAGGTGGGGGTGGAAGGTCCTATATATAGTGGGGTGGAAGGTCCTATATATAGTGGGGTGGAAGGTCGTATATATAGTGGGGTGGAAGGTCCTATATATAGTGGGGTGGAAGGTCCTATATATAGTGGGGTGGAAGGTCCTATATAGTGGGGTGGAAGGTCCTATATATAGTGGGGTGGAAGGTCCTATATATAGTGGGGTGGAAGGGCCTATATATAGTGGGGTGGAAGGGCCTATATATAGTGGGGTGGAAGGTCCTATATATAGTGGGGTGGAAGGTCCTATATATAGTGGGGTGGAAGGTCCTATATATAGTGGGGTGGAAGGTCCTATATATAGTGGGGTGGAAGGTCCTATATATAGTGGGGTGGAAGGTCCTATATATAGTGGGGTGGAAGGTCCTATATATAGTGGGGTGGAAGGTCCTATATATAGTGGGGTGGAAGGTCCTATATATAGTGGGGTGGAAGGTCCTATATATAGTGGGGTGGAAGGTCCTATATATAGTGGGGGTGGAAGGTCCTATATATAGTGGGGTGGAAGGTCCTATATATAGTGGGGTGGAAGGTCCTATATATAGTGGGGTGGAAGGTCCTATATATAGTGGGGTGGAAGGTCCTATATATAGTGGGGGTGGAAGGTCCTATATATAGTGGGGTGGAAGGTCCTATATATAGTGGGGTGGAAGGTCCTATATATAGTGGGGTGGAAGGTCCTATATATAGTGGGGTGGAAGGTCCTATATATAGTGGGGTGGAAGGTCCTATATATAGTGGGGTGGAAGGTCGTATATATAGTGGGGGTGGAAGGTCCTATATATAGTGGGGTGGAAGGTCCTATATATAGTGGGGGTGGAAGGTCCTATATATAGTGGGGTTGGAAGGTCCTATATATAGTGGGGGTGGAAGGTCCTATATATAGTGGGGGTGGAAGGTCCTATATATAGTGTGGGTGGAAGGTCCTATATATAGTGCCATTATTATTTCACCCTGCATACCACTGCTGGCTTGCTTCTGAAGCTATGTAGGGTTGGTTCTGGTCAGTTCCTGGATGGGAGACTAGATGCTGCAGGAAGTGGTGTTGGAGGGCCAGTAGGAGGCACTCTTCCCTCTGGTCTAAAAGAATATCCCAATGCCCCAGGGCAGTGATTGGGGACACTGCCCTATGTAGGGTGCCATCTTTCGGATGGGACATTAAACGGGTGTCCTGACTCTCTGAGGTCATTAAAGATCGCATGGCACTTATTGTAAGAGTAGGGGTGTTAACCCCAGTGTCCTGGCTAAATTCCCAATCTGTCCCTCACACTATCATGGTCACCTAATGGTCACCTAATAATCCCCAGTTTACAATTGGCTCATTCATCCCCCTCCTCTCCCCTGTAACTATTCCCCAGGTTGTTGCTGCAAATGAGAATGTGTTCTCAGTCAACTTACCTGGTAAGATAATGGATAAATAAATAAATTAGTGGGGGTGGAAGGTCCTATATATATAGGGGGGGTGGAAGGTCCTATATATAGGGGGGTGGAAGGTCCTATATGTAGTGGGGCTACTGAGTCTGATATTCACAAGTCACTTCCCAAAAACATCATTGCTCCCAGCCAGCCCCTGCAATTACAGCACATGGATGTGTAAATGGAATAAAGGCTGGTGCATGGTGTCAGCATTCCATTGAGCTGCTGAATTCATTAATGCGTTAGCACCCAATTAAGCCCAGTGAGAGAAGATTTAGATATACATTTGGTGAGTGGATTTCCGCCCACAGTTTAATGCAGCACTTAGCTGTAATGAAAAAGCACACATCCTCATCTCACATAATTTCCTGTCCAGACAGACAGATGACAACAGACCACTTTCTTCTCTTCATTGGGTGAAGGGAGACACACTGACTGGGCAGCAAGGTTATCTTTAGAAATGTCATGTGTTTGGGAGAAGTGTGCATTTAAAGGTGCTACACAGGTTTCAAAAAAATGTTTTTGCATTGGAATTTCAGAAATTGTCCATAATATCTCTTCTGCTAATATTATAATGATAGTGTTTTACAGTACTACCTACCCGCCAGTGTTGTGATTGGCTGTAATATTCACCTATTGATTTCTCCCGCTGGAGCGGCATCTGTTGTCAAACTGGGAAAGCTGTTCTGACTTTGCGACTGTGTTATCTAGTGGAAATAAAAAAAAATCCTGGTTGCTAAAATTCTACGCTGTTTGCTAAATTTCAGTTTTGTGAGAAAACAAGCACGAAATAGTGTAAGGAATCATTGTAATTGAAAATATATTTCACAACGATTTAGATGGTACAATGATTCCCTACAATATTCAGTGCTTGTTTTCTTGTCAGTTTGAATGACTGTTAGCCTGCTTTATCTTACTTGTATTGAAATTAAGATCGCCCGCTAGCCCGAGGCTAGTACTTTTCAGACCGGGCTGTTAGAAAGTCTGCTCAATTAGCCCGCCGGTTAGTTGGCACAGATTTTGGACCCGGGCTAGTAAGAACCGTGGTCTACTAGCCCAGCAGGCCTGACTGGCGACTGCCCAAAATTTAAATTCCATCCCCAGTAGGGACTCATACTTAACTTTAAGTTATTGATTAGTTGGTTAATGTATTATTTCAGGGGATTTGTACTTGGGGCTCACATGTAACACTATGACAATGGAGTTTGCACATACAAATGGAAGCCTCTGAAATTAGAATTGTGCTTCTGTTTGTCCTCGAAGTGGATTGCTGAAACAATCTGTACTTGTGCCAACTCTATAAAGTCAAGATGGTTATTGACATTCAAAATAAATAGAATGATGAGGAGATAAGACATTTATTTATGTCAGTGGATTGGGTTCTCATTCCCCTGGTCTCTGTGAGATCCACACAGATTTGAACGAGGAGGTGAGATATTAATGGATGTTTCAAGATGTAATGCCTGTATTCCTCCTTCAATGGCAAAATACTGGAGTTGTAAGACAATCCTGTTCCACAAAATACATGACCATCCTTCTAGAAAGACACTGGAAAGTTCTTAATCTCCATTTCAACCAACCACATACACCCCCCCCCTGCCTCCCTCCTTTTGTCTCCCCATGGCAAACAGAAGCTCTAAGGCAATCAAATAGTGGGAGTTTGAACACAGCAGTTGTGTCTATGTTGGACTAGTGTCTCAGAGCTGAACTGAGCTGGGAATCCTCTTCTATTTATTATTTGGTTTATATGGGGAGGATGATGCATGTTTCCAGTGAAAATCTTTATATTTGTCTTTTGTGAGAAAATTATTGACAGTGAAATGTATTTAGTGTGCTATTTAGTTGCTTGAGTAAGTTGTCTGTAATTTGTACCTGTTCATGGTTTAGTTGGTGTCAATGACATGAGAGGGGAATACAGCTTGACAGAGCTTTTCATTTTGCTTGCCTGGTTTGTTTTCAACTAATTAATTCAGCTTCCAATAAGAGATGAATAACAGAATGTAATGCTGAAGCCCCATGGATTTCACAGCATAATTAGACCATGATTTAATTAGTGAAAGATACACTCTAAGAGGGGCTGGTTTTAAAAGCCACGTTGTCCGTGTTAAATGTTATTTAAAGAGGGTTACATCTAATCAAGTATATTCACTAATTTAACGCAATCAAAGGATTACTCTATTTGTGTTGCTTGGGAAAAGCGAGCTGTCAGTCGTTGCTCGATGGATTGGCGCTGCACAATATGTACAGGTAACTGCCAAAATAAAGGAAACACCAACATAAAGTGTCTTAATAGGGTGTTAGGCCCCCACAGGTCAGAACAGAATCAATGCACCTTGGCATAGAACCTACACATGTCTGGAACTCTATTGGAGGGATGCGACACATTCTTCCACAAAAAATTAAATAATTTCCTGTTTTGTTGATAGTGGTGGAAAACAGTCTCAGGCGCAGCTCCAGAATCAAGTGTTCAATAAGTGTTCAATTGGGTTAAGATCTGGTGACATATTGACACACAGACACGTTATACCCCTATGCTCCTTTGGGACCACTCTTTCAAAGTCAATGAGATTTCGTCTAGCCATGGTAGCCAAAATAATGAGCAACTAAGCATTTTTATACATGGCTCTATGCATGATGGGATGTTAATTGCTGAATTAACTAAGGAACCACACCTCTGGGGAAGCACCAGCTTCAATATAGGACTACTTTGTATCCCTAATTTACTCAAGTGTTTCCTATATTTTGCCAATTACCTGTATGTGTATATTATTTAAAGCAGCCATTGATATTATCAACCAAGTAACTTTGCTCAAAATACCTGTTTGGTCTGGGTCTACTTTGACCAGTTTGGTATTTTTACCTGCTGTAAAATGCAGCCGCCAAACCACGCAGCTGGACAGAGCAGCTTCTACACTGCTGCTGTCCAAGGTCCTGAAGCCACTATGGCAGCGACACTGGCTAACTGGCTGCCACTGCTCTTAATTGGCTCCATAGCCGTATCGATTCATTATGATTCAGTTGGTGACTTTCATCTGCAAACACCCCTTTTCTCTGGGGAATTAGTGGAATGACCTCTCACAAATCTACAAATTATTTCGAGTGGAATCATTTTTCAATTTAGGCCTAATATGGGGTCTACCAGCGGGTGTTCGAAGTCTCTCCCTCCCCTTTCTCCTCCTCCCTCCCGCTCAGTCACGGCACGCGCGCGCGCACAAACACACACAGACACACTTGAAATAAACTGAGGCAGTGTTCAGTATTGATAAGGGGCACTGACCTGGATCGTTTGGCGATTATACACTTTGACCACGTGGAAATTAAAACTGTAAATCCCTTTGCGCGGGGAGATGAAATTGCTCCGTTCCTCATCGAAATTCTTACCAACGTTTACAAGTATCTAGGGAAGATAGAAAGAGTGTGAAGAGGGAAAATACACTAACATCAAAGGCACTTCTCAATCACATAAACGCTTAAGAATTTCATTGCATTACAAAGATGAAAGGAACTCACCCAATACACAATGATACTGCATCTTATAGGACTAGGTAACTGATGACATTTGACTATAACTTTGTTAGTTTCAAATGAAGACAATTATAGAAACCAAGTTAATCCATTTTGGAATTAATCCATCTATAAAATTCTGGGGCTCAAAGGTCTAATTTTATTGGACCAAAATGTAATTTAATTGAATAGCCATTTGGCGGCTATTAACCTTTTGAGATATGGAGTAGCACGGAGTAAGACATCACCCCCCCCCCCCCCCTGACACTGGTATTCAATTATTTGGAGAGATGTCAGACATAATTTCATATCATCAAAATGAATTTAAATATTTAAAGGATGACTACTTTCACCTGCCTCCATCTATAAATGTCCTCTCTATCTGAAACAGTGAATCTCCATTCTCTACTGATGGACAGAGAGCTTTTTTAAATACATTTTCAACAGCAGTCATCCAAAACCCCTCCCGCCACATTCGCTCCACATTATAGCCTACCAGGTCCAGAGTGATATAGCAGACAGACAGATCAGTGAAAGTTACCTGGTCAAAGTAGATGACCATAGTCCGGTTACTCATCTCCGAAGGCTCGTGGTTGGTATTTCTCACGGCTGAAAAAGCCACTTTGGCGCTCCCGGAGCGCACCGATATCCCGAGAGCAGTCCCAGTGGGATCCGAAGTTGGGTTGGAATCGCAAACGACCAGACATTTCCCTTCGAGCACGATGGGTTCCGTCTCGTTCTGCGCGTTCACTAGAGTCACTAGCCACACTGCACCCAGTAATACCGTCAACATTATGGCAACTTCACTCTGTACTTCGTGGCTGTATCCTGCTATTCTTATTATGTTCGACAGAATGCAGTCTTTCCAAATGACAAACTCCTTTAGCTTTCTTGAATTATAGCTATCCTTGTGTATTTCTAAATTTTGGAAAGGTCAAAGACAGGTTTGGTTTTCCCGTTTCTTTTTTTTAAATCATGGAGAGTTCCCTTTACCCAGTCGTTCCACGTGTAAACTTATTTTTCCCCTCTCAGCTCAAGCCTCCCCGCCTTCTTGTCTCACTCCGTAATCGAATAACCAGTCGAGAGCGGTACGAGGCCCTTGTCGAGTTGAAGCGCAGTTGAATACATAGCGCGGGGTCCGTCTGCTTGCGCACTGAATTATTGATATGTGAGATATTAGAGCTGAAACACAAAGGCTCCGGACGCGCAATGCTCACGCCCCGTTCGTTTTCGGCAGACCCCTCCCCCGGGCACCAATCACAGATTAGCGCATCTCGAGATTTCCAATCGCCCCGCTCGAGCCCGCCTCCCCACCACGTGACAGTGGCGGAGTAGTTTTCCCGCTCCGGAGATATGTTACAGGTGGACTCGGCTGGAGCAGACGCTAGAGAGGATGATGACACCCCAATGTTCGAGGAAGAGGAGAACCTACACAGACCCCCAATTCTCTTGTCATAATCACTTTGATTTTGGATGCTGTTAAGAATTGTCAATGAAGAAGGAATAATAGCAGGAGGAAAATCTAACATCCGGTTTCAAAGAACCATGCGCATGGAAAGTTTTTTAGCGTCACGTGAAAGGATTTTCTTTCTGAGAACGATATCGATCATGAGTGAACCCATGAGAGTGGACGTTCTGAAATACTATAGTATTATTGCATGGCCTCCCTGACGAAGGCCATGCAGCTGAAACGCCTCGTTTAAAAAAAACATGTGTTTCTATTGAACATGCCATACTAATAAAGGCATTTTAATTAATTATATGAAGAGTGCCTTGGTCCTCCTTTCTTGTTGATGACCAATTTACCTCTTTTACCAAAGAGCACCTTCTATCTACCAAAATGTACTATTGTGTACCTTAGTAGCGCTTCCCTTCCTCCTCTTTCTACTGATTATGAGAATGATTGGGAGAGACAATATACAAAGATTTACAAAGCTATACATAGCCTACCGATAACAATCATGGGGGGGTCATCTACAATATCGATTAGGCCTAAATAACCCCCCTCGTCATGCTCTGCCGGTTCTGGGTGTACCCACACAAGTGGAAAACGTAGGAAGTTAAACCATGTTGAAAATAACTGAGGGGCAAAATGACTTCTGGAAACTCGCTGTTGGTGATTGTATTGTTTTACATGAGTCTTTGCCTGGAGTTTCAACCTGGGCTCAGGGGTAGACATAACATAGTGAAAGTAAATTTGTCTCCCTCTATTGGTATGGTAGCCTGTGTATTCATTTGTGAACTTCCATCATCCATTTCATATGATATGTTACAAATTTGCAAAACGTATGATATGGTAAGAATTCCAATTTGTTGTGGCTAATGTAAGCTTGGTGGCTAGGTTTCTAACACTAATGTTAGCTAGGCTAAGGGTTAGGAGTTAGGTTAACGGGTAAAGGTTAGGGTTATCTAACATGCTAAGTAGTTGCAAAGAAGCTAAAAAGTAGTAAGTAGTGGAGAAGTTGGCAATTAATTAAAACCTTTGGGTGGTTAGACGTTCACGTTATATGTCCTCCACCCCAACCTTCTGTCTTATATAACAATACCGAGCGTAACATAGTATACTAATTTGAGTGTCCCGGATTTACATTTTCTATGTTATGTCTAGTCTATGAGACCAGGCTGGCAGTTGAAATATAATGAAGGAATCAGCCTGGCATCTTTCTATTAAGTGTATGTGATGTTATGAAGGCTATCGTTGCCTACGGAGGGCCCTGTCCAAGTCGCATCTGACAAGGCTCACTTACTCTGTGCCAGCGCATTGACTACATGACATTTAATAAATTAGATCACTGAGTTCCTTTTAGGGAGAGAGACAAACAAAACCAGATGAAGAGAAAAAGAGAGAAATAACTCCAGAGCATTCCTTTCAGTAAAGTGACTTATATGATATGATGAGCTCAAAGACAATCTTAATCTAATGAGAGTTTACGTAGTATTCTGAGGCTGAACCGTTCTGTATTGAACATTGAGGAATGACTGAAAGTTGAACGGCGCTCTCCAAGATACCAGTGAGTACATTTTAGTACCACCACATAAAGCACAGCACCTGCCATGACAAGCAAATGATTTGTTGTGCAAATCAGCCTACAATGCATAAAGTATCACGTAGTTGAGATGCGAGACTAGATTCTGGTTTCACATCACTACAATTCAGTATAAGCACAAGTGGGAGTTACAAAACCTCCAGCAGCTGTTTTATTCAACACAACACTCTTAGAAGAAAAGGGTTCCAAAAAGGGTTCTTCGGCTGTCCCCATAGGAGATCCCTTTTTGGTTCCAGATAGAACTTTTTGGGTTCAATTTAGAAACCTCTTTGGAAAGGTTTCTACCTGGAACCAAAAAGGTTCTTCAAAGGGTTCTCCTATGGGGACAGCTGAGGAAAGGAACCCTTTTAGGTTATAGATGGGACATTTTTTTGTAAGAGTGAACTAGAAAGGCAGCCACAGCTTTGCCCTGAATATACATCTGTCCCAAAGTTATATTTTTGCCAACGTCCTATCCCTTTATCAAGATTGAGTTCTAAATGTGTTGGTTTGAAGTTCTGCATTACTTGCTTTTCTTGTTAGAGGATAACTGGCCATTTCCTGCTTTGGGGATGCAAAACGGTATTGAGACCAGGTGGAGTGGAGAAGGTGGGAAGATTCAGGGAAAGCAACACTGAGACTTTGACTAGCTAAAACAACATTTCAACAGAGAAATCTTACCACACTGTACTAAAAAAACAACACCCACCCACATGAAGAAGCTCTTTTATAGACTTAATTTCCATAACCAACACACACCCACAAGATCTCGCGGCTTGACAAATTTGATTTCAAATTCTGATGTTAATCCACATTTATCCAAACGTCAATGTCGAAGTTGCTCCAAACGTCAAATTTCAAAGGGGCCATACTTGCAAACGAGCAAGCATTTAAAGTTGCATGGGTTCTAGCAAAAAATGTGTATCAGCCAATGAAAAATAGTTGGACTTTGTTCATGGTTGGATGTGTCATTTAACATAGTCCAATAGCATGGTTTGATCATCAAAGCAAATACCATGTGTATTTGACTGACTGGTCAGATTGCTCTTTGTGTAAAGTGCCTAGTCCACATCATTGTTGTAGATTGTGGCAAGGGTTCGAATCTCACGTTAGTTCCCCCCCTTTGAAATGTTGATTTACATGTATTGTGTTAGCGTGCAGTGCTTGACTTGGACTGAAATAGGTGCCAGTACTCCCTTTGGGTGCCTGAACTGTACAGTACTTTTGAGCTAATATTTGATAAGAAGTGCAGGAAGATTATGAATGAATCTAATAATGAGATACCTCTTTCTTTAGCCTTGCACACAAACACACTGCTATTGCCTAATAATCATATTGCATAGGGCTACTGTATATTACATGGACATGTACACTTAAATGTAGGGCTACAACATTTTATAGGCTATGCATTATTATAATCATCCACTTTGTCGCATCAAGGACCGGCAGTGAACATTTTTTTTCCTCAATAAAAACCTTGAGGGGAGCTCAAACCCACGGTTAAAGTGCACTATCGCTTTCGAATCAACCGCTTTAGCAGTGTGTGCCACTGAGAAGCAATGATGGCAATGATAGTCTACATGACTGCCATTTCATAAATCCATAAGGCTCTTGATTTTTTTTTTTACGATGTACGGGAAACCTACATGTTGTAAAGACCTCATTTATATGTTTCTCATAAAAACACTCGTATGTGTGTGAAACTGATATACAAAAACGTGGTATTTTGACATTTATACGAGAGCCCATTTAACTTTAAATGCTTGCTCATGTTCGCAAGAATGGTCCTCAAGTGTTTTGGCTAGGGTTAAAACAAAAACATCTACACTGTTAAGTTTAGCCATTCATGCTGAATGGTTACGTTAAGGGTTAAGTTTTGACATATGGTTCAAATGAAAAATAAAATAAAACAAGTGTATACCACTGAGATTGAACACACAACCCTTGAAGCCAGAGCAGCATACTTCCATCCGCCATCCCCATCTACAACACCCTAGCAAAACTCAAGCCTACTTGATGTTAATTAGCGTTCAATGTTGTGCCGAGTTGCGGGTTTTGAAGGCATCTTCCGACGTCAGTACGTTCAATGTACAGTACGTTCCATTTCGAAGTCGATCTTGAGCGACCTGGCCGCGCGCGCGCGCACACACACACACACACACACACACACACAGTGAGGCAGCAAATCAAATCAAAATCAAATTTTATTTGTCACATACACATGGTTAGCAGATGTTAGTGCGAGTGTAGCGAAATGCTTGTGCTTCTAGTTCCGACAGCAGGTGAACAGTCAGGCCCAGGTTAGCGGAGCATCAGGACTGGAGGATGGCATCTAGTGACAGCCTCCCCTGGAGGGCCCTCCTGTCAGGCACCACATGTTGCCGTTCACGTTGCGTCACACCGCCCACCACCTGAGGTGCTCTTTTTCCCCGCATCACAGAGCAGGACTGGCAGAAATAAACAAATAAGTTATTTGTGTGTTTGACGGGGAGAGAAAGAGAGAGAGACAGAGAGAGAGAAAGAGGCACAGCAAGGTGCGGTGGGTGTGTCGCAGTGACAGATTAGCCATCCATGAGCGTCAAGGTGATCATGAAATTTGTCGGAGAGGAGCGAAGGGGAGCGAGGCGCATAAGAGCTGCCATGGTTTCACACGCCACACCGGTTGCGCAAGACAAGGAAACAAACTGACTGGAGACCAGTTGTGTCTGTGGCAGAGAGAGCATCATGCATGAGCTGATCTGTCTGTCTGGGCGTAAAATGAGCTGGTCTGTTTTGACACACTAGATCTATTTACAGAACATGAAGACATTTAGGGTCATTATTCAAAAATCACCATGGGGACAAACTCATGCAGCAAATTACATAGGAGTAGAAAATTCAAGAAATGGGCGAGCCCACTCACTCAAAATTCCAATACAGAAAGAGTTCCCATCACTTGGTGGCTTGCAGGAAGAAGTAATATACAGCAAATATTGTGCTGTGTCTTCACAAACATAAATTATTTATGAACAGATCTGGGCCATTTGCCGATAGCAGTTTGATACTAATCTAATTATATTGAGGTAGAGCTCAACTTAATTAAACATTTGCGCATTATTTATGTATAGTTTATTTGGAGAGGGCTGCAAATTAACTTAATCAGCCTATCACCGTGTCCAGCAATTTGCAGGAAATAATCAAATCAAGTATGTAAAGCACTACAAATGCAATTTAGCCAATCACATTAGGTCATCATCGCAGGCGAACTAACAGTGGCTTGTCAGGAATATAGTTGGTGTGCTGTAGGCGCTGTGATAATGTGATATAACAGCGGTTGGCAAGTGGCAGGCTGATTGGGAATGTGAAGGACACAGCACAAGGGTAGGAGGACAGGGGGCCAGGCAGGGCCAATAAAAGAGCTTATCCATCTTTATGCAGCAGCACATCTATCACTGCCACAGGGTTCCACAGGCCTGCAGGGCTCCCGTACAGAGAGAGGAGGATAAACCTCTCTAGGATTCAGTGGGCCTGCATACTTAATTCATCTTATTCAGTTTTTCTAGGAAGTTTGTCCCAATTAATTCTCGATAACAGAGAGAGAGAAAAAGAGAGAGAGAGAGAGAGAGAGCCCTGGTACAAGAAGGCAGGCGAGTCCACCATTTTAGTCTAGGAAGGCTCAAATGGCCTTCAATGGCCTAATTGTTGTGGGCTGTACATGTTTTTTTTGTAAATGCCTATCACATACATGTATTTTAAACCTCAGATATGAAATTTGTTTGTAAATGACATGAACACCCTTGTCCTCTTGTTTATGCTGGTGTTGAAGCACTCAGCTGGGTGGACAAATAGGCTCTAAATCCTTCCTCCATGATACAGTACTATCAATATTGCATGCAGCAATATAGGGCTTGTTTGTTTCTTAAAGGGACAGGACTGAAATACAGTACATATTGCTGAACTACACGCATACCTGGTCTCAGAGTATTTTGTATTTTTCACATAACAAGGCAGGTAAAAGTCCATTTTGGGAGAATTATCTCGAATGATTTCAAAATATCTGAAAGGGTTATGTATTAAATGAAGATAACCATTCTACATATCTGTCCTGTCCTTTCTTTACGGATACAGGCTACAATGAGCCCCTGTCCTAATCTGTCCCTTCCTCCATACACATCAGATCATAGTTTCACACACTGAACTCAATATCCCAAGCATCAGCTGTACAATCACTCTCTGTCACACCCAGGTTACAAATCATAATAAATCCCATAACCCAATCTTAGAAGAGTAAAATATACCCTTGGCCCTCTCCCACATCTAGAATATTAGTTTCCCTCTCTCTGCTCCCTTTCCACAGAGGGACTGAAGTAAAATGGAGGATGGTTAGAATACTTAAATCGGAAGAAGAGGGGGCAATTCTGGAATAATAATTCAGTGGGCATTTTTATTTGATGGTTTACTGGGTCTCCAGTGTATACCTACTACACTGTCTAGTGAACAATAAACCTCTTCAACTAACATCAAAACAATTAAGCATTTACCTCACCAAAACCCCAGTGCCCTTCACTATTATAACGAGAGCTACCATATGTTAAACGCTGGAGCACACACACACACACGCACACACACGCACACACACACACACACACACACACACACACACACACACACACACACACACACACACACACACACACACACACACATACACAGCTGAGTGTTGTGAAAGGGCTGCTCTCGTCTTTTGTTGCAGCGGCAAGCCCCTCCCTCCCCATCCCTGTGTAACATGTGCAATAAAGGTTTTCATTTGGTTACAGCAGCGGAAGGACCGCCCAGAGATGGCTAGATTAAATCTTGTGTGTGTCAGAGGAGAGGGGGTATAGCATTGTACTGTCAGGAGAGGGGAGGTGAAAAATAACCTGTCATCACTTTCTGCCTGTTTTGTTGCTCTCTTTGTTTTCTTTGTTTTTGAGGTGGGTTTCTGAGAACAGAGAGAGAGAGACAGAGACCCTCGGTAATGGAAAGAGACAGAGGGAAAGAGAGCGAGAGGGAGTAGGGGAACACAAGGTTGGGAATGGTGAAAAGAAGGGGAGTGGGAGTATGTGTGGAAAATTGAAAGAAAATGTGTGGGAGACGTGAGAAACACAAAGATAGCATTTAGCATTGCTTGATGGAACGGTTACTTTAAAACAAAAACAAGGAAGTTAAACTATTCTGTAAATCATACAAGAGCATTCACACACACACACACACACACACACACACACACACACACACACACACACACACACACACACACACACACACACACACACACACACACACACGACAGCTTTGACAAGCAACAGTATGCAATGTTTTGTAAATATCGTGCAAGCCCTCCTCCATGTAAAATACTGAATATTTTGCCACAAGCTAGTAATAGAATACACATTAGTTCTCTGTTCTGAGTGGCATCTGATCTGATTCTTTTAGACTACATGTTGTCTATATCCAGTGCAGAGCAGTCTATAAGTGTACTCGAGAGAGAAAAAAAACAAATGCCTCAGAAATATACATGGTAGCATTTGCTCTGGTATCAACCAAAAAAAAGAATAACAGTCTGCCAGATGCGATTCTATGTTGTTAGAATTTAACCGTTTGTATGGTGTTCGGGTCTGTGGGACCCATTTTCAATGTTTACTAAAAGAAAAATTATGCAATTCATTCTTTTTTAAACCTGAGACTCATTGGCCTTGGCTCATTTTCTGTGAAGAACATGTAAAAGAATACATTGTTATTGTGCACACTATGCACCCCCGTACACATTTAGTATATTACATATGTGGTGTTCTGGACCCGAGGGTAATAAAAGTATGGAAGTGTGTGTGTGTAGGTGAAAACAAGTCAAAATTAATCAAAAAGGTTTGCTGTGTACCTTCACTCTGTCTTCCTCCTCCCTGGGCCTGCTGTTTCAACATAGCAACCTGTCTGTTTCCCTGCCTGTCTCCCTATTTTCTCGCACTATTTACCCTTTGTAGTGTGTGAAACTACACAATGTCTTGCGGGAACCTGCACAATGTTATTACAATACATTATTTCGATACGTTGTAAAATTGCAGTATTTTCCCACACTCTACCCCAGCCACAGCACATAAATAGTTTTGCATGTGTGGCTCCTTACCACAATCAATCAGTATGGCAAAAATAATCTCTGCTCAGAGGGCCTAAGAAATACATTTTGCAGAGAGAGAAGCTAGTGTGGAAGGAACGGAAGATGAAGAATTTTCCAAATGTCTCTGTCAATGCAGAGTCTGACAGTGAGTTGGAAGAAGAGGATGAGATTGACCCTCAGCCAGCCCCAGGACCTGCCCGTCAGCAGCCTGCCCCAGGAACGTCATCAACCAGCTCATCAGCAGCCTGCAAGAGGAGAAATATGGATGTAAAAATTGTGAAATTGAAATTCTTGCCCAAGGAATAAGCAGGACACTCATGGGCAGGACATAAAGACTTCTTTTGAACTGTTCATCCCAGACACCATCCAGAATATTATTCTGCTGCACTAATATGGAGAAGGTGCCTTTTTGGAGAGAGATGGAAGAAGATGGACCAAACTCATTTGCATGCTTACTTTGGGGTTCTTATCCTTGATGGTTTTTTTCAGATCCAATAGGGAATCCACAGAATGCAGAAACTGGCAGAGAACTTTTCTGTGTAGCAATGTCTCTAGGATTATTTCCAGGATTATCCACTTCGATAACCGAGACACCAGACCAGCTCGGGGGCAGAGAGACAAAGTAGCTGCAATCAGGTCACTGTGGGACAAGTGGGTGAACCACCTTCCCTGTTTTACAACCCTGGGTCCAACGTTACTGTTGATGAACAGCTTATGCCATTTAGGGGCCGCAGCCCCTTCAGGCAGTACATACAGTCTAAACCCGCAAAATATGGAATCAAGATCTGGGCTGCCTGTGATGCTGCTTCATCATATGTGTGGAACTTGCAAGTGTATATGGGGAAGCCAGATGGAGGAGCCCCTGAGAAGAACCAAGGGATACGGGTTGTCCTGGATGTGACACAGGGACTCCGTGGCCACAACATCGCGTGATAACTTTTTTACTTTGCACAAGCTGGGACAGGAGCTCCTCAAGAGGAAGCTGAAGATGGTAGGAACAGTACGAAAAAACAAGCCAGAGCTCCCACCTCAGCTGTTGAATACATAGAACAGGCCAATAATTTCCTCTAAGTTTGTGTTCAAGGCCGACACGTCCCTAGTGTCCTACGTGCCAAAAAAAGGC
Organism: Oncorhynchus nerka; assembly: GCF_034236695.1. Taxonomy (NCBI): domain Eukaryota; kingdom Metazoa; phylum Chordata; class Actinopteri; order Salmoniformes; family Salmonidae; genus Oncorhynchus; species Oncorhynchus nerka. The sequence goes on from NC_088404.1 coordinate 41,118,754, forward strand.
CAAAATGTGTTACTCATGAGTACGCTGCATAGGGATGGTAGAATCTGTGCCCAGGACCATCAAAAACCAGAAATCATAATGAATTACACACTGGATGGCATTGAACTCAGATTGGTTCGACATCAAATCCAGAGGAGGCAACATATCTCAAGGACTCCAGCTTCTGCATCCATCATGAGGAGGATTCAGGAGGAGGATGCTGGTGCCCCATCCGCCCGACCCACAGAACCAACAATTCCAATACCAGAAGTAAGTGTGAGTGATGTTGTTGCATGTGTGTGTCTGACTCTCCTATCTTGGCCTGCTGTAACTATATATGTGAGTGAGATGTTAGTAAAATTCCTAAATTAAGTGTTTTCATCATTCTACATTGCAGCCGGTAGCAACAAGAAGAAGCTCTGCGATGTGTATGGACCCAAGAAGGACCCAAGAAGGACAATACACATGTACACATGCATCAAGTGCAATAAATACATTTGCAACACACACACAGTTATACTCTGTCTCTCATGTGGTGTGTAGACCAGCCTTGTTCAATGGGGCTCATTTATCATTTCCGTAAAATACTGTATGTAAAATTTGTTCAGTTCAAAGCAATAAATATCAATAGTGATAAAAGCCTTGTTTAATTTATATTTGTTCAAGATTAACATGATTTATTCCACCCATGTCTTGATTATAATTGATTTTTGTAAACAAAAATCACATTTTATCTCCCCAAAAACGAATTGCGTTTTTATTGATAAATGTGATCTAGCAGAGGTAAATGGCAAATATTAACAATGTATGCTGTCTATAATGCGTGTAATTGATATAAGTCATCATCTATGTAAAGTATTTTCATGTAAATTATTATGGCTGTATTATGTTAAAAACCCAATAATGTGAACATTGGGTGAATAACGAAAACATGAACCCCACACAAGGGTTAAATGAATAAACCCACAATGAAAATACAAAAACATATTGGAGTGGAAGCATGTTGACTGTTAGAGTAGCCTACATAAGATTGCAAAAGTATTATTTGCAGAAGGGGCAAGTAGTAACAGAGGAGTTCATTACCATGTATTGGAGCATGATTTATCAGCGGAAAAGAGAGTGAGTGTTGGCACTCCTTTGAAGTTACTGTAGATGTTAATTATTAACCACACAAACACCCTCAAAGCACACGTCTGAGAGGACAAACACAACCATAGTGTCTGGGAATAATTAATAAATCCACTGCATGTGTGTGACGAGGTTTGGATGCATGTTTCTGGGTGTACGTGCACTACTGTGCTGTGTGGTTTACTGTGCTGTGTGGTTTACTGTGCTGTGCTGTACTGTGCTGTACTGTGCTGTGCTGCACTGTGCTGTGGGTTTACTGTGCTGTGGGGTTTACTGTACTGTGTTGTGTGCTGTGCTGTACTGTGCTGTACTGTGCTGTACTGTACTGTACTGTACTGTGCTGTGCTGTACTGTGCTGTACTGTGCTGTGCTGTGCTGTGCTGTGGGGTTTACTGTGCTGTGCTGTACTGTGTGTACTGTACTGTGCTGTGCTGTACTGTGCTGTACTGTGCTGTGGGGTTTACTGTGCTGTGCTGTACTGTGCTGTACTGTACTGTACTGTGCTGTGCTGTACTGTGCTGTACTGTGCTGTACTGTACTGTGCTGTACTGTACTGTGCTGTGCTGTGCTGTGCTGTGCTGTACTGTACTGTACTGTGCTGTGCTGTGCTGTACTGTACTGTGCTGTGCTGTACTGTACTGTACTGTGCTGTGCTGTACTGTGCTGTACTGTACTGTGCTGTACTGTACTGTGCTATACTGTGCTGTGCTGTGCTGTATTGTGCTGTGCTGTATTGTGCTGTACTGTGCTGTGCTGTACTGTACTGTGCTGTGCTGCACTGCGCTGTGGGGTTTACTGTGCTGTGTGGTTTACTGTGCTGTGCTGTACTGTGCTGTGCTGCAGGGTTTACTGTGCTGTGCTGCACTGTGCTCAGTGGCAAGAAAAAGGTTATTCTCACTCTACTCCAAAGATACAAGAAAAGGCATAGGGTTCCTAGGATACCACACGTGGAGTGATGATTGTGTTTGTGTGAGTGTGCGTACATGCCTGTGTGTGTGTGTGTTTGCGCGAGTGCGTGCTTCTGCGAGTGTGTGCGTGTGTACAGAGGCGAGCTAAGTCTTGGACATCCTCAGCAAACAGAGGAGAAGTGAAGTGTTGACATTGAGGATCAATAGCTGGCATCCCTCTGAGGGGAAGCAGGCCAATCCTCTCCTGTAATAACAGGCCCACGGTGAGTCACTGTCTCCTCCACCACCATTACCTCCATGTCACTCACTCTGACGAGCAACTGTCACCTTCACTGCCACCTGAACAGGCCCTGGGGGCCAGGATTCACAGGCACACACAAATAATAGCCTATGGATGCAGGCGCACGTGTGCACATTAAATACACACACAAACGTACACATCAGTGATGGTTGTGCCGTTTATGATGATTGTTTATAATCTATGGCCATGCTCATAAAAACAGAGAGTTTCAGGAGCGTGAAAGAGGGGTCTGAGTAGCCCTTGATTAGCTGTTCAGGAGTCTTATGGCTTGGGGGCTAAATCTGTTTAGAAGCCTTGTGGAGGACCTTGACTTTGCTTTCCGGTACCGCTTGCCATGCGGAAGCAAAGTGAACAGTCTATGACTAGGGTGGCTGGAGTCTTTGACAATTTTTAGGGTCTTCCTCTCACACTGCCTGGTATAGAGGTCCTGGATTGCAGGAAGCTTGTCCCCACTAATGTACTGGGCCATACGCATTACCCTCTGTAGTGCCTTGCGGTCGGAGGCCGAGCAGTTGCCATACCAGGCAGTGATGCAACCAGTCAGGAAGCTCTCGATGGTGCAGCTGTAAAACCTTTTGAGGATCTGAGGACTCATGCCAAATCTTGTCAGCCTCCTGAGGGGGAATGGGCTTTGTCATGCCCTATTCACGACTGTGTAAGTGTGTTTGGACCATGATTCTTTGTTGGGGATGTGGACACCAAGGAACTTGAAGCTCTCAACCTGCTCCACTACAGCCCCGTCGATGAGAATGGGGGTGTGCTCGGTCCTCCTTCCCTGTAGTCCACAATCATCTCCTTTGTCTTGATCATGTTGAGGGAGAGATTGTTGTCCTGGCACCACATGGCCAGGTCTCTGACCTCCAACACCTGTCTCATCGTTGTCGGTGATCAGGCCTACCACTGTTGTGTCATCGGCAAACTTGATGATGGTGTTGGAGTCGTGCCTGGCCATGCAGTCATGAGTGAACAGGGAGTACAGGAGGGGACTGACCACACACCCCTGAGGGGCCCCTATGTTAAGGATCAGTGTGGTGGATTTGTTGTTCCCTACCCTTATTACCTCGGGGCGGCCCGTCAGGACGTCCAGGATCCAGTTGCAGAGGGAGGAGTTTAGTCCCAGGGTCCATAGCTTAGTGATGAGCTTTGAGGGTATTTCATACAGGAAATGGTCCAGATTTTGAATGCGCTGTGTTCCAATGTCTCCTTATATGGCTGTGAATGCGCCAGGAATGAGCCTGCACTTTCTGTCGTTTCCCCAAGGTGTCTGCAGCATTGTGACGTATTTGTAGGCATATCATTGGAAGATTGACCATAAAAGACTACATTTACCAGGTGTCCGCCCGGTGTCCTCCGTCAAAATTATTGAACGTAATTTATTGTGGACTCCCAGCTCCATGCGCGTTTCCATTTTCTTCAGAGGAGAAAGTCAACTGCCACGATTAATGATTTATCATCGATAGATATCTACATTTATGTGAAAAACACCTTGAGGATTGATTCTAAACAACGTTTGCCATGTTTCTGTCGATATTATGGAGTTAATTTGGAAACAAGTTTGCGTTGTAATGACTTAATTTTTGGGTGTTTTTCTTACCCAAACGTGATGAACAAAACGGAGCGATTTGTCCTACACAAATAATATTTTTGGAAAAACTGAACATTTTCTATCTAACTGAGAGTCTCCTCATTGAAAACATCTGAAGTTCTTCAAAGGTAAATTATTTTATTTGAATGCTTTTCTTGTTTTTGTGAAAATGTTGCCTGCTGAATGCTAGGCTTAATGCTATGCTAGCTATCAATACTCTTACACAAATGCTTGTTTAGCTATGGTTCAAAAGCATATTTTGAAAATCTGAGATGACAGTGTTGTTAACAAAAGGCTAAGCTTGAGAGCTAATATAGTTATTTCATTTCATTTGCGATTTTCATGAATAGTTAACGTTGTGTTATGCTAATGAGCTTGCGGCTAAAATTACACTCCTGGATACAGGTTTTTTTGTAGCCAAACATGATGAACAAAACGGAGCGATTTCTCCTACACAAATAATCATTTTGGAAAAACTGAACATTTGCTATCTAACTGAGAGTCTCCTCATTGAAAACATCTGAAGTTCTTCAAAGGTAAATTATTTTATTTGAATGCTTTTCTTGTTTTTGTGAAAATGTTGCCTGCTGAATTCTAGGCTTAATGCTATGCTAGCTATCAATACTCTTACACAAATGCTTGTTTAGCTATGGTTCAAAAGCACATTTTGAAAATCTGAGAGGACAGTGTTGTTAACAAAAGGCTAAGCTTGAGAGCAAATATATTTATTTCATTTCATTTGCGATTTTCATGAATAGTTAACGTTGCGTTATGGTAATGAGCTTGAGGCTATAAATAGGATCCCGGATACGGGATTGCTCGTCGCAAGAGGTTAAGAATGGGATTAACAACAAGACTACCTTGAAAACGATATAAGATACATGTATGTTTGAGGAATTTTTATTATGAGATTTCTGTTCTTTTGAATATGGTGCCCTGTACTATCACTGGTTGTTGTTATATCGCTCCCGGAAACGGGATCTCAGCCATAAGAAGTTAAAGGTCTTGCTCACATCGGCTGTGGAGAGCGTGATAGAAGCGAGCATAGAAGTAACTTAGCTCGTCTGGTAGGTTCGTGTCACTGGGCAGCTCGTGGCTGTGCTTTCCTTTATAGTCTCTAATAGTTTACAATTCCTGCCACATCCGACGAGCGTTGGAGCGGTTGCAGTACGATTCAATCTTAGTCCTGTATTTATGCTTTGCCTGTTTGATGGTTCGTCTGAAGCTTCTGGGATTGAGTCCCGCTCCTTGAAAGATGCAGCTTTACCCTTTAGCTCAGTGCGGATGTTGCCTGTAATCCATGGCTTCTGGTTGGGATATGTACGTACGGTCACTGTGCGGACGATGTCATCGATGTACTTATTGATGAAGCCAGTGACTGATGTGCTGTACTCCTCAATGCCATCGGAAGAATCCCGGAACATGTTCCAGTCTGTGCTAGCAAAACAGTCCTGTAGCCTAGCATCTGCTTCATCTGAACACTTTCTTATAGACCGAGTCACTGGTGCTTCCTGCTTTAGCTTTTGCTTGTAAGCAGGAATCAGGAGGATAGAACGGTCCGATTCTTCAAATGGGGGGCTAGGGAGACCTTTGTATGCGTCTCTGTGTGTGGAGTAAAGGTAGTCTAGAGTTTTTTCCCCCTGGTTGCACATTTAACATGCTGATAGAAATGAGGTAAAACTGATTTGAGTTTCCCTGCATTAAAGTCCCCGGCCACTAGGAGCGCCGCCTCTGGGTAAGCATTTTCCTGTTTGCTTATGGCCGTATACAGCTCTACCTAGCCTATGAATGAAAGTTTACAACATACTGTAGGTGCACAGGTTGAGAGAATTTTAAGTAATCAAGGTGACCTACAGTGATGCATTCAATAACGCCTTGCACACTCTTGTCTGCATCTAGCTGATCTAGGGTGTAATCATTAGTCCAACGGTTGCACATGAGAGTTTCTATGGGACAAATTCAGGTACAGTATGTTAATCCACATTTTGTTCCGTTTGCTTCCATTTAAGAAACGTTTTTCAACAGAATCTGTGGAATAAAGTAAATAAACCCTTAATCACACGCAAACACAGTTCACGTTCATACCAGCCACATAAAAACTGCATGATCACTTTGCTCGTTATATATACTGTATAATTCCTTCTCGCAACCATCTACATGCTCTCATCCTCTCACCTTTTCCCTTCGCTTGTAGACTTCAGTGCACAACGCATCAGCTGTCTGTGACCAGGGAAAAAACTCTCCAAGCCAAACTTTCAAATCATGACCGCTAACCGCTACACACAGCCCACATCGTTGTCACGTCATAGGGCCAAAACAAACGAAACGCAAACGAGCGTATACATGCTGGAATTAGAATGCATGGTAGTGAATGACAGAAAACGCAGTCAAAAGCTTCATGCGCTTAAAATTAGCAATGCCCTTTCACATTTTGTTTGATTTACCTTGACTTGGAAGAGTTTCAGTGTTGGATAGCAAAAGTCAGCTAGCTAACATAGCTGCATTCACTAGCTAAGTGAAAGTTTATACAAATACAACCAAATATAGCTCTCTCTCTCTTTCTCTCTCTCTCACTTCCCCTTAATTTTGGAAGAAATTGATTTGTTCAAAACTTTTAATTTATTGTCTTTCTCTTTGAGTCAACTGCTCACCACACCTTATGCATTGCAGTGCTAGCTATCTGTAGTTTATGCTTTCAGTACAAGATTAATTCTCTGATCCTTTGATTGGATGGACAACATGTCAGTTTTTGCTGCAGCAGCTCTGATAGGTTGGAGGACATCCTCTGGAAGTTGTCATAACTACTGTGTAAGTCTATAGAAAGGGGTGAGAACCATGGGCCTCCTAGGTTTGGTATTGAAGTCATGTACCCACAGGAGAACAGAAGCTAGCTGTCCTCCGGGTACACCAAGGTGCTACCCTACTGCTGTTGAGGATACTCTAGACCTTCATTGCAAAACATTGTGATTTAATCAATTATTTGGTGACATGAATATATTTAGTATAGTTAATCTAAAAAGGGTTTATAAAATTCTGTTTTACCATTAAAAAAAATGATTCCTGAGGAGGAGCCTCCACTGATACACATGCATACAGTACATACCAAATGCCCTGTTTTGTGCATACACACATACATATGTAGGATCTTAATTTGAGACAGTTTGCTAAAATAATCCTGATCAAATTAAATTATTATGATTATAATTTTTATCTGGATATTTTTTGACATTTTACAGAATTAAGTCCACATTTTAAAGTGGATCTGAGGCAAAACAATACACTACATTTCAAACCCCTGGATCAAATTAAGATTCTACATCTGCCACAGAATCTTTGAGGCACAATAGTAACTGGCCCTTTTTCTGTCTTCCTGTCCTCATGTCCACCTGTGTTTGATGGATTGACCTGAGCTTTCTTTGCTTTGATGGCCCACTGCTCTAGGCCTGTGTCAGTGTGCTCGTCATATTTCTGAAGCTCTAGTCATTGTGAATCAGCCCATGTTATCTGAAGCAGGTAGAACATTAAAGTTCAGGGGTCATTATGTCTCAATATTCTAGCACGGTAACTGAGCAAAGTCACTGTAATACGATAGCCTGGGGCATGAGGACAAATACTCTACAAGAACAAAGATACAGCATTCAGGCTGACCTGAAACAACCCATGGACATGTTTTGGGCGGCAAATGACGATTGAGACCCATTTAATCGGATAAAACATCCTAAAACCTCCCATTTGTACCTGCATAAATTGGGAGTCAGATTGGCTAAGGTAGCAATTAACACTCACAGAGTGTTCAAAATGCACCTCATTACATTTTGAAGATGAAAAGCTGTGTCTGCTTTACAAGTCCCAATTAATTTAAATGTATGCAGCGATAAGAGCCATGTTAACTTCACACACGAGAGAAAGAGAGAGAGAGATAGAGAGAGAGAGAGAGAGAGAGAGAGAGATACAAAGAGAGGGGCCATTAAAACAACACAGCTGAAAGCTCTAACTCAATTATCTCTCCAGAAGAGGTCACTACTCACTACTGTTCAGATGGAGGGATGAGGAGAGGGGAAAAGGACAAGGGGACAGGTCAGAAGAGAAACACCTACTGGGGCCTAGGTGGCACTGAGTAGGGGATGGAGAGAGAGAGAGAGAGAGAGAGAGAGAGAGAGAAAGATGTGACCATATTCTGACCTGACAATGATTGATTCTTCACAACTACTTCTCTCTAGTAGCTGTCCCCTCAACAGGCTCAGCTATCTCCAGTCTCCAGTTTGACATGTCCAAAGAGAATAAATGAAACCCCCAGTCACATTATGAGGTGGCATATGTCTTGCGCTTTACCTCCCTCGGTCATATGACACTCACAAACCACAGACCGCTCCGATCATGACACAGACATTTCTCAATCTCAGTGCCGATGTGTCAGATCTGTGGTTTTATCGCACACACACATGCACGCAAGCATACATGACACAAGGCACACAGACATAACACCTGGAGTGAAGCAGAATTGAATCATGAACATATAACCCAGACCTGGAGAGTCTTCTGGGGGAAGGGAAACAGACAACAGGGAAATGGGAGGTTTCTCCTCTCCCAGAGCAGAGAAATCAATACCCTCTCCATCTCTCTCTCCGTTTCTCTACGGTTGGCCCTTTGTGAAGACAGTGAGAGGTGCTACTGGAGAAAGGTCATTGATGACAGGCCTTCAGCGCTGCTGTCAGGGCGTCCAGCAGATGGGCAGAAAAACACAATGCCCTGAACACTGAGAGAGACAGACAGGCTGCCTGCCTGGGCCTTAATGCCACCACTTACTACCTGCATGACTGACACACTCACAACACACAGAAGCATGTGTGCACAGACACACACACATGCATGCGCACACATACACACACATTTTCACAAACAATGTTGATAGAAAGTCCGAAGTATCACTGGAAATCAGTCTGAAGGCTTAAATCTATAGTCACTATCAATCACTGCCTGTGGGTATTACAACTCACATTCCATTGTGTGGAATATCAGTTGAATTCTCACTGAGCTCAACATGAACTTGGTCCAGTGACTTTCAATCCAACACCTTAACTATCATACCAAGAGGTCCGATGATATTGCTAGGTTTTGGGTTAAGGTCGCTACATTACCTCCTTCCTCCGGGAGAGCATGTCCTTACACTTCCCTTTACCAAGTCCCTCATGTGTACACGCCTTTCCGATGGCCTCACATGCGCCATCCTACTCTCGACACCAGTGTAGCGAATTCTGGGAGTAGCCCCGAAAGGGATTCTAACCAGGGAACAGCGACTGTCAAGCCAACACCTTAACCATTGCACCAAGAGTTGGCTAGGTGTTGGTTTAAGGTTGCTACAATATGTTGTTCTTTTCCTCTTTGGCCAGTGTCATGTGTCTAATCACATGTTGTGGACATGTTTGGTCAAGTTATGGGCATATTTCAGTTTCATATTTAAATTGCAGTTATTTACCGGTTTGGAATACTTCAAGTGTATCGATGTTCAGGTGCACATGGACACTCACTACACTTAGAATAATATACGTTTATTTCCATATAAACTTAGAAGAAACGTCCCTTTTTCAGGACCCTGTATTTCAAAGATAATTAGTAAAAATCCAAATAACTTCACAGATCTCCATTGTAAAGGGTTTAAACACGGTTTCCCATGCTTGTTCAATGGACCATAAACAATGAATGAACATGCACCTGTGGAACGGTCGTTAAGACACTGACAGCTTACAGACGGTAGACAATTAAGGTCACAGTTATGAAGACTTAGGACACTAAGAGGCCTTTTTACTGACTCTGGGAAACACCAAAAGAAAGATGAACAGGGTCCCTGCTCATCTGCATGAACATGTCTTAGGCATGCTGCAAGGAGGCATGAGGACTGCAGATGCGGCCAGGGCAATAAATTGCAATGTCCATACTGTGAGACACCTAAGACAGCGCTACAAGGAGACAGGATGGACAGCTGATCGTCCTCGCAGTGGCAGACCACATGTAACAACACCTGCACAGGATCGGTACATCCGAACATCACACCTGCGGGACAGGTACAGGATGGCAACAACAACTGCCCGAGTTACACCAGGAACGCACAATCCCTCCATCAGTGCTCAGACTGTCCGCAATAGGCTGAGAGAGGCTGGACTGAGGGCTTGTAGGCCTGTTGTAAGGCAGGTCCTCACCAGACATCACCGGCCACAACATCACCTATGGGCACAAACCCACCGTCACTGGACCAGACAGGACTGGCAAAAAGTGCTCTTCACTGACGAGTCACAGTTTTGTCTCACCAGGGGTGATGGTCGGAATCTGGCTTATAGTCAAAGGAATGAGCGTTACACCGAGGCCTGTACTCTGGAGCGGGATTGATTTGGAGGTGGAGGGTCCGTTATGGTCTGGGGCGGTGTGTCACAGCATCATCGGACTGAGCTTGTTGTCATTGCAGGCAATCTCAATGCTGTGTGTTACAGAGAAGACATCCTCCTCCCTCATGTGGTACCCTTCCTGCAGGCTCATCCTGGCATGACAATGGCACCAGCCATACTGCTCGTTCTGTGCGTGATTTCCTGCAAGACAGGAATGTCTGTGTTCTGCCATGGCCAGCGAAGAGCCCGATCTCAATCCCATTGAGAACATCTGGGACCTGTTGGATCGGAGGGTGAGGGCTAGGGCCATTCCCCCCAGAAATGTCCGGGAACTTGCAGGTGCCTTAGTGGAAGAGTTGGGTAACTTCTCACAGCAAGAACTGGCAAATCTGGTGCAGTCCATGAGGAGGAGATGCACTGCAGTACTTAATGCAGCTGGTGGCCACACCAGATACTGACTGTTACTTTTGACCCCCCCTTTGTTCAGGGACACATAATTCATTTCTGTTAGTTACATATCTGTGGAACTTGTTCAGTTTATGTCTCAGTTGTTGAATCTTGTTATGTTCATACAAATATTTACACATGTTGAGTTTGCTGAAAATAAACACAGTTGACACTGAGAGGACGTTTCCTTTTTTGCTGAGTTTAGTACTGTTACTTTACTAATATTTCCTTTGTTGTAATTCACACGACTCCAAGTCCACCCGTGTCTGTCATGTGACTCATGTCTGTGTGGGGCGCCGAGCGGAAGGCTCCATTAATAATATGTTTTGACGACTATTAAGGTATATCTATTTAAAATATCCATCAGATTGAATCTTTCACCTGTACCACCTTTACACTGTGAATCCTGCTACTTTCTGCCCTTAACGGTGCTCCAACATCCACTCCCTACGATTGAACATTAGCTAAGTGATTCAAACATCTGTTTCAAAATGATGAAATAATGACCCTGGGAAAGCAAGTCAGGAGTGAGTCGTGTATATACTGCCACCTTGTGGAGGTTGTGCACACTGACTGGTGCAACCTGCCCCGCTATGTTTCATAGCGGGACTGCAGTTTGCAGGTTGGGGCCAAAGTATTTGTTGTGACTCAGCTGACGACAGCACATGTGACACTGTCTGTAATGTACTGTACTTTACAGTCTGCTGAGCACCTCTCTACTGTAGGCCTCTCACTGCCAGGCAAAAGGCGACAGGGGAGTGAGAACAACCCAGTGGGGAGGGCTCACAGACTGACATCTCCTCACCCAGGAGCTTGGCAAGTTACTGAGTTACCTCTAAATGAGGAGCACATTAACTGTACATATGAACATAAAATCAATGACTATATTGTACAGCTCAAAGGTAGTAAGTTGCCTGTGGTAACTAGCGGGAACAAAAAACACCAGCTTTGTAGCCTTCAAGTCCCGATGCATGCTCTCCATTTAAGTTCATTGGCTGTCCTATTGAAGTGTTGTGGCACTGCCGGGACATAGACTATCTCACAAACAGATCCCCAGAGAGACGCAGGGGAGCGAAAAGCCGTCTGTACCTCCGAATAAGAAAATATGGACATGAAGAAATAGGAACGTATGAACAGGTCGGAAACAAGGAAATATGAGTGAACAGAGGCGGGCGGAAAAGGAGGAGGGGAGGAATGTGATGGAGAGAAATTATGGTAGAGTAGAAACGGCCTTGACGGCCCAGGTGAAGCACGTAGCTGTGTGTCTCCAGTGGGGCTGGGCTGATGAGAGGAGGAATGTGTTGTCACCTCACTCAAGGCCTGTCATCTACCTTTTCTCTCCCTCTCGCTGCAGCGCGCTGTTTCCTAACGCTCAGCATGGAAGAACACACACTCACTCACACACACTCTTCAAACACTGAGATAAAAGATTGAAAAAGAGAGAGAAATGATGTGGACTCCCTTAAGATATTGGAGACGATAAAGACAGAGGCCCCTGACCATGAGCTCATCAGAGCATGCCCATGAAGACATCATCAACCTCAGACAGTACAGCCCCAGCAGCTTCTCTCCCCCAGTCACGTGACAGCAGGCAGGCAGGCAGGCAGCTGAAGACAAGGCAAGACAGACAACAGTCAGCCAGCAGTTGGTTTGCTAGATTAATGCAAGCCGGGAGGGGTCCTGCAGATACAGTAGCTGCTGTTTGCTGTGTGTCTGTCCCCTGCTGTCCCTGTGTGGGAGCTGATGAGAGTCAGGGCCAGGGGGAACAGCCACCCCATTAGACTGAGGTTTACCACCTCCCTTAACACCTCTGACAACAGCATGAGCTTTATGACACATTATCAATACCTGGCATCAATCTAAAACCATTCAATACCAACATTTATTTGGATTCAAAGCTCCAAAAGGTCGAAATCTAATTGCAAAGCTTGGTGGGTTTTGGAAGTGAGTTTTAGGGAGTGGGTGTAGCTAAATTGTCACCAAAGTGCAAAGTCTTTGGTGTAAATGTTTTCAAAGGCTTTGTTTCCTGAAAACAACATGTTCCCTGGATGTCTGTCTCTGTGTCTCTCTGAAAAGGTCAGCCTCCTGGGGCAGTCTAATGACACTGACACCTGTGTGATCAAGCGTCACTAAGTGCTGAAGTTGATCAAAGCCCTGTAACTGCAATGGGAGAGGAGAACACAGAGTACAGTGTGCACCGGATGGTGTATTCCTCATGGCCACCACAGGAGGACAAACTAACCCGCCGAGTACCCCCCCTTCCCATGTACGCATTGCTCTATGATCTATGCCATACCTCCCTTCCCTCTTGTCCTGTCCCACCACTCCCCATATCTACACCTGACACAGCAGTCTCCCCCACTAGGAGACACTGTGATGTGATTAGCAACGAGAGGCCAGCAATTACAGGCCATTGGATTGATATTCCTATTGTCTGCTAGCTGGCCCTGCAGACCTAAACCTGCGTTATTGCCTCCAGATCAATCCATGCCTCTCCAACTCCCCTGCCGCTGTGGACAGGCTGACCTTAGCTTGCAGATCAGGGATCAATACCAGGACAAACACACTGGTTAAGGCAAGGCTGGGGTGAGCCAACATACTCTGTGTCCCGACTCCTGACCGGCAAACTAAAACCAAATCACTTCGAAGCCCCAGAGGCCTGGCTGTCAGCAGCACGGTTGCCCAGTGACTCAGCCTGACTGGACCTCTGAATAGGAAACTTAATCACGCTTTGATTAGACACATAATCAAGCCTTGAGCTCAGGTGCAACGGGAACACTGAGTTAATCAATCCCACACACTCTCTCCCTTACTCACTCCACTACCTCACACTGACAGAACACACACATACTGCACAACCGCTTAGGTACTGTAGGTCCCTTCTCCATGTCAGACACACAGAAGAGACATACACACCCACACACATATCATATAGTGCTGTGGTAAACCAAATATGTGTTCCACAGTGACTGGCAAATAAGAGGAGGGGCAGAGGCTCACACAGAGACAGATTAACACAGAGGGATCCAGAGCGCTCTCTCTACCTCTCTCTCTGGTTCATGTTCAGCCTCGTCATCAGCAGCTCTCACGCTCTTTCCTGTGGATTCATATTCAGCCCCCTCAGAAGCACAGACACCACTGCCAATGCACAGAGCAAATAACATCTCACTCTCAAAACAAACTCCTCTCATTCGAACAAACTGTCTCGTCTGGGCCACAGTTAAGGTGCAACACTGCCGTCTAATGGACTGGAGAGGAGTGTCATCTTGGATCAAAAGTTAAACAAATGTACACTAGTCCATTCTCTCGCTCTCTCTCTCCCCCCCTTACACACACACTGCAGGCCCCCTATGATGTGTGATTTGCATTCCCGTAGTGTCCCTCTCGTTGTGTGAGGGACCGTGACAGGTTGACAGTGATCTGGTCCCCAACGCCTTGAGTCAGCGATTCATCTCTGTGTCTCCTGATACCCCCTGGTCCCTGGCATCTGTCTACCACTGACCCCCTGGACCACACCAACATCACTCTGCCAAACAGAACCATGGACCAGGCCTGGCCCAAGAAACACACACACACACCAACTACCTCAGACTCCAACAGTACTGTACTGTCTCTCTGAAACACTCAGTCTTACTGCTGGGGCCTCCCTGTATGCTCTCTCTCAGGCTTTATAATTGGCTTTCTCTGTTTCCTTAATCACCTACAGCTGAGGAGCAGATGTATATCGCTGTAGATAAAATGAGATAGACAGCATGCATCTGAGAAATGACCACACCTTTATCTTTACTCAGGTTATCATAGGATCAGGCCCAGCTAGCACATAACGTTCTGAGAACCATATGTTTCTTAGAGCTTGGTGAGAGTGTGGTTGTCCATTGGTTATTTTGCGTACAATCTTCCCACACCGTTCTGGGAAAGGTGCAGGATACTCAGCTAGCACATAACATACCGAGAACCATGTTTCTTAGGTGGGAATTTCAGTACTTCAGCATGATGTTTTCTGCAGGTTTCCACATGGTTCTATTTAAAGTCAAGTTCTCAGAATGTTAAGAAAACTTTAACAATGTTCAGAGAACGTTCTAAGAATGTTATGTTCAAACATATGCATTCCGTTCTCAGCATCAACAAAACTCTTTCTATCCTCTATCTTGTTAAGTGTGTTCAGGTATGATGGCCCCGCCCACTAATTTCCCACACCTGATCTTAATGAGTGCTTGTTTCCTTTGAAGTGGTGTCTGTTTGAATAGGCTGAAATGAAACACAGTGACTGGACTTAAAGAAACATGACATGCTAGCTCCATCCTGGTGGTGCATCGGACTCATTTCATGGACAGAGAACAGACCATCATAGGTTTAAACCTCACTGATGCCGTACCACAAACAAATATGTATGTGTTTGCCAGATTAATGCCTAAGCAAATGACTTTCTACCTGTGCTTTTAGTTCAAAAGAGGTAACCCAAACTAAGCCAGCTGTTTTATTCAAAGCCTTATTGAAACATGTTCTCAGAATGTTATTTCATTACTTTCAAATAACCAATCATTTTTGTTCTCAGAATGTTAATAAAACATCCCAGGAAAACTTTCAGGGAACCACATTGAAACCCTCCCTGCAATCTAAAGAAGGACATTCCCAGAACAGGCGAAATGTTCACTTCCATTCTCAGAACATTTAAAAAACGTTCTGTTTCACCAGTCAGGAAACTTATGACTTCCATCCCAGAACCAAATGGAAAACCAATAACGTACATTCCCACAACTTCCAAGGAACCAAATGTCCTTGCTGGGAGGTCTCAACAACCAGATTCATTAGAGAGTGACAACACTCTCACACACTCTTCTTTATTTGTAGGAGGGATGATGGCAATCTCTAGTAGCTCATCATAGATACCTGTCAAGAACAAGGGGAATGGAACAATCATATTATTTTTATTGAATCTATAGGATTCTAATTTTAAATCATCAGTGACATCACAAAACTGAAGGAACCTTCTGTTTCTCAACATTCTGTGGTGAGAGAAACAAACCTGCTTTGTACTAGATTCCTGTCATATGAGCTTCCCACAGCCTTTAGGATGCCCAGGTCTAACCATGGTGGTGTCCACCCCCGAGAGAGAACACCCTCTGTCACCCCAGACTGGAACGATGGCAAAAATATAAAACTACTCAGAGTGGCAAACCCCAAAGAGGCGTTCAGGGTTAGTATACTACTCAGCTAGCACATTTGCTTCCTTGGAAGTTGTGTGAACGTATATTTTTGGTTGCACATTGGTTGTGGGAACTAAGCCATAAGTTTCCTGACCGGTAAAACAGTTTTTTTTTTTAAACGTTCTGAGAACAAAATTGAAAATGTCTCATGTTCTGGGAACGTTTAGTTTTAGGTTGCAGGGAGGTTCTGAGAATGTTTCACTTTGGTTCCTTGAAAGCTTTATTAACGCTCCGAGAACGGAAATGATAGGATATTTGAACGTTTTTGAATAACTTCCTTAAACTTTAATTGAATGTTTCAATAAGACCTTCAATAACACTGCTAGCTTATTTTGGCTTAAGTTTCTTGAACTCCAAGCACAAATAGGACACACACATTTCATTAGGTATTAAACACATTTCTATTTTATTGTGACATCATCAGTGAGATTTCAACTTGTGATTTTCTGTTTTCTATCCGTAGAATTAGTCCACTGCGCCACCAGGATGGTGCTAGCATGCCATTTTTTAATGCATATGTTTTTACAGTGTTAACAGCTTATTGATGTTAATGTGTACAAGGCTTCGAAGCCTTGTAACCCAATTGCAAAGGTTGGGTTTTGGTTTGGAAGTGAGTTTTAGGGAGTGGGTGTAGCTAAATTGTCACGCAAAGTGCAAAGTCTTTGGTGTAAATGTTTTCAAAGGCTTTGTTTCCTGAAAACAACATGTTCCCTGGATGTCTGTCTCTGTGTCTCTCTGAAAAGGTCAGCCTCCTGGGGCAGTCTAATGACACTGACACCTGTGTGATCAAGCGTCACTAAGTGCTGAAGTTGATCAAAGCCCTGTAACTGCAATGGGAGAGGAGAACACAGAGTACAGTGTGCACCGGATTGTGTATTCCTCATGGCCACCACAGGAGGACAAACTAACCCGCCGAGTACCCCCCCTCCCTATGTACGCATTTCTCTATGATCTATGCCATACCTCCCTTCCCTCTTGTCCTGTCCCACCACTCCCCATATCTACACCTGACACAGCAGTCTCCCCCACTAGGAGACACTGTGATGTGATTAGCAACGAGAGGCCAGCAATTACAGGCATTGGATTGATATTCCTATTGTCTGCTAGCTGGCCCTGCAGACCTAAACCTGCGTTATTGCCTCCAGATCAATCCATGCCTCTCCAACTCCCCTGCCGCTGCGGACAGGCTGACCTTAGCTTGCAGATCAGGGATCAATACCAGGACAAACACACTGGTTAAGGCAAGGCTGGGGTGAGCCAACATACTCTGTGTCGCGACTCCTGACCGGCAAACTAAAACCAAATCACTTCGAAGCCCCAGAGCCTGGCTGTCAGCAGCACGGTTGCCCAGTGACTCAGCCTGACTGGACCTCTGAATAGGAAACTTAATCACGCTTTGATTAGACACATAATCAAGCCTTGAGCTCAGGTGCAGCGGGAACACTGAGTTAATCAATCCCACACACTCTCTCCCTTACTCACTCCACTACCTCACTCTCCAGAACACACACATACTGCACAACCGCTTAAGTACTGTAAGTCCCCTCTCCATGTCAGACACACAGAAGAGACATACACACCCACACACATATCATATAGTGCTGTGGTAAACCAAATATGTGTTCCACAGTGACTGGCAAATAAGAGGAGAGGCAGAGGCTCACACAGAGACAGATTAACACAGAGGGATCTAGAGCGCTCTCTCTACCTCTCTCTGTGATTCATGTTCAGCCTCGTCATCAGCAGCTCTCACGCTCTTTTCTGTGGATTCATATTCAGCCCCTTCAGAAGCACAGACACCACTGCCAATGCACAGAGCAAATAACATCTCACTCTCAAAACAAACTGCTCTCATTAAAATACTTTCTAGTCTGGGCCACAGTTAAGGTGCAACACTGCCATCTAATGGACTGGGGAGTCCCCCCCCCCCCCACACACACACACTGCAAGACCCCTATAGTGTGTGATTTGCATTCCCGTAGTGTCCCTCTCGTTGTGTAAGGGACCGTGACAGGTTGACAGTGATCTGGTCCCCAACGCCCTGAGTCAGCGATTCATCTCTGTGTCTCCTGATACCCCCTGGTCCCTGGCATCTGTCTACCACTGACCCCCTGGACCACACCAACATCACTCTGCCAAACAGAACCATGGACCAGGCCTGGCCCAAGAAACACACACACACCAACTACCTCAGACTCCAACAGTACTGTACTGTCTCTCTGAAACACTCAGTCTTACTGCTGGGGCCTCCCTGTATGCTCTCTCTCAGGCTTTATAATTGGCTTTCTCTGTTTCCTTAATCACCTACAGCTGAGGAGCAGATGTATATCGCTGTAGATAAAATGAGATAGACAGCATGCATCTGAGAAATGACCACACCTTTATCTTTACTCAGGTTGTCATATGATCAGGCCCAGCTAGCACATAACGTTCTGAGAACCATATGTTTTTTAGAGCTTGGTGAGAGTGTGGTTGTCCATTGGTTGTTTTGCGTACAACCCCACACCGTTCTGGAAAAGGTGCAGGATACTCAGCTAGCACATAGCATACCGAGAACCATGTTTCTTAGGTGGGAATTTCAGTACTTCAGCATTATGTTTTCTACAGAAAAGTTTCCCAAGCAGAGTTTGGGAAATCCCTGTCCTCATGGTCATGTTCGCAGAACGTTCCAAGAACGTTCCAAGAATGTTAAGAAACAACGTTCTTCTATGGGAATTTCAGTACTACAGCATAACGGTTTCTGTGGGAATTTCAGTACTTCATCCTAACAATTTTTGCAGGTTTCCTCATGGTTCTATTTAAAGTCATGTTCTCAGAACATTAAGAACATCATAGAAAGTTATTTTAAACATATATATTCTGTTCTCAGCATCATCTAACACTTTCTCTATCCACTATCTTATTAAGTGTGTTCATGTGTTTTGTCTGCGCCCACTAATTGTTTTTTTAGACTAAATAGACTAAAATTAACAGCTTTGTATGATTTAAAAAAAAACATGGCCTGCTAGCTCCATCCTGGTGGCACAGTGGACTAATTACATGTCTAGAGAACAGAAGATCATAGGTTTGAATCTCCCTGTACGCCGTGCCACAATAAAAAATAAATGTGTTTGCATGATTAACACCTAAGCAAAATAATTTCAAAGTGTCCTAACTGTTTTGAACTCCAATCACAGATAACACAAACTAAGCCAGCAGTGTTATTAAAACATTCAGGGAACCACATTAAAAACCTCACTGCAACCTAAAAAGTAATGTCCCCAGAACAGGTCAAATGTTCACTTCTGTTCTCAGAACATTTAAAAAACGTTTTGTTTTTACCAGTCAGAAAACTTATGGCTTTGTTCCCAGAACCAATGGAAAACCAAAAACGTACATTCTCACAACTTCCAAGGAACCAAATGTCCTTGCTGGGAGGTCTCAACAACAAGATTCATTAGAGAGTGACAACACTATCACACACTCTTCTCTATTTGTGAGAGGGAGGATTGCAAGTCTCTTTTAACTCATAATCCCAGTTGGGATTGGATATAACTCCCGCTTGTGGGAAAAACAACCTGTGGTTGGCTCACATAAAAACTTGACCCTTTTCAAACACAATGTTATTGTTGTCTGCTTGTTTTAGTCAATTACAAAACTACACTGAACAAAAATATAAACGCAACATGTTTCATGAGCTGAAACAAAAGATCCTAGAAATGTTCCATTCGCACAAAAAACTTTTCTCTCAAATGTTTTGCACACATTTGTGGGCCTTTCAGCTTTGCCAAAATAATCCATCCATCTGACAGGTGTGGCATATGAAGAAGCTCATTAAACAGCATGATCATTACACAGGTGCACCTTGTGCCGGGGACAGTAAAAGGACACACTAAAATGTGCAGTTTTGTCACACATCAAAATGCCACAAAATGTCTCAAGTTTTGAGGGAGCATGCAATTGGCATGGTGACTACAGGAATGTCCACCAGAGATTACGATATCCTGAGGTCCATTGTCGTGCCATTCATCCACTGCCATCACCTTATGTTTCAACATGATAATGCATGGCCCCATGTCGCAAGGATCTGTACACAATTCCTGGGAGCTGAAAATGTCCCAGTTCTTCCATGGCCTGCAAACTCACAAGACATGTCACCCATTGAGCATGTTTGGGATGCTCTGAATCGCCGTGAATGACAGCTTGTTCCAGTTCCCTACAACATCCAGCAACTTCGCACAGCCATTGAAGAGGAGTGGGACAACATTCTTCAGGCCACAATCAGCAGCCTGATCAACTCTATGCGAAGGAGATGTGTTGTGCTGCATGAGGCAAATGGTGGTCACACCAGATACAGACTAACATTAAGCTAGCCAAGACCAACAACACAAACAAATGAACTATACAGCTAATGTACAAGTAGTGAGTATGTTTGTTTTCCCCAATTTGTGCATTTGATGGAGGGGAATTCCTTATTATTATGTGAACCTGTATTGAACCTGTCAAGAACAAGGGGAATGGAACATCCATAGAATCCATAGAATTCACATTTTAAATCATCAGTGACATCACAAAGCTGAAAGAACTTTGTGTTTCTCAACATTCTGTGGTGAGAGAAACAAACCTGCTTGGTACTAGATCCCACAGCCTTTAGGATGCCCGGGTCAAATCACGGTGATGTCCATCCCAGAGGGAGAACACCCCCTGTCACCTTGGACTGGATCGATGGCAAAAATGTCAAATTACTCAGAGTTGCCAACCACAAAGAGGCTTTCAGGGTTAGTATTCATGTGTTGCATGTTTCGTCACAATATCATTTTGAACGTTCGTCTTGAACTGATGCCCGATTGAGCATTCTACTTAATGCGTCGTCAGTGAGCGCTGATGAAGATTTCATCAAAAGTGCATTACAGTGGCTTGGAAATTCAATGACATTAAAAACGAGGCAAATAATTAGTAGGAAAACCTTTTGTTATTTTGATTTTACCGGGATTTTAGCTTGCCAATGTTAGCATTGCTAGCTATTTTTGTATTAAATTTGCTTGCTAATGACAACATTGACATCTGTCTAAAGTAAATTTGAGGACATGATAATGCTGGCTAAGTTGTTTCCTACTAAATATGACTACTTTAGCAATGTCATCGTATTTCCAGGCACTCTAGTGTAATTTATACGAAATAGTAGTTAGCCTCCGTCCAGGATGACTGGGTTTATCACCACTTAAGGGCACCACTATGATGCTGCCGATAGAGGGCGGCTTGAGAACGTTTATAACAATGCTATGAGGCGACCAAGTGACAGAGGTGCATCCTATGAATACCTAGCTAGCACATTTGGTTCCTTAGAAGTTGTGGTAACGTATGTTTTTGGTTTACAG
Source organism: Oncorhynchus nerka (assembly GCF_034236695.1). Classification (NCBI taxonomy): domain Eukaryota; kingdom Metazoa; phylum Chordata; class Actinopteri; order Salmoniformes; family Salmonidae; genus Oncorhynchus; species Oncorhynchus nerka. The sequence continues at coordinate 41,140,046 of NC_088404.1, forward strand.
AAGTGAACGTTTCGCCTGTCCTGGGACATTTATTTTTAGGTTGCAGGGAGATTCTGAGAACGTTTTACTCTGGTTCCTTAAAAGTTTTATTAATGCTCTGAGATCGGAAATTTTAGGTTTTTTTGAGATTTTTCAATAACTTCCTTACGTTCGCTGATAGGACACATGAAATTCATTAGGCATTAATCATGCGAACACATTTATTTTTTATTGTGACACGGCATCACTGTGATTCAAACCTTTCTGTCCTGTTCTCTAGCAATGGAATTAAGTCCACTGTGCCACCAGGATGGAGCTACCATAACATGTTTTTAATTACATATACAAAACTGTTCATTTCATTCTATCCGAACATACCCCATTTCAAAGCATTAAGATCAGGTGTATAAACAAGACAGAGGCTAGTTTTGTTGATGCTTGGAACGGAATGTATATGTTTCAAAATAACATTCTTAGAACATTCTCTGATCATTTAAGTTTTGTGGTTTTTATAGAAAGTTTTCCTTATGTTCTGAGCATGGAATTTAGAGATGAATGATGTTAATGAGTTCAGTGGAGGCTCATAATAATGGCCGGAACGGCGCAAATGAAATGGCATCAAACACCTGGAAACCATAGCCGTGTTCGAATACTCATACTAACCGCAGTAACCATACCACCCTAGTCATAGACTGTTCTCCCTGCTACCACACGGCAAGCGGTAGCAGAGTCAAGGTCAAAGAGGCTTCTAGACAGCTTCTACCCCCAAGCCACAAGACTTCTGAACAGCTAATCAAATGGTTACCCAGACTATTTTCACCCCCCCAACCCCCCTATGTTGCTGCTACTGTATGTTATCATCTATGCTTAGACACTTTAATAACTCTATCTACATGTACATATTACCTCAATTACCTCGACACTGGTGCCCCCGCACATTGACTCTGTACCGGTACCCCCTGTATATAGCCTCACTACTGTTATTTACTGCTGCTCTTTATTGATTTGTTATTCTTATCTCTTACTTTTTTTTTTTGGTATTTACTTAAAACTGCGTTGTTGGTGAAGTAAGCATTTCACTGTAAGGTCTACACCTGTTGTATTCGGCGCATGTGACAAATACAATTTAATTTGATTTTGATGTATTTGATACCATTCCACTGATTCCGCTCCAGTTAGTATCACAAGACCGTTCTCCCCTATTAAGGTGCCACCAACCTGTGGTACAATTCAATTATATATTCAATTATTGCCAAGAACTGACATAAACGAGAACCATAAATTCTCTGAAAGTTCTGAGAATCTCGCTTAAGTCACCATTTTTGAGAACTTAACCAGAATATAATAAAACTGACATTAAATAGAACCACATGGGAACTTGTGTTTCTGTTTAACGTTCTTGGAACCATTTGAGAACATGACTTTAAATTGAACCATGAGGAAACCAGTAGGAAACGTTATGCTGAGCTACTGACATTCCCACAGAAGAAGTCCTAGCCGTGTCTGAATCCTGACTTAGGAAGGCCATCAAAAATCCTGAGATTTCCATTCCTAACTATAACATTTTTCGACAAGATAGAACTGCCGAAGGGGGCTGAGTTGCAATCTACTGCAGAGATAGCCTGTAGAGTTCTGTCATACTATCCAGGTCTGTGCCCAAACAATTCGAGCTTCTACTTCTAAAAATCCACCTTTCCAGAAACAAGTCTCTCAACGTTGCCGATTGTTATAGACCCCCTTCAGCCCCCAGCTGTGCCCTGGACACCATATGTGAATTAATTGCCCCCCATCTATCATATATGATATTCACATATCATATCATATGTGAATTGATTGCCCCCCAGAGCTCGTACTGTTAGGTGACCTAAACTGGGACCTGCTTAACAACCTGTCCGTCCTACAATCTAAGCTAGATGCCCTCAATCTCACACAAATTATCAATGAACCTACCAGGTACAACCCCAAATCCGTAAACACGGGCACCCTCTTAGATATCATCCTGACCAACCTGCCCTCTAAATACACCTCTGCTGTCCTGTCTCTGACTGCCCTTGACCAGCACAAAAACATCCTGTGGCGTACTGCATTAGCATCAAATAGTCCCCGCGATATGCAAGTTTTCAGGGAAGTTAGGAACCAATGTACACAGGCAGTTAGGAAAGACCATGCTAGCTTTTTCAAACAGAAATTTGCATTCTGTTGCACAAACTCCAAAAAGTTCTGGGACACTGTAAAGTCCATGGAGAATAAGAGCACCTCCTCCCAGCTGCCCACTGCACTGAGGCTAGGAAACACTGTCACCACCGATAAATCTACAATAATTGCGAATTTCAATAAGCATTTTTCTACAGCTGGCCATGCTTTCCACCTGGCTACCCCTAACCCGATCAACAGCTCTGCACCCCCACAGCAAATTGCCCAAGCCTCCCTGTTATAAGAATTTGGTTATCAATGTTCATAAACTTCAATTAATCTACTCAGTCTGCAACCCAGAGTTTGTAAAATTCTGGTTGAATGAAGCAGACAAGAGTCCCAGCTTACAAAAATCAAAGTGTTTATTCACGAGAACGTTGTGAAGTCCATTATACAAAGACATCCATTTTATAGCTGCGCACATACTTCCACACAAACCGTAGGTATCCTACGCACATACTTCCACACAAACAGTAGGTGAGTTGTATCCTTCTCCATAGTGTATCACTGCCCAGCCGACAGTTCCATTCCCCCGAGATTAGGGAAACCTTGAGAAGTACTCCCTATGCTATCATAAATTCCTCAGAGGCCTAGCCAGGTTGGTCCAAACACAGTTGAACTGTTCTCGGTATCTTTCTTCAGCCCCCACATACAAGTTCAAATCCTGAGCTACGCCTTGCTCAGACAGTCTGTGTTTTTCCACTATACAGATACATTGTTTAATCTAATTCTGACTAAAACTACACACATCATCAGATTATAATTGTATGATTGTAATCAATTTCATACAGTTATAAGGTTTCAGAGTGGAATTATTTAATCATTATCTTTCAACATTTAAATTATTTTATCACTCCCCCATTTCTCCTTCACCCAAATGCAGATAGCTAATGTTCTGAAAGAGCTGCAAAATCTGGACCCATAAAAATATGCTGGGCTAGACAATCTGGACCCTCTCTTTCTAAAATTATCCTCCAAAAATGTTGCAACCCCTATTACTAGTCTGTTCAACCTCTCTTTCGTATCGTCTGAGATCACCTAAAGATTGGAAAGCTGACACTCTAGACCCAAACTGTTACAGACCTATATCCATCCTGCCCTGGCTTTCTAAAGTCTTCGGAAGCCAAGTGAACAAACAGATCACTGACCATTTAACATTTAAGTCATTTAGCAGACGCTCTTATCCAGAGCGACTTACAAATTGGTGCATTCACCTTATGACATCCAGTGGAACAGCCACTTTACAATAGTGCATCTAAATCTTTTAAGGGGGGTGAGAAGGATTACTTTATCCTATCCTAGGTATTCCTTAAAGAGGTGGGGTTTCAGGTGTCTCCGGAAGGTGGTGATTGACTCCGCTGTCCTGGCATCGTGAGGGAGTTTGTTCCACCATTGGGGGGCCAGAGCAGCGAACAGTTTTGACTGGGCTGAGCGGGAACTGTACTTCCTCAGTGGTAGGGAGGCGAGCAGGCCAGAGGTGGATGAACGCAGTGCCCTTGTTTGGGTGTAGGGCCTGATCAGAGCCTGGAGGTACTGAGGTGCCGTTCCCCTCACAGCTCCGTAGGCAAGCACCATGGTCTTGTAGCGGATGCGAGCTTCAACTGGAAGCCAGTGGAGAGAGCGGAGGAGCGGGGTGACGTGAGAGAACTTGGGAAGGTTGAACACCAGACGGGCTGCGGCGTTCTGGATGAGTTGTAGGGGTTTAATGGCACAGGCAGGGAGCCCAGCCAACAGCGAGTTGCAGTAATCCAGACGGGAGATGACAAGTGCCTGGATTAGGACCTGCGCCGCTTCCTGTGTGAGGCAGGGTCGTACTCTGCGGATGTTGTAGAGCATGAACCTACAGGAACGGGCCACCGCCTTGATGTTAGTTGAGAACGACAGGGTGTTGTCCAGGATCACGCCAAGGTTCTTAGCGCTCTGGGAGGAGGACACAATGGAGTTGTCAACCGTGATGGCGAGATCATGGAACGGGCAGTCCTTCCCCGGGAGGAAGAGCAGCTCCGTCTTGCCGAGGTTCAGCTTGAGGTGGTGATCCGTCATCCACACTGATATGTCTGCCAGACATGCAGAGATGCGATTCGCCACCTGGTCATCAGAAGGGGGAAAGGAGAAGATTAATTGTGTGTCGTCTGCATAGCAATGATAGGAGAGACCATGTGAGGTTATGACAGAGCCAAGTGACTTGGTGTATAGCGAGAATAGGAGAGGGCCTAGAACAGAGCCCTGGGGGACACCAGTGGTGAGAGCACGTGGTGAGGAGACGGATTCTCGCCACGCCACCTGGTAGGAGCGACCTGTCAGGTAGGACGCAATCCAAGCGTGGGCCGCGCCGGAGATGCCCAACTCGGAGAGGGTGGAGAGGAGGATCTGATGGTTCACAGTATTGAAGGCAGCCGATAGGTCTAGAAGGATGAGAGCAGAGGAGAGAGAGTTAGCTTTAGCAGTGCGGAGCGCCTCCGTGATACAGAGAAGAGCAGTCTCAGTTGAATGACTAGTCTTGAAACCTGACTGATTTGGATCAAGAAGGTCATTCTGAGAGAGATAGCGGGAGAGCTGGCCAAGGACGGCACGTTCAAGAGTTTTGGAGAGAAAAGAAAGAAGGGATACTGGTCTGTAGTTGTTGACATCGGAGGGATCGAGTGTAGGTTTTTTCAGAAGGGGTGCAACTCTCGCTCTCTTGAAGACGGAAGGGACGTAGCCAGCGGTCAGGGATGAGTTGATGAGCGAGGTGAGGTAAGGGAGAAGGTCTCCGGAAATGGTCTGGAGAAGAGAGGAGGGGATAGGGTCAAGCGGGCAGGTTGTTGGGTGGCCGGCCGTCACAAGACGCAAGATTTCATCTGGAGAGAGAGGGAGAAAGAGGTCAGAGCACAGGGTAGGGCAGTGTGAGCAGAACCAGCGGTGTCGTTTGACTTAGCAAACGAGGATCGGATGTCGTCGACCTTCTTTTCAAAATGGTTGACGAAGTCATCTGCAGAGAGGGAGGAGGGGGGGAGGAGGATTCAGGAGGGAGGAGAAGGTGGCAAAGAGCTTCCTAGGGTTAGAGGCAGATGCTTGGAATTTAGAGTGGTAGAAAGTGGCTTTAGCAGCAGAGACAGAAGAGGAAAATGTAGAGAGGAGGGAGTGAAAGGATGCCAGGTCCGCAGGGAGGCGAGTTTTCCTCCATTTCCGCTCGGCTGCCCGGAGCCTTGTTCTGTGAGCTCGCAATGAGTCGTCGAGCCACGGAGCGGGAGGGGAGGACCGAGCCGGCCTGGAGGATAGGGGACATAGAGAGTCAAAGGATGCAGAAAGGGAGGAGAGGAGGGTTGAGGAGGCAGAATCAGGAGATAGGTTGGAGAAGGTTTGAGCAGAGGGAAGAGATGATAGGATGGAAGAGGAGAGAGTAGCGGGGGAGAGAGAGCGAAGGTTGGGACGGCGCGATACCATCCGAGTAGGGGCAGTGTGGGAAGTGTTGGATGAGAGCGAGAGGGAAAAGGATACAAGGTAGTGGTCGGAGACTTGGAGGGGAGTTGCAATGAGGTTAGTGGAAGAACAGCATCTAGTAAAGATGAGGTCGAGCGTATTGCCTGCCTTGTGAGTAGGGGGAAGGTGAGAGGGTGAGGTCAAAAGAGGAGAGGAGTGGAAAGAAGGAGGCAGAGAGGAATAAGTCAAAGGTAGACGTGGGAGGTTAAAGTCGCCCAGAACTGTGAGAGGTGAGCCGTCCTCAGGAAAGGAGCTTATCAAGGCATCAAGCTCATTGATGAACTCTCCGAGGGAACCTGGAGGGCGATAAATGATAAGGATGTTAAGCTTGAAAGGGCTGGTAACTGTGACAGCATGGAATTCAAAGGAGGCGATAGACAGATGGGTAAGGGGAGAAAGAGAGAATGACCACTTGGGAGAGATGAGGATCCCGGTGCCACCACCCCGCTGACCAGAAGCTCTCGGGGTGTGCGAGAACACGTGGGCGGACGAAGAGAGAGCAGTAGGAGTAGCGGTGTTGTCTGTGGTGATCCATGTTTCCGTCAGTGCCAAGAAGTCGAGGGACTGGAGGGAGGCATAGGCTGAGATGAACTCTGCCTTGTTGGCCGCAGATCGGCAGTTCCAGAGGCTTTTATTTTGCTCCTTTGCACCCCGTTATCTCTACTTGCACATTCATCTTCTGCACATATATCACTCCAGTGTTTAATTGCTAAATTGTAATTACTTCGCCATTACGGCCTATTTATTGCCTCACCGCCCTAATCTTACTTCATTTGCACTCACTATATATAGATTTTTTTCTATTGTGTTATTGACTGTATGTTTGTTTATTCCATGTGTAACTCTGTGTTGTTGTTTGTGTCGCACTTCTTTGCTTTATCTTGGCCAGGTCGCAGTTGTAAATGAGATCTTGTTCTCAACTGGCCTACCTGGTTAAATAAAGGTAAAAAAAAAAAAAAAATTTAAGAATGTTGTTTCTTAACATTCTCTGAACTATTTTAGAATATTCCCAATGTCAAACCAGTTGGAGAACGTTTCTAGAACATTACCTAAATGAAATGTAACCATGTTTGAACTTTTAAGAAACGTTCTGTCAAAATAATGAAATACCAAGAAAATAAGGTTCCTTATTAAATGTGCTGAGAATGTTCCAAAGTCAAGCAACTATCCTGCACCATTCCCAGAAAGTTGTGGAAGGTTGTATGCAAAATAACTTTAGAGCAAGTACGCAATCACCAAGCTATTAGAAATATATAGTTCTCAGAATATTATGTGCAAGCTGGGTACAGACCCTTGAGTGGGTTAGGCAGATAACATAAACTGAAAACAGCAATGTGGTTGAAAAGGTGCATACAGGGCCTCCCGAGTGGCGCAACGGTCTAAGGCACTGCATTTCAGGGCTAGAGGCATCACTACAGACCTAGGTTCGATCTCAGGCTGTGTCAGTACCGGCTGTGACCGGGAGTCCCATAGGGTGGCACACGATTGGCCCAGCGTCGTTCTGGGTAAGGGCAGGTTTTGGCGGGGAGGGCTTTACTTGGCTCATCGCGCTCTAGCAACTCCTTGTGGTGGGTGCCCCTGCAGGCTGACTGCCGTCATCAGTTGAGCGGTACTTTCTCAGAGAGAAGGGCGGTTTGGCGGATCATGTTTCGGAGGACGCCTGACTCGAACTTCGCATCTCCCAAGTCTGTTGGAAATTATATACAGAATATATATATACAGTGAGGGGGGAAAGTATTTGATCCCCTGCTGATTTTGTATGTTTGCCCACTGACAAAGAAATGGTAGGTTTATTTGAACAATGAGAGACAGAATAACAACAACAAAAATCCAGAAAAACGCATGTCAAAAATGTTATACATTTATTTGCATTTTAACCTGTTGCTTCTACTCGGGACGCTTGCGTCCCAACTAGAGCTCTGGAAATGCAAATGCGCTACGCTAAATGCTAATAGTATTAGTTAAAACTCAAAAGTTCATTAAAATACACATGCAGGGTATCGAATTAAAGCTACACTCGTTGTGAATCCAGGCAACAAGTCAGATTTTTAAAATGCTTTTCGGCGAAAGCATGAGAAGCTATTATCTGATAGCATGCAACACCCCAAAAGACCCACAGGGGACGTAAACAAAATAATTAGCATTTCGGCGTTACACAAACCGCACAATAAAATAGAAAACATTCATTACCTTTCACCATCTTCTTTGTTGGCACTCCTAGATGTCCCATAAACACTATTTGGGTCTTTATTTAGATTAAATCGGTCCATATAAAGCCTAGATATCGTTATATGTAGACTGTGTGATAAACGAAAAACATCGTTTCAAAACGTAACGTCATTTTTTTTTAAATTCAAAAAGTCGACGATAAACTTTCACAAAACACTTCGAAATACGTTTGTAATGCAACTTTAGGTATTAGTAAACGTTAATAAGCGATAAAATTCATCAGGAGGCGATGTAAAGATCATTAGCTGTCCGTCTGGAAAAATGTCCGGCTAGAAACTCAACGAAAATATCCGGTCCTAGACCGGATTAGATACGGTGTCCTGTATGTGTTTGACCAAGAAAAAACTCGAAGGGAAATGACAAGACTCTAGACACCCTGTGGAAGCTGTAGGTACTGCAACCTCAGGCAATTAATTGTGGTTCACGTTTATCAATGGGTTCAAGTAGCGCATGGATATATTTTCCCCATTTTCAGTGATCAGTTTTTCCTGTGCTTTTCGATGTAAATGCCGTTCTGGTAAAGCCACAGCAGTGATTTAACCAGTTTTTTAAACGTCTGAGTGTTTTCTATCCACACAGACTAAGCAAATGCATATACTATATTCCTGGCATGAGTAGCAGGGCGCTGAAATGTTGCGCGATTTTTAACAGAATGTTCAAAAAAGTAGAGGGTCGACTGAAGAGGTTAATGAGGGAAATAAGTATTTAACCCCTCTGCAAAACATGACCTAGTACTTGGTGCCAAAACCCATGTTGGCAATCCCAGAGGTCAGGTGTTTCTTGTAGTTGGCCACCAGGTTTGCACACATCTCAGGAGGGATTTTGTCCCACTCCTCTTTGCAGATCTTCTCCAAGTTATTAAGGTTTTGAGGCTGACGTTTGGCAACTCGAACCTTCAGCTCCCTCCACAGATTTTCTGTGGGATTAAAACTTTTTAGGGAGTTGGTTCCGCTGTCGGGATCAAATCAGCGGAAATTTCAAGAGCGCCACGTATAGTTTTTGATAAAAATCCAACTTTCATTAAAATACACATGCAAGGTACTGAATTAAAGCTACACTCGTTGTGAATCTAGCCACCGAGTCAGATTTGTAAAATGCTTTTCGGCGAAAGCATGAGAAGCTATTATCTGATAGCATGCACCCCGAAAGTACTGGAACGTCATCTAAAACGACAGATTTTGCGGTAGCCGGCGCTACCCAAAACGCAGAAATAAAATATAAAACATTCATTACCTTTGACGAGCTTCTTTCTTGGCACTCCTATATATCCCATAAACATCACAATTGGGTCTTTTTCCCGATTAAATCCGTCATTGTATAGCCAAAATGTCGTTTTCTGAAGACCGGTCTGATCCAGGAATATTCCCTTTTACAAGACGCAACGTCACTTTTTAAAATGACAAAAGTTGCCTATAAACTTTTACAAAACACTTCAAACTACTTTTCTAAACCAACTTTAGGTATTAATAAACGTTAATAATCTATACAATTCATCACGGGGCGATCTGTATTCGATAGCAGCTAGTCTTGAAATCAGCGGCCATCTTTTCCATTTTAATAACATCCTGTTGAGAGACTAAAACAGGAAAGGGCAAAACGTCATACAACCAAGGATTAAGTCTGCTAGAAATGCCAGCACTGGCGACATCGTGTGGAAGCTGTAGGCGTTTAGAGGACATCTTCATGTATTTGCAGTCGCCTTAAACAATACATTGACTGGCGGATTAATATATTTTTTGTGTTTTTGGAGAACAGTTTTTCGAGGGATTTTTACTCCTAAACACGTTGTGTTATAGCCACAGACACGATTTAACCAGTTTTAGAAACTTCCGAGTGTTTTCTATACACACATACTTATCATTTGCATATACTATATTCCTGGCATGAGTAGCAGGACTTTGAAATGTTGCGCGATTTTTAACAAAAAGCTGCGAAAATTCGCATGATCCTTAAGAGGACTGGCTAGGCCACTCCAGGTCCTTAATGTGCTTCTTCTTGAGCCACTCCTTTGTTGCCTTGGCCGTGTGTTTTGGGTCATTGTCATGCTGGAATACCCATCCACGACCCATTTTCAATGCCCTGGCTGAGGGAAGGAGGTTCTCACCAAAGATTTGACGGGACATGGCCCCGTCCATTGTCCCTTTGATGCGGTGAAGTTGTCCTGTCCCCTTAGCAGAGAAACACCCCCAAAGCATAATGTTTCCACCTCCATGTTTGACGGTGGGGATGTTGTTCTTGGGGTCATAGGCAGCATTCCCTTAAAGAGTGTGCTCCTATTCTCAGCTCGTTACCTGTATAAAAGACACCTGGGCGCCATAAATCATTCTGATTGAGAGGGGGTCAAATACTTATTTCCCTCATTAAAATGCAAATCAATTTATAACATTTTTGACTTGCATTTGTCTGGATTATTTTGTTCTGTCTCTCACTGTTCAAATAAACCTACCATTTTTTCCCTCACTGTATATATAATAAAAAACGAAAAGGTGCATAGGCCTAAGTAAAAGTAAAAGAGTATTGGGGGGATATACTCACTGGCATGTGTCTCTATCAGTTTAAGAAACTGAACCAGGCCCTCAGCAACATGGAAAGTCTCCACAAGAACTTCTGGCTACAGGAGGAGAGGAGGGTCAAACAGAACCTGAGGAGGCTAACTAGCGTGTCTCCTACTTTCAGAAGCCAAACCCTATTCCAGGTAATATGACATATGTTAACATACTGTGAGTAGTGCAGAATTCAGTTCATTGGACTGAGTATGATGATTTTGAGCATGTGCCTCTCCCCTCCAGATTTCTAGTGATAACAGCAGGGCTGAGCTTAGTGGAGGGGGCAGCAGGGTACAGCTCCCCACCTGCCCCCCGTCCCATGCCAGCCGAGAGGACTGCTCCTCCTGCTCTCTCAACAGCCCTCTGTTCAGGATCCCCCAGAGCACCGCAGCCCCATCCCCACGAACCAGCCACAGAAGTCAGTACACTGAAGTACTTGTATCTGTAGAACAAAACACAGAAACAACTACCTCCTTACTGCAATTAATGCCCTACAATCTGCAATAGTAGCTGGTGTAATAGAGTGCTTAAATAACTAGTGTAATAATCTCCGGTCATCTCTGCACTTCTCTCCAGGTCTGATTCTCCCTCTTACCATTAACGGGGACACATTGTCCCCCCACCATCTGTTGCCCAGAGACACCCTGTCAGAGAACCCCTCCTCCTCAAGGGGTGGTATGCGTTACGGGGGTCTGACCCCACGGCCCAGCCAGCACCCCAGTACCCTGAGCTTGACCCCCAGTACCCTGAGCCTGGATGGCAGCACTACACTCCTACTCCCCACCCCCAGCCTGCTGGCCTTGCTTCCCCCCCAGCTGTCCCTGGAGCTCCATGGGCTGCAGGAGGCTGTGCTGGGCTTCCCTCTGCTGCAGAAGAGGGTGAGGGAGCTGATCACTCGGGCTAGGGCCACTGAACAGGAGAGACAGGACCGACGCAACCTCACCCTACGCCCCCTGGAGGCCCTGCGCTGCAGGTGAGAAGAGATACATACATTATATTACTGTTTTTTATCGCTTTGGTGCAATTTTCACAAGTATGTGGTAAATCCCAGCTCTTAGTAGAAAACTCTAAACAGATCATCATAAAGGCACTTGTTTCAAAACTCTAAGCACATTTTCAGTTCACTAAGTAGTATTTCTGTAAGCCCATTTGTGGGGAAAAACTCGTTCTGATTGGCTAGCCCTGGCACCCCAGTGAGTCAGCCTGGCTTCCAATTGGATCAGCCTATGCCCTACCATGCCCACCTATAGCTGCGCCCCTGCCCAGTCATGTAAAATCCATAGATTAAGGCATAATTTATTTATTTCAATTGACTGAATTCCTTATGAACTGTAGCTCAACAAATTCTTTGAAATTGTTGCATGTTGCATTTATATTTTTGTACAGTATATACTCGCATGTACTACTATGATGATGACTATTATGATTTTACTTCACAGTAAGTGAAGATCTGAGATGTACTATATGTAACAAATCAAATCAAAGTTTATTGGTCGGGTACACAGATTAGCAGATGTTATAGCAGGTGCAGCAAAATGCTTGTGTTTCTACTTCCTACAGTGCAGTAATACAATATCAATACAATACCAATATGCTATGCAAATAATCCAGAAAGTCCAAAACAAGAAATAAATGCATCCTCGGTACAGTAAATCAAATATGTATCCCACATGAAGTTGCTGAGGTCTTTTTGATGGGGGGTACATACAATACTGTAGTACCATACAATCTGACTTGCCTAGTTAAAAAAAATGTTATATTAAAAAAAGTACAATACAATACTGTAAAATACAGTACACAATTACAGTAAAGGTGGAAAATGTACGTATGATTGCCATCCCCAGTCAGGCCATAGATAAGGCATGCAATGATTTCAACCCAGACCTATGTCAGGCTTGGATTCACCATACCAAAAGGTTTTTCCCCAGGTGCATGAACAATGGGTATATTTACTGTCATTTCCATGAGAACATATGGCTAAATGCTCAAGACAGGCTTGATGCAAACTAGTGCCTGCTAAACATTAGAAGATTAGAAGATCACGTCTGTGACTCAACCCACTCAAGTGACGCACCCCTACTAGGGACAGCATGGAAGAGCACTAGTAAGCCAGTGACTCAGCCCCCATAATAGGGTCAGAGGCAGAGAATCCCAGTGGAGAGAGGAGAGCCGGCTAGGCAGAGACAGCAAGGGCAGTTCGTCGCTCCAGTGCCTTGCCGTTCACCATCGCACCCCTGGGCCAGACTACACTCAATCATAGAACCTACTAAAGAAATGAGTCTTCAGTATAGACTTGAAGGTCGAGACTGAGTCTGCGTCTCTCACATGGATAGACAGATCATTCCATAAAAATGTAGCTTTATAGGAGAAAACCCTGCCTCCAGCTGTTTACTTAAGGAGGAGGAGGCCTTAAGGAGGCCTTACTTAAGGAGGCCTGCGTCTTGTGACCGTAGCGTACGTGTAGGTACGTACGGCATGACCAAACCGGAGATAGGTAGGAGCAAGCCCATGTAATGCTTTGTAGGTTAGCAGTAAAACCTTGAAATCAGCCCTGGCCTTAACAGGAAGCCAAATGTAGAGGCTAGCACTGGAGTCATGTGTTTAAATTAGTTTTTTTTTGTCAGGATTCTAGCAGCCGTGTTTAGCACTAACTGAAATGTATTTAGTGCTTTATCCGGGTAGCCGGAGAGTAGAGCATTGCAGTAGTCTAATCTAGACATGACAAAAGCATCGATCAGCTTTTCTGCATAATATTTTTACAAAAAGTTTCAGATTTTTGCAATGTTACGAAGATGGAAAAAAAGCTGTCCTTGAAATATTCTTGATAAGAGAGAGAAATAGATCAGTGTCGAGATTAACGCAGAGGTCCTTCACAGTTTTATTTGAGACGACTGTACAACAATTGTCAGATCCAACAGCAAATCTCTTTGTTTCTTTGGACCTAGAACAAGCATCTCTGTTTTGTCCAAGTTTAAAAGTAAAACATTTGCCGCCATCCACTTCCTTATGTCTGAAACACAGGCTTCCAGGGAGGGCAATTTTGGGGCTTCACCATGTGTCATCGAAATGTAGTATCATGACTTTACTTCCATTAATCTGATGATTGTTATTTATTTAATCCACTAACTATGTTTAATTGTTACCTGATTAAATGAATCATGTAACAATTAACTCATTAGGATTTGGGGCACCACGAGAGAGGTTGTTTAAAGAGTTACCATCTCCCGAATTAAGGTATATACTGTATCTATTTCATCGATAAACAGTAATCTTATTAATCATGACCTCTTATCATATCATCATTCTGAACAGTCAACTTATTAATCATTACCTCTTATCATATCATCATTTTGAACAGTCGTAACCTCGTGCATCTGCAAAAAAAACAGCCGTGCTCATGATTCAGCCCTACACAAATTGGTTAAATTGTTTAATTACTAGCTAACTAAATAATAATAGGATAAAACACACTTGATTCATGAGAAATAAGTCCCTAGCGGACTGACACAATATGGCATTTTACCCAACAACACGGAGAGAGAGAGAGAGCAAAAGACACTTATCGTCAATACATTTCGGAATTATTTTCACATGAATCATATAGTTTGCACACAAACCGCCACCCACTTGGAATAAGAAATCATGAATGTATTTGCGTGTGGGTGTCTTTGTCCGTCGTGTAATCCTGAACAGAACTACAGAGTTCACCCTTCCATTATGCAAGGTTCAATTAATATCCTCAGTTAGGTGGTTAACCGATTTTTGTACTCCAACATCCTTGGGTAGGTGGAGGGAGTCTGGAAGGGCATCTAGGAATCTCTGGGTCTGAGAATTTATATCACAGCATTTGATGATCCATGGTTGGGGTCTGAGTAGATTATTTGTTGCTATTGCAAACATAATAAAAAGGTGGTCCGATAGTCCAGGATTATGAGGAAAAACATTAAGATCCACAATATTTATTCCATGGGAAAGAACTAGGTCCAGAGTATGACTGTGGCAATGAGTAGGTCCAGAGACATGTTGGACAAAAACCCACTGAGTCGATGATGGCCCCGAAAGTATTTTGGAGTGGGTCTGTGGACTTTTCCAGGTGGATATTAAAGTCACCAAAAATGTAAATATTATCTGCCATGAATACAAGGTCCGAAAGGAATTCAGGGAACTCCGTGAGGAACGCTGTATATGGCGCAGGAGGCCTGTAAACAGTAGCTATAAAAAGTGATTGAGCAAACTGCATAGATTTCATGACTATAAGCTCAAAAGACGAAAACTCCGTCTTTTTTTTTTGTAAATTGGAATTTGCTGTCATAAATGTTAGCAATGCCTTTGCGGGATGCGCGGGGGATATGGTCACTAGTGTATCCAGGAGGAGAGGCCTCATTTAACATAGTAAATTCATCAGGCTTGAGCCATGTTTCAGTTAGGCCAATGAAATCAAGATTATGATCAGTGATTAGTTCATTGAAGTGATGGAATGGAAGTGAGGGATCTAACATTAAGTAACCCTATTTTGAGATCTCTTTATTCCAGTGAGATTCCTAAGGCAAACACCGCCATGTTTTGTTTTGCTCAACCTAGATCGAGGCATAGACACAGTCTCAATGGGGATAGCTGAGCTGACTACACTGACTGGGCTAGTGGCAGACTCCACTAAACTGGCAGGTTGGCTAACAGCCTGCTGGCTGACCTGCACCCTGTCTCATTGTAGAGTTAGAGGCCTGTCTATGTTCATAGATAAGATGAGAGCACCCCTCCAGCTAGGATGGAGTCCGTCACTCCTCAGCATGCCAGGCTTGGTCTTGTTTGTGGGTGAGTCCCAGAAAGATGGCCAATTATCTACAAATTCTATATTTTGGGAGGGGCAGAAAACAGTTTTCAACTAGCGATTGAGTTGTGAGACAGACTGCTGGAAAACTCATCACTCCCCCTACAAGTTTGGCACACCTGTATTTTGGGAGTGTCTGGAAGGTTCTCTCATCTCCACAGAGGAACTCTAGAGCTCTGTCAGAGTGACCATCGGGTTCTTGGTCATCTCCCTGACCAAGGCCCTTCTCCCATGATTGCTCAGTTCAGCCGGGCGGCCAGCTCTGTGCCTCGGAGCTCTACTGACAATTCCCTCAACCTCATGGCTTGGTTTTTGCTCTGACATGCACTGTCAACTGTGGGACCTTATATAGACAGCTGTGTGCCTTTCCAAATCATGTCCAGTCAGTTAAATTTACCACAGGTGACTCCAATCAAGTTGTAGATATCTCAAGGATGATCAATGGATAGCAAAGGGTGTGAATTCTTACGTAAAGGTATTTCTGTTCTTAGCAAAAAAAAAAAAACCTGTTTTCGCTTCGTCATTATGGGGTATTGTGTGTAGATTGCAGAGAAAAAAAAACATTTAATCAATTTTAGAATAACACTGTAACGTAACAAAATGTGCAAAAAGTCCAGGCCGAAGGCACTGTACATTGAATTCAATCTGTCAAGTAATTTTTAAAACAATTACAATCAGCCTGGTCTTGGCCAATTGAGGAAAGCCTATGAATTAGCAGTGAGTGATCAACAGTATCGAAAGCCTTTGACAGGTCAATGAAGAAGGCCGCGCAATGTTGCCTTTTATCCATCCAGTTATCCAACCACATCATTATCCAACCACATCATTTATAACTAGGGATGCAGCAGGGATAGTGCTATGACCTGGTCTAAAAGCCGACTGATGTACATTTAGAATACGTTTTCAAAAATAAGATCTTAGCTGAGAATGAATCAAAGATTGAAATATTTTAGCTAGACAAGAACATTTAGAAATAGGTCGGTAATAAGGGTCACCACCTTTGTGAATGGTTAGTACATGGGCCGCCTTCCAAACCAGTACCAGATATAATTGTTAGATAAATCATATGGGTTAATGATTCAGCAATCAGGGGGGCAGAGAGCTGCAGAGAAAATGGATCAAGCATATCAGCTCCAGTGGATTTTTTTTAACATCAATTTCAAGCAAGTTATCTAGCACATCAAGGATAGTAAATTGTTGAAATGAAAACAAACAAACGGGTTAACCATCGAGTCAGCTAGAGGCTAGCAGAGGGAAGAGCATTCGATTGACTGACCAGTGTAATGTGTAATGGGTCGTGCTAGTGTATTGCCTAATGTGAAAACAGTGTTATGAACGCACAACGAAAGGCTTTAAAACATGTAAGACTGGCTGCGTTACAAGTGCTACCAGTTTGGAGTTTTGTACTAAGATTTTTTTTTAATTCACCTAAGCGATAAAAACTAAAAACGTTTACTGCAGCCTTCAAGCTGCTCTAATATATTGAATCCAATCACTGATAACGCAGTTGGAATATTGACATTAAGATGAAATGGTATTAATTGCAATGCAACAGCCACATTCTGTAACGACTGCTGCAGTACGTCATGCTACGTGTCTGTGTGTACAGGTACCTGCGTCTGTCTGAGAGTAACATCAGAACTCTGCTCCAGCAGTGTAAGGACAGTGGCATCGATATGGACATCCATCCTCACATGAAAGACTCTGACATTGATATCAGCAAGCTATTCAAGGACTCTCGCCCTCCATCCCCGAGATGAGACACAGACACAGATAGACACACACAAATCATGAACACACACACGATAAATACATTCTTGTAAAGTTCAATGCGTACAGCCTCATAACTGTGATCTGTCCTCTCCAAAAAACAAAATACTTAAAATGTGTTGTCTTTTTTTGCTGTGTCTAAAATGAAAGCTATCCAAATTAATTTACAAATTCAACGAGTCAAGTCACGGGGGAAAAAAAACTCAACTTTACCAGAGATACTGTATATAATGACGAGATGGTCTTGTCTCCACCCTAACAATGAGAGTCGCTGAACCAAAGGCAGCTTATCGTGGTATTCCCACGTGGACAGATTTTGACAGGCATGGACCTCTCGCTTCACCGCTTCCTCTGGCTTGACTCAAACCTAACTTGTAAGTGCATGGTAAAATGTGACAGAATATGCAGTGTTTCCATTAGGCCACTAGAGGAAGCTGGTGAAGCAGCAGAGTGGTGGATCATCACCTGTCGGTCTCTGTCTGTCGGTCTCCTCACATCGATAGACCATTTCCAGCCTGAGCAGCTCCCATTGGCCCATCTGGATGTTCATCTATTGGCATAATCACAAACTACAGGAGATAGGTTTTCTTTTCTATTCGAAAGCGATGTTAACAACCACACTTGTACATATTTCTCACATTCTTTAACTATCATCTCCTGGTATTTTGAGGTTCTTTGTTGTATATAGACATGTAAAATCTAGCAATGATTATTTCAACAAATAAAGGGCAAAACAACTTCAGTTCAATTAATAGAGCTTTATTAAATCATACAGCAGATAAAAAACATTAAGGCAGACTAGCTGTGAGCAATAGTTGCATGATGGGAAGTAATAATTCAATTCAAGGCTGATCTGTTAATATAAAAAATGTCACATTATAAAGCCAGACAGAAAACCAAAAGCTGCTGGTATGAACCCAAAGATGAAAACACCATACTTATTAGAGCTAGGTGTATTATGGCTGCTTTCGAGCTGTCCAAGCGATTCAATGCAATGATGGACAGGAACTGTGTGTGTGTGTGGCAGGTTTTGACTTTGCAGCTGGCCTATCTAAGGGGAAATCGCTCAGTTCTGCCTCCAGGACAAGAGTCATGACAAAAGTCAACCTGCGTGTGCGTATGTGTCTGTGTGTGCATGCGTGCGTGCTGACAGGACTGTCTTTTATAAACATAGTTATGGGTAAGTCAGTAAAGTGCAGATATTTACCTTTTGAAGGTAGAAATAAGTTCATTAGAGTCTTCAAAATAAATAGCCTGCTGGTTGATCCTCCGCGGTTCTCTACTCTTACCTGACCAAATGAGTAGGGAAGAATCTGTGAACATCGTCACGTAGTTACTAGAGGTGAGGGACCTTTGTTTGAGTCAACGTTTCATTCCACCATGACTGATCTAAACATCATTTCAAAGCAAATTCCATTGAATCAAACAAATAAAATGGATACATTTAAAAGGCCAATACTTACTGTAGGTGAGACTTTTGGTTGTTTTCCCCCCAACTTAGGTAAGGAGCAATATGATTGCCTTCTTACATTAAGCTGAACTTGGATCCAGATGACAGCCTCTTTCTCTGTGTCATGTAAGACAATGCCTGAGAAGGCAACATGGTTTGTCCCCTGGAGAGCCCATCCTCCAGAAACCTCTTACACTGACACAATAAAATAACAGCTAATTGGTTAAGATATGTCAGGAGATACAAGCCCATTGGATGGAAGGATGAGCAGTTAACAGAAATGGGGTCACAAAAAGGACAAAAAATCTCCAAAGTCAACCCCAGATCTGCCACTGGACCTACTATTGCAAACAGAGTCTGACTGTGGACTGCTTCTCTCGCAACACTGAAAAAGCAAATAGCAAACAAAAGTAAATAACGGATGGAACTTGGAAGTATCTAGAAGGCCGCATTACTAGTGTCATTGCTGAGGTGCTGTGCCATGACAAGGAAGTATATACTGTAGGCGTGTTATAGTGTAAGGGGTAAGGAAGAGAGACACAGGAAGTGGGTGAAAAGCAGGAAAAACCCTTCCCAGTCTTAGCCCACAAGCCCAAAACCCCCACCCCACTGTCCTACTGGTCCAGAGAGTCCCAGAGCCCTTCACTCCATTTTCTTCGTCCATTCCATGTCATCACTCCGAGGTGTGTGACCTGTCACTCTCTCTATCAACCTCTCCATCCTCCGCCAGAAGCCCACCTTGTCCAGAGGGTAGTTCAACCACCCTGAGAAAGAGAGGGATGGAATGGGGGGGGGGAAAGAAAGATGAAAAGAGAGCGAGGGTATTTGGAAGAAATACATTAGGCAAGTTAACAAAAGGAAGATATCAAATGAAACATGCACACATCCCCCACACCACACTGTGTTCCAGGCAGCAGCAGATACAGAAGCTCTCAGAGGATCTTTGCTCCCTGCGGAGAGGAAGGAGATCTGGCTTTGGCACCAGAGTAATACACACACTTACAGTTATAAATATGTACCGCATCTCCACACACCATACATCACACAGGGCCTGCTGAACTCAAATACCTCACATCCACCCTGAGCCATGCTATAGAATCAGACACCCACTCCCAGGAGGGTTAGACATCAAATACGTTTTTATTATTACACATACACAGGAAGGAATGGAGCGAACACACGTGGTTGTACACGCACGCAAACCCACGCTCACACACACACACACACACGCACGCACGCACACACACACACCTGAACACTTTATTTGGATCCACAAAGATACTGGATGCAATGTAGGAATTGCCACACATACACACACAGATATACAGTATTGATAGAGAAATACACATTCAGGGATACAGTATATATAAGGACTGTGTGCACACACATCAAACAGCCTATAGAGATCCATACTGTACACACAGTACATACACATACAGTGAGGGCATACAGTGAGGGCATACAGTGAGTGCTGTGCATGCATACAGAGTAGAGTCTGTTGTGCGTGCAGTGTGTCTGCGGTCCCTCTGGTGAACCTCTCTCTCCAAGAGGAGAGCAAAGCAGCTCCATTTATTTGTTTGATTTCTCCTCTTTCTCCCCATGCAGGCCTATTTGTTAGCTCTGACAGCAGGTTAGCATTAAATATACATGGAGATTGTCAGCCACTGGCACACAAAGGCAGGCGGCAGGCCGCGGGGACCCAGGCAGGTGAGGTGGAGGAGTGGGGACAGAGCTGTGGGCCTCCCCTGTGGCCGCTCCCCCCCTCCACTCTACTCATCACAGCCCCCCACTGAGGTTAGGGACTATGAAGACGAGGGGAGGAGGGTGTCAGGAAGATTGTTCACACACACACACACGCACGCGTGCTCACGAACGCAAACGCGTGAGCTCACACACAAACACCCCTCTGCACACACACACATCTGTTTTCCATAGGGAGGTCAGGGTGACGCACAAGCATCCTCTCTCCAGTGCACTCTCTCAGACACACACTGAATACTCAATGTGGATCTCTTACTCGGGCCTATGCTTACAAACACATGCATAACCAAACAGATGGCTTTTCCATGTTATTTATATCTACCACCCACAGATGGAAGCCATCTTGAATGGATGGACCTTTCAATGGAAGACACCATTTGAAAATTCTTCTTGATTTATCGGTTTAGCCGTTAGCTCACCCGTGTTTAGTACGTTGTCATATGAACTTCTATGTTTTCTTCTAGTGGTAGGTCTAAATTGCAGTGTTCTTGGTAGGTGGATCCCTGCAATTTACCCATACTGTTCCACACTGCACTGCTGTAGAGGTCACTAATGTTTGATCAGTGACAATTCCTCTGCAAATATGCAGTGGCTTACTGTTAGTAGTCATGGTGATGCTGTGGTTACAGTAGGTGTTATGTCAGTAATGTTTTACAGTAGCCACAGTGATGCAGTAGTAACCAGTATGTCAGTACTGTAAAGCACAGTACTGTGTATTACCTGTGGCTATGCATTTTTAATAAGTATATTAGTTCAGTATTGTATAGTACCTCTTAGGTAATATACAGAGTAGTGTATCCGCTGAGTATACCAAACATTAGGAACACATTCCTAATGTTGAGTTGCACCCCCCCCCCCCTTTCCCCTCAGAACAGGCTCAATTAGTCTGGGCGTGGACTCTACAAGGTGTCGAAAGTGTTCCACAGGGATGCTGGCTCATGTTGACTCCAATGCTTCCCACAGTTGTGTCATGTTGGCTGGATGTCCTTCGGGTGGTGGACCATTCTTGATACAGGAAACTGTTGAGCGTGAAAAAGCCAGCAGAGTTGCAGTTCTTGACAGAAACCTGTGCGCCTGGCACCTACTACCATACCCCATTCAAAGGCACATCAATATTTTGTCTATTTGGATAGCTTTCATTTTAGACACAGCAAAAAAAGGAGAGGACAATCAATGTCTCAATTGTCACAAGGTTGAAACATCCTTCTTTGACCTGTCTCCTCCCCTTCATCTACACTGATTGAAGTGACATCAATAAGGGATCATAGCTTTCACCTGGATTCACCTGGTCAGTCTATGTCATGGAAAGAGCAGGTATTCTTAATGTTTTGTATCCTCAGTGTAGTACCTGAAGTGATAAAGTAGTAGGCGGTATGTCAGTACAGTATTGTACAGTACCTGTGGTGATGCAGTAGTAGGTCTCGTGAGGGGACACGTGGTGGATGCGGTGGTGTTTCCGTGGTAACACCAGGTGACAGTCCTGTAGCAGCGTCACCCAGCGGGGAAGACCAAAGTAGGAGTGAGACCACTTGTGGATCTGATTGGTCAACGTCACAAAGACTGCCAGTGCAAACACAAAGCACTGCCAGGGGTAGGTCTCTGCTAGGGCATCTGAGAGAGAGAGAGGGATTTGTTGTTGATGGAGAGAATTGTGACATTCATTTAAAATGACAAGGTGGTTTCAGTACATGAAGCATCTTCACATGTAAATGAGTTTATACTATTTATACCGCCCAATTTGTACTATTTAAGGTATTCACTTGCAAGTATGAAACAGTACCATATTATCAGCATATTTTGGAGAACCAGTGTTGGTGAGATGACTAGAAAGGCTATAAAGTTGTGGTGAAGTCTGGTTTGTTTGGCTCCAATCTCACACTGGTCTTGCATGTTCCTCCATGTCCCCCTCTTCACTCACCCTGACACTCAGCGAGCAGCAGACATGATAGGTGTGGATGTCACCCTGTCCCCTCGCAAGGCTTACCTGCCCTCTGCCCCGTCTTTGTCTCCTCTTACTGTGACACAGCTCATGACAGGGTCAGTGACCTCCGGCTCGCTCCGAGCCACCCTGAAGCCCTGACATCATGTCTCTCGTAAAACACATCACCCTGTCATGGTCTGAGAGTAACCCGCGTCTGTCTATCTGTCTACAGCTCCACATTGTGTCACACACACATACTTTATGGATGAGACCTTGTTCAGGTTGTAATGCATGGGTGTGTGTGTCCATCCCCTCTCTCTCTCTCACCTGGCTGGTACGTCAGGAACTTGTAGGCCATATGTGCCAGGGGCAGTATTGTAAGCATGCAGTTGTCCCCATTGGTCTCTATGAAGTCATGTCGAGTGATGGCTGTGGGGTCAATGTGGTGTTCCCGGAATGGGCGGATGAATGCCTGGAGGAAAAGAGAACAAGATAGAGGAGGAGGGGAGGTAGTTAGAGGAATATCATTATGATAATTCACTTACATCTGAATATTCAGTGTAATCCAATCATGTAAGACACAAGGTAAGATGGGCTATCTATTGCAGTCACAGACAGATGTCTACCTAGTCTGTACCTCCTCATTATCTGAGGGGCAACAAAATACCAAAGATTTCCCAAAACAATAAAATGATCATCAGATGTTGTTACTGGTTCAAATCCGGGTCGAAGGGCCATGGCAAATATTGGAACTTGTGCTAGCTTGGTAGGAGTAGCTTTCACAGTGCTGTGTCCATTAAAACACAGTGTTGTGTCCATTAAAACACAGTGTTGTGTCCATTAAAACACAGTGTTGTGTCCATTAAAACACAGTGTTTTGTCCATTAAAACACAGTGTTGTGTCCATTAAAACACAGTGCTGTGTCCATTAAAACACAGTGCTGTGTCCATTAAAACACAAGTGTTGTGTCCATTAAAACACAGTGTTGTGTCCATTAAAACACAGTGTTGTGTCCATTAAAACACAGTGTCGTGTCCATTAAAACACAGTGTCGTGTCCATTAAAACACAGTGTCGTGTCCATTAAAACACAGTGTCGTGTCCATTAAAACACAGTGTCGTGTCCATTAAAACACAGTGTCGTGTCCATTAAAACACAGTGCCGTGTCCATTAAAACACAGTGTTGTGTCCATTAAAACACAGTGCTGTGTCCATTAAAACACAGTGCTGTGTCCATTAAAACACAGTGTTGTGTCCATTAAAACACAGTGCTGTGTCCATTAAAACACAGTGTTGTGTCCATTAAAACACAGTGTTGTGTCCATTAAAACACAGTGCTGTGTCCATTAAAACACAGTGTTGTGTCCATTAAAACACAGTGCTGTGTCCATTAAAACACAGTGCTGTGTCCATTAAAACACAGTGTTGTGTCCATTAAAACACAGTGTTGTGTCCATTAAAACATAGGGAAGAGATGCTGAAGGATGTAAGGATTGGAAGCTATATTATGTAAGTCGTCAGGGGGTGTGTTATGGTTGGGAATGGGATTTTTTACATAAATCCTAAACCCTGGAGTGAGACATGATAACCTGTGTTCGAGCAAGGATTCCAAAACTTTTTTGGCCCATGTCCCCATTTTCATATCTGAAAATTGTCACGACCCCAACCATGTAAAGAACATATGTAATTAACAGTCAGTGTTGACTTGTTTATTTGGGGCTATGACAGTCTATTGAAAAACATTCTAACAGTATTTCTGATTGTATTCTCAACTCACCATCATTAATGTGGGGCTATGACAGTCTATTGAAAAACATTCTAACAGTATTTCTGATTGTATTCTCAACTCACCATCATGTCATTTTAATGTGGGGCTATGACAGTCTATTGAAAAACATTCTAACAGTATTTCTGATTGTATTCTCAACTCACCATCATGTCATTTTAATGTGGGGCTATGACAGTCAATTGCAAATGAGTCTGACATAATTATCTCACCACCACTAATAAGATGGGTGTGCTTGATGCATGTCATGTCGGAACTTCTCAAAGTCAGGGGGTGTGGTCGACAGTGCACACCTCTTCTCTGCTGTCACATCCAACCTGGATCAATATTAGGTTTCAATGCAGACGAGAGCACTGAATCCAACTTCACACATATATGAGCTGGCAAAGGATACCATGAGTTCTATGGTGCTTTCAAGACAACTGGGAACTCTGAAAAATAAGAGGTCAGATCATGATGTCAGTGAACTTCAGGTTGTAAAGTCTGAGCTCTAGAAAGAGGCCCAAGTTCCCAAGTTGGAATTCTGAGTTGGATAACTTATTTTTCCCAGTCCGAGCTTGTTTTTTCAGAATTCCCAGTTGTCTTCAACGCACTGAAGTCGTAATTCTGAGATTCCCGAGTTCCCAGTTATTTTGAACGCGGCATTAATGCTCAGAGGGAGACAGCAGGGTATTCCCTTTCAGTCCGAACCAAAAATCTTCCGCAATGATCTATGAATGTATTGTCTGCAGCATTCGGTCACATGACAGCTCAATCAGCTGTTTCATTTCACTTACCGGTATGTCAACTGAGCCAAGATCACAGTCAAATGGATTGGGAAGTAGGTCCCAAAGTGCTCTTCCAAGTGCTGGAGGTGAGCAGCCATCACTCATGTGGGACACTTACTGATGCTGTGTTCTGTTAGAAACAAGCACAGCCGAGGGAAGGGGACATGGTTCGCTTTGAAAGACTCTCTCTCCAATAAGAATTCTTTCCGGCCTCCCGAGTGGGGCAATGCTCTAAGGAACTGCATCGCAGTGCCAGAGGCATCACTACAGACCCAGGTTCAGTCCCGTGCTGTGTTGCAGCTGGCCGCAACCGGGAGTCCCATGAGGGGAGGGTTTGGCCGGCTGGGATTTCCTTGTTCCATCGCGCTCTAGAGACTCCTTGTGGCGGGCCCGGGCGCATGCACGCTAACTGCAGTCACCAGTTGTACGGTGGAGCCCCGACACATTGGTGCGGCTGGCTTCCGGGTTAAGCGAGCAGTGTGTCAAAAAGCAGTGTGGCCTGGCAGGGTCGTGTTTCAGACGACGCAATGCCAACGACTTTCGCCTCTCCCAAGTCCATATGGTAGTTTCAGCGATGGGACAAGACTGTAACTACCAATTGGATATCACGAAATTGGGGAGAAAAAGGGGTAAAAATAAATTCAAAGAAAATCTTTCCAACACTCCCCCTTGATAACCACGAGCCATGGTGTGAAATATAACATTGTCATGCTCTCACCCCATATCTCCACATAGATTTGCGAACAGGCGTGTGCTCAATGGATGTGGTTGATGTAGTTAAAGTTGTTTCGGTGTAACGTACAATGTGTGTAACGGTTTTCTATTGGTGAAGGAGAGTCGGACCAAAATGCAGCGTGTAGATTGCGATCCATGTTTAATGAAAAAACACACGTAAACACGAATCAATACAAAAAACAATAAACGTAACGAAAACCGAAACAGCCTAAACTGGTGCAAACTAACAGTAGCTAGTTACAAGGACACAAGGACAGGACAATCACCCACAATAAAACCAAAGAATATGGCTGCCTAAATATGGTTCCCAATCAGAGACAACGATAACCACCTGCCTCTGATTGAGAACCACTCCAGACAGCCATAGACTTTCCTAGAACACCCTACTAAGCTACAATCCCACTAACATACACACCAAAACCCCCAGACAAAACACACCACAATAGAAAAACTCCATGCCACACCCTGGCCTGACCCAATACATGAAGAAAAACACAAAATACTTAGACCAGGGCGTGACAATGTGTCCATATGGCAGAGGGAGACACAATCATAACTAGAGTGAAGAGGCCTGCCCACCGTCCCGCCATAGATGGAGCCCCACCTGGGCAAAAAGCCCACCATTCAATTCCATCGAATCGGTTTCGTCAATATAGCCACACAGCACACTGAACATCCCCTGTGCTGTTTCATGCTCGGGAATCATGAGACATAACAAGATGTTGTGAATAGAATCCGCCGGCATGTGTAGAGGAAAAAAGTCAATGCATGGGCATCTTGGCCCTCACAGCTAACATCCATTTGGAGAGCAGAAGCTGAGGAGTTTGAGTCGTTCGGTCAGTTTTCATTTCATTTCTAGCAATAGCACACATTCTTCACTCAACAGTGTTATCTGACGAAGGCAGTGATGTGAGTTGCTGTGCCTCTGTCTCCCCACTCATTGTTTTCACCATATCAATTGCAGGTGGTAATATCAAAGTCTCTGCAATAGTGTGTGGTTACATAGCGTAGCGGGCTTAGCCATTCACCGTGGGAATGATTCAAGAGCAACGGTCAAGTACGACCTTTTCCCATTATCTAAGGGTGCTCTCTGGTTGAATTGTATCGTTCAGATTTGAATACATTTCATGTCAGGCGACACCACGTAGTTTGGGAACCACTGGGTTAGAGGTTGGAGTTGGTCTCACAGTTAAACTCATGACTGCCCTGTAGAGGAGTGTACATGAAAGCTGGAGGGGAAGCCTCTCCATCACACTAAAGGGACCAGAGAGATAACTTGCTATAAAACTACTGGCTCTGATCCAGCATCATAATAAACCTTGTAACAGCGTGGGTGTCACTCACAACCAGCACCTCGCTAAGCTGAGACAGACACCTGCTTGTAACAGCGTGGGTGTCACTCACAACCAGCACCTCGCTAAGCTGAGACAGACACCGGCTTGTAACAGAGTGGGTGTCACTCACAACCAGCACCTCGCTAAGCTGAGACAGACACCTGCTTGTAACAGCGTGGGTGTCACTCACAACCAGCACCTCGCTAAGCTGAGACAGACACCTGCTTGTAACAGCGTGGGTGTCACTCACAACCAGCACCTCGCTAAGCTGAGACAGACACCTGCTTGTAACAGCGTGGGTGTCACTCACAACCAGCACCTCGCTAAGCTGAGACAGACACCTGCTTGTAACAGCGTGGGTGTCACTCACAACCAGCACCTCGCTAATCTGAGACAGACACCTGCTTGTAACAGCGTGGGTGTCACTCACAACCAGCACCTCGCTAAGCTGAGACAGACACCTGCTTGTAACAGCGTGGGTGTCACTCACAACCAGCACCTCGCTAAGCTGAGACAGACACCTGCTTGTAACAGCGTGGGTGTCACTCACAACCAGCACCTCGCTAAGCTGAGACAGACACCTGCTTGTAACAGCGTGGGTGTCACTCACAACCAGCACCTCGCTAAGCTGAGACAGACACCTGCTTGTAACAGCGTGGGTGTCACTCACAACCAGCACCTCGCTAAGCTGAGACAGACACCTGCTTGTAACAGCGTGGGTGTCACAAATGAAAGGGACAGAGGGAGAGAATCGCATGAGCACAAAGAGAAAATACACAATGAAGGTAATTTATTTCCCACATAAAAAGAGGAATCTTTTGGCGACAAATTACCATAGTGTGTCACTGACGGTAAAAAGTAATTATCCTGTGTTTGTGGGCAGAACTCAATCACATGTATATCTGAGGACACATTGAGACACTGCTGGAGCAAGGGACACTATCTGTCAATATTTTGACAATTCTGTTCCTCTCCGTTCCTCTCGTTCTCTTCTCCCAGTCTGTCTGTGAGATTAAAGGAGTGGTAAACCCCAGACGCACACAGAGCGGGTGTGTGGACTCCTCGGCACACAGAGCGGGTGTGTGGACTCCTCGGCACACAGAGCGGGTGTGTGGACTCCTCGGCACACAGAGCGGGTGTGTGGACTCCTCGGCACACAGAGCGGGTGTGTGGACTCCTCGGCACACAGAGCGGGTGTGTGGACTCCTCGGCACACAGAGCGGGTGTGTGGACTTCTCGGCACACAGAGCGGGTGTGTGGACTCCTCGGCACACGGAGCGGGTGTGTGGACTCCTCGGCACACAGAGCGGGTGTGTGGACTCCTCGGCACACAGAGCGGGTGTGTGGACTCCTCGGCACACTGCAGCCACCCCGAGTCACACCAGCACTAATCCCACATCGTTTAACGGCCTGCCTCGCCTGCCTTTCACTAATCAAGACTCACATCTACCATCGTCCTGGTTACCCGGCCATGGAAAGGAAATGTCCCTCCCCTCACCCTCGACTATGGACTGAACTGGTTGAAGACGTTCAATTAGTTTTTTCTCCTCTAATCACTGTCATTAATGATTCTCCCTCAAGTGAACTTTTTCTGTTTGAACCTTGGGACAAAACGGCGTATCCATCCGCTAAGTGTTTCCTTTAATCTGCTGGTTAAGGGTCTTAAAGCACTCCTTTCTAGATGTCTGTAAATTCCCCCGCTCTTTTTGAAGTCCGATCGTTCCCAGGTGGTGAATCCTAATTATCCCAGACAGCGAAAGGATCGACAGCGAGCAGCGGCCATGTTACAGAGTCAGAGCAGTAAGCGCTGCACGGCGGGGCGGCAGGCTGAACAGGGACTGAGCCGTTCTGGAACTCCAACCAGACAGGCTGCTGATGAAAGGAGTGCAGGCAGCAGGCCCGGGCCCCTTAGCTGGAACTACAGGGGGCAGGCAGTCTGCTCTGCTAGGACGGCCCCCCTCTGCCTCACCAGGGCACAGGTATGTTTGAGGAATATATTACAGAGGAGAACAAGGCCTTTGTTGCAGTACAGTAACATACAGCAGCCAACATGTAGGCCCCTACACATCTTTAAGAAAGGTCCCTGTCTAACAATTGGGCTATTTACCTATTTGTTTTTGCTTAATTGTACACCTTTAACACTAGGTGTCGAGGTGTTCAGAATGTATATTCCTTTACATTATCTCTGATATTCCTAGTGATGTGTAGTCTAATATGTGGTGAGTCATTCCTGTCATTTCAGAAAGCCATAACACCCACCATCTCAGATTGTTCTGAAATCTTTTCTGTAATATGACGACCCTCCCACTCTGTTTGCCAAATTATTTCTCTTTACTCTTGTTTTCCTTCAATCGGATGTCGGTGGGCCGAGCCGGGAGGTTCGTCAGCGAAATGGTACACACCTGGGTGAGTGGATGCGTGCATAGATGGTGATAATGAGGGGTGTTGAGAGGTGCCAAAACAAATGAACACAAAGTAGCCCCAAAATGCCACAACCAAAAATAACAGTGTGTCTGCTTGGAGAGTCTCCTCGATGTATGGGGGAAAGGTGTATTCATCCCCGAGACACACCCTCTCCCAGGTGTGTCCCATTTCGCTGACGACCCTCCCCCATAAAACCGGGGACCACCAAGGACCACCAAGGACCATAGCAGTAATTAGAAACAGATAAGATAAGCATTCCTGCAACATTCTTAAGTTGATAGACTATTTGAACTCTGAAAAATTAAGCTAATTGATTGCACCCAAATTGTCCATTTCAATTTATAGATCTCATATAATATAATGGATAAAAAAGGGCAGTTGCAGGAACAGCGGCTTCTAGTGGGCAAAACCTGGTACTTTCACTTCATCTATGGGAAAAATGCAAGCGACATCAATGGCTAATTTCTCTGAACAGGGAAGAATCACAGCTTGTAAGTCATAGAGAACTGATACTGTACACTGGTCATTGTGGTGGGCTTTGACCATTTATTTGGATTGCTCACATTTGAATTATTGTTAAGAACAGTTTCTTGTGCAAATCGGATGTTGGGTACTACATTTATTGAATATTATATGAATCCTATAGTTGAAAGTGCCAAATTGGGTGCAATCAATTAGCTTAATTTCTCAGAGATCAAATGATATATATATATAAAATAATGTTGCAGAAATGCTTATCTTTTCTGTTTCTAACCACAGAAACAATTTCAGAACAATCGAAGACGGTGGGTGTCAAACCTCTATTGTGCTTTTTGAGATAGAATGACTCTGGTACTGTCTGTACACCTGACTTCACCACACAGCTGTGCTTTGGTCATAGAAACAGTCTGTTTACAGTCAAAATGCGATACATAATATAATGTACGCAGAATAACATAAATCACTGTGAAGATCAGTGATGCCATTACACATACTGATCATAAGCAGAGCTGGAGATTAAAATGCCAATTCCTTTTCTCCCCCTGTCCCCACTGACCCCTGACCCCTGACAATAGAACAATAAACCCCATCATCAGCAGATATACACACAGACCCAGCGATTCATCACCTCAAAGACGACACCCACCACACTGCACAACATAAGGGCCAGGTGCTCTTTTAATTGGACAGGATAAGAGTGACCTTTTCTTTAATTGGGAGAGGGGAGCATGGCCAAGTTGTGCTCATGCATTAATACGGAGCCCAGGGTGCTGGAACCCCAGCCCCAGAGGAGTGGGTGGGGTGGCTGTGGTGGTGGTGGTGAGGGGGGGGCAGGCAGAAATGTACAGTAGTGGTATATCCTGAGGGATAGAGAATGACATTTTGCTTAGAGTGGCCAAGGGAGGATGAACCACAAAAGACCAACAAAATCCAGAGCTACTGTATGGTAATAACCCTGGATGGCTGTGCCCTTCACACAACTGGGGTGTAGGGGGGACAGGAAGGGGGAGACTGGCTGGTTGTGGCCTTCTCAGCACAGGTGCAGGACGGTGGGTGTGCTGGGCGGTGGTTTGCAGAAGTACAGGTAATGTATACAGACAGTGTAGGTGTGACCACTGATATAGCTCATTGAGAAATGGGATTACATTATGTTTTGCCTAACAATCCCTCATATGACTGATATGTACAGGATAAAAACAGGATTTTAGAAATGTTTGTAAACTTTTTGAAAATGAAATACAGAAATATCTAATTTACATAAGTATCCACACCCCTGAGTCGATACATGTTAGAATCACCTTAGGCAGCGATTACAGCGGTGAGTATTTCTGGGTAAATCTAAGAGCTTTGCACACCTGGATTGTACAATATTTCCCCATTATTCTTTAAAAAATGCATTATTCTTTTTAAAAATTATACAAGCTCTGTCAAATGGGTTGTCGATCATTGCTAGAGAACCATTTTTTACCATAGATTTTTAAGCATATTTAAGTCAAAACTGTAATTCGGCCACTCAGGAACATTCACTATCTTCTTCGGTGTAGATTTGGCCTTGTTTTAGGTTATTGTCCTGCTGAAAGGGGAATTCATCTCCCAGTGTCTGGTGAAAAGCAAACTGAACCAGGTTTTCCTCTAAGATTTTGCCTGTGCATAGCTCCCCAGTCCTTATCAATTACAATTATAC
The DNA here is from genome assembly GCF_034236695.1 of Oncorhynchus nerka. NCBI lineage: Eukaryota > Metazoa > Chordata > Actinopteri > Salmoniformes > Salmonidae > Oncorhynchus > Oncorhynchus nerka. The sequence goes on from NC_088404.1 coordinate 41,171,396, forward strand.
CCATACCATGATGCAGCCACCACTATGCTTGGAAATATGGAGAGTGGTACTCTGTGTTTCATTGGATTTGTCCAAAACAAAAACAGCAAAAAAGTTAATTGCGTTGCCACTTTTTGGGCAGTATTAATTTATCTTCGTAGTGACTGGGTGCTCAAATGGAAATTCAATGTTTGCTTCTTCTTTTTCGCCCCATCTACCAATAGGTGGCCTTCTTTGTGAGGCATTGGAAAACCTCTCTGGTCTTTGTGGTTGAATCTGTTTGAAATTCACTGCTCGACCTTACTATCTGTATTGTATGTGTGGGGTACAGAGCTGAGTTAGTCATTCAAAAATCATGTTGAACACTATTATTGCACACATTGTGAATCCATGCAACTTATTATGTTACTTGTTAAGCACACTTTTACTCCTGAACTTATTTAGGCTTGTCATAACAAAGGGTTTGAATACTTTTTGACTCAAGGTATTTCAGCTTTTCACTTTTTTATTCATTTGTAAAAAAAAAAAAAAAAAAAGCCAAAAATTCCACTTTGGCATTATGGGGTATTGTGTAGGCGAGTGACACAATCTACATTTAATCCATTTTGAATTCAGGCTTTAACACAACAAAATGTGGAAAAAGTCAAGGGGTGTGAATACTTTCTGAAGGCACTATAGTAATTTGTAATCCTTCTCAAGAGTCAAATGATGAGTCTAAGGTCTGGGAAAGACCTTGAACTCAGAACCCTGTCCCTTACCTTCCCAAGGACAGGGATGTCCACAGAGCCCCAGGTGTCTGCTCCCCAGTGCACCATACCAGATGCAAAGTCCGCCATCACTATCCCCATTACTGTAGTGGGGAACAAAGGAGGGAAAAGTATTTTACCAAATCTTTTGCCATAATATCAGACAACAAATGTTTTGGAGACGTAATGTAATTGCAGACTATTTCAAGGTCATTTCAAACAGAAACCAAAAAAATGTGTTAGAGAAACTCACGGATGCCCAAGATGATTTTGTAGATGTGCACAGTGGAGAAGTTGAGGAGAAGGAAGGAGAGGTTGATGATGAAGAGAGAGAGGCACAGAACTACACTGATCCATTCCTGCAGTCGCTTACCTGAGGAAGACAGCAAATCGCACAACATTACACATTACCTGAGGAAGACAACAAATCACACAACATTACATGGGTCAAAAACGTTCCACAGGGATACTGGCTGGCCCATGTTGACTTCAAAGCTTCCCACAGTTGTGTCACGTTGGTTGGATGCCTTTTGGGTGGTGGATTATTCTTGATACACACGGGAAACTGTTGAACGTGAAAAAAACAGCAGCATTGCAGTTCTTGAATCAAACCGGTGCACCTGGCACCTACTACCAAACCCTGCACTGAAATCTTTTCTCTTTCCCATTCACCCTCTGAATGGCACACATACACAATCCGTGTCTCAATTCTCTTGAGTCTTAAAAATCCGTATTTAACCGGTCTCCTCCCCTTCATCTATTCACCTGGCCAGCCTGTCATGGTATGAGCAGATATTGTTCATGTTTTGTGCGGTCAGTGTGAATACAAAGATACTGCATAACAGATACAGTAATAAAGCTACAGAAACTCAAAAGTACATTTTCACTTTCACTGAACAATTGTGCTGATGACTACATTCTGAAGAGAGGGTAGAGTAACTTTCTTCCATTCAGGGGACCTGTCCTGTGATCTACGGTGTTAATGAGCAGAGAGAGGTCAGCCCTGCTACCAGGAGAACATCCCTCGGAGCTCTGTAGGGTCATGGGGTCATCCGCTGGTGGCGCCGCCACATCTTTGTCTGTCCACCACAGTCTGTGTGTGTCCCATCAACCACAGTGTTAAGAGGTAATCGGTTCGATGAAGACAAGTGTATGCCGAGGCTGGAGTCGTGAACCCTCGTGTGTGGAGCAGCGGTGACACAGCTCTAAACTCACAGGTCAGGGTGGGCGGACCTCCGTGTCGCCACTCTGCCCCAGCGGGGGGGTTAGTGAATAATTCAGCAGGCTACGGAGGGGTGCGGAGTTGCTTAAGCCGGAGCTAGCCGCCCACTCCTGTACTGGACCTCATCACCACATCCACGGAGACTCCCTGATCCCTCTCCCTCTGCTTCCTTCTCACACTATACCTCTCAATTCAGATTTACTTATTTTCTTTCTTTACCTTTTAACCTTTGTGTCGCTGTCCCTCACTCTCTTCTCCATATCCAGTGCTTCTTTCTTTTTCCTTTTCTGTGGATGCAAAGCTTCAAGTGCCACAGTGAAGCCAGGCCATCTGAAACTTTAATGCCATTAGACTTTCCTAATGCAGTAGATTGGCGTGCTTGGAGTTAATGGGATATTGATGACAGATTTGAATAAAGCCTCACAGGCTCAACTGACACCAATAACCTAAACCAAGTTAACCAACCAGTCCAATACTCATGGGAATATTAGTTTCACACCTCCCTCTCACAAGACATAGATCTGGCCCTCAATCATCACAGAAGAGTCCACACACAACCCTTCACCTGTGTACTGTCTCATCTCTCACACAGCACTTGTTTAAGCTGTGTCCGGTACTGATGATGGAGGACACTGGAATGTTCCTAGCTGTTATGAGCTGCTCTAAATGAAACAGATTAATCAAGTGAGAAGCATCCAGGTGTGCACGCTCTGTATGGAGGCGAGGCCAGGTGTGATGTGTCCAGCTGTGGAGGCCAGATGTGGAGGCCAGGTGGGCTGTGACCAGCTGTGGAGGCCGGATGTGGAGGCCAGGTGGGCTGTGACCAGCTGTGGAGGCCAGGTGTGCTGTGACCAGCTGTGAAGGACAGGTAGGCTGTGGCCAGCTGTGTAGGCCAGATGTGGAGGCCAGGTGGGCTGTGACCAGCTGTGAAGAACAGGTGGGCTGTGGCCAGCTGTGAAGAACAGGTGGGCTGTGGCCAGCTGTGGAGGCCAGATGTGGAGGCCAGGTGGGCTGTGACCAGATGTGGAGGCCAGGTGGGCTGTGACCAGCTGTGAAGAACAGGTGGGCTGTGGCCAGCTGTGAAGAACAGGTGGGCTGTGGCCAGCTGTGGAGGCCAGATGTGGGCCAGATGTGGAGGCCAGATGTGGAGGCCAGGTGGGCTGTGACCAGCTGTGAAGAACAGGTGGGCTGTGGCCAGCTGTGGAGGCCAGATGTGGAGGCCAGATGTGGAGTGTGGAGGCCAGGTGGGCTGTGACCAGCTGTGAAGAACAGGTGGGCTGTGACCAGCTGTGAAGAACAGGTGGGCTGTGGCCAGCTGTGGAGGCCAGATGTGGAGGCCAGGTGGGCTGTGACCAGCTGTGAAGAACAGGTAGGCTGTGGCCAGCTGTGGAGGCCAGGTGGGCTGTGACCAGCTGTGAAGAACAGGTAGGCTGTGGCCAGCTGTGGAGGCCAGATGTGGAGGCCAGGTGGGCTGTGACCAGCTGTGGAGGCCAGATGTGGAGGCCAGGTGGGCTGTGACCAGCTGTGGAGGCCAGGTGGGCTGTGACCAGATGTGGAGGCCAGGTGGGCTGTGACCAGCTGTGAAGGACAGGTAGGCTGTGGCCAGCTGTGAAGAACAGGTGGGCTGTGGCCAGCTGTGGAGGCCAGGTGGGCTGTGACCAGCTGTGAAGAACAGGTGGGCTGTGGCCAGCTGTGGAGGCCAGATGTGGAGGCCAGGTGGGCTGTGACCAGCTGTGGAGGCCAGGTGGGCTGTGACCAGATGTGGAGGCCAGGTGGGCTGTGACCAGCTGTGAAGGACAGGTAGGCTGTGGCCAGCTGTGAAGAACAGGTGGGCTGTGGCCAGCTGTGGAGGCCAGGTGGGCTGTGACCAGCTGTGAAGAACAGGTGGGCTGTGGCCAGCTGTGGAGGCCAGGTGGGCTGTGACCAGCTGTGAAGGACAGGTAGGCTGTGGCCAGCTGTGTAGGCCAGATGTGGAGGCCAGGTGGGCTGTGACCAGCTGTGAAGAACAGGTAGGCTGTGGCCAGCTGTGGAGGCCAGATGTGGAGGCCAGATGTGGAGGCCAGGTGGGCTGTGACCAGCTGTGGAGGCCAGGTGGGCTGTGACCAGATGTGGAGGCCAGGTGGGCTGTGACCAGCTGTGGAGGCCAGGTGGGCTGTGACCAGATGTGGAGGCCAGGTGTGTCGTGGCCAGCTGTGGAGGCCAGCTGTGGAGGCCAGATGTGCTGTGGCCAGCTGTGGAGGATGGGCGTGCAGCAGAGGCTCCTGCAGAGGAATGCCTTCAGAGCCTGGCAGGCCTCTACCACTTACCCACTATCTGACCTCACTTCTTACACTGGGATGCTAACAAAGTGTGTAAGAGATCCTTTAAAAAGTCTGTAATTCTTGCAGGATGTGATCCAACATTTAAGAGATGGTACCTTTTATCAAGGGGGGAGAAACCTAATACTACAGAACATATATGGACTATGCTTCCCACAGTTGTGTCAAGTTGGTTGGATGTCCTTTGGATGGTGGACCATTCTTGATACACACAGGAAACTGTTGAGCGTGAAAAACCAGTGAAAACTCAGTATAACAGAAACTTTGTCCCAAGATAATATATAGACCACACCATTTACAGGAAGGCTAATAGCACCATAGGTTTGTTGTCTCCACACTAAATATGACACAATTTCTACCATTCTGTCAATTTCACACATCCCCCACACACACCCACACATACCCAGGGTTGAGCATTCGGGCCACTGTCAGGTGATCTGCATCAGCCCTTGGATCCCTGATGAGAGGAGAAACTAGGCCAGGCCTCGACAGAGCAAACGCACGCAGCCAGAAACACAGTCCCCCTGTCCATAGGACCAGAGTGGTGTGCTCATTAATACAGTCCTGACAACAACATGCTCCCTGGCAACCCCTCTTCCATCGCTCACACCAGCAGCCCCCGACTCCGCACGCTGGCATGGAATTAACCTGGGAGAGGCGGGAGATGAGGAAAGGGGGGTGCTAATAGGCTGAAATTAATCAACGACGCCTGATTCGGCGCAGAGGGACGGCGCCAGCACCAAACAACACCCTGTGAATGCTAATGGCCTTCTCCTCTCTCTCTCGCTCTCTTTCCATCTCACCCTTTTACCTCCCGCACCGCTTTACAGCGCAGCAGCAGAACGGGCCCCATCTCTCCTGCCATGGTGGCGCATCACACTGACAAAGGAAGTGATTTCTGAACCTCTCAGTTCAAATAATCTTGCAATATGAGTAGCTCGTGACATTGATCTCTGTGTTGTTGGTACAATACATGTATCAGGAGGAAGGTACCCAGGTTTTTTCCTCCTTCCCCCTGATACATGGGTCTGAGTGTGGTTGGGGTCTGCCTCTGAGTTCCAGGAAAGGTCCTCCGTGTACCTGGCCTAGTCTGCTGCACAGATGGCTTCAGTGAATCGACAAGCATGTACCATAACGTTGTGTGAATATTGAGCAGAGCCCGAGTTACTTACCACAAGTAGTCGATATCTTGCTTGTCCTGTGTAAAAAGATGCATGATTCGCATGCTTTCTGTACAGCACTTCAAAGCTTGCCCAGTATTCCGCCTCTATCTGGTCTGGACAAAGGGCTCTTTTCTTCCCTCTCTCCTGACTGTGTTGTCCTAAACGCCGAGGCCTTGTGTTCTCAGTACAGATTCCCTTTGAAAGACAGCCTCTCACCTCCTCCAGAGCCACAGACAAAAACTAACTCACACACCCAGAATGGCTGCCTTTCACAGCACAAAGACCGAGTCAGTGGTGCCAACATACCATGACAGCATCATTCTCTTCCTCGCTTCTCTCTCTCACATATCCACCCCCACACACACACACAGTGGCGCGTTCGTGAACATTCACAATACAATTACGAATATTTATTCATAGTAATTCTGCTCTTTCTCCCTCTCTGTCCCCTGTCCAGTTCTCTGTAGGCCAATCTTCTGGGGTGGGGGGGGGGGGGGGGGGCTGTAGTAAAAGTGGGTCATATGCTTAGAGCGGAAGAGACAGAGAGACTGAGAAAGAGAAAAAGACAGAGGTAGAATTCCCCTGATCAGGATGAACGGATCAGTCACAGGCCTCGTTCCTTTCATCAGTTCTCAGTGGACGTCTCAACCTGGGAAACACATCAAACACACACAACACATCATCACACACACAACACATCACACACATCACACACACACAACACATCACACATACAACACATCACACATACACAACATCACACATACAACACATCACACATCACACATACACATCACACATACAACCCATCACACACACATCACACACACAACACATCACACACACATCACACATACACATCACACACACACAACACATCACACTCACACATCACACACACACAACACATCACACATTCAACACATCACACACACACACAACACATCACACACACAACACATCACACACACACAACACATCACACATACAACACATCACACACACAACACATCACACACACACAACACATCACACACACAACACATCACACATACACAACACATCACACACACACAACACATCACCCATACAACACATCACACACACAACACATCACACATACACAACACATCACACACACACAACACATCACCCATACAACACATCACACACACAACACATCACACACACAACACATCACACACACAACACATCACACACACAACACATCACACATACACAACACATCACACACACACACACATCACCCATACAACACATCACACACACAACACATCACACATACACAACACATCACACACACACAACACATCACCCATACAACACATCACACACACAACACATCACACACACAACACATCACACACACAACACATCACACACACAACACATCACACACACAACACATCACACACACACACACACACACACACACACACACAGACACATCACACACACACAACACATCACACAACACATCACACACACAACCCACACACACAACACATCACACACACACACACACACATCACACACACACACAACACATCACACACACACACACATCACACATACAACACATCACACACACACACAACACATCACACACATACACAACACATCACACATACAACACATCACACACACACACAACACATCACACACATACACAACACATCACATCACACACACACACACAACACATCACACACACAACACATCACACACACACAACACATCACACATACAACACATCACACATCACACATACAACACATCAAACACACACAACACATCACACACAACACATCACACATACAACACATCACACACAAAACACAACACATCACACACGCAAGCACACAAAACACACACACCAAGCAACAATTACACAGAGAATCCATACATTAACCTATGGACAAGAACTACAACAAAAAAAGGAATGTGACAGATTTAACAACTGCATAACAACACCACACACACAGACACGGCCCAAGAGAGTGGTATCTAGGCCTGGCTCCTTCCTCTTTCCCCTGTGAACAGGGAGAGAAAAGAGGATGGACAGATCCCGCGGTGTGTGTGTTGGGGATGTCGAATGAGCATGATGGGAGCCGCAGATGAGTAGGGTGGGGGAAGGGTGACGGAGAGATACGATACAGTATAACACGTACACACACGGAGACTGGGGTAATATTTGTCCTATGTATTGTATTTATACCACACATGCGACCCATGATTCAAATGTGCAATTAGCCTAATAAAATGTTTATCTGACTCCATTTACCATTATATTTGCAATCAAGAAATGTCTGAGAATGGAATTCTCAATACAACTGTATTTAATTACTTTGTAAAGTGAATGATTACATTATGCAAGGCATAAGCTGAAGTTAGAAGGCATTAACAAGCATTACAAGGCATAAGCTGAAGTTAGAAGGCATTAACAAGCATTACAAGGCATAAGCTGAAGTTAGAAGGCATTAACAAGCATTACAAGGCATAAGCTGAAGTTAGAAGGCATTAACAAGCATTACAAGGCATAATTCTAGTCATGATCAGAGAGGGAGAGAAGTAATAGCATAAAAGGCCTTGACCCAAGAGTCCTTGGGTCAAGACCCGTGCTGGTTTAGAAACCAGTCTGAAATTTACAACACAATTGCTTTTATGATTTGTCTGCTGAGAATGTGGAAATATAAATCTTAACATTGATTGTAATTTTCACCGTGCCAGAACATTTTCAGAACTTATTTGATATAGCCTCTTATGCCTTGTTTCTCTGATTTTAATATTCTAGGATTTGATTGTACTCATTTACTTTCTGTACAATAGGGGTGGGAAGGTATTTACTCAACACTATACTAATTGTTTTCTAGTGTTCTCATTTGTTTCCAAACTCATCCCTCTAAAAGGAGGGAGCACTAATTGTTCTTTACTGTATATTGTTAGAATTTGGATTTGAAATGATGTTAGATGGTATGGTTTCATGTTGTGCTCGTTTCCTTCATCCAGATCATGTGTCTCCTAACTCGTCCTCTGTTTGGATCAGGCAGTTGATGGGATACCTTTGTGGGCTCGTTTTCATATTAATGATAGTGAAACTTTATTCCCAATTTATTGTCATGAGACATTTATTTCATAATCTGTATTTGTCATAGATTGCAGAGGATGATATCATGATGCGTTTACTTTTACTGCTATTTCGAATGTTTTCAAAGTCTTTCACAAACAGTGGTGCGTTGTCAACGTGAAACGGACTCAGATGAGCCACACACCTTCTGATGGAGGATTCCACATTGGGACAGCTGACCATTCTAGGCAGGGTACCCCTGGAGACTGACGTTGGCCCCTGGTGGGAGGATACCTTCTATGAGGAGAGTACCGGGCCCCTAACGACCATGGACAAGAAGTTAATGCAGGCCAAGTAGATGGCGACTGTCTTGTTGAGTGTCCTGGCAAGCTTTTGGGAGGTAGCTATTACATGGACCCAAGCTTTTTTTGTTTTTGTCTAGTCACCTCTCTCCCCATATTTCTCTGGTTCCTCTGATTGTCTTCTGCAATGCAGAGTATCCATGGGGGGAAAATGTAGTGGAAAATTTTGAGAAGGTGATACAGGTGAGAGCCAATTTATCTGTGGCAATCTCTAAGACGGTCCAACATAATTTCTGGGGTCACTGACATCAGGTGAGGTGTGAAGACTGATGAAACTTGAATCAACAAAATGTTACTATGTGAATTAAATTGTCATATTTGGATTGTTTCAAGAGTTAAAGAAGTACGACTTTTTATCTGTTCTATTTTATATGTAAGTGTCATGGATTTATTGTTGCAGAGAAACTGTGTCATTCTGTTCATTGGACAGCAGCTATAGTTCAAAGAGGAGCGACAGATTTACACTCCTATCATTTAAATTGAGTTGATTAGACTAGAATCTGGATGTGTTTTCCTGCCTATTGTTTTAACTAGCAAAGTGCAAAGAAATGTTGGGTTGGGCCTGAGTTCCAGCTTGAATTTGAGAACTTGGTAGAAAGCTCCTGTGTGTATCACACACACATAGTTTATTCTATAAGAGATTATTTTGAATTGAAGACACGTGTAACCACGTTAAGTCTTATTTATACTGAACAGAAATAGAAATGCAACATGTAAAGTGTTGGTCCCGTGTTTCATGAGCTGAAATAAAAGATCCCAGAATTTCATAAACCAGGTCCGAGTCCAAACAGTACCAGGGGATAGACAGGCTCGAGGTCAGAACAGACAGGGGTTCATAAACCAGGTCCGAGTCCAAACAGTACCAGGGGATAGACAGGCTCGAGGTCAGAACAGACAGGAGTTCATAAACCAGGTCAGAGTCCAAACAGTACCAGGGGATAGGCAGGCTCGAGGTCAGAACAGACAGGAGTTCATAAACTGGGTCAGAGTCCAAACAGTACCAGGCGATAGGCAGGCTCGAGGTCAGAACAGACAGGAGTTCATAAACCAGGTCAGAGTCCAAACAGTACCAGGCGATAGGCAGGCTCGAGGTCAGAACAGACAGAGTGGTCTGGCAGGCGGAGTCGGCATCCGGACAGGCAAGGGTCAAAACCAGGAGGTCTAGGATAAACCTTGAGACTGGGAAAAATAGGAGCTAGGAGAAACACTGGTTGACCTGGCAAATCAAGGCAAACTGGCACAGAGAGACAGGAAACACAGGGATAAATACACCGGGGACTAATGGGGAAAACAGGAGACACCTGGAGGTGAGTGGAGACAATCACCAAGACAGGTGAAACAGATCTGGGTGTGACAAGCTCTAGTTCTTTAAAGTGGAACTGACAGTGTTTTAACTACTTTGCAGATATGGAACAAACAGACTGTCACGCCCTGACCTTAGAGAACCTTTTATTTCTCTATTTTGGTTAGGTCAGGGTGTGACTAGGGTGGGTAGTCTAGTTTTTTATTTCTATGTTGGCCTGGTATGGTTCCCAATCAGAGGCAGCTGTCTATTGTTGTCTCTGATTGGGGATCATATCTAGGCAGCCTTTTTCCACCTGTTGTGTGTGGGATCTTGTTTTTGTATTGTAGCCTTTTGCACTACAAAGCTGTGCGGTCGTTTTGTTATGTTTTATTTGTTTTGTTGCTGGTTCACATGAATAAATATGATGAGCGCCTTCCACGCTGCACCTTGGTCCGATCCTTCCAACAACGATCGTTACACAGACAATCATAATATCAGTAAAAAAATATCAAATTCCCAGCTTATGCAACAAAACCAACTTTATAAACAGGTTTTAAAAATAGGTTCTATTTGACTCAACGTTCCGTGATGTACACTAAGCATTGTTGGCAGAATAGGTGGATGCAGTTTCATGCATGATTAATATGATTCACCAATATATTTATTGGTAATCACAGCTGGCCTGGTACATTGTTTGATGCCTCCATTCGGGATGCACTGTTTCAATTTCAATTACTCAATATTTTGTACAAAAACGGACGAATGTAACTAAGGCTGGGCATGTCAATACAATCAAACTAGCTAGATAGCTAGCTACAGTGGTTCTTCCTTTAAAAGTTGCAGCATACTGCAGCACAACTTGCAGGGTGCCACACAATTCTATGGCACATTATGTAAGTGTCAGCCATTGTTGCCAGAATGATGCAATGTACCACAATCTGCCACCATCTACCACAAACAGTTACGGCATAAGCTCAAAACTTTTAAAGGAAGAACCACTGTAGCTGCTAGGAGGATGTCATGTCATTGGAGAAGTGGGTGAGTGATTTACTTTTTCCCCCTCATATCGTTGTCGGTGGCGATACACAGCTAGAGATGCAGGTGTCATTTGGTTAGCTAGCAAGAAATTGAACGACTTTTACAGTATCCAGTTAGCATATGTCTTGCGTTCGTAAATCCACTCTGGCTCTCTACTCCGATTTCAGAGCACTCTTGTCTGAGTGTGTCAGAGCGCAGACTAATTGATGAATTTACCAACGCTCAACACCCACTGAAAGATTAGTGGAATCTGTGTGGGTAGCTGGACAGGTAGGATGACTGACCGTGAAGGTGAACAGGTGACAGAGGAATGGATGAGACTGAGGCAGGAATTCCTTTAACCATAAAGTGGTATATTTACTGAGTAGTCTGTGCTGCATCACAAAGGAAACAAATAACATGTATCCAATCAAATTCATAATCAAAGATCAAATCATATCATTCATTATTAACATAATTTAGGTAATTCTACAGTCCAGTTCATTAAGTCAATAGTAATCATCCGCGAGTCATTTAGGCTCGTAACTATTTATCATAAATCATGAAAGAATACAAACAGTGAATGGTGATACAATCTATAATCCCCGTGATCAAAGCCAATCAGTTAGCAAACAATGACGTTTCTCATTTCACTCTTTCAATTGTCTTCATGTGTACATATAATTAATTTCAATACACATGAACCATATCGATTGCATAATTGGCCTATGAGGAGCCGTAGGGCCGTGATCATTGACAATTCACATTACACAATATGTTTGAAGCTGCGCTCCAAGCCGCGCTCCGCGGTAATAACTATTAACAATAACTGATGGAATATGTTTGTGTCAGTAAACTTGGTCAAAAAAAGTCATTTAGTCACAAAAGCTCTAGATAACATGTAAACAGCCTAGCTAACGAGCTCTGCTTGGGTGAGTAAAATGCTCAGAGTGAGGTGTTCTCTTATTTGTGTCCGGAAGTAGCTAGCTAGCCATTGTGACTAGCATTAGTTGTTGTTTTTGTTGTTGTTGATGTGCATAACTGCGGGAGAGAGAATCTACCTTTTCATGGTTGTTTGATCAATAAGACTGTAAGAGGTAAATACGTGGTATTGACATATTTTCAGAATACCATTAAGGTGTAGTTTTTGCCGAATGCGTTAAAATAATCTAATTGCTGCAAATGCCTGTAAACACACAGTCCAGTTCAAAGTGAACGATGGCAGGCTTGTGTGGCAAATGTCTTGTTTGCATAAAGGCCTACAGTAGCTCTGATTGGCTATGGTGCACCGGTCTGTGTAGACTATGGTCCTAGCGGAGACAGATGTTTTTATGAGGTTTTATTTACTGCAGTGTCTAGTAATTGTCCAAATTCACGGCAGCTTTTCCACTATATATTGTTCTAGAATTTAACAAATGCCTTAGTATACGTAATTCCAAAACATTCTAAAACATTCTAAGAACTGATGAAAATGTGAAAATGACTATATCTAAGTGCTCGCTTGTCAGAATATTTAAAGTGTCATATTCTTCCTATGGGTGTATATGAACATATTTTAATAAGATTTTATGTTGCTAAAATGCTGTCAGTTCCACTTTAAGTCTGTATCCACTTTAAGGTGGATACCCTTTCAAATGAGTGGATTCTGCTATTTCAGCCACACCCGTTGCTGACAGGTGTATAAAATCGAGCACACAGCCATGCAATCTCCATAGACAACCGTCAGCAGTAGAGTGGCCTGTACTGAAGAGCTCAGTGACTCGTAAAATTTCTGCCCTGCTAGAGCTGCCCGGTCAACTGTAACTACAGTAATTGTGAAGTGGAAACGTTTAGGAGCAACAACGGCTCAGCTGTAAAGTGGTAGGCCACAAAAGCTCACAGAACGGGACTGCCAAGTGCTGAAGCGTGTAGCACTAAAAATCGTGAAGGGTGGAGGCTGTTCTAGCACCAAAGGGGGGACCAACTCCATATTAATGCCCATGACTTTGGGGCTCCCGGGTGGCGCAGCGGACTAAGGCACTGCATCTCAGCGCTAGAGGCATCACTACAGACCCTGGTTCGATCCAGGGCTGTATCACAACCGGCAATGATTGGGAGTCCCGTAGGGCAGAGCACAATTGGCCCAGTATTGTCCAAGTTAGGGGAGGGTTTGGCTAGGGTAGGCTGTCATTGTAAAATAAGATTTTGTTCTTAACTAGTTAAATAAAGTTTAAATAGAAAATCATTACAAAAATTAGATGTTCGACGAGCAGGTGGCCACATACCTTTGGCCATGTAGTGTATCTGAGTAGACGGAGCTTTAAAAATGTAAATTTTCCCACAAACCCATTTCCAAGTTCTGCTCCACACTGATGGGAGGAAAATATTCAGTTTAATAACAGTAATTAGACGAGAGTCCCACTGCCTCCATCCTCACTATAGCAAAGTCACCAGAAGATACAAAGGACAGAAGGAGAGTTCAATCAAATATTAATAACAGGCTTTGTCCTAATGTATTTGGGCAGAACATGTGTGTGTTTGAAACTATGCATCCAGCCTAATGTATTTAGCTGCCCTGGTGGGTGTATAATTGAGGAGCACAGCAGGGGCAATGGCAGGTAGCTTATTTCTTCCTCTCTCTCCTCTCTCTCTCTTCCTCTCTCTTCCTCTCTCTCCTCTCTCTCTCTTCCTCTCTCTCCTCTCTCTCTCCTCTCTCTCTCTCTCTCTCTCTCTCTCTCTCTCTCTCTCTCTCTTCTCTCTATCTCCTCTCTCTCTCTCTCTCTCTCTCTCTCTCTCTCTCTCTCTCTCTCTCTCTCTCTCTTCCTCTCTCTTCCTCTCTCTCCTCTCTCTCTCTCTCTCTCTCTCTCTCTCCTCTCTCTCTCTCTCTCTCTCACCTCTCTCTCTCTCCTCTCTCTCTCTCTTCTCTCATCTCTCTCATCTCTCTCTCTCTCTCTCTCTCTCTCTCTCTCTCTCTCTCTCTCTCTCCTCTCTCTCTCCTCTCTCTCTTCTCTCTCCTCTCTCTCAGCAGCACACATGCAGGAAGGCGTGCAATGCAATCAGGTTTACAGTGGAACACACAGCGTCTAACAAATGGCCTGCTCTTGTTTAATGCATGTATCCTGTATTCTGCCCTCTACCTGGGGTGGTCCAGAGGCCCAGTCTTGCACAGGTCGATCCGGGTCAGACACAGAGCACAGGTCAGTCAAGGTCAGCGCACTGAGCTCCACTCTCAGCCTGGCCTTGAAGCCGCGACCCTGTGACCCTGGGGTCAGGAGTCCAGAGCCGACTTTTAACCCAGAGTGAGGGGCTTTAATAATTCAGCCTTCTGCCAGAGTACAGTGCGTTCACTTCTCTAATGGAGGTGACTGAGGTGGAGGGAGGAGCTTTGGGTAAGGAGGAACTCTGCTAGCAGACAGGGGGCAGTACTGGGCTAGTGGGCTCTGCTCTGTTGCTGGGCTGGGCTGGTGTAAGGTTCTGTATTGCTGGGCTGGGTAGGGCTAGTGTAAGGTTCTGTATTGCTGGGCTGGGTAGGGCTTGTGTAAGGTTCTGTATTGCTGGGCTGGGTAGGGCTAGTGTAAGGTTCTGTATTGCTGGGCTGGGTAGGGCTAGTGTAAGGTTCTGTGTGTCAGGTTGGCAGGGTGTTAGGTTCAGCCAGACTGACATGGGCAGGCAGTGTCAGGTGTAACGCTGTAGAGCAGCCTGTGAGTTCTGATTCCTGAGCTGCAACACAAACCCAAGGCCTGGTGCCAACTTGTGAAAAGACACTGCTTTATGCTCTTCCTCTAATTTGTGTCTGTCTCACAGCTGTCTACAGGGTTTAAGTCAGAGTATTTTAAAAGAGGTCAAAATAAGTGTGTATGTTCTTCACTAACAGAGGTCTTCACTGCTTCACAAGTAGTTTAGTGTAAAGAGAGGCCCAATGTGGTCTAACAAACTGTTGTGGTCTAACAAACTATATGTTACACCAACAAAATGTAAGAGATGAGAATAGGTACAACACTAACAATACTTGTCTGACATTAAAATATGCAAATACAATATGCATATGGATAAGTGAGCTAATTAAATATACACGGAGTGTAAAAACATTAGGAACACCTGCTCTTTTGCTGTAGCAAGAACTCTTGTATTTTATCTTTATGAAATCCAAGTCACCTCAGGCCACCTTCGTAAATCCTCAATGAGACACATTTCTTATTTTATTTGTATTTCTTTGACCCATTTTTCTCTCCAATTTTGTGATATCCAATTGGTAGTTACAGTCATGTCCCATCGCTGCAACTCCCGTACGGACTCGGGAGAGACGAAGGTCGAGAGCCATGCGACCCTGCCAAGCCACACTTCTTCTTGATACACTGCTCGCTTAACCCGGAAGCCAGCCACACCAATGTGTCGGAGGAAAGATCGTCCAACTGGCGACTGTGTCAACGTGTATGCGCCCGGCCCGCCACAGGAGTCGCTAGAGAGAGATGGGACAAGAACATCCCGGCCAGCCAAATCCTCCCCTAACCCGAACGACACTGGGAAAATTGTGCGCCTCCTCATGGGTCTCCTAGTTGCGGCCGGCTGCGACACAGCCCGGGATCGAACCCGGATCTGTAGTATATAAAGGTCCGACAGTTTACAGTGCATGTCAGAGCAAAAACCAAGCCATGAAGTCAAAGGAATGGTCTGTAAAGCTCCAAGACAGGATTGTGTCAGATTGGCGCAGATCTGGGGAAGGATACCAATATATTTCTGTAGAATTGAAGGTCCCCAAGAACACAGTGGCCTCCATCATTCTTAAATGGAAGAAGTTTGGAACCACCAAGACTCTTCCTAGACTTGGCCGCCCAGCCAAACTGGGCAATCGGGGGATAAGGGCCTTGGTCAGGGAGGTGACAAAGAACCCAATGGTCACTCTGAAAGGGCTCCAGAGTGCCTCTGTGGAGTTGGGAGAACCTTTCAGAAGGACAACCATCTCTGCAGCGCTCCACCAGTCAGGCCTTCACGGTAGAGTGGCCAGACAGAAGCCACAGTAACAGGCACATAATAGCCTGCTTGGAGTCTGCTAAAAGACACCAAAAGACTCTCAGACCATGAGAAACAAGATTCTCTGGTGTGATGAAACCAAGATTAAACTATTTGGCCTGAATGCCAAGCGTCACGTCACGTCTGGAGTAGAGGTCGACCAATTAATCAGAATGGCCGATTAATTAGGGCCGATTTCAAGTTTTCATAACAATCGGAAATCGGTATTTTTGGCCGCCGATTTCAATTTATAAAAAATATTTAAAAAATACAACTTTTTTTAAAAATACCTTTTATTTAACTAGGCAAGTCAGTTTGGTTTAACTGCCTTGTTCAGGTGCAGAACGACATATTTTCACCTTCTCAGCTCAGGGGTTCCAATCTTGGAACCGCACAGTTAACTAGTCCAACGCTCTAACCATTGCACTCCACGAGTAATCTGCCTGTTACACAAATGCAGTAGAAGCCAAGGTAAATTGCTAGCTAGCATTAAACTTATCTTATAAAAAACAATCAATCATAATCACTAGTTATAACTACTAATCCAGTTTAGCAGGCAATATTAACCAGGTGAAATTGTGTAATTTCTCTTGCGTTCATTGCACGCAGAGTCAGGGTATATGCAAGTTTGGGCTGCCTGGCTCATTGTGAACTAATTTGCCAGAATTTTACGTAATTATGACATACATTGAAGGTTTTGCAATGTAACAAGAATATTTAGACTTAGGGATGCCACCCGTTAGATAAAATACCAAACGGTTCCGTATATCACTGAAATAATAAACGTTTTGTTTTTCCGAAATGATAGTTCCCGGATTCGATCATATTTATGACCAAAGGCTTGTATTTCTATGTGTTATTATGTTATAATTAAGTCTGATTTGATAGAGCAGTCTGACTGAGCAGCAGCAGGCCCGTAATCATTCATTCAAACAGCACTTTTGTGCGTTTTGCCAGCAGCTCTTCGCAAGCACAGCGTTGTTTATGACTTCAAGCCTATCAGCCTAATGGCTGGTGTAACCAATGTGAAATGGCTAGCTAGTTAGCTGGGTGTGCGCTAATACTGTTTCAAACGTCACTCGCTTTTAGATTTGAAGTAGTTATTCCCCTTGCGCTGCAAGGGCCGCGGCTTTTGTGGAGCGATGGGTAACGATGCTTCGAGTGTGGTTGTTGTCGATGTGTTCCTGGTTCGAGCCCAGGTAGGGGCGAGGAGGGGGACGGAAGCTATACTGTTACACTGGCAATACTATAGTGCCTATAAGAACATCCAATAGTCAAAGGTATATGAAATACAAATGGTATAGAGAGAATAGTCCTATAAATACTATATGAACTACAACCTAAAACCTCTTACCTTGGAATATTGAAGTCTCATGTTAAAAGGAACCACCAACTTTCATACGTTCTCATGTTCTGAGCAAGGAACTTAAACGTTAGCTTTTTTACATGGCACATATTTTACATGGCACATATTTTTCCATGGCACATATTACTTTGTTTTTGCATTATTTAAACCAAATTGAACATGTTTCATTATTTATTTCAGGCTAAATTGATTTTTTATTGATGTTTTATATTAAGTTAAAATAAGTGTTAATTCTTTTTTGTTGTTAATTGTCATTATTATTATTTTTATTATGCAAAATCGGCCGATTAATCGGCATCGGCTTTTTTGGTCCTCCAATAATCGGTATCGGCGTTGAAAAATCATAAATGGTCGACCTCTAGTCTGGAGGAAACCTGGCATCATCCCTACGGTGAAGCATGGTGGTGGCAGCATCATGCTGTTGGGATGTTTTTCAGTGGCAGGGACTGGGAGACTATTCAGAATCAAGACAAAGATGAACGGAGCAAAGTACAGAGAGATCCTTGATGAAAACCTGCTCCAATGTAGGAGTGGCTTTGGGACAAGTCTCTGAATGTCCTTTAGTGGCCCAGCCAGAACCCGGACTTGAACCCGATCGAAAATCTCTGGAGAGATCTGAAAATAGCTGTGCAGCAATGCTCCCGATCCAACCTGACAGAGCTTGAATGGATCTGCAGAGAAGAATGAGAGAAATTCCCCAAATACAGGTGTGCCAAGCTTGTAGCGTCATATCCAAGAAGACTCAAGGCTGCAATCGCTGCCAAAGGTGCTTCAACAATGTACTGAGTAAAGGGTCTGAATACTTATGTAAACGTGATACCGTTTTTTATTTTATATAAATTAGCAAAAAATCTAAAAACCTGTTTTTGCTTTGTCATTATGGGGTGTTGTGTGGAGAAGAATTATGAGGAATAAAATCAAATAAATCCATTTTAGAACAAGGATTTAACGTAACAAAATGTGGAAAAAGTCAAGGGGTCTGAATACTTTCCGAAGGCACTGTACATCACATACCCCCCACAGTGGTACAGTGTAAAGACAGCTGCTCCCCCACACCACATGTCCCTGCAAGAATTACCTTAATTACTTAATACCAATAGACAGCATGTTTGCTCTGTTAGCCAAATTGAATCATTGCATTAATCAAGTGCATCATTATGTGCAATATGGTTTGGATGAAAAGCTCCTGCATAGGTTTGGCCACACCACATCCAAGGCTAAATGGTATACAAAGGAAGACACAACCGTGATCTGCCCAACGATACCTCTCTACCAGACGAACTCAATGCGTTTTATGACAACAACATCATCATGCCAAGAATGAGGGCCGCCACCGACCCAGAGGATTGAGTGATCTCACTCTCCGAGAGCGACGTGTACAAGGTCTTTAGTCAGGTCAACAGCCGCAAGGCTGCGGGACCCAACAGTATTCCAGGGCGTGTTCTCAGATCATGCGCAGAACAGCTGGCCGGCATATTCACTGTCATTTTCAACTTCCACTTGTCCCAGTCTGTAATTCGCATATGTTTTAAGATGACTACCATCATTCTTGTCCCAAAGAACTCTAAGGCTTCATGCCACAATCACTACCACCCTGTAGCACTCGCTTCTGTAATCATGATGTGCTTTGAGAGGCTGGTTATGGCACAAATTAATCCACCATCCCAGCCACCCCTAGACCCACTCCAATTTGCATACCGCCCCAACAGATCCATAGATGACACAATCTCAATTTCTCTCCACACTGCCCTCACCCACCTAGATAAGAGGATTACCTATGTGAGAATGCTGTTCATTGACTACAGCTCAGCGTTCAACCCCATTGTCCCCTCCAAGCTTAGGACTCTGGATCTAAACAACTCCCTCTGCAACTGGATCCTGAACTTCCTGAACGAGCCGACACTAGGTAGTGAGGGTAGGCAACATCACCTCCACCACGCTGACCCTCAACACAGGGGCCCCACAGGGATGTGTGCTTAGTCCCCTCCTGTACTCACCCACGACTGTGTGGCCTCGCACGACTCCAACACCATCATCAAGTTTGCTGACGACACAAAGGTGGTAGACCTGATGAGGGAGGAGGTCAGCGACCTGGCAGTGTCAGAACAACAGCCTCTCCAACAACATCAGTAAGACCAATGAGCTGATCGTGGACTACAGGAAACGGGGGGGAGCAGGTCGGGAGCTTCAAGTTCCACGGTGTCCAAATCATTAAAGACTTAAAATGATCCAAACACAAGCATACAGTCGTGAAGAAGGCGCAATAGTGCCTCTTACCCCTCGTGAGGTTGAAAAAGTTTGGCATGGCCCTCAAACCCTCAAAAAGTTCTGCATTTTGACTGGCTGCACCACTGCTTGGTTTGGCAATAGCACCACACTTGATTGCATTGCGCTACAGAGGGTGGTGCGGACAGCCCAGTACATCACTGGGGCTGAGCTCCCTGCCATCCAGGACCTCTATATCAGGAGGTGTGGTAGGAAGGGCCGGAAATCATTAAAGACTCCAACCATCCAAGCCATAGACTATTCTCTCTGCCTCCGCACGGCAAGCGGTACCAGTGCATCAAGTCTGGCCCCAACAGGCTCTTGAGCAGCTTCTATCCCTAAGCCATAAGATAAATAGCTACAAAATAGCTACACGGACTATCTGAGTTAACCTTGTGTCCTCATTGACCTATTTTTGCACTGTCTCTATGCACACTCACAGGGCCCTACACACTCACAGGGCCCTACACACTCACTCCATCATCTGCTAACTCACACATAATATGCACATACATTGATACTGACTCTACACACAAGCACACCCACTCACATACAAGCTGCTGATAGTCTGTTTATCTTCTATCCTGATGCCTAGTCATCTTTCCCCTATATATATCTACCTCCATCATTCTAGTATCCCTGTCACCTTACCCCTATACATACAGTGTGGCAAAAATAAGTATTTGGTCAATAACAAAAGTTTATCTCAATACTTTGTTATATACCCTTTGTTGGCAATGACAGAGGTCAAACGTTTTATGTAAGTCTTCACAAGGTTTTCAGACACTGTTGCTGGTATTTTGGCCCATTCCTCCATGCAGATCTCCTCTAGAGCAATGATGTTTTGGGGCTGTAGCTGGGCAACACGGACTTTCAACTCCCTCCAAAGATTTTCTATGGGGTTGAGATCTGGAGACTGGCTAGGCCACTCCAGGACCTTGAAATGCTTCTTACGAAGCCACTCCTTCATTGCCCGGGCGTGGCGTTTGGGATCATTGTCATGCTGAAAGACCCAGCCACATTTCATCTTCAATGCCCTTGCTGATGGAAGGAGGTTTTCACTCAAAATCTCATGATACATGGCCCCATTCATTCTTTCCTTTACACGGATCAGTCGCACTGGTCCCTTTGCAGAAAAACAGCCCCAAAGCATGATGTTTCTACCCCCATGCTTCACAGTAGGTATGGTGTTCTTTGGATGCAACTCAGCATTCTTTGTCCTCCAAACACGACGAGTTGAGTTTTTACCAAAAAGTTAGATTTTGGTTTCATCTGACCATATGACATTCTCCCAATCTTCTTCTGGATCATCCAAATGCTCTTTAGCAAACTTCAGACGGGCCTGGACATGTACTGGCTTAAGCAGGGGGACACGTCTGGCACTGCAGGATTTGAGTACCTGGCGGCGTAGTGTATTACTGATGGTAGGCTTTGTTACTTTGGTCCCAGCTCTCTGCAGGTCCTTCACTAGGTCCCCCCGTGTGGTTCTGGTATTTTTGCTCACCGTTCTTGGGATCATTTTGACACCACGGGGTGAGATCTTGCGTGGAGCCCCAGATCGAGGGAGATTATCAGTGGTCTTGTATGTCATCCATTTCCTAATAATTGCTCCCACAGTTGATTTCTTCAAACCAAGCTGCTTACCTATTGCAGATTCAGTCTTCCCAGCCTGGTGCAGGTCTACAATTTTGTTTCTGGTGTCCTTTGACAGCTCTTTGGTCTTGGCCATAGTGGAGTTTGGAGTGTGACTGTTTGAGGTTGTGGACAGGTGTCTTTTATACTGATAACAAGTTCAAACAGGTGCTATTAATACAGGTAACAGGTGGAGGACAGAGGAGCCTCTTAAAGAAGAAGTTACAGGTCTGTGAGAGCCAGAAATCCTGCTTGTTTGTAGGTGACCAAATACTTATTTTCCACCATAATTTGCAAATAAATTCATTAAAAATCCTACACTGTGATTTTCTGGATTTTTCTTCTTCTAATTTTGTCTGTCATAGTTGAAGTGTACCTATGATGAAAATTACAGGCCTCTCTCATCTTTTTAAGTGGGAGAACTTGCACAATTGGTGGCTGACTAAATACGTTTTTGCCCCACTGTATCTACCTCCATCACTCTAGTATCCCTGTCACCTTACCCCTATACATATCTACCTCCATCACTCCAGTATCCCTGCACATTGTATGGTGTTGGAACTGACCCTGTATATAGTATGCTTACTTACTTATTGTGTTCTTCATATTTATTATTTCTCGTGTGGTTTTTTTCTAGTTATACATTGTTATTGATTATTGCATTGTTGGGATTTGAGTTTACAAGAAATGCATTTCACTGTACTTGTGCATGTGACATTAAAACTAGAAACTTAATGAAAACACAAAAGTTGCAAATCTGATGTTGAAGAGAGATCGATCTCATTAGACATATTTTACTAATGTAAATCCACCCTAACCTACTGTGCTTGAACTATGTGCAGTGCCCAGTTGGTCAGAATCAGAAATGCCTTTATTTGCCAAATACATTTTCATGTACAGGAATTTGGCTCAGTGAAATGGTGCTGCCACAATAAACAGAATGCACAGACAATAAACAGAGTTTATAGGCAAAATATTGTTTATAGACACATAATTGACACAATCCACATACAGTATGTACACTACGAACACTGAAGATAAAAACTACAGAAGCGGCCAAACACTGTGGCTGCCTCTCTAGTCTGTCTGATGGTAACCACACCGTACTATCTATAAATGGAAGCTGTTGAATAAGAATCATAGAAACGGGCCTGTGATGTGGACAAGGGCAAAAGAAGATGACTATCACAGTCTAGATCGCTTAGAGCCAAGGAAACTAGATCTTAAAGAGTAATGTGAGAACACACACACACACACATACACACACACACACACACACACACACACACACAAAGCCAGTGGCCTTGAGACCAGACCAAGACGGCTGGTGAAAGCAATCAGGAAAACAGAAAGCAGGCAGAAATCCTGTTTACTTCCAGGCAAATCCGTAAAGTGGGATAAAAAGCGCAAAGAGCAGTCAGCCGTGCATGACAGATAGACATATGGCAGAGAGATACGTCCAGCTGTTTGCCTGTCCTGGGGTTACTGTAATGAGCCTTAGCCTCCATTGAGCAGACCAAAGCCTCATCAATCCAGTCCTGCCGCTAAGCCTCAACATGTCCACAAACACAGCCCTCTCATTCCAACCACTCCTCGCCTGTACCTCAACACATGTCTGCTAGGTCTACTGCCATGGACCATGAATCCCTGACATACCTCTTCTATTACTGCTGTCCCAGAATCTCTCTCACTTTATGTCTCTCTGGATCACTGTATATTGGCAATTCCCCGGTAACGGAATTACACTGAGACTCGATTTTTTCACTTTAAAATGTATGCCAAACAAAAACAATTAATTTCAAAGTTTAAGAAACCCTACAACTATATGAACAATGACTACATTGAACTATTTACGCAATTTTAAAAAACCTGGAAAAACTGTAGATGTAAAGTTTGGTAACAGAATGATGGTAAAATCTCCATCAACCCTTGTGCATAGAGTTCTATGGTTTGTTAAACTTTGAAATCAATGTTTTTTGTTTGATATACATTTTAAAATGAAAAATCTGAGTCTCAGTGTAATTCTGTTACCATGGAAGTGCCCATATGGCCCACTAAACTGCCCAGCCATTTAGTGACTTGGATAAAATAGGACCACAAATGCATGGGGAATCCTCTTAGAATAGTTATCCATAATCAGAGACTCAAAGAGTCAAACATGCAACTCTGGTTTTACAAGATCATGTCCCTTTCATCTCTGTGCTGTAACAGTATCATCCCTCAACCCTGAAACCTGTCAGTCCATTAACTCAACAGACGGATATAGTAAGCAACCTCTTATATACCATTAGAGGAGTCCATGTCGTGGAATGGGTGTTCTTGTGAACAGCTGTGATGTTGTAATGTCCTGAAATCTGGTTTTGTGTTATTTCCAGGCCAATGTGTGGTTCAATACCACACGCTAATAGCTGTCCACTTCCCTCTCACACTACTACCCTAACCCAATCCCAACCCTACCCTCCACATACACTGATACATCACACTACTATCCTAACCCCAATCCCAACCCTACCCTCCACATACACTGATACATCACACTACTATCCTAACCCCAATCCCAACCCTACCCTCCACATACACTGATACATCACACTACTATCCTAACCCCAATCCCAACCCTACCCTCCACATACACTGATACATCACACTACTATCCTAACCCCAATCCCAACCCTACCCTCCACATACACTGATACATCACACTACTATCCTAACCCCAATCCCAACCCTACCCTCCACATACACTGATACATCACATTACTATCCTAACCCCAATCCCAACCCTACCCTCCACATACACTGATACATCACACTACTATCCTAACCCCAATCCCAACCCTACCCTCCACATACACTGATACATCACACTACTATCCTAACCCCAATCCCAACCCTACCCTCCACATACACTGATACATCACACTACTATCCTAACCCCAATCCCAACCCTACCCTCCACATACACTGATACATCACACTACTATCCTAACCCCAATCCCAACCCTACCCTCCACATACACTGATACATCACACTATATCCTAACCCCAATCCCAACCCTACACACTGATACATCACACTACTATCCTAACCCCAATCCCAACCCTACCCTCCACATACACTGATACATCACACTACTATCCTAACCCCAATCCCAACCCTACCCTCCACAGACACTGATACATCACACTACTATCCTAACCCCAATCCCAACCCTACAGACACTCCACATACACTGATACATCACACTACTATCCTAACCCCAATCCCAACCCTACCCTCCACATACACTGATACATCACACTACTATCCTAACCCCAATCCCAACCCTACCCTCCACATACACTGATACATCACACTACTATCCTAACCCCAATCCCAACCCTACCCTCCACATACACTGATACATCACACTACTATCCTAACCCCAATCCCAACCCTACCCTCCACAGACACTGATACATCACACTACTATCCTAACCCCAATCCCAACCCTACCCTCCACATACACTGATACATCACATTACTATCCTAACCCCAATCCCAACCCTCCACATACACTGATACATCACACTACTATCCTAACCCCAATCCCAACCCTACCCTCCACATACACTGATACATCACACTACTATCCTAACCCCAATCCCAACCCTACCCTCCACAGACACTGATACATCACACTACTATCCTAACCCCAATCCCAACCCTACCCTCCACATACACTGATACATCACATTACTATCCTAACCCCAATCCCAACCCTCCACATACACTGATACATCACACTACTATCCTAACCCCAATCCCAACCCTCCACATACACTGATACATCACACTACTATCCTAACCCCAATCCCAACCCTACCCTCCACATACACTGATACATCACACTACTATCCTAACCCCAATCCCAACCTCCCACATACACTGATACATCACACTACTATCCTAACCCCAATCCCAACCCCACCCTCCACATACACTGATACATCACACTACTATCCTAACCCCAATCCCTACCCTCCACATACACTGATACATCACACTACTATCCTAACCCCAATCCCAATCCCAACCCTCCACATACACTGATACAACACACTACTATCATAACCCCAATCCCAACCCAACCCTACCCTTCACATACACTGATACATCACACTACTATCCTAACCCCAATCCCAACCCTACCCTCCACATACACTGATACAACACACTACTATCCTAACCCCAATCCCAACCCAACCCTTCACATACACTGATACATCACACTACTATCCTAACCCCAATCCCAACCCTACCCTCCACATACACTGATACATCACACTACTATCCTAACCCCAATCCCAACCCTACCCTCCACATACACTGATACATCACACTACTATCCTAACCCCAATCCCAACCCTACCCTCCACATACACTGATACATCACACTACTATCCTAACCCCAATCCCAACCCAAACCTACCCTTCACATACACTGATACATCACACTACTATCCTAACCCCAATCCCAACCCTACCCTCCACATACACTGATACATCACACTACTATCCTAACCCCAATCCCAACCCTACCCTACACATACACTGATACATCACACTACTATCCTAACCCCAATCCCAACCCTACCCTCCACATACACTGATACATCACACTACTATCCTAACCCCAATCCCAACCCTCCACATACACTGATACATCACACTACTATCCTAACCCCAATCCCAACCCTCCACATACACTGATACATCACACTACTATCCTAACCCCAATCCCAACCCTACCCTCCACATACACTGATACATCACACTACTATCCTAACCCCAATCCCAACCCTACCCTCCACATACACTGATACATCACACTACTATCCTAACCCCAATCCCAACCCTACCCTCCACATACACTGATACATCACACTACTATCCTAACCCCAATCCCAACCCTCCACATACACTGATACATCACACTACTATCCTAACCCCAATCCCAACCCTCCACATACACTGATACATCACACTACTATCCTAACCCCAATCCCAACCCTACCCTCCACATACACTGATACATCACACTACTATCCTAACCCCAATCCCAACCCTACCCTCCACATACACTGATACATCACACTACTACCCTAACCCCAATCCCAACCCTCCACATAACTGATACATCACACTACTACCCTAACCCCAATCCCAACCCTCCACATACACTGATACATCACACTACTATCCTAACCCCAATCCCAACCCTCCACATACACTGATACATCACACTACTATCCTAACCCCAATCCCAACCCTACCCTCCACATACACTGATACATCACACTACTATCCTAACCCCAATCCCAACCCTCCACATACACTGATACATCACACTACTATCCTAACCCCAATCCCAACCCTCCACATACACTGATACATCACACTACTATCCTAACCCCAATCCCAACCCTACCCTCCACATACACTGATACATCACACTACTATCCTAACCCCAATCCCAACCCTACCCTCCACATACACTGATACATCACACTACTATCCTAACCCCAATCCCAACCCTACCCTCCACATACACTGATACATCACACTACTATCCTAACCCCAATCCCAACCCTACCCTCCACAGACACTGATACATCACACTACTATCCTAACCCCAATCCCAACCCTACCCTCCACATACACTGATACATCACATTACTATCCTAACCCCAATCCCAACCCTCCACATACACTGATACATCACACTACTATCCTAACCCCAATCCCAACCCTACCCTCCACATACACTGATACATCACACTACTATCCTAACCCCAATCCCAACCCTACCCTCCACAGACACTGATACATCACACTACTATCCTAACCCCAATCCCAACCCTACCCTCCACATACACTGATACATCACATTACTATCCTAACCCCAATCCCAACCCTCCACATACACTGATACATCACACTACTATCCTAACCCCAATCCCAACCCTCCACATACACTGATACATCACACTACTATCCTAACCCCAATCCCAACCCTCCACATACACTGATACATCACACTACTATCCTAACCCCAATCCCAACCCTACCCTCCACATACACTGATACATCACATTACTATCCTAACCCCAATCCCAACCCTCCACATACACTGATACATCACACTACTATCCTAACCCCAATCCCAACCCTCCACATACACTGATACATCACACTACTATCCTAACCCCAATCCCAACCCTCCACATACACTGATACATCACACTACTATCCTAACCCCAATCCCAATCCCAACCCTCCACATACACTGATACAACACACTACTATCATAACCCCAATCCCAACCCAACCCTACCCTTCACATACACTGATACATCACACTACTATCCTAACCCCAATCCCAACCCTACCCTCCACATACACTGATACAACACACTACTATCCTAACCCCAATCCCAACCCAACCCTTCACATACACTGATACATCACACTACTATCCTAACCCCAATCCCAACCCTACCCTCCACATACACTGATACATCACACTACTATCCTAACCCCAATCCCAACCCTACCCTCCACATACACTGATACATCACACTACTATCCTAACCCCAATCCCAACCCTACCCTCCACATACACTGATACATCACACTACTATCCTAACCCCAATCCCAACCCAAACCTACCCTTCACATACACTGATACATCACACTACTATCCTAACCCCAATCCCAACCCTACCCTCCACATACACTGATACATCACACTACTATCCTAACCCCAATCCCAACCCTACCCTACACATACACTGATACATCACACTACTATCCTAACCCCAATCCCAACCCTACCCTCCACATACACTGATACATCACACTACTATCCTAACCCCAATCCCAACCCTCCACATACACTGATACATCACACTACTATCCTAACCCCAATCCCAACCCTACCCTCCACATACACTGATACATCACACTACTATCCTAACCCCAATCCCAACCCTACCCTCCACATACACTGATACATCACACTACTATCCTAACCCCAATCCCAACCCTACCCTCCACATACACTGATACATCACACTACTATCCTAACCCCAATCCCAACCCTACCCTCCACATACACTGATACATCACACTACTACCCTAACCCCAATCCCAACCCTCCACATACACTGATACATCACACTACTACCCTAACCCCAATCCCAACCCTCCACATACACTGATACATCACACTACTATCCTAACCCCAATCCCAACCCTCCACATACACTGATACATCACACTACTATCCTAACCCCAATCCCAACCCTACCCTCCACATACACTGATACATCACACTACTATCCTAACCCCAATCCCAACCCTCCACATACACTGATACATCACACTACTATCCTAACCCCAATCCCAACCCTCCACATACACTGATACATCACACTACTATCCTAACCCCAATCCCAACCCCACCCTCCACATACACTGATACATCACACTCTTTCCTTTCTCTTTATTTATGTTTTGTTTAGTCTGATGTTTTGACTCCTGTTTTGTTCTTTTTTCTTTTTTCTTTTTAGAATTGTAAAGCAACTTTGAGTCCTTGAAGAGAGCTATATAAGTCCCATGTATCATTATTACTACTACTACTACTAAGCAGAGTAACAGATTAGATATAAACTGGTGTGAGAACCAGCTTCACATCTGGCCGAAAGAAAACTCTCCATTCCCCCATTACCAAGAAAATACATTACTACATTAATGTATTAACCATTCACTCTCCCTTCCATCCATCTACACACATGTATACAGTACAGTAATTAATAACATGTGCCAGTAGCAGTATCATATGTCTGGCAATAGACAAACACACCCAGGAAAATGGCTGATCATTTTCACCCTAATAGCATTCTGAATTTTGAATAGATGTAAAAACTCCCTAAACACAAGGAATCACAGTCCAGGACAAGCATAGAGCTGAACTCTAGTCTTCTTTTCTCAGTAAAGCTCCCCTAAGTTTTTCGGCTTTCATGTTCCAACCGATCTCAACCCTCCATAGTGTGCAGAAACAAGACAGAGTGGTCTCCTCTGAATCCCACTTCGGGGAAAACACCAAATCAGTGATATGCATTTTACAGCTCTAAAGTCTGTATAGAATAAACAAGCCTATGACAGAATTCAAATATGAGATATATTTCATTATAGATGTGTAATACAACATAAACGCACACAGTATTACAAGGTCCATATTCCGTGGGATCTATGTCAGGTTAAAAATATTTGGGGGTTTTGGTTCAGAAATAAAAAACAATGTAATATCATATTAGATGAGTAGCCTACTACTACATTAAGTGCACATTACCTGCTTGGATCGGCCCATATTTATAAATGGAGGACACTTTCACTTTCTATGAAAATGTCTGGTGCTACAAATATATAACTCCGAATTTTATGTTGAAGCCAATGCAAGGATTATTTCTATAACAAAAGGGTTTTGCCCTTTTACCCAACGTTAAAACGTTGCTATACTCAAGAGAGGAAAAAGCAAAGCGAGAGGTTCTACTCTGCCCAAAATCTGTCCACGAAAATAAGACCACAAAGTGAGTAATTTTGTATGGAGGTCAAATGTGTCGAATTTGGTCAACAACAAACATGTAATTGATCATTTACAACGTGAGGCTTATATAAGTTTCGTAATGGTTAGGTTATTACAACTGCACTGTTATAAGTGGACACAAATGGCATTTCGGCAATACAATATATTTTTTAAAGAATATCTGCCCCCTCATTGGCTAGAATGGTCCCACCTGATCTCGCCTCCTAACGCATGCATGCCATCTTTGAGGACATATATTTTCATCGTTAGAGCGGTCACCCTACTATCTTGTCAATATAATAAAAAATCTTTGCTATACTTCATCTGAACAATGACAGGTGTTATTATCATCCTCTATATAAACAGCCCATTACAGTTTTGACAGCATGGCGCGCGTAGTTAGGTGACAGCCCTAATCTAAGTGAGGTTTAGTGTCTTTCATTAATTAAAAAAGTATTCTCCCCAGCTCATTCATTGTCTTACCAGGTGAGTACAGTGTTGCAAGTTTTCGGGCCCCTGCATGCTGCGGTCCCCAACGAGGCGCCGTGCTGCGGGCAGCCGAACCGTGCTCATTCCCGTTAGGATCCTCCTCTGCCATAGACCGATGTTGAATCTCTCTCTCTGACAGTAGTACTGGCGCTGCCACCGCGATCCTCCCTTCCATTCCCCCAGTTTTAACTAAAATACATAAATCATGTATTTCTTCAAACGAAGTCAGTTATTTGATTGCTAGGTAATGTTTGTCAGTGTGGTGTTGTGATGCTCTCGGCACCGGAGCTACCCAGTAAAACCCGGAACTACAATACGGATGAACCGCCTCTGACAAACAGACTTATAACGGCGGCTATCGTACTACGTTCGTCAGATTGAGACAAAAGTTTATTTCATCCTTCAAAGACAACAGCCTAGTGTGCCTAAAACTTGCGTGTTTTAGAGCAGCGCTTTCATGTTCCGCTAATTATTGTAAACACTTGTTTTTGCATTTCTCCATGCTTGCCAGAGTGTAGGGATAGTAAATTTATGATAACAAAAAAGGTCTAAAACAAAAAGGCAATTGTTTATGGAAACGACTTAAATAGGTATTTTAAAAAATCTTATATTTCCTCTGATAATGACAAAACCACAGCGATAAATACCTGGCATTGGACCGTAAGGTTACGTCTGTGACTGACAGTCTCACACTTTCAGTCTCCAGCACTTCAGAGAATCAGCTGTAAAATATTGAGGATCCCTAAAGTCCTGGTGCAAAAGCGAAGTGAACCATGGGGCGTATTCATTATGGAAACCATGTACTGTTTTTAAGAACCAAAAGGAAGAAAACGGAGCAAAACGAGAGTTTCTATTGGACAAATTCAGGTAGGTACATCCCGTTTCGTTCAGTTCGCTTCCGTTTAAGAAACGTTTTGCAACAGAATAGGCAGAAGGAATTCACCCGTAGTTCGAGATGATACGCGGGTGATGCCCACTGGCACCGATCCAACAGTGCACGACAAAAACAAAGACCAGTTGGTATTTCACAAACTTTAATGATTAAAATATGACACCGCAGGCCCATATTCTCTATTCCTTTATAGAGTTTAGTTAATTCAATTGTCCTTTTAAAACAGAAATCGTCCTACACCGGCGATTCCTCTTCAAAGCATCTGGTTTTCTCATGCAGACTTGTTGAAATGTAAATATATATATCTTAATTTAAATCTTTCTAGTTATCACATTACCTTAGATTGAATGAAGTAAACGGACAACATAATAGCATACATTTCTGTTGGCTAGGCTGCGTCTGACAAAGTAGCCTAATGATTGTATTCAACTGCACCTGTTGTGTGTGCTGGCAGGAGTCCCCATTGAGATAGTTAGCAGATGCAGCATTGTATATGTTCCATTTGGCAACTGTGTGAAATTGGGCAGCAACATTGAGGCATCTCCATTGTGAAGTAGTACATTTTCTTCTTCTACTACTTCTAAACTCAGCAAAAAAAAAGAAACATCCTCTCACTGTCAAATGCATTTATTTTCAGAAGATTTAACATGTGTAAATATTTGTATGAACATAACAAGATTCAACAACTGAGACAAACTGAACAAGTTCCGCAGACATGTGACTAACAGAAATTGAATAATGTGTCCCTGAACAAAGGGGGGGGTCAAAATCAAAAGTAACAGACAATATCTGGTGTGGCCAACAGCTGCATTAAGTACTGCACTGCATCTCCCCCTCATGGACTGGACCAGATTGACCCCACTCTTCCACCAAGGCACCTGCAAGTTCCCGGACATTTCTGGGGGGAATGGCCCTAGCCCTCACCTTCCGATCCAACAGGTCCCAGACTTGCTCAATGGGATTGAGATCTGGGCTCTTCGCTGGCCATGTAGCACTCTCTGTAGAGTCTCACAGTACGGACATTACAATTTATTGCCGTGGCCACATC
The DNA here is from genome assembly GCF_034236695.1 of Oncorhynchus nerka. Classification (NCBI taxonomy): domain Eukaryota; kingdom Metazoa; phylum Chordata; class Actinopteri; order Salmoniformes; family Salmonidae; genus Oncorhynchus; species Oncorhynchus nerka. Next base: position 41,203,887 of record NC_088404.1, read on the forward strand.
TGCAGTCCTCATGCCTCCTTGCAGCATGCCTAAGGCACGTTCACACAAATGAGTAGGGACCCTGGGCTTCTTTCTTTTGGTGTTTTTCAGAGTCAGTAGAAGGGCATCTTCAGTGTCCTAAATTTTCATTACTGTGACCTTAATTGCCTACCGTCTGTAAGCTGTTAGTGTCTTAATGACCATTCCACAGGTGCATGTTCATTAATTGTTTATGGTTCATTGAACAAGCATGGGAAACAGTGTTTAAACCCTTTACAATGACAATCTGTGAAGATATTTTGATTTTTACGAATTATATTTGAAAGACAGGGTCCTGAAAAAGGGAAATGTAGTACTAAAGGGTGCACACTGGCACCTATAGTGTGTTGTTGGAACAGGTATAAAGCCAATGTTGATGATTTATTGCCACCTGCAGTTATGGCATGTTTTCTCAAAAGTATAATTCATTGCCCAATTCAACTTCTACCGATGACCTGGATGGAATTATGTGATCATTCCTTAACTCATTGGAAGTCTCACCATTCTTAGGTAGTCAACTGGGTGGAAGTCATCAATGGCACTGCATACTCTATGCCCTAGAGCAGGGGTGGGCAAACTTTTTGACTCGCGGGCCACAATGGGTTCTAAAATTTGACAGAGGGGCCGGGCCAGGAGCATTTGGAGGGAGTGTTTGGGCCGGATATACTAAAGCATTAAATGTAGTGTGTGCAAACCTCATAGCACAGTAAGAACACTACAACCCAATTTATTAACTGTCTTTCAAATGTGAAAAATAGCCCTTATCAGTTAATAAATTTGTCTCAAGGAATATGCAAGATATGGCATTTACATACTATTTCGCAGATACTGGGAGGAGGAAATGTAAATAGATTAAAATAACATACGCACTGTGATTTATCAAGATTGCGTCTGTTTTTAATAAGTTTCAATCGAAGGTGCAAAGTTAAAGAAATCAACATTTATTGAAAAATGGAATCACTTTCAACATTCAAAACATATTATTACACAACGAAATACTCAAGCTCAATAATATCTACTTGTGTTAAACTCCGCAAAATCATGGATGGATTGTCCTGACCGCGCGCTCTACAAACTCGCCACGGACGCCCTCGCCTTCACGCGCAAACAGTACACGTGTATCGTTGCCAAGCACACAGACATAGGCTGTATTAAATATCCTACCTGCAGCTGAAAATTTAAATTTAAGAGCGATGTGCGGCGTGTTAATTAAGCTACTGTACCGCTGCTGTGCGTAAATGCGCATTGCTCTTAATTAAAAGACGCACTTCCAAACTTTCCATATGCATTTTTTCATAACACAGCAGAAAAACTCACCATTTCAGTGGGAACAGTGTTGTTGGTCTCCTTTTGCCAGTGCATCAAAGTCTGGAGTTAGTTTTGTTGTGGCAATTCTCAGGACAGATCTGGGGTGTTGGTCAGTTAACTTGGATCTGTGATGGGCTTTGTTGATTTTCATGACGCTAAACGTCTGCTCACACACGTAGGTCGAGCCAAACAACACCAGCATCTTCTGCTCCGTCCTCCGGAGGTTTGGAAACGCGGTCTCGTTAAGTGAAGCGTAAAAGTCATTCAGTTTAAGAGACTTGAACTTCTCCTTTGAGACGGAGTCAGACTGAAGATCGATCAGTTCCAATTGCAGCTCCTGCGGTGCTGATTCGGGGTCTTGTGACAGGGGACAGGACACCAGTTGAAGTGACTTGTCAATTTTTTCAAAATCACAGAACCGACGGCAAAATTCTCTGTGCAGATCGTCCAGTGATTTGCAGTATTTCTTCGCATTTCGGGCGGCCTCTTTCTGCACGGCTAGTGTGGGGAAATGTGCGAAAGATTTGTTTGACATTTGCCTGGAGAATAAAACCAGCTTGGATTTGAAGGCTCTCACATTTGTGTACATGTCGTGCGCAAACTGATCTTTCCCCTGTAGCTTCACGTTCAGCTCATTCATGTGTGAAAATATGTCCACAGCAAACGCAAAGTCACAAAGCCAGTTTGTGTCGCTCAGCTCGGGAATTCTTCGGATTTCCCCATTAAATTAAAAATGAGCGAATCTCGTCTTTGAGCTCCCAGACTCGTTGAAACACTTTCCCCAAACTTAACCAGCGGACGCGAGAGTGGTAAATTAGGTCCTGGTGATCCGCATTAGTTTCTTCCAGGAACGTAATGAACTGACGATGATTAAGTCCCCTTGCTCGTATGAAGTTAACAAGTTTTACAACTGGATCCACGACGTGATTAAGCTGCAATACAGACTTACACAGAGACTCCTGATGAATGATGCAGTGAAGTAAAATAACATCCTGGTCAGGGTTTTCTTCTTTCACTTTATCCTGGATTCTTTTCAGCAGCCCGATGTTTTTTCCAGTTAAATTTGGCGATCCATCCGTGGTGACATTGGCAAGTTTACTCCAAGGTAGCTTCATTCTCTCGATGACAGCAGACACCTGTTCATATAAGTCCTCTCCTCGAGTTTTCCCTTTCAGTGATTCCATGCTCAAAAGCTCCTCCGTTATCTCAAAACTGTCGTTAATCCCTCGGATAAAAATTAGGAGCTGAGCAGTGTCTTTTATGTCTTTACTTTCATCCAGTGCTAGTGAATATAACTTAAAGGACTCCGCCTTTTTGTTTAACTCGCTGACTATATCTTCATCAATCAGTTCCACGCGGCGAGTCACTGTCCTGCGTGCTAAACTGATTTTTTCAAACTTGGCTTTGCTCTCCGGACACAAGAGACCTGCTGTCTCTACCATGCACTCTTTCAAAAACCAGCAAATAACTTGCCTTGGTACTTGACTCTTGAATTGCAGTTTGTCGGTGAAAAAAGTTCTGTTGACTCTGTAAATTAGCTGCCAACCTCTGAGCAGTAACCGCCCGTTCTTGTGTTGACTGCTTGCTAGCATAGTTTGCATGCTTCGTGGCAAAGTGACGGCTGATATTGTACTCTTTGAAAACCGCAACAGCTTCTTGGCATATCAGACATACAGCCGTTGATCGGACTTCAGTGAAGAAGTATTTTGTTGTCCACTCCTTATTAAACACTCGGCATTCGCTGTCCACTTTCCTTCTCTTTGGTCCGCTCATTTTCACAGAAGGGCTTAATGGTGACGTGAAACGAAGTGAAAATTAAAGTGAAATAAAGAGAAATATGCGCCACTCCAACAACGGTCAATGTGTTTTGAGTGCGCCATCTATTGGGGAAACGTGGGCATTGCAGGGAAAGGGGAAAAATGAGGTTTTTACTATAATTTGGACAAGTTCGGCGGGCCGGATTAAAAAGCCTAACGGGCCGTATGTGGCCCGCGGGCCGTAGTTTGCCCATGTCTGCCCTAGAGTCTACTGTCTGAATAGCCGCCCTGGCTCTTCTCCAGGTACGTCGACAGCGGTGGACAAACATCTGGGCCGAGGGTACGCTGACCTCCTGCTCTTGTTCTTGGAAGAGTGGAGGCTGATACCCTATGCAGCACTTGAAAGGGGAGAGTCCCGTGGCAGAACAGGGAAGACTGTTCCGGGTGTTCCACCCAGACCAGTTGTCGGCTCCAGGTTGTGGGGTTGGTTGAGACCAGGCATCTCAAGCTGGTTGTTTGGCTCGCTCCGACTGACCGTTGGTTTGGGGATGGAATCCAGATGACAGGCTGGCCAACGACCCAAAAAGGGTGCAGAATTCCTTCCAGAACTGAGACGAGAATTGATGACCCCGATCGGAGACCATGTCTACCAGGAGTCCATGGATCAGGAAGACATGCTGCACCATAAACTGGGCCGTCTCCTTGGCAGAAGGTAGTTTGGGGAGAGGGATGAAATGGGCGGCCTTGGAGAACCGATCGACTACCGTCAGAATGACAGTGTTGCCATCAGACGGAGGGAGCCCAGTGACAAAGGCCAGAGATATGAGACCAGGGATGATGAGGGATCGGTAGTGGCTGAAGGAGGGCAGAAGGAGCTTGCCGTGGAGTCTTGTTCTGAGAACACACTGTGCATGCGGCGACGAAGGCAGAGATGTCAGGAACCATTGTGGGCCACCAGAAACGTTGTCGGAGGAAGGCTAGTGTACAACGGGACCCTGGATGACAGGTCAGCCTGGAGGAATGAGCCCATTCCAGGACCTGGGACTGGACTAGGTTAGGGACAAACAGGCTGGGAGCGTTGCGCCTCACGAGCCAGGTTCTCAATACCCCAATCCACAGTGGCAGTAAGGCAAGAGGTAGTGAGAATGGTTTCGGAGGTCGAGGGTGTGGCAGAGGTACTTTATAGGCGGGAGAGAGCATCAGGCTTTACATTTCTTGAACCTGGGCAGTAGGAAATGGTGAAGTTGAATCTGGTTAACAAGAGGGCCCACCTGGCCTGCCTGCAGTTGAGGCGCTTGGCTGCACAGAGATATTCCAAGTGTTTATGGTCGGTCCAGACCAAGAATGGCTGTTCTGCTCCTTCCAGCCAGTGCCTTCACTCTTCCAACGCCATCTTAAACACCAAGAGTTCTCAATTGCCTACATCGTAGTTCCTCTGCAGGATTGAGACAATGGGACAGGAAGGCACAGAGATGAAGCTTTTGGTCCTGGGCAGATCGCTGGGACAGGATGACCCCCCACTCCAACATCCGAAACATCAACTTCCACCACAAAATGATGCGAGGGGTCCGGATGGATGAATCGATGCTTCAGGTCCACAAAGGCTTTGTCGACAGCTGGAGACCATTTGAACGGTACCTTGGGAGAGTTGAGTTCCAAGAGTGTGGCCGCCAAGGTGCTGTAATCCCGAATAAAATGGCGGTAGAAGTTAGCAAAACCAAGAAAACCTTGCAACTGCACCCTGTACGTTGGTTGAGGCCAATCCACCACTGCTTTCACCTTTCCAGGATCCATCTGAATATTGCCCTCAGCAATGACACATCCCAGAAGGGTGATAGTAGAGCGGTGGAACTCACACTTCTCGGCTTTCACGAACAGTTGGTTCTCCAGGAGGCACTGAAGAACCTGTCTGACATGAAGTACATGTTCTTGGGCAGAAAAACAGGAAACAACAGGATGTCGTCAAGGTAAACGAACACAAAACGGTTTAGCATGTCCCAGAGCACATCGTTTACCAGAGCCTGGAAGACAGCGGGGGCGTTGGTGAGTCCAAACGGCATGAGCTGGTACTCATAATGTCCACTGGCTGTGTTGAAGGCTTTCTTCCACTCATCCCCCTCATGTATCCGAACCAGGTGGTAGGAATTCCGAAGGTCCAACTTGGAAAACATGGTGGCCCCCTGGAGAGGTTCAAACACCAAGGAGAGGAGAGGTAGGGGATAACGATTTTTTACTGAAATGTCATTAAGTCCCCTGTAGTCAATGATACAGACACAGGGTCTTGTCCTTCTTTTCCACAAAGAAAAACCCTGCGCCGGCAGGAGATGCAGATGGACGGACGGCCCCAGTAGTCAGAGATTCCTCTATGTACTCCCTCCATAGCCTGGTCTGGACAGAGAATACAACCGACCCGAGGTAGTGTAGTGCCTGGAAGAAGATCAATGACACAGTCATAAGGAGGGTGCGGGGGAAGGGAAGTAGCACGTGCCTTACTGAACACTTCCAGGAGGTCATGGTATTCAGTGGGAATAGCTGAGACATCCACAGTCTTGCTAACATTCCTGAGGAATACGACTTGGGGAAGGCTGTGCTGCTTGAAGGCAGTGGGAATGGCAAAATGGGCTCCAACCCAGGTTGGAGCTTGTGGTCCAGTCATTCACCAGATTGTGCTTGTTTGTTGCTCCCAAACTGCCGTAGCCCAGGAGAGCGCCCTTCCTGACATTAGCGTAATGATATACGCTATCTTTGATCGGTCTGAAGGAAACAAAGATGGCTATAGCGCCATAATAAGCGAGCACTGAGAAAGAAAACCCCGGCAGGCACCAGGATTCCCCGAATATCACTTCGGAGGAGGTAAGCAGGGTTCTCAGGGAGCTGGAATAGGCTGTGCAAACTCACCACAGAAAGAAAAATGTACTGGGTGATTGGGGTTTTTCAGAGGTGGCAGACAGTCTCTGAGCTAACTCCCTGATTTGCTCCATAATAGCCTTTAACCCATGGTCGTGGGCTTCTGTCAAGGAACTGAGCCCTTCCAAAAGGCCCTGTAGCAACTCCTGATGACTCCCAATGGTGGCGCCATGCAGGGAGACAGCGTGGGGAGCTGGTCCAAGTCTGCTGGGTCTGTCATGGCCAGTTCATACTATCATCAGCGACAGCTGGGGGGGTGGAGAGACAAAACAGATCACCAAGGACAGGTGAAACAGATCAGTCCATCAAATATTATTACACATACTAGGCCTCTGGTTTATAAGCCTCGCTACCTGATCTCGCAAGCTTACATGAATGGTTCGCTACCTCCATCAGTCGAGTAATTGCGAGGACCTATCGTGGTTCAAACACACCAACACAGTTGAGGGCACGACAACACCTCTTCCCCCGTAGGAGGCTGAAAATATTTGTCGGATCCTCAAAAAGTTCTACAACTGCACCATTGAGAACATCTTGACTGGCTGCAGCACCACTTGGTATGGCAACTGCTTAGAATCCGACCGTAAGGCGCTACACAGGGTAGTGAAGTCCAGTACATCACTGGAGCCGAGCTCCCTGCCATCCAGGACCTCTATACCAGGTGGTGTCAGAGGAAGGCTCTAAAAATTGTCAAAGACTCCAGCCACCCAAGTCATAGACAGTTCTCTCTGCTCCTGCACTGCAAGCAGTCTGAGACCAAAAGGCTTCTGAACAGCTTCTACCCTCAAGCCATAAAACTGCTGAGCAGTTAATCAAATGGCTACCCAGACTATTTACATTGACCCCCTTTTTATTTGCACTGACTCTATGCATACTCACTGGACTCTATCCACACACTCACACACACAACATACACTCACACACACAAAACACACACACACGCTGCTTCTACTCGGTTTATTATCTATCATGATTGCCTAGTCACTTTTACATATTACCTCTACTACCTCGTACCCCTGCACATTTACTTGATACTGGTACTCCTTGTATATATTTTCCTTACTTTTTAACTCTGCGTTGTTGGGAATGGGCTAAGTGAGCATTTCACGGTAAAGTCTACAGCTGTTCTATTTGGCGCATGTGACAAATGCAATTTGAGTTGAGGCTAACAGTTTATAACCTGCTATAACCATTGCAAAGTCTATGATATTTTCTAACATCTAGGAAATATCAATTCCATGTTCTGATTATAAATGTTGGGCTCAAAATATATTGAAATGTAACATTTAAATTGTAAATGATTAAAACATATCCCTTAATTTTTCAAGGAAAGCTGGCCAATATAGTTAAAGATACAGTACACATGCATTTGCCAGTTGTAGTTCAAACAAGTTATATGGCAAGTTGACTCAAGTTCAACTGCTCCCAGGGCACTGTGGTATATCAATGCGTTCCGATGACTGATTTCTGGGAACGGTACCGACCTTCTGTCCAGCAGAAGCCATGAGACTCAACGGCTGAACCAGCTGCTTAAACACATGGATGCAATTAAAGCAGAGCCGTATGGTCGTCAAACCAAACCAACAGTCTATTATTGTTAGTGTAAAGGGAGGTGGAAAGAGGTTTTATATGGCTGGCTTAGGTGACATAAGTTTATTCCTCTCTGTTATATTTTGTATAATCCAGATTTCAATGTCATACATTGAAAATAAATTCTTCCTGATATGATCATCAAATGTTATAGGATTGAGGTTAATACATTAAATGTATTATACACAAGTTCATTCAATCATCAGTGAATGATTTGTGGAGTAAGCTTTTTTTATCCTGCTATTACTAGTTTCCACATTGATTGTACATGTTTTTTTAAAGTAGTATAGCGATCATTGCAGTTATATACGTTTTATTAGATCTAAATAATAAAAGCAATGGGGGGAAATAAATCATAATCATGATCCACAATTAGTTAATGATATTTACCCCAAACAGATCCTTTCCCTGAATGTAAAGACCCCATGTTCTGAGAAAACGGAAGACATAGCTCCGCATATTATATTACATTTCATACATGTGTTATGATCAGTTTTCAGATAGGAACATGTCTACCCCTGATGAGTCACTGATGATGATGAGTGCTAGGTAGCTGGAATGGTTGTGGATGGAGTGTAAAAGATGAAATCATTAGGTTTACAGTGAGCGCATGCTGTAGTGAAGGTGTGTTGTTCTCTCCAGGGTACCTCGCTGACTTTCATTAGAAAAACAAGACACACATACACACGCATTCCCTTTATTTGTGATTGATTTATTTGTCATTTTTGACTGTAGTAGTTGCATTCTGGTTAATTCACATTTAAAAAGCAGACTTCATCCAGTTTCACTGAAATTGATCATTTTTACAATAACCTTTAGGTCCCTAGATTGGAAAATCCAATCAAACCATTGTGTTTTTCTCAACTTTATTTTGTTTTATGTCTTTTTATTTTGTAATTACAAAAAAGAAAATATGTAACAATAATAATAAAAAGGAGGAAAACGCAGAAATATTACGACTAGCAAACAATCACAACACAGCACAAGTACCTAGTTACTGCAAGGTACAAAAACGAAAAAGAAGAAAACGTATGCAAAGAAAAAAGTAAAAAAGATTTGGCACCTCTGAAGTTTGATACAAGAAGCAACAGAGGCCAAGGGAAGCATTTCTAGAGACTAAAATCAGACAAGAGGCGTTTATTTTTCTCTCCCGTTTTTTTCTTTCGTTAAAAAAAACCTCACAACCGGGAAGCAGGGACGATAAAAAATACTGCACGTACAATACCTTTTCTCTCCTTAATATCCTTTTTTCTCTCCTTTTCTTTTTTAATAGCATATCCCATTAATATTCATTCCCCACTGCTCGTAATAGCTGCGCCTGGTGGCGGAATCCTTAGAGTTTTACATGTGAGTAGCAAATGACACTTTGATTGGCTGTGATGTTGAAATGGTCCTCCCCCACCGGGCCTGGGTCGGGGTTCTGGGCTGAGCCGGGAGTCCTGCCGGGCCCAGTCTCACTGCGCGTGCTGGCTCAGTGTGTGGTTCTGGAAGGGAAGAGAGGAGAGGAGAACACATGAGGAGAGAAATAATAAGCTACGTGCCCACACCTCCGAGCCCCCACAGCCACCTACCCCCTCACGCTATCCCTATCTTTATACACAACCGTCATGTCTGTCTGTCCATCGGATGGCCCCAGCCTCCTGTAACATGAACTACCTGCTCTCCACACACACACACACACACACACACACACACACATTTCTATTCATCTTACATAGAGCTGCAGATAAACAAAACAGTCATATTATATTAATCCATGGCAACATGAAACAATGATTTGTTTATTCAGATTTATGAGGCATGCATCCCTTCTGATATTCTTATAAATATTTGAAAACACCATCTCAATACCTTATGAGGCCCACATTCCAACGGCTCTCGAGCGCAACACATAAATTCATAATAAAAACGCACAAAAGACCTTTATCAAAACTAAATTCACAACACCCCCAGAAACAACTGCAGGAGCTTAGATTCTATGCACACCTCAACCAGAGGATATAACTTCACAAACCAAACCAGATATGATGTGAAGAGTTACATTTTCAATCACAGCAGATATCGGGCTCCCAGAGGCATGTGTGTTAGGGAGATTTCTGGTAGGCTGGCTGGTTCCTCTGCGCTCTCCCCTGGACCATAAACCCAATTCCCAGGGAAAGCTCAGCAATCATCCCCCTCTTCTTGCTAAAAGCTGCTTTCCAAGATTAATCTCTCACAGAAAGATAGGCCCATGTTTTTGTGCACCACTATGAAAAAAGAAAAGGGTGGAAAATCTGTAGGATTAAACATGGTTTTCCGTTGATAAATGCTTATTCTTATTCTTTGGGCCTTATCTTGGTGCACATATTTTGCACACGACTGTTGGCAGAGCCAGGCTGCACTAGTTCAGTAGAGGAGGCCAAGCGCCCAGTCCAGGTCTTAAAGCCTTCAACTGTCTGATTGCAGCCGTTCAGAGCCAGTCTTTCTTTTTCTCTTTTAGTCTCTCTTGCTCTATCCCTCCCTCTTTTCCTGTGCCCCTCCCCCACGTATGTGAGCAAGAACACGCACAAGGGAGGCTCTCCAGTGAGGAGCCGTATCTCACTGGGAGCCACTGACCCCATTATGAGAGCAAACCACTTCTCTCTCTGAGCCACACCGCCTGCAGTTCTGCCCTCCTCCAGCAGAGGTCAGGATTGGCTCTTCCTCTGCCTGCTTCTCCTGTTAGTCAGACCACAACAGACTGGAGAGCTCCAGCCAGAGGGGAGGAGGAACATTTTAGACAAAACAGAATACTAGATCTGGATGTCATCATCATCACGTAAATGCACATGTCAGTTGTATCTGTGCTTGCTTTTTGTGATGCGGTCTTGTCTTATCTTAGTAAGGGAATGTGTTTATGTGTGTGTGTGTGTGAGTGTGAGGGAGGGAGGGAGAGGAGAGAGAGGAGAGAGAGAGAGAGAGAGAGAGTGTGAGTGCATGTTTCCCCCAAGGTTTCTAGGGTTTTGCTGGTATGTATTGATTTGCAGAAAGATGGGATTGAGAGGCAGTGGCTACTCCCTTGGGTCCCGGGTTACACAAGCACCGCAGTGGCCTGATGGAAACAGCACAGCTAGGGAGAGCAGTGGAGAAAGTAGCCACACAAACACCCTCACCTACACTGCTGCACATTCCATAGGATGGACACACCGTTTCACAGACACACACAAACACGCACTCACACACAACAAGTAGCACTTGTTTAATTTGTCACTCAGTGTTAACGTACACACTGTGATGCTGGTCTTAGTTAGCGCTCTTCATTTGAAAGCGGCGTCAGGGGCAGGAGTATTGATCACGCCGCAGGCAATCGATGGGGCGAATGGCGTGCGTCTCTGAATCTGATAATGACTCTCAGTGTGACATCAGTCCTTTGCAGCTGTAATTGATATATTCTCCAGGATGAGGAGATCAAGGGCCCTGCTCTTTAAACAAGTGGAGACGGAGACCAAAAATACACCCCGTCATCTCACAGAGGATCACCCCAATACAGTACCTGACAATCTATCACTTAAACCCCTACAACCTTAAGAACCAATCAAGACAGTAATTGATCCTGAAACAACCTCCTCCTCCCTGTCTTGGACTGCATCATATCTCTAGCCAACTCCACATTATTAAACATCTAACCACAGCCGAGACAAAGACATCTAGTGTACAAGATAACCTAGCCACTGTACTAACAAAGGCAAGACATCACTGACATTGTTATCTCTTTGTATTGTACCATCAAACTAAATGGAGAGAGCCTGCTCTCATGTCACCGTGTAGCAGGGGGACACTGTGTGATGGATGGAACAGCACCCCTCTGCAGGGGGAGTCTATGCAGTGGACAGAACAGCCCCTCACTGCTCAGTCAATATCAACGCTGTCATTGTTTTCCTAAACTGGTTATAAAAGAGAGGCTAAATCCTGCCGAGCTGTGGGCTCATGGGAAATATGGCCCAGTCGCATTACTAATGCAGAGACTGCTGCACACACACGGTAAGGGAGGGGAGGCAGGAGATAAAGATAAAGGAAAATCAAATCTATGTTTCCAACACGGTGCTTTTTCTAACCATGTTAACAACGCGTGAGAACCTGGACAGGGCTGCCATCATGTCACTTTCAATAAGGCGCCTGATGCGCCGCCGCAGGGCCCCCTGGCCCCTCCCGGCTCCTGGTTTTGTGGCGCCCCCTGGGGAGCAGGGAGGAATGGGGAGACTCAAACATGTCAGTTCACTAGGTGTCCTTTAGCAAACACAGGAATCGACTGTTCTGTACACTAGGGGTTGGAACCGGTTCAGGGAACAGAACCGAAAACCGGAAAATAACGACATTTTTCAAGGAACAGAATCAGAACTGGGAATGAAAGTAAAGTATTTTTTTCAGTCTCACAAAAAACGCAACAAGGTGCCTATGCAAAGCCCTCACTCCGCCAGCTGAAAATCTTCGGCAGTGTGTGTGCAGGCAACCTGCCCTTTCCCCTTCCGAAGCATAAGCTACTGTAGCCTGCTGACGTTACATAAAGCTACTGTAGCCTGCTGACGTTACATGAAGCTACTGTAGCCTGCTGACGTTACATAAAGCTACTGTAGCCTGCTGACGTTACATAAAGCTACTGTAGCCTGCTGACGTTACATAAAGCTACTGGAGCCTGCTGACGTTACATAAAGCTACTGTAGCCTGCTGACGTTACATGAAGCTACTGTAGCCTGCTGACGTTACATAAAGCTACTGGAGCCTGCTGACGTTACATAAAGCTACTGTAGCCTGCTGACGTTACATAAAGCTACTGGAGCCTTCTGACGTTACATAAAGCTACTGTAGCCTGCTGACGTTACATAAAGCTACTGGAGCCTGCTGACATTACATAAAGCTACTGTAGCCTGCTGACGTTACATAAAGCTACTGGAGCCTGCTGACATTACATAAAGCTACTGGAGCCTGCTGACGTTACATAAAGCTACTGTAGCCTGCTGACGTTACATAAAGCTACTGTAGCCTGCCGACGTTACATAAAGCTACTGGAGCCTGCTGACATTACAAGTGTGATTCAGAAATGAGGGAGAAATGTTTCATTTGAGAAAAATTGATACATTTTTTCAATGATAATTGCGGACACTATATTTATCACGTTTCACATTGGATTTATTAACTATTAAAAAGGTAAGAGGTGTTTTTAATTCAGGTGCCGCTCTGCACACACACGCTTGTTAGCGAGCTAGCTCTGGTCCAACTTTAAGCCAACTCTCAGAAGTCCAAAAACCATTCAAAGTTCCTCCATAGACGCTACTTGAAAATAAGGAGGCAGTTACTCAGTGATGCGTTTCCTAGAAGGCTTTGCATTTAGCCCAAAAAGTATGTATTCCTTTGCTGTGTTTTCTTGCAGTATTACTTTAGTGCCACATTGCGTACATATGCATGTTTTGTACTACTTTTTATTCTTCTTTCGACTCTGTCATTTAGGTCATTATTGAGTCACTACAATGTTGTTGATCCATCCTCATTTGTTTTCTTCCAATCACAGCCATAGCGGTTTTAAAATCACCAATGGCCTCATGGTGAAATCCCTGAGCAGTTTCCTTCCTGCAGTTCAGAAGGACGACTACATCTTTGATGCGTTTAGGTGGTTTAATACATCATCCACAGCATCATTATTAACTTGACCATGCTTAAAGAGATATCCAATGTCTGATTTGTTATTATTACCTGTATACCAATCACTACCCTTCGTTATGAGGCTTTCGAAAAGCTCCCTGGTCTTTGTAGTCGAATCTGTACTTGAAATGCAATACTTGGCTGAGGGACCTTACAGATGTTGCATGTATGGGGGACAGAGGAAGGAGTAGTCATTCAAAAAATAATTTCAACCCCTATTATTTCACACAGTGAGCCAATATAAATGATTATGTGATCTAAAAAACAAAGGTGTGTGAATACTTATGCAACGACTATATTTGAGTTATTACATTTGTATTAATCTGGGAGAGGCTCTACTCTTAGGACGCTAGCCTGTCCCTCTCTGCTCTGTTTTTAACACTAAATTAAAATCCACCTTTGCCGCCCGGTGCACTTTAGTATGCCTTATTTTTAGACCGCTGACAGTCTTCCAAGGGCCGGAGACTAACAGATGGGCTGTCTTAAAGCTTCATATGTTCCCAGGTTTTCACCTCCGAGAGACAGGAAACTCACTGGGGAGTGTGCTACAAATAAACGCCCCCCTGCCCTCCCCCTGTATTCCCTCTTTCCTCCCCCCGCCTCTCCTTAACCTCCCAACCCACCCAATAAATGTGCCCGTTCTCCTGACATGTCCTGTTTCGCCATCCTCCCCCCTGGCCCCCACCCTGTCACCCAAGGGGGACTTCCCTCCCCTGCTGCTATCCTTCAGTAAAGCCAAGCTCAGACTCAGAGACAAGCGCATCCGAAAGACTCACACACACAAACACTCACAGAACTGGTTAGCCATAAGACAAAACCACATAGAAACACACTCACCTAGTTAGACCTACTATAACATCCTAGTTGAAATAGCTTCAGCTAAATTACAGAAAATAGGCCTGATTCAGCTGGTGCCAGTAATGAATCTCTCCTTGGCCTACACAGCTATGGGGTTCAGTCCCTCATCATCCCCCTGTATAGGCTAATAAAATAACACACCTACCATGACCTCCTGATCCAACTGTTGACTGGCATACCCTCTAAAATACAATATGAGTGTTGTGTTACTGTGTGAGAATATCCCCTCAAATATTTATTGGTTTGCATACACAATATGATAAGAACATGTGCACTTATATACACCATATGATAAGAACATGTACACCCAGAGAGAGAACAGAGAGGGGGCCTGTGGCTGTACAGGCTCTATGGGGCGTAGTGGAGTACCTAGTGCCAGATGAGCTCAGGGGCCCCAGACGGACTGTGCCATGGGTGACAGAGTACAGAGAGACATGCAGCGCTGCTCTCCCATTCGCTCTCCCAGCCCGCCCGGGCCTGATCACTAAAGCACACTCCCATTCCCTTTCCGTGTCACTGTCATAACAGACCCAATCCACACAGGCCCCCAGGGAGCCCGCCAATTTGATTACAATGCACCCTAAACTGAGGGGGAAAGCTAAGAGTAGGGAACAAAAGTGCACAGAGAGGGGTGAGGGGAGGGGTTTGATGTGGTGCGCTTTGTGGTGTCACAAATATGATCACCCAGAGGGGAGAGAGAAAGAGAGAAAGAGAGAAAGAGAGAGAGATGGGAACATTTTACAGAGAGGAGAGCGTGAGGAAGGGTTGATGGTGCAACTGTGAGCTGTCAGTGGTGTGTGTGATTTATAGAGTGTGTTTGTGTCAGCCTCCAGCTGCTGAACGGAGAACATCAGGGTGTAAAAGACCCCATCCTATGTGTTCTCTATGATGGAGAGGGAGAGATGGAGAAAGAGAACGACAGAGATAAAGAGACCAAGAGTATGACAGAGAGAGAGGGAGAGAGAGAGAGAGAGAGAGAAAGAGAGAGAGAGAGAGAGAGAGAGAAAGAGAGAGAGAGGGAGAGAGAGAGAAAGAGAGAGAGAGAGAGAGAGAGAGAGAGAGAGAATGACAGAGAGAGAGAGGGAGAGATGGAGAAAGAGAACGACAGAGATAAAGAGACCAAGAGAATGACAGCGAGAGAGAGGGAGAGAGAAAGAAAGAAAATACCATTACCAAACCACCAGTGTGGTGATGTATGATGTTGATCTAGTGACGTAATCCACATATTTGTGGTTGATCAAATAAGATCACAGTGTAACCACGTCTTTACACTGTGCCAGGAGAACCCACTCAGGGACAATACCCCGGCTCATACGTCACTGTCACAGCCATGACAGTTCCGCTCCTGTTTTGGCATGAGTGGAACGACACCGCACCATACAGCGCTAGTCCTGTACCGCGACAACAGTTCTCAGTTAAACTGTCATGTCTGACTAGGTACGATGCTTTGCTCTGTGGAGGCAGACACACAAACAGGGACAGGTTCCAGGAGGAGAGAACTGCCCCCCTTCCCTTCCTCCTTCCCCCTTCACTCTCTCCCTCTCTCTCTCTCATAGAATACAAATCATGGAATGTAACAGACAGATAGAGAAGGGATGGAGAGGGGAAGGAGATAGAATAGTTGATTCAATCCCGATGGATCTCCCTCCTCTTTGTCCCAGCCTTTCTCTCCCCACTTCCACGCTGGCCCCTAAATTATTCAATTTCTACCAGACACCTCATCTCTCCGGGCACCAGGGCAGCCATGGTCTCCCTCTCTCTTCCTCCCTCTCTCTTCATATCACTTAAGTAGGGTTGTTTCATGAGGGGGAGGTTTGTGACAGAATCTCTATGGGGAATGTGTGTGTGGGTATTATACAGGGTGTCATTGGATCTTTAGTCAACAACCCTTATTCAAAGAGTCCCTTTCAGAGGCTTGTAGCAAATAATGCTTACACACACACACACACACACACACACACACACCATGGTAAGACGACAGGATGTGAATGTCTTGATTCCCTCAGAAGATTAGCTCACCCCATGTAGAGCGTTTTTCATTTGAATTCACCTCACTCAAATTTGTCTGAGTTTCTTTCGCAGTGCGGGAGTTCGGGAACAAAAACAAAACACACAGAAACAGGTAAACAACTTAAACATGTCCTGGGGCGGAGGATGTGAGGGATGACAGTATGTTCCTGTTCCATCTCCTCAGAGGTCTGCAGGTTGTTCCATGTTCTGTGCAGAGGTTGTTCCATGTTCTATGCAGAGGGTGTTCTTACCCCCCCCCCTTAACCCTTTTCCCATGCACAACTCAAAATCCCTGTTCTCACCCCCCTTTAACCATTTTCCCAAGCACAACTCAAAATCCCTGTTCTCCCCCCTTTAACCCTTTTCCCAAGCACAACTCAAAATCCCTGTTCTCACCCCCCTTAACCCTTTTCCCATGCACAACTCAAAATCCCTGTTCTCACCCCCCCCTTTAACCCTTTTCCCAAGCACAACTCAAAATCCCTGTTCTCACCCCCCCTTTAACCCTTTTCCCAAGCACAACTCAAAATCCCTGTTCTCACCCCCCCCCTTTAACCCTTTTCCCAAGCACAACTCAAAATCCCTGTTCTCACCCCCCTAACCATTTTCCCATGCACAACTCAAAATCCCTGTTCTCACCCCCCCTTAACCCTTTTCCCATGCACAACTCAAAATCCCTGTTCTCACCCCCCCTTAACCCTTTTCCCATGCACAACTCAAAATCCCTGTTCTCACCCCCCTTAACCCTTTTCCCATGCACAACTCAAAATCCCTGTTCTCACCCCCTTTAACCATTTTCCCAAGCACAACTCAAAATCCCTGTTCTCCCCCTTTAACCCTTTTCCCAAGCACAACTCAAAATCCCTGTTCTCACCCCCCCTTAACCCTTTTCCCATGCACAACTCAAAATCCCTGTTCTCACCCCCCCCTTTAACCCTTTTCCCAAGCACAACTCAAAATCCCTGTTCTCACCCCCCCCCACTTTAACCCTTTTCCCAAGCACAACTCAAAATCCCTGTTCTCACCCCCCTTTAACCCTTTTCCCAAGCACAACTCAAAATCCCTGTTCTCACCCCCTAACCATTTTCCCATGCACAACTCAAAATCCCTGTTCTCACCCCCCTTAACCCTTTTCCCAAGCACAACTCAAAATCCCTGTTCTCACCCCTCCCCCTCCCTTAACCCTTTTCCCATGCACAACTCAAAATCCCTGTTCTCACCCCCCTTAACCCTTTTCCCAAGCACAACTCAAAATCCCTGTTCTCACCCCCCTTTAACCCTTTTCCCAAGCACAACTCAAAATCCCTGTTCTCACCCCCTTAACCCTTTTCCCATGCACAACTCAAAATCCCTGTTCTCACCCCCCCCTTAACCCTTTTCCCAAGCACAACTCAAAATCCCTGTTCTCACCCCCCCCCTTTAACCCTTTTCCCAAGCACAACTCAAAATCCCTGTTCTCACCCCCACCCCCTTTAACCCTTTTCCCGAGCACAACTCAAAATCCCTGTTCTCACCCCCCCCTTTAACCCTTTTCCCAAGCACAACTCAAAATCTCTGTTCTCACCCCCTTTAACCCTCTTTCCAAACACAACTCAAAATCCCTGTTCTCACCCCCCTTTAACCCTCTTTCCAAGCACAACTCAAAATCCCTGTTCTCACCTCCTTAAGTGTTGTTGCTGTACAATTAACGTGATTATTGAGCTGAAAAATACAATACCATTAATACCGTGACCACAGCTTCACACCACTGCCTGATCACTAGACCAGTGTAGGCTACCACAGTGGACCATAGTGTTCTGCGGTGCAGCTCAGACAGACAGGTATGCCAAGCCAGACAGCTGTATCCTGTATGTGGTGCATGCAGTCCCTAGACTGCATCTCTCTGAGCTGGCCAATCAGCTTGCGGGAGGGAGCGGGGGGGGTCTGCAGAGAGCCCCCCTGGTCCCCATTCTAATAACATGGAGCGACACTCTGCACAGCGGGGCAGCTGGGACTCAACCAGACACCGCCACTGGGACACCTAGATCATATCTTGCCTCCACACTGTGGCACGCCATGGTGATCAAACTAAGGACTCCCCAGCCACCTACACACATATCCAAAAACACATCCTTAGTTCAGAGAGACACACTACAATATTGACACACTGTAGCATAGCTACGGCAGCGAGCATAGACAAGGACTATTAAAGAAAGCACTACTTAGACTCCATAGCGCAACGCAATCTAAAACAGACACATTTCCTAACGTGAACATACACGAGGCTAACAAAGACACTGCTCAGTGCACAACTTGTCCAATCAAACAAGGCAGACCGAGAGATCAGACACTGCATGTTAATCGTGTGTGTGCCTTCTCTGCTCTAAGACCCAAACCCCAGCTCCTACCATTATAAGAGCATTGTGTGAGAATGCACTGCACTTAAATATTCAACACTTTCGGGATGTAGAGGGAGGAGGAATCAACAAACAAACAAGCCAGAGGACCCCCCTCCTTCCTTCCCCCCATCCCATCCCATTCCAAACTGCTGACGGGAGTTAAATATTTACTAGTGCTAAAGGAAATAGTGTACACACATGCCAACAGAGGGGGTGTGCTGGCCTGGGTGGGGAGCGCCAGCGCCCCCCTGAGGGTTGAATTAACCAGCATAGTGTAAAGCTCAACCATGTGGTCAGCCAATGACAGCAGACCACAGAAGGGTGAGACAGGGAGGTGGAGGCTCTAAGGCACCTGGGGGAGACAAACAACAACCACAAAAAAGCCAAGTCTCTGAAGTTTCCAGTAAAGGAATCCAGATCTGGCAGGTTGGGTATAGCAGTGCTGATCAGGGACAATAAGTATCACTTATTTACCGGCTTACGTCTGGACTATTTATGGGGCACTGGGGAGAGGCACAAAGGACTAGAGGAGAGAGGAGCTGAGAGGGGCTAAAATATACATGGGGGCTGGTACATATGGGACTAGGATAGAGAGAAAGAAAGAGAGGGAGGCAAAAGCAAGAGAGTTCAGAAAAGTAAGGGAGGTAGGATAGGTGGCCATGAGGGAGAGAGGATGATGCAGTGACGTGTCCCACCAAAGGCTCGTGGGAAGGCTGAAGGATTAAAGGAGGGTGGCCCTGGGTGAGCCCTCAGAGGGCTGGGGTAGGGAACCCCAAGCACGGCACAGCCCAGGCCAGCCATCCATTCAGACCTCATTAAACACAAACACCACAACAACCAGCCTCACCACTAACCTCCACGACCAGCCCACATCCCCCACTCAGACCACTCCATCTCCCCCACTTAGACCTGCTCTTCTTGGGGACAGGCAGAGCGGTGGGCTGGCGGGTGGGGGTGGTTAGTAGGAGTCAATGCTCAGATATGGAACAGGGCCAGGAAATGGAAGAAGGATTCACACTCATCAGAGGATGCTGCTGTGGCCATGTGAGTGTGGTGTTCCTAGCTTGGTGATGGAGTGAGTGGTCCTACTTAAAGAAGCTCAGAGAGGAAAATGACTTACTATTGACGGTGTGACCCGGTCAGGAGGGGAGAGGTGCGGCCAGGATGGAAGGAAGGGAGGAAAATGGAGGAGTGTGGAAAGGTGGAGAGGCACAAGAGGGGGCCGTGCCACACTGTGCGATCGGCTGGTGTTTATCTCTCAGTCGCTCGGCCTCGGGGTGAGGCAGACAGTGACCGACAGGGTCCAGCACTCCTCCTGCTGCTAAATGGACTGACCGGCCATATGCCCACTGCCGCCGGCCCTACATCACTGTCACGGAAGGGGGAGGGGAGGGGGGGGGGGCTTGAGGGCTCTGTGGACCGGTCAGGAGATTTAGGTCATAGCCCCAAAATGGAGCCATTGATATTATTTGGACATTAAGCTCACGGGAAGCTCACTCCCAGGGCTAGCATACACACAGACCCTCTCCTCAACCATCCACCCTAGTGGAGCGGGAAGGAGCCACATGAGGAAGAGTGGGAGGGGGGTGTGTTAGTAGCAGGCGGCTGGGTGGGTCCATCCTCTAGCCTGTAGCTCATTTCTCAGGATGATGGATCCAGCCACGGGCAGGGCAGAATAACGCTGACCCCAGCTGCCCACTGGACCCACTCTTGAGTGAGTTATACAGAGCTGGGTCCTCCTCGATCTGTCTGGATCCTAATGACCCAACATGGCCAGAACCCTGCCAGGAGAGGGTGGGAGGAAGGAGAGGAGGGGACGGAGGGAGGGAAGTCAACCTGATGGAGGGGAGGGGTGGCTGGATCTGGACATTATTGTGTGTCAGTGTTCTGTTTCTAAAACAGAACGAGTTAGTATAAGTGTGGGTGAACTAATATATATTTAAGTATGTGGTTGCGCAACGTGGACTCGGGTAGACATAGCAGAGTAAAAAGAAAATCCGAGACACTCAAATTAGTATCATATGTTACATTTGGTATGCAATCATTTGTGAACGTCCATCATCCATTTCAGATGATATGTTCTGAATTACAATTCGTACTATGTTACGAATTTGCAATATTTAAGATATGTTACGATGTGGCGAACATTAGCTAGGCCAGGGGAAGGGTTAGGAGTTAGGTTAAAGGGTCAAGTTTAGGGTTAGCTAAAAGGGTTAGCTAACATTAGTTAGGCCAGGGGAAGGGTTAGCTAACATTAGCTAGGCCAGGGGAAGGGTTAGCTAACATTAGCTAGGCCAGGGGAAGGGTTAGTTAACATTAGCTAGGCCAGGGAGAGGGTTAGTTAACATTAGCTAGGCCAGGGAGAGGGTTAGTTAACATTAGCTAGGCCAGGAAGAGGGTTAGTTAACATTAGCTAGGCCAGGAGAAGGGTTAGTTAACATTAGCTAGGCCAGGGGAAGGGTTAGTTAACATTAGCTAGGCCAGGAGAAGGGTTAGTTAACATTAGCTAGGCCAGGGGAAGGGTTAGTTAACATTAGCTAGCCCAGGGGAGGGGTTAGTTAACATTAGCTAGGCCAGGGGAAGGGTTAGTTAACATTAGCTAGGCCAGGGGAAGGGTTAGTTAACATTAGCTAGGCCAGGGAAAGGGTTAGTTAACATTAACTAGGCCAGGGAAAGGGTTAGTTAACATTAGCTAGGCCAGGGGAAGGGTTAGTTAACATTAGCTAGGCCAGGGGAAGGGTTAGTTAACATTAGCTAGGCCAGGGGGAGGGTTAGTTAACATTAGCTAGGCCAGAGGGAGGGTTAGTTAACATTAGCTAGGCCAGAGGAAGGGTTAGTTAACATTAGCTAGGCCAGAGGAAGGGTTAGTTAACATTAGCTAGGCCAGGGGAGGGGTTAGTTAACATTAGCTAGGCCAGGGGAAGGGTTAGTTAACATTAGCTAGGCCAGGGGAAGGGTTAGTTAACATTAGCTAGGCCAGGGGAAGGGTTAGTTAACATTAGCTAGGCCAGGGAAAGGGTTAGTTAACATTAACTAGGCCAGGGAAAGGGTTAGTTAACATTAGCTAGGCCAGGGGAAGGGTTAGTTAACATTAGCTAGGCCAGAGGAAGGGTTAGTTAACATTAGCTAGGCCAGGGGAAGGGTTAGTTAACATTAGCTAGGCCAGGGGAAGGGTTAGTTAACATTAACTAGGCCAGAGGAAGGGTTAGTTAACATTAACTAGGCCAGAGGAAGGGTTAGTTAACATTAACTAGGCCAGAGGAAGGGTTAGTTAACATTAGCTAGGCCAGGGGAAGGGTTAGTTAACATTAGCTAGGCCAGGGGAAGGGTGAGCTAACATGCTAAGTAGTTAGAAAGTAGTAAGCTGCAAAGTTGCTAATTAGCTAAAATGCTAAAGCTGTCCGTGATGAGATTAAAACACGCAGCCTTTGGGTTTCTAGACGTTCACGTTATACGCCCACCTATTGACCCCAACCAACCACCCTCCTTTTGTTTTTGCCTTAAGTAACCATCTGTCTTATGTAACCATACCAATCGTAACATATCATACTGCATGGAGTGTCCTTGATTTTCGTTTACTGTGTTACATCTAGTCTATGAGACCAGGCTGGGCACCTAAATGATGGCCTCTCACTATGGTAATGGTTTCCTGGAAGTGTGTGTGTGCGTCAGGGGAGGTGTGTGTGTGTGCCTCAGGGGAGGTGTGTGTGTGTGTGTCAGGGGAGGTGTGTGTGTGTCAGGGGAGGTGTGTGTATGTGTGTCAGGGGAGGTGTGTGTGTGCGTGTCAGGGGAGGTGTGTGTGTGCGTCAGGGGAGGTGTGCGTGTGCGTCAGGGGAGGTGTGAGTGTGTGCCTCAGGGGAGGTGTGTGTGTGCGTGTGCGTCAGGGGAGGTGTGCGTGTGCGTCAGGGGAGGTGTGCGTGTGCGTCAGGGGAGGTGTGAGTGTGTGCCTCAGGGGAGGTGTGTGTGTGTGTGTCAGGGGAGGTGTGTGTGTGTCAGGGGAGGGGTGTGTATGTGCATCAGGGGAGGTGTGTGTGTGTGTGTCAGGAGAGGTGTGTGTGTGTCAGGGGAGGTGTGTGTGTGCGTCAGGGGAGTGGTGCGTGTGTGCCTCAGGGGAGGTGTGTGTGTGTGTGTGTCAGGGGAGGTGTGTGTGTGTCAGGGGAGGTATGTGTATGTGTGTCAGGGGAGGTGTGTGTGTACGTCAGGGGAGGTGTGTGTGTGTCAGGGGAGGTGTGTGTGTGCGTCAGGGGAGGTGTGTGTGTGCGTCAGGAGAGGTGTGCGTGTGCATCAGGGGAGGTGTGCGTGTGCGTCAGGGGAGGTGTGTGTGTTTGCGTCAGGGGAGGGGTGTGTGTGCGTCAGGGGAGGGGTGTGTGTGTGTATGCGCATCAGGGGAGGTGTGTGTGTGCGCACACCAGAGGGCCTAGCCCAGCTTCTAGACAGAGATTGTACAGTATACTGTATCTCTGTCTAGCAGTATAACACTTGCAAGTTATTTGCCGACCTGTGTCTGTGCCTGTTTGGCGATGCTTTCCCACTTCCCGAAGCTATACCCATAATCGGTAGATGGTTCCGATTGGGAGGTCGTCGTCTGCATGGCTAAGCGGTGCCCAGGAAAAAATGTAATCCAATTGTTAGTTTCTACCACCCCCCAAATCAAAACCAAAACATGGATTCCATGTTGTGTTCTCACTTTGCGCACACACCAGTCTGTGTTTCACACCTGTTTGTCTAGCTAATCAGCCTTGCAATGTGCACCATGCTGCCCCAGAGGGGAAGTAGAGGAAACGTGTGTGTGCAAAGCGAGAACAAAACATTGCCATCCATATGAGCTGTAGATTTTGGGAGGGAGGGTAGCATCTAAACACTGGGTTTCATCGTTTTCTGATCAAACGGCAACGCTCCACCAGAACGTCGACCATTATGGATGTAGCTCCGCACGCGGGACACATGCTACGCAGGTACAGTCATTTGACCATGAGTTATCATCTCGAATGAAGTCGCTATGGAATGCCCTTAGACCTAATCTCATTCATTCATTAAATGATTAATCAGAGGTCTAATATTGGGTTACAAAGAACCCAGCAGGAGAGCGGATTGATTCGCAGTGCACTGGGGTCTAATCATGCCCATAAGGAAGTTACACATTTTCTCTTCAAATCATTAATCAACCCATACCACAAAACATATTCAGGTATACCCTGAGTCCAAGACTGCAATGGAATCCTGGTAATGAAGACCATTAAACAAGGTAGACAAAAAATATTGATAACCTACTTACTCCGTTAGGAGCAATTATTATTGAAGTCAGATCATATGATTTCACATTATATTGGTTGAGTGGTGCCTGGCAGAGATGCTGCTGGGAGATGACATCAGTCTGTGTCTATATGTAGTTAGTACTGACCTGGAGCTCAGTCTGAAAGAAGAACTTCTGTGGACACTGGGAGCAGTCGTAGATCTTGTCCTCCTGACCGTGGACGGCAAAGATGTGCTGCTGCAGCTTATTGGCCTGGACAAAGACTGTGGGTGGGGAGAAGGAGAGGGCGTGTTAGGTTATTGGTTTTCGGATGAAAAAGACCAGTGACATGGCAGAGCTATGCTAAACAGTGAGCTAGGTTACTGAATGAACTATGGAGGAAAAGTGGGAATCTGTCGCTCTCCGTGCAAATACAGAGGTGAGGGAAAGACACTCATTGCACTAAAACAACAACTTCAACAGCGTAAATATAAACATAAAGAGAAAAGAGCGATGGCAGGGAGGGGATTAGATATGGAGAGATGGGGAGGCAGCCGGGTTTTTTCTGCTTTGTTTCAGTAAACTTAAGTTTGCTGTGTGTGTGTGTGGAGAGTCTGAATTATTAACCCTCCCCAAAGGAGCAGCATCCCCTTACTTATTCATAACCCGCACAGGAATAGAGTTAAACTTTTTTTAAAGAGTGTTGTGTACCTGTGGGGGAAGGGAGTGAGGGTGGGGGGAGAACACAACCAAACAACTGTTGAGAGGGAGACGGGGGGCTGCTTCATGGTCTGAGCTTCTGATGCAGACAGACTAACAGAAACCGACAGACAGACATATAAGCAAGTAGACTCAGACTGACAGCGAGGGATTGGCGATGTCCAATTGATAGAGAAACATACAAAAAAGCAGACAGACAGACAAACAGGAAGAGAACAGGCAGAAGACAATGGATAAAGACAGACAACATTTAGTCTCAGCTGCGGTCAGCCATTTCTGTGTCTCAGTGTCTATAATGATTTCTGACTCCCACAGCGGAGCTAGAAGTCCAATGTGACTTTGAGCCTGCTGCCTGGAGAGGCTGCTTAACTCGGAGGACACGTACAGAGGGCCTTTAAAACAGCCGGACGGCCACAGAGGATTAGTTACCCTCCTCTTTCAACCTGCTCTTTATTCTCTGACCTCTCAGGGCCTTTCTGATCCGGGGCACATCAGACACAGGGGACCACGGCCAAGCCTGAAGAACCTTGAGCCGCTCTGCTTGGCCTGAAAGTCTTGGCTACACCTGGCCAGCCCTGTGCCGGTTCCCTGTGATGGTCGCTGTGACTGTGCCGGAATCATGCCGACTGTGGCTGGGCTAGTCTCTGTGCTAGGCCATCCCTGCCCTATGACTATGGCTGTGACTGAGTGGAGCTGACCATGTCACAGGGAGTCTGGCCTACTCAAGGGGGACATCTCACCAGGTTGCACCATGGGTACATTGACTCTAACTTTCCCATCAGCACGACAGGACTGTTAAAGGACCTGAGTTCTCCATCTCAGAGGCACAGAGTTGACCTCTGTGGAACATGTCTGCTTGGTCTACTTGGCTATTTGTCATAATATTTTCACCTTCTTGCACAATGGACTTAATTCCAATGTATGGAGTGAGTTTTTTCTATATTGGCTACTTACTACATGGACTACCATGTCTTTCCTGAGACAGGACTTCTCTCCAACCCAACTCTTTACCTCCCACTGAACTGATCGTTAATACAGTTCAATTCAGTAGTGGAGGAGGAGGACGACATGTTACCATATGAGGGGTTATAGGGTGGAAGGTATGGAGAGAGGAATAAGGAGATGGAGAGGATTTATCTGGGTCAATGTATTAGCATCTCTGCTATTCAATGGGCGACAAAGTGCAGTGCAACTTTGTGTGAGGGCCTTCAGATCTAGTGGAACATGTGTTCATATCGTGTCTCTGTGTGTATGTTAATGTTGGTCAGACACTCAAGCACCTTGACTGCCCTCCACCTGGCCCCCCTCTGAGGCCCCACACCGACCCCTCACCTGTGAAGCAGACGGGACACTTGAAGGTGCCGCCCATGCCCTCAAAGCTGTGCTCGATCAGGTGACACAGGAGCTTGGCCGGAGAGTCAAACATCTGGTTACACAGCTTGCACTCGTGATTGATGCCTTCCTCTGTAAAAGAAGAACACACCATACAACAAGGAGGGTCAGAAAGTGAAGGCGGGGATAAACATATTATACACACACATTATCGTCAAACACACACACTCTCACTCATACACAGACAAAAAAGGAAAAGTGTAAGCTCATGTACAGGTAAGTTTGTGTACTAAAGTATAGCAGTTTAATTCAATCATTGCCTCTCTCTTGCCTGTCTGCTCATGCTGCAGCACGTTGCACAGCTCCAACACATGCCTGTCCCTCTGCCTTGGTCACAATGTCCCTGTCACAGAGCCCAGAGAGGGATACCATGATCCTGCACTAACAGGTCCAGGTCTGAATCCGAAAGAGAGGGCTGTCCATCCTTCCTTGCGTCTTTCCCTCCATCCTCTCCAGATCTGGCCTGTGTGACCGGCCCACTCCCCCCCTCCCCTCCCAGTGCCTCTTCTCTCCCGGCCGGTAATTGCCTGCCACCCCCAGTGGTCTGGGCTATGTGCCCTCCCCCTGCTCGCCGCTCTATTTTAAGCCTGCATGAATGCCATCAGCGGCCCCCTCCGCCGTGGGACAGATGAAAGGTGGGCGTTGGGTCCTGGCTGGGTACCTACGCTCCCGCCTTATCGGCCGAGCGTCACACAGGACCGAGCCGCGCCCGCCCCCGCGCCATCATATTGCCTCCACTGCGCCCCAATCCTAGCCCTCGCTGAGTCCCGAACCGTGGAAGACACCACCGCCGCCGCCTCTGTCCCCCTGATGGCAGCCTCCCTGCCGTCCCACCATAGACAGCCCCCCCCATGCCCCGAGGTGCCCCGCTGCTCAGCAACAGGGGCACGCAGGGTTGATAAAGTCTTCAATCAAACATCGCTGACACCCCCATGACCCCCCCCCATACCCAAACCACCTCCACTGATTCCAATCTCCTCTCTGTCTCAAAGGCCTCCACAAGGGTGACTTAATCCCTGTCTGAATGGCTAGGGGAAGGGGGGGTGTGGGGGCTGGGTGCGGACGGGGTTTAGGGGGATTGGCGAGGGAACTCCTTTGCTCTGCCCGTCCCTGCTGCTGCTTCCTCAAAGACATCACGTTTTGGTGGGATGCCTTTCGGTCCCAAACCACCCTGAGATGGAGGTTGATTACCATTCAAATATTACATTGAGGCAAGATTGAAGCAGCAGATGAAATTTCTCATGAACCTCAGAGACACAGAGAGAGATTCCCTCAGAACTGTCTTTGAGAGAAGACCCTAGAGCCACAACCACAATCAACAGCATCAACTGACCAATAAAATCCTCACCTACAAACACCAACTAACCAATAGAATCCTCACCTACAAACACCAACTAACCAATAGAATACTGACCTACAAACACCAACTGACCAATAGAATACTGATCTATAAACATCAACTGACCAATAGATCTAGCCTACAGGTCCAAAAGTGAAAACCAAGGTGAAATGAGGGTTATGTATGGGAGACATCAGGAGAATTGAAGGCAACTATGAGTAAAGAGAGAACAGAGCTCAGTACAGAGAGCAGGGGGATAATTGGGCTGTCTGACAAGGGCCGGGGGCGCAGAGTGAGGGGGCCCAAAGCGTTTTTGTGTGTGTGTCCTACGAAAGTAATGTATTTTCTATGACAAATACAGTGGTTTTGATCAGTGAGTGGGGAGTGTACTCTGTCTGTCCTCTCTTTCAGAGCGTGGAGGGAGGGCTGTGAGCCGTGCACAAAGCGGACTGGGGCTGTGTTGGTTGGGCTGTGTGTGTGTGTGTGTGTGTGTGTGTGTGTGTGTGTGTGTGTGTGTGTGTGTGTGTGTGTGTGTGTGTGGGAGGGAGGGAGGGAACCATGGAGAGATGACAGGACCCTGAAACATCCTGATGACCCGCTTTGTGTCTGAGAGAGCATTTGATCCGCGAGACGGCCACACAGCTGCATGGCTGCTACCCCGGGAGGCCCACGCTGGGGCAGGATGGGAGGGAAGGAAAGCAGAGGTTTGGTGAAGGTGAGTCCTAAACTAGAACACAAAACCAAACTATATTCAACTTGCAGAAAGTGCATAACATATACAGTAATTACTAATTACTACTGTACTACACTGCTATACAAATCACTGATGCAGAATATCATACATACAATCCTTATTAGTGGTTGATCTCTTATCTTTGCCATTCTATGACTATTAGACTACTAGCATCAACCGGTTCAATTGATTAAGCACAAGTAAGACGTTTCCAGACTTGACACGTTGGATGAGTGTAGGCATGTTTGGTAGTAGCAGCATATAGAGCAGTCATTAGTATGGCAGAAGGGAGAGGTTAAATAGCTACAGGACATTTCATCCTTCAAAAGGACCCACTTCAGCTATCTGCACCACAGATCAGACACGGAGAACAGGAAGAAAGAGTAGGACAGAAAAGAACGGGGAAAAACACACTGATCTGTAAAGAGGCTTGATCAGTATGCAGAGTGAAGAGAAGAAGAGAGAGTGTGTGAGGGCGAGATAGAGAGACCGGGAGAACATTTAACTCCGATTGAGAGGGGGGAAAAAAACCTTCCCCACCTCCTAAGGTATGCACCATCTTAATTGAGAAATGGCATGACGCCGCCACATATACGCAGAATTACTGATGAGGGCTTGCCAGGACACTAATGGGAAAGAGAGAGGGAGTGAGACAGAGGGAGAGAGAGAGAGAGACCGTGTGAGACATGGAAAGGGGATGGGAGAGTGAGGAAGAGAGAGCGGAGAAGAAAGAGCGATACAGGGAAAGAAAGAAGGTAAAGGAATACAGACTGAGGTGGATAGAGAGATTGAGGGCCTTGCAGCAACGGAGAAAGGAAAGGTGTGAAGGAACAATATTTATGTATTATTCCTAAATTATTATTCCACCAACTGAACAGGATCCTTATCCTGCACAAACACTGCTACGGCATGGCGGCTGCCTCTGTTGCTGCTTAGCCAATGTGCTTCCAGCTAATTGACCAGAGGGAGCCAGGTGGCGCCCTGACTCACAGCCCTCCCCGGGGACAGTCCCGTCTACACAAGCCCCCCCCCCCCTGTCGGCTCCTCTCCCCCACCCATCCACAACACCCTGCAGCGTGCAATGGCACACAAATGAGCTCCTTGGTTGGGAGCTGGGCCTCCCCAGGGCCCCGGCCCCACTCCCCTCGCCCTGCGGCCTAAAACCTGGCCTGGCGATTGATGGCAGGGACGGCAAGAGATACACCAGGGGAGAGCAGAGGGAGGGGGGCAGGAGGGGGGCAGGAGGGCTGAGTGGTTGAGGGGGTGAGATGGAGGTGCTTGGCTCCTCTAGGGGGCTAGCTCAAGGTGTGTTGCCATGGAAACACAGAGGTAGAGGAGGGAGAAACGGAGGCATTTTGAGCTTGACCCATGGTGGTGGGGCGGCAATGTGGGCCAGAGTATACACACACACACCTGCTGCAGAGCTGGAGGGGTCCCAAGAGCTCTCCACCTCTACTCTCCCTCTCAGACACACACAGAATGCTGCAATGCTGCGCTGATCCCTGGAGCTCCTAACACCCACACATAGACTCTCATGCGCATTCACTCAATCTCTCTCTGACACAAACATCTTGTTTACACACAAACAAAATCTCCGTCTGCCAGTTCGTCCATCAGTCATCACTATTCACTACTCTACTATCACCAGTTTAGTGACTCTGCTAGTGACTATCCCTCTCTATTCTTCTCTTCATTCCTCTCCCTCTCTCCTGGCCACGGCTCTGGTTCACACGTTTCCTATTATCTGTAGTAAATATTTCCGGAGCGCACTCTCCGGCGGCCAAGCGTGATGGAGTCTCCGGCTCCAGATATTTTTGGCAGACGTGGACAGCATATGGAGCTGACCGGCTTGGAATCTCCTATCAGATTACATAACAGTAGGATGCTGGATCTCTCCACCCAGTAGAAACCAACCTTCATGCAAACAGACAAACTCTCCTTCCAAAGTACACTGGATAATCACAGCTCTTCCCCCCCCCTGACTCACTCTTATCATCTCCCCAACTCCCTCCATTAAAATAATGTTTAAAACTCTGCTATTCCTTGACACTAGGAGGTTCCTCAGAGGAGGAAGTGGAGGACCATACTCCTCAGTAAATTTCAGGAAAATGTAAATAGTGAAACATTAACTGTTTTGCAATGAAGGTCGACAGTAGCCACAACAGCACTGTAGGTTAGCACCTCCTCTGGGTACATTAACTTCAATACAAAATCTAGAAGCCTCATGGTTCTCACACCTTCCATAGACTTACACAGTAATTATGACAACTTCCGGAGGACATATTTCAACCAATCAGAGCTCTTGCAGCATGAACTGACGTTGTCCACCCAATCAAAGGATCAAATAATTAATCTAGTTCTGAAAGCCTAAGCTGCAGCTAGCGAGTACTGCAGCGCATAAAATGTGGTGACTAGTTAACTCGGAGAGAAAAACAATTCAGTGGCTGCGAAAGTATTCACCCCCCTTGGCATTTTTCCTATTTTGTTGCCTTACATCCTGGAATTAAAATAGATTTTTGGGGAGTTTGTATCATTTGATTTACACAACATGCCTACCACTTTGAAGATGCAAAACAATTTTTATTGTGAAACAAACAAGAAATATCACAAAAAATTGAAAAGTTGAGCGTGCCTAACTATTCACCCCTCAAAGTCAATACTTTGTAGAGACACCGTTTGCAGCAATTACAGCTGCAAGTTTCTTGGGGAATGTCTCTATAAGCTTGGCACATCTAGCCACTGGGATTTTTGCCCGTTCTTCAAGGCAAGAAAACGTCCCCACAGCATGATGCCACCACCACCATGCTTCACTGTGGGGATAGTGTTCTCGGGATGATGAAAGGTCTGGCGCCAACCCAACACATAGCATTTTCCTTGATGGCCAAAAAGCTACATTTGAGTCTATTCTGACCTGAGTACCTTCTTCCATATGTTTGGGGAGTCTCCCACATACCTTTTGGCGAACACCAAATCTGTTTGCTTATATGTTTCTTTAAGCAATGGCTGATTTTCTGGCCACTCTTCTGTAAAGCCCAGCTCTGTGGAGTGTACAGCTTAAAGTGGTCCTATGGATAGACACTCCAATCTCCGCTGTGGAGCTTTGCAGCTCCTTCAGGGTTATATTTAGTCTCTTTGTTGCCTCTCTGATTAATGCCCTCCTGGCCTGGTCCGTTTGGTGGGCGGCTATCTCTTTGCAGGTTTGTTGTGGTGCCCTATTCTTTACATTTTTTAATAATGTATTTAATGGCGCTTCGTGGGATGTTCAAAGTTTCTGATATTTTTTTATAACCCAACCCTGATCTGTACTTCTCCACAACTTTGACCTGTTTGGAGAGCTCCTTGGTCTTCATGGTGCCACTTCCTTGGTGGTGCCCATTGCTTAGTGGTGTTGCAGACTCTGGGGCCTTTCAGAACAGGTGTATATATACTGAGCTCATGTGACACTTAAATAAAGTCCACCTGTGTGCAATATAACTAACTATGTGACTTCTGAAGGTAATTGATTGCACCAGATCTTATATAGGGGCTTCATAGCAAAAGGGGTGAATAGTTATTTTTTTTCACTTCACCAATTTGGACTCTTTTGTGTATGTCCATTACATGAAATTCAAATAAAAATACATTTAAATAACAAGTTGTAACAAAGATGCAACAAAATAGGAAAACGCCAAGGGGGACAAATACTTTGCAAGGCACTGTAGTTTAACCACTTTTAAATGGAGGAGCAAGAGAGCGCGATAGCTATATTTCGTATTTTATTCCACTTTCACTTAGCTAGCAAATGCAACTCAAAACACCCGGCTCAAACAGAGGGATGCTATGTTAGCTACTGTAGCTGGCTATGACAACACAACACTGGAACTCTTCCAAGTCAATGTAAGCTTTTGGTTTATTAGTAAAACAGGGGCCCGCCGGTGTAACTGCTAAACTGCTTACGGACTGTACTGCATGATTGTAGCGGGTTTACTAATATGTTAATTCTATTAGCTATGTTGACTATGACATTACTTTAGCTAATATTGTGACAACGACTTAGGCTGTGTGTAACAGTTATGATATGAAGGTTTGGCATGGAAAGGTTGTTTCGGTTGGTTACAGACAGCTGATGTGTTGTTCACTGAAGTCCATAAGCAAAGGGAAAAGGTGAGAAGAGAAGAGCGGGTAGACACAAACAACTTGTTGCATTCCTTATCGTATGTGGCTATGAAAGTGAATGGTTTGTGTGTGATCAGGGGTGTATAAAAAAGAAGCAAACGGAACGAGACGAGGATAAACATTCCTGAATTAGTCCAATAGAAATGCTTGTTTGCAACTGTTGGACTAATGATTACACCTTAGATCAGCTAAATGCAGGCAAGAGTGTGCAAGGCGCTATTTAATGTGTCACTGTCTGTCACCTCATATCTTTCTCTCAACCTGTGTGCACCTATGTTGTAAACATTCATTCATAGGCTAGGTTGTATCAACGTCATGATGGGTACAGGGAAAGTTTGAGTATCATGTAGTAGTCTAAACCTATCAATGTTACATTGAACAGGGTGAATGGAATATGAATGGCAGTCACCCAATATGCTTTAATAGAAATAAGGCCATACTCATAAAAAAATGATCGTCCTCCCTCATCTTAAACTGCACCGACCGCCACTGCTTGACACGCTTTTGGCGAGCTTGTGACCTAAAGACTGGTGTACTTGGGGAAGGTGGGAAAATGTCCACCATGATAGGTGCACAATGTCCGGGTGCCAAGGTTTTCCATTCTGATCGGGTCTGTTGACACACTGCAAGGTCAAATGGACCAAACTGCTCACTCTGTACTGCAGGACAGAAGCCATAGTACAACAGCCTCTGGGACTGGAATCCCTCATCTCAAAGACCCCCCCCCCCCCGCATCTCTGACAAGGTCCTCAATAATCCTGCTAGTCCCATTCTACTGAACTACTAACCACTACTCTTTTTTTCCTCACACCAATTCCCCACCTCCAACCAATCACATCTCATCCCTCCTCCCCAACACCTGGGCTCCACCAATCAAGTTTAGGCAGTAGTCCCGTGCCCCCTGCCCAGCAGCCCTGGTCGCCCGCTGTCCATCCAGGCCTCTCTCCCTGGGAGAGCTGCTTCTCATTTCCCCCCCACACACACAGATAAAGAGGCAACACACAGAGAGACAGGCAGGGACCCCCAGCCAACGCCAGAGAAATGGGAAATAATCAACTAAATAAGCCTGGAAGTGCTGCGTGTCCTCGGCTTACACCTAGCAGCCTATATGGTGACAAGATGATTATGTTTAGGGATCTTGAGAACACGTCAAAAATAATCACCGCCACATGAAAGAAAAAAAACTGCAAATCAAAAAGTAAATTATACGTCAATTTAAATCTCAGGGTCGAAAAATATATATATATATCCAGTGAAGTCCAGTGAAATGCCTTTCTTGCATGATCCAAACCCAACAATCAATAATCTGTCAGAGCTAGGTTAAAGCGAGGGGGAAAATATGGAGATGATATTTTCAAATGTCAAACTTACACAATAACAACACCAGACAGCCCAGACGGATTGTTATGAGCGGGGAGTATAATGTATGCACAGATATTTGTGTTTTGAATGTTAATTGAATGCTCAGAAGTGCCCATGTGGGAATAGTTCTAATCAGTGCCCCAATAAAACTGCCATATGATAAGTCTTTATAAGTGCAAGTCACTCCCAGGGCCTCCATTTATTTCAAGTGGTGCTCTACATCTTCCCTCCTCTACCTCTTACTGACCCCATCCATATGTTTCCATATGCCTCTGTCTTTTAGCCCACATTATCAGCCCACAGCCTGTCCATAAAGGCTGCAGATAGACCACATTGATGAGACACTGACACACAGGCCCTACATAACACCTTAGTTATAATTAAAAGGTGCTATTTGGGAACATACACTGAATGTACGAAACATTAAGGACACCTGCTCTTTCCATGACAGACTGACCAGGTGAATTCAGGTGAAAGATATGATCCCTTTTTGATGTCCCTTGTTAAATCCTCTTCAAACCAGTGTAGATGAAGAGGAGGAGACAGGTCAAAGAAGGATTGTTCAGCCTTGAGACATGGATGGTGTCCCGTTCAGACGTGTGTGTGTGCCATTCAGAAGGTGAATGGGCAAGACAAAATACTTAAGTGCCTTTGAATGGGGTATGGTTGTAGGTGCCAGGCGCACAGGTTTGAGTGTGTCAAGAACTGCAATGCTTCTGGGCCTCCCCCAGGTGGTGAGGGTAGGCAACAACATCTCCACCCCGCTGATCCTCAACACTGGGGCCCCACAAGGGTGCGTTCTGAGCCCTCTCCTGTACTCCCTGTTCACCCACGACTGCGTGGCCACGCACGCCTCCAACTCAATCATCAAGTTTGCGGACGACACAACAATGGTAGGCTTGATTACCAACAACGACGAGACGGCCTACAGGGAGGAGGTGAGGGCCCTCGGAGTGTGGTGTCAGGAAAATAACCTCACACTCAACGTCAACAAAACTAAGGAGATGATTGTGGACTTAAGGAAACAGCAGAGGGAACACCCCCCTATCCACATCGATGGAACAGTAGTGGAGAGGGTAGTAAGTTTTAAGTTCCTCGGCATACACATCACAGACAAACTGAATTGGTCCACCCACACAGACAGCATCGTGAAGAAGGCGCAGCAGCGCCTCTTCAACCTCAGGAGGCTGAAGAAATTCGTCTTGTCACCAAAAGCACTCACAAACTTCTACAGATGCACAATCGAGAGCATCCTGTCGGGCTGTATCACCACCTGGTACGGCAACTGCTCCGCCCACAACCGTAAGGCTCTCCAGAGGATAGTGAGGTCTGCACAACGCATCACCGGGGGCAAACTACCTGCCCTCCAGGACACCTACACTACCCGATGTCACAGGAAGGCCATAAAGATCATCAAGGACAACAACCACCCGAGCCACTGCCTGTTCACCCCGCTATCATCCAGAAGGCGAGGTCAGTACAGGTGCATCAAAGCTGGGACCGAGAGACTGAAAAACAGCTTCTATCTCAAGGCCATCAGACTGTTAAACAGCCACCACTAACATTGAGTGGCTGCTGCTAACACACTGACTGAACTCCAGCCACTTTCATAATGGGAATTGATGGGAAATTATGTAAAATATATCACTAGCCACTTTAAACAATGCTACCTAATATAATGTTTACATACCCTACATTATTCATCTCATATGTATACGTATATACTGTACTCTATATCATCTACTGCATCTTTATGTAATACATGTATCACTAGCCACTTTAACTATGCCACTTTGTTTACATACTCATCTCATATGTATATACTGTACTCAATACCATCTACTGTATCTTGCCTATGCCGCTCTGTACCATCACTCATTCATATATCTTTATGTACATATTCTTTATCCCTTTACACTTGTGTCTATAAGGTAGTAGTTTTGGAATTGTTGGCTAGATTACTTGTTGGTTATTACTGCATTGTCGGAACTAGAAGCACAAGCATTTCGCTACACTCGCATTAACATCTGCTAACCATGTGTATGTGACAAATACAATTTGATTTGATTTTGATTTCATTTGATTTGAATGGTCCACCGCCCAAAGGACATCCAGCCAACTTGGAGCTAACATTGGCCAGCTTCCCTGTGGAACGCTTTCGACACCTTTTCGAGTCCATGCCCTGACAAACTCAGGCTGTTCTGAGGGCAAAAGGGGAGGGGTGCAACTCAAAATTAGGAAGGTGTTCTTAAAGTTTGGTATACTCAGTGTACGTTCTAACTGACATTATTAACTGGGTGGTTCGAGCCCTGAATGCTGATTGGCTGACAGCCGTGGTATATCAGACTGTATACCACGGGTAAGACAAAACATTTATTTTTTCTGCTCTAATTATTTTGCTAACCAGTTTATAATAACAATAAGGCACCACAGGGGTTTGTGGTATGTGGCCAATATACCACGGCTAAGGGCTGTATCCAGGCACTACGCGATGCGTCATGCTTAAGAACAGCCCTTTGCCGTGGTATATTGGCCATATACCACCCCCCGTGCCTTATTGCTTAATTAACCGACAACCAACATCACTCTCTCCAGTGGAAGGCATTGTGACTCTGTGGTAGTTCCCACTGAGAGCAGCAACACAAATCATCATAACCCATCCAACCAGGTTACCAAGCGCTTCTGTTCTGTATCTACAGCTAATCACCATGGCAACAACGGTTGACTGTAACCTGTAATCAAGGCTGGTGTGAATAATGTGTTCCTTTTTATACAGTTATCTGTGTGACTGGCGCTTTCTCTGCCTATTGCTGGTAAACACAGCTGTTTCTGAGATTGAGGGACAAGGTTTTCAAAACTGATCTGTGCCAAAACACTGCAAAACTAAGAATCTGTAACTAAACCAAGTAAACGAAGGAAAATAGGATGGTTATTTTACTCATTGATATTGCTCATACAACGTGAACTGCTGTCTAGCATACACCCGCTGATCTAACCTGCTCCCCACAGACTTCAAGGTGAAACTCTGCACTTATTCCATGCTCAAGACTCAACTTTAATAGTTGCAACACACATACAGAATACATCTACACAAACACACCCATCACAGATTGCTAATTGGGGTGATTGAAGATTATGTAGATTGTGTAATTAGGAGTGTTGTAAATGGTATAGGCTTCTGCCTGGCTGCTGCTGGCCTGTGTTTCTGGACAGCCCTGGTCTGAGAGAACCTTATTGAATCTGAGGCCTGGCTGCTGCTGTTCTGTGTTTCTGGACAGCCCTGGTCTGAGAGAACCTTATTGAATCTGAGGCCTGGCTGCTGCTGGCCTGTGTTTCTGGACAGCCCTGGTCTGAGAGAACCTTATTGAATCTGAGGCCTGGCTGCTGCTGTTCTGTGTTTCTGGACAGCCCTGGTCTGAGAGAACCTTATTGAATCTGAGGCCTGGTTGCTGCTGGCCTGTGTTTCTGGACAGCCCTGGTCTGAGAGAACCGTATTGAATCTGAGGCCTGGCTGCTGCTGGCCTGTGTTTCTGGACAGCCCTGGTCTGAGAGAACCTTATTGAATCTGAGGCCTGTGTTTCTGGACAGCCCTGGTCTGAGAGAACCTTATTGAATCTGAGGCCTGGCTGCTGCTGTTCTGTGTTTCTGGACAGCCCTGGTCTGAGAGAACCTTATTGAATCTGAGGCCTGGTTGCTGCTGGCCTGTGTTTCTGGACAGCCCTGGTCTGAGAGAACCTTATTGAATCTGAGGCCTGGCTGCTGCTGGCCTGTGTTTCTGGACAGCCCTGGCCTGAGAGAACCTTATTGAATCTGAGGCCTGTGTTTCTGGACAGCCCTGGTCTGAGAAAGCCTTATTGAATCTGAGGCCTGTGTTTCTGGACAGCCCTGGTCTGAGAAAGCCTTATTGAATCTGAGGCCTGTTTGCTGCTGGCCTGTGTTTCTGGACAGCCCTGGTCTGAGAGAACCTTATTGAATCTGAGGCCTGGCGCTGTGGGCTGCTAGAGAGTCAAGGCACCTGACCGGACTCACAACTAACACCACTGGTCATCAATCTTCACAAGGCGCTTTACCCTCACTAGCTGCAAGAGATGGTCTGTAGTAGTATAGTATTCAAACACATTTTGCACAAAGAGACACTGTTGATCATTAACATAGTGGTGATGGACCATCACTACACTGAAGACAGCTTCTTCTGAGAGAATGTTTCCCTGTTCCGACATGGCCTTCAACAGCACATATCACACAGCCAGGCCAACAATGCCACTGCACTGTGTGTATTGGTGTGTGTGTGTGTGTCCACATTTGTTCATTTCTGTGCTTTTATATGTGTATTTCTAATCCTACCATGCTGTGGTGCATGTGTGTGTGTTCATCTGTATACATGTGTGTATGCATGTGAATGCCTAATCCTACGCCCCTGGGTGCACTGGGGGGGTTTATCCACGGTAGATCTCCCAAATGCGACTAAAAAGCAATCTCCATGAACCATTCCACAACAATTTCTCATTGTCATCTCTTCCCTAAGGGAGATGGCAGATTCCTGGGACTTAATTTCCTGTCCCCCACCCCCAGCCCAACTCTCAGCTGTGAGGGGAAATAATCACAAACAACAACCCCAACGACAGCAGATTTGAGCGATCACACAGATATGCAAAAGACATCCCAACCTACTTTGTAGCTAGCGATCGGCAGCCAGGATTGTGTGTTTCTGCCGCCCTGCTCTTCCCTTTGTGTTGTTCCTTTTTCATTAAAACACCAACTCAGTCTTTGGCCGGCTGGTTGTGAATTATCTGGCCGCCAAGGAGGGGGAGAAAGAATCTGAGCAAATATGAGAAAGCAGCAGGATGCTAATAATGCACCTCCTGCTGTTCAAGTTAACCTGCAAATGTGTCCATCTGTAGAGAGCGAGAGAGAGAGAGATCGAGAGAGCGAGAGAGACAGAGAGAGCGAGAGAGATCGAGCGAGAGAGAGAGAGGGAGAGAGAGAGCGAGAGACAGAGAGAGAGAGAGAGAGAGAGAGAGAGAGAGAGAGAGAGAGCGAGAGCGAGAGACAGAGAGCGAGAGACAGAGAGCGAGAGCGAGAGACAGAGAGAGACCGAGAGAGAGAGGACGTAGAGAAAAATAGAGCGGTAGAGGAGATAACTATATACCAGGGGAAATCTGGGGGAAAATGGAGAAAGACAATTAAAGGAATTCTTTATTAAATGATTTTGGGGGGAGGGGCGAGTCAAACTGAGACCAAGGTCTCCTTTACAGATGCGCCACGAATTACATAGAGTACAGAAAAATACACACATCAAAATATAAATACAACATCCAAGCAGAATGTAATTATTAATTTAATTCCCATCCAGTACAATGCCTTGGCAACATTGATTCACTCATATCAATAAAGAGAGAACATCTGAGTGATGTAGAGAGCGAGAGAGATGTAGAGATGATCTCTGGCTGAGTGCCTGCTCTGTGGCCATAATAGTGAGTGGAGCAGTAGGAGTGACCTTGGCTGTCCCGCCCCCTGCCCTGAGCCCAACTGTGTGCTGCCTCTGGATGTACCACACTGGGCCGGGCGGCACCGAGCCAAGCCCAGCCAAACCCCACCACGCTGGGCTGTGCTCAGGCCCTCCATGCCCGGCCCATGGTAACACTCTACATCAGCACACCACTCACAGATAGACATCCCAGCACACACTAAACAGACACACACACCACAGACAGCGCATCCATTCTCCCCCCCCAAAAAGAGTGCATAAAAGTACTGCAGCTCTAATGAAGACACTGATCATTTGTAGGTCGTGCGTGTGAACCTCTGCCAGAAGCATCAACTGTTACAACCCTCTGTCTCTACACGAAGCGTGTATGTCGGCTGGTGTGTGTTCTCTACTGTTAGGGTTTGGAGGGAAAGGGGAGGAAAAAAGTCAAACGGAACCAAGTCCAGACGATAGAACAAGACGACTTGTTGGAAAACAAAATCCATATTCCAAATGTAATTGGTCACCCTGATCTCTACTCTCTGTCCCCCATAGCTCTGATATATTTTTATGATGTGAGAGAGGAACTCAACTCACAACTCCTATCAATTGGAGATCATACTGGGAACAGTGCCGGAAAGGAAATTGCCGCCAATCACGGCTCCTACATGTGAGGGCATATCGGTGTGTGAGACTGAAATAATTCTACAGCAATTCAAAGGAATCAGAGCAGGCACAAATACCTGTAGAGCATGGTGGCAAACCGGTGTGATCAGTGTGACCAGAGCCAAGAGAGCTCTGTAATACCAGGAAGAGAAGCCTTCGTTTCTCTGAAATAAAACCACAAATGGCTGTCCCTCCTACAGTGCAGAGCACTTTGCTCCCAACAATTTGATGTCAGAGAAAGGAGGAACATTTTTACATTCACATTTGAGTCATTTAGCAAACTCTCTTTTCCAGAGCGACTTAGTTAGTGCATTCATCTTAAGATGGCTAGGTAAGACAACCATATCAGTCATAGTAAGTACATTTTTTCTCAAAAATGTAGTAGGAAAAGACAAGTGTATTAAGGATGCTCTTAAATGCCCTTCTCCTCTGGAACTCATTCTCCCAGAATTCCTAACTCTACTTTGTTTGTGAGTTAGTGTAGAAGCAGAGTCTTTTAAACGCGTCTCGTTGTGAGCATGATTCCCAAATGATTCTGGGATTCCGCACTGAGAGGGGCAGAAAGAATTCAAGCCTAACTAGCAGCAGTGTGGAGTGGAGTGCAGGACAGAACAGAACATAGGCAATCAGTCTGCAGAGGCACCAGAGTTCACACTGGCCACAGGGTGAGACTGCACCAGTGATACAATACACACAGCTTACCACTCAGCCCCCAAGCCCTGCCTGCCTGCCTCACCCGGCACTGTGTACTAACGGCACCACTTAGCAGCCAGACAGGGGCTCCTAACCAGGGCTGTTTGAAGGTTATCTGTGGTCTAAATGAACACACTAATATTAATATCAGTGTGTCAAGGATGCAAGTTATTAAAGATGACTGAGCATTATGAGGTCATGTGGAGGGAGACCTTCCCCTGGGGGTGACATCAAACAAGATGTTCATAGACCCCCAGTTAAAATAAATCAATATTAATGCACACACATCCACAACAAAAGGAGTGGATGTCAGCGCCCCCATTTAGAGGGCTTTTTCATCTGAACTTTGCCTCCCTCTTTCTCTCTACTTCCCCCCCATAGAAGGAGGGAGGGGGCGGAGGAGGAGGGGGGAAGAGGCTGTTTATCCCCCTAAGCAAGCTCATGTGTCCCAGGCCCTCAGTCAAATCAAAGGCTCTCCCGCCATGCCAGGGCTAATGTGGTGTCACCTACACACCGAGGCTGACAACCAGGTAGATGTAGGGAGGCAGCAGGTGGAGGGGCTACTATTCCTCATCCTCCTACTTCCTCTCTGTACCTGACTGTCGGACGAGTCTGTCTGGGTCTGTGTCTCCAGAGCTGCACAGTGACTGCAGACAGGGAGAGTAAAGGCGTCTGCGTGCTTCCCAGCCGAAATAATTCAAAAATGACGCCATTTTGTGACAAAGATCTCCTCTGCAAAAATGTTTAAAAAAATCTACGACAGATTTCTTGAGTTCTCTGAGATGAATTCTGACTAGTTTGAGGAAGTGTATACTGGCTACGGCATCTCAAAATGGACAAACAGTACTATTGTTCTTGTTTTTCAAGCAAATGTCTTTTAAGAGAGTATGTGGGCACACTCGTTCGGTTTGCCTGGCGGAGTTCGGCTAGGCGGCAGCCCAACTGAAGCACGTGGACGCCTTAAGTGAATGGAAAATGTCAGAGGGGGGATTTGGAGTCTTTTCCTTAGACTCCAAGAGAATCAAAGTTTCACAGGCACCAAATCCCATCTGAATGCCTCCATCCTGTTCTGGTGGACTCTGTGAAAGAAGTGAAAGAAGTTCCTAGAAAAGTACCTAGATCACACTTACCATGAACTTCTGATGACCTTGCAAGTGAAGAAATTAACAACGTCACTGGTACAAATACAATAGTGACAGAAAGGACCTGTCTACAAATATGTCTTTAGTGTGCCCGTCCAACAGCGTATGCAATTTATAAATTGCACACGTTAACATACATTACACACACATGACCACAAACACATTATGCAGAGATAACAGCTGGAGCTGC
Organism: Oncorhynchus nerka; assembly: GCF_034236695.1. Taxonomy (NCBI): domain Eukaryota; kingdom Metazoa; phylum Chordata; class Actinopteri; order Salmoniformes; family Salmonidae; genus Oncorhynchus; species Oncorhynchus nerka. The sequence goes on from NC_088404.1 coordinate 41,245,460, forward strand.
AGTCAACGTGAGGGCAGAGGGGGAGCCTGTGCATAATATCATTGTTGTTTTGTTCTCTGTTCCCTCCCTCTCAGTCCCTCATCAAAATAACATCTGTTTGCAGCATACAGACACCTGACAGGCAGCTGATGTCGCCCCCTGCTCCACTTCTCAAAATCATAAAATCAGCCAAAAAACTGGCCAGCGTGTGTGTGTGTGAATCGGAGTGTGTGTGTGTGGCGGAGCACATCTGGGTGCAGAGCGCTCATCCTCATCCAGATGTGTGCTTCCACGCTCTGCAGCCTAACACACACCTGGACACCGTCAGCAGCCAGACACAACGAGGGGGGGGGACCTCCCCTCCAAAACAACAACAAAATACTCAACACACACAATTAGCCAAATACATGTCAGAGGAGCTTTGTATTTCCATGGACATGGACGGTGCCCATTTAAGGTAATAAATAGATAGTGTGTGTGGGTTGGTTGGTTGAGATGGTGGTTTTCTGCAAGGTAAAGTATGTGATAGGATACAGCCCTGGCTCCCTCTCTCTCTCTGCATTGTTGGGTGAGGTGAGGTGAGGTGAGACTCAAGAGGGAGGGATGGCTGATCTCCGTGTAGTCACTAACGGCTGCCTGCCTGCGCTCTGTGCTTGCCCCTCTCCAATCCCCCACACACAGCAGCCCCAGCCTAATCCCCCATGATACACCTGGGCACTTTTAGAACCACAGAGACCCACGCTGCAGCTAGAGGCTAGCACACATACGGACATCCAGATGCTGAGTGTAATTAACTTACCTACCTGTGTGTGTGTGTGTGTGTGTGTGTGTGTGTGTGTGTGTGTGTGTGTGTGTGCGTACATACATGTTTGATCTGTTGGAGATCTCAGTATCTCACTATCCTGCAGAAAACAAAAGCAGAATAAGTTTCCTTCAGCCCACATCAGGCACACACACACACACACACACACACACACACACACACACACACACACACACACACACACACACACACACACACACACACACACACTGGCACACAGAGATTGCAGGCAGCCCTTGCAGAGTGCGAGAGTGAGATCAGGGAAGGATACCTGCTGTGGCACAGAGGAGGCAGTTCTGGGCTAGGCTATGCCCAGGGTTTTAATGACTTAATTGAGGTAATTATTTGGATAAGAAGTCCAATCACCTGGTTCTTTTCCTGAAGGTCCTCATCAGGATCTAATTAAAGAGCTGGTCCCAGTATGAGCCCTCACTGCCAACCAGGCCTGATGCGTCAGAACAGAATTCAGGCTTAAAACTGAATGTGGTATAACAGGTAGGTAAAAACAACGCAGCTCAGGGACCGACTCCCTTCCGCATCACCTCTCTGTGACCTCCGCCTCTCCCTCGTCATCTACACCATCTCTGATTTCATTCCCGCTGTCAATCTCCCATTCACTCAGTCCATCTGCACTACCTCATTCATTCATCTCTCCATCAAGCTCTCTCTCTCAGTCCCTTTATGGATTCCTTTCTCTTCTCCAGCTCCATCCTTTTCCCCTACCTTCTTCAAGCCCCCTCCCTCCCTCCCTCCCCCTTGATAGTGGAGCCAGGGTGCGTGTGGAGAGGATGCTCTCCTCTCCTGCAGGAGCGCTGCTGTGCTGTTTTAATTGCGACAGCACCCTCATGAGTTAGCAGAGCACGGGGCGTGTCAACACCTCCACAGAGTGTTCAAGGGTAACCAACGGGGGTGCAGAGTCCCCACGTCCTCTCCACCCCTCCGAAGCTGAATCCTGAAACAGGTATCAAGAGAGCACCCATCAAAATCCCACTCCTCACATCTCATTAATCAGCTGCCAACATCAAACAGCAACTCTCCCCACTTCCCGGGGGCCACCAGGCCGCCTGCCTGCCTCCCTGCCTAGCTGTTTGGACGGTTGTGTGTTGGCAGCTCTGTTGTGTGCCATTTGTTGGGTGTGTTGTGTCTGCAGAACGAATGTGTTACAGGACAGTATGTGTTTGCGTCATTTATGCTATTTGCATAATCAGACTACAAAACACGTCTGAGAGTCTGAGGAACTTTATTAAAGCATATTGATAATCTTTTGTGACACTGAAATCTGACTCCACACGCAGCCACCACACACTCAATAAAGCTCTAACTCACTGCCCCACACACACAATCACACAGAGAGACCAACACAGACAGTGTCTACCACTCAAATTCTCCTTGTGTGATGAATAGCTAGGAATGCACTTCCTTAATGACAGCAACACATCGAGTGTGAGACAGAGAGAGAGAGAGACAGACAGAGAGAGAGAGAGAGCGCTCTGACAGCCCACTCACATACCAGGGCCCCAGTAAGCGAGGGGCCATGCCATCTCAGTCTCTGCACTGGGCCTCATGGTGCTGGGAGCTCATGGGAATGGAGACCTCATTAACAGGTATACAGTAGCCAATGGGTAGATAGAGAAGATGCTAACGAACATACTAAACAGAGGAGACTCCACCACAAATCTGCCCGCCTGTCAGTAGTGCTTCCCTCCACAGCAGTGATAGTTAGGCCCAACTAATGTGTTACTTACCTGCAAACAACTAAAATCCTTAGACATTTTAGATTAGTTAAGATTTCTAATATAAATTGCTTTATTTCATGGGGATATTATAGAAACAAACAACCATGTCTTAATATCGGGTACATCAGCAACAGCAGCAGCCCCTACTGCAGGCAGAGTCAGTGGTCCAGCCTCAGCCGGGTCAACTCCTCTCCCACCCAGTCCATTGTCCTGATAGCCATTGACTTAGAGCGTAGAGTACACAGGGTTTCCATGGCCGCCCAGCAGGGTCTGTTCCCTGAGGTCCAGCCATGCAGTTGCAGTGGTTGTCGGAGCCTCCCTCCCTCCACGTGCACAGTCCAGCAGAGTCCAGCACAGGGAGAGAAGAGCTCAGGAGAGGGGCAGACTTCCTGTGGAGCCACGGCGGTAATGGCAACCAGACACTGAGCACAGAGAGAGGCCTGCCTGCCAGCACAGAGGAAGTACCAGCGCCACCCGTAACCTGATCTCTGCCCACAGCTGTCCAAACACCAGGGGGAGAGAGGGAGCGAGATGGAGAAACAGAGGGATGGAGGAAGGGGGTGAGGGGTGAGGGAGGGGGCCCCTGGGGGCCTAGGGCAGGCTGGCGCTCCCCACAGTGAGGGGTACATTCTTTCAGCTCCTCTCGGTTCTACCCCACCCCCTCTCCCCTGACACTCTCACCCCCTCCATCTCCTCCTCCTCCTGCCACAGTCTGCTCCAGGAGATGGGCCAATCAGGGGGGCATTTAGGAGATGGTTGGAGTGGAGGAGCACAGCACAGAGTCAGTGTAAGTGTCTTTGTGCGTAGGTGTGTGTGCCAATGCTCAGTGCTCTGCTCTTATCTGGCCTCTGTAGATTGTGCGGGTACGTGTGTGCCCATGTGAGCGGGGTTGTTGGTGTGTGTGTTTATCCCTCTGTGTTTGTGGGGGGCTGAGCTCTAATCTGGCTCCTGTATGCCCATGTCAGTGTGTGCTCTCTACTCTCTGCTCACTCTCCTGGGGATGGTGACAGTAAAGTCTCTTTAATCCCTGCCAGGCCCGGCTCTACAACACACCTCCCACAGCATGCTATTAAGGTCCGTACACACGCACACAGACACTTACAGGTCACAGTCAATGACACACATCTCTAAGCCACGACCACGCACCACCTTGGTGATGGCTGCCTGTCACACCTGAGCTAATCCACCAGCTCTGGCGCTACGAGGGAAGAGGGGACAAACCGTCTCAGCTGCCAGGTGAGGGTGCCCTCTGCCTCCTTACTCAACTCTTCCACACCTACACATGCCTGATTAAAATAACCATGATCAGGCATTGGGCCTCACTGTCTGCCACAGTCGGACAGCTTCCTGGCCATGGCAGTAGCGATATCCTGATCATCTGCGCTCTCAGCCACATGGATAGGGGCCTGCCACACTATACTGCCTCATACCGAGTAGCACCACAGTACAGAACACAGACTCACACAGGCCCCAAATGCACAGTAGAGAGGCCCATCACAAAAGGACAGCAATTTCTCCTTTCCATCCTCCTGCTCTCTCTCTGGTTCTCTCTTCTCTTCCCACGTCTCTCCATAGATAAGCACACTATCCTCAGACAGACAGACTCAGCCCAGAGGGGAGAGGAGACAGAGCATGTTCAAATGAACAGAGCAAAATATAAATAAATCCTAATAACTACCCCCCTCGCCCCCTCCTCCCTCAAAAACACAAAATGGGGAAAAGCTGGGAAAAGGGCCTGTGCTGTTTCTGGATTAAAGCAGAAGGGGATGGGGGGGAGGGGTGTAGGAGGAGGGGGTGGACACGGGGAGGGCTCATGAAGAAACCAAGCGGGAAGTCACATCTAAGCCCCAACACTCCTCCAAACACTCCTCCGAAGAGAGGGATTTACTCTCCCAGGGAGGTAGAGAGATGGAGGGAGGCTGGAGAAGAAGAGAGGGATTTACTCTCCCAGGGAGGTAGAGAGATGGAGGGAAGCTGGAGAAGAAGAGAGGGATTTACTCTCCCAGGGAGGTAGAGAGATGGAGGGAAGCTGGAGAAGAAGAGAGGGATTTACTCTCCCAGGGAGGTAGAGAGATGGAGGGAGGCTGGAGAAGAAGAGAGGGATTTACTCTCCCAGGGAGGTAGAGAGATGGAGGGAGGCTGGAGAAGAAGAGAGGGATTTACTCTCCCAGGGAGGTAGAGAGATGGAGGGAGGCTGGAGAAGAAGAGAGGGATTTACTCTCCCAGGGAGGTAGAGAGATGGAGGGAAGCTGGAGAAGAAGAGGGGATTTACTCTCCCAGGGAGGTAGAGAGATGGAGGGAAGCTGGAGAAGAAGAGAGGGATTTACTCTCCCAGGGAGGTAGAGAGATGGAGGGAGGCTGGAGAAGAAGAGAGGGATTTACTCTCCCAGGGAGGTAGAGAGATGGAGGGAAGCTGGAGAAGAAGAGAGGGATTTACTCTCCCAGGGAGGTAGAGAGATGGAGGGAAGCTGGAGAAGAAGAGAGGGATTTACTCTCCCAGGGAGGTAGAGAGATGGAGGGAAGCTGGAGAAGAAGAGAGGGATTTACTCTCCCAGGGAGGTAGAGAGATGGAGGGAAGCTGGAGAAGAAGAGAGGGATTTACTCTCCCAGGGAGGTAGAGAGATGGAGGGAAGCTGGAGAAGAAGAGAGGGATTTACTCTCCCAGGGAGGTAGAGAGATGGAGGGAAGCTGGAGAAGAAGAGAGGCAGGGGGAGAAAAACTGCAGAGGGAGAAAGACAGAAAGGACTGAGAAAATGGTGGACGCCATTAAGAAAGAGGGAAGCTGTGGAAAACAAGTAATTTGTCAGATGCTATGAACTGCTCTCCATTCTCTAGGTTGGGTTAGGGTCCTATGAAGGCCAGACCACTTGCTTCAGGCCAATATTTCTCTGAGGCAGGAATGAAACTCCCCGCACTACATAATCTGTCTGCACTGTTACCAAGCACATATACTAGACTGCCAGCCCCTAAACGACAGGAATGGAGCTCTAGAAAGTCTTAAACCAGAGGAATGGAGCTCTAGAAAGTCTTAAACCAGAGGAATGGAGCTCTAGCATGTCATGAACCAGAGGAATGGAGCTCTAGAATGTCATGAACCAGAGGAATGGAGCTCTAGCATGTCATGAACCAGAGGAATGGAGCTCTAGCATGTCATGAACCAGAGGAATGGAGCTCTAGCATGTCATGAACCAGAGGAATGGAGCTCTAGCATGTCATGAACCAGAGGAATGGAGCTCTAGAATGTCTTGAACCAGAGGAATGGAGCTCTAGCATGTCTTAAACCAGAGGAATGGAGCTCTAGAATGTCTTGAACCAGAGGAATGGAGCTCTAGCATGTCTTAAACCAGAGGAATGGAGCTCTAGCATGTCATGAACCAGAGGAATGGAGCTCTAGCATGTCATGAACCAGAGGAATGGAGCTCTAGAATGTCTTGAACCAGAGGAATGGAGCTCTAGCATGTCTTAAACCAGAGGAATGGAGCTCTAGAATGTCTTGAACCAGAGGAATGGAGCTCTAGAATGTCTTGAACCAGAGGAATGGAGCTCTAGTATGTCTTAAACCAGAGGAATGGAGCTCTAGAATGTCTTGAACTAGAGGAATGGAGCTCTAGAATGTCTTGAACAAGAGGAATGGAGCTCTAGAATGTCTTGTACCAGAGGAATGGAGCTCTAGAATGTCTTGAACCAGAGGACTGGGGCTCTAGAATGTCTTGAACCAGAGGAATGGAGCTCTAGAATGTTTTAAACCAGAGGAGTGGAGCTCTAGCTTGTCTCCACAGTGGAGGAGACCAATAGAATGGGGCTGTGGGTGGAATGGCTCAAGTCCACTATTGTGGAGACCAGGTCTGTGTGCTGTCAAATCCATGTCCTCATCTCCTCCCTTTCCCCTCCATCCCTCCCTTAGTAGGGCTGTATGCCCACACTGGTGATCAGCGTGTGTCGTCGTCCCCCTTCCCCAGCTGGACAGAGCGTTTCCCCACGAATAAAAAGGCTCTCGTCAGCCCTTCGATTGGTCTGCCTGTCCTGCCGGGCGGCGTGCAGAGACCAGGAGGGGAGGGGCCAACTGCGTCCAGGGAGGCAGAGCCTCATTCATCCACAGGACAGGACGCTGGCACCACCCGCACGCTTTCATCAGGATCTGAGATGCCGATACACACACAAAGTACACAATACTAACGCATGCATGCACGCACACACACACAACCTCCCCACAGCAACAACAAAAGGAGGGTACTCTCACCAGGGTTAGTATTCTTGTGGTGCTGCAGCTTCAGAATAGACTAGAGACATGTGTGCATGGTTTGTTTATGAGGCGAGCTCCAGTGTCATTGTTCTGTTTTCATGGGTGAGGGCATGTGTGCGTGACAGAAGTCCCCCATGCCCAGCCCACAGAGCCCCACTGACTCCAGCCTCCTCAGCAAGCCCCAGTCCCCCATGACGAGAGCCTGTCAGTGTGTGACTGGGAATATGTGTGTGTGCCTGTGTGTCAATGTACAAGAGAATACTTCACACACGAAAACAAAACCAAATCTGACAAGACAATATAATGTGAGTAGCATCTGTTTGCTATGCGTCACACTCCTTGCATGTGGCTGTGCTCGCTGCTGTTCTTCTCCCCCCAGTGATCCACAGAGACGGCTCTGTGGATCACTGCTGTACCACTGAGCTGTGACGAAGACCGGGTTCAACACTGACCATTGGACCTTAATGGCAAACAGGACTGGAGGTATTGTAGAGAACTTGTTAACTCTAAAATCATCAGTTACCCCAGGATGTAACCCACATGACCATTCTAAAGCCTGTAGTAATACAGAACAGCAAAATACTTTCTCCTGTCCTAAATTGCACCTGCAACACCCCCCCCCCCTCCCCCCACTCCCATACGATTGTTGATCCTCTGTAAACAAACGATTAGCCACCAACTACCCTTCCAACCCTCCACCCCCAGGCCTGCCCCCCTCTAGCCCAAATCTCGGGGTGGTATCCTGGGTTTGGCTTGGTTCTTTGGGGCTTGACCGTCCTGTGCTCCCAGGGCTGCTGGGAAAGTTTGGCCTGGGTGACAGCTGTGTTGGGCCCCTCCCAGCCCTCGGCCTTGGCCCGGTGGGGGCTCTGATGTACTCCATTCGGGCCCGGGAGCCGCTTTTAATCTACCAGCGGGGCTCCGCAGCTGCTGTAAAATAGCCCAAAAACGTCTGCCCACACGCTCAACTCCTATTAACCCGCTCAGCACTGCCTGTCTGCACCCCCTGCCTCTTCTCTTTCACCCTCTTTATTTTTCATTGGTGCCCATTCAGTCGTTCTCCTCTGCTTTTAATGTTCTCTCCTTCTGTTTTCCTACAGAATGTCAGCCAATGCAACATAGCTACCAGATCAGCAGTCTGCCAGCTACTAATAACATCAAAGCTGATTCTAACCCACAACACAACATTTTCACGGTTGGTTTATTACGGTCATTTCCCTGCTTCCCTTCTGACCAGAATGGACCCCTGTACGTGATCAGACAGGAGAGATCAGTGGGAGAATGTCAGAGGTAGAGGACCCCCCCTGGATACCCCCTCCCCCGTCTCCTGTTCTTTACACCCACCAGGGCCACAGCCAACTGCTGACCACTGCACCTCTCCACCCCTCATTAAAATTCCAGGTCAAATCACCCACTAAGAAGGTTTACGGAAAGGGGAGGGATGGGCGGAGAAAGGGGAGGGATGGGCGGAGAAAGGGGAGGGATGGGCGGAGAAAGGGAGGGTGGGGACGAAGGGAAACAAGAAAGAGGGCCAAAAATAGGTAGAGAGAGAGGGAGCGTTGGCGATGCTTTGCTCTACCTTTCCCAGTGGTGTAGTGGAGGGTATACACATGCATACCTGGCAGAATTACATGATTATTTGCATCAATCTAGTGGCCATTTGTTTTGCAAACTACATCTCATGTGCTACAGAAATACCACTAACCAAACAATAGTGCTAGGTTCCTGCATACCTAAATTCAAGGGTAACTACACTCAAAAATCGAATATATATATATGTTTTAATGGTCTCCTGATGTGGTTTAAGCATTGTTGTGGACTATTACAAAAGTGTGCCAGGGCAAAAACATGGAAAAAAATGGGAAAAATTGGAAACCTGTGAATTTCTGACTCGTGTATCTATTTCAATAGTAGTCTTACTATTAGCCTACTTGCAAAGTACAGCTTGGGTTGGCCTGACTGTGAAAGGCCAATATGGGATTTATCATTTAGGTCATTCAGAGTATATGTCACTGTTTCTCATAGAATTGCTCATACAGGGCACCTTTCCGTCACCGGGCAGGCAGTGTGGGAAAATGTTGCCAGAATTAGAATATACCCATTTCTCCTGGCACCAGTACACCACTTGCCTTTCCTAAAATGGTGGCGTGTGTTGGCAGCGGCCTGGCACAGCAGAGTTTAATTCAGCCCTTTATGACTCACACGACTCTTCCCAAACTGCCCAGCTGTCACTCACAGAGTCCATCGCTTGCCCTCCCCACTTAAACAGTACATGCATACACAAAAATTCACTATCATGCCCATACATGCACATACACTGACAGTTGCATAGCAATGTCACCTGATTACAGTCACCCTCCCACTATAAAAACATCCATATCTGTTTTACCATCAGTCTTAATGCCATGTATGTTTTATGGGTATTTGTAAGTGCTTTAATTGCAATACTATACTAACAAGTAATTGTTCTAATATATCCTTCATGCAAAATAATCTCTAATTAGTGCTTCGTAACAGAGTCACAGCCAGTTAACATATATTTTGGGAGAAATATGCAAAGCAGCATAACATGCGGTTCAGTTATTATACATTATGTAACATATCATCTGATAATGTACTTAGTTGACTATATCAACACCACTTTTGGTATCATTTGATGATAAAATATTACATGAAAATACAGATAACCCAAAGAGATTTTTTGGTAACGGAGTAACAGAGTAACATCGTAACATGGTAACAGAGTAACAGAGTAACATGGTAAAGGAGTAACATGGTAACAGAGTAACAGAGTAACATGGTAAAGGAGTAACATGGTAACAGAGTAACAGAGTAACATGGTAATGGAGTAACATGGTAACAGAGTAACAGAGTAACATGGTAACAGAGTAACATGGTAACAGAGTAACATGGTAACAGAGTAACATAGTAACGGAGTAACATGGTAACGGAGTAACATGGTAACGGAGTAACATGGTAACAGAGTAACAGAGTAACATGGTAACAGAGTAACAGAGTAACATGGTAATGGAGTAACATGGTAACAGAGTAACATGGTAATGGAGTAACATGGTAACAGAGTAACAGAGTAACATGGTAACAGAGTAACATGGTAACAGAGTAACATGGTAACGGAGTAACATGGTAACAGAGTAACATAGTAACGGAGTAACATGGTAACAGAGTAACATGGTAACGGAGTAACATGGTAACAGAGTAACATGGTAACAGAGTAACATAACAGGTAACATGTAACATGGTAACGGAGTAACATGGTGAGTAACATGGTAACGGAGTAACATGGTAACAGAGTAACAGAGTAACATGTAACGGAGTAACATGGAGTAACAGAGTAACTTGAGTAACATGGTAACGGAGTAACGGTAACATGGTAACATGGTAACATGGTAACAGAGAGTAACTTGTAGTAACATGGTAACAGAGTAACATGGTAACATAACAGAGTGGTAACAGAGTTACATGGTAATGTAACGGAATTACATGTTAACGGAGTTACATGTAACGGAGTCATAACAGCGTTACATGGTAACGGAGTGGTAACGGAGTAAAACATTTGCGAAATAGATATTTTTATTGCAATATGCTATCGGTATTTGAAGGACAATTTCCGTATTGCAAGATTGATTGTGTCATGGAGTCATATGGGAGTCATAAAATGAATCAAAATGATGTAAAATAAGATGTATTGTTTTGTTTCTGGGCAGTTGTGACTATCGCCAAGCACTAATACATTTTTGGCACTAAAGATATGTTCAGACAATTAACAAAAATATAAAACGCAACATGTGAAGTGTTGGTCCCATGTTTCATGAGCTGAAATTAAAAGATCCCAGAAATGTTTCATACGCACAAAAAGCTTATTTCTCTCAGATTTTGTGCATAAATGTTTACATCCCTGTTAGTGAGCATTTCTCAATCCATCCACCTGACAGGTGTGGCATATCAAGAACCTGATTAAACAGCATGATCATTACACAGGTGCAACCTTTTGCTGGGGACAATAAAAGGCCACTCTAAAATGTACAGTTTTGTCACACAACACAAGTTTTGAGGGTGTATGCAATTGGCATGCTGACTGCAGGAATGTCCACCAGGGCTGTTGCCAGAGAACTGAATGTTCATGTCTCTACCATAAGCCACCTTCAATGTCATTTTAGAGAATTTGGCAGTACGTCCAACCGGCCTCACAACCTTAGACCATGAGTAACCATGCCGGCCCTGGACCTCCACATCCGGCCTCTTCACCTGCAGGATCGTCTGAGACAAGCCACCCGGACATCTGATGAAACAGCCAAAGAATGTCTGCACAAACTGTCATGTCGCAAGGATCTGTACACAGTTCTTGGAAGCTGAAAATGTCCCAGTTCTTCCATGGCCTGCATACTCACCAGACATGTCACCCATTGAGCATGTTTGGGATGCTCTGGATCGATGTGTACGACCGACTGCGTGTTCCAGTTCCCACCAATATCCAGCAACTTCGCACAGCTATTGAAGAGGAGTGGGACAACATTCCACAGGCCACAATCAACAGCCTGATAAATTCTATGTGAAGGAGACGTCACGCTGCATGAAGCAAATGGTGGTCACACCAGATACTGACTAGTTTTCTGACCCACACCCCTACCTTTCTTTTTAAGGTATCTGTGACCAACAGATGCATATCTGTATTCCTAGTCATGTCAAATCCATAGATTAGGGCCTAATTAATTTATTTCAATTGACTGATTTCCTTATATGAACTGTACCTCAGTAAAATCATTGAAATTGTTACATGTTGCATTTATATTTTTGTTAATTGTACTTTTTTTTGCATTAAAGCACTTACAAATACCTACATAGCATTAATATTTGGCACTGATTATAAAAAAAATACATTTTTATAATGGGTGTGTGACTCCGTTTCCGCATGGCCTAGCCCAGTGGTGACTCACATCGCTGCACATGGACCCTCGGCATCACCCTCTTGCCACGTAGTTCCCAGGTTCAAACTCAAATAGTTTCACACGACTGGGCGATAAACAGTGACAATTGATTAAAACCCAACTACCGCATCCTCGCTCTTTTCTGCTTTACCCTGCTCTGGGTATATACCTTCCCCCTCTACCTGAGACAAAAAGACACCAGACTCTCTGAGGCATTGTCTGCTACTGCAGTCTACTTTTTCCTTTCTCATCTGACTATTTTCTTCTGAAACTCGGTGATGTTGATTCTTCCCAGGAAATAAACCAATCAATTGGGAGGAGAGAAATAGAGAGAGGCGTAGAGGAAGAGTGACAGAGAGAAAGACAAGAAAAAAGATGCAGAAAAAGAGACATTAGTGCGCCCACACCTTCTCTCTGATCTCTCTGGGCTCTCTCACATTAAATACATATTGTAAATGAAGCGTTATGGCCTGGGCAACGCAACCGCTAATAGGCACACCACAGGCAGCCGCGTGTGTGGGGGGCTGTCACTGAGGTAAAATCACTGATGAAGGAGACGGGGAGAAAGGAGGGAGGGATGGAGGAGAGGAAGAGGGGAGGGAAAGAGAGAGAGAGAGAGAGGGAGGGAGAAGACGGAAACGGCAGGGGACAAACACAGGAGGAAACTTTTAAATTATGCGCTGGAAAATCTGTGTTCAACAGATCGTCAATGTGCCATCACGTTCTACTTTTCTTCACACACAGAGAGGAGTCTGTCGAACACACAGACACACACTGCTGCACTGGCTGGGAGTAGTCTTTCATGGTCTCTAAGCATGAACACACACACACACACACTCACACTAGCATACACACTAGAAAGTGGAGGGGAGGGGGTGAGGGTATTTTGACAAGGTCTCTAGGACCGAACAGTTTGTGATAACAGTGGTTAAAGCACTTAAGCTGCCGTAATTAGTGGGAGCTCCGTGGTGACAGAAGATTCACATTTATCTGGCGTTTCACAAGCCAGCGTGAGAGGGATAAACAGCAGAGACTAACAGCTCGGCAACAACACCAAGCTTTTATACTGACGAGGACCCACACACAGACAGACTAACAGACACTATCTCACAGACACGCATATTACAACTCACACATTCAAATAAACAAATCCTTTACAAGCGAGAGTGGTAACAGGCCTGGTTTGGGTTAATTGGATTAGCTCAAAGGGGCTAGGATAACTAATTTAAGATAGAGGGAGAGCTTGGTAATCTGGTTCAAACTGGAGGCCAAACAGTATCCTTTAGCTGGCCTTTGTTAATGCACACTATAGTGCACTGGTCTCGGGATGGTAATATAACTCCAGTGCCGCTTCGCACCTCCACACTGCCTTTAACCCCCTGAGAGAGACATAATGGAACAGAGCTCCAGCATCCACTACAGAGGGGGAGGGGAGTGGTGGGGGACCACCAATCTACGGCCAAATAAAAACAGCATCAGTCAAGTTCTCTTACAGTGTCCATACTCCACACCCACCACCTCCTCTGCAAATGTCCCCTTTTCACTATTCTGCCTGCCAACTCCTAAACCCCCAACCCCCATTTCAGCCCTCAGAATGGGAGGAGGGAATCAAGTCTATGCAGGCCAAACCCTGATGCCCCAGGGTGTACTATGCTGAGAACTGGAGATTGATGGAGCGAGTGAGGGATGAATGGAGGAGAGTGGGGATAGGGAAGAGTGAGGGATGAATGGAGGAGAGTGGGAATAGGGAAGAGTGAGGGATAAATGGAGGAGAGTGGGGATAGGGAAGAGTGAGGGATAAATAGAGGAGAGTGGGGATAGGGAAGAGTGAGGGATGAATGGAGGAGATTGGGGATAGGGAAGAGTGAGGGATGAATTTGTCATTTGTATATAATTTGTCTCTATACTCCAGCGTTTTGGATTTGAGATCAAATGTTCTATATGAGGCGACAGTACAGAATATTTTCATACATATCTGTTTTACCGTTTAGACATTAAAACATGTATGCATCTAGTTGCCCCATTCTATTTTTTAAAATAAGTATTTGGACAAATTCACTTAGAGTGTATGAGTCTGTGCTGTGAGACAGTCCAAGGCCATAGACCTAACATTCACCTTTCCCTGAGTCATTACCCCATAATCATGACTTGAGCTTGTAATACTGCCAAAGCATTCAATTGAAACGCTTCTCTCTTGTAAACAATGGCAATTATTATTATGCTAATACCAATGGTCTGCTGAGGACACGCAATGCAAGATCAGGATTCTGAATCTTCTTGTTTCTGCGGCAACAACATTAATTCATTAATCAAGTCCTTCAGCTCGTTATTTTTCCGACAAGGTGTAATTTTGCATCATCCTTTACTAATGATGTGCTACAGCTCACCTCTAATCACAAAATCACAAGAGGGCAGAGGCGCGAGATGAGAGGTGCGAGGCATTCTACTGTTCCGTGAATGGAATGTAGAAGTGATCAGAGAGGAACAGACACCCCCACCCTCCCACCAAATCAGCACCCATCCTGGCCATGCCGAGCCAGGGGCTTCATTAGCAGGTAAACATCCTAATCGTCACATTAGAGCCGAGAACGATAGGAAAGCTGAGGAGAAGAACGCGAGGGAGTGGAGAGAAGAGTGGATAGCAGAGGCCATTATTGTTACAGACACCTTGTCAGTAGAGGTGAGGAGACCAGACTGGCCTCTCAAATGTAGAATACCCCCCCCCCCCCCCCATTACTAAACCCCTCACCCCACATCTCTGCTCACTCACCCCTTAAATACCTCCTCACCCCTGTACCCAACACAGGAATCATTGCCTCTCACACCGCCATACTCCTCATTCACATATCTATCCTTCCTGTCCCGCTAGTTCATTTCCTGCTTCCTCTAACACTGCCCCTACAGGCCACTGCCCACACACAGACACAGCAGACATATCCACATTACATTAATGAACAGCATCCATCATCATGAATCTGGCCAAAACATACTGGGCACATCATTACACCTGTAAACATAACACAAAAAGACTAAATATTACAAATACCCTTATTCTACCCGTAAGCCAGTGCTGTTGGCACCCCTTCCCACAACCCCCACCTGATGTAATTAGAGGTGCCCTTGACTGCGAGATGGACTGCTTTTCACACTCATGGACCCTTCCACTTCAACAACTCTGCTCCATTGAACACCCACTGTGTCCACGCACGCATGAACGCACGCACACTTGGGTTGATAGAAAGGTATGGTTTTGTAGCTCATAGTTAAGTTCTGTCCTGGTCTGGTTGAGGTTGCTGATGTCTGGGTAAGTGTGTTAGGAGGAGCTCACACAGGTAGACACACTGGTATCTAACTGGTATTATTAGCATTCATACTCTGTGTGTGACCCTGGCTGTGTGTGACCCTGGCTGTGTGTGACCGTGGCTGTGTGTGACCCTGGCTGTGTGTGACCCTGGCTGTGTGTGACCCTGGCTGTGTGTGACCCTGGCTGTGTGTGACCCTGGCTGTGTGTGACCGTGGTTGTGTGTGACCCTGGTTGTGTGTGACCGTAGTTGTGTGTGACCCTGGCTGTGTGTGACCGTGGTTGTGTGTGACCGTGGCTGTGTGTGACCCTGGCTGTGTGTGACCCTGGCTGTGTGTGACCCTGGCTGTGTGTGACCCTGGTTGTGTGAGCACATCCAGGCGAATATGATAAATGCAGCAACTCCTTCACAATCACACTTAAACTCCCCCTCACTTTCTATTTTTTTGTTTAGTTTATTAAATCGACCATTAAAGAAAACAGGCACACATAAAACTTGAAAAAGCCATATATGCACACACAAAGTCTGATACTTATTTACACTGTGGTCCTCTTGAGACTGGTCTGACTGAGGTTGCTGCCCCTGAACAAGGCAGTTAACCCACAGTTCCTAGGCCGTCATTGAAAACAAGAATTTGTTCTTAAATGACTTGCCTAGTTAAATAAAGGTAAAATAAATACATAAAAAGTCAAAAGACAAGATCGAACACAGTATGGCAGTGAAATAATAAAACAAAAACATCATTCCAGTTACATCATAGGGGTTATTCATGTGGGCACAAAAGATATCAAAACCTATTTTTACTTTATTTTTAAAGCAATGGCCGTGTCTGTCTTACTTTAGTATCTTGCGTCAGTATCAGTGGGCCAATACCAAACCCACAACCATCTGGCCAAGTATGTCATACATACAGCACTGTCACTGGCTCAACCTGTGACCCATTTGGAAAAGTGGATGTTTACGCCATTCTCTCTCTCCATACTCCTGTTTGTCTCCTGTGACCATGTCTGAAATCTGTCTTGCCTACTATTTACTAAAACTGCATCCTGTGTGTTCTGATCATACTACTTTGAAATGTACCATTTAGTAAAAACTAATGCAGTAAGCAACACATAAACATACTGGGTTCATCCATACTTGGAATACGGCAACTAATGTGCGGTTGTGTTGACTCCCACCATTCGTTCATTTTGGTGCAGCGCATCATTTTATCAGATTATCAGCCATTGTCAAAGACACGTGAGTCTGAAAAGACGATTCTCTTCTTGTGTGCAGCGAATTTTACTGGATCCAAAATTAATATGACATCCTGCCATTCAAAGCACTCACTTTTTGAAATGTCACATATTAAACTGTAAAACACTATTTTTGCATCCCCAAAATACTATTTAGAACGCCAGTACGGGTATTCAGACATGGCCATTGTGCGATCCAGCTTGGTCTGTCTCTGCGCACGTGTCTGTCTTGATCTTGCCGGTGTCTGTGCTGTGCTCTCAGCCTTGCTCAGTGCGTGTTCTGTCCAGGTGCTGGGACTGCTGTGTGTCCCCGAACAGGGACTCAGAGGGCCCCTGGCTCCCCTTCGCCATGCGTTAATGAGCAGTGCACACGCAGGCCATATCGATCCAGGGGAGAAGGCATGGGCGGGCGCTCTGCGCCCCGTTAGCCAGCCACACAGGACCAGGGCCTCGGGGCACGAGCACCTTCAATCAAACCCTCCATCACTATATCTTCATCTGCATACAAACCCTCCGAGCCCAGCCCCACGCCGCCACACACATACTAAAGAGTAGAGCAGCCCCTCCTCCCATCACCAGAAAATAACACTTCCCTCATTAGGACTGTCTGTCATACCTCTCAACTCTTCCTGGTTTAAGAGATACAACCTTATAGCTTCTGAGTGTCTTCCCGGTCCACCAGAGTCGATGCTACCTCTAACGACAGAGGTAGGCCCTAAATTAATTGTATTGGTGAGCAGTACACTCCACCCAGCACTGTGCCCTCCCTGGTCCAGAGACCTAGCTCACTATCTCTCCCTCCCTCTCCCTCTCTGGCTCATGCAGGTATCAGATTAATTACAGCAGGAGTGCTCTTAACATCTGGTCGAGTGTCAGGCCTATCGGGGGAGTGTGCTCCGTCGCCTCTCAAAGGGGCCAAGGTGTGGGATAAAATAAGAACAGCGGCGGGCGTCTGGAACAGCGTGTCTCTGTGTGACACCGGCAGGGTGACAGTCTAGAAGACTAGTAATGGGGTGGGCTGAACAATGTGTTCCCTCTGGAGCCATGTGGGAGTGTGAGGCTAGGTGAGTATATGTGCTGCTATGTATGAATACAGTCATGTAAGCAATGTATATGTGTGAGAGGATGTGTTTATATCTTGTTTGCCCACGTTTGTGACAGTATTCGTATTATAACATCCTGTATTCGTATTATAACATCCTGTATTTATGACTGACAAGGCACCGGACCTTGCCCACCTCTCAATCTGTATGGTTGTAGTGAGCTGCAGGTATACAGGTCAAGAGAGCTGAAATTAAGGCGTGGGCTGCCAGCTTTATGTTTTCTGTAATTAAAACAGCATTAGGCTATTTATTTCCTCTCCCTGTGCGGAGCTGATTGGGCATGAGGGAATGTGGGACGCGCCTAAGCAGAGAAGAAGCACAATTACACGCCATCAGCAGACAATATTAACTCACTAAATAGGAACACGGCAATACAACGTTATTATTTTGGGAGAAGATTAATGCAGGGTCAAAGCTAACATTTATAATACTTTGCGATGAGTATCACGTGGGGTGGTAGGACAAAGGGGGTTAGGGTCGCGCTACACAAGGAAGAGGATGGGGAGGAAGGAGAAGGGGGTGATTTTCTTCTCTTCTTCCCTGGTTCTCTGGCCTATAGGAGGAGAGGAGGAATATGAGCTCTACAGCTCAGCCAGAGAGCGATCCCCCTCTCTCATTAGCCTCATCGGTCTCAGGACCTCCATTAGCCTCAGAGCTAATGTGTTTCAGTGGACAGGACTGACCTTAGCCCTGGAGGGGTGGGCTGTCACACTACTGCAACTGGGAGGGGTGAAACTATCCCCACACACACACTACCCCCCAGAATGGTACGTCCCTGAGATACTGTCCACCATCTAGCTTAGAAAAACCAGGGCAGTGAGTGTTTAATTGTCTTAGTAGAGGCCTCTATGGGTAGTGAGAATATTGAAATGGGTTAGAACTCAAAAACAGTCATTATTATTACATCCTGAACACCATGTCAGGTCAGTGAGAAACTAGGAATACCCAAATGTAACGCCAAGACAATTACAGAGTGCAGATTGCAGGGGGGAAAAGTGAAGGAACAAAATAGCAGAAGGAAGGAACTGAGTTTGCATGAATAAGCAAGAGAGAAAGAGAGGGATAGGTTGAAAATGTAGAGAAATTGTGCGACAGTTGCTAGGTCGCTTCCCCCTCTTCCCTGGGCTGAGGGGAGAGGGATAGAGAAAGAGAGAGAGGGATAGAGAAAGAGAGAGAGAGAGGGATACAGAAAGAGAGAGAGAGAGAGAGGGATAGAGAGAGAGAGGGGAGAGAGAGAGAGAGAGAGAGAGAGAGAGAGAGAGAGAGAGAGAGAGAGAGAAAGAGAGAGGGATAGAGAAAGAGAGAGAGAGAGAGGGATAGAGAAAGAGAGAGAGAGAGAGAGGGATAGAGAAAGAGAGAGAGAGAGAGAGAGAGAGAGAGAGAGAGAGAGAAGAAAGAGAGAGAGAGAAAGAGAGAGGGATAGAGAAAGAGAGAGATAGAGATAGAGAAAGAGAGAGGCCTGCCCTCCTTTAGCATTCTGTCCACATTGGGGGGATAAATGATTCACGCCCGTGGAGACAACCGCCTCATGGTGTAATGAGAAGGACACGTATTTATACCAAATATTGCTGTTGGGAAACTATCGATCAGAAAGCTATTTGTTGAAAGTTTAGTGTGGAAACCAAGACTGTCGCCGTGTTTTAATGTGACTGGCGGACCGACCTCACTCTCCCTCTCTTTTCTCTCCAGCCAAATAGCTTCAGTCTCTCAGAGAAAGGGAATATTTATTTCTTCTAGAGGGTTGAGATTGAAAGAGAGAAATGGGGAAGAGTGAAATGTGTAAACATTATTGTTGAACATGTTGAGAGAACACTGATTGAAGACACCATAGACCCTTCTTTAAAGGGACAATCCACCCCAACCATTAATTCCTATGATTAACAGTTAAATAGTGTTAAATAACACTAATATGTGAAGTTTTTTTTTTACAAACAAATGTTTAATTTTGTTGTTGTAACGAGGTTGGTAAAGAAACTTTAGAAACATTTTTGGAAATCTGTTGCAGCTCAAGTCAACTACAAAACCCACAAGGAAATGATCTCTTTCTCTGGGCTGGCTGGCTAGCTAGGTATTTAGCTAGAAAAGCATGTGAAGTAGCTAGCTGTAAAATCGCCTAAACAAACTGCACTGTCAATTTAGGAGTCTAACTCACTCAGTTCAACTTGCAGGTTTTATCTGCCAGTGAGCAAAAATGGCGTCTCTGCCCAAAGCGCAGAGTAACGTTGCTTTTAATGTTTTTGTAAAAATATTAGGATCGTATTAACGCCCATTGTGTACATGTTGCCTATAATTCGTCAATGGGCCGCATGGTGCATTCTGGGTGATTCTGGGACAAGGAGAGCTCTCCTTCAGGGAGTGGTGAGAGTCAATTGGGCGCTAGCTCAAAAATAGAACATTAGCATGAATTTTGTGAACAAGGAGTACAACATTGCAAATATTTTCCAAGATATGAGATAATTAACTTGTTCTTTGTAATATCGAATAACTTTGGAATCGTGACATTATGTACTTTCAAGGAAAATAGGCAGGTTTTTCGACTCATACCCTAACTTTGAGAATGGTTTGCCCGATGATTAGCATAGCAACCGCGTGACGCAGCATGACAAGATGAATGCGATGGTTCGACAGTCAGTGGGTGGGGGTAATATCTTAGTTTTCCACAGACACCATTGCGACATGGTACTTGAAGGAGAAACAGAGTTGAATAATTTGGTACATTATTTAGATTAAGCACATCTAAGCGAAACATATACTTTGTCATGACGGTATAAACAGACGGATGTGTTCTAGACGAGTATGGCCATACCATCTATTAGCTGATTTGGCGATCTGGAGTACAGGTCATTCTTTTAAAAGTGGTATGAAAAGTGATAGCGTGTTATCCCCCATCTCCAGAGACGAGAGTTATGGAGCCATGACGCGTTCCCAAACAATTTCCTGATTTTCACCAGACGGACCACTTAGAAGTTAAATCATGGGAACATTTTTTATTTGACCCACTGACAGAACATAGGCTTTCACCAAATTGACAGGAGTGTCCAGAATTTAATTTCTGGGGGTGGATTATCCCTTTAACCCTTGATATCTCATGTTAGCAGTTACCAGGACTGGATAGAGTAGTCTGGCAGTGGTACCTTTCAATCACTGATCTGATCCATACTACACTGGATTAAACCAGGGGAGATGGCACTGAAGTTACATTACACCACTGTTCACACCAGAGATCTAGAGATGACGATATGAGATCTCAGTTTAGCCTTCAGTTTGGCTCACACACAGTGTCGCAGGCTAGGAGATCAGGTTCATATTTCCTTTAGACAGTGCTTGGATTGGCATGCACCAGAGAAAGCCTGTCAGTCCTGTGGGTAGAGGCTCTTCAGAGGGGGTTTATGGTTAGGGAATGTTCCTCTCTATTAGGGAAAATCTGAATGATACTGCAAAGAGCCCACACATACGCACTCAAGTACACCCAGAATTATAACGCCCTTGCCATTTCTTTACTTGTGCTAGTGGACAGATTAACGATGGACCAGGCGTCATCCTAGCTTTACTTTAATGCAGGTCTGCAAGAACTCCCAGAAAGAAAAAGGAACACTCCCGTGCCCCCTACCCCTCTCCATACTGACCCCCCACACACATCCCCAGTAGTCCCCAATTCCCCACTCCCCTCCTGGCCTCCCTCCGTCTCTCCTGCAGCAGTAATAGATGAAGATATTCCTGGCTGGGAGGGCGCAGGGGAAATCAGAGCAGGGCCAAGGGCCTGGGCACTCTCTTGGATACCTGCTAGCTGTCAGGGAGGGAAATGGGGGGGGCTTCCATGGATGTTGGGGTTTCTAGCTGGAGGGAGAGGATGCATTGATGAAACTACATATAGCTCTTAAACTACACAGTATTCAGTAAAGAGTTCCACAGGTAAACCTAGCGTAAGCACTCATACCTGTTTCTAACTACCTTTGAAGACATTCCGGCACAGTCTACTCTAAGTCTCTCCCCATCACCTCATGCACTGCCATGTAGTCAGCCACAGCTGGTGTCTGTGACGGCCCAGGGAGCAGAAGCTGTGCTTTCAGGTCTCAGCTCCGTCAGGAGATGCTAATAACCCTGCACTTACCACCAGCGACACCTTTCCCCTCCCAGCCTCTCCCAGCCGTCCCAGCCCCAGACAGCTATTACTGCCTCACTATGCACTGGGCCTGCCAAAAACAGCACTACAATTACAATATCAGGGATATGCACAGGGCTGCTGAAGTAAAGGAAGAGGGGGAACTAAATAAAATACTGGCCTGACATGCAGTGTTGCGACTAAATAAAGTTGAACTATGATAATTGCGCAAGATCATCACTGTACTGACGCAGTATAGGAGTTCTTGGAGTGCAGCTCTCAACTCAGGGTAAGAAGTATTTCTGTTACATTAGACAAAACACCCTCAAAGTCATACAGACAATCCTAACACCCACAGCATCATGCATAACGCATGCACAAACACACACACGTTGGGGGCGCCGTAGCATCTCCACTGGTGCAGGTCTCTAATGAAGCCCCAGTTGTGACGGCATGGAGGCGTCTCTCTCGCTCCGACGGGATAATTACGCTGCTCCCTGGCAGCTGAGTTTGGCAGATGTATGGGAGGCAGCGCGCGGCACCGAGCGCCGGGGAGCGGAGGTGGGATTCGGCAGGACCCCGACATCCGCCATTAGCAGGTTGGCACCGTCACAAATGAGTGTTTTTCACGAGAGCCCGGGAAGGCTGGGAAATTCCAATGAATTCTTGCGCTGTCGCAGCACATGAGACAGTGTTGGGAGAGAAAGAGAGAGGGATGAGAGAACCAGGGAGGAAACAGAGAAAGACGAAGGGTGAGAGAGAAGGGAACAAAAGGAAAGGTTCACGCTGCCATGACCGGATTAGTCACCTCTTTCAGCACAGGGAGCCCAGAGCAGTGCACCATGGGAAATTACTGAATCAGAATGCATTGATTTTCTGTGGGGAGGGAAAAAAGTGAAAGACAAAAAAAGGCCTGAAAAACAGTCATGGCTGAGAATTAGGGAGGAAATTGTAGGAGACCTTTGTATTATTATTGGTAGCAGAATAGAGAGAACACCATTGTACACAGCTGTTTGAGAGGGAGACGATAAGAACGGGACACTATTGTTCCAGCATTTCTCCAGTGCTTTCTCTTCCTTTCATTTCAGTCTCTTCCCATCGTCTTACTTTGTAATTAGGAAAACACAGCCAAGATAAACCTTGAGCACCTCACTGCTAAAACAGCTTGTGTGCGTGTGTGTGTGTGTGTACAGAACCTAGTTGTATCAAATCTCTTCATAAACTACCCCTAGTGTTACTATCCCAACGCCACAGCAGCAGAACAGCAACCTTAGATCAGTGAGATGCAGTGTACCTCGTCCGGCTGCATTCACCCACAGCTGTATTCCGTATGCATGAGGATGACTGGTACTGGTTTGATCTGCTGCCATGTTCCGCCTCCCTCCACATCAGCAGCAGCTGTATCATTTAACGGTCATTTGTAAAACAACGTCAACAGCAATCAGTGATCACTAATCACTAATGAACCAACCCTACCTATGTCTTATTACAGCCTGAATCACAACCAGGAATCAGTACACACTCACTCGTGACAAAAAAAGAATGGGCGCCTCGCTCTCTTCCTCTCACTCCATCCATCCATCTCTCTCTCTGATGCTAAACGATCGATTTCAAGGTGACCCTGGCTGAGGAGAGTGTTTTCCTCTAGCTGCTCCAGCCTGGTCCCAGTAATTAACACCAGCGCCTAATGAAGTCCAGCTGCTCACCCGCGCAGACTGAACGCGTGCCAAAATCCGGGAGAGCCCCTGTCAGGCAGCCATCGCTCTCCTCACACCCCCACCCTCTCTCCTCTCCTCATCCTCCCATCCCTGTGTCCGTCCCTTATCCCTCTCTCCATCAATCCCCTGATCTTAACCTCTCTGTGGCTTTGGAAGGTCAGCCTCCTTCCATCAGTGGCCATTCTGGACATCTCTGCCCCCCTCCAGGTTGCTGCCGTCAAAAACACTGATCATGCAGTCCTCCACTACTTCTCCATCTCTTCATCGCACTCCCTTACCCTGCCAAATTACCTTCATTCCCCACCGTCCAACTGATCCCTTTTCCTGCCAACTCCCACATCCCTCTCTCTACTGACCTAATAATCTCTTACTTACTATTTCTCACTCTTTCCATCAGTACTGTCTGCCTAACTGCCTTTTCACCAATGAGACCAATTCAAGCCCAGTGTAACCACATAAAGTCCACAACTTCTTGATTTGAATTTGGGGAGACATAATATCCAGTAAAACAAAAAGTTTGTAACAAATATTTTGAAATCCCAGAAAACCCGTGGCAGCTTGGATCTTAATCCACATCAGGTTGCCAGAGTCCTCCCAGCTGTACCGTTCCCTCATGTTGCCTCCCTCCTCCCCTCTCCTATTTAACCGTGTGATGCTCACTAGCCCTATATCAAAGCTGCATGTGTCTGTCAGCCTGTCAGCACTCTGGGAGCCTCGCTTTGCATCCTGGGAGTGGGGCTTTGAACACAGAGGACGCCTGCCTCTTCCACACACAGAGAAGCTAATGGGGGGGCTCTGCCGTGCCGCGCTGGGATCTCCACCACCGCCCCTCAGCAGCTATAAGGAAGGGGGCGTTCTGAAAACTTTCCCCACAATCCTTTCTAGCTGACATCCCGGTTGATCTGGGAGTGGAGAGAGATGAGCTGTGTCATCCTCTCATAAATCCCACCTGGAGCCTCGCTGACGTATCAGACTCAAATCACCTCCAACAGACAGACAGGAGATGCTAATTAGCGCAGATGATTATCATTGTACCTGACTTCATCAGAAAGACTAAAAACTGCCATTCTAAATAAACTATGAGGTACCAGGCCATTAAGAGCTTTACAAAGACCCTTAGAGAACCATGGAAGTCAAAGATGAACTGATTTGTTCTCTGTTGATTCACTCGTCTCTATTACTCTCCTCCCCGTCCAGGACTACCGCATTCCTCCATCGCAGCTCTCTGTCCTCCGCCGTGAGCTCGCACTCAGGACAGTGTGATGTATTACGGCGTGTGATTCTCTAATCCCATGCACCCCCCCCCCCGTACCGCCTCTCACCACCGCACGCCACACCTTCCTCACCAGCTGCGACAGATGCCGCCGTCACTCGAGAAAATAAATTCAGAATACTTAACGAATTAAGCGAGGAGCTAATTGTGGCTGGCCCGTGTTCATCATGCGCAAAAAGGCAAGCGGCTTGTTTGTCTTTTAACAATTACCAGACAGAGCAGGGAGAGGGGGGTAATTGTCCCATTCTCCCCAGCAGCTGGCTCAGCCACACCTGGGCGGGTGTGAGAGCCGGGTGGGGCGGGGACGAGGGGGAGAGGAGATGGGCAGGTGCACCTCTGCCATCACTAAACTAAGCACAAGCCGACTTGAGTTATGATGCGCAAATACACTCTCTACCGCTGTATAACACAGACATTAAAGCCTGGGCTGGCATTAGTGCTTGTACGCACAAACTAGTGTACATACTTACACTGGTATGAAACACACACTTAAAAATGTATTACATGCTACACCCCCTTTTCTTTCTCTTCATACACACACACACACACACACACACACACACAATTTTCCATTCTGTTCCCACACATTTTGGAGGAGCTTCCCTTGAGCAGTTCTCTTATAGATCTCCAAACAGCTTGTAATTACTTTTAATAAACAGCATAAGAAGCAAATCAAGCGCAAACGTGGAAAAAACAAGCTCTCAGGGGGATCAAAGAGCACTCAGCCTTGCAAACAAACACTTCACCAACATCAGAGCTATTTTATTCTTGCTTTTTTACATTCAAACATGTAATGCTCAGTGGGGGTAACTAGAGTAATGCAGTAGAGACCAGCACAGAAAGACAAGAAGTGAAAGAGGGAATGACAGGAATACAATGGCCGTAAAGTAGTTACTATTATTGGGTTAGTTGCTACCTAGATTCTGTGGGAGGCTACTTGACTCAAACGCTTCTGACTGGCTGTCTGCCTATGACCATGTGCATATGTGTGCTCATGTGCATGTAAACAATGCAACAACATTACATTATGTTGTCTCTATGACGAGAGGTATGCTGACATTCTGTGGAACAATTGAAACCTCTCCGATCACAACGAAACGGTCGAGTAGATCCATAAAGGAGCAATACCAAATCTACTCACCCTCCTCTCTCCATCTATCCCTTTATCCTCCATTCACCCCACCCTCCTCTCTCCATCCATCCCTTTATCCTCCATTCACCCCACCCTCCTCTCTCCATCTATCCCTTTATCCTCCATTCACCCCACCCTCCTCTCTCCATCTATCCCTTTATCCTCCATTCACCCCACCCTCCATCTATCCCTTTATCCTCCATTCACCCCACCCTCCTCTCTCCATCCATCCCTTTATCCTCCATTCACCCCACCCTCCTCTCTCCATCTATCCCCTCCATTATCCTCCATTCATTCCCCACCCTCCTCTCTCCATCTATCCCTTTATCCTCCATTCACCCCACCCTCCTCTCTCCATCCATCCCTTTATCCCCATTCACCCCACCCTCCTCTCTCCATCTATCCATTTATCCTCCATTCACCCCACCCTCCTCTCTCCATCTATCCCTTTATCCTCCATTCACCCCCATCCCTCCATTCACCCCACCCTCCTCTCCATCCATCCCTTTATCCTCCATTCACCCCACCCTCCTCTCTCCATTTATCCCTTTATCCTCCATTCACCCCACCCTCCTCTCTCCATCTCCCTTTATCCCTTTATCCTCCATTCACCTCCACCCCACCTCCTCTCTCCATCTATCCCTTTATATCCCCCACCCTTTATCCTCCATTCACCCCACCCTCCTCTCTCCATATATCCCTTTATCCTCCATTCACCCCACCCTCCTCTCTCCATCCATCCCTTTATCCTCCATTCACCCCACCCTCCTCTCTCCATCTATCCCTTTATCCTCCATTCACCCCACCCTCCTCGCTCCATCTATCCCTTTATCCTCCATTCCGCTCTCCCTCCCCCATCCCTCAATCCCTTTGTCCTCCATCCCTCTCTCCCCCTCTCCCTCCCTCCCTTTATCCTCCCTCCCACTCTCTCTTCCTCCATCCATCCCTCTCTCCCTCCAACCATCCATCCATCCTTCTCTCCCTCCATCCATCCATCCCTCCATCCCCCATCCCTCTCCCTCTCTCTCATCCTCCCTCCATCCCTTTATCCTCCATCCACCCCACCCTGGTTAGAGCGTTGGACTAGTAACCGAAAGGTTGCAAGTTCGAATCCCCGAGCTGACAAGGTACAAATCTGTCTTTCTGCCCCTGAACAGGCAGTTAATCCACTGTTCCTAGGCCGTCATTGAAAATAAGAATTTGTTCTTAACTGACTTGCCTAGTAAAATAAAGGTAAAATTTAAAAATAAAACAAATCCCTCCCTCTCTCCCTTTATCCTCCACCCCCCTCCCTCCCTTTATCTTCCATCCACCCTCCCTCCATCCCTCCCTCCCCTCTGGTGTTCTGGCTGGCTGGCTCCAGGTGGTGAGGGATGTGCATGAGGGGCCTGTCATCTGTTCCCATGTTCGTAGCATCTCTACTGTGTGTTACTAGGTGTGTTACTAGGTGTTCAGTGGAGGCCAGTAGAGAACCAAGATCCTCCAACAGACCACATTTACACTGCAATGTTCTACAGCCAGGGGGAATAACAGATATGGAGGAATACTTCAGATGGTGACTATTTGAAGGAGTTTCATGGATGGTACAATAATTATTTGAGCAGTGGACTGAAGGCAGAGGGCAAAGCATTCATCGCTCAAAAACGCTGCCTTATGGCTATCAGGCTGGCACGGGGCGCACACACACTCATGCACGCAGTGGAGTGAGCCATCATCCACATTATCCACATCCATTGACTCCTAAAGCTTTGTGTGTGCTGCCTCATTAGGTCTTCAGTGACACACAGAGCCCACACCAGGCCTCTCTCCCCAGCGCCTCTCCCTTACTCGCTCTTCATCTCAACACACACACACCACGCGCAAACACTAAAAGGAGACACTGCCCTAGGGAATACTCCTCAGACATTACTAGTGGAGCGCAACACAGACATACATCACTAGAGACCGATGGCTGGGCCATCACAGGAAGATTACAGGTCTGGCCTCCGTATAAAGGGTTAGTCTCATGATGTCACTGAAGAGCATGCTTGGAATAACACTTAAAACATCACAGGAGGACAGAAGGCATCTTAAACATCACTCATGCATTAAGGGTAACATATGGCTTAAAGTTCAAGACAGCAGCACTACCGTTGGGAACGTGGCTCTGATAGCAGGCGCTGATTTACCAGTGAGAGGTCAGGTGTGTGCCAGAGTAGAGGAGCAGTAACATGAATAGTGCTGTACTGTGACATCACTTCTGGGTTAAAGGGATCAGCCGGGACGCCTTTCCGCCCCGCTGCTCATCTGGGTTCATGCTCGGGGCGCTAGCTCGCTAACTTCCTTCAAATGAATAAGTAAGAATTAAGAATGAGATGCATCATTAGCTGGGCTCCCCAGAGGGCAATTAGTTTCAGGTGAGTGGCTGTACCCTGGGCCTGGCTGGGAGGGGGGTTCATCATGCACACACAGCCATCGGGGGTGGGGTGTGTGGACCTTTACATTGGTGTGCAAAGAATATGAGAGGGTTTGTGTTGAGAGTGGGCACTACAGATCATCTTTACACTGTAGCCATGCCAGTTAAGCAGTCTGCTGCTATTTCTATTTGATTTGGAGTATTTTACACTATTATCTCGTGTGCATCATGCAGTGTCCTGCCATATGGCCCTGTAGCCCTATGTAGCCCTATGGGCCGGTCCCCCTCCCCACTCTTTCCCAGTGCTCAACAGGCAGGGCTCCATTCACACAACTTGGTACGGAGAGAGAAGGGGGACAAACCTTGCAGATGGGCAGGTTCTCCTACAGGCCGTCCGACAGGCAAGGTGGGTGGAAAGAGAAGGCAGGGTGACAGTTAGTCAGTAGGTCCATGATTAGATGGGGGTTAGAGGGGGGTTCATACATGGGGGGTATGGTAGGGCAGCGGCTACTGTAACATGCACCGGATACTCTCTCTGTATCGTTCAATGTGATAAACTAACTCACTCCTCTATGTATTCCTGAGACCCGGACTGATATCCAGTCACAGTTCATATCCCAAGCAAATAAATATGATGGAAATACCCATGAAGAAACTCATGAGCATCAGTCATAAGGCTACAGCGCTCAACTAAAGTGGTTGGATCCAGAGTTCGGTTTTTCAGACTGTGGCCTTGCTGAGGGGAGAAACTCTAGTAGATGCTTTAATGTGTGTCTCCATTACACTGATCTCTTCCACTTGTACAGTTACTGGAATGGGGAGGAGGGGGAGAGACGGGAGGAGGGGAGAGAGAGGGGGGTGGGGTAGAGGAAAAAAAGAGAGAGTGGGGGGGGGGTACAGCTAAATCTACCAATAAAAGAAGATGAAAGTCAGGTTAAACACAATATGCTAATTGAAATGTGTTGGCTGATTAAGGCGATTGAAAGGAGAGCGGGCGTGCTGTGAGTTCTGGGCGCCGGTGATTAGTGCGGCATTAGTGTCTGCATGCTTTTCCTCAGGACGTGGTGGAGAGAGCAGAGCCGTGTGTGTGTCGATGTGTGTGTAAAGGAGAGAGTGAGAAGGGGTGTGGGAGAGGCCATGCGTGTGAGATGGAAGAGCTCCTGTCCTGAAGTATGTCTGCCCACGCGCACAGACAAAATGGCGCGCCGCTCGCATATTCTGGCCAAATATCAGTAGTAGCAGTAGTACCGTACAAATATTTGTATCAGCTACCATGAGTTTGTACAACAGAAGGGTGCTAAAAACAGCTGGGTATTGACAACAACAATACAGTCTCTCTCTTTACCTTATTTGTTGCTGTAGGTTGGGTTGCTAAGGCAGTCTCTGCTCGCTCTGAATTCCCTTTTCACTCTTCCTCTCCCTCACTTCTCTCCCCGCTCCCTCACTTCTCTCCCCGCTTCCTCACTTCTCTCCCCTGCTCCCTCACTTCTCTCCCCGCTCCCTCACTTCTCTCCCCCGCTCCCTCACTTCTCTCCCCGCTCCCTCACTTCTCTCCCCCGCTCCCTCACTTCTCTCCCCCCGCTCCCTCACTTCTCTCCCCGCTCCCTCACTTCTCTCCCCGCTCCCTCACTTCTCTCCCCGCTCCCTCACTTCTCTCCCTGCTCCCTCACTTCTCCTAAGGCAGTCTCTGCTCGCTCCCTCAATTCCCTTTTCACTCTTCCTCTCCCTCACTTCTCTCCCTGCTCCCCTCACTTCTCTCCCCCCTCCCTCACTTCTCTCCCCCGCTCCCTCACTTCTCTCCCCCTCACTTTCCCCCCCGCTCCCTCACTTCTCTCCCCGCTCCTCACTTCTCTCCCCGCTCCCTCACTTCTCTCCCCGCTCCTCACTTCTCTCCCCCGCTCCCTCACTTCTCTAAGGCAGTCTCTGCTCGCTCTGAATTCCCTTTTCACTCTTCCTCCCCTCACTTCTCTCCCCGCTCCCTCACTTCTCTCCCCGCTCCCTCACTTCTCTCCCCCGCTCCCTCACTTTCTCCCCGCTCCCTCACTTCTCTCAGTCTCTGCCGCTCTGAATTCTCCACTCTTCCTTCCTCACTCCCCCCGCTCCCTCACTTCTCTCCCCCTCCCTCACTTCTCTCCCCGCTCCCTCACTTCTCTCCCCGCTCCCTCACTTCTCTCCCCGCTCCCTCACTTCTCTCCCCGCTCCCTCACTTCTCTCCCCGCTCCCTCACTTCTCTCCCCGCTCCCTCACTTCTCTCCCCTTCTCTCCCTCACTTCCCTCTAAGGCAGTCTCTGCTCGCTCTGAATTCCCTTTTCACTCTTCCTCTCCCTCACTTCTCTCCCCCGCTCCCTCACTTCTCTCCCCGCTCCCTCACTTCTCTCCCCGCTCCCTCACTTCTCTCCCTGCTCCCTCACTTCTCTAAGGCAGTCTCTGCTCGCTCTGAATTCCCTTTTCACTCTTCCTCTCCCTCACTTCTCTCCCCGCTCCCTCACTTCTCTCCCCGCTCCCTCACTTCTCTCCCCCCGCTCCCTCACTTCTCTCCCCCGCTCCTCACTTCTCTCCCGCTCCCTCACTTCTCTCCCCGCTCCCTCACTTCTCTCCCCGCTCCCTCACTTCTCTCCCCGCTCCCTCACTTCTCTCCCTTCTCCCCGCTCCCTCACTTCTCTCCCCGCTCCCTCACTTCTCTCCCCGCTCCCTCACTTCTCTCCCCGCTCCCTCACTTCTCTCCTCTGTTTGTGTGTTGGTGTCTCTCAGGACCACACTGGCCTTTTTTTCCACAGGCTTTATTGTTTTCCGCTGTGCAGCTGCAAAGCATGGAGGAGCCCCCTGCAGGTGTGAGTTTGTGTGGTAACGCTCTGCCCCCCCTGCTTCTCCCACCCCTGCCAGCAGGGGGCGGGGCGGCGCGCTGGGCCCGTTGCCCCGCTGAGCCCTGCCAAGCCGGGGTTAAAATGACGCTCTGAACTCAAAGAGCACTGTGATTAACCACATAGGTGGGACCCCCAGTCAAGGGCCCAGGGGGTGGCCCCACCGTGGTGCACAGCACCCCCTCAACAACCCCCCCCAACCTTACACCCCTCTAGCCTATAAATAGGGAAGATGCAGAACCATTGAACTGTATGCAATTTCCTAGAACAACCCTTCCATCCCTATTCCCTGTCATTCTGAGGAAAACAAAATGGCGTAGACACTGCTGTGAGAGCTTTTGTCTTAAACATAAAGGCTTCACCACATCATACAAAATAGTCATTTGTAGTCATGCCTGATTGCCTGTAGTTAAATAGCTACGTCTTCATGGACATTTAGAGGCTCTTAAAATCCAAACCTCAATCCCCACATTAGTCCTCACTAATGACTTCAATCTGTTCTTTCAATATTCTATCATTCTCTACTCTGTTCTTTCAATATTCTATCGTTCTCTACTCTGTTCTTTTCTCCTTTACTTCAGAATTTCCCAGCTTTCCCTCTCTCAGCAGCCACCTTTCTAATATTTTGTCATCTCTCCGCGGTCTGTCTTGCTAGTGGTATCCCTCCATCTGGGGGGAAAGGAAATGAAAGTGATCTGGCCCTCTGACACTCTCTCTCCCTGGGAAATGAGGGGCTCTGGTCCGACACTCCTATTGTTCAGCATGTGGCCTCTCACTCCCTCTCTCTGTCTGCTTCCCCCTGGAAGGGCTGGACTATTATTATTGCGGTTATCTCCATGGTGCGCAGACATGGGCATCAGTCACAGCCCACACGGCAGGCACGCCGCAGGGATTTACAACACAATAGCAGAACACTGGGTTGTCCCCACTGGCAGGTTATCACCCCGGGCCAAAATGGCTTCGCTCTCTCTCCTCTGCTCTCCATCTGAGGGCGAGAGATGAGATGTAGAGTCGCTGGCTGTTTGGCTTTGGCAGTGTGTAGAACTGTATCGTGGGCGGAGAGTGTAAATAGTGTACACAAAATTGCAGTTGGTGGGTGTTAGTATACTGTAGGATGTACTCATTGGAAAAGTGTAAACATATGTCAAATGTATTATTTATGACACCATCACGTTGTTCATTCCTATTATGAAGCATGGTGTTAGGGAGAATATGGGCACTTACTTTAATGATCAAATACACTGTTGAAGACGATTCGAGTGCCAAGGAATTGCCGTATTAACACATTCATGCTGAAGAGATTAAGAGGAAAAGGTACAAGTCTTTAATAACAGAGAGCAGTTCCTCTCTCTCTCTCTGTATCTCTCTGTTCATCCCATTATATCTGATTTAGTCTGACAGGGTTTTTAGGGGGCCATGGGTACACTCTACACTGCTTTACCCTGTGAGCAGTTAGTGCAGCGTTGGGGGACTCTATCACATTACTGGATTAGATTATACAGTTGGAGGTCTCGCTGCCTTCCTTCAAATCACCTGTCCTTCAGGACAGAGCAAAACTCTGGCACAGCCATGAGGAAAGCTGCATAATCACATTCCAGTCTCCGAGCTCTCAGTGCAAGAGGCGTCACTGCAGTACCTGGTTCGAATCCAGGCTGCATCTCATCCGGCCATGATTGGGAGTCCCATAGGGCGGCGCACAATTGGCCCAGCGTAGTCCAGGGTAGGCCGTCATTTTAAATAAGAATTTGTTCTTAACTGACTTGCCTAGTTAAATAAATAACCTCCCAGTGGAGAAACGCTGACAGGCCAATGTGATGGGGGGGGGTTGAATCTTTAACAAGGTGAGGGAGGCCGTAGGTAAGCAGGTTTATCTGTGTGTTTGATGTGAGTGTACGTGTCGTGTGTATGTGTGTAACAGAATAATAATTCTGCTAGTGTAATCACACGTGACAGTGTGAGCTGTCTGAGCCGTGTTGTTAGGCAGTCTCCTCTCCACCCAGCCGTGGTACGTCTACATTAAACAATCAGAGACATAGGAATGGACAGGCAGTGGGAGAAACACACCCATTCCCCTAGGTCCACTGCCTCCTGGTGAAGGCCTCTCGTATGGCAGTTGCCTGGCGCACCACTCAGATGAATTAAAACACCAGGTTTTTACACCCCCTTTTCTCCATGTAATCAAGGACTTTTCCGTGCCTGCTCCTCCACTTCTCCCCGTCTCATCGATTACCCTCCACACTCAAACTTGGCAAGCAACACGAAAATAAATCCGCAGCTAGTGAGGATGCATGCATAACAAGTCATCTGAGGGAAGCATTCAACTTCAGCTAAACACATCAGTTCACGGAGCTTTGCTAACCACACATGCACCTCTTCACTCTACAATAACTGTGTCCCAACCTTTCCACAGAGACAGTTCCAGGTTTAGGCTTTAGGGAGATCTCACCATCTTCAATGCTAAGTGAGTTTGTGTGTGTGCTTCCACACACTCTGTGGGGTAGAGGTGTATAAGATAAGTGACAGTGGGGAAGTTGCACAAATCCCCCCACATACACACACACACACACACACACACACACACACACACGAGTGTACTCGCACAGGAAGGAGATAGGAGCCGCATTGAGC
This sequence comes from Oncorhynchus nerka, assembly GCF_034236695.1. Lineage (NCBI taxonomy): Eukaryota > Metazoa > Chordata > Actinopteri > Salmoniformes > Salmonidae > Oncorhynchus > Oncorhynchus nerka. The sequence continues at coordinate 41,278,933 of NC_088404.1, forward strand.
AGATGTTGGAGCTTTAAGGAGGTAAACTGATTGAGATGCAGTGTCACCTTGTTAATGATCATCCAAGACAAAACTGGGAGGGGAGAGTGGGGGTATGATCACACCTTCACAAATGTCACACTGTGGATAACAGGGCCGGGTAGGTGAGGTGTCAGCCATGCACATCTTCACCGTGCAAATGTGAAGAGAGCAGGGATGTACAATTGGGAGGTGTGTGTGTGTGTCAATGTCAACTGTGCAGCTGAGTTTATTTCAGGTATCTCAGTTACATCCGGGGGATTTGTTATGAGAGGGGCTAAGATATTATATATGACAAAAGATACCCACCCAAGCTCAACCACAACACACACATCTCTCTACCACACACAGACCTGTGACGGCAGATGCACATTAATAACATGTATGGAAATGTAAGGTGAATGTCTGAACACCAACGAAGTAGCGGAGAGGAAGAAATGAAGTCGACGTGATTATCACTGCTGACAAATGCGTCGACAAGCTAAGCCGCACCGCCGGAACTTTATCATTAGTGATGTGACGCACAGACAACAACACACACTGAAGACCTCTTGTTCTAGATCACTCTCTCCAAAACTCCCTCTCTGCCACAATGGGGATGAAGACTGCATCCATCACCTTACAAACTGTAAACAATGGAGTAGAATGCAGAATACCTTCACTGTTGCTACTGTTCTAACAAACTAATGTATAATATAGAATGTGTGTACAAGGTCAAATGTTTCAGGACATTTTAGGTTGGAAATGCCTAGTGAGAACTAAGACTTGCGCATTCTGAAGGGTTTCTATAAGGAGAAAAGAGGAGGGTAAAATATCAAAGCTCAGGGATGACCTTCGCAGTTATATATCAAAGCTCAGGGATGACCTCCGCAGCCATATATCAAAGCTCAGGGACGACCTCCACAGTCATATATCAAAGCTCGGGGATGACCTCCGCAGTCATATATCAAAGCTCGGGGATGACCTCCGCAGTCATATATCAAAGCTCAGGGATGACCTCCGCAATCATATATCAAAGCTCAGGGATGACCTCCGCAATCATATATCAAAGCTCAGGGATGACCTCCGCAGTCATATATCAAAGCTGAGGGATAACCTCCGCAGTCATATATCAAAGCTCAGGGATGACCTCCGCAGTCATATATCAAAGCTCACGGACGACCTCCGCAGTCATATATCAAAGCTCAGGGATGACCTCCGCAGTCATATATCAAAGCTGAGGGATAACCTCCGCAGTCATATATCAAAGCTGAGGGATAACCTCCGCAGTCATATATCAAAGCTCAGGGACGACCTCCGCAGTCATATATCAAAGCTCAGGGATAACCTCAGCAGTCATATATCAAAGCCGACAGATAGCGTAGCTTTTTAATGATTGTTTCGTAATCTGCCCAAGAAAGAGAGGAGCGAGAGGGAGAGCAGAAAACTCCTCCTCTGTGATCTCTCCTCAATTTTCTCACCACAGACGCCTCGACAGATAAAGGTAAAGACACTGCTCTCTTTCACTGTTGAAAAACGTCATCCATCTTTGAAGAGGGGTTCGAAATAAATAAAATAATAACATTATTGAAAATAATCTGCCTCAATTCCATAATTAATCTCCAGTTTTTCTGAAAATTCTGATGTTAATTAACCCAAAATTCCCTCCATGGCGGCTGAGAGAGACGAGCGTTCAGCCTGCCCCCCTTCAAGCACCCCCTATCTCTCCCCATCGCGGTACAGTCTTTTAGGGGGAGAGAGCGCTCTGAAAGGAGAGGATTCTCAGGCTGGAGGGCTGAAGGTGGAGATGGGGGAGGAGAGAGAGCATGGGGACATGGATGGGATGGGCCTTCAGCCCTCCAGGAAAATGAACACAGTGTGATGGGAAGTAAGAGAAAAGAAAAACTGGGGTGGTGAATGAATCCAGTGGAGAGAAGCTCTGTTCCCAGCCAGACTGGGCTGAGATAGGCAGCACGCCTGTACACTATAGCTGTGGTTCTGTTCTGTACCAGCTCTCTCTCTCTCTCTAGACAACTACTGCAGGACTCAGGAGGACCCACGCACTGAAAATACATCAACCGGCACAACTCCGATATCAGCTGTCAGGCCTGGAGAAGGCTGGGGAGTCGCTGCGGCTCTCAGTGTTCTGCCGTTTGTTCTCCCAAATTACTCACAGGCCAAGCTTGTTAATCTACACTACAGTACACTGCAGCAGCAATTATTAGTTACAGAATAACAACACAGAGGGAGGAAGCCCGTAAAAAACTACAGAGGAACTTTTCAGTTTGAGCACACATACCTCTGTGCTGCATCAGAGCCTGTAAACCTGATTTGCCTCCAGATAGCATGTGCTAGGAAATGTCATCCACCTGGTGGGAATCAGGGGGGAGTCTGTCTGGCATCTTTGGGCTGCTTCTAAGGTCTCGCTAACTTTTTTTGGAGACCTATTTACAACATATTATTACAATGATATGCATACTGTGGGTGAGGTAATGTGATCGTCCATGCCTCCTAACTCTCCACAGTGTCCTCTACATCCAGGTGTGGAGGTCAGTGCGAGGTGGTGAACACACAAGGTTAGTAGTGGGTGGCCAATCAGACCACACAAAGGAAATGCTCTACGGTGTCATTATTTTATACTGCAGAGGACAATGTTGGTTATTCACCATATGGCTGATTCATAAATGACTAAACTGAACCTGCTATTTACTGAAACCGTAGCATTTTCCTATATTGTACATAGATTTCAATGTTACTGGTAGAGCAGAGAAAAAATTACTTTGTCCTTATAATGTCCTAGAGAGTGCACACATGTTGAAGAGAGAGAGAGAGAGAGAGAGAGAGAGAGAGAGAGAGAGAGAGAGATAATAACACATTGAGGGCTATTGTCTGGGAGAAAGTCCAGTGATGAGGAGGAAAAAGGGAGAGCAAGAAAAGGAAATGTTTGTTGCCCTTTTACTGTACAGCACGGCCTGCAGTCACAGCCCTGGTCACATAGTGAAGAGTTAACGGAGCAATCAGACCTGCAGCCACGGCCTCAGCTGCGCAGTCAAGTGTTAAACAATGGAACAGCTGTCGAGTGCGGCAGCTCCACAAATAGAGCTGTTCATTTCACCTGTCTGTCTCACACCTGTGTGGTGTGCAGGCCGGGGAGAGAGAGGGCGAGAGCTAGGCCAAACAGAAGGCTGTGGAGCCAGAGGAAACTGAAAGGAGAGACGGGCACAGAGATAACAAACACACACGCGTATACACACAAACAGGAAGAGACTAGGCTGACTCACCAATCATGTGATTGGCTACGTGGATCTGGATCTCCCGTTCTGTCTCGAAGGTCATTTGGCATTTGATGCACTGGTACGTCTTCTTCTGCAATGCAACAGACAGGTAGACAATCGTTTTAGAGAGCGAATCAAACTGCTCATTCACTCACACACACACAATACAGAAAGGATGTACTGGGGGGGGGATTTGGAGGTTTCTCCTTGCTGTTACACTGAGCTGAAACAAAAGCGGAGGTAAAGATTGAGCGTCCCAGGGACCTCACTGTCAATATCTAGTAGAGCGAACATGCCACACAATGCCTCAGCAGGGCCGAGCTGCAGGCCCCGCCGGGCCCAAATGAAACGCAGCCATGAATTCACACATCTAACTGAGCACAACTTCTTACTGACACGCTAGCCACTGGGAACTGACACACTGCTAGAAAATACCGTTAAAATGTTTATAGTATTGTATGAGGGAAATCTTTTAAAACTAGGTTATTTTTGCACCCATGATAAGTATAAGTGGGAACAACATGGCATCAAATGATAAAAATTACATTAAAATCTTTAGATTTCAAAAGGATTAGGAGTGATTGAATACAATGACGTTCTAATGCATTCATTAGATTTGTCTAAATGCAGGGCTATTAAACTTTTTGTTGGGTTGGTAATAACTTCCATTTATTTTATATTGCAGAGGACCATGTTGGTTATTCACCATATGGGTGATTCATAAATTACTAAACTGAACCTGCTGTTTACCGAAACCTTAGCATTTTCTTATATTGTACGTAGATTTCAATGTAAATCAATGTGCTGATCAAGCCATAGTGGGGGAAAACATTATATGTGTGTTCTTACTTTAGGGATAGAAGAGGCATCCGTCACCTTCTTGGCCCCGCTGTTCTCCGGGCTCATCTCGGGGTGGTCCACCTGAACGTGGCTCTCCAGGTCCTCCAGGGACTCAAACTTCACAGCACACTCGGGGCATCGCAGCCCAACCGCAGTCTTCTCTCCCCCGGCCTCCTGGGGAGTGGTGCCCCCGCTGGGAGACTGGCCGTTGGTAGCCCGGCTCATACAGCCAGCACACAGCCCATAGGGCAGCCCGTTCACATCCAGCTTCACCAGATCCTGCTTGTTCTTGAACTCCTTGAGGCACAGGGCACACTTGTAGTGCTTGTGTTGCTGCAGCTGGCCGTTGGGAGAGGAGGAGGCTGAGCCGCCCCCGCCTCCGCTGCCCCCGCCGGCTGAGAGCTTCTGCATGTGGAAGGTGCCGTGGATCTTGAGCTCCAGGGTGGAGGTGACCGTCTGCATGCATACCACACAGCGGAAGCCCGTCAGAGAGTTCCTCAGGTCTGGGTGCATCTGGCAGTGCTCTATGAAGTCCTCCTCGCTCTGCAGGGGCATCTTACAGATGCGGCAGGTGCCCGTGTCCAGGCTCTTGCTGTGGGTGACCTTGTGTTCGGTGAGCGTGAGCAGGGAGGGAAAGCGCTCTCCACAGATAGGGCACATGTAGTGCTTGGCGGGACCACGGTGGGTCTGGGCATGCTCCCTCAGGCCATTCTCAGAGAAGAAGGTCCGTGAGCACACGTTGCACTTGTGGTTTCCCTTGATAAAGTCGGCCTTCTTCTTGCGGGTGCCGGCGTCGTCGTCCCCGGGCTGGATGTTGTGGTCCCTCAGCCGGTGGTTCTGCAGAAGACTCTCCATAGTGTAGGCTGCTCCACAGATGTCACAGGCGTACATGGGCTCTGAATTGTCCAGCTCCTCCTCCCCTCCGCTGGCCTCATGGCTGTTGGCTACATCCTGACTCGCGTTCTTTAGCAGCAAGTTCTGCAGGTCAGCCTGCTCCGTGGCCACTGTCGATCTTTCGCTTCCTCCCCCACGCTTGGAGCTCTGGGTTACACCGTTGGGTGTGCCATTCTGGCTTCCTCCATTCCCGGTGCCGTTCCCCCCATCAAAGACACAGTGCTTCTCCCTCAGGTGCCTTTCCAGCAGAACGATGGCGTGGAAGGCCTTGCCACAGAAGCGGCAGTTGAACTTCTTACTGTGGGTGGTGATGTGGCACTGCAGCTCCACCTCTGTGCAGAACGTCTCCCCACAGAAGATGCACTTACGGGCCTTGCTGGTGACACCGGGGCCGGTGGGGTGCCCCAGGTGGCTGTGTTTAACGTGCAGCTCAAGGTCACTCTCCTTCCGGAAGTCCCAGGTGCAGGCTGTGCAGCGGAACATCTTCTTCTCGTTGCTGTGCTTGACAGCTAGGTGGACCTGGATGGACACCTTGGAGTCAAACACCTCCTGGCACAGCGTACAGTGGTACAGCACAAAGGTGTGCATGTCCAGCAGGTGCTTCTGCAGATCGTCCACTGAGGAGAACTGCTTATCACAGCTCTCACAGACGTACTGGGTGGACGTGGTGGTGTAGTGGACCGTCAGGTGCTGCAGCAGAGACTCCTGGGAGTCGAAGTCCTCTTTGTTGCACTGCGGGCAGGACTGCCTCCGCAGCAGCATTTCCAGGTGGGACTTGAGATGGGCTTGAAAACCCTCGAAGCTGCTGAAGCGCAGGTCACACTGGTTGCAGGGGTAGTCTCCATTGGACCCTGCTGTGGTGGAGTCCCCAGCCAGCCTATGGCGTTTGGGGGAGGAGATCTCCACATCAGAGGAGGCGGGGCTGAGTTCCGCCACCTTTGCTTGCCGCTTGTTATTGGCCAGTGGGATGTTCTTGTGGTTCTCCTTGATGTGCTTGGTGAGCTTGAGCAGGGAGCCGAAGATGGGCGAGTTGGTGCAGTAAGGGCAGGAGTAGACCTCCATGAAGGACTGGGAGGGTTGCAGGATGGGAGACTCCATCTTGGGCATGCCTCCTCCACTGCAGTGGGTCTGCTGGATGTGCTCTGTGAGAGAGGACTCTGTGAGAAAGCCCATGGAGCACTGGTTGCAGAAGAAGGCGTGGTTGCCCTCCAGGGTGGTGGAGCCTGCAACCATTCCTCCAGGCAGGCAGTGGGACACACGGATGTGCTCCTGCAGGGTGTTGATGTCTGCAAACATGTCTGGGCAGTAGTTGCAGTGGAAGGCCGACACGTTGGTGAATTGAAGCAGGGGGAAGGCCGCTGAGGCGCCTCCGCTGCCTCTGTGGGCTTTGCGGATGTGTTCGTTGAGGTTGTAGAGCGTGGGCAGGGTGTCCAGGCACAGCTGGCAGGTGTGGTTCTGCTGGGGCTTGTCTGCATGGATGGTCTTCAGATGAATCTCCAGAACGGCCAGGCTGTTGAAGTCTCTCTTGGAGCAGTAGGGGCAGCTGTAGGTCACCTTGGCCGTCCAGTGACCCCCGTCGTCATGGTCAGAGTTCGGGGCCAGCTTGCGCCGGCTCTGGATGGGCTTCAGGGTGGAGTCAGGGGTGGAACCCCTCTCCAGAGAGGCGCTGGAGTCCGGGGTGGCGCTGCTCATGGATGCCACGCTGCCCAGCACGGGGTCAGGGCTGGGACTGTGATTACTGGAGTCGGGCTGCCGGTGGCTGTCCATGTGGCAGTAGACGTCCTCCACAGAGGGGAACTGCTCTGAGCACACGGGACACTTGTGTTTGTGGTTAGCGTGGGACGTCTCGATATGGGAGAGCAGCAGGCCCTCATCACTGAAGATCTCGGGGCAGTGGATACACTGCAGGTCGGAGCGGTCAGACAGCTGGGGGTGGCGGGTCACTACGTGCTTCTCCAGCTCGTCTGTCTGGCTGAAGGTCTCCTCACAGTAGTCACACATGTACAGGTCCTGGTCCATCTCCCCTCCACTGCCTGCATTGCTGCCACGCTTCCCCCCTTCCTTTTCAGCACGCAGGGCCAGGTGCTCCTTGTTCTTCCTGTGGGCCTGCATGTGGCTCTGCAGAGAGGACGTGGAGGAGAAGCCTCTCTTGCACACGCTGCACTTAAAGGGCTTGCTGGAGCTGTGGGTCTTCAGGTGGATCTTGAGATGGTCGCTGCGGGAGAAAGCCGCCTCACATTCCTGGCAGCTGTACTTCTTGTCTCCGGTGTGGAGCTTGACGTGGCGGTCGCGGCTGCGCTTGTGCTTGAACAGGCGGCTGCAGAAGGTGCACTTGAAGGGCAGCTTGTCGCTGTGGATCTGCTCGTGGCGCTTCAGGTAGCTGAGGCGGCTGAAAGACTTGTCGCAGAACTGGCAGGGGTAGGGCAGCCCCGCGCCCCCTTCCTCCTCCCCTGTGCCCATGCCCAGATCGCTGCAGCCGTCCCCCAGCATCTGTGACGGTGACGCCACGTCTTTGCTGGAGGGAGAGGACCCTACCCAGGAGAGCCCAGGGTCATCATCACCATCTGCAATGCAAAACACAGGCAGAATTAAAGTGTTAGAGAGGAGATTTAAAAAAAAATCTAAAACAGAATAGAATTAAAGACAGTCCCACAAGATTTAAGAAATAAGGACAAATTGTATTTTCTCTCTCTTCATCCTCCCTAAGCAAACATTCCCCACCCCCTCTAGAATTACATCTGCCTTATCATATATTGTCATTATGGGGACAAGATTGAAATTCGAAAACCGATTAGAAGACACCCAATAGTGAGGGTATATTCTTATATAACAATGTGAATGAAATAAAACACGGGATTCTGTATGCTTTTCTCCAGTTTGGTGCTGACACAAGGGAAAGTCTATTAATGCATACATAATATAAATATACACAAAGAGCATAAATTAACTCTGTCCTGCTTTGTGCAGTCTGAGGGGGCCTGCCACAGCCCTCACGTCATCTATTTAGCATCTAAACTAGAGCCGTCTGAAGGAGAGGAGAAACGCTCATGACTTATTGAGCAGGAATGCTGCGAGCCAGGAGTCCCACTGTGGTTCAGACAAACCCAGAATTCTCCAGCTCAGCCTGTTTGCTTTATTTGACTAAGTTTCACACTCTGCTCTAAATGCGTGAGGAGAGAAGCCTCTGGTAGTCATCATCACACATAACCAAATGTTTACAATAAGTAAACAGCCTCCCGCATTTCCCCTCTCCACACATACATCTTATAAAACAGGCTTTTTACATGAGACTAGTCTGTAGCTGGAGGGCACGTGACTCAATCTGCATCTCATTTGTATTTTGGCTGACAATCACACTCAAACAGGTAACTGTCCTCTCAGCAAAAGTAGGCTTCAAAACAAAGTATTAACAACATTCTTTATCTAAGAGAGAGAAGTAATTTGCTACTTATCTCTTTAAGCAACTATGAATATTTTTCCCTTCCCACTACCCACTCGTACAATATGTGTTATACAAAAGGTATGCACTGCAGATTTGGTGGGAAATAGATGAATGTGATGAATCGATGCACTCGAAAAATGTAGATGCTGTGCAGAGCAAATAAAAAAACTGCAGGGGTTTGTGGGTCATCTTGTTGTAAAAACATGAATTATGAATTTAGCTTGGAGCTAGGAAAGAAACCTCTGCTCTAAAAGACTGTAAAACAGAGATATTACATGGAAGATAAAGGCAACAGGAGAGAGATGCCATCCAGCCACAACAATGAGGAGAGAAATATTACAGGACGAGGGCAAGTTAATAAACAAGTATGAACGAGACCAAGGAAATGGACAAAGATGGAAAGAAAAGATGCTGGGAAATATGTTTGAGAGAATTTGTACAGAGAAGCAGGAGAAACTAACAATTACAGCCTATTTACATGCTACAGATCAAACCAGTAACACGCTGTTTTGTTGAGTACATAAATCCTAACATAAATGCTATTTTGAGCCCAAAACGGAGTACCACCTGCATTGTGTGTGTGTGTGTGTATGCGTGCATCTGTGCTCGTGCGTGAGTGTGTGCTGTATTTATGTGTGGGTAACTATGTAAGCGTGATGGAGGGGGGAACAACTCTGTTTCTCAGATTACAGTTAAGGCCTGTACCCCACTGTCTACACAGCTGGGGTGTCTGGACATCCCCTCCCTATTGTAGCCATTCCCCCCAGTCCTCCTCTCATGCCTTTGTGTCCGTGTCAGGATAAGAGTCATTCTGACACAAGTTAAACCCCGGCAACACAGGAGCGAGAGAGGGCCTCGGCGTCCCGAATAAAGAGAGGGGATGAAAAGCCCAAAAGGGCCTTAACTGGGGTGAATTCTTTGGCTGCACAATGAAAGCGTGGCCCCTGACAGGCTGGTCTCTGATGTGAGCCGAGTGGAGGTGAGAGAGCAGAGGGGAGAGCTGCTCACGACTGACAGGTACGCCATCCTGCCGAGCCCCAGCCATGTACTGCACCACATCACACCACATACAAAGGAACACTTGCTTGAGCATGAAGAAGAAGAAATAAATAAAATGAGAGATAAATAAGTAGAGAAGTGGGAGGGAGAAAGAATGGTGAGGGAAGAAGAGAAGAAAAAAAACTCCTGGCACATGTGGTCATTCTGTCGAATTCTAAATCTATTAATGCTAATGCAATCCCTCTGACTGCAACAGAATGTGAGAAATCACTTTTGAGAAAGGAGATTATAGTCATTAAATAGCCTTAATCCTCAGAAGTGTGGCTGTCGGAAAATGGAAGATCACATGGCTTTTAGAGGGCTTTTGTCATCGGTCCGCTGGGGGACTTGGCAAGAGCACTAAACAGGGTAAGAAATTTCAATGAAAAGTTAAATTAGAAAAGAAACAGAAAATAAAGAGGGGGAAGCAGAGAGAAAAGCGAGAAAAGACTGGAATGGGCACGCAAACACATGCTGCTCCCATGTCTCCTCACTCCAGCGTTCCCAAGCACACCCCTGATGGCTTCTCTGTCTTTATCTCGCTCTCCCAGTCTGTTCCACCCTCCGTCCGCCCATGTCTTTCATGTTGTTACTCATTACTGAATTAACAGGCTACAGTCATGGCTGCCCCTGGCGCTGGCCTTCACCTCCGCTGCCATGGCCCAGGTGGAGGGGTGGGGCCAGGCAGGGAGGAGGGAGTGCCTGGCAGATGGAGACACTGCAGTCCAGAGGAAGAACGGCCATCCTGCCTCCAATCAGGGCCCAGTAATTGGAACTGGCCGAACAAAACACAAGGCCACAGACGAAGGCCCCAACTGAGCTCTACCTGAGTACGAGCATAGAGGTAGTGGATGGATGGAGCAGGGATGGCCAATTTTGGTCTGAGTTTCAAGAGGACGCCCCATGCTGCCCCACCCCCCACCTCGCTCTATCCAGACTGGGCCGGCCTGATGACGCCTGTCCCCTCTCTAATAGGCTGGCCAGCCAGCCGGCATGCCGAGGCCGGAGCGTGGAGGAAACGCGGTAATGAAGACATGCCCAGCCTGGCGTCCCCAGCTCTAGCTTGCTCTTCCCCTCATCAGACACGAGGACAGAGGTCCGTCTCCCCGTGTACCCCATCCCAAAACCACGCCACCCCTGAGAAGCCGCTGTGGCGGCGTCTCCTCTGAAGTGCAACGGAAACACAGCCCCAGAAAGCAAAAAGCCAGGCTGTTCATTAGAGCAGGACGGCCTCCCTCCGTTTCCACATGATGTCCACAACACTGACTGGCAGACAGAGACTAACGCCTTCCTTCATGTCCAAACAATGTGATCATTAATAATCTGTTCTATCAACTGTACTGCCACTAAACCTGCTCCATATGCATATGGAGATAATCTGCAGTGTCAACGTGCTCCTCCTGGGGGGGGGGGGGGGGAGCAAACAGCCAGCTTGACTGGGCTGACATCTCTCTACTGAGACTTGATTAAAAGCAGGGGGTCTGTTTCTATCCTATTCTAGAAAGCAGTTGTCTGTAGTCACTCAGGCCTTGGACAACCGTGGTGTGTGTGTCTGTTATTTATGCCGTACACATCATTTCAATACCACACAACATGGTTTGGACTAGGACAAAAACAAAGAGGGTGATCATTGAATCAATATTTATGGATGATCAATTGTCGTAATGAAGAGTAACAGCAAGGTCCATAGCTGCTGCCAACCCCCAGTGGGTCAGAGACAACAGGAATCAGGTAACAAGACTGGCCCTACTGAGGGAGCAGTGGGTAATGTAGAAGGTCTTCTCTAATAAGACTACTGTACAGTATGTGTGTATGTTTATCATATGGGCTCACCTCGTCACATTCCCCTGCCCTCCACTCACACCCCTCCTCCCTAATTAACATTTCCACCTTTCAGTCTGGCTCCCTGCCCAAACTTCCACCGAGCCCCCTGCCTGGCTCCCAACCCCATCCCCTTGGCCCCCTTCCCATGGCCCCAGGCAGCAGAGACACACCGTAGGGGGCAGAAAAACAACTTCCAGCCAGGTCTCTGACAGGGCAGCGCAGCATGCAGGCCAGACAAGCCTGGAGCAACGGACAAGCCGACAGGGGGAATGGAACTTTCAAGAGGAGAACTGCTCCCCATTTTCAAGCTCCTTCTGTCCTTACTTCTCACCTCTTCTCCCCTCTTCCTTCCTCCCACTATCAATCCATCGTTTCCAAACTTTTCCAGGGTAAAACTATCAACCTAAATTGTGGTATACTATGCTATAACTCATTCCTCAGTCAAATACTCTATCACAACACACACTGTGACTTCTGATGGGGTCTGAAGCCATGTGGGGTTGTTGTTGACCATCAAAATGTTTAATCTCCCTCTTTCGCAAATGTACACACATTTATCTCCCTAGGCCTAGTCTGTCTCTAGAGGTCTCCAGTCCACTGCTGTCCCTCAGACCCATGGGAGGCAGTCTGTCAGGGACCTGAGTACTGGAGGACACACACACACAGGGTGGGTGAAGTCAGAGCGGACGCAGTCTGTCAGGGGCCTGAGTCCTGGAGGACACAGTCACACGCTGCCCACAGCCCATATGGAGCATTTGGCGCCCAAAAGTTCCCAAGCAGCCGGCCACATTCCCAGGGCAGAAGGTGAGGGGCAGGGGGCGTCGGGGTGAGGGGGCATGGGGCGGCAACAGCTGACAGGCCTCTCCTCTCTTCACCGCCCAAGAGACATCCAGGTGACAGGAGGGGAACTGGGAAAAACATGGGAGGTTGACCAGTATATGAGTCACTCAGTCCTAAAGACACAACCTTGAACCACTAAGGACCTCCATCACCCCTCGTACAGTGCATTCTGAAAGTATTCAGACACCTAGACTTTTCTCACATTATATGTTACAGCCTCATTCTGAAATGTATTACAGATTTGTTTTCTTATCAATCTACACACAATACCCCATACTGCCAAACGAAAACAGATATTTAGAAATATTTGCAAAATTAAAAATCAAAAACAGAAATACCTTAATTACATAAGTATTCAGACCCTCTGCTATGAGACTTGAAATTGAGCCCAGATGCATCCCGTTTCCATTGATGTGTCCAGGCACAGATCTGGGCATGGGTACCAAAACATTTTTGCAGCATTGAAGGTCCTCAAGAACACAGTGGCCTCCATCACTCTTAAATTGAAGACGTTTGGAACCACCAAGACTCATCCTGGAGCTGGCTGCCCAGCCAAACTGAGCGATCGGGGAGAAGGGCCTTGGTCAGGGAGGTGACCAAGAACCCGATAGTCACTCCGACAGAGCTCCAGAGTTCCTCTGTGGAGATGGGAGAACCTTCCAGAAGGACAGTGGACGCATGGAAAAAGCACTACAGCCCGCTTGGAGTTTGCCAAAAGGCAAAGTTTCTGAATGTCCTTGAGTGACCCAGCCAGAGCCCGGACTTGAACCCAATCAAACATCTCTGGGGAGACCTGAAAATAGCTGTGCAGCAAAGTTTGAGAAGATCTGCAGAGAAGAATGGAAGAAACTGCCAAAATACAGGTGTGCCAAGCTTGTAGCCCCATACAGAAGAAGACTCAAGGCTGTAATCGCTGCAAAAGGTGCTTTGACAAAGTACTGAGTAAAGGGGCTGTATACTTACGTAAATGTGATATAAAAAAACGTTTTTGCTTTGTCATTATGGGGTATTGTGTGTGGATTGGTGAGAGGAAAAAATATGAAAAAACAACTTACACTGAAAATGGAAGTTTGGTAACTGAATCTTGGTACAATCTCACTCAGTTTGTTATGCGTACAGATTTTCAGAAAACTTTGTTAAATATCTGCTCCGAATTAAGATTAAATGATGTCTGCAGAAAGAATGGGGTGTCAGCAATTATTTGGGGAGGGGAGTTATTGAACTACATTAAGTGAAGCAGATTTACACCGGGTAATGTTACTACATTAAGTGAAGCAGATTTACACCGGGTAAAGTTACTACATTAAGTGAAGCAGATTTACACCGGGTAATGTTACTACATTAAGTGAAGCAGATTTACACCGGGTAATGTTACTACATTAAGTGAAGCAGATTTACACCGGGTAATGTTACTACATTAAGTGAAGCAGATTTACACCGGGTAATGTTACTACATTAAGTGAAGCAGATTTACACCGGGTAATGTTACTACATTAAGTGATGCAGATTAACACCGGGTAATGTTACTACATTAAGTGAAGCAGATTTACACCGGGTAATGTTACTACATTAAGTGAAGCAGATTTACACCGGGTAATGTTACTACATTAAGTGAAGCAGATTTACACCGGGTAATGTTACTACATTAAGTGATGCAGATTTACACCGGGTAATGTTACTACATTAAGTGAAGCAGATTTACACCGGGTAATGTTACTACATTAAGTGAAGCAGATTTACACCGGGTAATGTTACTACATTAAGTGAAGCAGATTTACACCGGGTAATGTTACTACATTAAGTGAAGCAGATTTACACCGGGTAATGTTACTACATTAAGTGAAGCAGATTTACACCGGGTAATGTTACTACATTAAGTGATGCAGATTTACACCGGGTAATGTTACTACATTAAGTGATGCAGATTTACACCGGGTAATGTTACTACATTAAGTGATGCAGATTTACACCGGGTAATGTTACTACATTAAGTGATGCAGATTTACACCGGGTAATGTTACTACATTAAGTGATGCAGATTTACACCGGGTAATGTTACTACATTAAGTGATGCAGATTTACACCGGGTAATGTTACTACATTAAGTGAAGCAGATTCACACCGGGTAATGTTACTACATTAAGTGAAGCAGATTTACACCGGGTAATGTTACTACATTAAGTGAAGCAGATTTACACCGGGTAATGTTACTACATTAAGTGAAGCAGATTTACACCGGGTAATGTTACTACATTAAGTGAAGCAGATTTACACCGGGTAAAGTTACTACATTAAGTGAAGCAGATTTACACCGGGTAATGTTACTACATTAAGTGATGCAGATTTACACCGGGTAATGTTACTACATTAAGTGAAGCAGATTTACACCGGGTAATGTTACTACATTAAGTGAAGCAGATTTACACCGGGTAATGTTACTACATTAAGTGAAGCAGATTTACACCGGGTAATGTTACTACATTAAGTGAAGCAGATTTACACCGGGTAATGTTACTACATTAAGTGAAGCAGATTTACACCGGGTAAAGTTACTACATAAGTAGAAAGTAACGTCCAATAAAATTCATAGAATTGTGAATGTGCGTCGAGAGCGAGAGAGACCAACCGTGATTGGTTAAGATGAGTTTGACTCAAGTCTTGGTCGCTCTGTGAGAGCTGCAAGGAGCCAGCACTGTTAAACAGCTGCACATTAATTACATGTGAAGTGTACCAAAACAAGTCTTGCTACAGAGGCCATGTGGAGGAAGACGGCAGGCATCTGGTTCTCCCTCTCTCCCCCTACTCCATCCTGCACTCTCTACCTCTACTCTCTTTCTGCCCATCTCTTCTTCTCATCCCTCTCCAACCTTGCCTCTCTCTCGCTCTACCTCGCGCTCTGCCTCTCAGTCCCTCTCCCTTGCCTGTGTCACAGTGTGTGAGTAACATTTTGGGCATGTTCCCTCTGTCAATGGGCAACTGTTGTGAGATCCCATGGATGAAATCAACAGCACAAACCTTCAACAGACCCTGCTTTGCTCAACCGCTATGGTTTCACCTGCCACCATAGCTGCACCACCACACCATCGGTTTCAGTCAGCCCTTTGTCAGTGTCCGGCTATGGTGCTCTTGTTCTCTGGGATCTGAGCGTCCTCTCTTTCCCTGGGCTTTAGGCAGACCCCACCGAAGCGTTTTCTCCGTCGTTCAGCCCTCAACCTCTCCCCTATGATCAAACACACATCCTTTCTCTAACAGCTCACCAGGTCCTCTTGTTGCATGTAACCCTCTTCCCTCTCTCCTGACTATTCTCCAGGGCTTTTCAATGGGTTGTGACTCAGGTCTTATGACGCTGTTCTGCTCTGTAGGGTTATGAGTCAGACACTGTGTTGGTCTCTGTGCTGTGACTAAGGTGTATGCTGAGGATTTTCTAGGTTAAAGCCGTTCTCTCAGCATCATTCAACAGAGCTCAATCAACTAAACCTCATTATTAAAAATAGCCGGCATCGCCGGCGGCAGGTTCAGCATAGGAGGAGTTTAGTGGAGGGGTTAGCGTGTGTACTCAGAAGGAGGGGCCTTGGGATAGAGGAGTTACCAGGAGACATCACTTACGTAATGTCACTCCTATCTATCTGTGGTATGACAGCCATGTCCACTCAGAAATCTAACAAGAGACATATGGTCCTTTAGTAAACACAAATGGAGTATGAAACAAGCAGCCCTTTCCATACTGTCCAAGCCTGGCTAAGAACACCAAAATAAAATCTGCTTCAGAAAATCAGCTACCCCAACAACTAGAGACATTGCCACCTAGAGTCTGCCTGGGAGAATACAAGGCAGTGGATGCTGTCAAAATGCTTCCACAGTATACTGCCCCAAACATGCATCCATATATCCACTGAATGAGATGGGGGAAAGACATTACACCACTACATTGTGTCTGTCAAATAACAAACAGACAGACAAAATGTCCTCATGTTGTGAGCGACTACAACCAGACTAACGTACACTCTCTGTACCTCTACCAGTGGAGCAGAGCTAGTTGTCATTCTGCCACTTTTCCTGTTCCTCTGAGGTTACCCCATGTTTGTAGACCCCCCACCCCCACCCTGGTGTAGTAGGGCCTGTAAATAAGTCATGCCGGCAGCTGGAGCTGAGCAGAAGCAGTAGGCTGAGCTGTGTGGTTTCAGATGGGGAGATGCAGGCAGCAGCAGCCTGGGCTGAGAGATGGGGGTTAGGACTGGGGCTCCTGGGAGGCTTGGGGCCCAGGGGACCCCCAGCACAGGCAGAGAGAGGCGGGTACCTCCTGCCCACTGTGACACCCTAGGAGCCCCCCGGCCTCTCTGGGGAGGAGCGGCACTGAGAGGAACACCTGGACCTGCCATTAGTGACACACTGAGGGAGTAGAGCACAGACGGTGAGAAGGAACCACACACACACGGGGAGACACACACACACACACACACACACACACACACACAGGCAGGTAGAGACACACACACACACACACTGGCAGGCAGAGACACACACTGGCAGAGACACACACTGGCAGAGACAAACACACACACACACACTGGCAGAGACACAAACTGGCAGAGACACACACTGGCAGAGACACACACACACACAGGCATAGACACACACACACACACAGGCATAGACACACACACACACACACACAGGCATAGACACACACACACAGGCATAGACACACATACAGGCAGAGCCACACACACACACACACACACACACACACACACACACACACACACACACACACACACACACACACACACACACACACACACACAGGCATAGACACACACACACACAGGCATAGACACACACACACACACACACACACAGACACAGGCATAGACACACACACACTGGCACACACACACACACTCAGTGGCATAGACACACACACACTGGCATAGACACACACACACTGGCATAGACACACACACACTGGCATATACACACACACACTGGCATAGACACACACACGGGCAGAGCCACACACACAGGCAGAGCCACACAGGCAGACACACTGGCAGACACACACAAACCGGCATAGACACACACACACAGACAGGCATAGACACACATTCACACAGGCAGAGACAAACACACACACACACTAGCAGAGACACACACACAAACTGACAGAGCCACACACACACACACACACTGACAGAGCCACACACACACACACACACTGACAGAGCCACACACACACACACACTGACAGAGCCACACACACACACAGAGCCACACACACTGACAGAGCCACACACACACACACACTGACAGAGCCACACACACACACACACACACTGACAGAGCCACACACACACACACACACACTGACAGAGCCACACACACACACACTGACAGAGCCACACACACACACACACTGACAGAGCCACACACACACACACACACACACACACTGACAGAGCCACACACACACACACACACTGACAGAGCCACACACACACACACACTGACAGAGCCACACACACCACACACACACACACACACACACACACACACACACAGACAGAGCCCCCCACACACACACACTGACAGAGCCACAAACACACACACTGACAGAGCCACACACACACACACACACACACACTGACAGAGCCACACACACACACACTGACAGAGCCACACACACACACACACAGGCAGAGACAGGCGGACATACACACAGACACAGTGCCACAAACACAAAACCCCTCCGATTCAAGGAGACAGGCATGGATACACACAAGCAGTAACACAGAATAGGAACCAATACAGAGCACAGGCTCTGATTGACGGGTACTCACACACCCACACAGTAAGCAACAGAGAGGGGGCAGGGTGAAGGAGAAACCTGGACAACCCTGCTATTGTGACTGTACACTGTGAATAAGGACAGGATCATTAGTCTGTTATTAAACTGCTCAGGGTGACACCAGAGCACCTAGCTGGGGTTCAAGGACACAAAGAGAGCTCCACCTCAACACTGTCATTACACCACCTCTCACTGTCACACAGAGAGACCGGGTGAGGGGGGTGAGACAAAAATAGGAAGATGTAGAGGAAGAGAGAAATAGGTTGTTAGAGAGATATGTACAACTAGAGCTGCCCAAATCATCTGCAGCAACAACAACAACAAATCATTTTCTCCACAAATGTTTGGATTTTCCTGTTCTGTAATTCCTGCCTTGAGCAGCACATCTCCTCTCCTGGACAGGTGATGGGAGAGCTGGTCAGAGTACAGCCATGTCCAGGAGCGATGTGTCTGGGCAACATGCCTTCAGTCTGCAGCGCTACTCTACCACACACACACACACACACACAATTCGTTTTACTGTCCTTGTGGGGACCAAAACATTTATTCCCATTTATAATCCTATTTCCCTAAACCCTAACCTAAACCCTAACCTAAACATAACGCTTAACCCCAAATTGTAACCATAAACCTAACCCCTAAGCCTAAAATAGCCTTTTTCCTTGTGGGGACTGACTTCTGGTCACCACAAGAATAGTAAAACCACAAACACACACACTTTGTACAGATCTCAGAGCAAGCCCTGCCACCTGCCAAGCTACACCTACAATACTCGCCACTCATTTCCAGTCCAATGGAACTAGTACTCACCTCAATTGAACTGCAATTAGGGTTAAAAGATTTGTACTGATTATGTATAGCTACAATTGCCTAGCTGTAGCTAACAATACTGGTGTGATTGAACTGCCTATGGACTGCGTGGATACACACTAGCAATTAGCTGAGCAGAATGGCTATATCAAATACACAGGGTGGTGAATCAACAGGCCATTATTGTAGCTTGGCCATTACCTTCCTAACAAACAAAGCATGTCCCTGATTCCACCCACACAGCCACACAGTCACAGCTAGGCCAGCCAGGATCAATGCCTGGCAGGACTTGTCTCTGACAGGGAGCTACATAGAGACAACAGGTGGGGTTCCCTGTTTAGTGTAGGTCTACTTTCATAATTGCATTATTATTTTCCAACTAACAGTCCCTGGCCCTCTCCTACACACATGCACGCACCATGCATATGCCTCATAATTGTTTACTGTTCAAACAAGGGGCGGGACCTTTGAACGAGGGACAACGGTCAGAGGGGGCATGTCTGGGAGTCGGTCAGGGCTGGCTCAACGAAGGGCTGGTTGTTGGCTTTGTGAGTCTGCTTCACACAAGACCAGAAATAAGAGAAGAGCTTTTAACTTTGGACTACAAAGCCCCCCCCAAAAAAAATCTGTATCAAGTTCAATGTGGTCATCAACAAAAAGGGCCCAACTTTAAAACAAAAAATAGGGGAAAATATACGTTTCTTTGTGTATTAAAGAGCGCAGAGCCGCACAGTGTGTATCAAAAGGGGGTACGGACAGGGGGAAAGGAGCCACAGAGAAAAGAAATGGAGAACGAGACAAAGGTAGAGCTAGTGGGGGGAAAAATATCTGTCCAACATGAAACAGATCAAAGGCAGAGGCCGGGAGAATGAGAGGCCAGGGGGTCCTGTAATTACGGTCTACATCCGCCAAACCATGGAGCGAGAGAGGGAGGATGGGGGTTCCCAAAAACTTCTCAAATCCATTGGCTCCTGGGGTTGCCTTTGCTCTAGTCCTCACCCCCCCCCCCAAACCCCCACCAGGCCGTACAAACAGTGCCAGATCTAGTTCTGCCCTTCTCCCCCCTCCTCCCCGCCAGCGAGGCCCCAATCCACTCAGGGGTCCTCCCGCTGGCCTGCGGGGGGATGGCTGTCCACTGTGACTGCCCGACAGAGAGAGAAAAAAACTTTTGTTGGGAACTTCTGGCATCGCCCCAGGGGCTGTTCTCTGGGAAGGAGAAACCAAACTGACCTTCACACACACACACACAAAACCATTAAACAAACCCTCTCACATTCTGTTACATACAAGAACATGCATTCAATAAGCCGTCAACATGCCTATATGTGAGAGAGAATGCTTACACACACATACACTCGCACACAACTGGGTTCTGCAGATGCATAGTGGGAGGAATAGATCAATGGTGACCACTGGCTGGTTTGACTCCACAGCAGAAAAAAGGATTGCAGAGGGACCAGACAAAAAGTACTGCACCCTCCCGACTTCAAACACCTCACCACCTCCACCTTTTAATAAAGCACAAGAACAGAAACATGGAAATGTTAGGGAAAAAGACAATGCGGCTTTTAGCTCATTGTGCTTTCATGTCTTTCTACGGACCCCACGTCCCCCTCCCACCCAGCTTTCTAATGCTGCTTACCCTCGGCATGCTAATGACAGATCACCTCACCCATTCGGCTGCCCGTCAGACTGTCACGATTCAGGGTACAGTGGACCACAGTACTCCTCAAAAGACACCACACACCCCACCTGGTCCTGCAGTAACATACACCAGCCTGGGTTACAGTACTACACGACCACCCGGTCCTGCAGTAACATACACCAGCCTGGGTTACAGTACTACACGACCACCCGGTCCTGCAGTAACATACACCAGCCTGGGTTACAGTACTACACGACCACCCGGTCCTGCAGTAACATACACCAGCCTGTGTTACAGTACTACACGACCACCTGGGTTACAGTAACTATACCAACCTGGGTTACAGTGCTACACGACCACCTGGGTTACAGTAACTACACCACCTGGGTTACAGTAACTATACCAACCTGGGTTACAGTAAGTACACCAACCTGGGTTACAGTAAGTACACCAACCTGGGTTACAGTAAGTACACCAACCTGGGTTACAGTACTACACGACCACCTGGGTTACAGTAACTACACCAACCTGTGTTACAGTAAGTACACCAACCTGGGTTACAGTACTACACGACCCCCTGGGCTACAGTAACTACACCAACCTGGGTTACAGTAAGTACACCAACCTGGGTTACAGTAAGTACACCAACCTGGGTTACAGTACTACACGACCACCTGGGTTACAGTAACTACACCAACCTGTGTTACAGTACTACACGACCACCTGGGTTACAGTAACTACACCACCTGGGTTACAGTAACTACACCAACCTGTGTTACAGTACTACACAACCACCTGGGTTACAGTACTACACCAACCTGGGTTACAGTAACTACACCAACCTGGGTTACTGTACTACACCAGCCTGGGTTACAGTACTACACAACCACCTGGATTACAGTAACTACACCAACCTGGGTTACAGTACTACACCAACCTGGGTTACAGTACTACACCAACCTGGGTTACAATACTACACCAACCTGGGTTACAATACTACACCAACCTGGGTTACAGTAAGTACACCAACCTGGGTTACAGTAACTACACCAACCTGGGTTACAGTAACTACACCAACCTGGGTTACAGTACTACACAACCACCTGGGTTACAGTAAGTACACCAACCTGGGTTACAGTAACTACACCAACCTGGGTTACAGTAACTACACCAACCTGGGTTACAATACTACACCAACCTGGGTTACAGTAACTACACCAACCTGGGTTACAGTAAGTACACCAACCTGGGCTACAGTAAGTACACCAACCTGGGTTACAGTACTACACGACCCCCTGGGCTACAGTAAGTACACAAACCTGGGTTACAGTAAGTACACCAACCTGGGTTACAGTACTACACGACCCCCTGGGCTCGGCACAAAACCTGAATTACTGGAGCCATGAGGTTAATGCAGTATTATTGCATTCCATTTCACAACCATAGAGACTTTTTAGCCACTGGCTGAAAGGACAGGAACATTTTATTCAATTTCCTAATTTTATTAAAAGGGTTTGACTGATTGAGTTTAATCTGCATGACTTCAACATGTCAAGAGAGAATAAGGACACAGCAAGACAGAAGCTGCCAAACTCATAATGTAGGCCATTCACCTGGATGCATATTCACAGCTCTTACAGTACCTCCATCCACACACCACCAGCCTTCCTGTGACACATAGTTCGATGCCAGGCGAGGCTAAAAGCACATGCCTGCCCCAAAATTAAATTAATACAACAATTCAATTAAATCAAACCCCCAAGTGTTGTTATTACTTACTGGTGTTCCATTACTGAAATTGTATTACAAAAAACTAAATAATTAGACGTGGGTATCTAGAAAAAAACTATTTAATGTGGGTTTTCCTTGTTGACCCTCTTTCTGCTCTGATATTGATACCTATGAGTTACAATGAAGGGACTATGGGGTCAGGCCTGGAGTTGGTGGACGGGGGGGGGTCTAGTGTTGAAGGTAAGCAGTTATGTTGGGAACCAGTTTTACCATAATGCTAGCCTGCTACTAGTTAGCGACACAAGTGGACACTACAACACTGTGTTCCATCAGCCATGGGCCAAATGGAGAATTGTAGACCAGATCATCCTCTCTTCCAGATGGACTTACCAAACAGGACAACAGCAGCATAGAGGCCCATGAACGGAAGGTGGCTGGCCATGAGGAAAAAAACAAACCAGTGACTATCTTCCAATCTACAGTTTGCTGATTTGTGTATCTTGACAAGCTGTTCATTGGTCTCCTCCTCCTCATTACCCAACACCCCCAGTCTCTGTGCTCCCTTCAGCTTTCCTTAACTTTTCCACACAGTGGCAGAGTGCTGGAGGATTATTAGTGTTCTCCTCGTGCCTCCGATCCATACCGACCCTTATCAGCCCCTCACCAGTCAGCCCCAAGTCCCTCACAGCTGTCAGCCCCCCCTAG
Source organism: Oncorhynchus nerka (assembly GCF_034236695.1). NCBI lineage: Eukaryota > Metazoa > Chordata > Actinopteri > Salmoniformes > Salmonidae > Oncorhynchus > Oncorhynchus nerka. Next base: position 41,301,819 of record NC_088404.1, read on the forward strand.
CCTCTCCTCCCAGCCTCCCCCTCCCCCTTTATCTGCTCACTCACAGGCCGCACTGTTTGGCAGCCGACCGGGGGGGTGAGCAAGTCTCTCTCTTCTCTCCAAAGCCCCCCCCCCCACATCAGCAGCAGCATCATCACCACCCCAGCCCTCCCTGCCTTCCCCAGCACATGGAAACAGGCCCGCATTGCTGTGCCGCGTCCTGGGGGAGTTCATTACTCGAGCAGGGCGCTCCCACCAGTGAGCCAGAGTGCAGGCCCGCCACGTCCCCACCGCGCTCCACTGGAGCTGCTCTCATTAAAAGGAAAAAAAGAACGAAGGAGAAAAAAAGAGTGAAAGAAAGGAAAGAGACTTCTTGCTTCTGAAAAGACAGTGATGCAGCAAGACTAATAACGTGACCGCTTAAAACATATATATGGTTGTTGTTGTGTGTTTTGTTGGGTATTCGAAGTCTTGTCTGATTCTATCCCCCATGGCTCTGCTTACTTATTTAGGACTATGTTTTCGATCATATTTGAAAATGAAAAGCAGATTTAAATATTTCAAAAGCTCTCCTCTGTGCGTGGGATGTGGGGAAGAGGGAATATAGGGAGGATTCTCTTGGTCCTTAACCCCAATTCTGGGTCTTCGGCTTTGAGCTCACTGCCTGGCCCCACAGTGCTCCCCACCCCCTACCCTCTCCTTGGGGTGGCTCCAATGTCACAACCACTGACAAATCAATGCTCACTCACCTATACACATTTTGTTTCCCCCAGCAAAAACAACTCAAATATGCCTCCCCCGACATCATAGCCAACCCCTCTACCTCACCCAGTGTGGAAGCACCCCCACGCCATCACCCACCGCCCCCTCATCTCCAGTGACTGCCAAAGAGCAACGAATCCGAATCAGGCACTAAGCAGGCCAGCTATTTCCAGGGACAAAGGACAGGGAGAGGAACAGTGTGGAGCAGGCCTGAGGGGGAGGGGGAGGAGGGAAACAATGGCTGCTCCAGGCCCCCAGGGAAGAAAGCCAGTCACATGCTGACGTCAGGGGGTGGGGTGGGGGTAAGTGGGTGTATGAGAGAGGCTGCCAGAGGCTGGTCCAAGCCCCACTGGGGAGCCCTTCGTACGGGAAGAACTGGAGAACAGAGCCTCCCCTAACTCCCATCCAACCGTAGCATAGCTGACATCACATCGCCTCCTCTGTGGCTGGCTGCTCTCATCAACTTCACTGTAATGTCTTCCATTGTCGCTACTAGCGCTGCTTCCTCAAAATAATATGCTGTCCACCCCGTCTCCCTCCATATCACAGTCTGTCCTTTTCCTCCCTTTCTCTCTCCATCTCTTCCCGCAGTGCCCCCTCATTATGTTTGCTGAGTGGTATAGACTGACCCAGACATGGGCTGCCTGCCTCACAATTAAAACATTCCCTTTAATGCCAGCCTACAGCCTCTCAGATTCCATCACACACACCTCAAAGCCGCCCTCTAAGATTACATAACAGTCCACACATAAAAAAGGGGCCAACCGGTCTGACAGAGAGCTGCAAAAACAACAAAGTGTGTGTGTTTTTATTTATACAGTGCCTTGCGAAAGTATTCGACCCCTTGAACTTTGCGACCTTTTGCCACATTTCAGGCTTCAAACATAAAGATATAAAACTGTATTTTTTTGTGAAGAATCAACAACAAGTGGGACACAATCATGAAGTGGAACGACATTTATTGGAAATTTCAAACTTTTTTAACAAATCAAAAAGTAAAAAATTGGGCGTGCAAAATTATTCAGCCCCCTTAAATGAATTCTTTTTAGCGCCACCTTTTGCTGCAATTACAGCTGTAAGTCGCTTGGGGTGTGTCTCTATCAGTTTTGCACATCGAGAGACTGAATTTTTTTCCCATTCCTCCTTGCAAAACAACTCGAGCTCAGTGAGGTTGGATGGAGAGCATTTGTGAACAGCAGTTTTCAGTTCTTTCCACAGATTCTCGATTGGATTCAGGTCTGGACTTTGACTTGGCCATTCTAACACCTGGATATGTTTATTTTTGAACCATTCCATTGTAGATTTGGCTTTATGTTTTGGATCATTGTCTTGTTGGAAGACAAATCTCCGTCCCAGTCTCAGGTCTTTTGCAGGCTCCATCAGGTTTTCTTCCAGAATGGTCCTGTATTTGGCTCCATCCATCTTCCCATCAATTTTAACCATCTTCCCTGTCCCTGCTGAAGAAAAGCAGGCCCAAACCATGATGCTGCCACCACCATGTTTGACAGTGGGGATGGTGTGTTCAGGGTGATGGGCTGTGTTGCTTTTACGCCAAACATAACGTTTTGCATTGTTGCCAAAAAGTTCAATTTTGGTTTCATCTGACCAGAGCACCTTCTTCCACATGTTTGGTGTGTCTCCCAGGTGGCTTGTGGCAAACTTTAAACAACACTTTTTATGGATATCTTTAATAAATGGCTTTCTTCTTGCCACTCTTCCATAAAGGCCAGATTTGTGCAATATACGACTGATTGTTGTCCTATGGACAGAGTCTCCCACCTCAGCTGTAGATCTCTGCAGTTCATCCAGAGTGATCATGGTCCTCTTGGCTGCATCTCTGATCAGTCTTCTCCTTGTATGAGCTGAAAGTTTAGAGGGACGGCCAGGTCTTGGTAGATTTGCAGTGGTCTGATACTCCTTCCATTTCAATATTATCGCTTGCACAGTGCTCCTTTGGATGTTTAACGCTTGGGAAATCTTTTTGTATCCAAATCCGGCTTTAAACTTCTTCACAACAGTATCTCGGACCTGCCTGGTGTGTTCCTTGTTTTTCATGATGCTCTCTGCGCTTTTAACGGACCTCTGAGACTATCACAGTGCAGGTGCATTTATACGGAGACTTGATTACACACAGGTGGATTGTATTTATCATCATTAGTCATTTAGGTCAACATTGGATCATTCAGAGATCCTCACTGAACTTCTGGAGAGAGTTTGCTGCACTGAAAGTAAAGGGGCTGAATAATTTTGCACGCCCAATTTTTCAGTTTTTGATTTGTTAAAAAAGTTTGAAATATCCAATAAATGTCGTTCCACTTCATGATTGTGTCCCACTTGTTGTTGATTCTTCACAAAAAAATACAGTTTTTTATCTTTATGTTTGAAGCCTGAAATGTGGCAAAAGGTCGCAAAGTTCAAGGGGGCCGAATACTTTCGCAAGGCACTGTATATATATATATATATACAGTTGAAGTCGGAAGTTTACATACACTTAGGTTGGAATCATTAAAACTCGTTTTTCAACCACTCCACAAATTTCTTGTTAACAAACTATAGTTTGGCAAGTTGGTTAGGACATCTACTTTGTGCATAAAAAGTAATTTTTCAAACAATTGTTTACAGACAGATTATTTCACTTTATAATTCACTGTATTTCAAGGCCTACCTTTAAACTCAGTGCCTCTTTGCTTGACATCATGGGAAAATCAAAAGAAATCAGCCAAGGCCTCAGAAAAAAAATGTGTATGCCTCCACAAGTCTGGTTCATCCTTGGGAGCAATTTCCAAATGCCTGAAAGTACCACGTTCATCTGTACAAACAATAGTATGCAAGTATAAACACCATGGGACCACGCAGCCGTCATACCACTCAGGAAGGAGATGTGTTCTGTCTCCTAGAGATGAACGTACTTTGGTGCGAGAAGTGCAAATAAATCCCAGAACAACAGCAAAGGTGCTGGAGAAAACAGGTACAAAAGTATCTATATCCACAGTAAAACGAGTCCTAAATCGACATAACCTGAAAGGCCGCTCAGCAAGGAAGAAGCCGCTGCTCCAAAACCGCCATAAAAAAAGCCAGACTACAGTTTGCAACTGCACATGGGGGCAAAGATTGTACTTTTGGAGAAATGTCCTCTGGTCTAATGAAACAAAAATATAACTATTTGGCGATAATGACCATCGTTATGTTTAGTTGGAAAAAGGAGGCTTGCAAGCCGAAGAACACCATACCAACCGTGAAGCACGGGGGTGGCAGCATCTTGTTGTGGGTGTGCTTTGCTGCATGAGGGACTGGTGCACATCACAAAATAGATGGCATCATGAGGAGGAAAATGATGTGGATATATTGAAGCAACATCTCAAGACAACAGACAGGAATTTAAAGCTTAACCCCAAGGACAACAAAGTCAGGCTACCCAAAACGTTTGACCCAAGTCAAAACAATGTTAAGGCAATGCTAACAAATACTAAATGAGTGTACGATAACTTCTGACCCACTAGGAATGTGATGAAAGAAAAAAGCTGAAATAATTCATTCTCTCTACTACTATTCTGTTTTTTCACATTCTTAAAATAAAGTGGTGATCCTAACTGACCTAAGACATGGAATTTTTACTAGGATTAAATGTCAGGAATGATGAAAGACTGAGTTTAAATGTATTTGGCTTAGGTGTAAAATTCAGACTTCAACTGTATATATATATATTTATATATACACTGCTCAAAAAAAAGCCACATGAGGTTTAGCATTGTCATGCATTAGGAGGAACCCAGGGCCAACCGCACCAGCATATGGTCTCACAAGGGGTCTGAGGATCTCATCTCGGTACCTAATGGCAGTCAGGCTACCTCTGGCGAGCACATGGAGGGCTGTGCGGCACCCCAAAGAAATGCCACCCCACGATTGACCCATCGCCAAACCGGTCATGCTGGAGGATGTTGCAGGCAACAGAACGTTCTCCATGGCGTCTCCAGACTCTGTCACGTCTGTCACGTGCTCAGTGTGAACCTGCTTTCATCTGTGAAGAGCACAGGGAGCCAGTGGCGAATTTGCCAATCTTGGTGTTCTCTGGCAAATGCCAAACGTCCTGCACAGTGTTGGGCTGTAAGCACAACCCCCACCTGTGGACGTCGGGCCCTCATACCACCCTCATGGAGTCTGTTTCTGACCGTTTGAGCAGACACATGCACATTTGTGGCCTGCTGGAGGTCATTTTGCAGGGCTCTGGCAGTGCTCCTCCTGCTCCTCCTTGCACAAAGGCGGAGGTAGCGGTCCTGCTGCTGGGTTGTTGCCCTCCTACGGCCTCCTCCACGTCTCCTGATGTACTGGCCTGTCTCCTGGTAGCGCCTCCATAATCTGGACACTACGCTGACAGACACAGCAAACCTTCTTGCCACAGCTCGCATTGATGTGCCATCCTGGATGAGCTGCACTACCTGAGCCACTTGTGTGGGTTGTAGACTCCGTCTCATGCTACCACTAGAGTGAAAGCACCGCCAGCATTCAAAAGTGACCAAAACATCAGCCAGGAAGCATAGGAACTGAGAAGTGGTCTGTGGTCAGCACCTGCAGAACCACTCCTTTATTGGGGGTGTCTTGCTAATTGCCTATAATTTCCACCTGTTGTCTATTCCATTTGCACAACAGCATGTGAAATTCATTGTCAATCAGAGTTGCTTCCTAAGTGGACAGTTTAATTTCACAGAAGTGTGATTGACTTGGAGTTGTGTTGTTTAAGTGTTCCCTTTATTTTTTTGAGCAGGTCGCATCTGCACTCGGTCCGCAGGTAGTATTACATTTCATTACATTTCATTATAGTACAACGGTTTGATTTGTCTAATCTTAGCAATTTCTTCTTAGCTAGCTACATAGCCGTCTTTGTATCATAGATAATTGCGTAATTATCGTATTTCGTCGTCCTAACGCAGTCTACACTGCCCTGCAGCTAGCCAGCTAGCTAACGTCCACCGTTAGCTAGTCCACCGTCTACCGATTAGCAACGGTTTGATTTGTCTAATCTTAGCAATTTCTTCTTAGCTAGCTACATAGCCGTCTTTGTATCATAGATAATTGCGTAATTATCGTATTTCGTCGTCCTAACGCAGTCTACACTGCCCTGCAGCTAGCCAGCTAGCTAACGTCCACCGTTAGCTAGTCCACCGTCTACCGATTAGCAGCACAACTATTACACTCAACTGAACGACTTGATTAGTGTAGTGTTAGCTAGCTACATAGTTGTCTTTGATGTCTTCGTATCCAAGATAATTGTGTAGTTTAGAGTGTGTAGTTTTAGAGTGATTATCTTAATTTACCGAGGTTAGCTAACCAGCTATTTGTCGTCCTTAACGTAGGAGACACTGCTAGCTAGCCAACAGCTAGCCAACGTCTTCCGAACAGAACTTCCGCACTCAACAATCCGGTCGCATTTCGCTTCGCTCCACAGGTAGTATCACATTTTTCATTTCATTTCATTACAGTACAACGGCTTGATTTGTTTGATCGTAGCTAGCTACATAGCTAGCTACATAGCCGTCTTTGTATCAAAGATAATTATGTAGTCTTGAGCGATTTCCTAGGTTAGCTAGCCAGCTATTGTCGTTCTTTTAACGCTACGTAACGTAATCAACACTGCTAGCTAGCCAGCTAGCCCCGAATAGCAGCACAGTAGCACAGTAGAAACTATTACACTCAACGGAACAACTTGATTAGTGTAGTGTCAACAACGCAGACACTGCCAGCTAGCCTACATAGTCAACAACGCAGCCTCTGCCAGCTAGCCTACTTCAGCAGTACTGTATCATTTTAATCATTTTAGTCAATAAGATTCTTGCTACGTAAGCTTAACTTTCTGAACACTCGAGACGTGTAGTCCACTTGTCATTCCAATCTCCTTTGCATTAGCGTAGCCTCTTGTGTAGCCTGTCAACTATGTGTCTGTCTATCCCTGTTCTCTCCTCTCTGCACAGACCATACAAACGCTCCACACCGCGTGGCCGCGGCCACCCTAATCTGGTGGTCCCAGCGCGCACGACCCACGTGGAGTTCCAGGTCTCCGGTAGCCTCTGGAACTGCCGATCTGCGGCCAACAAGGCAGAGTTCATCTCAGCCTATGCCTCCCTCCAGTCCCTCGACTTCTTGGCACTGACAGAAACATGGATCACCACAGACAACACTGCTACTCCTACTGCTCTCTCTTCGTCCGCCCACGTGTTCTCGCAGACCCCGAGAGCTTCTGGTCAGCGGGGTGGTGGCAGCGGGATCCTCATCTCTCCCAAGTGGTCATTCTCTCTTTCTCCCCTTACCCATCTGTCTATCGCCTCCTTTGAATTCCATGCTGTCACAGTTACCAGCCCTTTCAAGCTTAACATCCTTATCATTTATCGCCCTCCAGGTTCCCTCGGAGAGTTCATCAATGAGCTTGATGCCTTGATAAGCTCCTTTCCTGAGGACGGCTCACCTCTCACAGTTCTGGGCGACTTTAACCTCCCCACGTCTACCTTTGACTCATTCCTCTCTGCCTCCTTCTTTCCACTCCTCTCCTCTTTTGACCTCACCCTCTCACCTTCCCCCCCTACTCACAAGGCAGGAAATACGCTCGACATCATCTTTACTAGATGCTGTTCTTCCACTAACCTCATTGCAACTCCCCTCCAAGTCTCCGACCACTACCTTGTATCCTTTTCCCTCTCGCTCTCATCCAACACTTCCCACACTGCCCCTACTCGGATGGTATCGCGCCGTCCCAACCTTCGCTCTCTCCCCCGCTACTCTCTCCTCTTCCATCCTATCATCTCTTCCCTCCGCTCAAACCTTCTCCAACCTATCTCCTGATTCTGCCTCCTCAACCCTCCTCTCCTCCCTTTCTGCATCCTTTGACTCTCTATGTCCCCTATCCTCCAGGCCGGCTCGGTCCTCCCCTCCCGCTCCGTGGCTCGACGACTCATTGCGAGCTCACAGAACAGGGCTCCGGGCAGCCGAGCGGAAATGGAGGAAAACTCGCCTCCCTGCGGACCTGACATCCTTTCACTCCCTCCTCTCTACATTTTCCTCTTCTCTCTCTGCTGCTAAAGCCACTTTCTACCACTCTAAATTCCAAGCATCTGCCTCTAACCCTAGGAAGCTCTTTGCAACCTTCTCCTCCCTCCTGAATCCTCCTCCCCTCCCCCTCCTCCCTCTCTGCAGATGACTTCGTCAACCATTTTGAAAAGAAGGTCGACGACATCCGATCCTCGTTTGCTAAGGCAAACGACACTGCTGGTTCTGCTCACACTGCCCTACCCTGTGCTCTGACCTATTTCTCCCCTCTCTCTCCAGATGAAATCTCGCGTCTTGTGACGGCCGGCCGCCCAACAACCTGCCCGCTTGATCCTATCCCCTCCTCTCTTCTCCAGACCATTTCCGGAGACCTTCTCCCTTACCTCACCTCGCTCATCAACTCATCCCTGACCGCTGGCTACGTCCCTTCCGTCTTCAAGAGAGCGAGAGTTGCACCCCTTCTGAAAAAACCTACACTCGATCCCTCCGATGTCAACAACTACAGACCAGTATCCCTTCTTTCTTCTCTCCAAAACTCTTGAACGTGCCGTCCTTGGCCAGCTCTCCCGCTATCTCTCTCAGAATGACCTTCTTGATCCAAATCAGTCAGGTTTCAAGACTAGTCATTCAACTGAGACTGCTCTTCTCTGTATCACGGAGGCGCTCCGCACTGCTAAAGCTAACTCTCTCTCCTCTGCTCTCATCCTTCTAGACCTATCGGCTGCCTTCGATACCGTGAACCATCAGATCCTCCTCTCCACCCTCTCCGAGTTGGGCATCTCCGGCGCGGCCCACGCTTGGATTGCGTCCTACCTGACAGGTCGCTCCTACCAGGTGGCGTGGCGAGAATCCGTCTCCACACCACGTGCTCTCACCACTGGTGTCCCCCAGGGCTCTGTTCTAGGCCCTCTCCTATTCTCGCTATACACCAAGTCACTTGGCTCTGTCCTCACATAACCTCACATGGTCTCTCCTATCATTGCTATGCAGACGACACACAATTAATCTTCTCCTTTCCCCCTTCTGATGACCAGGTGGCGAATCGCATCTCTGCATGTCTGGCAGACATATCAGTGTGGATGACGGATCACCACCTCAAGCTGAACCTCGGCAAGACGGAGCTGCTCTTCCTCCCGGGGAAGGACTGCCCGTTCCATGATCTCGCCATCACGGTTGACAACTCCATTGTGTCCTCCTCCCAGAGCGCTAAGAACCTTGGCGTGATCCTGGACAACACCCTGTCGTTCTCAACTAACATCAAGGCGGTGGCCCGTTCCTGTAGGTTCATGCTCTACAACATCCGCAGAGTACGACCCTGCCTCACACAGGAAGCGGCGCAGGTCCTAATCCAGGCACTCGTCATCTCCCGTCTGGATTACTGCAACTCGCTGTTGGCTGGGCTCCCTGCCTGTGCCATTAAACCCCTACAACTCATCCAGAACGCCGCAGCCCGTCTGGTGTTCAACCTTCCCAAGTTCTCTCACGTCACCCCGCTCCTCCGCTCTCTCCACTGGCTTCCAGTTGAAGCTCGCATCCGCTACAAGACCATGGTGCTTGCCTACGGAGCTGTGAGGGGAACGGCACCTCAGTACCTCCAGGCTCTGATCAGGCCCTACACCCAAACAAGGGCACTGCGTTCATCCACCTCTGGCCTGCTCGCCCCCTACCACTGAGGAAGTACAGTTCCCGCTCAGCCCAGTCAAAACTGTTCGCTGCTCTGGCCCCCCAATGGTGGAACAAACTCCCTCACGACGCCAGGACAGCGGAGTCAATCACCACCTTCCGGAGACACCTGAAACCCCACCTCTTTAAGGAATACCTAGGATAGGATAAAGTAATCCCTCTCACCCCCTTAAAAGATTTAGATGCACTACTGTTCCACTGGATGTCATAAGGTGAATGCACCAATTTGTAAGTCGCTCTGGATAAGAGCGTCTGCTAAATGACTTAGATGTAAATGTAAATGTATATATATATTTATAAACACACATTTGCAATTAAATTCATAAAAAATCCTACAATGTGATTTTCTGGATTTTTTTTCTCTTTTTGTCTGTCATAGTTGAAGTGTACCTATGATGAAAATTACAGGCCTCTCATCTTTTTAAGTGGGAGAACTTGCACAATTGGTGGCTGACTAAATACTTTTTTGCCCCACTGTATATATTCCCTCATCCCCCCTCCCTCCTCCTCTCTCGGCACTGCTTTTCCCTGACATTTCACATGACAAAAGGTGAGCCACACCTGTACACAGGGTTAAAACTATTATGAGCTCTCCCACGGCATACTGGCCTTTGCCACTGCTGTGTGCGTGTGTGTGTGTGTCTGTGTGTGTGCGCGTGTCTGTGTGTGCGAGTCTGTCTTCAGCGGTGTGTTAGATAATGTGTGAGGCTGTGTCCTGTAAATGACCCAGAGGTTTTCTGCAGTTTGTTCCAATATAATGTGAGGTCCTCTAGAAAATACACACGGAGTCCATGTGTCCATTCAACAGGGGTGGAACGGTGACAGAGGCAGGAGGAACAGCTTATCTACAGGGATCCATCTCAGGCCTACAGCCCAATGGGGACCAGACTGGACCCAGGCATAATGTTCAGACGAGAAATCAGACAAAATATCTGTATGTGACCGACAAAATTTGATTTGATACAAGCTAGTGTTGTTGAGGAGACTTTGCAGGGTGAAGGAGACTAAGTCAGAGAGAGAGAGGGGCAGTTTTAAGGTGAGAAAGAGAGACATGTTTGGGGCAGACACTACAGGGTGTATGAGACAGAGCGAGAGAGAGAGATGGGCAGTGTTGAGGTCTACTCAACAGGGTGCATGGGAGAGGGGGTGTGACAAGGGGTGGTTTTGGGGGAGACTCTACAGGGTGAATGAGATGGGGGGGGTCCAAGAGAAAAGTATGTTCCTCATTATCCTGGCTACCTGGGAGGGGCCTGGTGATGGCTCTATTCTGACCCCCACCAGGTCACAGGGTCAGTGCGGCCCACAGGGTCAACACCTCAACTCCACTAACCAGCACCAACCAGACAGACACGCTATTATCACAACTAGGGGACAAAAACAGCTGGTCCAAAATATATTAGCAGATTAGGCCTCAAAACTCACATACTAACACACACACACACACACACGTATTAATATATACGTACATAGTAACACAACGACAAAGGAATATCAGCTCCTAAATTGAGGAAACTCAATCATCTGGTCCCTTAGTCTGAACATTGAAACAATGTCAATAAGGAATAGAACGACACTGAACTCAAACATAAGACATCGGTCTCAGCACATTGTCAATGTTATGTACATTTAGATTTTTAGAAGCTGCATGTCATCGCTGTTTGAAGAAACCTTGTTTTTGTGCCAATATACACTACCGTTCACTTAGAAATGCTCTTATTTTCCATGAAAACATACATGAAATGAATAGGAAATATAGCCAAGACGGTGACATGGTTATAAATAATGATTTTTTATTGAAATAATAATTGTGTCCTTCAAACCTCCATTTGCAGTAATTCCAGCCTTGCAGACATTCTAGTTGTCAATTTGAGTTTGAATTCATTTTATTTTTACAGGGACAGTGCACATTAATCAACGTTTCAGTAAAAGTGCCGGTTTTAGCCAGCCGGCTAATTTGTTGAGGTAATCTGAAGAGATTTCATCCCATGCTTCCTGAAGCACCTTCCACAAGTTGGATTGGCTTGATAGGCACTTCTTACGTACCATACGGTCAAGCTGCTCCCACAACAGCTCAATAGGGTTGAGATCCGGGAGCTGTGCTGGCCACTCCATTATAGAAAGAATACCAGCTGACTGCCTCTTCCCTAAATAGTTCTTGCATAGGTTGGAGCTGTGCTTTGGGTCATTGTCCTGTTGTAGTAGTAAATTGGCTCCAATTAAGCACTGTCCACAGGGTGTGGCATGGCATTCCAAAATGGAGTGATGGCCTTCCTTCAAGATCCCTTTTACCCTGTACAAATGTCCCACTTTACACCCACCAAAGCACCCCCAGACCATCACATTGCCTCCACCATGCTTGACAGATGGCGTCAAGCACTCCTCCAGCATCTTTTCTGCATCTCATGAATGCTCTTCTTTGTGATCCGAACACCTCAAACGTAGATTTGTCTGTCCATAACACTTTTTTCCAAACTTCCTCTGTCCAGTGTTTGTGTTATTTTTCCCACCTTAATCTTTTATTTTTATTGGCCAGTCTGAGATATGGCTTTCTCTTTGTAACTCTGCCTAGAAGGCCAGCATCCCGGAGTCGCCTCTTCACTGTTGACATTATGACTGGTGTATTGCGGGTACTATTTAAGGAGAAGTCCATCTTTAATTCTGTGAAAAACACTTGTATATTTTATCAATGTTTATTATGAGTATTTCTGTGATTTGATGTGCCTATCTGCAAAATCATCGGATGTTTTGGAATCAAAACATTACTGCACGTAACGCGCAAATGTAAACTTAGATTTTTGGATATAAATATGCACATTATCGAACAAAACATGTATTGTGTAACATGATGTCCTATGAGTGTCATCTGATGAAGATCATCAAATGTTAGTGATTAATTTTATCTATATTTCTGCTTTTTGTGACTCCTATCTTTGGCTGGAAAATGGCTGTGTGTTTTTTTGAATTGGCTCTGACCTAACATAATCATATGTTGCGCTTTCGCTGTAAAGCCTTTTTGAAATCGGACACAATGGGTAGAATAACAAGATGTTAATCTTTCATTTGCTGTACTGGACTTGTTAATCTGTGAAAGTTACATATTTCTAAAAAATATTTTAGAATTTCGCGCACTGCCTTTTCAGCGGAATGTTGTCGAGGGGTTCAGCTAGCGGAACGCCTGCGCTAGAAAGGTTAATGAAGCTGCCAGTTAAGGATTTGTGAGGCATCTGTTTCTCAAACTAGACACTAATGTACTTGTCCTCTTGCGCAGTTGTGCACCGGGGCCTCCCATTCTTCTTTCTATTCTGGTTAGAGCCAGTTTGCTCTGTTCTGTAAAGGGAGTAGTACACAGTGTTGTACAAGATCTTCAGTTTCTTGGCAATTTCTCACATGGAATAGCCTTCATTTCTCAGAATAAGAATAGACTGACGAGTTTCAGAAGAAAGTACTTTGTTTCTGGCCTGAAAACCCACAAATGCCGATGCTCCAGATACTCAACTAGTCTAAAGAAGGCCAGTTGTATTGCTTATTTAATAAGCACAACAATTTTCAGCTCTGCTAGGATAATTGCAAAAAGGTTTTCTAATGATCAATTAGCCTTATAAATGATAAACTTGGATTAGCTAACACAACATGCCATTGGAACCCAGGAGTGATGGTTGCTGATAATGGGCCTCTGTGTGCCTATGTAGATATTCCATTAAAAATCAGTCGTTTCCAGCTACAATAGTCACTTACAACATTAACAATGTCTACACTGTATTTCTGATCAATTTGATGTTATTTTAAATGGACAAAAAAATGTAGCTTTTCTTTCAAAAACAATTAATTGACCCCAAACTTTTGAACGGCAGTGTATATATATATATTTTTTTACATGTATTGAAAGCATTAACTCTTCAATGTACAAAGAAAATGTATTTAAAATAACTTCTAAAGTTTCAAAACATGTATGTTTGTTGATGGCAAAACATGGCTGTTTTTAAATGTCCTGAAAAGTGTTTTCAGACAGCATTTGATGTGTAAATATCAGAGAAATTTACACCAAAACCCTGTAGCACAGGAATATAAATGAATGTATGGAAACACATGTAGTCCTCTTTCCCCCCCCCCCTCTTCCTAAAACCCTGAAAAAACCCAGTGTGGATATTCCACCAGATTTAGGCTTTTTTCCTGGGCACACACAGACAGCACAAATATTTACTATGTGCTCTTCAGACTGCGAGCTGAACACAATAATAGAGGGGGAAGTTACATTTTTAATCGTACGATTTTTTGCCTTCAAGCAAACAAGCTGAATACAAGAAGGCTAGCGCCAACACACACACACACTTTTTGTGTCCTTCGGCAAATTCTCCTTTTTCACTCTTGCATGAAGTACAAAAAAATGAAGAGGAGAAGAGAAGGAAAGGGAAGAGAAAACGTCCCCACAGAGTTTTTCTCCCTTCCTGGTGCGAGCGCGGGCCCCCGCAGAGCCCCTATGTAATTTCCAGTCCCTCAGAATTCAGGTATTAATAAAGGCCCCATGGGGAACTGCACACAATATAACCCTACATTTTCAGGCATTATGAAAGGACGCCCCCAGGGGTCTTTGGCTCAAATGTATGAAATGCAGGCATTGTAAAAAAAAACACCCCAGGGGAGTCCCCCTGCAATAGAAATCTGCTGAATTCAAAGCATTTTCGGGGCTCTGGTGGGAGCCATTACTCCCCCTGGAAGCTTTTTTTCCTATTTTTTTACAAAACATGTGTTGCTGACATGTTGACAGATTGCTGTTTAGGTGCATGCACAAGCCGAGTCTTTTCAGAGACAGAGCACCGCACTCTGCCAGAGGCTCTCAGTGCCCAAAACTGGTACCATCCATTTTATAACAGGGAGAGGAAAGTAGGCTGGAAGAGAGAGAGAGAGAGAGAGAGAGAGAGAGAGAGAGAGAGAGAGAGAGACAGAACGATAGAAGAGGAATAGAAAGACAGAACGAGGGAGGGGAATAAATGGAGGGAGGAAGAGGGAGAGAGAGAGAGAACTTTGTGAAAAATGAACCCTGTGATGAACAACAACCCTCCTCCGCCTCACCCCCACTTATTCCGCTCTCTGCATGCTGTGCCCCCCTTCCCTCCTCTCAATCCTCCTCTCCTATAGAGGCAGGGCTCTTGCTCTCCCTGGAAAACCTGAGTTTACAACCAGCTGTGACTGCATTTGTATCTGTGCCAAGGGCTTAGTGGAGGAATCTTCAGGCCACCCTTAGGCTCCAAACAGAGGGAGGGAGGGAAGGAGTGCGGGAGGGAGAAAGAAGGAAACGGAGGGAGAGATACAGAGAAAGCATCAAAACCCAGCTAACACCAATAAGATGTGATATACCCACAGTCCAATGTGTTTACTCTGTCAAACACACTCAAATCAAAATAGCTTTTACTTAATAGACAGAAACAGACAAAACCACACACAAACAGTACCATATGGTGCACACACACACACAAAGAAAGGAGCTGTCTGGTGATTTTGCCTCAGGTTGCAGGCCTCTCTTATCCCAACCTCTTCTCACTAGTCGCTCACTACTACTCTCCCTCCCTCAACTACCCTCGCCTTCTCTTTCTCTCCATCTCCCTCAACCACCCTCTCCATCTCCCTCAACCACCCTCTCCATCTCCCTCAACCACCCTCTCCTTCTTTTTCTCTCCATCTCCCTCAACCACCCTCTCCATCTCCCTCAACCACCCTCTCCCTCAACCACCTCTCCTTATTTTTTCTCTCCATCTCCCTCAACCACCCTCTCCATCTCCCTCAACTACCCTCGCCTTCTCTTTCTCTCCATCTCCCTCAACCACCCTCACCTTCTCTTTCTCTCCATCTCCCTCAACCACCCTCGCCTTCTCTTTCTCTCCATCTCACTCAACCATCCTCGCCTTCTTTTTCTCTCCATCTCCCTCAACCACCCTCGCCTTCTCTTTCTCTCCATCTCCCTCAACCACCCTCGCCTTCTCTTTCTCTCCATCTCCCTCAACCACCCTCGCCTTCTTTTTCTCTCCATCTCACTCAACCACCCTCGCCTTCTTTTTCTCTCCATCTCACTCAACCACCCTCGCCTTCTTTTTCTCTCCATCTCACTCAACCACCCTCGCCTTCTTTTTCTCTCCATCTCACTCAACCACCCTCGCCTTCTTTTTCTTTCCATCTCCCTCAACCACCCTCTCCATCTCCCTCAACCACCCTCTCCATCTCCCTCAACCACCCTCTCCCTCAACCACCTCTCCATCTCCCTCAACCACCCTCTCCATCTCCCTCAACTACCCTCGCCTTCTCTTTCTCTCCATCTCCCTCAACCACCCTCACCTTCTCTTTCTCTCCATCTCCCTCAACCACCCCTCGCCTTCTCTTTCTCTCCATCTCACTCAACCACCCTCGCCTTCTTTTTCTTTCCATCTCCCTCAACCACCCTCTCCATCTCCCTCAACCACCCTCTCCATCTCCCTCAACCACCCTCTCCCTCAACCACCTCTCCATCTCCCTCAACCACCCTCTCCATCTCCCTCAACTACCCTCGCCTTCTCTTTCTCTCCATCTCCCTCAACCACCCTCACCTTCTCTTTCTCTCCATCTCCCTCAACCACCCTCGCCTTCTCTTTCTCTCCATCTCACTCAACCACCCTCGCCTTCTTTTCTCTCCATCTCACTCAACCACCCTCGCCTTCTTTTTCTCTCCATCTCACTCAACCACCCTCGCCTTCTTTTTCTCTCCATCTCACTCAACCACCCTCGCCTTCTTTTTCTCTCCATCTCACTCAACCACCCTCGCCTTCTTTTTCTCTCCATCTCACTCAACCACCCTCGCCTTCTTTTTCTCTCCATCTCCCTCAACCACCCTCGCCTTCTCTTTCTCTCCATCTCCCTCAACCACCCTCTCCATCTCCCTCAACTATCCTCTCCTTCTTTTTCTCTCCATCTCCCTCAACCACTCTCATTCTCCTTGTCTTTCTCCCTCCCTCTCGGTTGGCTTTAATAAGAGCCCTGTCCTCGTGTCGGATCCAGCTGCCACCATGACGACAGGCAGGAAGGAGAATGGAAATGTATTCATGGCGTTGGGAACCTGGGGCGAGGGGGGCACGGGGCACCCTAGAGACATCCAATCACCCAGGGACCCCCGTCTTAAACAGACACTCTACCCTCTCCTTTCTCCCTCCCCCTCTCTTTCTAGACAGATTCCCTGGCAGGCAGGCTGGGGGCTCTAACACCATGCCCACCTGCTGAGGAAAGAGAGCACAGCTGCACCCAGATAGAGAGAGATTGAGGAGGAGAAAGTATATGATCTTAGAGGGAGAGCGAGAGAGAGAGAAAAAAAAGAAGGGAGAGAGTGAAATGGAGCAGCAGTGAGAGTCAGATTCCAGTCTCCTCGTCTCATGGGTGACCGTGCCAGGCAGACAGAGGGCATACGGGGCATGCCGGAGCTCGACCTAAATGTCCCAACACCCTTTTCCTCTACCAAACACACACAGCCTGTGCTTCATGTCCTGCATGAACACACACAAGTAAACACCAATATGCTAGCACTTGCAATAGCCATACGTCTTAGAATGTATGCATGTTTGCATTAGTATGTATGAGACCAGCTATACATCAACTGCCGTGTTGTTAGAAGGATGCTGAAATTCTCCCACTCCCTTCTCTCTCGCTCGCTCTCTCTTCCTCCCTCGCTCTGAGGTGAGGGTGTGAGTAATACAGTGCTTTCTAACTGCCGAGTCTGTAATCCCCCTCTCTCACACATACACACTCTCTCTCTCTCCCCCACGCTCCTAACAGCTCTTTTCAGTCTCCTGAAGGCGGGTTAACTAGTGCTCACCTCCTATTTGTATCTGACAGGCTGAAGTACCACCCCCCTCTCCTGACTGACAGCTCTCTCACCCACCCACAGAGCTCCACTGTTCAGCACCAGCAGACCCGTCACTGCCTACTTCAAAACTCTCCCTCTCTCAGTATCTTGCCGTATTATCCTCCTTCACTGCATAGATACCCTGGACCCTTCTGTGTGTGTGTGTGTGTCAATGTGCTAACTCTCTGCCCCCCACTTTCCCGCTGCTATGCCACATGGGTTGAAGAGCAGAGGTGTGTGTGTATGTGTATGAGATGGGGGGGCAGTCTGCTATATATAAACCAGCCAAACTAAACAGAGGATTGCAGCATAAACACAGGGCCCCCCACAGAATGGAGTGGAGGACGAGCCCATTCTGTCTTGAGGAGGGGGGGGGGTCTGAATGGTCCCATTGGCTCAGGCTGGCCCACTGGTTCTGTGATGGTGCCTTTGGTGTCTTAACCCCGGGGCCCACACCTCCTATGCCACCCCCCAGCACTCAGCTTCAGCCCTGCCAGGCTGTGGGGAGGCGGGCAGGGGCGGGGGTCATCTGTGCAGCGCTGCGGGGGAGAGGGGGGATGCAGATGGAGGGGTTCTCACAGCCAGAGCCCAACCTTGACCGGTCGCAGGGCAGCAGAGCGGAGCAGCGAATGTTCTCCATTTGATCTCTAGGTTTTTTCCAAGCTCTCCTCGGGGAGCCAGTGCTACAGATTTCTTATCCTGTTGAGACTCTCCACAGACTCTTCCCACACAACGGCACGCATGCACAGATCAACCTCTAGTATCGGTCTCTCTGACACACACACACACACAACCATGCATAAGGCCTAACACACCATTCATGTTCCACAGAAACACAGACGTACACACAAAAAACTAACTAAATTAAATAGAAAAAACACACTACACAGGCCTATGTCAAGGAAATAGACATCCTCTAACAAACACTCCGCTTCCACACAGCTAACACAAACACACCGCTTCCACACAGCTAACACAAACACACCGCTTCCACACAACTAACACAAACACGCCGCTTCCACACAGCTAACACAAACACGCCGCTTCCACACAGCTAACACAAACACGCCGCTTCCACACAGCTAACACAAACACGCCGCTTCCACACAGCTAACACAAACACGCCGCTTCCACACAGCTAACACAAACACACCGCTTCCACACAGCTAACACAAACACGCCGCTTCCACACAGCTAACACAAACACGCCGCTTCCACACAACTAACACAAACACGCCGCTTCCACACAGCTAACAAACACGCCGCTTCCACACAGCTAACAAACACGCCGCTTCCACACAGCTAACACAAACACGCCGCTTCCACACAGCTAACACAAACACACCGCTTCCACACAGCTAACACAAACACACCGCTTCCACACAACTAACACAAACACACCGCTTCCACACAGCTAACACAAACACACCGCTTCCACACAGCTAACACAAACACACCGCTTCCACACAGCTAACACAAACACACCGCTTCCACACAACTAACACAAACACGCCGCTTCCACACAGCTAACACAAACACACCGCTTCCACACAACTAACACAAACACACCGCTTCCACACAGCTAACACAAACACGCCGCTTCCACACAACTAACACAAACATGGCCTCTCCAGCAGAGTCAACAGCAGCAGGAGGAAGGATGTATTGCAGTGAGTTTCTCTATAAAGGCCCAGCCCTGGACTAAACTAGACTGGACTAGACTGGACTGGACTAGACTGCAATAGACTAAACTAGATTAGACTGGACTAGACTGGAATAGACTAAACTAGACTAGACTGGACTGGACTAGACTAGACTGGACTAGACTGGACTAGACTGGAATAGACTAAACTAGACTAGACTGGACTGGACTAGACTAGACTGGACTGGCAGCCAGAGTATGCTAAGAGCAGCTCATAGTCTGGCTGATCACAGGGATTCTGTACACTGGGTGGCCTATTGGTCAAAAAAATATTTCAGGGATGAAAACTAAAACATAAAATCTAATGTGGCCTGTTGGGACTCTTATTAGCAGAAAAAGATGAGAGAGAGCGCACGAGAAAGAGACGGGGGTCAGATCAGGGGAGACTATTACCCCATTAGGGCTCAGAGGGTGGAGGGGGCAGGCAGAGAAACCACGTGTTGAAAAGGGGTTTTGGGTGAGGCGGTGGAGGGAGCAGAGCAGCCCTTCAGCTCAACAGGCTTTCCAAACAAAGCTCTGGCCCACCAGGCCCCTACCAACACAGCTGCACTGCCCCGATACACAGACACTGTCTAGAGTTACTGCTTCTCTCGGATACGCCCAGGCAGAGCAGGTCTGTGTGGGCCATGGAGTGAGAGAGACCAGCATGCAGCACGCAGGGGGATATTACAGGATTTCAGGTGAAATTCACCGGTCACACTGGCTTATGTCAGCCGTGGAATGGTATTACTCCATGGCATTATGCCTGTGCTCAGTCCCCCTGCAGACAGTATGGCCTCCCAGGTCATTATGCCTGTGCTCAGTCCCCCTGCAGACAGTATGGCCTCCCAGATCATTATGCCTGTGCTCAGTCCCCCTGCAGACAGTATGGCCTCCCAGATCATTATGCCTGTGCTCAGTCCCCCTGCAGACAGTATGGCCTCCCAGATCATTATGCCTGTGCTCAGTCCCCCTGCAGACAGTATGGCCTCCCAGATCATTATGCCTGTGCTCAGTCCCCCTGCAGACAGTATGGCCTCCCAGATCATTATGCCTGTGCTCAGTCCCCCTGCAGACAGTATGGCCTACCAGATCATTATGCCTGTGCTCAGTCCCCCTGCAGACAGCATGGCCTCCCAGATCATTATGCCTGTGCTCAGTCCCCCTGCAGACAGTATGGCCTCCCAGATCATTATGCCTGTGCTCAGTCCCCCTGCAGACAGTATGGCCTCCCAGATCATTATGCCTGTGCTCAGTCCCCCTGCAGACAGTATGGCCTCCCAGATCATTATGCCTGTGCTCAGTCCCCCTGCAGACAGTATGGCCTCCCAGATCATTATGCCTGTGCTCAGTCCCCCTGCAGACAGTATGGCCTCCCAGATCATTATGCCTGTGCTCAGTCCCCTGCAGACAGTATGGCCTCCCAGATCATTATGCCTGTGCTCAGTCCCCCTGCAGACAGTATGGCCTCCCAGATCATTATGCCTGTGCTCAGTCCCCCTGCAGACAGTATGGCCTCCCAGATCATTATGCCTGTGCTCAGTCCCCCTGCAGACAGTATGGCCTCCCAGATCATTATGCCTGTGCTCAGTCCCCCTGCAGACAGTATGGCCTCCCAGATCATTATGCCTGTGCTCAGTCCCCCTGCAGACAGTATGGCCTCCCAGACTCACATGTACTCAGAGTAATAGGAAATTAATGGAGCCACTTTATGAACCTGCTGCCGAGTGGCTGAATTACCTGCCACTTGTCTAAACACCTGGGACCCATCATCTAGTCTACTGCCATCCCCACAAGATGGCCTCCCAGCTCTGACTACCACCGATACCAAGATGGCCTCCCAGTTCTGACTACCACCGATACCAAGATGGCCTCCCAGTTCTGACTACCACCGATACCAAGATGGCCTCCCAGCTCTGACTACCACCGATACCAAGATGGCCTTCCAGCTCTGACTACCACCGATACCAAGATGGCCTCCCAGTTCTGACTACCACCGATACCAAGATGGCCTCCCAGTTCTGACTACCACCGATACCAAGATTGCCTCCCAGCTCTGACTACCACCGATACCAAGATGGCCTCCCAGCTCTGACTACCACCGATACCAAGATGGCCTCCCAGTTCTGACTACCACCGATACCAAGATGGCCTCCCAGCTCTGACTACCACCCATACCAAGATGGCCTCCCAGTTCTGACTACCACCCATACCAAGATGGCCTCCGATTCTGTGAATCGCTAATCAAGTAAGCATGTGTAAGCACACACACACACACACACAGAGTGGTGGCGTGTGTTTATCCCCAACAGATAGAGGGACGGAGGCAGCACAAGGCAGAGTCCCAGGGGTGCCACAGAGAACTTAAAAGAATTCGTCAGTGAATGTTTTTTTAATTTACCGTTCTTTTCAATAATAATATTAAAGCTGAGGTCCAGGGGGAATACCAGCCACCAGTCGAAGCCTGGGATTATTCTGCAATCTCCACCACTCACTCCCTGGGGACCGTATGTTTTATTTCATTTCTTTCCTTCTTTCTTTTCTTTCACTCTCTCTTCACTCAGCAACATGTAGTTCTCCCTTGACTCTGAGCTGAAATCACATCTCCCAGCCTTCACTCTGACAGGCGGAGGAGGGGGTCGCCAAAGAGGAACATCAGTGTGAGACACGTCTCAGTTCTGGGTCATCCAGTGTCATTCAGCATTACGGTGTACGCAACACAATACGTAAACGTTAAGTATCTAATGTCCAACCAACCCCTGGGTCACTCAGTCATACACCTACCCTGTGTGAGCTCAGGCCATGCTCCCTCTCCCTGTCTGAACTCACACTAAGCCCCCCCCATAGTCCCCAACGTGACTCCCCCTCCCCTATCAAACACACACACAAAATCGTGCTACGGGCTGTTATGTTAGGAGCTTGAGTGGCTCTGTCGATCGTTTTTGCGGTCATTAAGGAGCCTTGATTAATCTGGAACCAGATGCTCCTGCAGGGGGCCCTGGAGCCTTCCATTAATTCCAACGCTCCTAATAACTCCTATTGTGTGACCTGTGTTAGCTTTAAAACAAGTCTGTCCCTTAGGAACACTAAACAACACTGGTGTTAGTGGCGTATGACTACAGCCAACAGCAATAGGAGCCCGGAGAGTGGGGGGGGGGGGGGGGGCTTAGCCAGTCAGAACCAATCATGTGTCTAAGGCTTGAAGTGAAATATCAAATATAAATGCGCTCACATAGCTCACTTGTTTAATCTACACCAGTACGTACACCAAGGTCTGAATGGAATTCAACTGAGATGGGTCAAAAGGTACAACACTGGATATACATACCAAAGCAAACCCAGTCAGACAGTCACATAAGGACACAGGCCCCGATTCCATCCAGTCTATCATGGCAATGTGCACATATTCACACACCTCCTTATTCTGAAAACTGCAGGCCTTTAGCTACCCGTGATGGGGTCCACCCAGCATTTACTGTACACATTTCCTACAATTCAACAATATAATGACTATGGGGAAAAAGTTATTTGATATGCTACCATTTAAAGATGCACTATGAAGACATTTATCTGCCATTTCCTGGTTATTACAATTCTTACACAGTACCAAACAAAAGTTTGGACACACCTACTCATTCAAGGGTTTCTCTTCATTTTTACTCGTTTCTACATTGTAGAATAATAGTGAAGACATCAAAACTATGAAATAACACATATGGAACCATGTAATAACCAAAATAAACATTTGTTTTATACATTGTAGAATAATAGTGAAGACATCACAAAAAAAAAAAAAAAAAAGTGTTAAACAAATCAAAATAGATTTCATATTTGAGGTTCTTCAAAGTAGCCACCCTTCGCCTTGATGACAGCTTTGCACACTCTTGCATTCTCTCAACCAGCTTCATGAGGTAGTCACCTGGAATGCATTTCAATTAACAGGTGTGCCTTGTTAAAAGTTAATTTGTGGAATGTTTTTTCCCTTCTTAATGCATTTGAGCCAATCAGTTGTGATGTGACAAGGTAGGGGTGGTATACAGAAGATAGCCTTATTTGGTAAAAGACCAAGTCCATATTATGGCAAGAACAGCTCAAATAAGCAAAGAGAAACAACAGTCCATTATGACTGACATGAAAGTCAGTCAATCTGGAAAATGTCAAGAACTTTGAAAATGTCTTCAAGCGCAGTCACAAAAACCATCAGCGCTATGATGAAACTGGCTCTCATGAGGACCGCCACAGGAAAGTAAGACCCAGAGTTACCTCTGCTGCAGAGGATAAGTTCATTAGAGTTACCAGCCTTAGAAATTGCAGCCCAAATAAATGTTTCACAGAGTTCAAGTAACAGACACATCTCAGCATCAACTGTTCAAAGGAGACTGTGTGAATCAGGCCTTTATGGTTGAATTGCTGCAAATAAACCACTACTAAAAGGACACCAATAAGAAGAAGAGACATGCATGGGCCAAGACACACAAGCAATGGACATTAGACTGGTGGAAATCTGTCCTTCGGTCTGATGAGTCCAAATTTGAGATTTCTGGTTCCAATCGCCATGTCTTTTTGGGGAGCAGAGTAGGTGAACGGATGATCTCCGCATGTGTGGTTCCCACCGTGAAGCATGGAGGAGGTTGTGTGATGGTGTGGAGATGCATTGCTGGTGACACTGTCTGATTTATTTAGAATTCAAGGCACACAACCAGCATGGCTAACGCAGCAATACACCATCCCATCTGTTTTGTGCTTAGTGGGACTATAATTTGTTTTTCAACAGGACAATGACCCAACACACCTCCAGGCTGTGCAAGTGCAATTTTACCAAGAAAGAGAGTGATGGAGTGCTGCATCAGATGACCTGGCCTCCACAATCACCTGACCTCAACCCAATTGAGATGGTTTGGGATGAGTTGAGACCGCAGACTGAAGGAAAAGCAGCCAACAAGTGCTCAGCATGTGGGAACTCCTTCAAGACTGTAGGAAAAGCATTCCAGGTGAAGCTGGTTGAGAGAATGCCAAGAGTGTGCAAAGCTGTCATCAAAGCAAAGGGTGGCTACTTTGAAGAATCTAAAATATATTGTGATTTGTGAAACACTTTTTTGGTTACTACATGATTCCATATGTGTTATTTCATAGTTTATGTCTTCACTATTATTCTACAATGTAGAAAATAGTACAAAAAGAAAAACCCTTAAATGAGTAGGTGTGTCAAAACTTTTGACTGGTACTGTAATTCGCCCAATTTCAGACAAAACAACAAAACAACCAAGTATAGTGTGGAGAATCATTGTACCATTTAAACCGCTGTGAAATATTTGTTCCATAACAAAAATGTTTGTATTTTCAGCGGATTCAAGCTGGTGTACAAAACCGAAAGTAAAAGACGCAAAAACAAAATGTAAGAACGGGAAGCATAGAAATAGAGCACATAGAACAGATCTACCTTTCTTCTTAGACTTGATTTCTATGTGAATGACAGATCTATAGGTCACATTTCTATGTGAATTTGGTCAGGTCACCCAAAACGTTACATAATGTAGCTTTAAATACTACTCAAGGTATTGGATTGATTGAACTGAAAGGTGGTAACGACCTGAGTTCCCTGGCCCCAAAATAACTGTTTGTGGATGTAGCCCACCCTGTGTTTATCTTACCTGCAGTGTAGTGTATTAATCTCAGTGTGTGTATGATGTCTTACCTGCGGGGCAGTGGTTGGTGCGGTGGTCAGTCAGCTTCGCCAGACACTCAAAGTCCTGCTGGCAGTTGTCGCAGGTGAAGATGGACTCATCGTCCAGGTCATCATCTCCAATGCGGTCGTCATGGCTGGTGACACTGTGGTCCCCATCCTCTAGGGCTGCACGCCGCTCCTTCGTCGCCGCCTCGCGGTCCAACGCAGCAGGGACATCTGGGACAAAAACACAGAGAGAGGGAAACTGAGTACCAGCATGTGACTCATACAGCTGGAACTACTGATCTACTGGAGATTGGTCAGAGGTAATAGATTCTTTTTTGATTGAGTCCATTTGTACCAGCAATTGAACGGGACAAGCACTATTTCAAGTCCATCTCATACTAAAGATGTCCCTGGTCACATGCCCTGTGTGTGCTCTCTAATGGAGAGTCTATGTGAGGTGGCATTAGAGGGTGTATAAGGACTCAGGGCTCTGGAGGGAGACGACTCATGCCAGCCTGTGTGCCCACGCTGCCACTCATGGCATGCAGAGAGGAGGACCAGTGGAAAAATCGGCCTCCACAATCCTCCCTCCACCATTGTGGCTCCATTTTCACACCTTATTATCACATTAAACGCTCTGTTCCAAAAGGACTGGAGACTGAGGAGGGAGGGAGGGAAAGGGACAGAGAGAAAGAAAGAGAGATGGGGAATGTCAGTGCAGAAGAGGAGGGTGGTAAAGGGAAAGAGAGATGGAGAGGGAGTGGGGGTGGTTTTGCTGGCTGGCTCCCTAAGGCTCCACATCCTGTCTAATCATGGTGGACTTGTGCAATCAGAGGAGAGCAGGAGGAGGCCATTCCTGCACTCCAAAGCTTTGATTTGGCAGTGCCCAGCGCTCTGCCCGCCCGCCATTCTGCTGCTGGTAATGGGCTCTGGCCCATGACCCCAGCCCCACAGCACAACTTAGGTAGGGAGAGAGAGAGAGAGAGAGAGTGTCTGGGCTGGATCAGGGAGATAGAGACTGTGTGTGGAGGTGCTCTAATTCCACACTCGTCCTCTCGGGGAGAGATGCGGAGGGTGGATGGTGGGATGAATGGATGGAGGGATGAATGGAGCATTTAGGGGGGAAAGGAGTGGGAGGGAGGGTTATGGCCATCTGTCCAGTGGTGAGAGCACCGTCTGGACAGGGAGGAGAGTGGCCCCTAACTGATGCTACACGGACACAGTCCTACACTGCAGTCACAAAGACACAGGCACCTTTCCACATCTAGACATGAACATACCCACATATTCATTGATATGCACCTTAAACCATGTTTCATCCATGACAGAGGAAATGCATATTAGCAGTCAAACACATGCACACACATGAATGCACAATCAAACTAACATTAATACATGCATGTGTACACACACACCGTCATTCCCCCAGGTGCCCTCACGCCAGAGGTATGGGTACTGCCAACTCCAGTACATGCCAGCACAACCGGCTACCATGACAACAAGGGAGGAGCCAGATGGGACCTTGCTCTTCCCCTCTCCACCTCTCCTCCTCCTCTTCCCCCCCCCCCCCATCTCTCCTTCCCTCTTCTCCACAGGGCTCAGGGAGATGGATGGGGCTCGGCAGGAGGAAGAGGAGAGGATGAGAGTGCCTGGCACGGTTGGGAGGGTGTTTGGTGTGTGTGTGGGGGGGGGGGGGGCGCCCCATGCCATCCAGCAACCCCTCCTCAGCCCCCCACCACCCCCACTCTACAGCAGCCCCCTCTCATCCAGTAAGCCTTTCAAATCTCTGATGGAGGAGGGGGTCTCAGGGGGGGGGTCCGGAGCACACTTCATTTAGAGGCCTTCTACACAGTGCTGCTGCCTCCGTCATTAGGCCTCCTGGATGTGCCTGCTACTGGGGAAGATTGATACGGTGGTGGTGCGCACCCCAGCTGTACCCACTGCAGCTCCAGCAGTGGCCCTGATGAACACAGAGCACACTATTTATCTGGAAGGAGGAGATGAGAGGATAATGGTCCTGATTGGCGGAGAATCGTTTTTCGGGAGAGGTGACGGATACTAGTCAACGTAAAAAAAAAAGTCAGCTGGCTTCTCTACCTGGTGTAGACCACACCACTGTAATAGGACTCACAATGGTTAGGAGAGGGTTTACAGCTAAACACTACTGCACAGTTGTAAAGTCTAACACTGGCACCATATCTAAGATGAAGTCCTATAGTTGAATGTTATCATTCACACAGCAACACCGCCCTCACAGGCAAAGACAAAACACACTACAATATTACCCAACCAGACGCACACACACCTAGATGTGCCGTAATGTGTGCTGAGGTCATTACTAATAAGGCTCTGCAGAGTCGTTTGAGACGCGCAGAGTGTTTTCAAACATAATTCAATTTGAGGGGAGGAAACCAAAATGAAATGAGGGCTTACGTTGGAAGTGGTGTCCAAGGAGACTAATGATTTCTAAATGGCCATTCAGATGAACAAGGCCTCTTTATACCCCCAGATATATTCTGAGAGACCGTATTTCTCATCCAGACAGCCTGCTTTCTGCCTACCTGTCTGCTAGGTTGGAGAGCTAAACATGCACAGTGCTCTGTCAATGGTTAATGCAATGACAGCCCTGCTAGTGGCCACTTTTCCTCTGCAAATAGTAAACGATAATGTTCCTAGATATCATGTAGCAAACACAAATTACATGTCTGTGTGAGGTTAATAAGGTCGTAGGTCAAACACCTTTCTCTGTTAGGCAGGCATGGCAGTTGCCAGCGGGTATTCTGACAAGATAGTTGTGGAGATAATGATTGATGCGTTTCATCTTAAAATACATGCCGTTTAAACTCAATGCTCCTGACCACTGTCTGCATAAAACAACAATACCTACCCAAGAACAAATTTTACCCTCACAAAGGCAGTTTAACTGACCCCATTACATTATCCTCTCTTCTCATTACCCCCTCTCCTCCTCTACTTTTGCTTTCATATGTTTGTTTTATCCCTCATTTAATAGTCCACTCCTGGCTGCCCCCCTCCCCAGTATCCCATCCAGAGTAGGGACACTTAATGAGGGCCTAGGGCTTCCAGGGGTGGAGGAGTGTTGGGGACACAGGCAGGGTCTGCATGGCTTGCAGTGGTAATCCCAGCAGCACACGTCATGTCTCCCTGTGCCAGCTGGAGCTCCTGTCCCCCACTCTGCGGAGAGCCATTATCTCTGAGTCACAGACCGTCACCAGGCCAAGAGGCAAAAACACACACAAAAAAAAAAAACACTCATACACACATTTACACAAACACATAGTACACACGCACACACATTTACATACACACACACAGTCAGATAAAATTAACTCACATACACAAACATTTACATACACACACATTTACATACACACACAGTCAGATAAAATTAACTCACATACACAAACACGCACCAGACTTGCGTTCAAAAACTATTTCAAATATCTCAATTACTTTCACATACATTGGAAGTAAGTATTCAGATACTTTTTATTTGAAATGACAAGTAGTTAAATGTAAAATGTATTTGGAAATAAACTTGGAAAGTATTTAAAATACTCAAATACATTGACTCGAATACACTCCCATGCAGTTAACCTAGGTATTCGAAAATACTATTTGAAATAAGTATTTAAAAATACTGTCAAATACAATTTGGCAGACTATTCACATACTTATTTTGGGCTGAGAAAATGTACAATCTCCATATATCCCTCCCTCCTCCAAAACAAAATATCACCTGGGACAGATGATGGGGTAATGGTCAGAAAGAGAAGAGGGGGAAAGTGGAGAAACACTTGGAGAAGAGGTGTACATTTAAGAAGAGACCAGTGGAGTTAACAGGGTGAGAACATGGTCCTACAGTAATGATAGGATGGTCATCTTAACCCTTCCCCTTAACATCTACAACTGGATTGGCACTTCCTGGTTGTAGAGGGGAAAGGAATCACTGCATACCAGCAGGTTGTGCTCAAAGTAATACTCTTACAATATACTGTAATAATCAGTAATTGTCTTTATTTCAATTCGCTTTAATGCTATGGAGATACAGTATGCTAAGAGTAATCATTCGCTCGTTGGCAAGTGTACTTTCAGATTTTATTAAACAAATTATTTCCTCATGAATAAGGTCACACTTTTCATATCTGCTGATTAAGCCTCATAGATTGTGTGTGTGTGTTTATGAGAGGGAGGAGGGTGTCTAATGTTTGTAGATAATGCCCCTCTCCCGCTCTTGCTCCCTCTCAGAGGAAAGGCAAACAGACATGTTTGTGTGGGGTAATTAGATGAAGAGAAGTGAATTAACAGAATCCACAGAGCAGTGGTGTTGCTGAGGAGAGGCCCGCCTTGCTGGGACCCACTAATTACCGCTCGTTAGGTTGATATGTTTTTTTCCTCCTGTTTTAACGGTGCAAAGCGACAACGTGAGATGTGGAAATAATTAGGAGCTGGGCGATGTGGGCTTAATGGACACCGCCAGGCATGCGACGGGGGAGACAAGACAAGACAAAGGCAACAGCAAAGACAGAGAGTCTCTCTTTCTCCCTCCCTCACTGCACCATCAGAGTACAGCGATCCCCATCTTAGATGTACACGGAGGTAAAGAGATCTACTCTCACCTCTTAAAAATCAGCTTAACAAATATTATTTGACTTGGAATAAACACCAGCTGAACTGAAATACTAGTCAAATGTCTGGGAATGTTCAGAGATGCTCCCTCCCCTCCGCTCAAAATGCTCAGAACCAAAACCTACATTTAAGTGCCTTTTGAGTTTTGACATTTAAAGTGAAGCTCGTTACGATCCCCCTGGCTAGTTCCAGTCCCAATGTCCTGACCTCTGGAGGCAGAGCAGTTTCCTATTACTCATACAGTGGGCACGCAACGGAAGTGAGACTTGATCGTACTGTACACAGAGGGAGAATACAGGCATACCGCAAACAGAATACAGACACTTTATTGGAGTCCTCAGAGAGAGTGAGTGAGTGAGTGAGAGGGAGAGAGAGAGAGAAATAAACTGTATGAGCGGATGGAGCACAGAGTCAGGACTAGGTGTTGGAGCAGTGCTGTGAGCCAGGACGGAGGCCTGTTTGGGACACACTTGCGCTAAGAGAGGCGTAAATCTGCAGGACACCTGGCCCTGGGTCGCCCAAACATGGCCCGGTACACCACTCCACCGCCTTCACTATCCAGCCTGCCTGGGAGTTAGAATAATACGAGCTCCAAGTTCCACAAAACCAGTGTTTTTATAAAAAACAACAAGAGTACAAGGCTGGCTTTCAACTCTCCACAGCACACAAATTCAAACCAACCAGCGGCAGCCAAGTGAAGTAAAACATGGATGGACTGCAAATAGCTCTAGCGGAGTATGTTTGAGAGGGGATTCAGAAGGAATGCTCCACTTCTCTGAGTCAGGTACAGAACATAGACAGTAAGAAAAACAGGCCTGGTGAGGTACATGTAGTTGAAGTCAGAAGTTTACATACACCTTAGCCAAATACATTTAAACTCAGTTTTTCACAATTCCTGACATTTAATCCTAGTGAAAATACCCTGTCTTAGGTCAGTTAGGATCACCACTTTATTTTAAGAATATGAAATGTCAAAATAATAGTAAGAGAGAATTATTTATTTCAGCTTTTATTTCTTTTACTCAATTAGTATTTGGTAGCATTGCCTTGAAATAGTTTAACTTTGGTCAAACGTTTAGGGTAACCTTCCACAAGCTTCCCACAATAAGTTGGGTGAATTTTGACCCATTCCTCCTGACAGAGCTGGTGTAACTGAGTCAGGTTTGTAGGCCTCCTTGCTCACACTTGCTTTTTCAGTTCTTCCCACACATTTTCTATAGGATTGAGGTCAGGGCTTTATGATGGCCACTCCAATACCTTGACTTTGTTGTCCTTAAGCCATTTTGCCACAACTTTGGAAGTATCCATGGGGTCATTGCCCATCTGGAAGACCCATTTGCGACCAAGCTTCAACTTCCTGACTGATGCCTTGAGATGTTGTTTCAATATATCCACATCCTTTTCCTCCCTCATGATGCCATCTATTTTGTGAAGTGCACCAGTCCCTGCTGCAGAAAAGCACCCTCACAACATGATGCTGCCACCCACGTGCTTCACCGTTGGGATAGTGTTCATCGGCTTGCAAGCCTCCCCTTTTTTCCAACCAAACATAACACTGGTCATTATGGCCAAACAGTTCTATTTTTGTTTCATCAGACCAGAGGACATTTCTCCAAAAAGTATGATCTTTGTCCCCATGTGCAGTTGCAAACCGTAGTCTGGCTTTTTTATGATGGTTTTGGAGCAGTGGCTTCTTCCTTGCTGAGCGTTTTACTGTGGATATAGATACTTGTGCACCTGTTTCCTCCAGCATCTTCACAAGGTCCTTTGCTGTTGTTCTGGGATTGATTTACACTTCTCGCACCAAAGTACGTTCATCTCTAGGAGAACTAATCTCCTTCCTGAGCGGTATGACGGCTGCGTGGTCTCATGGTGTTTATACTTGGGTGCTATTGTTTTGACAGATGAGCATGGTACATTCAGGCGTTTGGAAATTGCTCCCAAGGATGAACAAGACACGTGGAGGTCTACATTTTTGGCTTCTTGGCTGAAGTCTATGTAAACTTGTAAACTTCCGACTTCCGTATTCACTATGCCTGGTAAATGTTTCAAAAAGAAGGTCAAAACTATTTATGGAGTGAAAAAAACATGTGACCAAGGCATGTGGCTCTCACTGTTCAGGAAAAAATGTAACACTTTGTGCCCTTAAAATAGCCACCGCTAATCACCATGGGAGGTTCACTGGGTTTACAGTGTGAGAATGGTTATTTACCATTTGTACAATGTTGTATGAATCTGTGAACCTCCTGAACTGGCCTCTAGGCCGTCAGGTGCGTCCAGTATGGGTACTAACAAAAGGACTGGGGACACAGACACAGGCTGAGCAGGTGCAGCCGGACGCAGCCCCCCCCGTCTCTCTGGGGAGCCCTCTCCTTCTCCCAGTAAACAGGGGGACCTATTTAAAACAGGCCTCTCTCCACAGCTCCCCTGTCCTCTGCCAACTTTTTTTTTCAAAATACGGGGCTCCCCCCAGGGAGCCAGCAGAAGCACTGTGTACCAGGCTCAGTGTGTCTCTACCCCCAGAGAGGCAGGGAGGCAGGGGAGCGCAGCACCCAACACCAGCCCCTCCACCCAGAGAGGCTGATGAAAACCAAAAGGAGTGTCATGGAAGGGAGCGAATTAAATCACACACAAACAGCCTGACAGCTGCTCACCAATGCCATCACCTGTTCCAGCCCGTGGCTTCACACACACACGCTAGCACACACCTCCTCCTCGCACATTAAAACTGTTTTCCTGTCGTTGCCTTGGGGAAATTAAAAAATATATTATGGACCTCCAGAGGTTTATATAGGGAGATGGCGAGAGAAAAAAGGAAGAGGGAGACAAATGAGAGAACGAGAGAGAGACACGTGTCCTCTTTTTCAAACTGTCCTCTAGTCTACATCATCAAGATGTCCATACATTAGTTAGCGAGGACAGAAAGGAGGGCCGTCCTCCTGTGTCTCAGTCTGCCCCTTGTAATATCTTATTCTCCTCCTCCTCTTTCTCCTCCCTCCTTTCAAGGGGAAAAATAAAACCAGTACATTCTTTCCCCCGGACGACTGGCGCACACTCAGGTTGGAGCCCGGAGGGGACTGAAAGCGTGCACAGCCACGAGACTGACTGACATCTCACTTTGCAGAGAGAGAGAGAGACAGTGGAGTGAACCAACACACACTGTTAAAGGGACATCCTGGAATCAAAACAACACACACACTATAACCCAACAAATACACAGACATAACACACAAACAACGCACAAAACCTTCAAACTATCGTGGAAACATCCTCCAAATTACAGCACACGTGGTTTTTTAAACTAATTGAATCCCTGACTGTTGGATTGGAAGTCTGATATGTTTTCAATAACAAAAGTATTTCTAGAAACTTTCTTCTTCTAAAAATGGGTGGATGTGTTGTGAAGCTTATGCCTTTGGTGCCTGTAATGTTAGCTTAGCATCTCATTTAGCATCTCTGTCTGCTGCACTGTCCTTACAGCATTCTGTTCCTATAGCGAGAACATCATTCTGTTCCTATAGCGAGAAGAGCATTCTGTTCCTATAGCGAGAACACCATACTGTTCCTATAGCGAGAACACCATACTGTTCCTATAGCGAGAACACCATACTGTTCCTATAGCGAGAACACCATACTGTTCCTATAGCGAGAACACCATACTGTTCCTATAGCGAGAACAGCATTCTGTTCCTATAGCGAGAACACCGTACTGTTCCTATAGAGAGAACAGCGTACTGTTCCTATAGCGAGAACACCATACTGTTCCTATAGCGAGAACACCATTCTGTTCCTATAGCGAGAACACCGTACTGTTCCTATAGCGAGAACACCATTCTGTTCCTATAGCGAGAACACCATACTGTTCCTATAGCGAGAACACCATACTGTTCCTATAGCGAGAACAGCATTCTGTTCCTATAGCGAGAACACCATACTGTTCCTATAGCGAGAACACCATACTGTTCCTATAGCGAGAACACCATACTTTTCCTATAGCGAGAACAGCATTCTGTTCCTATAGCGAGAAAACCATACTGTTCCTATAGCGAGAACACCATACTGTTCCTATAGCGAGAACACCATACTGTTCCTATAGCGAGAACAGCATTCTGTTCCTATAGCGAGAACACCATACTGTTCCTATAGCGAGAACACCATACTGTTCCTATAGAGAGAACACCATACTGTTCCTATAGAGAGAACACCATACTGTTCCTATAGCGAGAACACCATACTGTTCCTATAGCGAGAACACCATACTGTTCATATAGCGAGAACACCATACTGTTCCTATAGCGAGAACACCATACTGTTCCTATAGCGAGAACACCATACTGTTCCTATAGCGAGAACACCATACTGTTCCTATAGCGAGAACACCATACTGTTCCTATAGCGAGAACACCATACTGTTGCTATAGCGAGAACACCATACTGTTCCTATAGCGAGAACACCATACTGTTGCTATAGCGAGAACACCATACTGTTGCTATAGCGAGAACACCATACTGTTGCTATAGCGAGAACACCATACTGTTCCTATAGCGAGAACAGCATTCTGTTCCTATAGCGAGAACACCATACTGTTCCTATAGCGAGAACACCATATTGTTCAGTAGTGAGGTCACAGACAACAGCCACAGCCCAATGGTGTAATGACAGGGCCGGGGGTCCTTCTCATTGGTGTCGCTGATGCAACGGCCAGCCAATGGCTGTGGGAGGAAATGAATGAAATAATCTAATTCAGCTCCATTACAGCCCCTTATCGGCCCTTTGCTCAGGGATATGAGACTACTTTTTCCACCATGAATCACAGTCCACATGGACAGGGTGCAGTGTGTGTGTGTCTGCATTGATTGTGTATGTAAGAGGTCATGGAGAAACCGTCACCTCGCAAAAATTCTGACTGTAGCATAGCGTGTATATAGCCAAGTTATCACTACTCATTGTGTATTTATTTTTTACCTGTTATTACTTTTCTATTATTTCTCCATGTTTTTCTCTCTGCATTGTTGCGAATGGCCTGTAAGCATTTCGTTGTTTGTCCACACCTGTTGTTTATGAAGTATGTGACAAATACAATTTGATTTGAGCATGTGTTGTGTGCTTAACCCTGGTGATCTCTATCAGACAGTGAAGCAGTGGGGTCTTTCCAACAGGAAGCCAGCAAAACAAGGCTGAACTCCACAGCTCTAGTGGCACTTATTAAAACATCACCACTGACGGCCCCTCCTCCTCCTTCCACAGAAATGACAAACGTCTGTACTACTATCCAAACCCCCCCCTCTCGCTTCCTCACTCAATCTCACTCGTCCTCTCCATGCTTTCCACCCTCTCCCTCTCTTGGTCTACAGTGTCAGACCTGGCTCATTTTCTGTCTTTTCTCTTTTCCGTTTCTCCCCCTCTGGGCCAGGGAGGGATGTGTTGTTTTTCTGTCTCAAGGAGGCTGGGGTGGAGGGTGGGATGTGGAGAGGAGGGGGTAGGCAGGCACCTCCTGTGGGACAGACCAAAGGGGCCCTCAGGGTGGGGGGTGGGGGTGGGGGCTCGTCCTCAACCCCCCCCGCTGCTCTTTCCAAACTCGACACACATTTTCCAGAGAAGGGAAGGAAAAATATTTGAATTTAATACCAGCAAAAGCCTGCCAGTGTCCTTGTCGACATCATCTCCCAGGGAATAAAGGGAAGGAAGGTTTTTTAGATTTTTAAATAAGAAATGGCGGGCAGCCCCCCTGAGCCTGAACACAGGAGCACAAACAAACACAAGAGAGAGAATGATAGAGCGAGATTGTCTGTGTGTGTGTGGGGAAGAGGTGAAGAGAAACAGCAGGGAGGAAGAGAGCAGAGCTAGTGAGAGCACTGGGACTCCCCTTCCTGCTGTATCTCACACATAAAGCACTTTCCAGCCACCCAGGACCTCAGTCAGCACCCCCCAACCCCCCCACCAGAAACCCCTGCCTCATCACACCCTCAGGGCCTCACTTTCCAATTCCCCCTCCCAGAAGAACTGACAGAGTGAGGGAGGGAGAGAAGGAGGGCAGAGAGAGAGAGCACCGTTTAGATAAAGAACATTCAGCTCTCTTATCTCTCACTGCTGTAAAATAACAGAATAAATATTCTCCTTCATAATGTTGGGCTGACTCAAAGACTAGAGGCCAACATGTCACCATAATCAGTCAGTCACCATCCTCATACCGTGTTCTGTAAAAATGGGTCCATTTATCTGCTGCATCATCTCCAGGTACAGCCATACCAATGACTCCATGGCTGTGACTGTGGGTCTGCACTGCATGTAAAGAACATTGAAGTGGGTGCCATACATTAATCAAATGGAATCCTTAACAAATGAACTTGATTGCAATCACCATGATGCTATTTGGGCCCATCAGGAACCCATCCCACTGCTGTGCTATAGGCCCTATGTGAATAGCTGGGTAAAGCAGGCTGGGAGGGAGGGAGGACAGGGGAGTTGATTCAGTGCAGCTACTTTACCACCAAAACCTCAAACAGGATGTGAGACTGCTGGAGCCCCAGAGTCCTGTCTGCTCTCACATGCAGGCCTGGACATTAGCGTCCTGTGAAAAGCTCTCTCTCCCTCATGCCATATCTCCCTCTCTCATCCCCCTCTCCCTCAGAGCAGAACATTCTGGGCCATGTGGAATTGATATTAAAGATTCTGATTCAGTGGGTAGTCTGGCGGTGGACCTGGAATGTGACATATAGAATCTAATCTGTGTCGCAGATCTGACAGCTGCCTGGCAGGCTGCACACTTCCGAATAACAAAGCGGATACCTGTTTGGACAGACGAGGAATCCCAGTTCCCTGCAAACTCCGACGACTCGCCTTCTTCTACCGCTAGAGAGATGGGGAGAGAGAGAGAAGGAGGTGAGAAAGACAAAAGAGAGGGATGCTTAGAAATACATACAGTATCTTTAGGACTACATCATTTTGTTGGTTCCTCTTAATCTCCATGACAATGCCTTAAAAACACAAAAGGTAGACCTCAAAACAAGTGTTCAATCATTCATTAGCTGGGTGGTTGGATGGGAGAAAACATCAATGTCTGTCTGTCTGTCTGTCTGTCTGTCTGTCTGTCTGTCTGTCTGTCTGTCTGTCTACCCTGAGTGACTGGGAATATGTTCTCCTTGTTTTGATGTCCTAATTTCAGAGGTGTGAGATATGTAACAACAGAAACCAGATCAGAACAGGAAGGTGTGTTGAAGGTTTTCCTGGGCACTGCAGAGGAAGGAAGCACCGCTGGCACACAAACAGGAAATGGCAGTAGTCAGGACACAATGAGGATCCCCCCCCCCCTCCTTCCCCTCAACCCCATGGCCCAGGGTATGGGCCAACAACAGTCTAGTAGAAGCCACGAAAACAAACTGTCAAAACTGTTTTCTTTATTAGCGAGAGGAGGTGGTAAAAAAAGTCCCAGAGCTAGTATGTAGAGATGGAGTTTTTTTGTTAATGTGTGAATTCCCCACCTAAGTTGAAATAAAGTTGAGGAAAAATAAAAAGCTTATTCCACACCAAAATACTAACAGACCCATTCCAGAAGAAATAACACACTCCTCTTCGTGTGCAGATTGGACCAAGCAGTGGCCAGTCCATTTTCCCCTCATGCTCTTGGTTTATCCAGGCAGAACTCAGCAGGGTGGTCAGAGTGGCCTCCTCACCAGACCAGAAACACTGTATTTCATATTCCCCAACAAAGCCAAGGGCAACAGACCCTGTTTTCCATTCTTCAACCATCCCATGTTCATTTCATGAGTGCGATCCAGATATCCAGAGTTGGGACCAGTGTGTCGGCCAGACTCCAAGAGGACTGGCCTTGTTGCTGATGGCCTAGAGCTAAAACCCAGCAGGCTCCCAAGCCCCTGGAAGACTAGGGTCAACTCTGGTCCTGCACCATAACATCTCTCTCCATCTCTCACTATTCCTCTTTCTCTTCCCTGAGCTAGCCAGGACTGTCGAGAGAGAGTCTGAGCTGCCAAATGGCAAAGCTTCAGCTTGAGCAGTGTCTCTCAGTAGTACCTTTTCACCATTCATAGAGTATTCCCATAGTACAGAAGACTCAGAGTTACTTCTCTCTGGGTGTTTCTGAGGAGAGATCACTCTTCAGGCGTGTTTGGTTGAAACTATGGGCTGGATCTGGACCAAGGTCCCATTAGGACTGTAGTAGTTACGGGCCCAGACTGCTCTTAGATCCTCCTAGAGGACATTTACTGAACACCAGGTATTGTCTGCAGCCTATGGCTCATACATCAGGTGCTCAGGGAGGGATTCAAGGCACTATTTGGACTGTCATATACAGGAATTATACTATTTGGGGGAAAAAATCTAATTTGTCACGCCCAATGAGGCATTTTCTCAGGAACGAGGACACAGTCTAAACCCCACTGTGTCATAACACAGGCTAGATCCAATACAAATGGCGGTCAAAGTCTACAGTCAGTTGATCTTCTTTAAATAGTCTAGCCTGCAGTGGACCTGTTCATTCCTAAAAGACACTGCTTTCCCAGCAGAGGAGGTAAAGCACTAAATTACACCCAATCAAAGCTCTACTCATCCTCCATTTAGCGCTTCATTAGAGGGGGAATATTAAAGTGTAGTCAGGCAGAGAGGAGAGCAGAGCAGGGTAGAGGTGGTGAGATGGTTCTTTCTACAAACACAACTACCCAGTACTACTGCACTCAGCTACCTGCAGGCAACAGCACACAGCAACCCCATCCACACACACAACTGTACACACAGCTCCCCAGCTAAAACAAGTGAAGCTCGGGACACTACCAGGCCCCAGCCTCCCACACAGAGCTATAGTGCACTGGGTGTAAATTCACAAGAAACCTCCATCTCTGATGGAAGCAGACAGGATCATTACCGGCTTTAAAAAAACTCATTTAGAGATGGGGGAGATTACAGACACCTATTGATTGGTCTGGGCTTTCCTGTAATGATTTATCTCCAAATGTTGCTAGATTATGTTTTCTAACCTTCATTTAGATTCCATAGATTCCATTCCACTACATTTAAGAATGCAGAAGGAAATCATTGGGATAGAGTTCAGAGGCAATGCAGATGCTCACACTATACACTGAACCATTCACAGTCTTGTTGCTATGGAGAGGCAAGGTAAGGGACGGGGAAAAGGAGGGGAATGCCAGTGCTGACGGACCGGGGTTTGGGGCTTGGCCCTTGAGATGTGGACACAGACAGGACGGGATACAGATGTTTCCCGGAGAGATTGGTCCTGCGGGCGAGACCTAGCCCATATGACCAGAAACATACAGCCAGCGGAGGATAGAGACAGACCTCACACCACGATCACCAGGCAGCCAAACAAAGCAAGAGAAACAGACAGAGAGAGAGAAAAAAAAGAGAATGGGGGAGATAAAGATAACGATCATTAGAAAGAGATAAAAACACCATTCTAATAAAAGCGTGACTGTGGGGAATTGCTCGTCTTCATTAGCAGAGAGGATATATTTATTTATTTCCAGATGTCCTCCCCCTGCCTGCGTCCCATGTGTACAGAGCACTGTTCATGTGAACCCTGAAGCCAGCGGGAGGTAGAGAGAGTAGGAGAGTAGTGGAGGGGGAGACTGCTAAACAGAGGCAGAGAGAGTGGGAGTATGTAGCAGAGAGAGAATGTAAGGTAGGGGAAGTATATGCAGAGTACTACTTTATATACAGTAGGTCCCTCCCCTGTTTTTAAATTCCCTCAGAAGCTCTGTGACATCATCATTAACCTACAGTAAAACAGCCCTGTGAGAGGAACGGGGGGGGGGGGGGGGGGTCTAATGAATCCAACATGTTTCAGTAAGTTACCTTGGATACCCTCTGTTTCCTACTTACACTGACCAGCCTTTGCCAAAACACACACCGGGGCTGTGAGAGAAATGGAAAACCGGTACCTAGAACTCAACAACCAGAATGGGATCCCCGTTTGCCCTCCTCCCCTCCCAGTCCACACACCACTGAGGTGTGGTTCAGCCCCTCTTTCACCAACTGGGACCATTTCCGCAAATCAGAACCTAAGTTACAGACTGGGTGTACTCAGTATTGGTGGTCTTCCCTGACCGTTCCACTATAACAGTCCCCTACCATCTCTTAACACCTGTCAGTATGATACTGAGAGCAGAAGGGTTAACTAAATACCTGCATGTTAACCAGAGTATCTGAGCCAGGTAGAGAAGGGTTAACTAAATACCTGCCTGTTAACCAGAGTATCTGAGCCAGGTAGAGAAGGGTTAACTAAATACCTGCATGTTAACCAGAGTATCTGAGCCAGGTAGAGAAGGGTTAACTAAATACCTGCCTGTTAACCAGGGTATCTGAGCCAGGTAGAGAAGGGTTAACTAAATACCTGCCTGTTAACTAGAGTATCTGAGCCAGGTAGAGAAGGGTTAACTAAATACCTGCCTGTTAACCAGAGTATCTGAGCCAGGTAGAGAAGGGTTAACTAAATACCTGCCTGTTAACCAGAGTATCTGAGCCAGGTAGAGAAGGGTTAACTAAATACCTGCCTGTTAACCAGGGTATCTGAGCCAGGTAGAGAAGGGTTAACTAAATACCTGCCTGTTAACCAGGGTATCTGAGCCAGGTAGAGAAGGGTTAACTAAATACCTGCATGTTAACCAGAGTATCTGAGCCAGGTAGAGAAGGGTTAACAACTCCTAGCTCCCAGAGGAAGCACACTGTATCTAGCAGCATCACAGGGGCAGGCTCCTCTCCTACTCCCTCCCTCTTTAAACTATTATTCAAGAGATTGAAAAAAACAAAGCTCCACACACACACACACAAACACACCCACCCTTCACACAATTTATTTCTATATTATTGAAATTCCTCTGTTAATTGCTGCTCTGGCGGTGGGAGCGCATGCTGATATTTGCATTTCTGGGCCCTGTTAAGCTGTAACATCATGACACACCAGCAAATGTAGCTGGGGTAGCGTTGCTGTCGGAAACACAGCAATCAGCGTAGCAGCGAATGGCACGAGGGTAGAGATCAAACGAGACCACTCTCGAGGACCTCACAAACAGCGAGCGTGAATTTACCCGACAAAAAGCCCCTGTGCCCATAAGGGGGATGGGAGAACAGCGCTGTGTTCCAAACGCGCCCTTTCTAAACGAGCCCTTTTATTTATCCAAGGAATGGTGCGTGTGCTCTTCCACAGAACGCAAACAAGGTGCGGGGGACCTCGGAGCACACACCCAGACCCCCGATCAGACAAAGAGCCTACCTCACTCAGCCTCTTCATTCAACCCCAAACACACACAAACAACTGTGCTCCGGTCTACCCCAGGGAGGGCCTTGCATTGACAAAGAGACTGCTCAGGTACAGGCAGTAAAGCCAGCCTGAATCTGCAGCCACGTCCAGCACTTCCCAAACTCTGTCCTAGGACCCAAAGGGGTGCATGTTTTGGTTTTTACCCTAACACTACACAGCTGATTCAAATTATCAAAGCTTGATGACTAGTTGGTTAATTGAATCGGCTGTGTAGTAGTTCTAGGGCAAAAACCAAAAACGTGCACCCCTTGGGGTCCGAGGACAGAGTTTGGGAAGCACTGGGCAAGACCTTCTGTTAATACACTGTAGAACGCAGGGCTAGACCTTCTGTTAATACACTGTAGAACGCAGGGCTAGACCTTCTGTTAATACACTGTAGAACGCAGGGCTAGACCTTCTGTTAAAACACTGTAGAACGCAGGGCTAGACCTTCTGTTAATACACTGTAGAACACAGGGATAGACCTTCTGTTAATACACTGTAGAACACAGGGCTAGACATTCTGTTAATACACTGTAGAACACAGGGCTAGACCTTCTGTTAATACACTGTAGAACGCAGGGCTAGACCTTCTGTTAATACACTGTAGAACGCAGGGCTAGACCTTCTGTTAATACACTGTAGAACGCAGGGCTAGACCTTCTGTTAATACACTGTAGAACGCAGGGCTAGACCTTCTGTTAATACACTGTAGAACGCAGGGCTAGACCTTCTGTTAATACACTGTAGAACACAGGGCTAGACCTTCTGTTAATACACTGTAGAACGCAGGGCTAGACCTTCTGTTAATACACTGTAGAACACAGGGCTAGACCTTCTGTTAATACACTGTAGAACACAGGGCTAGACCTTCTGTTAATACACTGTAGAACGCAGGGCTAGACCTTCTGTTAATACACTGTAGAACGCAGGGCTAGACCTTCTGTTAATACACTGTAGAACACAGGGCTAGACCTTCTGTTAATACACTGTAGAACGCAGGGCTAGACCTTCTGTTAATACACTGTAGAACGCAGGGCTAGACCTTCTGTTAATACACTGTAGAACACAGGGCTAGACCTTCTGTTAATACACTGTAGAACACAGGGCTAGACCTTCTGTTAATACACTGTAGAACGCAGGGCTAGACCTTCTGTTAATACACTGTAGAACGCAGGGCTAGACCTTCTGTTAATACACTGTAGAACACAGGGCTAGACCTTCTGTTAATACACTGTAGAACACAGGGCTAGTGCTAGACACATAGAGAAAGAAAGGACAGAGAGACGAAAGGCTGCTACTTTATGCCGATTGGATAATGAACACTAACAGAAGGACATGTAAAGGAGTGTGTGTGAGTGAGAGAGCTCTGCAGACCTAACCAGAGAGCAGTCTCACCTGGGCCCAGCTCCACTGCAACCGTCTGCAGGAGAGGTAGACACAGAATACGTAATGTGTGTGGAGCCGCTCCCCTGGCCAGGAGGGGCGGGCTGCACAGTCCTGCTGCTGGCCCCCGGCCATTCTGTCTGATTAAGTCTTCTACACTTAAGGGATAAAACCTTGCTCTCCCCATCTCCCACTGGAAGCCATTAGCAGCCCCCTATTTGCAGGTCCATGAGTGTGTGTGTGTGTGTGTGTTGTACAGAGCACGTGTGATTGTATGAATTTTTAAATGCATCCGATAGTGTGTGTGAGTGTACAGGCCTGTGTGTGTATGTATGCATGTGTACTAGTGTGTGTATGTGTATACTAGAGTGTGTGTATGCATTTCTTTAAGAACAAAACTGCAGCCCTACACCCTGGGAGCCTACTCGGCAGGCAGCAGCAGTTTGTTACAGGTTCACCGCCTCAGCCCTGCACCCTACCATACCCCTTTACCACAACACCCACTACATCACCCTCCCATACCCACTTACCACAACACCCACTACATCACCCTCCCATACCCCCTTACCACAACACCCACTACACTGCATCACCCTCCCATACCTCCTTACACAACACCCACTACACTTCATCACCCTTCCATACCCCCTTACCACACACCCACTACATCACCCTCCCATACCCCCTTACCACACACCCACTACACTGCATCACCCTCCCATACCCCCTTACTACAACATCACCCTCCCATACTCCCTTACCACAACATCACCCTCCCATGCCCCCTTACCACAACACCCACTACATCACCCTCCCATACCCCTTACCACAACACCCACTACATCACCCTCCCATGCCCCCCTTACCACACACCCACTACATCACCCTCCCATACCCCCTTACCACACACCCACTACACTGCATCACCCTCCCATACCCCCTTACCACAACACCCACTACATCACCCTCCCATACCCCCTTACCACACACCCACTACACTGCATCACCCTCCCATACCCCCTTACCACAACACCCACTACATCACCCTCCCATACCCCCTTACCACAACACCCACTACACTGCATCACCCTCCCATACCCCCTTACCACAACACCCACTACACTGCATCACCCTCCCATACCCCTTACCACAACACCCACTACATCACCCTCCCATACCCCCTTACCACAACACCCACTACACTGCATCACCCTCCCATACCCCCTTACCACAACACCCACTACACTGCATTGCATCAAGCAGCAATGGCGCAGTCCGCAGATAGGCACACAATCAGGCCTCATGTACACGGAACATACACACATCGTAACTGAATTATGGTTTGATCTCCGCACATAAGATGATCTCTTTACATAGTTTATAAAACAGACAGAGAGAAGAAAATACATCCCTCATCTCATCCTTACATAAACATGAAAAAGGTGAAATCATTACAAAACTCCAGTGGGCTACTTCCTAGTTCTATTAGCCTTGTACAACAGGAGCTGTTCTCTACTTCCTAGTTCTATTAGCCTTGTACAACAGGAGCTGTTCTCTACTTCCTAGTTCTATTAGCCTTGTACAACAGGAGCTGTTCTCTACTTCCTAGTTCTATTAGCCTTGTACAACAGGAGCTGTGCGCTACTTCCTAGTTCTATTAGCCTTGTACAACAGGAGCTGTTCTCTACTTCCTAGTTCTATTAGCCTTGTACAACAGGAGCTGTGCTCTACTTCCTAGTTCTATTAGCCTTGTACAACAGGAGCTGTTCTCTACTTCCTAGTTCTATTAGCCTTGTACAACAGGAGCTGTTCTCTACTTCCTAGTTCTATTAGCCTTGTATAACAGGAGCTGTTCTCTGTTCCTAGTTCTATTAGCCTTGTACAGCTGTTCTCTACTTCCTAGTTCTATTAGCCTTGTACAACAGGAGCTGTGCTCTACTTCCTAGTTCTATTAGCCTTGTACAACAGGAGCTGTTCTCTACTTCCTAGTTCTATTAGCCTTGTACAACAGGAGCTGTTCTCTACTTCCTAGTTCTATTAGCCTTGTACAACAGGAGCTGTGCTCTACTTCCTAGTTCTATTAGCCTTGTACAACAGGAGCTGTTCTCTACTTCCTAGTTCTATTAGCCTTGTACAACAGGAGCTGTTCTCTACTTCCTAGTTCTATTAGCCTTGTACAACAGGAGCTGTGCTCTACTTCCTAGTTCTATTAGCCTTGTACAACAGGAGCTGTGCTCTACTTCTTCCTTGTAGTGTCTTCCTAGTTCTAGCCTTGTACAACAGGAGCTGTTCTCTA
Source organism: Oncorhynchus nerka (assembly GCF_034236695.1). NCBI lineage: Eukaryota > Metazoa > Chordata > Actinopteri > Salmoniformes > Salmonidae > Oncorhynchus > Oncorhynchus nerka. The sequence continues at coordinate 41,346,093 of NC_088404.1, forward strand.
CTTCCTAGTTCTATTAGCCTTGTACAACAGGAGCTGTTCTCTACTTCCTAGTTCTATTAGCCTTGTACAACAGGAGCTGTGCTCTACTTCCTAGTTCTATTAGCCTTGTACAACAGGAGCTGTTCTCTACTTCCTAGTTCTATTAGCCTTGTACAACAGGAGCTGTTCTCTACTTCCTAGTTCTATTAGCCTTGTACAACAGGAGCTGTTCTCTACTTCCTAGTTCTATTAGCCTTGTACAACAGGAGCTGTTCTCTACTTCCTAGTTCTATTAGCCTTGTACAACAGGAGCTGTGCTCTACTTCCTAGTTCTATTAGCCTTGTACAACAGGAGCTGTTCTCTACTTCCTAGTTCTATTAGCCTTGTACAACAGGAGCTGTTCTCTACTTCCTAGTTCTATTAGTTCTTGTACAACAGGAGCTGTGCTCTACTTCCTAGTTCTATTAGCCTTGTACAACAGGAGCTGTTCTCTACTTCCTAGTTCTATTAGCCTTGTACAACAGGAGCTGTGCTGTTCTATTAGCCTTGTACAACAGGAGCTGTTCTTCCTAGTTCTATTAGCCTTGTACAACAGGAGCTGTTCTCTACTTCCTAGTTCTATTAGCCTTGTACAACAGGAGCTGTGCGCTACTTCCTAGTTCTATTAGCCTTGTACAACAGGAGCTGTGTTCTATTAGCCTACTTCCTAGTTCTATTAGCCTTGTACAACAGGAGCTGTGCTCTACTTCCTAGTTCTATTAGCCTTGTACAGGAGCTGTTCTCTAGCTGCCTTGTACAGCAGGAGCTGTTCTCTACTTCCCTAGTTCTATTAGCCTTGTACAACAGGAGCTGTGCTCTACTTCCTAGTTCTATTAGCCTTGTACAACAGGAGCTGTGCTCTACTTCCTAGTTCTATTAGCCTTGTACAACAGGAGCTGTTCTCTACTTCCTAGTTCTATTAGCCTTGTACAACAGGAGCTGTTCTCTACTTCCTAGTTCTATTAGCCTTGTACAACAGGAGCTGTTCTCTACTTCCTAGTTCTATTAGCCTTGTACAACAGGAGCTGTTCTCTACTTCCTAGTTCTATTAGCCTTGTACAACAGGAGCTGTTCTCTACTTCCTAGTTCTATTTGTAAGTTCTATTAGCCTTGTACAGGAGCTGTTCTCTACTTCCTAGTTCTATTAGCCTTGTACAACAGGAGCTGTGCTACTTCCTAGTTCTATTAGCCTTGTCAACAGGAGCTGCCTTGTTCTATTAGCCACAACAGGAGCTGTTCTCTACTTCCTAGTTCTATTAGCCTTGTACAACAGGAGCTGTTCTCTACTTCCTAGTTCTATTAGCCTTGTACAGCAGGAGCTGTGCTCTACTTCCTAGTTCTATTAGCTGTTCTTGTTCTACAACAGGAGCTGTGCTCTACTTCCTAGTTCTATTAGCCTTGTACAACAGGAGCTCCTACTTCCTAGTTCTATTAGCCTTGTACAACAGGAGCTGTTCTCTACTTCCTAGTTCTATTAGCCTTGTACAACAGGAGCTGTTCTCTACTTCCTAGTTCTATTAGCCTTGTACAACAGGAGCTGTTCTCTACTTCCTAGTTCTATTAGCCTTGTACACAACAGGAGCTGTGCTCTACTTCCTAGTTCTATTAGCCTTGTACAACAGGAGCTGTGCTCTACTTCCTAGTTCTATTAGCCTTGTACAACAGGAGCTGTGCTCTACTTCCTAGTTCTATTAGCCTTGTACAACAGGAGCTGTGCTCTACTTCCTAGTTCTATTAGCCTTGTACAACAGGAGCTGTTCTCTACTTCCTAGTTCTATTAGCCTTGTACAACAGGAGCTGTTCTCTACTTCCTAGTTCTATTAGCCTTGTACAACAGGAGCTGTGCTCTACTTCCTAGTTCTATTAGCCTTGTATAACAGGAGCTGTGCGCTACTTCCTAGTTCTATTAGCCTTGTACAACAGGAGCTGTGCACTACTTCCTAGTTCTATTAGCCTTGTACAACAGGAGCTGTTCTCTACTTCCTAGTTCTATTAGCCTTGTACAACAGGAGCTGTGTTCTACTTCCTAGTTCTATTAGCCTTGTACAACAGGAGCTGTGCACTACTTCCTAGTTCTATTAGCCTTGTACAACAGGAGCTGTTCTCTACTTCCTAGTTCTATTAGCCTTGTACAACAGGAGCTGTGCGCTACTTCCTAGTTCTATTAGCCTTGTACAACAGGAGCTGTGCGCTACTTCCTAGTTCTATTAGCCTTGTATAACAGGAGCTGTGCTCTACTTCCTAGTTCTATTAGCCTTGTACAACAGGAGCTGTGCGCTACTTCCTAGTTCTATTAGCCTTGTACAGGAGCTGTGCGCTACTTCCTAGTTCTATTAGCCTTGTACAACAGGAGCTGTTCTCTACTTCCTAGTTCTATTAGCCTTGTACAACAGGAGCTGTGCTCTACTTCCTAGTTCTATTAGCCTTGTACAACAGGAGCTGTGCTCTACTTCCTAGTTCTATTAGCCTTGTACAACAGGAGCTGTTCTCTACTTCCTAGTTCTATTAGCCTTGTACAACAGGAGCTGTTCTCTACTTCCTAGTTCTATTAGCCTTGTACAACAGGAGCTGTGCTCTACTTCCTAGTTCTATTAGCCTTGTATAACAGGAGCTGTGCGCTACTTCCTAGTTCTATTAGCCTTGTACAACAGAAGTTTTGCTCTACTTCCTAGTTCTATTAGCCTTGTACAACAGGAGCTGTGCTCTACTTCCTAGTTCTATTAGCCTTGTACAACAGGAGCTGTGCTCTACTTCCTAGTTCTATTAGCCTTCTACAACAGGAGCTGTTCTCTACTTCCTAGTTCTATTAGCCTTGTACAACAGGAGCTGTTCTCTACTTCCTAGTTCTATTAGCCTTGTACAACAGGAGCTGTGCTCTACTTCCTAGTTCTATTAGCCTTGTACAACAGGAGCTGTGCGCTACTTCCTAGTTCTATTAGCCTTGTACAACAGGATCTGTTCTCTTTTAGAAGCCTTTGGGTGTTCACTTCTCTCCAACTCACATACTGCACAGGGTTACACTGATAGCATGCATCCTGAACAAACCCCAGACCGACTGAACAGTAACATCTATGGGCTGCCTGACTATTTAGAATGGCTGATTACTGTCCTTTTTACTGATGGTGCACTTGTGTCTTTTCAAACCAAATGGTCCTCTACGACCACACAGACACACCTCTGAGCTACAGGTGCAGCCAATGGCTTTTACACAGACACACCTCCGAGCTACAGGTGCAGCCAATGGCTTTCACACAGACACACCTCTGAGATACAGGTGCAGCCAATGGCTTTTACACAGACACACCTCCGAGCTACAGGTGCAGCCAATGGCTTTACACAGACACACCTCTCAGCTACAGCCAATGGCTTTTACACAGACACAGCAGAGGGAAAGACAAAGAGTCTTGGGTTTCAAGATAATTAATAAAAGATAAAGGCCTGGCTTGTTCTGCATGGCTTAATGGATTTTAATAGCTGGGAGAATGATGGGGACACGCACAGTGCAGTCTGCATGTGGTGGACCAAACCCCCCCTAGGGAGCACGCAATACTACTGACGACACCCATCTCCTCGCACACACAGTCCTGCTCACATGATCTGACACTATATCTCTCTCTCTCTCTCTCTCTCTCATTTTCCTACACACGCATTTACTCAAGAGAGACTCATCCACTCGATCTGTCTCATCCTCTCATATACATTCATACATACGAACACAGTTGGGGATTAGGGCTTGGTGCTAGACCGACTCTTGCGGCTCACTACATCGTGCGCAAACACACAAAGACACGCGACTGGAATACAAGAGGATTCCTCTGCCAGTGAAGAGAGCTGAACATCATTGTAGTCCTGACTAGAAGGCCAGCAACCAGGGCCGTCTGCAGCTAGACACACTGACTGGCACGTTGGGACTAACACAGGGGAGGACTAAACCAACTCACCACTAACAGCAAGACAACAACAATGTAGTCATAACTGAGAAAACAAGCCATTAAAAACGAATATCTACACAGCTATAAGTCATTCATCAAAGTGATGGAAGTGTAGAGCTGAGTGCTGCAGTCAATCTGCATCTCTATCCCCCGTCTCCTCACCCCCACTGCAGCTAAAGCTTCACCACAACGCATGCAGGGCCCCATTGTCTGCCCTGCCATTCCCGACCAAACCATAATCAAACGACAACGTGGGCACAATGGCAGGGATGGCAATTCCCAGGGTGCTCCTCTGCGCTAGCTGTGTTCACAGAGGAAGTGTGAACAGAGGGGGCTGAGAGGGGCCTGCAGGGGCTCTTATCACTGCACCGGGTCACTCTGGCCAATCACACACTGTCTACAGGCCCAGGAGGGCGGGGGCCTGGAATTTCCTGCTGGACAGGACACAGGCACATAGATCCAACCCTCCCATCCAACCCCCACCCCAGTCCCCACCTCCTCCCCCTCGGATCCTGGGGGGCTCACCCATTGGCTGGCTGCAGCGTCCCTCTGGTCGCCGCCGCTCTACCACTGGCCAAGCGTGATGCCAATCTGCAGCCCAAGCCATCCTCCGGGGAACTCTAACTTCAATGGTCTGTCCTCCAAGCCACCACCATGGGACAGCGACAGAAGCTGATTAACCAAATACTTTTATCAGCACTGAAACCGCTCTGCCGCACAAAACAGCCTTAAAAACACAAACCACCACCACTGGCCAGAAAAGCACAAATGGGTAAAGGGGGAACACAGCAGAGAGCTTAGATGGCAAAGAGAAAAAAAACACAAAGCTTGACGGGGCCCACAGCTCTGCCTCCCTCACTGAGGGCATTGCTGCTCCAAAATCCTGCCGAGCCCTCCCCCCTCCACCACCACTAGCCTCCTCCCGTAACCAAACAACCCCCGCCTCTACAGGAGCATGAGTTTAGAGGCTGGAGAACTAGAGGACAAGCGAGAATGGAGAGAGCTGGAGAGAGAGAGGAAGGGAGAATATGAGTGGAAGAGCAGAGGATGGAGGATAGGAGTGGGAGAGCAGAGAATGGAGGATAGGAGTGGGAGAGCAGAGAATGGAGGATAGGAGTGGGAGAGCAGAGAATGGAGGATAGGAGTGGGAGAGCAGAGAATGGGAGTGGAAGAGCAGAGAATGGAGGATGGGAGTGGAAGAGCAGAGAATGGAGGATAGGAGTGGGAGAGCAGAGAATGGAGGATAGGAGTGGGAGAGCAGAGAATGGAGGATAGGAGTGGGAGAGCAGAGAATGGAGGATAGGAGTGGGAGAGCAGAGAATGGAGGATAGGAGTGGAAGAGCAGAGAATGGGAGTGGAAGAGCAGAGAATGGGAGTGGAAGAGCAGAGAATGGAGGATGGGAGTGGAAGAGCAGAGAATGGAGGATGGGAGTGGAAGAGCAGAGAATGGAGGATGGGAGTGGAAGAGCAGAGAATGGAGGATAGGAGTGGGAGAGCAGAGAATGGAGGATAGGAGTGGAAGAGCAGATAATGGGAGTGGAAGAGCAGAGAATGGAGGATGGGAGTGGAAGAGCAGAGAATGGAGGATGGGAGTGGAAGAGCAGAGAATGGAGGATGGGAGTGGAAGAGCAGAGAAGGGAGGATGGGAGTGGAAGAGCAGAGAAGGGAGGATAGGAGTGGAAGAGCAGAGAATGGGAGTGGAAGAGCAGAGAATGGGAGTGGAAGAGCAGAGAATGGAGGATAGGAGTGGAAGAGCAGAGAAGGTAGGATGGGAGTAGAAGAGCAGAGAATGGAGGAAGGGAGTGGAAGAGCAGAGAATGGAGGATAGGAGTGGGAGAGCAGAGAATGGAGGATAGGAGTGGAAGAGCAGAGAATGGGAGTGGAAGAGCAGAGAAGGTAGGATGGGAGTAGAAGAGCAGAGAATGGAGGAAGGGAGTGGAAGAGCAGAGAATGGAGGATAGGAGTGGGAGAGCAGAGAATGGAGGATAGGAGTGGAAGAGCAGAGAATGGGAGTGGAAGAGCAGAGAATGGAGGATGGGAGTGGAAGAGCAGAGAATGGAGGATGGGAGTGGAAGAGCAGAGAATGGAGGATAGGAGTGGAAGAGCAGAGGATGGAGGACAGGAGTGGGAGAGCAGAGAATGGAGGATAGGAGTGGGAGAGCAGAGAATGGAGGATAGGAGTGGGAGAGCAGAGAATGGAGGATAGGAGTGGAAGAGCAGAGAATGGGAGTGGAAGAGCAGAGAATGGAGGATGGGAGTGGAAGAGCAGAGAATGGAGGATGGGAGTGGAAGAGCAGAGAATGGAGGATGGGAGTGGAAGAGCAGAGAATGGAGGATAGGAGTGGGAGAGCAGAGAATGGAGGATAGGAGTGGAAGAGCAGAGAATGGGAGTGGAAGAGCAGAGAATGGAGGATGGGAGTGGAAGAGCAGAGAATGGAGGATGGGAGTGGAAGAGCAGAGAATGGAGGATGGGAGTGGAAGAGCAGAGAAGGGAGGATGGGAGTGGAAGAGCAGAGAAGGGAGGATAGGAGTGGAAGAGCAGAGAATGGGAGTGGAAGAGCAGAGAATGGGAGTGGAAGAGCAGAGAATGGAGGATAGGAGTGGAAGAGCAGAGAAGGTAGGATGGGAGTAGAAGAGCAGAGAAGGGAGGATAGGAGTGGAAGAGCAGAGGATGGAGGATAGGAGTGGAAGAGCAGAGGATGGAGGATAGGAGTGGAAGAGCAGAGAAGGGAGGATAGGAGTGGAAGAGCAGAGGATGGAGGACAGGAGTGGAAGAGCAGAGGATGGAGGATAGGAGTGGGAGAGCAGAGGATGGAGGATAGGAGTGGGAGAGCAGAGGATGGGAGTGGAAGAGCAGAGAATGGAGGATGGGAGTGGAAGAGCAGAGAATGGAGGATGGGAGTGGAAGAGCAGAGAATGGAGGATGGGAGTGGAAGAGCAGAGAAGGGAGGATGGGAGTGGAAGAGCAGAGAAGGGAGGATAGGAGTGGAAGAGCAGAGAATGGGAGTGGAAGAGCAGAGAATGGGAGTGGAAGAGCAGAGAATGGAGGATAGGAGTGGAAGAGCAGAGAAGGTAGGATGGGAGTAGAAGAGCAGAGAAGGGAGGATAGGAGTGGAAGAGCAGAGGATGGAGGATAGGAGTGGAAGAGCAGAGGATGGAGGATAGGAGTGGAAGAGCAGAGAAGGAGGATAGGGTGGAAGAGCAGAGGATGGAGGACAGGAGTGGAAGAGCAGAGGATGGAGGATAGGAGTGGGAGAGCAGAGGATGGAGGATAGGAGTGGGAGAGCAGAGGATGGAGGATAGGAGTGGGAGAGCAGAGGATGGAGGATAGGAGTGGAAGAGCAGAGAAGGGAGGATAGGAGTGGAAGAGCAGAGAATGGAGGATAGGAGTGGAAGAGCAGAGGATGGAGGATAGGAGTGGAAGAGCAGAGAAGGGAGGATAGGAGTGGAAGAGCAGAGAATGGAGGATAGGAGAAGAAGAGCAGAGAATGGAGGATAGGAGTAGAAGAGCAGAGAATGGAGGATAGGAGTGGAAGAGCAGAGAATGGAGGATAGGAGTGGAAGAGCAGAGAATGGAGGATAGGAGTGGAAGAGCAGAGAATGGAGGATAGGAGTAGAAGAGCAGAGAATGGAGGATAGGAGTAGAAGAGCAGAGAAGTGAGGATAGGAGTGGAAGAGCAGAGAATGGAGGATAGGAGTAGAAGAGCAGAGAATGGAGGATAGGAGTAGAAGAGCAGAGAATGGAGGATAGGAGTAGAAGAGCAGAGAATGGAGGATAGGAGTGGAAGAGCAGAGGATGGAGGATATGATTGGAAGAGCAGAGGACGGAGGATAAGAGTGTGGGTGGATGACTAGCAGTGGTCGTGGGTTTTCAGGTTCGGTCTTCTCAGGCAGCTCTTGGCTGATTCCCTGGGGAGAACTTGGCTAGTCTGAGCCAAGCAGAGCTCTGTGAAGCGCACACCGTCTCCCTGGCTTGATCACTCACTCTCTCTTTCTCTTGCCTGGAGCATCCAAGCAGCAGCACCCACGCCAAGACTCAGCCTTAGCCCCAGCTCTACAACAAGAGGAGCACTGGCAGAACCAACCCCAGACACAACCAAAAAGAAAAGGCCTTTATCTGTTGAAACAAGTCAATGGAGGAGCAGAATGCCTGACTGGCGTATTACATTCCAGCACAAAGCAGAGTTCCACACCACAACAGGATCCACCTGGCTGGTCTCCAACCAACACCAGAGCAGCAAAGTTGAGGGGTGTCAGGTGTGGAAGGCTCTGATCACTCTCTTTAGCCTGGATCAAACATACACACACACGCACAGAAGAAGTCCTGTTCAAATAGGGTCGTAAATCAGGGTCAAGTAAGAGCTGGGACACTGGTGACCAAGGGAGAAAAGGGGCACATGGAAGACAGGCCAATTATGTTTACACTCACAGGATAGGTCCCGTGTCTTCACAAAGCTGTGGTTTTATCACACACACCTCCTCCCCTTTGTACACATGTCACACTCCTGACTGTGCTGTGTTTCTCACTCTTGTCGTCAGCAGGCATTTCCTGAAGAAAGCCCTGGGTGCTGTGTCAACCCATTCCTTTTGATTCTGCACCGTCTGCGCCTGCCTGAGCCTGCCTGTTCTACCTTTGTCTCAGGGAGCTAAGGAATCCACACACTCAGCTTCAGAAACAGCGCCAAGAGCTCATCAGCCGACAACAAATCCACCCTTCTCAACACCAAGAGAAACACTCAGCTTTATATGTATATATACACACACACACCTGTCTCCACTATGTTAGATAGCAGACAACACAGTGGAAGATTAAAGGGCCTCTCAGATCTCCAATGTGGTTTTTCATCCTTCTCAACTGTCAGAGCAGAGAGGGAAATAATTTCAATATACCTCCAGCTTGTACATAAAACACCAGAGAGAGGAAGAGAAAGAATGTAGGAGGGAGGGAACAGGGGATAGAAAAGAGGAATAGGAACATTTGTGAAGAGAAAAGCAGACATGATTAAATCACAAGGGCTGCCTCCCGCGGTCATTGAGTGTGACACAGGTTCACAACAGGGGGGGGGGCAGGCAGAGAAAGAGACAGACTTCTGTCCCTCCATCCCACCCCAAAAAGCTAGCATTTGACTGGTGACCTAGGAGGAGGAGGAAAGCCTCTCTGGATTAGAGGCCCTCAGGAGACCCTCCAGGAATAGAAGTGCTGCACAGAGCTACACCACCACTGTACCCAACTCACAGCCGCATGTACAGATCGAGACCCGCTCATATAGACATGCTCAGAGACAGGGAGAGACATACACATGCAGACAGACATATTCACATGTACAGGGGAAACATAGCCACACAGGGAGACACACATACATGCAAAGGCACAGGCACACATGCACTTAGGCTGCATTTACACAGGCAGCCCAATTCTGATCTTTTTACACCTATTGGTATTTTGACCAATCAAATCAGCTCTGCTGTTTATAAATGTGCAAAATATCAGAATTGGGCTGCCTGTGTAAACACAGCCTTAGGGACGTACACACATATTCACCGATCCTGACACACACAATGACAATGGCATCAGACTCAGAGAGCACCCGGGGCAGCTTGGGAGAGAGAGGCAGAATGGGGACCCTTAATTGCCTTACCCTGTAGTACAGTCTGGGCTTTTTGACTTGAGATTCCAATTTCACACTAAGGCATTATTTAGTTTGATACAGACTTGATTAGGCATTACAGCAGGCCCCTTTTCTGGAGGAGCTTTGTGGCTCTCAAATCACTGGAGGAGAGATTAACTCTGCAGTCACGCTCCTTCTGAGACCCACAGCCTCACACAGCCTGCCGCCTGCCTGCTTGGTGCGGCAGGAAAGGGTTCCTCTTATCCCAAACACTTACACATTCAACTTTTACTAGTCACCAGTCAGTCTCCTCAATCACTGCCACTAACTTTAGTAGAGCCTTATCAAATCTGTTTTTTCTTTGTCAACTGCGCACCAGCTAGAGACCTGTTTGATTAGCAATATACTGCAGAGTTTGCAAAACATATGGCCACTGGATAGGTGCAAATAATCATGAAATCATTCTGCCAGGTAGGCATAGGCTACTTTGTAGTTAACATTTAATTGAGAAGGTTTGTGGTAACCTTTCCATCTACCAGAAGACAGTTGTCATGACATCAGCATCATCGCTAAGTGGTAGACAAACGTGCACACACATACAGTGGGGCAAAAGAGTATTTAGTCAGCCACCAATAGTGCAAGTTCTCCCACTTAAAAAGATGAGAGAGGCCTGTAATTTTCATCATAGGTACACTTCAACTATGACAGACAAAATTAGAAAAAAAAATCCAGAAAATCACATTGTAGGATTTTTAATGAATTTATTTGCAAATTATGGTGGAAAATAAGTATTGGTCACCTACAAACAAGCAAGATTTCTGGCTCTCACAGACCTGTAACTTCTTCTTTAAGAGGCTCCTCTGTCCTCCACTCGTTACCTGTATTAATGGCACCTGTTTGAACTTGTTATCAGTATAAAAGACACCTGTCCACAACCTCAAACAGTCACACTCCAAACTCCACTATGGCCAAGACCAAAGAGCTGTCAAAGGACACCAGAAACAAAATTGTCGACCTGCACCAGGCTGGGAAGACTGAATCTGCAATAGGTAAGCAGCTTGGTTTGGAGAAATCAACTGTGGGAGCAATTATTAGGAAATGGAAGACATACAAGACCACTGATAATCTCCCTCGATCTGGGGCTCCACGCAAGATCTCACCCCGTGGGGTCAAAATGATCACAAGAACGATGAGCAAAAATCCCAGAACCACACGGGGGGTCCTAGTGAATGACCTGCAGAGAGCTGGGACCAAAGTAACAAAGCCTACCATCAGTAACACACTACGCCGCCAGAGACTCAAATCCTGCAGTGCCAGACGTGTCCCCCTGCTTAAGCCAGTACATGTCCAGGCCAGTCAGAAGTTTGCTAGAGAGCATTTGGATGATCCAGAAGAAGGTGGGAGAATGTCATATGGTCAGATGAAACCAAAACATAACTTTTTGGTAAAACCTCAACTCGTCGTGTTCGGAGGACAACGAATGCTGAGTTGCATCCAAAGAACACCGTACCAAACTGTGAAGCATGGGGGTGGAAACATCATGCTTTGGGGCTGTTTTTCTGCAAAGGGACCAGGACGACTGATCCGTGTAAAAGAAAGAATGAATGGGGCCATGTATCGTGAGATTTTGAGTGAAAACCTCCTTCCATCAGCAAGGGCATTGAAGATGAAACGTGGCTGGATCTTTCAGCATGACAATGATCCCAAGCACACCGCCTGGGCAACGAAGGAGTGGCTTCGTAAGAAGCATTTCAAGGTCATGGAGTGGCCTAGCCAGTCTCCAGATCTCAACCCCATAGAAAATCTTTGGAGGGAGTTGAAAGTCCGTGTTGCCCAGCCATAGCCCCATAACATCACTGCTCTAGAGGAGATCTGCATGGAGGAATGGGCCAAAATACCAGCAACAGTGTGTGAAAACCTTGTGAAGACTTACAGAAAACATTTAACCTCTGTCATTGCCAACAAAGGGTATATAACAAAGTATTGAGATAAACTTTTGTTATTGACCAAATACTTATTTTCCACCATAATTTGCAAATAAATGCATTAAAAATCCTACAAATGTTTTTTCACATTTTGTCTGTCATAGTTTAAGTGTACCTATGATGAAAATTACAGGCCTCTCTCATCTTTTTAGGTGGGAGAACTTGCACAATTGGTGGTTGACTAAATACTTTTTTGCCCCACTGTACAGGGGCAAACTTCAGAAAGCTGGAGGAAAATACAAATCACTGATGCATTTTGTTCAGGTCTTACAATAATATTGGGAAAATTAATGCATTTTCTAAATAATTCAATGTATTTAGTTGATTTCTGTTTTAATGTCTGGACACCGTGAGTCCTACTATAGCCATACGGACCGTGCTGAGAAAGGGAACATTTTACAGATGAAGTTGAGGTGAAGATGCGTCACTATGGAAACCCCTGATAGCTTCCAACTAGACCTTCACTGTAGAAGCTGAGCAGGGCATTACCATGGACATGGTGATGCAGGGCACCACTCTAATCCAGCCTCCTCTGCCCTCCCAATGTATGTTTTGGGAAGAGGAGAGGATGGTCCCTGGACTGCACATCAACACGGCTGGACCAGGGCTAGACTCTACATTTTTAAAGCAGAGATCCATCGACCAACACAGGAGCCCCACAGAGCACAGCAATATCCTCTCGCCCGCACTCCTATTCTCTTTCTGCAGACTCTCACGCTGTCTCTCAGCCCCTGTTTGATGGTGACATAAAGGATTTATTAGGGGAAAGGAAAATGAAAAAAAATACTGATTTTATATATTTTTTAAGACTTCTTCTCTTTCAACTCCCTCCTTCACACATACTCAGAAGCCTCAAACGGTCTACTCAGACTGTTGCCCTTAGAGCGGCACTCACAGACAGATGGTTTCAGTGGACAATGTTGGACAGCTAGACTACTCTTCTCGTTGTTTGGCTGGTGGGTCGGCACAATCCTCATTAGACTACAAGCTAAACGTCCCCCTGGAAAGACTACTTCATAAAGACAAACACATCTCTTATCTCTTCTCACACATCTGCACCTCGTTCCCACACCCACCTCTATTCTCCAGTGGCTTCCAGTCCCTCGTGGCATTGGAGGTAGAACAATACAGAGCTGTGACTGGGAGCAGAGGCCTTCCTTCTCATCTTCACACATCTCAACATATGGACTCTGTTTCCGGCCATCAACGCATCAATTCACATGGACTAGAATTCTAACCCTAACACCTAAAATAGGCTTTTTCCTTGTGGGGACCAACAAAAGGTCTCCACATGTCAGAATTTTTCCTGTGAGTACTTCTTGTCCCCACATGGATAGTAAAACCAAAAACATACACACAAAACTTCCCTGATTTAGGTCGTTTCATTTGAACTTCAATAGGAAAATTACAAGAAGTGTGAGAAAGGAGGGAGACCTGGAAAGGGGGAGGCCTTTTCACCCTCTCTCTCATGGGAACACCATCTGTAAGTTGCTCACCATCCAACAATGTGTGTGTGATGTGAAAATGCACCACGGGCAAGACTAACAGCAAATGAAAACATGTCAAATGTGTGCATGCTTTGTAAATGTCATTTTTGCGCTGAAATCGAGAGCGACTTTAATAGTGTCTTCCCCCCTCCTCACCCTGCTCTTTGCAAGGCAAATCATTTTGGCCTCTGTAGGGGGTGCCTGCCATTTGACAGAGGAATTGAATTAAAATAGATCTGACAAACACAAGTGACTTCATAATCAAGGACTAGCCATTCTCTGAGGTTGTGAGGCCAGCATTAAGGAAGGCTACAATAAGGGCTAATTCTGTCTGAGCTAAATACTCATGTATGATGCAAGGTTCTAGGCAAGTGTCTAGCCCTGGGATAGAGAGAGGCTGCTTCACAGCTTAAATCAATTTGGAGATGACATTGCAAGCTGTATCAAGGCTCTATACTGCAAAACACAGAGCAGCGCTTTTCTCAAAACACAAATCTCCTTAGTATCCTATTGAAGCTCAAAAGTCTAGGCACAGTTGCAGATGGGGATATTTTCTGACGATATTACGTATCGTTTTAACAATATCGCAATATTATTTTGCGTTAGCCGCACCAACACTCCAGTATTTTACATTCATAGCTTGTTCTCCATCTTCCAACTTCTAACAGGGAGCCAATTTGTTTTCAACACTTTTATTTCCATGACTGATCAAAATGTCGTTTGCTCTTGTCTTGCAGCAGACATATGGAGAGCAATATGTTTGGAACATCAAATTGCAATAAAATCATAGTATCGAATCACAATACATATAGAATCATGAGAATCACAATACACATAGAATCATGAGAATCACAATACACATAGAATCCTGAGAATCACAATACATATAGAATCCTGAGAATCACAATACATATAGAATCATGAGAATCACAATACATATAGAATCATGAGAATCACAATACATATAGAATCATGAGAATCACAATACATATAGAATCATGAGAATCACAATACATATAGAATCAGGAGAATCACAATACATATAGAATCATGAGAATCACAATACATATAGAATCATGAGAATCACAATACATATAGAATCATGAGAATCACAATACATATAGAATCATGAGAATCACAATACATATAGAATCAGGAGAATCACAATACATATAGAATCAGGAGAATCACAATACATATAGAATCAGGAGAATCACAATACATATAGAATCAGGAGAATCACAATACATATAGAATCAGGAGAATCACAATACATATAGAATCAGGAGATTCACAATACATATAGAATCATGAGAATCACAATACATATAGAATCAGGAGAATCACAATACATATAGAATCAGGAGATTCACAATACATAGAATCATGAGAATCACAATACATATAGAATCATGAGATTCACAATACATATAGAATCATGAGATTCACAATACATATAGAATCATGAGAATCACAATACATATAGAATCATGAGAATCACAATACATATAGAATCATGAGAATCACAATACATATAGAATCATGAGAATCACAATACATATAGAATCATGAGAATCACAATACATATAGAATCATGAGAATCACAATACATATAGAATCATGAGAATCACAATACATATAGAATCATGAGAATCACAATACATATAGAATCAGGAGAATCACAATACATATAGAATCAGGAGAATCACAATACATATAGAATCAGGAGATTCACAATACATATAGAATCATGAGAATCACAATACATATAGAATCAGGAGAATCACAATACATATAGAATCATGAGATTCACAATACATATAGAATCATGAGAATCACAATACATATAGAATCATGAGAATCACAATACATATAGAATCAGGAGAATCACAATACATATAGAATCAGGAGAAACACAATACATATAGAATCATGAGAATCACAATACATATAGAATCATGAGAATCACAATACATATAGAATCATGAGAATCACAATACATATAGAATCATGAGAATCACAATACATATAGAATCATGAGAATCACAATACATATAGAATCATGAGAATCACAATACATATAGAATCATGAGATTTCAATACATATAGAATCATGAGAATCACAATACATATAGAATCATGAGAATCACAATACATATAGAATCAGGAGAATCACAATACATATAGAATCAGGAGATTCACAATACATATAGAATCATGAGAATCACAATACATATAGAATCAGGAGAATCACAATACATATAGAATCAGGAGAATCACAATACATATAGAATCAGGAGAATCACAATACATATAGAATCAGGAGAATCACAATACATATAGAATCAGGAGAAACACAATACATATAGAATCATGAGAATCACAATACATATAGAATCATGAGAATCACAATACATATAGAATCATGAGATTTCAATACATATAGAATCATGAGAATCACAATACATATAGAATCATGAGAATCACAATACATATAGAATCAGGAGAATCACAATACATATAGAATCAGGAGATTCACAATACATATAGAATCATGAGAATCACAATACATATAGAATCAGGAGAATCACAATACATATAGAATCAGGAGAATCACAATACATATAGAATCAGGAGAATCACAATACATATAGAATCAGGAGAATCACAATACATATAGAATCAGGAGAAACACAATACATATAGAATCATGAGAATCACAATACATATAGAATCATGAGAATCACAATACATATAGAATCAGGAGAAACACAATACATATAGAATCATGAGAATCACAATACATATAGAATCATGAGAATCACAATACATATAGAATCATGAGAATCACAATACATATAGAATCATGAGAATCACAATACATATAGAATCAGGAGAAACACAATACATATAGAATCAGGAGAATCACAATACATATAGAATCATGAGAATCACAATACATATAGAATCATGAGAATCACAATACATATAGAATCATGAGAATCACAATACATATAGAATCAGGAGAATCACAATACAGGAGAATCACAATACATATAGAATCAGGAGAATCACAATACATATAGAATCAGGAGAATCACAATACATATAGAATCAGGAGATCACAATACATATAGAATCAGGAGAATCACAATACATATAGAATCAGGAGAATCACAATACATATAGAATCAGGAGAATCACAATACATATAGAATCAGGAGAATCACAATACATATAGAATCAGGAGAATCACAATACATATAGAATCATGAGAAACACAATACATATAGAATCATGAGAATCACAATACATATAGAATCAGGAGAATCACAATACATATAGAATCAGGAGAATCACAATACATATAGAATCATGAGAATCACAATACATATAGAATCATGAGAATCACAATACATATAGAATCATGAGAATCACAATACATATAGAATCATGAGAATCACAATACATATAGAATCATGAGAATCACAATACATATAGAATCATGAGAATCACAATACATATAGAATCATGAGAATCACAATACATATAGAATCATGAGAATCACAATACATATAGAATCATGAGATTCACAATACATATAGAATCAGGAGATTCACAATACATATAGAATCATGAGAATCACAATACATATAGAATCAGGAGAATCACAATACATATAGAATCAGGAGATTCACAATACATATAGAATCATGAGAATCACAATACATATAGAATCAGGAGAATCACAATACATATAGAATCAGGAGAATCACAATACATATAGAATCAGGAGAATCACAATACATATAGAATCAGGAGAATCACAATACATATAGAATCAGGAGAATCACAATACATATAGAATCAGGAGAATCACAATACATATAGAATCAGGAGAATCACAATACATATAGAATCAGGAGAATCACAATACATATAGAATCAGGAGAATCACAATACATATAGAATCAGGAGAATCACAATACATATAGAATCATGAGAATCACAATACATATAGAATCATGAGAATCACAATACATATAGAATCATGAGAATCACAATACATATAGAATCATGAGAATCACAATACATATAGAATCAGGAGAATCACAATACATATAGAATCAGGAGAATCACAATACATATAGAATCAGGAGAATCACAATACATATAGAATCAGGAGAATCACAATACATATAGAATCAGGAGAATCACAATACATATAGAATCAGGAGAATCACAATACATATAGAATCAGGAGAATCACAATACATATAGAATCAGGAGAATCACAATACATATAGAATCAGGAGAATCACAATACATATAGAATCAGGAGAATCACAATACATATAGAATCAGGAGAATCACAATACATATAGAATCAGGAGAATCACAATACATATAGAATCATGAGAATCACAATACATATAGAATCATGAGAATCACAATACATATAGAATCATGAGAATCACAATACATATAGAATCAGGAGAATCACAATACATATAGAATCAGGAGAATCACAATACATATAGAATCAGGAGAATCACAATACATATAGAATCAGGAGAATCACAATACATATAGAATCAGGAGAATCACAATACATATAGAATCAGGAGAATCACAATACATATAGAATCAGGAGAATCACAATACATATAGAATCAGGAGAATCACAATACATATAGAATCAGGAGAATCACAATACATATAGAATCAGGAGAATCACAATACATATAGAATCAGGAGAATCACAATACATATAGAATCAGGAGAATCACAATACATATAGAATCAGGAGAATCACAATACATATAGAATCAGGAGAATCACAATACATATAGAATCAGGAGAATCACAATACATATAGAATCAGGAGAATCACAATACATATAGAACAGGAGAATCACAATACATATAGAATCAGGAGAATCACAATACATATAGAATCAGGAGAATCACAATACATATAGAATCAGGAGAATCACAATACATATAGAATCAGGAGAATCACAATACATATAGAATCAGGAGAATCACAATACATATAGAATCAGGAGAATCACAATACATATAGAATCAGGAGAATCACAATACATATAGAATCAGGAGAATCACAATACATATAGAATCAGGAGAATCACAATACATATAGAATCAGGAGAATCACAATACATATAGAATCAGGAGAATCACAATACATATAGAATCAGGAGAATCACAATACATATAGAATCAGGAGAATCACAATACATATAGAATCAGGAGAATCACAATACATATAGAATCAGGAGAATCACAATACATATAGAATCAGGAGAATCACAATACATATAGAATCAGGAGAATCACAATACATATAGAATCAGGAGAATCACAATACATATAGAATCAGGAGAATCACAATACATATAGAATCAGGAGAATCACAATACATATAGAATCAGGAGAATCACAATACATATAGAATCAGGAGAATCACAATACATATAGAATCATGAGAATCACAATACATATAGAATCAGGAGAATCACAATACATATAGAATCAGGAGAATCACAATACATATAGAATCAGGAGAATCACAATACATATAGAATCAGGAGAATCACAATACATATAGAATCAGGAGAATATAATTCCCACACCTAAATATCATGATAATATCATATTGTGAGGCCTCTAGCAATTCCTAGCCATACTTTTAACCATTACTTTATTCAGGTTATACAATAAAGTATGTGGCATGGTGCAGCATTGTCATGCTGATAGAATCAAACATGTGGTGTAGGCTTAAAAGCCCAAGCAACAAGACCAAGACAAATATTGGACCAAAGAATAGGATATGATATGCTTCTATTTCAAAAATATTTTAACATTCTCATACAAATTTTTCAGCATTTATTTATCTGTATTTGTATTATTTTTACTGCTCTGGGGTTATAATTATTGCTTGGATAACCTTATTTACTATTATGCATTGATTTCTTTTTTAGTCTCTGCACTGCACAGGACACAGGAAAAATGATTACTGAATTATCACATTATTGTAATGTTTGTTTATGGGTTAATTAATCCCGTAAAGGATGGGTTGCCAACTGACGATTTGACACGAATATAAATGTCATTCATTCATGTAAAATACTTTGCTAATCATTACTAAAATATAATAATATACCTAATTACCACTTCACACTAGGATGAAGTGGGAGTTCTGTGTTTCTTCATCTTCTTCCTGAATGTACTTGATGTTTTGTGATTCAAAAAGCTATTTAATAACCCAACACAGCAAATGTATACACACAGCCCAGGGCACTCAATCCTTTGGAGTAATTTCTCTCGGTTTTTAACTCCACATGTATTTCAGAGGAAAGTTTCCAGGCGCAGTGGAATCAATAGGTTGAGCAGAAGGAAGCTATTGGAGGATTTTTCCTGGTGCGTGGGCACAGTAAGTCTCCCATCTCCCACCCAGGACTGTTCCAGTTGCCTCCCCCTGCAGCTCTGAGACCCATACTAGCCCTGGAAGGAGCCCAGGACCCAAGCAGGATCCATTATCTAGGGCCTGGCCAGCAGGAGGCCTAGCAACTCCTGGCAAGAGGTAAAAATCTAATCCAATTTATTCGTTACATGCTTGGTAAACAACAGGTGTCGACTAACAGTGAAATGCTTACTTACGGGTCCTTCCCAACAACGCAGAGAGAAAGAAAAGAGAAATAATAGAAAAGTAAAACACGTAATACACAAGGCAGGCTGCAGGGGTCAGCAGGGGTCAACACAGGACCAAAGCTCTTCATTAATGACTTCAGCATCAGGCCCTCTCCTCTCCCCTCCCCTCCCCAACAACCACCCTTTAATCATCAGAGCTGGGACGAGGAGCCTTCCAAGCGAGTAGCTTCTCAATAAATATATGCATCAGCCAGGTGTGGCGAAGGTGCTTAATTGCCCCCTTTGCTTATGTTTAATGTACAGTCTACGGAGAAACTGTGGGATCGAGGAGCAGCTGCCTAGAGAAAGGAGCATGAACACAGCCTCACGGACATCATGGCGGGCCAAGGAGACAGAGGAGATGAGAGGAGAGCAGGAGGAAGAGAGGTGACAAAGACGGGAAGGGTTGAAAGTAGCAGGAAACTGAACAGGAAGAAATAAAGGGGGAAATGAACATGAAGACCTCTGCCTACGCTGTTGGACCAGACAAACAGCAGTGTTCTGCTAGTGCTGATCTGGCTCTTGTAGCTATCCCCCAGAAGGTTCATGGTTCTGGCCTTCTCTCTCCGAGGTCAAAGCAGAGCTGGGTCACAGCCCTCTGCCCACACTGGAGCCACTGCACTGACATGTACACACAAAACCCATTAACACACTCACACACTCACTCACTAAACCACTCACAGGCTCACAAAGAGCTGCGCTTGACATATCCCATTTACGGAGCCTGCACCTTGCTCAGGCGTTTAGGCTGGTTAACTCTGGGTGTCTGCCACAGATCAGCCTGGTTCAACATCAAACAACAGGTGGGCCATTCCACACGCCCTCAGGTTAACATTGCACAATATTTGACTGTTCTAAAAATGTTTAAAAAAGAACAGCACACGACAGTGAAACAAAATACAAATCCTACATCTACTCCCACACTTGGCTCGTAGGGTAGAGAGAGTATTGGCCGTTCTGAGGCTACGGTCCTGTACACATCATTTGCACAGGAAGGAGCAGATTAGGAACGAAGCTTTCTGAAAGCATTGTTCCAACACATTTTAATCCGCCCAATGCAGCAGCACAGAGTTTGAGAGTGAGGGACCTAGGAGAGGACAGACTCCACAGGGAGGTACTGGTGGGGGAGCTATGGTTGGCAGGCCGGAGGGGTGGGGGGGGGGTTCAGGGGGAGCAGTGGAGAGGGAACAAACCACACAAACATAATTAATAGAAAAAGTCACCCCGGCGTCGTTGGCTCTTTAGAAAGGAAGCGCGGAGCGGAGAGGGACCTGAGCGGACCGTGGTTACAGCCCAGTAAGTCTAGAGCGCTGATAAACCCTGGTGCTAAGCCGGTACAATGGCACAGCCTACAACTGAGCTCTTCCATTAAGACAGATCCTTCCATACACACTAGCAGGCAGGCTGCTGATAAGGAGTTGTCAATGGCAGACACATTGGCCGCAAGGGAGCTCACCCTGCCTGGGCACACACATCTCCACACCAGTAGGGACCGCTGTAGAGTAAGACTACTCTACACTACAGGAAGGAAGTTCCTTCCTGTAGATCATCTTGACTGGCTGCATCACCGCTTGGTTTGGCAACTGCTTGGCATCCTACCGCAAGGCACTACAGAGGGTAGTGCATACGCGCCAGTACATCACTGGGGTCGAACTCCCTGCCATCCAGAACCTCTATATCAGGCGGTGTCAGAGGAAGGCCCTACTAAATATTGTCATTGACTACTGCCACCCAAGTCATAGACTGTTCACTCTGCTACTGTGGGCCAAGTCTGACCAAAAGGCACCTGAACAGCTTCTACACCCAAACCATAAGAGTGCTGAACAGTTAATAAAAATGGCTACCCGGACAATTTACTTTGAATCTCTTTTTTATTATTTGTCTTAATTGTTTTGAGTCCATTGCACTGCCTATATGCACACTCACTAGACTCCACCCACACACTAATACAACACTGACACTCCAACACACACTTTACATACGCTGCTGCTGCACTGTTTATTATACGTCCTGATTGGCGAGTCACTATTACCCCGACCCACATGAACATACTGTATTACCTCAACTATCTCATACCCCTGCACATTGACTCGGTACTGGTACTCCTTGTATACAGCCTCGTTATTGTTTTTATTGTGTTACCATTTCCTTTTTTTCATTTAGAAAATATTTGTATTAGTTTTTAACTGCATTGTTGGGAAAGGGCTCATAAGTAAACATTTCACTGTAAAGTCTACACCTGATGTGTTCAGCATTTCACTGTAAAGTCTACACCTGATGTGTTCAGCATTTCACTGTAAAGTCTACACCTGATGTGTTCAGCATTTCACTGTAAAGTCTACACCTGATGTATTCAGCACCTGTGACCAATAACATTTTATTTTGAAGGAAGGAAGAATCAGATCCATCCCTGACAATATCTTTAAAATAACCGACTGATTCTAGAGCAACGTTTATTGTAAGTATCAGCCCACTATAAGCAGTTTATTCCATTTCCTATTTCAATGACTCATGTAACTGAAGAGCACTGTACCTTTAAAAAAGCCCCCCCTTTCCCATCTTGAAAAATGTGCAAAATCCATATGATATTGTGCCAACCAATAAGCTCTATATAAAAAGAGTCGACCGCTGTGGCTGAACAATGACCAATTACTTTTTTGGTCATATCAAAATACAAGACAAAAATCACTCTCCCTGCTGTGTAGTCAATGAACATTTTACAAAGGCTTAGAAAAATCTATTTTGTGGTTCACCTACCATTAATACAGGGCAACAGTCTTCTATACTCACAGATTGACAAAACTATTGCTAAAAGACATTTCATGCCTGCCTGCTGCTAGTAAACACAAAGGCACATAAAAGTGTAATATCACTGTCTGTATATAATGTGAAAGAGACAAACTGGACTTTCGCTTTTCCCTCTTACACGCACACACACACACACACACACACAAACACACACACACACACGAGAATAAAGACAGGGGAGCAGGCTCTCATCACTCAATCTGCCCTGTGGTATCTCCCTTCACTGTTTTATAACAGCCTGTTGACCAATGAAACTTTGGCTGTGCTACCAAAAGCCTAGGTGACAATAACAATGCCATTTAATGTTAAAATAGATGGTTTTAGGAAGGCAGAGAGAGGGGTAGAGGGATGCCAGGGATATGCTTCACACACACACTTCCTGAAAAACAAATCCACATCAATCCATAACAATATGCAGCAGTAACTCTTTCAATGAGATGCTCGCCTGTATATAATTAACACTATAATTACTTGAGTACAAGCATTGTTGTTACAGGGTGCTCAATTGCTTTGGAAATTGCATCGTTTGTGTTATAACAAAATATGTAATAAAGAACAATCCCTTTTCTTCTTGTATAACAAAAAAAAAACGCTAAACTCTTGCTAATTACTGAAGTGCTATCTCACATGTTAATACAATGTTACTACTTAGGTAATTACAGTGTTACTACAAAGGTGTACGAGCAACTGAATAATCTAACCATAATGTAGATTGAGAGACGATTTAACTGCACAAATAACACAATCAAGTACTCTATTATGTCAACATAAAACGGACGCACAAAATTAATATCTACACTACAGAATCTAGAGAAGAGAAACATTACAATCTCAGCCAGGGGGAGCTAAAGAAATAGATTAAGATGTTTGAAGATTTTACTGCAACTTAGAAAAATGTTGAATTGATAGGGGAAGCTGGTGTAAACAGTACTACTGGTGGAATTTGCGTGGAAAGAGGGGGGAAAGCAGAGGGGAGGTGGAGCGCTAGAACAAGCCTTGTTCCAACGGCTCCTTCTCCCCCATCCCAGGTTAAAGGTCCTATTTGATTTGATTGACTAAACAACACTGTGGAAAATAAATAAGTGCTCTCTCGCTCCCTGGATGTCATGTGCACTCATTCCCGCTTAATGTCCTGTAAATGAAGAGGATTTATTAATGTGTAATTAAGTAATAATCATCACTACATAATGCATGAAATACTCATGGGGACGGAGGAGATATGAAACAGAAATACCCCGGCCAGGCACTCTACGCAAAGACACACATTAAAAAGGGATTAATCGGGAGAAATAATATTTTGATAAGAACCACTCGCTCCCCTCTCCCCTCTCCCCCCTCCCCATTTAGTAAAACAGCCAATCATAGCTATTAATGCAACCTCAATTAGCCATCTACAATTAGGATAGTAAATCCCTCCACCACAACCTACTGATGATAACAAGGATTGGTGGTTTCCTCAAATCCTTTTTCATCATAGCCGGTATATACTGTATTCTATTCTACTGTATTTTAGTCAATGCCACTCCGACATTGCTCAATCTAATATTTATATGTTTCTTAATTCCATTCTTTTACGTTTAAATGTGTGTATTATGGTGAATTGTTAGATACTACTGCACTGTTCGATATTACTGCACTGTTGGAGCTAGGAACACAAGCATTTCGCTACACCCGCAATAACATCTGCTAAATATGTGTATGTGACCAATAATATTTGATTTGAGCATTGGCATTGACAGGCACTCGTAGGAGTTGAGTGAGCAGGTGAGAGACAAGAGGACACAGGAAAAACACAAATAATCCCCGGTGCATGCCCTGTACCACTGACACTCACTCATAATTTGAGAATATGCCAGTTAGTGGGAAAGGTGTTGTGGAGAGATAGCAACAGAACACATCTTAGTTACACATAGATCTGGCCTCTGGCTGCTGTGCATCACTGACTAAGCACAAGCTTTGTTTATTCAAAGCCACAAGCTGCCACTGCCAAACACACACACACTCAGGATACAAAACAGTACAAAGACTAGCTTGCTTTAAGCAGAGAAATGGGGATTTGTTTTCACATGACATGTAGTACATGTTCAGGTAACTGTCAAAATAAAGGAAACAGCATCTTAATAGGGCATTGTGCCACCACGAGCTGCCAGAACAGCTTCAATGCGGCTTGGCATAGATTCTACCAGTGTCTGGAACTTTGTTGGAGGGATGCGACACCATTCTTCCACGAGAAATTCCATAATTTGGTGTTTTATTGATGTGGTGGAAAACGCTGTCTCAGCCACCACTTCAGATTCTCCCATAAGTTTTCACTTGTGTTGAGATATGGTGATTGACACACACACACACACACCACTATGCTCCTTTGAGACCCCTCTTGAGATCTTTAATTCTAGCCATAGCAGCTGAAATAACGGGAAACTGGGCATTTTTATACATGACCCTAAGCATGATGGGATGTTAATTGCTTAATTGATTCAGGAACCACACCTGTGTGGAAGCACCTGCCTTCAATATACTTTGTATCCCTGATTTACTCAAGTGTTTCCTTTATTTTGGGAGTTACCTGTATTTGCCTTGTAGTTAGTTCAGCAATATTAGTAATTGTTGAAATAATCAAGTGATCCCTTTCCCATATTCAGCCTATATGTGATCATTTTAAAATGTCTTGCTTTGAACCAGTGTATATTTTAGTAGACACCAAAGGTATCCCGAGAGGTCATGACACCAATCTCTGTTGACTCAGAAACATACCAACCCCTGTGGTCATCAACCCATTTTCAACTTGCCATTAGTCTTGGTGAACCATCCACTGCATGCACAGAGAGCACAACTAACAAAACAATAAATAAATAATGAAAACAATGTAGGCTTTATAACCTTTCAACCATTGCACGTTGTTGCCACCAATTAGAACAAAAATACTAATTGGGGGAGGGGTAATAATTCGGGACCACATGGCCACCCCATTGCCCATCTGGTTTCCACAGAGGCAAAACGAGCCAAATGCCCCTTGCCCGTCCACTTCACTGTAATGGCTCAGTAGCATCTCGCTCTCAGTTCACGGATGCGGTCCAATTGAATTTGACTAGAAAATACAGGTTACCAAGAAAACGGTCTAGCAAGTAAAACAAACCAATATGCCTATAGTTTAATCATGGCGATGGAAAAACAACATATGCAAGATGTGGGAATGCACGGGCTTAATGCGCGTCATACACAGCAGGGGTGACCATCAATACACACACATCTCCACGATACAGGTGAACAGTAGCGAATGAAACAAACACATTGCAGTCTAGTCAAGTAACAAATGTGGTCACAATTTTAAATCAATTAAGTAATCAACTGACCAGGGAATACCTGAGTCACTATTGCAACACTACAAAAAGTTGGCTGTGTTGGACCGGATAAATTAGGCCTATCTATTATTTCCCCCTCTAAATTGCTTAGGCTTTTGTTTGATATAAATAAAACACAGTGAGGATATTTAATTGTTGAATTACATAGTAGCCAAGGCCAAAAGGTAGTCATGAAATATTATTGGTCATGCGAGAGTTTGTCCCCATTAAAACAACTTACCTTTTACGGAGCGCGGTTTGGCCTGTTTTCGTCTAGACATCTCTGGATTGTGAAAGTATTTTCTTCTCGTATCGATCTCTAATATTTTGCGAAAACAGTCATATAGATGGATACTTCAGCTGGCGTGTTTTTCACTTCTTTGCCTGTTGCAATGCGACAACTTAAGTCTGATAGTATCCTATAGTCCAGTTAAAGGGGAGGTGAGTAGTCTATACAATTTGGAGCTGTGGAGAGGAGCTGCGCCCGGATACTCCAGCAATGTAACTTCTTCGGCTGGACTCAACCTGTAGAATTAACGGAATAACGCGTCTTTCTTTCGGAGTCCGTGACGACAGTATCTTTTGCTCCTTTACGTTCATAAACACCTTAGCTATAGGCGACTTAATCGGTAGAGTCCAAGTTTAAAGATGCAGCCAACGCCAAAATGACAGCCATGCGGTAACACCTGATCGGGCCGTTAGAAAGGTGCCAATACATCAAAATACGATGACATTGACTATACAATTATAGAATTCCGTTAAATCAAGCGTTACGTTGTCTCCGTTTCCTCTTCGTCTTGATGGTTTGTTGGTGCAGTTCTCGGAATAAGTCTCTTTTTTACCCTAATCTTGCGAACACCGAACCTCCCTTCGTCCGTTATTTTTCAGAAGGTGGCATGGGTAATGCAACCTTACCCAGCATTTTCACCCCTTGGGGATTTGTGTTTTTAAATCCTGAAATCAGTCAAATGTTTGTAGTATTTAGCCCCTCTCTACCTTTTTCTTTGTCCTGACTCTGGTCTTCCCTCCGCCTCCCGATCCGACTGCTGGCGGGGCTGCAGCGCAGACACACATAATAAAGCCAGGCTTGGCTGGAAATGTAGCCGTGTCCCAGCAGGAGGATGTGAGAGTAGGGTCCCGGCGGGGGAGCGCTCTGATCCCGCAGGGAGCTATGCACAGCCTGGGTTGAACAGACAGAGAGAGCCAACAGCACCAAACCATGGTCAGCCATGGAAACTACAGCTCAACTTGGAGCACGGATCGGGGCCAAAACACGGAGCATCAAAGAACGCTGCACAGCGCGTGAAAAATACGGACCGGATTCGGTTTTAGTCCTTTCCATCTTAAATTGGTTAGTCGTGCGCTACTTTCTCACTAGGGTTGACGATTGCCAATTATGTTTAAATTCTTTTTCTAAAAGTCGGTAGTCGTGAAATGCAACCTGATATTTTTTTTGACATACATAGGCCTAATTGTTTATATTTTATCATAAATTAGTCTGACTGGATTGTATTTTTTTTATATGGGCCTATAATTGTGCGTGGTGGCTTTCTAAATGCACCGATTACAAATATAAATCCCAGTCATGTAATTATTCACATGTTTTATGTATTTGAAATAATCGGCCTAGCAGTGTATTTATGTTGTTTTATCAAAGGGGTCTGGGCCCTCACTTGTGGTAAGCTTAACCCTCGGACAGGACCTATTAGAGGGCCATATGTTTTCAACACCAACGGAACTCATAATGTCAGGAGTTATGTGTTGGGGGCAAACTGCTGAGCCATAACAGTTCAGACTAGGACTGCAATTCGTGTGTTTGTCCCCTACAGAAAAGGGACATGTTGCCAATATGAGCCAGAAAAATATTTAAAATCACATGGTGCTTTGTTATTTTCTCTCCTGCACAGTGTGCTCTTTGACCAAGCTAGAGCTGCCCGAACGTTGTCATGGATAACTTGGTGGGCTCCCTCCCTGTCTTGACCTGCGGGGGGTCCTGCAGATTGAGCCTCGCCCCCGTTGTGAGACGGAGCGGCCTTTAAAATTGACCCCCGTTGAGGTGGGGGCCCCTCTTGTCTCGTCTGAACTCCCCCTGAAATGAGCGCACGCCTGGAGACCGCTTTTAAAGCGCTTGTGGCGTCCCAGAGAGAGGCCGCTGGCACACAAGGGTAAAATCTCTCCGCAGTAGTCCCTTATTCTTCGATAAATACAAAGGAGGAAAATAGCCCACATTACAAGCTCCTTAAGGGTCAAGGACAGCCGAGAGATGAATGGTTTCTAAAAGTAGTATTGTTGAATCACATAGCACGCGATTACACCCTCTGTCATCGTTCGGATTTGGTTTTATAGAGCATCAACCAGCTTTGAATAAGGCAAAAAGACATGTGGCTGATATTAATTAAGACAATCTCTGGTCTAGCAGTAACAACGCAGGGACATATGAATATCCTGCTTGCCATTTTGATTCCCCACACTGGGCCAGTAGAATCATTAGGCAAATCTAAAAGGGCTGTGGAAGTATTAGGAGAAGGGACATGTAATATAGTTCAATAATAATGCTGTTCTGTTTCACTGGATTTTGTGTTAGAAAACCAGGTTAGCACATTTGATTTGGGGATGTCTACATAGTTCACGTAGGCTTAAATTGATTTAGATCAGCATGTGAAATGTGACTGCAATGCACATTCTATTGACTCACATTACAATGTAGACGTCACTGTGTTGTTGCTTGATTGTAAATGCTGTTTGATTATTGGTAACACAGTTAATGATGACACATGAAAACTGACAAGGATGTGAAGGAGCACACCAATACACCTGTCACACAAACCACAGACAACACAGTTGATGGCAACAACAGTCCGTTTCCTGTCTGTCCCTCTCCCATTGCCTCTCCACCTTAAATACATGTATATTGTTGGTGTAGTACGACTAGCCTCAGAAAGCCCTGTTAAACACTCCCTCACTGTACTGTCACAAGCCTGGAGAGTTCATGTTATATTTATGTTGCCTACAGCGGATTCTCTCTGTTCTGTTCAGCTGAACTCTTGCCAGCTCTGCTAGCCCCCCCCCCCCCCCACACTTCCACAGACAATGTTACATCTCATTGGTTTTGCCCTAGATAAGCTATTTTTAAAGGAAATAATTAGACATAACTGATTTAAATACTGCAAAGCCACACTCTTTTTGTCTCTTAAGCGTGGTGTCTGTGTGTGGATAGTGAGCAATAAGGTGAGAGCAGAGGAATCATTTTGTCTCTAGTATCTTTTTTTAATAAATATGCATGGGAAAATACACATTTGACCAATATTTAACTGTATATTTTTTTGTCACTTAAGATGAATCCATTTCCTCTGACTGTGTTAAACTCCAGCCAAATGTGCATGGAGGAATTCTTTGTTCTGCTGTTGCTCAGGTTCCCCACCACAGTTTGGGGTTTGGCAGCACAGTGATTTCAGATGCTCTACACATGAACAGGCCTCCATGGACCAGAGAACAATAATGATGATGATGAAGGGAGATTGGAGGAGGAGGAGGAGGGTGCTGCTTGTTGGGATATTCATGTATCCATGTACAGAGGGGTCTGAAATTGACACCCTTGATAAAGATGAGCAATAATGACGGTATAAAATAAATTAATCAAATACAGAGCAATATTGTATGCTCAAAAAATGGGGAAAATATATTATTTTCTACTAATACAATTGCTCAGAGAAATAGATTTTGTTTAACAAGTAATACTATTTCTCAAAAAGGTAGGGATCAAAACTATTGACACCCATAAAGATTCTTAGAAATAAAGTAGTCACAAGTTTAGTATTTGGTCCCATATTCCCAGCATGCAATGACTACGCTTGTGACTATACAAACTTGTTGGATGCATTTTCAGTTTGTTTTGGTTGTGTTTCAGGTTATTTTGGCCCAATAGAAATGAATAATAATGTATTGGGTCATTTGGGAGTACCTTTTATTGTAAATAAGAATAGAATAGGTTTCTAAACACTTCTACATTAATGTGGATGCTACCATGATTACAGATCATCCTAAATTAATCGTGAATAATGACGATAGAGAATATTACACAGATTATAGCTCCAAAACATGCTAACCTCCCCTGTTATTGGTAACGGTGAGAGGTTAGCACCATTACCAATAACAGACTACTATATTTATAAGAATCTATAGGGGTGTCAATGATTTTGACCCATACTTCTTTTAGGAAGAAAAAATCTTCCACTTATCAATTGTATTTTTATAAAATAATATTTCCCCATTTGTTTTTGCGTAGAATATAGCTCAGTATATATTATTGATTATGTTTATCAAGGGTTTCAATCATTTCTGACCCCAATGTACATCTATTATGTTTTCCGTTTGTTAAGTTAGAACTTTTCCCTCATATTTTCTCCCACCTAGAATATGCCACTCAATTCATGACTTTTGTGTGAATGCACATTCAATGGGATTTCTGCCCATACTGGGTTTAAAAAGTGTGTCATGTGTGTTTTTGGCAGTGAAAGGGGGAAGTGGAGGCAAAGGCAAGGATGACGGCACTCCAGCAAACATCTTCTGGTGAGCTGCAACAATGCACTCACTCCCACGACATCAGCTCTCTGTAGGGAGTCTCTTCCTAATTTCCTTCATCCATAATAATAAGAGCTACATTAAACAGTGCCATTAGTGCCAGCAATTTGTTTTATTCTCCACAGAAAGAGAAATGTTATCTGTGGCGGACAAACTTAACCCAATTAAAGCCTTTTGTGCACAGGGGCTTTGCCGGATCTGTCGCTGATGTTGAGGAACTGAGGAATGGCGGCACAGTCAAGCCAACCAACTTTGGGGAGGAAAACTGAAGGAAAAAAAGAGAAAGAGAAGCATGTTTTTGCCAAAAAGGCAGAGGGGAAAAAAGGAAATGTGTCTTGTAGAATGGATGGAAACAAAATACACAGCCTCTCATCTCTCTGTACTGTGTGTTTGTGTGAGAGAGAGAGTCAAGGAGTGGGTGACTTCACTCTTATCCCATGCACACACTTCATACCACGAGACACAAATACATGCAGACTACAGTGCACATTTCCCCTCAATAATACATGTCATACAGTACACATGATCAAAATGTACCAGAGACACGTGCTCAATCATAATATAGAGTCTTTCTGATTGACCCTCCATGACATTTAAATGAGAAAGGGGCATCAATCTCGACAAACAAAGCTACCTACCCCACCCCTTATAGGTACCCACACATTATAATGTTAATGGTTGTGATAACACCTTCCAATAACAGGGGTCTAATTATCAACATGTTTGGCTGTTAGAGTGCCTACCTGGCACTTATCCGTGGCAATGGGGGGGGGACTGGAGGATCCTAATGAAGATCTCATTCACAGCAGCACACACAGGCCCAATGTGGGGTAAAGGTAACGAAGAAACACGTCCCATTAAGAGCCAACTGCAGATCAGATCCTGTGAATTCTGACACAACGGTGCCAGGAATAGTCATAGTGATACATTTTGATTGATATCCAATTGTGAAAGGAGTGGAAAGTAAAGTATATGTAGGCTTCAGGGGAGGGCCCTCCTGTGCAAAAAAAAATCAGTTCTCAACTTGATTGCTTCCTGTATGTAGGCTTACATGTGCAAAAACATGGGTTAAAAGTTGGAGTTATGTGCACATTTTTTTTTTGTATTTAAGCAGTTGATTCGTCAATCTGATTATCCATCTTTCAGTCTAGCCATTCCTCTGCTTCATAGCTTGTTTTTCCCTTCTCCCACAAAGCTCCAATCAACATTTCTCCGCTGGTGAAATGAAGCATAAACATTTCGCTAATACTTTGAGAGTCGATGGATTCTTCACAGCTGCAGCCGAGGGCCTGTGATCAGGAATTGGAGACAAACAACTGGTGAACATGCCTGGCCACACATGTCCACCCACTCATACAGTCACACGGACTCTGTGTGCCACGATCACACGACTAACTCCTAAACTCACACCACAATCACACCCTACCACCACCAGACACTAACTCTAATCCAACCATGACCGTGTGCATCCTGCAATACACACAGCCAAATGAGAACAAACAGTAGTAGATTTTTCCCCCCAACTTGTTCTTCAGCAATGTACAACCGACAGTGTACTGGAAATACATATACAGTCTGTATCTCAGCCAACAATAGCATTGTTTCTCAGCACTGATTGACATTTTCTGAAAGTAAAGTTATTGGATTCAAACTTTGAATGGAGCCATCATTACTGTTATATTGGGAAACAATATTTATTGCCTATGTCCTCATGTAAGCCTCAATGATGTTCAGACTGGGTACATATTAATACACTTTTTGATGCCACAGAATCAAAACATAATACAGTTGCCATGGTGCACAACATGAAATGGATGAAAATAGAATTGAAGAGAAGTTGATTTCATTCTCAAAAAGTCTGGCACCTTTATCTGTTGCAGAGCATTTTCAGTAACAAGATTGTTTCCCTGTAATCTCAATTATGAGTTCAGTGCTTCTTCCACTTAAACTAATACAGAACAAGAAATTACTAAGAAAGCAAATAATGAAAAATATTACAGGCCTGTGGCAAAACAGCAATGAAAACATTTCAACTGGGACTTCTGATATAATAGATTTTAGCCTTTTCATTTCAGAGAAGACTAAACATTTGATATTGGCGATGCAGTGGTTTCAAAAATAAAAGTTGAATGGCTCTATAGCACCATCTAGTGATAAAAATGGAATGATTTTACAACGTACCACTGCCTAAGGTTGGAAAAGATACATTTGATCTCATCCATGTTTGACAAACTCAGCAAAAAAATGTCCCCTTTTCAGGTCCCTGTCTTTCAAAGATAATTCGTAAAAATAAATAATTCGAAATAACTTCACAGATCTTCATTGTAAAGGGTTTCAACACTGTTTCCTATGCTTGTTCAATGAACCATAAACAATTAATGAACATGCATCTGTGGAACGGTTGTTAAGACACTAACAGCTTACAGACGGTAGGCAATTAAGGTCACAGTTATGAAAACTTAGGACACTAAAGAGGCCTTTCTACTGACTCTGAAAAACACCAAAAGAAAGATGCCCAGGGTCCCTACTCATCTGCGTGAACGTGCCTTAGGCATGCTGCAAGGAGGCATGAGGACTGCAGATGTGGCCAGGGCAATAAATTGCAATGTCCGTACTGTGAGACGTCTAAGACTGCGCTACAGGGAGACAGGATGGACAGCCGATCGTCCTCGCAGTGGCAGACCACATATAACAATACCTGCACAGGATCGGTACATCCGAACATCACACCTGCGGGACAGGTACAGGATGGCAACAACAACTGCTCGAGTTATACCAGGAATGCACAATCCCTCCATCAGTGATCAGACTGTCCGCAATAGGCTGAGAGAGGCTGGACTGAGGGCTTGTAGGCCTGTTGTAAGGCAGGTCCTCACCAGACATCACTGGCAACAACATCGCCTATGGGCACAAACCCGTCGCTGGTCCAGACAGGACTGGCAAAAAGTGCTCTTCGCTGACAAGTCGAGGTTTTGTCTCACCAGGGGTGATGGTCGGATTCGCGTTTACCGTAGAAGGAATGAGTGTTACACCGAGGCCTGTACTCTGGAGCAGGATCAATTTGGAGGTGGAGGGTCCGTCATGGTCTGGGGCGGTGTGTCACAGCATTGTCGGACTGAGCACTTGGTCATTGCAGGCAATCTCAACGCTGTGCGTTACAGGGAAGACATCTTCCTCCCTCATGTGGTACCCTTCCTGCAGGCTCATCCTGACATGACCCTCCAGCATGACAATGCCACCAGCCTTATTGCTCATTCTGTGTGTGATTTCCTGCAAGACAGGAATGTCAGTGTTCTGCCATGGCCAGCAAAGAGCCCGGATTTCAATCCCATTGAGCACGTTTGGGACCTGTCGGATCAGAGGGTGAGTGCTAGGGCCATTCTGCCCAGAAATGTCTGGGAACTTGCAGGTGCTTGGTGGAAGAGTGGGGTAACATCTCACAGCAAGAACTGGCTCATCTGGTGCAGTCCATGAGGAGGAGATGCACTATTACTTTTGATTTTGACCCCCCCCCCCCTTTTGTTCAGGGACACATTATTCAATTTCTGTTAGTCACATGACTGTGGAAGCTGTTCAGTTTATGTCTGTTGTTGAATCTTATTTTCATACAAATATTTGAAAAGAAATGCAGTTGACAGTGAGAGGATATATCTGTTTGTGCTGAGTTTGGGTTGGAGGTTATGAAACATCTCCACAATAACTTCTTCATTTGGATGGGCATGTCATATTGAGGTTTTCTAATAGAGAACCTAAACCAGCTAATGCTTAGCCACACTGTCTATACTGTCCTAAACACTGTGTATAATGTGGTAAAAATATGATTTGATCATGGAAAATGATACAAGAAAAGGAATTAACATGAACGTTCTCGAAAAGTACATTAATTTCTCAGACCTACTGAAAAAGTTCAAATGGAATTTGTTTTCTTCTAATAAAATGCCTGTTACAAGCATTTCGCTGCACCTGCGATAACGTCTGCAAATCTGTGAACACGGACAATGAACTTTGATTTTCAATACAGAGCCTAAGAAGCAGAATTAAAAGCTGTTGTTCAGAACAGCTCATTCCAGTATTACCAAATACTTACATTATAAAAATGTATTTTGTGAGAACTAGCTAAGTTAATGCCTCAGGATGTTACAATGTTCAGAGCACCTTCATATTTAACACATTCACAGGATATGATGATTATCTTGAATCGCTAGCATACTGGCATCATATCCTCCTAAGCATAGGGCAAATCTGGGATGGAAAGACAGGCCATTCTGACTGAGGGAGACAGCAGCCAAAGTTATGAGAGAAGATTGATGCATAAAGATGCTTGCTTTTATGAGGAAATATATATTTTGGCTTGTTTAGCCTTTATTGTGTTATGTATTACCGGCGTAACATTTTACAGACAATTACCAGTTAAAAGAAAGACAAAAACAGATAAAAATAAAACAAAGAATCTGGGAATGAAACTTAAAATCTGATCATTTGTTCTGACTTGCTCCTGAACATAGTAGTGGGTCAACTCACACTCATAAAAATTGAGCTGTGAACTCCCAAATAGTCAAAGGCAACTCACAATATTCCATTTCAGCTTGTTGAACTATGGATCCTCTATCAACACATTGCTCTGGATGAGGAGTGCTAGTGTGGGTTCCTGAGGGGGCAGCAGATGGCACTGAGCTGAAGGAGATCCCACTCCTCAGGACAGTATGATGCTTTCTGCCGTCTGTCCATGGTGTTCTAGAGATGATGTTCTCTCAGCGCCTGGGTGTGTTAGGGAGACCACCTGATCAGACAGGAGAGAGGAACATGGTTGGATAACACTTGTGGACATTGACATGTTACATCAACGTTGCTGTTTTGTATTGTGTGTTGCTGACACAAAGAGGGAAGACAGGCCATAACGAACATACGCCGTGCAGTCAAGTACCTGCTGGGTGTTGAAGAACAGTGACAATTCAACATGTAGAAAGAAAAATCAAGAAATGAAAAGAACATGGCGGCCAGTGTTCTGTGGTCTGAGGCGATAGGACGGCCAGTGTTCTGTGGTCTGAGGCGATAGGACGGCCAGTGTTCTGTGGTCTGAGGCGATAGGACGGCCAGTGTTCTGTGGTCTGAGGCGATAGGACGGCCAGTGTTCTGTGGTCTGAGGCGATAGGACGGCAAGTGTTCTGTGGAAGGAGGCAATAGGACGGCCACCCACTTCTAAATCCCTCTGGTGTGTTTCCTCTTTAAGAAGCTTACATTTAATTTGAATGGAAGTGAGGCTAACCTAAGATGACGCGTGACGGGCATAAAACAGTAAAGCATGTGACTAACCTGGACAGGTGAACAGCCCAGGCTGGGGTCCCATATGAAGGCTCTTCAGTGAGGGTGGGGCTCCTCGGGGGACATGGTAGTATGGGGGTCCTCGATGTAACGGACCGCAGAGGCCGTGTGTAGAAAGGGGGGCACGAGGGTTGGGGGACCATGAGGGGGCCCTTGACCCTGGTGCATGGACAGCAGTGGAGGGGGCTTGGTCTTGGGGTATGGGCCTAGATAGGATACAGATCAGAGACTGTCGACATGTACATATACAATTATAGCCATAACAAGTGACTCATGAGTCTGATTTTAGACATTTGCCATCTAATGCCCATTTGTCCTGTAGAACATTTCTAGTTTTAGAACAGTTATTTACCTGGAGAAGTCATGAGGCGGGTAGCAGAGTGCTCTCTCATCCCAGGAGGTGTCTCTCTGCCACAAGGGCCTGAGGGGGTGGGTAGCAGCCCCTGGGGGTTTCCCTAAACCAGGAGGCAACGTCTTCGTCCTCTCAGGAAGGGGGCCATCAGATGTCTCAGTGGACTTGGCTGAGAGAAATAGAACAAAACAGAAAAACCCAATATAGGAGAGTATGATATCCTAAAAATAGAGTTACTATAACTCAGCATTGTCACTTTTCTAGGATAGTCTAAGAATACAACATCTCCACTACATAATGACAATGCATGGTGTAGTTAAAGACAAGCAATAATCACATTAAGTATTAGCAAATAAGGATATACACTATATTTACAAAAAGTAATGTGGACACCCCTTCAAATTAGTGGATTCAGCTATTTCAGCCACACCCGATGCTGACAGGTGTATAAAGTCGAGCACACAGCCATGCAATCTCCATAGACAAACATTGGCAGTAAAATGGCCTTGCTAAAGAGCTCAGTGACTTTCAAAGTGGCACCGTCATAGGATGCCACCTTTCCAACAAGTCACTTCGTCAAATTTCTGCCCTGCTAGAGCTGCCCCGGTCAACTGTAAGTGCTGTTATTGGGAAGTGGAAATGTCTAGGAGCAACAATGGCTCAGCCGCGAAGTGGTAGACCACACAAGCTCACAGAACGGGATCACTGAGTGCTGAAGCGCGTAGCGCGTATAAACAGTCTGTCCTCGGTTGCAACACTCACTTGCACCAGTTCCAAACTGCCTCTGGAAGCACGTCAGCACAGGAACTGTTCGCCTGGAGCGTTATGAAATGTGTTTCCATGGCCGAGCAGCCACACACAAGCTTAAGATCACCATGCACAATGCCAAGTGTCGGCTGGAGTGGTGTAAAGCTCTCCGGCATTGGACTATGGCGCAGGTGAAACGTGTTCTCTGGAGTGATGAATCACGCTTCACCATCTGGCAGTCCGACAGACAAATCTGAGTTTGGAGGATTCCAGGAGAACACTACCTGTCCGAATGCATAGTGCCAACTGTAAAGTTTGGTGGAGGAGGAATAATGGTCCGGGGCTGTTTTGGGGTCAGGCTCCATAGTTCCACTGAAAGGAAATCTTAATGCTACAGTATACAATGACATTCTAGATGATTCTGTGCTTCCAACTTTGTAGCAACAGTTTGGCAAGGCCCTTTCCTGTTTCATCATGACAATGCCCCCGTGCACAAAGCGAGGTCCATACAGCAATGGTTTTTAGAGATCGGTGTGTTAGAACTTGACTGGCCTGCACAGAAACTGACCTCTACCCCATCGAACACCTTGGGATGAATTGGAACGCCAACTGCGAGCCAGGCCTAATCGCCTGACCTCACTAATGCTCGTGGCTGAATGGCCTCAAGTCCCCGCAGCAATGTTCCAACAGCTATTGGAAAGCCTTACTAGAAGAGTGAAGGATGCTATAGCAGCAAAGGAGGCACCAACTCCATATTAATGCCAATGAATTTGGAATGAGATGTTCGATGAGCAAGTTTCCACATACTTTGGGTCATGTAGTGTATCATTCGCTGTCCTAAATAAAAAGACTGTACTGTGCATATGTACACTATGGTTGTGTGGCTGCACCTTGCAGATGGTCCTGGCGGTTGTGGAGCTACTCTGCAATGGTGCTCAGCTCCTCAGGGTACAGGTGGACTCCATCGGCCAGGAAGAAGAGCAGCTGGCGGGTGTCAGAGGGCACAGCATCTCCCTTTCTAGGTAGTCATCCACAAGCTCGACCGCCCGCGCCCCCGTTTCTGCAGGGTCCTTCTGCTGCATCCGCTTCCCAAGCCCAAGGCCATTCTCCGCCATCACAAAGTCCATGGCATGGTCCTTGGGCATGTTGCGATGGACTAGAAGAAGAGGGGTTTGAAGGTCAAAGTAAAAATATTATACAAGTTAATCATACTTTGCTTTGCTCTGTTATGTTCCACTTCTTCCGGTTTCTCTTTATATGGGGTTTAATTTTGGGGTCAAGTGAAAATTCAATGCATGACAATAGTGATTGCCTGTTGTTTTTTTTCACTGAAAGCTTAATGCAATTTATTGGAAGATTTGCAGTAGATTGGGAATGATGTGATGTGTGTCTGTGCAAAGCATGTGTTCAAAACAGATTTTCTACTCTATAATAAATCGACAAAAAATTAAAAAAATGTCATACATTTACTTACAACTCCCCGCATATTACGTGAGGGCTTGCAAATTTGACCGATCACCGCACTATTATCTCATAGAACAGTAAAATCACCAAAATATTAGGCTACCGCATAAGTGTCAGAACCTCATTACAAAAAGAGGGCCCACAATTTTAACCAATCACTGCACCTTTATGACATATGGTTCAAATCAACCCACGTCAAACTTTCCCATCAGCGCAATTGTGACAAACTCGACAGAAATGGAAAATTGCAAAGCAAAATGTCAGAATTGCCATGTTAAATCATTTGTACCTGCAGATATCACAAAATGAAAATCCACTGAAATACTATACATTATTTTGTTATTTCATTGTACAGATATATTATTTGAAATATTGTTTAAAGGATATCTTTGTTTTAGGTAGATGAAATAAGGGCATCTTTGAAGATTATTTGTGAGTTTAGGATATACATAAAATATGATGCTCTAGCTAGGCCTTTAACAATGGCATATTTTTAAAGCAGGTACGGATGTGGTGGATAGCAAAACGAATTCCAAATATTTTAAGAGAATAATTAGTATAACTTCTTTGAAGGTCTTAAACTACTTTTAAATAGTATTGGTTCAGAATATAGAATTTAAGAAATTCCTCCATATAGGCTGTTGTTCATGATTATATAGCCCAGTTCTCATAAAAGAGCTTCAGTTTATACAGTGCAATCAGACCCCTTGACTTATTCCACATTGTGTTACACCCCCCCCCCCCCCACCCCCCTTCAATGTACACACACTACCCCATAACGACAAAGTGAAAACAGGTTTAGACATTTTTGCTGAAGTATAAAAAATAACAGAAATACTTTATTTTACACGAGTATTCAGGCCCTTTGCTAGGAGACTTGAATTCGAGCTCAGCTGCATCCTGTTTCCATTGATCACCCTTGAGATGTTTCTACAACTTGCTTGGAGTCCACCTGTGGTAAATTCAATTGATTGGACATGATTTGGAAAGGCACACACCTGTCTATATAAGGTCCCACAGTTGATTGTGTCGAGGCACAGATCTGGGGAAGGGTATCTGCAGCATTGAAGGCCCCCAAGAACACAGTGGCCTACATCATTCTTAAATGGAAGAAGTTTGGAACCACCGAGACTCTTCCTAGAGTTGGCCGCTCGGCCAAACCGGGGAAGAAGGGCTTTCATCAGGGAGGTGACCAAGAACCTGATGGTCACTCTGACAGAGCTCTAGAGTTCCTCTGTGGAGATGGTAGAACCTTCCAGAAGGACAACCTCCCTGATCAAGGCCCTTCTCCCCCGATTGCTCAGTTTGGCCAGGCAACCAACTCTAGGAAGAGTCTTGGTGGTTCCAAACTTCTTCCATTTAAGAATGATGGAAGCCACTGTGTTCTTGGGGACCTTCAATTTTTCGTTTTTCTTATCTCTTACTTAAAAAAGAAAAAACTGTAGGTATTTTCTTAACTGCATCGTTGGTTAAGGGCGTGTAAAGTAAGCATTTCACTGTAAGGTCTACACCTGTTGGATTTGGCACACATGACCAATAAAATTGGATTTGAATGTTGCGGAAATGCTTTTGTACCCATCCCCAGATCTGTGCATCGACACAATTCTGTCTCGTAGCGCTACGGACAATTCCTTTGAACTCATGGCTTGGTTTTTGCTCTGACATGCACTTTCAACTGTGGGACCTTATATAGACAGTTGTAGAAACATCAAGGATGATCAATGGAAACACGATACCTGAGTTCAAGTTTAAGTCGCATAGCATTTCTTCACTTTTTCATTATGGGGTATGGTGTGTAGATCGAGGGGGGGGGGGGGTGTATTAAGTCCATTTTGGAATAAGGCTGTAAAATGTGGAAAAAGTAATTGGGTCTGAACACTTTTCCAAATGCACTGTATATGTTATAATAAAATGGCACCACTAAATGAAAGGGACATGATACATAATGACAGAATTTTTTTGGAACCTTGTTTGAAGCTGTAAAGTTACTTGTCAACTGGTAAGTGGATGTTTTGGCAACATTAAGTGTATACAAAACAGGATCTTCCTCGTTCACGGATGATTCTCGTTCAACAATTGAATATGACTTCACGTCCCTGCACTAAATATTTTTGATTAAAAAGGTAAACCTAGAGCTATTTCAGATAATTGTATAAGCCAAATACAATTTAAGAATGGTCATTGTCACCCTCTTTGTTAGTTTGACATTTCCTGGGGATTTATATCAAGCGATTTATACCCGTCTAATGTGACTGCATATGTGTGTGAATTATTTCAAACCTAAATAAATTCATATTTTGGTGAATAAAGCTATTTATATGGAAGTATAATGTGAGAGCCTTTGATGAGGCGGCCTTAACTGTGAACCACTGAGTCCTGAGGACAACCACAGAACGGAACTAAATCGCCATGGAAACATGTCATGTTCTTTGTCCTCAAATGGTCTCTATTTACGATCATTATCAGGAATGTTTGGTTTGGGGTATTATTGTTCTTTTATAGATGGACTGTAATTGCTTTGTTAAAAGGGGGCAGGTGACTGTGGGGACTTACTTGCGGGATTCTGAAAATATGATTACTGTGCACGAGGACAGAGCTACATTGGTCTATTCGACGAGAATACATAAAGGGGAACCGTCGGAGCGGAGATCTTGTAGGGCCCGGGTCAGGCCCGACTCCGCCTGCAGGTAAATCATTTCCACGGAGAGGCTGCGGTCCTGCAAACAGTGACCTATCGATTTGGGGTAATCCCTTTGAAAGAAGAGAAGAAAGCTGGTTATTGACTTCTGCACACAGACCGAGGGGTACACAGACATGACGTGAGGAGCATGTCCAGGCCTGGAGTCAACAACCACACGAAGACAACTCAACTTTTCACACCTAAACTGAATCGTAACTCTTATCAAGTTGTAGTTAAGTGACCAGTGAAGAGAAGGATAGCTTGATTTAACCATAGGCCTAATATTGTAAAAATGGATGTGATAGGTTGAGTCAATAACGCTGTGAGTTCGTTATTTGCTGATGTGCATTTATTGTAAATAAGCTTATCGTTTGTGTGTTCTTAAACATCTTACCAGTGTTGAAAGAGCACGAACAGCATTTACTGACCAGTTACAATTGTCATTCAAACCACTTGTCTACTGTGAGTAATATAGAATATGTTGAGGAGGGTGGGACAGTGAGGTCTCTTGAAGCCCACAACAGGCACATATCATAGCAATACTTGTGATGAATGTTTAATCTATTTTACTGAGCCATTTACTATATGATCGTATTCTTATCTTTTCTTATTGTTGTTGCATTGTCCAGAAGGAACCTGCACGTAAACATTTCATTGGACAGTGTACACCATGTGTACCCCGTACATACGACTAATACAACTTAAACCTCTGCTTCATTAACACAGACTATTGTTGATTAACATGGCACATATTCAATTTCTCTACAAAACTTTTGGCACCAGAGTCAGTATGTAGGTCTTTCCTGCGCAGCAATGCTTTTTGGCAGGGGTGACAATTTCAAAATACAGTATGCATACACTTCTGTCCACATGTACCAAGATGAGATAACAGTGTAAAGATGTCATTGAATAGGTCATTCAGGTTTACAGTATTTAACATTGAGAGAACATACAACTTCATAGCACACGCGAGCAGGCCTTTCTAATCGACCTGGCCGGGGTATCCTGGCTGGGATATTGATCTCATCCCGTCAGTAAAGGATGCCTGGTTATTTTTTTTAAATGCCTTCCTAACCATCTTAAATAAGCATGCCCCATTCAAGAAATTTAGAACCAGGAACAGATATAGCCCTTGGTTCTCCCCAGACCTGACTGCCCTTAACCAACACAAAAACATCCTATGGCGTTCTGCATTAGCATCGAACAGCCCCCATGATATGCAGCTGTTCAGGGAAGCTAGAAACCATTATACACAGGCAGTTAGAAAAACCAAGGCTAGCTTTTTCAAGCAGAAATTTGCTCCCTGCAACACTAACTCAAAAAAGTTCTGGGACACTGTAAAGTCCATGGAGAATAAGAACACCTCCTCCCAGCTGCCCACTGCACTGAAGATAGGAAACACTGTCACCACTGATAAATCCACTATAATTGAAAACTTCAATAAGCATTTTTCTACGGCTGGCCATGCTTTCCACCTGGCTACTCCTACCCCGGTCAACAGCACTGCACCCCCCACAGCAACTCGCCCAAGCCTTCCCCATTTCTCCTTCTCCCAAATCCGTTCAGCTGATGTTCTGAAAGAGCTGCAAAATCTGGACCCCTACAAATCAGCCGGGCTAGACAATCTGGATCCTTTCTAAAATTATCTGCCGAAATTGTTGCCACCCCTATTACTAGCCTGTTCAACCTCTCATTCGTGTCGTCTGAGATTCCCAAAGATTGGAAAGCAGCTGCGGTCATCCCCCTCTTCAAAGGGGGGGACACTCTTGACCCAAACTGCTACAGACCTATATCTATCCTACCCTGCCTTTCTAAGGTCTTTGAAAGCCAAGTCAACAAACAGATTACCGACCATAATATCTTAACCGACATCGATAAGAAACATTACTGTGCAGACGTATTCATTGATCTGGCCAAGGCTTTCGACTCTGTCAATCCCCACATCCTCATCGGCAGACTCGACAGCCTTGGTTTCTCAAATGATTGCCTCGCCTGGTTCACCACCTACTTATCTGATAGAGTTCAGTGTGTCAAATCGGAGGGTCTGCTGTCCGGACCTCTGGCAGTTTCTATGGGGGTGCCACAGGGTTCAATTCTTGGGCCGACTCTCTTCTCTGTATACATCAATGATGTCGCTCTTGCTGCTGGTGAGTCTCTGACCCACCTCTACGCAGACGACACCATTCTGTATACGTCTGGCCCTTCTTTGGACACTGTGTTAACCCTCCAGGCAAGCTTCAATGCCATTACAACTCTCCTTCCGTGCCCTCCAATTGCTCTTAAATACAAGTAAAACTAAATGCATACTCTTCAACCGATCGTTGCCTGCAACTGCCCGCCTGTCCAACATCACTACTCTGGATGGCTCTGACTTGGAATACGTGGACAACTACAAATACCTAGGTGTCTGGTTAGACTGTAAACTCTCCTTTCAGACCCACATCAAACATCTCCAATCCAAAGTTAAATCTAGAATTGGCTTCCTTTT
Source organism: Oncorhynchus nerka (assembly GCF_034236695.1). NCBI lineage: Eukaryota > Metazoa > Chordata > Actinopteri > Salmoniformes > Salmonidae > Oncorhynchus > Oncorhynchus nerka. The sequence goes on from NC_088404.1 coordinate 41,389,622, forward strand.
TCGCAACAAAGCATCCTTCACTCATGCTGCCAAACATACCCTTGTAAAACTGACCATCCTACCAATCCTCCACTTTGGCGATGTCATTTACAAAATAGCCTCCAATACCCTACTCAACAAATTGGATGGTCTATCACAGTGCAATCCGTTTTGTCACCAAAGCCCCATACTACCCACCATTGCGACCTGTACGCTCTCGTTGGCTGGCCCTGGCTTCATACTCGTCGCCAAACCCACTGGCTCCATGTCATCTACAAGACCCTGATAGGTAAAGTCCCCCCTTATCTCAGCTCGCTGGTCACCATAGCATCACCCACCTGTAGCACGCGCTCCAGCAGGTATATCTCTCTGGTCACCCCCAAAACCAATTCTTTCTTTGGCCGCCTCTCCTTCCAGTTCTCTGCTGCCAATGACTGGAACGAACTACAAAAATCTCTGAAACACTTCTCTCTCACTAGCTTTAAGCACCAACTGTCAGAGCAGCTCACACATTACTGCACCTGTACATAGCCCACCTATAATTTAGCCCAAACAACTACCTCTTTCCCTACTGTATTTATTTTTGCTCCTTTGCACCCCATTATTTTTATTTCTACTTTGCACATTCTTCCACTGCAAATCTACCATTCCAGTGTTTTACTTGCTATATTGTATTTACTTTGACACCATGGCCTTTTTTTGCCTTTACCTCCCCTCATTTGCTCACATCGTATATAGACTTGTTTATACTGTATTATTGACTGTATGTTTGTTTTACTCCATGTGTAACTCTGTGTCGTTGTATGTGTCGAACCGCTTTGCTTTATCTTGGCCAGGTTGCAATTGTAAATGAGAACTTGTTCTCAACTTGCCTACCTGGTTAAATAAAGGTGAAATAAAAAAATAAAGCAGGCTACTTACTGTACAAAATTAAAACCTAACGTTACAATAAAACGTTACCAGAAGTTCTATTTGAAATTGCATTGTTTTGAGTGTATAAGCTCTACGGAGACATAACGGATCTTTAATGGAAAGAGTTTAAATGTGTATGGTATCTTCAATGGAAGCCATATGGATTCGTAGTCTTTTTTTAATGGAGAGAAAGTTCAAATTTATGTACGAAAAGAATCTCAGTGACTGTGAGGAAAACAAAAACTGCCATGCATCCCACTCCATGAAATATCCCAGGTTTGTCTAGTTGAATAGTTAAATAGACATGCATTTCGACGCTACATAGGCTCTGCAAATGGGAACAATATTCGCTTGTCAGACCTTGAGATTGAACAGGAAGAGGATGAAAGAAAATGTTTTTTTTCCCCCCAGAGTGCAATAACAACAAGTAGAACACAAAAGTAGAACATGCATTGCATGAGTTGACATGTTTTTACTCCAAGAGATTTTTAGTTTTCATAACTCTTATGTTGCCGTCGATTTGTTCTGTAGAGTGTCTGTGGTGAATGTCTGAATTAACGTTACTGATGGGCATGTCAAGAAATCAACGAAATAGGCATCTTCAACGAAACATCAAGCTGGCATATTATGGGAAATCTAACAATCCCTAACTATAGCGTTAGTCAGTCTCGGGTTTAAATGGGTGCAATTTAGATTTGTATCGTCTTCTATGCTTTTTTTTAGGAAGAGAGATGAAATGGATGCATGAGAAGATTCTCATTTATCAGTGATTGTGATTCCTAAAAATAGATCTTACATTTTCCAGTCAACCTGGAGAGAAAGACATGGGTAAGTGAGTGGTAGCACTTTAACCATTCAGATCAGTGATTCTCCCAACCTCTCCTCGGGGATCCCCGGGCGTTTCATGCATTTCAACTATTTCAGAGCTAGCACACCGATTCAACTAATTATACATAGCCCTTGATTAAGTAATCAGGTGAGTTAAGGGCGACAGCAAAATAGTTGACCGAGTGAAAAGGAGGAAGCCAGAACAGAATAAAAATATTTCAAAACATGCATTGTGTGTGCAATAATGCACTAAAGTAATACTGCAAAAAATGTGGTAAAGCAATTCACTTTTGACCCTGAATAGAAAGTGTTATGTTTGGGGCAAATCCAACACAACACATTACTGAGTACCACTCCATATTTTCTAGCATTGTGGTGGCTGAATCATGTTATAGGTATGCTTGTAATCGTTAAGGACTCGGGAGTTAGACTGTATATGTGTGTACGGGGCCTCACTTTGGTTTTGTAACTTTTCTGTTTATATATAATAGAAATGGAGCTTAGCACAGGCAAAATCCAAGAAGAAAACCTGGTTCAGTCTGCTTTCCACCAGACACTGGGAGATTAAATCCCCTTTCAGCAGAACAATAACCTAAAACACAAGGTCAAATCTACACCGAAGATAGTGAATGTTCCTGAGTGGCCTAGTTACAGTTGACTTAAAATATGCTAGAAAATCTATGGCAAGACATTAAAATGGTTGTCTAGCATTCATCAACCACCAAAATCTTTAAGAATTTTGAAAAGAATAGTGAGCAAATATTGTACAATCCAGGTGTTCAAAGCTCTTAGACGTACCCAGAAAGAATCACAGGTGTAAATGCAAAAGGCGATTCTAACATTTGTTGACGCAGGGCTGTGAATACTTATGTAAATTATATATCAGTTTTTCATTCTCAATAAATAAGCAACAATTTTAAAAACATGTTTTCACTTTGTCATTCTGGGGTATTGTGGGTAGAGTGATGAGGAAAATGTTTAATACATTTTGAATAGAGGCTGTAACAACAAAATGTGGAATGAGTCAAGGGGTATGAATACTTTCCGAAGGCATTGTAGGTATTCTTGACTATTACTGTTAAACTCCCACAAAAGTGATCCAACAGGAGTAGGGGTCTTTTCATTCCTCTTCACACACACAATCACCACAATTGCTGAAATCTTCATCCTCACTCCTGGAGAAACAAAACACCCACCTCCATTTACAACAAGGGCAAAGAAAATTTGCAAAAGAATAAATACCCATGGCTATTCCTTATTTGCTTGAAGGTGAGGTACTCGCATGCTCTGGTTGCTCACAGACAGGACCACACAGCCAGCAGGTGCCTTGTGAAGTTGCTTGTAGAACCGCTGGTAGAGGGCACTACGGTTGTCAGCTGGATTGTAAAACCTTGAGAGAAGCTGAGGGGTGAGAGAAGACATTTTCTAAACCAGTTCTTGGCAAATAAACACATTTTGTTGATAGACCACATAAGAGAAATGTGAGCTTACCATTTTGTTGATATCCTTCATAGTCCACGTTGTTACCGGAGTAGTCATGCTGTTGGTCTAACTCCTCATAACTGAAAGAGTAACACATTCATGCATGAAGTGATGGTCATGTACCATCTGAATCATTGCTCTGCCCCCCTCCTACTCTGCATCCTATGACTCACTGTCCCCTCCCATTTCTGGCTGCCCACTGGGCACAGACAGCAATTCAACATTGAATCAAGTCATTTCAATGACAAAGGTCCTGGATGGCGCAGAGGTCAAAAGCACTGCAATGAAGTGCTGGGGTGCCACCACAACCTGGGGTTCGATCACAGGCTGTGTCACAACTGGTTGTGACCGGGAGTCCAATAGGAGGGCACAGAATTGTCCCAGCGCCGTCCGGGGTAGGGGAGGGTTTGGCCGGTGGGGCATTCCTTGGCTCATTGTGCTCTAGAGACTCCTTGTGGCAGGGCCAGGCGGCTGCAAGCTTATAACGGACATCAGTCGAACAGTGTTTCCTCTGACACATTGGTACGGCTGACATCCGTGTTAAGCGAGCAATGTGATAAGTAGGCGGCTAGGCAGCTCATGTTTCAGAGGATGCATCACTCGACCTTCGAGCCCATTGAGTCGCCGCAGAGATGAGCCAAGGGGCCTAATTCGGGGAGAAAACGAAGTTTAAAAAATAAGCTGGTGGCCATACCACCCTGAACACACCTGTTCAGAGTCAGTCCTGGTTAGTACTGGGATGGGAGACCGCCTGGGAATACCTGGTGCCCTAAGCTCCAGAATTGTTAATAATGACCAGTGTGTGCCCAGTGGGTGAGTGACTCATTGCAAGCTTGCAGAAAAGGGCTGCAGACAGCAGAGCGAAAATTAAGGAAAACTAAACTTCCAGAAGACCTATCATCCTTCCACTCCCTCCTCTCTACATTCTCTTCTGTATACTTTGCTAAAGCCACTTTCTATCACAAGCTTCTGCCTCGAACCCCAAGAAACTCCCACCTTCCTCCCTCAATCCTCCACTCCGAACCTTTGGGGAAGACTTAGTCAACCACTTTGGGAAAAAAAGGTTGAAGACATCTGCTCCTCATTCACTCAGCCTAGAGTCCACTGGTCCCACTCACACAAAACTACACACATTGACCTCTTTCTCCAGATGAAATCCTGAGACTAGTGCGGTCCAGCATTCATCAAAGATGAGCATTTGCTCACTGAAGTTGGTTACGACACCAAACTTGAGTCAGGTAAAGACCCTGGTGAAGATGACAAGGACGCAGATGAGCTTACTTCTGACAGTTTGTGCAGAACTTCTTCTGTTGTGCAAACCCACAGTTTCATCAGCTTTTCGGGTGGCTGGTCTCAGACGATCCTGCAGGTGAAGATGGATGTGGAGGTCCTGGGCTGGCATGGTTACACATGGTCTGCGGTTGTGAGCCCGGTTTGACGTACTGCCAATTTCTCTAAAATTGCGTTGCAGGCGGCTTATGGTAGAGAAATTAACATTCAACTATCTGGCAAAAGCTCTGGCGGACATTCCTGCAGTCAGCATACAAATTGCACACTCCCTCAAAACAAGAGAAATCAGTGGTATTGTTTTGTGTGACAAAAGTGCACATTTTTTAGTGGCCTTTTGTCCCCAACACAAGGTAGATCTGTGTAATGATCATGCTGTTTAATCAGCTTCTTGATATGCCACAATTGTCAGGAGAATGGATTGTCTTGGCAAAGTAAAAATGCTCACTAACAGGTATGTAAACAAATGCGTGCAAAACTGAGTGAAATAAGCTTTTTTTTCCAGCTCATGAAACATGGGACCAACACTTTACATGTTGCATTTATATTCGTGTTGTGTAGTATAGGCCTGCCTTCTGTATCAGTGATACACCAACATGTCAAGCTCTGTTCTCAAAGTAAAAATGTTACAGTAAACAAAAACCTTACTAGGCCTGGAGTTTTTCACCCCTTCCTACACACAGGTGTCTACACTTTATTCATAAAAATGGAGCGGACAGCATAACACCCCAAGTACTGTATCTAGCAGATTATGGTGTAATAATAAAAAACCTTTGCATTCATGTTTCGGTGCGTCACCTCACCATCATCCCTCCAACCTGCCATTAACATGTATGAACAGTCAACCACGGGATGTTGGCAGACTGTCTAGCTAACGTTAGCTATATTGATAACTATCTAACAATTTTGATAACTTGCAAGCTCAGAGACTTTGTGGTCGTTCATCCGGTCTTCTCTCACGGGGTATGGTGGTAGTCTTCGAAATGGTCGAAGAGGTTTAACACGACTAAAGAAGGAGATTTACAGTTAGCCAGCTATTAGTATCATAACTAGATAATTTCAGCTCTTCACCTAGCCATTCCTTGAAATTTGAGTTCGCTAACGTTACACTCACAATTTGCTTACTACATATACAATAGCTAGCTATCCGGTTAATAGCTAGCGTTAGTTAGGGTAGCTACAAAGATGACTATAGTCATAGCTAGTTTATTATCTAACTAGTTAGGATAGCTAGAATTAAACTGAATGAGGCTAATATTAGCTAATAACATTTAGCCAGCTAACTAGCTCACTAGCCAACTAATGGTAGCTTGCTAGCCACTTACCCTCCGTTTGGGTTGAGGCCGTCTGTCGCCTTGTCCCCACGACGACATTGCACCTTAGCCAGGTGGGACTCATCGCTAAAGAAACTGTAGGAAAATAACAAAATTGTGCTATGTATTTTACCAAATGGGCTAATGTTTGTTTGCAAATACTGAACCGCAGAGTAAAGCTAGGCTAGATCATGTGACATGACAAGTGGGCGGGGTTAGCAACTAAAAATGCACCAATGGAGGGCAAGCTGATCCTAGATATATCTATCTATTCTATACTATATACGCCCGACTGGACTGCAGTCCCATCAAAAAAAGGAGGAAACCATCATACCAATCACACCATTAATATATACAAAAGTATGTGGACACCCCTTCAAATGAGTGGATTCTGCTATTTCAGCCACACCCGTTGCTGACAGGTGTATAAATCGAGAACACAGCCATGCAATCTCCATAGTTAACATTGGCAGTAAAATGGCCATACTGAAGTGCTCAGTGATTTTTAACATAGCACTGTCATAGGATGCCACCTTTCCAACAATTTCCCCGGTCAACTGTAAGTGCTGTTATTGTGAAGTGGAAACGGCTCAGCCACGAAGTGGTAGGCTCACAGAAGGGGAGCGTGGAGTGTTGAAGTGCATAGCGAGTAAAAATTGCCTGTCCTCAGTTGCAACACTCCAAGTTCCAAACTGCCTCTGGAAGCAACGGTCAGCACAATAACTGTTTTTTATTTTTTATTTTACCTTTATTTAACCAGGCAAGTCAGTTAAGAACAAATTCTTATTTTCAATGACAGCCTAGGAACAGTGGGTTAACTGCCTGTTCAGGGGCAGAACGACAGATTTGTACCTTGTCAGCTCGGGGGTTTGAACTCGCAACGTTCCGGTTACTAGTCCAACGCTCTAACCACTAGGCTACCCTGCCACCTCATTGGGAGTTTCATGAAATGGGTTTCCATGGTCGAGCAGCCGCACACAAGCCTAAGATCACCATGCGCAATGCAAAGTGTCGGCTGGAATGGTGTAAAGCTCGCCGCCATTTTACTCTGGAGCAGGGGAAACACTTTATCTGGAGTGATGAATCACGCTTCACAATCTGACATTCCAACGGACGAATCTGGGTTTGGTGGATGCCAGGAGACCGCTACCTGCCCAAATGCATAGTGCCAACTGTAAAGTTTGGTGGATGAGGAATAATGGTCTGGGGCTGTTTTACATGGTTCGAGCTAGGCCCCTTGACATTCCAAACAATTCTGTACTTCCAACTTTGTGGAAACAGTTCGATGTGGAAGAATTTGATTGGCCTACACAGAGCCCTGACCTCAACCCCATTGAACCCCTTTGGGATGAATTAGAACGCAGACTGCGTGCCAGGCTAATCGCCCAACATCAGTGCCCGACCTCACTAATGCTCTTGCGGCTGAATGGAAGCAAGTCCCCGCACCAATTTTCCATCTATTGGAAAGTTTTCCCAGAAGAGTGGAGGCTGTTGTGGCAGCAAAGGGGGTACCAACTCAATATTAATGCCCATGAATTTGGAATGAGAGGAGCAGGTGTCCACATACTTTTGGTAATGTAATATATCTATTTAAACTCAGCAAAAAAAGACACGTCTCTTTTTCAGGACCCTGTCTTTCAAAGATAATTCGTAAAATTCCAAATGACTTCACAGATCTTCATTGTAAAGGGTTTAAACACTTTTTCCTATGCTTGTTCAATGAACCATAAACAATTAATGAACATGCATCTATGGAATGGTCGTTAAGACACTAACAGCTTACAGAGGTAATTAGGTAATTAAGGTCACAGTTATGAAAACTTAGGACACTAAAGAGGCCTTTCTGCTGACTCTGAAAAACACCAAAAGAAAGATGCCCAGTGCCTTGCTACAAGGAGGCATGAGGACTGCAAATGTGGCCAGGGCAATAAATTGCAATGTACGTACTGTGAGACGCCTAAGACAGTGCTACAGGGAGACAGGTTTGACACCTGATCGGTACATCTGAACATCACACCTGCGGGACAGGTACAGAATTGCAACATCAACTTCCCGAGTTAAAACCAGGAACGCACAATCCCTCCATCAGTGCTCAGACTGTCCGCAATAGGCTGAGAGAGGCTGGACTGAGGGCTTGTAGGCCTGTTGTAAGGCAGGTCCTCACCAAAAACGTTGCCTATGGGCACAAACCCACCATCATTGGACCAGACAGGACTGGCAAAAAGTGCTCTTCACTGACAAGTTGCGGTTTTGTCTCACCAGGGGTGATGGTCGGATTCACATTTATTGTCGAAGGAATAAGCGTTACACCAAGGCCTGTACTCTGGAGCGGGATCGATTTGGAGGTGGAGGGTCCGTCATGGTCTGGGGCGGTGTGTCACAGCATCATCGGACTGAGCTTGTTGTCATTGCAGGCAATCTCAACTCTGTGCGTTACAGGGAAGACATCCTCCTCCCTCATGCGGTACCCTTCCTGCAGTCTCATCCTGATATGACCCTCCAGCATGGCAATGCCACCAGCCATACTGCTCGTTCTGTGCGTGATTTCCTGCAAGACTGGAATGTCAGTGTTCTGCCATGGCCAGCGAAGAGCCCAGGTCTCAATCCCATTGAGCACGTTTCGTACCTGTTGGATCGGAGGGTGAGGGCTAGTGCCATTCCCCTCAGAAATGTCCGGGAATTTGCAGGTGCCTTGGTGGAAGAGTGGGGTAACATCTCACAGCAAGAACTGGCAAATCCGGTGCAGTCCATGAGGAGGAGATGCACTGCAGTTCTTAATGCAGCTGGTGGCCACACCAGATACTGACTGTTACTTTTGATTTGAACCCCCCTTTGTTCAGGGACACATTCCATTTCTGTTAGTTACATGTCTGTGGAACTTGTTCAGTTTATGTCTCAGTTGTTAAATATTATGTTCATACAAATATTTACACATGTTAAGTTTGCTGAAAATAAACGCAGTTGACAGTGCGAGGATGTTTCTTTTTTTGCTGAGTTTATCTATCATCTGCAAACAGTAAACATTTGACTTCAGAGTCTAGTTGGGTGAGGCCGGGTGCTTCAGACTGTTCTAGAGCCCTCTCCAATTCATTTATATAAATGCTGAAGAGGGTAGGGCTCAAGCATTGTGTTTCATAGTTTCCAGTGTTGTTATTTGTGTGGTTTAGGCTTGGACCATTAGGTGTGAGCAGAGCATGCTAAGCATCTGGTACATGCCTCTTAGGTTGCAGGATGGTGCTTGGGCTGGTGTATTAGTGGGGGTTGGGCCTGTTTCACTGCTCACGGCCTAGACATGTGTGTGGCTGTCATGTTGAGGTCCTTGCTGCAGGTATGGGGTGCATGTGGGGGCAGAAGGGGCATAGGCCTGATCTGAGGGGGGCCTCTATAGGGTGTGGCTAGGGATTGTTGGGGGTGGGGGGCGTCAACTGCTTGGGTTGGGTATGTGGCTTATGGATCCTCTTTGTGCAGGTCCTCCGGGAGGGGGTCTCGTAGTTCTGGGAGGGTGTCTCGCTGGTCTGGGTGGGGTGTCCGTTGCTCTGTTGCTCCTGTGTGAGGTGCTGATCGATGTCCTTCAGGATCCTCTCAAAGGTGGGGACTATTGCCTTGTACAGGTGGACCTGGTCGTAGAGGTGGTTCAAGTCCAGGTTGGGGTGGTGGGCCAGGTAGACATTTTGAGGCACAGTCCAGGGAAATGCTTGCATTCACCGACTATAGTGGCAGGGTAAATGTATTTTTGTGGTAGCAGGGAGGAGATGACTACACGTGAGTTTGAGAAGCTTTTTCAATCACTCTATTGAGTGCTGTGGCCACCCTTTCCTGCTTGGCCCTCAGGTTGTTTTTGCTTGTGTGAATTATGATGTGGCTGGGGGACCCCAGTCTGTCATCTGACAGCATCTCCAGGGCACGCCAGGTGTTTGTACACCAGAGTTTAGCCACTCTGTGTTATGGAAAAAGTTTCTTCTCATCAATGTATTTCCCATTTGAGGTGTTAAGAAATGGTACAGACAGAGGACTGAAGTGCTTCTAGCTCTTAGGAAACTTTGCAGTATTTAGTTTTTTTACGTGTTATTTTTTACATTATTAGCCCAGAAATGTTTTTGTGTTGCTACATACAGCCGGGAAGAACTATTGGATATCAGAGCGGCGGTAACTCACCAGCACTACCAGCATTACGACCAGGAATATGACTTTCGCAAATCGTATCCTTTGTTCGTACCCCCCAGGGAAATTTAACTGATCCCAGAGGCCGATCCAAAACACAGATGGCGGAGGAGAGGTACTCAGGGTGGTCTTCTAGTCCCACTTAGGAGGTGCGCAGACCACCCACCGCTTCCGAGTATATTACTCACTAATGTTCAGTCTCTGGATAATAAAGTTGACGAGCTCAGGGTGGGGATGTCTTTCCAGAGAGACATCAGGGATCGTAACATATTCTGTCTCACGAAAACATGCCTCTCTCGGGATATACGGTCTGAGTCCATCCAGCCAGTTGGGTTCTCAGTTCATCGTGCAGACAAGAATACATATCTCTCTGGGAAGAAGAAGGGCGTGTGTGCATGTTTCTTGATTAACGACTGATGGTGTGATTGTGATAAAATACAGGAACTCAAGTCCTTTTGTTCACCCAACCTAGAATACCTCACAATCAAATGCCGATCGTATTATCTCCCAAGAGAACTCTCTTCGATTATAGTCAGAGCTGTGCATATCCCCCTCAAGCCGATACCGCGACGGCTCGCAAAGAACTTCACTGGACTTTATTCAAACTGGAAACCACATATCCTGAGGCCGCATTTACTGTAGTTGGGGATTTTAACAAAGCAAATTTGAGAAAAAGGCTGCCGAAGTTCTATCAATGCATTGACTGTAGTACACGTGCTGCTAAAACACTTGACCACTGTACTCCAACTTCCGGGATGCCTACAAGGCCCTCCTTTCGGCAAATCTGATCACGACTCCATTTTGCTCCTCCCTTCCTATAGGCAGAAACTCAAACAGGAAGTACCTGTGCTCAGGACTATTCAACACTGGTCTGACCAATCGGAATCCACGCTTCAAAATTGTTTTGATTATGCCGACTGGGATACGTTCCGGTTAGCCTCCAAGAATAATATCGACGACTATACTGATACAGTGATTGAGTTTATCAGGAAGTGTATAGGAGACGTTGTACCCACTGTGACTATTAAAACCTACCCTAATCAGAAACTGTGGATAGATGGCAGCATTGCACAAAACTGAATGGGCAAACCATCGCATTTAACCATGGCAAGGTGACTGGGAATATGGCCGAATACAAACAGTGTAGTTATTTCCTCCGTTAGGCAATCAAACAAGTAAAACGTCAGTATAGAGACAAAGTGGAATCGCAATTTAATGGCTCAGACACGAGACGTATGTGGCAGGGTCTACAGACAATCATTGACAACAAAGGGTAAACTAGCCACGTCGTGGATAACGACGTCTTGCTTCTGGACAAGCTAAACACCTTCGCCTGTTCTGAGGATAACACAGTGCGACCGATGCGGCCCGCTACCGAGGACTGTGGGCTCTCCTTCTCCGTGGCCGACGTGAGTAAGACATTTAAGCGTGTTATCCCAGACCAGCTAGCTGGAGTGTTTATGGACATATTCAATCTCTCCCAATCTCAGTTTACTGTCCCCACATGCTTCAAGATGTCCACCATTGCTTTCTTGTGTGCAGGAACAAAGGTAACTGAACTAAATGACTATCGACCCGTAGCACTCACTTCTGTCATCATGAAGTGCTTTGAGAGACTAGTCAAGGATCATATCACCTCTACCTTACCTGACACCCTAGACCCACTTCAATTTGTTTACCGCCCCAATAGATCCGCAGACCATGCAATTGCTACCGCAATGCACACTGCCCTATCCCATCTGGACAAGAGGAATACCTATGTTATAATGCTGTGAATTGAATATAGCTCAGCATTCAACACCATAGTACCCTCCAAGCTCATCACTAAGCTTGAGGCCCTGGGTCTGAACCTTCCCTGTCCAACTGGGTCCTGGACTTCCTGACGGGCCTCCCAGGTGGTGAAGGCAGGAAAAAACACCTCCGCTTTGCTGATCGTCAACACTCGTCCCCCACAAGGATGTGTGCTCAGCCCGTCCTGTACTCCCTGTTTGCCCATGACTGCATGGCCACGCACGCCTCCAACTCAATCATCAAGTTTGCAGATGAAACAACAGTAGTAGGCCTGATTACCAACAATGATGAGACAGCCTGCAGGGAGGAGGTGAGGGCCATGGGAGTGTGGTGCCATTAAAATAACATCTCACCCAAAGTCAACAAAACAAAGGAGCTGATCGTGCACTTCAGGAAACAGCAGAGGGAGCACTCCCCTATCCACATCTATGGGACCGCAGTGGAGATGGTGGAAAGCTTCAAGTTCCTCAGCATACACATCACTGGCAAACTGAAATGGTCCACCCACCCAGAAAGTGTTGTCAAGAAGGTGCAACAGCGCCTCATCAACCTCAGGAAGCTGAAAAAAGTTAGCTTGGCACCTAAAACTTTTACAGATGCACAATTGAGATCATCCTGTCAGGCTGTATCACCGCTTGGTACAGCAACTGCACCGCCCGCAACCTCAGGGCTCTGCAGAGGGTGGTCCGGTCTGCCCGACGCATCACAGGCGGAAAACTACCTGTACTCCAGGACACATACAGCCCCCGATGTCACAGGAAGGCCAAAAAGATAATCAAGGACAACAACCACCTGAGCCACTGCCTGTTCACCCCACTATCATCCAGAATGCGAGGTCAGTACAGATGCATCAAAGCTGGGACCGAAAGACTGAAAAACAGCTTCTATCTCAAGACCATCAGACTGTTAAATACTGTTAAATAGCCATCACTAGCACAGACAGGCTGCTGCCCTATATACATAGACTTGGAATCACTGGCCACTTTAATGGGCCACTAGTCACTTTAATAATGTTGAAATATTTTGCATTACTCGTCTCATACACTTGATGTCGGAAGTTTATATATACCTTAGCCAACTACAATTAAACTCAGTTTTTCACAATTCCTGACATCTAATCCAATTAAAAAATCCCTGTCTTATGTCAGTTAGGATCACCACTTAATTTTAAGAATGTGAAATTTATTTCAGCTTATTTCTTTCATCACATTCCCAGTGGGTCAGAAGTTTACATACACTCAATTAGTATTTGGCAGCATTGTCTTTAAATTGTTTAACTTGGGTCAAATGTTTCAGGTAGCCTCCCACAAGCTTAAGTTGGGTGAATTTTGGCCCATTCCTCCTGACAGAGCTGGTGTAACTGAGTCAGGTTTGTAGGCCTCCTTGCACGCACACACCAGAAATATTCTATAGGGTTGAGGTCAGGGCTTTGTGATGGCCACTCCAATACCTTGACTTTGTTGTCCTTAAGCCATTTTGCCACAACTTTGGAAGTATGCTTGGGGTCATTGTCCATTTGGAAGACCCATTTGTAACCAAGCTTTAACTTCCTGACTGATGTCTTGAGATACTGCTTCAATATATCCACATCATTTCCCTACCTCATGATGCCATCTATTTTGTGAAGTGCACCAGTCCCTCCTGCAGCAAAGCACCCCCACAACATGATGCTGCCACCCTCATGCTTCACGGTTGGGATGGCGTTCTTCGGGCTTGCAAGCCTCCCTCTTTTTCCTCCAAACATAACGATGGTCATTATGGCCAAACAGTTCTATTTTTGTTTCATCAGACCAGTGGACATTTCTCCAAAAAGTATGATCTTTGTCCCCATGTGCAGTTGCAAACCGTAGTCTGGCTTTTTTATGATGGTTTTGGAGCAGTGGCTTCTTCCTTGCTGAGCGTTTTACTGTGGATATAGATACGTTTGCACCTGTTTCCTCCAGCATCTTCACAAGGTCCTTTGCTGTTGTTCTGGGATTGATTTACACTTCTTGCACCAAAGTACGTTCATCTCTAGGAGACAGAATGCGTCTCCTTCCTGAGCGGTATGACGGCTGCGTGTTCCCATGGTGTTTATACTTGCGTACTATTGTTTGTACAGATGAATGTGGTACCGTCAGGCGTTTGGAAATTGCTCCCAAGGATGAATCAGACTTGTGGAGGTCTACAATTTTGTTTCTGGGTTCTTGGCTGATTTCTTTTGATTTTCCCATGATGTCAAGCAAAAAGGCACTGAGTTTGAAGGTATGCCTTTAAAAACATCCACAGGTACACCTCCAATTGACTCAAATGATGTCAATTAGCCTATCAGAAGCTTGTAAAGCCATGACATAATTTTCTGGAATTTTACAAGCTGTTTAAAGGAACAGTCAACTTAGTGTATATAAACTTCTGACCCACTGGAATTGTGATACAGTGAATTATAAGTGAAATAATGTCTGTAAACAATTTTAGGAAAAATCACTTGTGTCATGCACAAAGTAGATGTCCTAACTGACCTGCCAAACTATAGTTTGTTAATAAGAAATTTGTGGAGTGGTTAAAAAACAAGTTTTAATGATTCCAACCTAAGTGTATGTACCCGTACAACTTCAACTATATGTATATACTGTATTCTATCCTTTTCTACTGTATCGTAGTCTATGCCGCTCTGACATTGCTCTCCCAAATATTTATATATTCCTAATTCCATTCCCTTACTTTAGATTTGTGTGTTTTGTTAGATATTACTGTTAGATACTACTGCACTGTTAGAGCTAGAAACAAAAGCATTTCGCTACACCTGCAATAAAATCTGCTAAACACGTGTTTATGACCAATAAAAATGGTACCATCCTGTTTATATGTATATCTTTTGTACCACTTGCTTGGCGGTGGTAATATGTTTCTCCAAGGTCAGGGTTGTTACAATAGGGATCAACAGTGAAATTGATACTACGTTGTTTTCATTGCCAGATGATCAACCCTTGAATAAGAGATGAATCATTCATCATATCTGCAGTCGATAATATCTACTTGGATTATAAATTACTTTTTACTTTTTTTTTTACCATGTGCTTTTGAAATTGGTTTTATATGATTATTTCTGTCTTTAATTAAGTTAAGCAGACTAAATCCCTCAAATTAGGATGCATTGGAATTAAAGCAGCTTTTCCAATTCACTCCTGTGAGGATAAAAAAACGAATCAATCAAATGTTATTTTGCCGGCGGTGCCATGTCATGCATTAAAACCGGAACTTCAAGGATTTTGTAATTCAATTCCAAAGCAATTTGAGGAGGGCTCAAATTGAATGCTGTGCAAAGGGATTAAAATATCTCAAAATTACAGTGGGTATTATAAGTATTCACCCCCCTTGGATTTTTCCTATTTTGTTGCGTTACAAAGTGGGATTTAAATGAATTTAATTGTTATTTTCTGTCATTGATCTACACAAAATGCTCTGTCAAAGTGGAAGAACATTTGTATTTTGAACAAATAATAATATGAAAAATAAAACACTGCTATACCTTGATTAGATTAGTATTCAACCCCCTGAGTCAATGTCAATACACATTTGGCAGCGATTACAGCTGTGAGTCTTCTTGGGTTACTCTAAGAGCTTTGCACCCCTGGATTGTGCAATATTTTCCCATTATTCCCATTATTCTTCTCAAAATTCTTCATGCTCTGTCAGCAATGATCAAGTCTTGCCATAGATTTTCAAGCAGATTTAAGAAAAAACTGTAACTTGGCCACTCAGGAGCACTCACTGTCTTCTTGTTAAGCAACTCCACTATAGATTTGGCCTTGTGTCGTAGAATATTGTCCTGGTGAATTCTTCTCCCATTGTCTATTGAAAAACAGACTGAAGCAGCTTTTTCTCTAGAATCCTGTTTTCTTTTTATCCTGAAAAATGTACAGTTATCAATGTAACTACTGATCCCTGATGGAGGGAACGAAGTTCTAACAACAGAGCAATTGCAGTGACTTGATAATGCGTCACGTGTCGGCTCAAACCCACAGGGAAACTGTGGTAACCCGGATAAAAGCGTTATCTGTGTGCTACCTGACATAGTCCTGGACCCAGCCAGAATAATACTATGAGCCATATTGGGAACAGTTGCATCCAAGTGATTAAACATCACAAAGGTATGTGGGGAACCCCAACTCATTGCAGCACAGATATCACCAATTCTCATCCCCTGAACACTGTCTAAGAAGCCATCACACCCCCAGTGGAGTGAGCACGCACACTGCTGAGCTAACCTTGTCCTTTGCTGTCCTATGCCAGAGAGATACTGTAGGCTCCACAATCCAATGAGAAAGGCACTGCTTAGAAGCTCCCTGCCGCGAGCTGAATTAGCGAAATAGACAAAAAGCTGGTCAGAAACGCAGATATCCTTGTTCCTATCCATATACAGTACCAGTCAAAAGTTTGAGCACACCTACTCATTCCAGGGTTTTTCTTTATTTTTAGACATCAAAGACATCAAAACTATGAAATAACACATATGGAATCATGTAGTAACCAAAAAAGTATTAAACAAATCAAAATATTAGATTTTAGATTTTAGGTTCTTCAAAGTAGCCACTCTTTGCCTTGATGACAGCTTTGCACACACTTTGCATTCTCTCAACTAGCTTCACCTGGAATGCTTTTCCTTTTCCTTCACTTTGTGGTCCAACACATCCCAAACCATCTCAATTGGGTTGAGGTTGGGTGATTGTGGAGGCCAGGTCATATGGTGCAGCACTACACCACTATTTTTCTTGGTCAATTAGCCTTTACACAGCCTGGAGGTGTGTTGGGTCATTGTCCTGTTGAAAAACCAAATGGAATGACGTATCGCTGCAGAATGCTGTGGTAGCCATACTGGTTAAGTGTGCCTTGAATTATAAACAAATCACTGACAGTGTCACCAGCAAAGCACCCTCACACCATCACACCTCCTCCTCCATGCATCACGGTGGGAACCACACATGTGGAGATCATCTGTTCACCTACTATGCATCTCACAAAGATACGGCAGTGGAACCAAAAATCTCAAATTTGGACTGATCAGACAGATTTCCACCATTCTAATATCCATTGCCGTGTTTCTTGGCACAAACAAGTATCTTCTTCTCATTGCAAGTCTCTCATCCATTATCTCCTGAAGGGGTAGAGTGCCACCCTGAGGACTAGGATACTTTGTTGTCATGCTAGTTTTCAAATCCACCACACTTGACAACCGTGTGTTTGAGCGTGATGAAGAAACTGTTCGTTTTGATACTCGGCCCACACCGAGTTCGGAGACCTCGGCAACCAGTAACTTTCCCCCATTAACCAAGACACTTGGGATCATTGTAAATGCTTGGGAAGGAGGGCCCTGAGCCATACTTTCCTCCAAACGCAATCAAAGGCACATTCACAACCAATGGTTCATTCTCCCCTGCCGAATCCAAAGCTGAGGCTGTCACAAAAACCAATATCAAGACCCAAAACCTGCAAACATCTAAGGGGACGAGCACTCTCTCCCCACTAACAGACACCTAAGTCAGAGCAGAATCTCATAGCCTTCGTTTGCTTGAGAAGTTTGTAAATTGAGTGGCACGTTCTTCCTTCAGGTGAGCTGAAGAGCGAAGAATTGAGTAAATGGTTGCGAGCCCCGGTATTATAGCCAGGAAGGCGGGTTCTTCCGAGGCCTGGCTCGGCATCCATTGGCCTGTTGGGTGTTATTTCAGTTTGCTTCAGGTGAATAGGATTGGTCGTTGACTCCCCATAGTATGTTGTGCCGAGTGACCGACTAAAAGGGAACTCCCCAGTCTTTGCCTATGTCAAGCATATCCATCCCATAATGTAGCCACCACCATGCTTGAAAATAAGGAGGCAGTTAGTCAGTAATGTGTTGTGTTGGATTTGCCCCAAACATAGGCTTTGAATTTAGGCCAAATGTTTATTAATTTGTCGTGTTTTTTTGCAGTATTACTTTCGTGCCTTATTGCATACAGGACGCATGTTTTGGGTGATTTTTATTCTGTATATTTGTATTATTTTCACTGTCATTTAGGTCATTACTGTGGAGTAACTAAAACGTTGTTGATCCATCCTCAGTTTTCTCCCTTCATAGCCATTGAACTCTGTAGCTGTTTTAAAATCATCAATGGCTCATGGTGACATCCCTGAGCAGTTTCCTTTCTTTCCTGCAGCTCAGTTCAGTTCAGAAGGAAGACTGTATCTTTGTTGTGTCTGGATGGTTTACTATGTCATCCACTGCATATTTATTAACTTGAACATGCATAAAGATATATTAAATGCCTGATTTGTTATTGTAACCCATCTACCAATCACCGCCCTTCTGTATGAGGCTTTTGAAAAGCTCCCTGGTCTTTGCAATGGAATCTATGCTTGATTGAAGGACCTTACAAATGTTGTATGTATGGGGGACAGAGGAAGTCTTACAAAGAATCAGGTCAGACCCTATTATTTCACACAGAGTGAGTCCATGTAACTTAATACGTGATTTGTTAAGCCATATTTGACTCCTGAACTAATTTACATTTGTATAGTTTTTTTCTCTCACTTTGACATTGTGGAGTAATTGTGCTGATCAATGACAAATCTAAGGGGGTGAATACATATGAAAGTACTGTAACTATGGAATGCTGCCATCATGCTGCTGCACTAGAAGGAATTTTATTTAAACAATTAATGAAAGATATGATTACATAAGTGACAAAACCTCTCATTATGATCACCCATGACTGTGTGGCCACGCACGACTCCAACTCAATTATCATGTTTACTGACGACACGACAGCCTGATTAATAACAACGACGAGACAGCCTACAGGAAGGATGTTAGAACCCTGAAAAGAACCTCTCCCTCAACGTCAACAAAACGAATGAGCTTATCATGGAGAAAAGGAGACCGAAGACAGAGCACACCCCCATTCTCTTTGACAAGCCGCAGTGGATAGGGTCAAAAGCTTCAAGTTCCTCGTCATGCACAACACCGTGGACCTGAAATGGTCTCGTCACACTGACATTGTGGTGAAGAAGGCGCAACAGCATCTCTACAACCTCAGGCTGCTGAAGAAATTCGGCACGGCTCCTAAGACCCTCACAAACGTCTACAGATACATCATTGTCAGCACTCTATTGGGCAGCATCACTGCCTGTTAAAGCAACTGCTCTGCCCTCAACCACAATGCTCTCCATAGAGTGGTGAGGGCAGCCCAACGTATCCCCGGGGACATGCTGCCCGCCCTCCAGGACATCTACAGCACCCGATGTCAAATAAAGGTCAAGAAAATCATCAAGATTTGGCATTTGCTCAACTAAGAAGCAGCCCAATACATACAGTTGATGATCTTCATCAGAATGCACTCCCAGGAATCCCAGTTCCACAATAAATGTTTGTTTTGTTTGATAAAGTCCATCATTTATGTCCAAATACCTCCTTTTGTTAGCACGTTTAGTTCACAAATCCTTTGTCTTTAGAAATGCAATGGAATGCAGGTCGCTCTCACAGGCGCACACGTGATCAGCTCATGGCCTTCTGCCAGACCTCTGGTTGAAACAGCTCTCATTCTCTCCCCCTTCATAGTATAAGCCTGAAACAATGTTCTAAAGACTGTTGACATCTAGTGGAAGCCTTAGGAAGTGCAATATGACCCCATAGACACTGTATATTTGATAGGCAATGAGTTGAAAAACTACAAACCTCAGATTTCCCACTTCCTGGTTGGATTTTTCTCAGGTTTTCACCTGCCATATGAGTTCTGTTATACTCACATACATCATTCAAAGTTTTAGTGTTTTCTATCCAAATCTACTAATAACATGCATATATTGGCTTCTGGGCCTGAGTAGCAGGCAGTTTACTCTGGGCACGCTTTTCATCCGAACGTGAAAATGCTATTCCAAACAGGTTTTTTTTAAACTTTATTGTCCTTAAGCCATTTTGCCACAATTTTGGAAGAATGCTCATTGTCCATTTGGAAGACCCATTTGCGACCAAGCTTTAACTTCCTGACTGATGTCTTGAGATGTTGCTTCAATATATCAACATCATTTCCCTACCTCATGAGCCCATCTATTTTGTGAAGTGCACCAGTCCCTCCTGCAGCAAAGCACCCCCACAACATGATGCTGCCACCCCCATGCTTCAAGGTTGCGATGGTGTTCTTCGGCTTGCAAGCGTCCCTCTATTTCCTCCAAACATAACGATGGTCATTATGGACAAACAGTTATATTTTTGTTTCATCAGACCAGAGAACATTTCTCCAAAAAGTATGATCTTTGTTCCCATTTGCAGTTGCTTTTTGGCTTTTTTTTATGGCGGTTTTGGAGCAGTGGCTTCTTCCTTGCCGAGCGTCCTTTCAGGTTATGTCGATATAGGACTCATTTTACTGTGGATATAGATACTTTTGTACCTGTTTCCTCCAGCAACTTCACAAGGTCCTTTGCTGTTGTTCTGGGATTCATTTGCACTTTTCGCACCAAAGTACGTTTACATCTTGGAAACAGAACGCGTCTCCTTCCTGAGCGGTATGACGGCTGCGTGGTCCCATGGTGTTTATACTTGCATACTATTGTTTGTACAGATGAATGTGGTACCTTCAGCCATTTGGAAATTGCTCCCAAGGATGAAACAGACTTGTGGAGGTCTACAATTATTTTTCTGAGGTCTTGGCTGATTTCTTTTGATTTTCCCATTATGTCAATTAAAGAGGCACTGAGTTTGAAGGTAGGCCTTGAAATACATCCACAGGTACACCTCCAATTGACTCAAATGATGTCAATTAGCCTATCAGAAGGTTCTAAAGACATGACATCATTTTCTGGAATTTTCCACACTGTTTAAAGGCACAGTCAACTTAGTGTATGTAAACTTCTGACTGGAATTGTGAAACAGTGAATTATAAGTGAAATAATCTGTAGTCTGTAAATTTTTGGAAAAATCACTTGTGTCATGCACAAAGTAGATGTCCTAACCGACTTGCCAAACTATAGTTTGTTAACAAGAAATTTGTGGAGTGGTTGAAAAACGAGTTTTAATGACTCCAACCTAAGTGTATGTAAACTTCCGACTTCAACTGTATGTCAATATAAACTGAACAAAAATATAAACGCAACATGCAAAGTGAAGTGTTGTTCCCATGTTTCATGAGCTGAAATAAAAGATCCCAGAAATGTTCCATATGCACAAAAAGCTAGGGACAATAATAGGCCACGTTTTGTCACAGAACACAAAGCCACATATTTTTCTCTTGTTTTGAAGGAGCATGCAATTGGCATGCTGACTGAAGGAATGTCCACCAGAGCTGTTTCCAGATAATTTAATGTCAATTTCTCTACTATAAGCCGACTCCAATGACATTTTAAGGAATTTGGCAGTACCGCCAATCAGCATCACAACTGCAGATTTTCTGAAAACAGATTTTCTACACACTGCATGAGTCTGCTGTTTACCCCTGTCTGAATGCCCATCGCAACATCAGAAAGCAGCATTTGCCACACTAGCATGGTGGTGTAAAAATGTGTTTTATTAAGACAATACGCATATTTCCCCAATTTTCTTTTCCACTGGCGACCCATTATACAGGTATTAAGTTTAGGAGGAAACTGACGCATTTTCAGCCTGAATGGAGAATGTTTGATGTATGAGCTGGACCACGGAGAACAGAAGTGTATTATCAGCTGGGCTGACTGTGTCGACACCTAGAGGTAATACTACACCAAGAAGAACTATGCCCTTTGGGAGTCTCGGCGTTGCTTTAGACATTTCTATCCTCTGACTGCCTTTGGGTAAAAGAGGTTTCAACCAGTTAATTGCACCCCTGTCATTGTGGCTATGTTTTAGCCCAAGTGGTGGCACTAGGTATTACTACCTGGCTTTTCCAGGTAAACTCTGATAGAAAGAGTATCCATTGGTAGGTTCTTTCGCGACCTACCCAATGTTTATGTCCTTTTTAAAATTATTTTTTACATATTTTGCTGACATTATTATTCATCTAACCACTGCTATTACCATTATTTTGTTAATAAATCAAACAAAAAATCACCCTACAGGCCTACTTTGCCTCCTGCCTGCCTATGATGGTTTTACATGCTACTTAATAAAAAGTAATTGGTGGTCAGTTGATCGTTTTCTTTCTTTTCTAAATTGAATAACTCATTGTTCAATAACATGACGATATAACATAAGATTTGAAAATTTTATTTTAGTAAAGTGCAAGACTTCCTGAGGTAATGGTCCTTTTAATTTAGCATCTATCCAGGGCCGACTCTAGTCTTTTGGGGGCCCTCAGCAAATTCAGTTTTACAGCTAATTTCCTGCAATTCTACCCATTTGTAAAGACGTATGCCACGTTAATTATATCTGAGTGAGAGTGACAAACAAAGTCAATAAGGACCCCATGGAGGTAAGGGCCCCTGGGAACGTGCCCTGACAACTACATGTTTAGATAGCCGGCTAAACTAATTTACCAATAAAAAAACGTTAGCTGACCTTGCTAAGTGAGTAACTGTCAGTGGCTGACATTACAGGATAAAAATTTCTGAAGCACAACCAAATTTTGAACTTGCATCTTGTGTATTCTACTATTCTAAGTAACAACAGTAAGTTAAGACCCCGAATAAGTACATTTTTTGGGGGGTTGGAGGCCCCTATTGGCCTGGGTCCCTAATGTCGCTTATGCCTGGCCCTGTGTCTATCAGGGGAGCAAGTTAAAAGTGTGAAAGTGATGAGCCATTCAATATGCCCAAGGAGAGATCCATCTGGTGTGCCACGAAAGGATACAATAATGTTAATAATTATGTTAACGTTGTGACTAGGTGATGGAGAGATTGAGGACAGTATTTGATTTATGTCGATTGTTGACCTCTGAATTGTGAATAAGTGTGATAGCAGGAAGCAGGTCTAATTAAACTTCATCACGAGAGAGCTATGAGGTGATGTAATGTCCTCCGTGTTACTGGCCTAAAGCTGGGTCTATTACTGTAATGGAGCAGTATATGCATAATTCCAGGAGACTGGAGTTTACATTGAAGTCTGTAGAATATCTTATTTAAAAAAAAAATCTGAATCCTTTTTATACCGGGACATCTGATAGGCTTCACAAAGAGGGAATGTAACATTATAAGTAACCAGTAGGTGGCTCTCTTATACCAAGGAATGTTTTTGAACATTTAGGATCTGCTAAGATGTCACATGTGGGCTTGAGTGTAAAATGATATAATATATATACACTGAATGTACAAAACATTAAGGACACCTGCTCTGTTCATGACATAGTGACCAGGTGAATACAGGTGAAAGCTATGATCCCTTATTGATGTCCACTTCAATAATTGTAGATGAAGGCGAGGAGACAGGTTAAAGGAGGATTTTTAAGCCTTGAGACAATTGAGACATGGATTGTGTATGTGTGCCATTCAGAGGGTGAATGGGCAAGACAAAAAATCTAAGTCCCTTTGAACGGGGTATGGTAGTTGGTGCCAAGCGCACCGGTTTGTGTCAAGAACTGCAATGCTGATGGGTTTTTCACACTCAACAGTTTCCTGTTTGTATCAAGAATGGTCCACCACCCAAAGGACATCTAGCCAACTTGACACAACTGCGGGAAGCATTGGAGTCTATATGGGCCAGCATCCCTGTGGAACGCTTTCGACACTTTGTAGAGGCCATGCCTCAACAAACCGAGGCTGTTCTGAGGGCAAAAACAACTCTATATTAGGAAGGTGTTCCTAATGTTTGGTATACTCAGTGTATATTACAGATAATAGTGCTATAATGTAGGCTATTGAGCCTTGAAATGTCTACTGTATATTGGCTATCATCATCTGCTCAGCTGGTGTATGGACTCATCTCAAGTCTGGGGCATCTTTTATCCTCTCATACCATCAGGCAAGAAAAATGGTGTTTGGTGTAATACATTTAGTCTAATCTCTATAGAACATTATGTTTGTTGGGCAGATGTCAGGACCCACTGGTCTATGGCACCTTTGGCTTACCTGTGACCTATACGTCTATAGTCTATTAGTAGCTGGAGGAAATAGAGGGCCTATAAGGGAGTTTTGTTTCTGTGGAAAAATATTGTGTTTTATTTTTCAAAGCTGTTTATATTATAACATTCCTCATGCATTTGGCTTTTCATTCATTTTACAAAGCACATCATATGTTTTATAAGAGTGCACATTAGTAGTTTTGCTCTTCCACTCTGGGTCAGAACAGGTACCTCTTGCAATTAATACCAAGGTTTGGTTAATTCATTCAAAAAACACTCTTCTGTTAAGGTGCTGTGGGTGCTGTGTGTGTTGTGAGACAAAAATAATACATTGAAATCAAAGCAGTCCCAAGGTTAGTGTTTTCACCAGGGAACACTGGAGTCCAGAACAACGCTCTACTAATTAGATAAGCAACAAATGTCCAACCACAGTCAAATAGTGTAGGTAAGACTAAAATGGGCTACATACAAGCTGGTTTTATATTATTTATTAGAATGAAAGGGATACTTTCTTTACCCACCTGCTCATAGATAGGCAGTGTTTTGTATTTGCTCGGTATTCCAAAGAGACACACACCAACCTATTTCAGTTTTCACTTTACTTGTCCAAAATTAGGTGTTAATGGATTTTCAACACAGTTCAATATTGCCATGTCGCCTACTGTTGGCCAAAACCAGGAGAATTCATTAGAACTGATTTAAAGCTGTCTCCACTGGAATTCATCCTTCATCTAAAAATAATTCTGCACTTCCTTTTGTTCTCTAATTGGAAAGGAACCCTTTTCCCATTCCCTTTTTTTTCTCCAAAGGAAATTGTCTTACAAATGAGGGTCATCTCCTTTCAAGGATAGAATGACCAGGAGAGTCAGTGGCTGGTAGGCTTTCTCTGCTCTGATAAAAAGGTGTGCCAGAAAATGTGAAAGGCCTCTCTTTCTGGCTGAGATTAAACATAGTATTTTGATAATAGCTCTAATATGAATGAATATGTGATCAGTTTACATTTCTTCAACTTTCCATTCTTGAATCACTTAGCCTACCTTCTCTACGTTCATCTCCTTTGTCAAATCAATTCATCATAAATTGAAATTGATGTAATATCTACATTAAATTCAGTTATTTGATGATATTTGGTCTCATGTTGGTTGATTCTCAGTTTCAGCTACAACAGCTAAAGCAGACACAGAGCCGAGACTCAAGAAGGATCTGTGGAGGCACTGAGGAAGGCAGGCAGGTGTGGAGACCTCTACAAAAACATATTATGTGAGTTTGATCCTTTTTAAAACCAATAATTTGTCTCTTTTCAGCCTTCTCTAAGCACAACTCCCAGATTCCTTCCCCCTCATCAAATTGCCAGATTTCTTTCACACCAAAAACTGATCCAACCTAGACTGGTTCACCGCTCACCTGTCAAACTGTATTGATTTATGTTGCTCTGGTTACAGGTTCCATGTACTGTACATTACTGTGACCTCTGTCATTGAAATGGGCTAGTTCTCCCCACTCTTGTTGTCTTCTGAGAGAAACTTTTCTCCTGATGAGTGGTCTCCAAGGTGAGGACATTGGTACTTCAAATATAAAACAATTCCTCACCCATCTTTCTCACTCTCAGTAATAGTTTTCACTTTTAGGCCTATTGTACTTGGTTTGTTGAATTGTCATTTGAAACATCAAACTATTTTGTAGTGGGGACTGGAGGTGTGGGTTGAATGAGCCAATTCTAGGTAGCAATGATTGTATGAGGGGCCAGGTGCCATGGACTCAAGGATGGTAAAACTCTGCAGGTGTGTCACGTGCACAAAATAATAGTTTTTATCCTGAAATCATAGTTGTCTTATTCAAACTGAAATTAGAAAAGGAAGACCAAACAGTGTTAGGATGAGCCATCTGCCGTGTTTTCACACACTATATGGATTTCACACATTTTGTGTCTGTACATAAATTGTCTGTATTTATTTTTAATGTCATGATCTCTCTCAGTGTGTTATATAATATTTTGAGTATTTCTTTCTGACCAAAGTTGTTGTCTCTGTACTCACCAGGCCATGTCCAACTTCACATTTTCAACTGGGCTTGTCTGACATCATTTTCCATAAGATGTTCAGAAAACACCTACCACACCTGTTTTAGCTTTCTTTGGGTTGTGATTTCCGAGCTGCCAGCAGTGATCCTTTACAAGCTGTTCTCTGCTCTGGCTCCCTGTAGGAGTTCTGTGTCAGGTACTCTTGGGAGGCTTGGCCTGCTCTGCTCTGCTATCTCCATCTCAGGGTAGGTAGAGACATGACAGAACGGTCAGCACAGTGCATGGAAATATCTTTGACTGTCTGAAAGCAGAATGGGGCTGGTGATGGAGCAATTGAAAGAGGTGTATTGCTTTGTGCTGATCCACTCTTCTTCAGTGTGCTGGTCCTCCATGCCTCACATCTCCCACATGTCCCCATCCCCCCCCATTTCCCTCCAAAGGGCTTCATGCTTTCTGAGCAACCATGGCAGATGCCCACTCTACCCTGACTGGTGGGAAAGCAGCAACCCATAGAGGGCAGCAGTACTACAGTAGAGAGCACCACTGGAATGTGTGTTGTGTTCAGGTCTTGAGAAGGCTCTTCCTCCCTGGCAGGAAGAAACACAGTGGTAGGCAGTCATAATTAACTGATCACTATTTATATTCCCTCTTCTCCCCCTTCCCTATATTTCCACCCTCTCTCTCTCTACGGACAACTGAGTCGGAGGAGATTGACAGATTGGCTATTTCTGTTTATCAGCTGTAATTAAAAATAATTTAGGTCGTTGATGACACCCCCCCCCCCCCCCCCCCCCATGTATTATAGGTATTCTATAATGCACGCTTGGCTCCCCTGCCTTATTGACCAGGTAAACACTCAGAGCTCAGGACGTGACAGATTACGCAGGAAGATAAATCCTTCAAACCGGTCCTGTCTGTCTTTTTTCTACCAGCCTCACTGCTCTGTGGCCTGGGCTAGGCTGGGACTGCTCTCCAGCTTGATCCGTGTATCAGCTTGATTTACAGCCCACAGCCCAGTGAGAGCTAGAGGCTTAATATTTCAGGAAGTATGGATGCAGAATGGATTTTAAAAGTACATGTCTGTCACAGCCAGTATGAATTTGAGTTTGAGGAGGCTACCTATGACTGAGCAGTTAATAAACTTGGGTTGTCTTTGATATTTAAGACTACTTCAGTCCCCTGAGCTAAGTCTAGGCATGAGCTATGGGAGTCTCCAGGTTTCGGGGAAGGTTAGTCATCACAGAAACATAGTTCCCCAAACCTCCTCCGCTACACAGTGCACTCCACTTGAATGAAGTCGATTATACCCTATACTTTTAATGCATCTTGCAATTTATGTTCTGTTAGCTCCTCTGCTGGATCAGGACCAGTTAATAATTGTCCCTCTATCTGTAGTCATGGGCAATCAGCGATCAGGTGTGTGTGACTTTATGCAAAATCAAAATCAATGCTCTAATGGGTTGTGCAATGAGGAGTCATTATCTGTGGATTTTGATGTAACCAGTGAATTAGTTTACCAACTTTCCTTAAACCCCCCCCCCCCCCCCACCCCTCTCTCTCGCTATGAGATATTTTTTTTGTTCTGATGAAAAGTGTTTATACTAATGGAAATGAATTATTCATTGCTTACTCTGAGTTTCCAGTCTAACCCTTTCTCTGCTCAATGCAGCCCATATTTATAGTATCATGTCTTTTTTCTCCTTTTCTGTCTTTTCCTTTTAGCCTTTCTACATGAATTCAGACGAACTGTCGAATGCATAAACTTCCCCTGCATACAGTCATTTCAACAGTGTCATTCACAACACGGCACTGGGATGTATCAGGGAGAAACACAGCGGAATATGTCTCTCTCCTGACACACAGTGTGACATATTGAAAGGGAACATGGTCTCACTTTATGAACTGAGCTCTAATTTAAATAGCTTCACCAGCTGGGCTGACACAGTCGTCGCCTCATGAATCCATGTTCTCTTGGCAGTGAAAGGAAGAGAGGGATTCTGTGACAAACCGTTTTCTTATTTCTCTTTTTCTCGCTGGGGCTAGGTTTAATCCTGTTCCCTCCGTCTTCCTCCTCTCCTTCGTTTTGGAATCTGCGTTGCAATAGTAGAGCTGATTAATTGGCCCTGTCTTGCTTTGTGGAGGGGGGAGATGAAGGTGCCAGTTCTCTCTCCAGGGTGCCACCCCGCCTACCCTCACTCCACGCTGTGGCTTCTCTAAGAGCATCTCCCTCTGCCAGACTCTGGAAAAAGAGTTTCATATAAATGCAAATCCAATTCAAGCCATTCAGTCATTCAGTCATTCACAGGCACTTTTCAATACTGCAGTCGAATAGAGAAAATGAAAAGGAAACAAAAAGTTGATTTAGCCGGACAAGGTGATAGACAGATATAGCCCAGTTTGGTTTAATTGAAATGTAAGAGGTAAAGGCCGGGCAGAGAAATAGCTCGATGCAATCCACCACACAGGCAGGGAAAATAAAACACTTGCCTTGATCAGTAAGTGCCAGCTCATTATGTATTATTTATTTATTTGCTTCAATATCTGGTGCATTGGAGAGGAAATAAGCACCATGGTATTTCCTGAAGAGCCTGTGGGCTTGTTAGTAAATTGATGTAGGCTAAAAAGTGGCATGGGAAATTAAAGTACTTTGATATATCAATGGTAATAACACTTCATCATAGTCCCAACACCATCACACTTCTCCAATCACCACTCTGAGCCCTGCAGGGTCCCCATCCGTCTCTATCACAGCAACCGCTGGCCTGTTAGCAGATCAGGATGAGCGATGATCTAAGGCATTGATCACTGTGGAGCTGGACAGTTAATGAAACAACTTCAGTCAGTCTGCACACGGAAGTCAGAGGATGAACCTCCATCAGTATTGACAAAAGGAGAGAGAGATTGCTTGGTTTAGGAGATAGAATTAGGATTTCTGTTTTGGCTCACACAGAGGCTTGAACCCAGGACCTCTGCCTTGCTAGAACACGTGACCGCCCTCCTGAAGTGTCTTACCAGTCAGCGCAATGCAAAAAAATAGTTAGCAGCAGCAGATCGTTTCATCTTCTTTATCCTGTGCCAAACACATTTATTCAGTGAGTCCTAATTAACATGAGCTGCTGGCTGCATGACTGCATCAATCTAGCTATGTCATGTTAGCTAGGTAGCTATCTAGCTAGGTTACTAAAGCTAACATTAGTGGTTTTGTTAGCTAGCAAAAGATTGAATCATTCTAGCTAGTTTTAGAGGACAACTAAACTGCTTTTATTAACTGATTTTATTAACACACACCTCTAAAACTATCTAGAATTATCCAATTGCTCCCAAGTGGCACAGTGGTCTAAGGCACTGCATCTCAGTGCAAGGGCATCACTACAGTCCCTGGTTTGAATCCAGGCTGTATCACTTGTTTATACTGTATTATTGACTGTATGTTTGTTTTACTCCATGTGTAACTCTGTTTCGTTGTATCTGTCGAACTGCTTTGCTTTATCTTGGCCAGGTCGCAATTGTAAATGAGAACTTGTTCTCAACTTGCCTACCTGGTTAAATAAAGGTGAAATAAATAAAAAATAAACATCTGGTCGTGATTGGAAGTCCCATAGGGCGGCGCACGATTGCCCCAGCGTCGTGCGGGTTTGGCTGGGGTAGGCCGTCATTGTAAATAAGATTTTTTTTGACTTGCCTAGTTAAATCAAATTTAAAAAATACCTTGTTTTCCATGAAAATTTGTGTTCCCTCTCTCATGAGGCCGGCAACTGCAGAGGCAACTTTTTTCTATGACGTGAACTGATGAATATGTCTGGTAAAATAATTCGGTGCTGCTGCTTTGAAAGTGGTGTGAGATTGAAAAGCACTTGGGGAAATGTTGTCTCGCCACACATTTTCTTGCAGCTCTGCCACTCAAACTTACAAAACAGCAAACCCAGCATGGAGCTGAGCGCAACCTTTACAGTGTTCCAGGTCACAGCAACACTGTAAAGGACGTCATGCTGCTGCTAAGCGAGTATCACTTCCTCCTGATTTGGCTAACACGAAGCTCAAACCCAGGACTTACTAGCCCACGTAGGGGCGCAAAAAGGAAAAGTATATTACTGGTGACTTTCAAAGTTGACCAGTAAACTACCAGAATTTGGGTATCTAAGATTGTCACAGGTGTGGCCTTATCTCTGGCCTTATCATATATAAAATAATCAAATAAGATAATTGTTCACCCATCATTGTAATTGAGTAGTTTTTCCGAGTGCTTGTACTCAATTTGTATACATTTTTTTGTATTACTTTTACTTAAATATGATTTGAATGAAGTATTGTACTTCGCTACCTTTTTAAAAACATCTGTAAGTACAATTTTGTATGCTATACATAATAGAAGATCATGAGGGCATAGCAAGTTGGAAAGAGCCCCTCGAAGCCAGAAGATGGAGACAGAGGAGACTGTGACCAGTTCTCCTTCAAGCATAGGAGATTCAATCTTTGCTTACCCGGGATGGCGGAGGTGGCAGCCTTCGAACTTATGAGAAACATTGTAGAGGTAAGATAACTAGTTAGCTATAAATGATCAAAAATGTCGCTCTGGATGGCTTTAGCAGCTAGTATAGCTATCTATCTAATACCGTCCCCCATGCTCTCTCCTCCACCCTCTCTCCTCCGTGACTTGGAAACCAATAGGTGGTAGAGTGGTTGAGGAGTGTGTCATTTTTTTGTTGTAGGCAAACAAAAGAGTGTCCCACCCTCCTCTATAGCCACCTTTCACCGAGGATACCCTTGTATCGGATTTTGTTTTGTCGGAGAAGAAAAACATGCACACATTGGAAAACAATATGCTACTTCACCTATAAAATGTCTTGCACAACTCATTTAATTTGTTTTTATCACATTTATTTTGGGATCCACCCGTGTAAACGTAATTTGCCTAATGATGCGCAAGTGGAGAAGGACAGTCTCATTGCAAGCAAGCGCATTTCCATCCACGCTCACTTTCCTCGCCAACTCTCCTTGATTCATTTTGACCTTTTCAAAAGGTGGAGAGAGAAGAAGGAGAACAGAAGATGCAGGAGGTGAGAAAATCTAATTGATCAAAGGCCTCTGTGTGGTGGTGGCTCTCTGTGCTAGGTAACAACATTAGGCTAATGTAAGCATTTGAGTCAGCTGTCTAGCTAGCTATCTAATGTGAACTTGCTTAATCATGTCATACAGTATTTAGAGAGACTTAGGACTTTTTGCTATGTATTGTACTTTGTCTGTGTAAATTAGGATAATATCTACAAGCCAGAGGCTCAGTAAGCCTAACTGTGCATATAACTACACAAGTCTACACAATAAGTACAGCTAGACAATATTAGATTTTTAGGTCTGAGAACATTTTACAAACTCACCCTCTGCACACATCAACAACAGTCACCCACGAAGCATCGTTACCCATCGCTCCACAAAAGCCGCGGCCCTTGCAGAGCAAGGGGAACCACTACTTCAAGGTCTCAGAGCAAGTGACGTCACCGATTGAAACGCTATTTAGCGCGCACCGCTAACTAAGCTAGCCGTTTCACATCCGTTACATTAGTATTTGAGAATAACAAGTGTGGAAAGTCTGTGTTTGGGCTATATGATGAACTAAATTGCCACATAAAGCAGACATTTCAGAAATATGAAATATATGCATTTGCCACTATATCTGACACAATGACACAGGATGAGACAGAGCAACTAGGGCAGCATAGCCAGGCTTTTTTCTCGCCCCCAACAGACAAGTTGCTTCCACCCCAAGCGGTGTGTGACGATATCTGGCTGCTGTCGATAGTTTAAGATATATTGTTTGTGGAAGAACTTGTATCCTTTATTTAGTTTAGATCTCTTGTCTGGGAATGTTTGTGAATGATATTAGCTACATCACTCATGCCAAACTTTTGCAAATTGAGCAGTGACTGGGAAAATGCCATGTTCAAATTTCTTGGAACACCACAAAGGTAAGAGAGTACTTAAAGTGACCAGTTGAGATAGCTAACTAACTAGCTATTTATCTATGACATTACCAACTTGGTCAGAGCTAATGTTAGATGACATGAGTTTGCTAATGTTAACGTTACATCAGATTTGTCAGACTTAGTTAGCTAACTAAAATGAATTATTTGGCCAGCCACAGAACAAATTCTTACCCATACCAGCCAAACCCGGATGATGCTGGGCCAATTGTGCGCTGCCCTATGGGACTCCCAATCACAGCTGGTTGTGATACAGCCTGGATTTTAACCAGGGTGTGTGTAGTGACACCCCTAGCACTGAGTTGCAGTGGTAGTAAGGGAAAGGTGTCACAGATCGATGAGGAAGAATGAGGAGCCCCATTCATTGCAGGTTACCAAATATGATAGGCAGTTAAGTGCTTAGTGTTGCTGCAGTTATAGTTGACCTGTTTTTGTTCATATGTTCAAAATAATCAAACTTGTTTGTATCTGTTCTTATGTCCCTGGACATGCAGTAGGCCTAGTTCCTTAGATATTACTGATCTGAGTCTGGATAACCTTATAATATAGGCTAGACAACTGTTGTTACAGTTGTTCAGTTACATTTTAATGGGGAAATTTAAGACAAAGGATCATGACCTTGCTGCCGTAGATGATAAAAACTGTGTGTGACGACATGTGCAGATGTTTTTTCTATATGTTCTTTCAGATCACATTGCAAGCATCCAAGGAGTCCGTCATCATAAACAGCTTTTCCTGTTCATGTGCAGCTGGGAGAGCTTTGTGCAATCATCTGGGGGCTCTACTCTTCCAGACTGCACATTACACCACACACATAAGACCAGGCCAAGGACTTGGGTGAGTTTCAAATCAAAATGTTTCTTTTTTTTGTCATGGAGAACTCATTTTGCATTTCTGTACATCGTCCTACATTTATCCAGATTTTTTTAATGGACTTTTTTAACCAGGGGATTTGACTAGAGCCCACTGATGAAATGGTTTTGACTCCCTGATCGATTTAACAGATCAAGGGCTCAGGTCATTTGACCAAGGTAAACTTGTGGTCATTTCTCTATTTTAGTGCTACTTTTGATCATGATATAATGTTAATGACATTGTGCCACTATGGATTGGATAACACCTCATTAAGATGGTTACAGTGTTGTCATCAGAGAAGCAGTTTACATTCATAAATTGTGCCTATTCTGAACCTCATTCTGTATGCTGTGATGTCCCACAAGGCAGCTGCCTAAGGACCTCTTATGCATTTGCTGTATAAAAATGATCTCCCTCTGGTGCTCTCCAATTCTATGGCAACCATGTTTTCTGACGATACCACTGTCTATGTAACAGGCAATTCCATGGGACAGCTAAAAGAGGCTCTTGAAGTTGACATAAGTATTTCAAATTGGATAACCAAAAACGAATTAGCGCTAAATACAAAGAAAACCAAGGCAATGCTAATATGTATGAAGAGGAAAGGAAGAAACTACCCTCCTTACAGCTGACAGTTGGACACCCATAGAAGAGGTTTCATTGACTAGGCTGTTAGGTGTGTTGCTAGACAACAGTCTCTCTTGGTCATCACACATTTCACAGCTCTACAACAAAATCATCGACACCTACTGTATGCGCACAAGGATTGCGAAATGTATGCCAGAGCAAATTCCAAAACACATCTCACAAGCTCTCATCCATAGTCAAATGTACTACTGCTCTGGAGTAATGCAAATGTTGGTGAGCTATAGAGACTGCTGATAGCACAAAATAAGGCAGCCAGAATGGTTCTGCAATGTGTTTATGAGAGGTCCTCCATAGAATTACATAATGCACTCAAATGGCCGACTGTCAAGGAAATGATTGAAAATAATATACAAACCGCTAAATACTGTATGTACCAATACTTATTTTTTTTAACCTATGTTACCATAGATTGCCATAGATTACTTGTTAATTACCAAAATGACTGAAGTTTCCAGTAACTTTGGTAAATGACCGATAGTTTTGGACACCCTAAGCACACGCGACTGCTCTCCTGATGAGTCTTACCAGTTGGCACCAGGTGAAAGCATTTCAAAAGTACAAGTGGCGACACTTCAGGCTAAGGAGTACATTTTAAACATCCCCATGTGTTACACAAGCTGTTGATGAGTTGTATACACTGTATCACTCCGAATATTGATATGCTACATATGGTGTCGTGCCACACTGTTCCTGAAATATGGTACAGTAGCTCCCCTGTAGGGCAAGATGAAATGAGTAGTCTGATTCAGAGATAACTAGTGCATGTGTGTTGTGTAGCCCGTGGGTGGATGTGTTAATCAGTGGAGGAATTTCAAGCAAACAATTTGTGTTCTATTTACAATGATGAAGGGGGAGGGGCTACTGGTGGAAGAAGAGGGTTGAATTAGAAATACTGCGATATATAATAATGTGGTAAAGAAAGGTTTGTGGTCATACACACATCCTTAAAAACGTAGGGGCTGGGCTAATAAAGGACACTAGTATAGAACAAGAAGGCCAACACACTGTTAAAGCTCCCAATTCACTGATTTATTGACAATGTTTCGATCCAAAACGGATCTTCATCAGGTCAAACAAATATGGTAACAATTGTTCAACTCTATCTACATCAATAAGTCATACACACCAAATCAATATAATGTAACAGCTTTTGTTACATGTTAAAATGTGTTTTTAAAACCATAAAGTACATAAGCCGTCTTCAAAACACTTTCTCAGTTGGTGTTCTTTGCTCTCAATTCTACTGAGAGAGAGAACTCCAAGATGTGGCATTAGAGTGTTGAAATGGAAGACCAAAGACAATGGATCCGTCAAACCTCCTGTTGTTCTCCAACAACATAAGTCTTAAACAATCTTGTTCTTACATAAGGCCAGACAGATGAACCCATCCAAGCTACAACATATAAATAAATAAGAAGTAGAAAAGGAGGAAAGGAAAGTTCCCTTTGGCAGTTGGGCTGTCAATATGCGATATGCAGCTTATGGTCTCCTTCTTACAGAAGCCCCTGCTGCTGTTCATTGGCTGTTCCTTCCCTCTAGTGACCCCAGTAACTGTCTGCAGGCTGAGCACACTCCTCCCGATTGGACTCCCACTCTATAATTGTCCCGCCCGTCTTCCCGGCCTCACACTTACAATGCATGTAATCTTCTTATAGTGGCAATATCATGCAGATAAAACAGGGGAATTAGATTGCTTAGGGATCAGGGAGGGTGTGGAAGAAGATGTCAGGTTTTGGTGGGTAATGCAGAGTTGGGTAATGCAGGAAGGGTTGATTCAGGGAGGTGTAGGATATTGGCTGGCTGCTGGGAGTCTCTTCAGCTGTTAAAATGTGAATTACAGTTGTTCTGCCTGAGTTCAGGTGTGAATTGAAGAAGAAAATTGTATACTTGGGAGTCAAAACTTGCAAAATAAAATGCTGTTGCCCCCCCGATTTACATTAAATACAGCCTCACCTGTGCCATGCCTGTATCGCCTCTTTATACCCCTGTGCCTCATTTCTTCTGCATCAGATATAGATTACATTTCCATCAGATTGCCATTGCTTACAATTCCCAGGAGGCACATTTTAATACTCTAATCAAGCGAGGTAGCCTAGTTGAATGGATAGCTATCTGTCTATGCCTCTTTTTCTGTCTGTCTGCCGTTCACACATACCTACATGTTTCACAAACACATCCAGCATGTGTGCACTGGATGTGTGCACTGGATGTGTGCACTGGATGTGTGCACTGGATGTGTGCACACTGGAGTAAATGTGGTATGTGACATTCTAGAATGATACAGTATCTCCATTCAACATCAGAGGCGAAAGGAAGACAATCATCTGGTGGAGAACACAGGCTTCCAGGGCTTAGTTACCGTTAGAATGTCTGACGTTTTACGGTCTCCTAACCAACTGTGCTATTTTGTTCGTTTTTTCCCGTTGTTTATAACTTATTTTTTAACTTATTTTGTACATAATGTTGCTGCTACCGTTTTTCATGACCGAAAATAACTTCTGGAAATCAGAACAGTGATTGCTCACCTTGAACTGGACAAAGATTTTTTTTTAACGAGTCTGACGCGAAGGATATACGTTTTTTGGGGGGGATAGGGCCCAAATCCCCGTGAAGAAAATACGGAGATAAAGGGGGTTGAGGTCAGGCTGCCTTCGGAGAATTCGTAGGCGAGTGAGTATACTTCCGCTATCATCCATTCTATTGGCCAACGTGCAATCATTGGAAAACAAAATGGATGATATATGATGAAGACTATCCTACAAACGGGACATTAAAAACTGTAATATCTTATGTTTCACCAAGTCATGGCTGAACAATGACATGGATAATATAGAACTGGTGGGAATTCTCATGCAATGGCAGGACAGAGAAGCTTCGTCTGGTAGGAAAAGGAACGGGTGTGTTTGTCAATTTGTCAATAACAGCTAGTGCTCGATGTCTAATATTAAATAAGTCTCAAGGTATTGCTTGCCTGAGGTAGAGTACCTTATGATAAGATGTAGACCAAACTATCTACCAAGAGAGTTCTCATCTGTATTATTCATAGCCGTCTATTTACCACCACAAACCGATGCTGTCACTAAGACCGCACTCAACCAGCTGTATTAGGCCAGAAGCAAACAAGAAAATGCTCATCCAGAAGTGGCGCTCCTAGTGGCCAGGGACTTTAATGCAGGCAAACTTAAATCCGTTGTACCTCATTTCTACCAGCATGTCACATGTGCAACCAGAGGGAAAAAACTCAAGACCATTTTTACTCCACACACAGAGATGTATACAAATCTCTCACTCACCCTCCATTTGGCAAATCTGACCATAATTCTATCCTCCTGATTCCTGCTTACAAGCAAAAACTAAAGCAGGAAGTACCAGTGACTAGCGTCATTTCTACCAGTGACTCGCGTCAGATGATGCGGATGCTACAGGACTGTTTTGCTAGCACAGACAGGAATGTGTTCCGGGATTCATCCAATGGCATTGAGGAGTACACCACCTCAGTCATCGGCTTCATCAATAAGTGCATCGACGACGTCATCCCCAAAGTGACCGTACGTACATATCCCAACCAGAAGCCATGGATTACAGGCAACATCCGCATCGAGCTAAAGTCTAGAGCTGCCGCTTTCAAGGAGCAGGACACTAATCCGAACGCTTATAAGAAATCCTGCTATGCCCTCAGATGAACCATCAAAGGCAAAGCATCAATACAGGATTAAGATTAAATCCTACTACTAATCCGACTCTGACGCTTGTCGGATGTGGCAGCGCTTGAAAACGATTACGGACTACAAAGGGAAACCCAGCCGTGCGCTGCCCAGTGACGCGAGCCTACCAGATGAGCTAAATGCCTTTTTAATGACATTTTCAACCTCTCCCTGACCGAGTCTGTAATACCTAAAATATTTCAAGCAGACCACCATAGTCCCTGTGCCCAAGGAAGCAAAGGTAACCTGCCAAAATGATTAACTCCCCGTAGCACTCACGTTGGTAGCCATGAAGTCCTTTCAAAAGCTTGTCATGGCTCACATCAACAACATCATCCCCATACAAAAGGAACACCTATGTGAGAATGCTGTTGACTACAGCTCAGGGTTCGACACCATAGTGCCCACAATGCCCATCACTAAGCTAAGGACCCTGGGAGTTAACACCTCCCTCTGCAACTGGATCCTGGACTTCCTGATGGGCTGCCCCCAGGTTGTAAGAGCAGTCAATAACACGTCTGCCACGCTGATCCTCAATACGGGTGCCCCTCGGGGGTGTATGCTTTGTCCCATCCTATACTCCCTGTTCACCTACAACTGCGTGGCCAAACACGACTCCAACACCATCATCAAGTTTGCTGACTACACAACAGTGGTAGGCCTGATTACCGGCAATGATGAGACAGCCTATAGGGAGGAGGTCAGAGACCTTGCAGTGTGGTACCAGGACAACAACCTCTCCCTCAATGTGAGCAAGAGAAAGGAGCTGATCGTAGACTACAGGAAAGGCGAGCCGAACAGGCCCCCATTAACATCGATGGGGCTGGAGTGGGTCGAGAGTTTCAAGTTCCTTGATGTCCACATCACCAACAAACTATCATGGTCCAAACACACCAAGACAGTCATGAAGAGGGCACGACAAAACCTTTTCCCCCTCAGGAGACTGAAAAGATTTGGCATGTGTCCCCAGATCCTCAAAAAGTTCTACAGCTGCACCATCGAGAGCATCCTGACCGGTTGCATCACCGCCTGGTATGGCAAATACTCGGGATCTGACAGTAAGGAGCTACAGAGGGTATTGCGTATGGCCCAGTACATCACTGGGTCCAAGCTTCCTGCCATCTAGGACCTATATACTACGCGGTGTCAGAGGAAAGCTCCAGTTATCCAAGTCATAGACTGTTCATAGACTGCAAGCTATTCTAGAGCGCCAAGTCTAGGACTAAAAGGATACTTAACAGCTTCTATTCCCAAGCCATAAGACTGCTGAACAATTCATCAAATGGCCACCGGACTATTTACATTGATCCCCCCCCCATTTGTTTTTACACCACTGCTACTCACTGTTCAGTATCTATGCATAGTCACTTTACCCCTACATACATTAACAAATGACCTCGACTAACCTGTACCTCCGCACATTGACACATCGGTACCGGTACCCCCAGTATATAGCCTTGTTATTGTTTTTTTATTGTGTTACTTTTTATTATTTTTTACTTTCGTTTATTTGGTAAATATTTTCTTAACTCTTTCTTGAACTGCATTGTTGGTTAGTAAGCATTTCACAGTAAGGTTGTATTCGGCGCATGTGATACATAAAGTTGTGGTGTGCCTGTCTGGCTCCTGAGTGGCAATGACCTCACGTGGATGGATGTTATAGCAGTGCCAAAGGAGGGGGTCTTACTCACTGTCTGACTGGTGCTGTTATGGGATCATTGCTTACTGCTTACATCACTTGTGTTTTCTGTTTGGTAACATACTGTATGTCTCTGATTTTGGTCCTTTGACATTTTGTGATTATGTTGACAACACAAGATACCTTTGAGTAATTAGATACACGTGGATCATCAGAAGGGAAGGGTTGGAGGAATGCTGAGGAGATAGAGAGGACATTCTGGTCCTAATCTGCGTACTGTAGTCAAATCTGAGATGAATGCATGTTTCATGTGTTATGGGTGAAATCCTTGTCTTTTGAATGTACCAGTTATGTCAATAGAAACGAGAGAACTTAAGCGTTAAATTACTCATTATCATGTCTTCGCATGACATGCTGCATTTGCATATCTAATCATGATAAGTCTGATGTGCCCTTGGAGGAGAGGTGTGAGATGGTCCCATGATGCCGAGGGTCTACTGTCCCTCACATCACAGTGTGCCAGTTCTTATTATAGCTCATACCATACTGCACACTTCCTTGTAAGACTTGGAAAGCAATCAGAGAACTAGTGATTTTCATCATTCATGGAATGGGAAACTAGGGATGGAAGGCGGTCCAAGAGCCTATATGGTGTCAAATAAACACAAAGGCATTGCTTGATGAAGCACCTACAGTGTTTGAAGCACCTTTTTCAATGAAAATGATAATGAGAGTTCTTCATCTGTAAAATGGACATGTAGGGGTTGCGTGTAGGCCTAGGCTACACTACGCTTCCAGGAAATAAAGTATTTATCAATATCCACCCTAATGAATATTGCCCACTGTGTATTTCATTTGGTATATGAATTCAATATTTTGCAAGACATTGCTCATAGGTTAGAGGAATGCAAAAAAAATGCAGTTATGGAGCCGCTCTTTTGATAGCAAACTATGACTTGTCCACAGTGGTAGGCTTTGGTGTGGAAACTTGTTACTTATGATTATCACTGACTAAATTTAGATTTGATACG
Source organism: Oncorhynchus nerka (assembly GCF_034236695.1). Classification (NCBI taxonomy): domain Eukaryota; kingdom Metazoa; phylum Chordata; class Actinopteri; order Salmoniformes; family Salmonidae; genus Oncorhynchus; species Oncorhynchus nerka. The sequence goes on from NC_088404.1 coordinate 41,429,225, forward strand.
TACATTTATGTGGCCCTCGACATACTCCAATGCATAATTTACTCAAGTGTTGGCCCTTAGTTTTCACAGTGTTTGTTAATTCCTCTTTGAGGATTCAACTTCGGTTTATTATAATCTGACAATAATAAATAGCTGTATATTAGCTCTGTTTGCATATGAAGTGGAAGTAACTGCACAGATGAGGATTTTCGTTTGATCACTGTCACGATCGTCGTCAGGGAAATGACCGGACCAAGGTGCAGCGTGGTGAGCGTACATTTCTTTTATTTATGAATGTCGCCGACCAAGTGAACAAACGACCGTGAAGCTTACTAGGGCTATACAGGCCACTAACAAAGACAACTACCCACAACTAAGATGGAAAAACAGGCTGCCTAAGTAGTGATTGTCACACCCTGGCCTAACCAAAATAGAGAATAAAAACCTCTCTATGGCCAGTGCGTGGCAATCACCCTGTTGCAGGAGAACTTTCCTGCAATGCACAAAATGTAAAACGTGTAGTTTATTTGAGGTTTAAAAAGGCTTTGAAATTTCAGACTTAATTGTCCCTTATGAAAAATGTATCAACCCCTACAAAAATGGCCATTAATTATAATCCACATAATTCACATTTCCTGTTGCTGCAGGATTATTTCCCTGCTGTAGCAAAATGGCTCCAATGAAGATCCTCCACATCTGTATCTTTGGCGCTCTAGCACAGTTTTTCATTCTGATCAATTCCAGGCCTTTTCTTAGACTGTGTGGATGTTTTACTCATTGTTTTCTATTAGGCAACTTCATACATATCAGTAGCAACCATGATTCAGATGTGAATTCCACTATCTTAAAACAGGCTTGTATCTCCTAATAGAGCTGAGTGGAGTGGAGAGGCAGTGTGCAGCCTGCCCATCTTTATGTGAGAGAGTGAATTACACAGTTCATTCCTGGTAAGTGTGATAATGGGGAGAAGCATTTACAAGAAAATTTGCTTAATTCTCCATCATCTAATGTCCTCTTTCTGTCTCTGTGCGTTGTCTAATGCTTTTGCCTTTGTATTTTTCTCAAGGTGGATGGTGCAGGCAATAGTGAGAGAAAACACTCACACAGGCACCCAGCCTCTCACACAGGCACCTAGCCACTCACACAGGTGCCCATGCATTCACACAGGCGCCCAGCCACTGACACAGGCACACACTCAGGCGCCCAGCCACTCACACAGGCGCCCATGCATTCACACAGGTGCCCAGCCACTCACACAGGCACTCACACAGGCGCCCAGCCACTCACACAGGCACTCACACAGGCACCCAGCCACTCACACAGACACACACACAGGCACCCAGCCACTCACACAGGCACACACTCAGGCACCCAGCCACTCACACAGGCACCCAGCCACACACACAGGCACCCAGCCACTCACACAGGCACACAGCCACTCAAACAGGCACACACTCAGCCACGCAGCCACTCACACAGGCGCCCAGCCACTCACACAGGCACACACTCATACAATAATAAATGTCTGAAGACAATAACTGATACATTTATTGTTCAAGCATTTGCCCTGTAGTGAATGAATGAATAAATGAATAGAGGAATGAATGAATACATGTATGATGTATAAGTCTACAATGCTCAAAGCACTTGTAATTGTGTATGACAGTTGATCCTATACGCTTTGTTTGGAACAAAGTGTGCCCACATACTGTATGAGAAATACGTGTTTACATGTGTGTCCTCCAGTACCCAGGAGAGATGCATTCTTCACTGGTTATGCCGTCGCTCCACTGTCCGCTTTGCTTGATGGAGTCAGACCAACATGCATTAAACATGAGCAGGATGGAAATTTGGCCCATCCCAGGATTGACACCACTGGTGACTGCCAATCAACATGCGTTTTCTTGTTGTATTAAACACTAATGGTAGGAGATCCAGTATATTTGAACATACTTGAACATGTGTACTTAAGGGTGAATGATTTATGAGTTAGGTATTGCCTGAGTGCTCAACATTGCAAGGCAAGCTCTCTTTAGAGCAGCAGAAGACTAACAAATGGCTTGGTTTATTTCCCATGATGTCAGCATCAGTACCACACAAAACCTGCAGAGCTGGTCTCTGGCTGTAGGGAGAGAAAGAGAGCAGGACAGGTAGTTTACATGCGGCCTGTCTGCGTGGTAGAGGACTGTGGTGCTAAGATAAATGCAGATGACTTCATTTAGATTAGATGTACTGTGGACCGTGCTTCAGAAATTCACTGAAGTCTAATCCTTGTTGAGTGGCTCCATTATTCTGACTGGTTTGTGTACGTACATAGACAGTCTACAGCCAATTCCCTCAGGTGCACTTTCTGGTGATGCACAGGCAAGTGCACTCATTTAAATAAACCCTCATGCACGCACACGCACACGCACACACACACACACACACAAACATCCATCCATGCATGTGCATACACACACACACACACACACACACACACACACACACACACACACACACACACACACACACACACACACACACACACACACACACACACACACACACTGTGTTAACATTCACACTTTCACCCTCATGCTGTTGCCAGTTACCAACTACCCTGGCAGTCTCCCAGACTCGAACCAGCACACTGAGACTTGTCAGCCATTAGTTTGGTGGAATGACTAGAGTAAAGAATATGGGACTGATGACTGAGGATGCCCACCGTCTGCCACCAGTCATTTTTATGGTGTGTATACCGCTCATTCACTAATATGTCTGCAGAGACAGACCATGTTTGGATTGGCCATTATTTGCTGCTTAATGTCAGTGCACCTCAGGAGAAATAGTTCTCATCTACAGAGAAGCGACTGTAGGTACAATATGTGTTGATTCCACCTCTTTTGGTTAAATTTCTGTTTTTTATTTCTTTATTTTATATATATCTTTTTTTTTTTACAGTAAACTGTTCCTTTTATCTCTCTGATGGTCCTGCTGTTGGAGGGAACTGACAGACCCATCAAACCACTGACTAGTTCAGCCAGAGGTTTAGCCTTGTAATGTATCCGATTAATGCTATACCAGTCATTTTTCAACACAGATACTGTAGAGGTAACGTTAACAATGTTGGCATAGCCAATGTGTCCAGTATGCTTTGTGGAGCTAGATGTGTCCAGTGTGCTTTGTGGAGCTAGATGTGTCCAGTGTGCTTTGTGGAGCTAGATGTGTCCAGTGAGCTTTGTGGAGCTAGATGTGTCCAGTATGCTTTGTGGAGCTAGATGTGTCCAGTGTGCTTTGTGGAGCTAGATGTGTCCAGTATGCTTTGTGGAGCTAGATGTGTCCAGTATGCTTTGTGGAGCTAGATGTGTCCAGTGTGCTTTGTGGAGCTAGATGTGTCCAGTATGCTTTGTGGAGCTAGATGTGTCCAGTATGCTTTGTGGAGCTAGATGTGTCCAGTATGCTTTGTGGAGCTAGATGTGTCCAGTGTGCTTTGTGGAGCTAGATGTGTCCAGTATGCTTTGTGGAGCTAGATGTGTCCAGTATGCTTTGTGGAGCTAGATGTGTCCAGTATGCTTTGTGGAGCTAGATGTGTCCAGTGTGCTTTGTGGAGCTAGATGTGTCCAGTATGCTTTGTGGAGCTAGATGTGTCCAGTATGCTTTGTGGAGCTAGATGTGTCCAGTATGCTTTGTGGAGCTAGATGTGTCCAGTGTGCAATGCTGTAGGCTTAAACTACAAAATATTCAAACACCATTTTAATTATGTAAGTAACCTACGATATCGTTCTCTTTCCAGTCCCTGTGTTGTGTGAATCAATTAGAGCTTTTGTGCAGCTGATTGTTTTTCCAGCCTGTTTATTTAATCATCTATGTATTTAATGTTTGTAGTGTCCTTGTGACTTGCAGCACAGCCATTGTCTCTGATTACTTCATGCTTTATTAGTGAGCGTGATTGTCATCCTCCTCCTCCTCCTCACCAGGGTAGTGGAACTGATAGTAATGGCAATTGTGTTGTCAGCAGGTGAGCGTGCGTGTACTTTGTCTTCTGTGTGCACTTTTGCTGCCTGGCCTAGATAACGTGTGATTAGGTGGTCCTGTCTCTCAGCTTCAAACAGTCCCGTTTTTTTAGACAGAGAACCATGTCTTTTCAGACAGCAGAAATAGATTTTTAACAAGCTAAAATAAAGTTTACTCCGGTAAGGTCAACCGGCTTTCACGCTTTTAAATAAAGACCATTAATTGAAATCTATACAGTCTTCTTTTTCCCAATATGCTCATTTCTATTCATCACTTATGTCATCACAAGCATATCTATCAAGTATTTTCAATGGATGCTATGTAACCTTGTAGAAATATTCCATTTGTGGGGTTATATTCAAAAATATATTTCAATCATGCTGATAGTTCTATTCAAGATAGTGTTTAGTTGTTATTTGATTGGAACAGACAAGGATGTTTATGAAAATGATGTGAAATAAGTTGTGTGAAAGCATGCAGCCTGGCTTTATAAAGCAACCTCTTTCTGTCTTTTCGGTGACTTTGGACAGGTACTGGCTGCTTACTCCAGCCCATGCCAACACAATACCAAAGAGAGATCTAACGAACACCACTAACACCAGCCTCTCACTATAATTGCCTCAGCAAAACAAGCCATGTCTTGTTTAGGGAGCCCATCGTCTACATGTCTTGTCCCTATAGCTGTCGTACCCAGCCATGCACTTCAAATCTAGGGGTGCTCTCTTACTGCCATCCTGGATTACTATTACTGCTCAGATCCTCTGTTTCCCCTTGACAGATATTTCATGTTTGAATTTAAACGGATTCGGTAGCTTGCTCTGCATGAGAGAGAGAGCGATCTAAAGGTTTACTGTTCTTCAGAGCTGATTTGATGGTAAGCCAAACACTGGATGTTTAGAAAAATAAACATTTCTCCTTTTTATGGCTGGCTATAATCCAATACAATGCGTAGTGCATATAAAGTCTCATTCACTCTGCCATACAAGAGCTGGATCCTGCAAGACAGTGACAGTGAACGTGGTTAAAGTGCCACATCCAAGGACACTCCAACAGCTGAACCCTTTCTAAACCACAGCTCAATACCGTCTCCCCTCACAATAGGCATATTTTATTGCTTACAGGTATTACCAAATAAATAACATTCTATATGTTTTGGGGGGACCTGCTTGTTTTTCTGCCCATAATGGGTGAATCTACTTTTTTGGTAATATCTTTCTGCTCAAGCCAGCTCTACCCATTGTGGAAGGCCAGCATTGAGTGACTCGCCCACAGCTACTCTCCCCAGGCCCACTCACACTCACCACACTGCAGGGCTTGTAACACACACACACGTGTCAAATCAGAGCTCATTTGGTGCTGCATGGAGGCCATTAACCTAGAGCTGTTGTTTCTGTCGGCCCTAATGGAGGTTAATGAAGCGCTGCTGCTGGATTTCATGTTTTCTATCCTAAGCACAGTAACAGATAAATAGATACAGCAATAATTAGATAATAATGGTAGCCGTAATAGTGTGATGAATGTGGCTTGGGCTGCTAATGCACAAGATTTCATCTGTGAGATTCTGTAAACTTCTGAGGGTCCCGAGGACCCCCAAAACTCTACAGGGAAATAATAACACAGCCCAATGATTCCCTAAAGTTATATAGAAAATAGATAACTTGGCAGACACTCTTATCCAGAGCAATTAGGGTTAAGTGCCTTGCTCAAGGGTACATTAACAGATTTGTCACCTAGGGGATTGAAACCACCAACCTTTTGGTTACTGGCCCAACACTCTTAACCACTAGACTACCTGTTAGTATAGGAAACACCATAGTATCTGATAACCGTAAATGTGTAACATTGGCAGTTAGCATGTGAAAACTTCTTTAATTTTTGTTGACTATATTTGATCCAAATACATCTGAATCCTCCGATAAAGAATCTGTTTAGAAGATGGGGCAATCCATCTAAACATCAATTTTTTAAGCAAAACCAAAGTAGATTTTACTGGGCAGCAACATTTATCTGACTACTTATCTCTCCAAAAAACATCCTACTTATCTCTCCAAAAAACATCCTACCGTGACGGGTGTCATCTTCTGAAGAGGAGGAATCGGACCAAAGCACAGCATGGTAAGTGTTCATGACTTTTTATTAAACAGAACACTGAAACAAAAATGACAACGTGAATAAACGAAACCAAAACAGTCCTGTCAGGTGAAAAACACTAAACAGTAAACAACTACCCACAAAAACCATGTTTGGAAAAAGCTACCTAAGTATGGTTCCCAAACAGACAACGATAGACAGCTGTCCCTGATTGAGAACCATACCCGGCCAAAACAAAGAAATACAAAAACATATAAAAAATTAAATAGAATGCCCACCCAAATCACACCCTGACCAAACCAAAATAGAAACATAAAAAGCTCTAAGGTCAGGGTGTGATAACTTAGCTTGCCAAAAACATCTATCAGTGTGATATTTAAATAATATTTAAATATTCCTCCTGTTAATCTCATTCATTTATTCAATGCATCCATGTCCCCTTCTACAGTGCCAACTGTATTTAGTAATAGCCATGTTATTGTCCATTTGAATTATTTGCAGGTCAATGCAAATAGGTCAATGACATTTAAAGCCTTGTTGGAGCCTCAATGATTAGTTATTTACATTCAGTACCTGTTATTTATGACAGTATTTAACTGGACATACTGAACCTTCCTGTCAGAGAGGACTAGCCTGTAACCACAGGTGTTCTGACATGACTGTACCCCTCAACCATCTATCCACAGCCAGCCCTGCCACATCATCTGGCAGCAGGGCATAATTAGGATTTTAATTATCCCTGGGGTTGGAGGGTCATTCCTGCCTGCCTCTGTCCTGCTTCTGGGCCGTCAGGTTAATAGATATCTGGATGGGATGATGTGGTGTGGGGGAGGGGAGGGGGTTAGAGCTTGGGAGAGTAAACAGAATTAGGCTGTCGGTCTGACCCGTCGTACACCTCAAACAGCAGCATCCAGGTAAACACCATGTAGGCCTAATCCCTTCCTCTTGTCATTTCAATAGACCTTTCATTAGTATGGCGTTCGTCATGAATGTAATTAGCATGTTCAAATATTGACAGATTGAATAAACAAACTTCCTTAAAAAGCAGAGATGGAATCCTCAGCTGACAACTTGAGTTAGGATGGGTATACATAGTGACTTTTGGGGAAAACCCTTGCTTCAGATGCAAATGACTCAAACTTTGGAATCAATTATCCATTGATGTTACTGTTATATATATATATATATATATATATACAGTGGGGCAAAAAAGTATTTAGTCAGCCACCAATTGTGCAAGTTCTCCCACTTAAAAAGATGAGAGAGGCCTGTAATTTTCATCATAGGTACACTTCAACTATGACAGACAAAATGAGAAAAAAAATCGAGAAAATAACATTGTAGGATTTTTAATGAATTTATTAGCAAATTATGGTGGAAAATCTTTTTAAGTGGGAGAACTTGCACAATTGGTGGCTGACTAAATACTTTTTTGCCCCACTGTGTGTGTGTGTGTGTATATATATATATACATACACATACACACACACACACAAAGTCAAAAGTTTGGACACCTACTTATTCAAGAGTTTTTCTTAATTTTTCAAAAAAAATTCTTAATTTTTTACTATTTTCTACATTGTATGGAATAGTTCAAGTTCAAGTAACAGACACATCCCAACTATTCAGAGGAGACTGTGTGAATCAAGCCTTCATGGTCAAATTGCTGCAAAGAAACCACTACTAAAGGACACCAATAATAAGAAGAGACTTGCTTGGGCCAAAAAACACAAGCAATGGACATTAGACAGGTGAAATGTGTCCTTTGGTCTGATGATTCTAATTTGAGATTCTTGGTTCCAACAGCCGTGTCTTTGTGAGACGCAGAATGGTGAATGGATGATCTCCGCACGTGTGGTTACCACCGTCAAGCATGGAGGAGGAGGTGTGATGGTGTGGGTTGTTTTGCTGGTGACACTGTCAGTGATTTATTTAGAATTCAAGGCACACTTGACCAGCATGGCTACCACAGCATTCTGCAGCGATACGCCATCCCATATGTTTTTCGCTTAGTGGGACTATAATTTATTTTTCAACAGGACAATGACTCAACACACCTCCAGGCTGTATAAGGCCTATATTAAACAAAAAGGAGAGTGATGGAGTGCTGCAACAGATGACCTGGCCTCCACAATCACCCGACCTCAAACCAATTGAGATGGTTTGGGATGAGTTGGACTGCAGATTGAAGGAAAAGCAGCCAAAATGTGCTTAACATATGTGGGATCTCCTTCAAGATGGTTGGAAAAGCATTCCAGGTGAAGCTGGTTGAGAGAATGCCAAGAGTGTGCAAAGCTGTCGTCAAGGTAAAGGGTGGCTCATTTGAAGAACCTAAAATATATTTTGATTTGTATAACACATTTTTGGTTACTACATGATTTCATATGAGTTATTTCATAGTTTTGATGTCTTCACTATTATTCTACAATGTAGAAAATAGTTTAAATAAATAAAAACCCTGGAATGAGTAAGTGTGTCCAAACTTTTGACTGGTACTGTATGTATGTTGTATTGTACCCCCCATTTTAGAAAATCTTTGGAGGGAGTTGAAAGTCCGTGTTGCCCAGCAACAGCCCCAAAACATCACTGCTCTAGAGGAGATCTGCATGGAGGAATGGGCCAAAATACCAGCAACAGTGTGTGAAAACCTTGTGAAGACTTACAGAAAACGTTTGACCTCTGTTATTGCCAACAAAGGGTATATAACAAAATATTGAGATAAACTTTTGTTATTGACCAAATACTTATTTTCCACCATAATTTGCAAATAAATTCATTAAAAATCCTACAATGTGATTTTCTGGATTTTTTTTTCTTCATTTTGTCTGTCATATTTGAAGTGTACCTATGATGAAAATTACAGGCCTCTCTCATCTTTTTAAGTGGGAGAACTTTCACAATTGGTGGCTGACTAAATACTTTTTTGCCCCACTGTAGTTTAGCAAGCTACCAAGAATTCACACTGGAAGAAGTTAAGGGTAGCTCTAGTGTAGCTTAAGACAAATATAGTTTACTTAAAAGTTTACTTAACTAAAGTTACTAAAAACACTTCCAAGAATTTAATTTAGTTCAATTACCTGCAAGCTACTGCAAAATGTAGTAAATTACTAGTTAATTACAGTATATATAGTTCATTACTCCCCAACACTAATGAGCAGTGGCTCTGGGCTGGGGACCATGAGTAAAGACAGGCTACTTGGCTCTCTCACAGCTAGCCCTAACCTATACTGGTAGCTCACAGAATAGGTTCTGTTCATGGAAACCTATTTGTCTTTTCCTTTCTCATACTGTGACGCTGGTGTTTACTGGGATGGGATGGCATCTTTGTCATTTCTCTGATGTTAGAATAGTAGAATGTCCTTGATGGACCAACAAAGTTTATCCAGAGCACTTACTTTTCTGTTAATTTTCCTATGCATACCATCACTGAGTGTATGTCTGAGCATATGAACATGCCAGGCATGGTCTTACGCAGCTGGCTTTGTATAGAAGCGATGTCACAGTACCCATTGGAAGACGATGTGGTATGAGTGAATATCTGTGAAATCCTGTTCCTTTTAAAAATATTTAGGATTGTAAGGGTTTTCCTCCTCTCCGTCTGAAGAGGAGGTGTAGCAAGGATCGGACCAAGATGCGGCGTGGTAAGTGTCCATGGTTGTTTATTTAAAAACATGAACTGAACACTCAATGAATACAAAACAATAAACGTGAACAAAACCGAAACAGTACCGTGTGGCGAACAAACACAGACACGGAAACAATCACCCACGAACACACAGTGAAACCCAGGCTACCTAAGTATGATTCTCAATCAGAGACAACTAATGACACCTGCCTCTGATTGAGAACCATACTAGGCCGAAACATAGAAATTCCCAAAACCTAGAAAAACAAACATAGACAACCCACCCAACTCACGCCCTGACCATACTAAATAAATACAAAACAAAGGAAATTAAGGTCAGAACGTGACAAGGATACTATGTATAATCCTGTTTAGGGTCATTACTGTTCTTATAATTGGGCTAGATTAGCATGCGGAAGTCTGTATGCTGTATTGGGGTCTGTGCGTCCGGATAATGAAACTCAAAGTGACAGTGTTTATGTGGTAGCGTTGTGGCACAACTCCATAAAACAGATCAATAGAAGGACAAAAGAGCAGACGGGAAGAGGGAGGTAACACACACACACACACACACACACACACACACACACACACACACACACACACACACACACACACACACACACACACACACACACACACACACACACACACACACACACACACACACACACACGGAGAGATAGATGGAATGCAAGGTTGATACACTGCAGGGACTAAACAATGGCCTTTGAACAATGCTTTTCCCTTGCACAGGGGTTGGCCCAAGCCGGCACTCATAAAGGCCGCTCACCAATTTGGCAGCCATGTGATATCACCCTCTGTACAGAGATCAAATGCACCGGGCAGAGCCAACTGACACAGTCGACTTCCCACCAACTGCTCATAAAAAACAACCCCGTTCCGAGTTGGAATTTCATTGATTTATTTAAATCAAACATTTTCATTTGACTGTTATCCATTAAAGCTGACCCCTTTTGTATATTCTATAAACCTTATGGCTATGATTATATTATCACGCTGACATTTTGTTTCAATACTCCTACTAAGTGTATATCAGGTCACTGTTTACTCAGTGTCAGAGTCCTTAATGAGCTTTCTGACCACAACCTTTTAAAATCAGACAACGAAAGTAGAAAGATTATGAGAGTCATACATATAATAGGCCAGAGACAGAGCTTGGTTGTATGGGCCAGCCATTCCTCCCATCTTACAAAAGCACCACAGATGCTCCAAAGCGTCATCACAGACATTGAGCTATAGTTGGTGGGCCGAAGCAGAAAAGAGTGAAGTTGATCGATCCCTGTCGAGGGAGGAGTTGATTTTTTTAGTATAGGACAGTATAATATTCTTATGATGACTATAACATTTGTTGGCACCTTCTCAATTCTGGCACATTTTCTCATAAAAAAAGTATATTTCACCACCGTCTGCTCTGGCAAAATTGACAAACTGCTAAACATGTAATCAATCAGTACTCCAGTACTGTACATACCCCTCGTGATAAAGGCAGCCAATGTACATCTACAATGTAATCTGGAGGCGAAACAAACGCACACCTATTTAGGCGAGGCGCTGGCGGGCAGAGTGGAAAACTTAAAAATGAAAATAAAGGAGAGCCGCACATTCTAGCAGGTCAGATGCAAAAATGTTTACGTTTCGACAGACAAGTGTCTTCATCAGGGTATAATGACAAACACTGCAGGATGACTCATTTATATAGTGTCAAAAGACACACACGGGTGTCTATTCATGGCCGGGTGTGACCTGATATCATTGGTTAATTCTCATATTAAAATAGCATACAAAAAACGTAAATGGATTGCATACGAACATAGATACAATTTGGTTACATAAGCCTACTAACATTTACAATAACAAAATCACAATATTCACAAGAATGGCTTCAGATCAAAGTCTACGTTGAGACCGAAGGGAGCAAGGGTCTCTAAATTAAAGATCCAGGCAGCCTCTCGTTTTAACAATACATTGTCGAGGTCACCCCCTCTCCTAGGGAGGGTGACATGTTCGATGTCAATATAACAGAGACAAAATCGAGTGGTTTGCTTCCAAAAAGTGGGCCGCAACTGGGTAAGTCGAATCTTTGCACCGAGATACGTACTTTTAATTCACACTTTGTTTTACCCCACAATTTTTACCACAAGGACAAGTTATAAAATAAAGAACTGCCTTAGTGGATCACGTAATAACACCTTTGATTGGGATCTGTTTCCCTGTTTTTATTTTATTTTGAAGGATCTACATGTATAAGTGCCATTGCATTGAGCACAGCCATTACACTTGTAGTTTCCATCCAGTAGGGTCGCAAACACACGTTGTGCAAGGATATCTTGGGGTGGTAAATCAGAGTTTACCAATTGATCTGAGGTTTCTGCCCCACGAGAAAACATATTACCGATACTATCATCGGATCTTAGAATGTGCCAATGTTTGTAAACGATTCCTTTAATTTGTTCAGAACACTTTGAATAGCGGGTAGTTAAAATGCAAGAATGCTTATTTTTGCGAGACTGACCTTGAAAAAGGTAATGTCTTGTTTTGTTTAGAATTTTCTCAATGGCAGTATTCATCTGATCATTTTTGTACCCCCTCTCCTTGAATTCTTTGCGTCTCAGCCATATTTCTTTCGAAATGTGATTGTTTTTTACAAATGATTTTGATTCGACAGAGTTGGCTGTAGGGCAGACTGTTTTTTTAGGGGAAGCTAGCCAATGTTACAGTTTGACTAGCCTAGCCAGCTACACACGTAAAAAAAAAAGGCTTCCAAAAGGGTTCTTCAGTTGTCCCCATAGGAGAGCCATTTTTGGTTCCAGCTAGAACCCATTTGGATTCCATGTAGAACCCTCTTTGAACCCTCTTGTTTGTGGAGAGAATTTAGCAGGTTTAAAGGTTATTTCTTGCAATTCTACCCATTTTGTAATGGGGTGCCATGTCTTATGTGATATTTGAGTGACAAAAAAATAACAAGATCTATGGGCTAAAAAAAACTAAATAAAAAAACATGAGCTGGCATGGGCTAGTTGATCTGGACATTTTGGCCAAGTTATAAATAGCCGTCTAAGGTATGGAATGACTAATATGACAAGAGGAACTGACGATGCACTACGCAATTGCATTCCACTGTTCCACTTTTAAGAGTCAATTTAGTTTGTTGCATTTTTAAAATATTTTAATGATAATAATACAAGCCAAAAAAACTAGTTGTACAATGTGCAACGTAAAAGTTGATGGTACGAAAGTCTTGTCAATCCATTAATTATACAACTAACTATGACTGAGTGTGACACATGTTTTCCATAATCTATGTTTCATGCATTACATTCCAACAAAGAACACCATCACAACAGTGAATGCTGGTGGGAGGAGCTACTGGAGGATGGGCTCATTGTACTGCCTGGAATGGAATAATTGGAACAGAGTCAAATGTGGTTTTCATTATGTTTGATGTGTTTGATACTCTTCCATTCCAGCCATTACGATGAGCCCATCCTCCTATAGCTCCTCCCACCAACCTCCTCTCCATCACAAATAGAGGTTCACCATTTATTGAGTACGGGCACAAATAGCAAAGGTGTCTCAGGCAGTATTTGAAGTATCCGAATATAGTGTAAACTGCCAATCAATGTATATCAAGTACCGTGGAGGGCACAGTCTTCCAATGTTGCAGCCCAGAAATGACAGCTTTACCATCTATGCCAAAAGCCTTAGACTGTAATGGAGACAACTGTCATCAACACATGCTTCAGTATTCCCCCCTCTCTCTAGGATGGAGACAGTAGAACTGTCATCAACTCATGCTTCAGTATTCCCCCCTCTCTCTAGGATGGAGACAGTAGAACTGTCATCAACGCATGCTTCAGTATTCCCCCCTCTCTCTAGGATGGAGACAGTAGAACTGTCATCAACTCATGCTTCAGTATTCCCCCTCTCTCTAGGATGGAGACAGTAGAACTGTCATCAACTCATGCTTCAGTATTCCCCCCTCTCTCTAGGATGGAGACAGTAGAACTGTCATCAACTCATGCTTCAGTATTCCCCCCTCTCTCTAGGATGGAGACAGTAGAACTGTCATGAACTCATGCTTCAGTATTCCCCCCCCTCTCTAGGATGGAGACAGTAGAACTGTCATCAACGCATGCTTCAGTATTCCCCCCTCTCTCTAGGATGGAGACAGTAGAACTGTCATCAACTCATGCTTCAGTATTCCCCCCTCTCTCTAGGATGGAGACAGTAGAACTGTCATCAACTCATGCTTCAGTATTCCCCCCTCTCTCTAGGATGGAGACAGTAGAACTGTCATCAACTCATGCTTCAGTATTCCCCCTCTCTCTAGGATGGAGACAGTAGAACTGTCATCAACTCATGCTTCAGTATTCCCCCCTCTCTCTAGGATGGAGACAGTAGAACTGTCATCAACTCATGCTTCAGTATTCCCCCCTCTCTCTAGGATGGAGACAGTAGAACTGTCATCAACGCATGCTTCAGTATTCCCCCCTCTCTCTAGGATGGAGACAGTAGAACTGTCATCAACTCATGCTTCAGTATTCCCCCTCTCTCTAGGATGGAGACAGTAGAACTGTCATCAACTCATGCTTCAGTATTCCCCCTCTCTCTAGGATGGAGACAGTAGAACTGTCATCAACTCATGCTTCAGTATTCCCCCTCTCTCTAGGATGGAGACAGTAGAACTGTCATCAACTCATGCTTCAGTATTCCCCCCTCTCTCTAGGATGGAGACAGTAGAACTGTCATCAACTCATGCTTCAGTATTCCCCCCTCTCTCTAGGATGGAGACAGTAGAACTGTCATCAACTCATGTTTCAGTATCCCCCCCTCTCTCTAGGATGGAGACAGTAGAACTGTCATCAACTCATGCTTCAGTATTCCCCCCTCTCTCTAGGAGCATTCATGTGCCCAGGCCCCATAAGCGTATCGAAAGTATCACACCCTGGTCACCAATGTAGCCACCCAATGTAGAGAGAGACAAATGCCTTGGCAGAATGCAATCGAACGCTTGTGGTCCAGAGACGAGAAAAGCCTGGGCTCCTGACAGGAACAATATAATTCTCCCCACTGCATGTTATAATAGTAAAATAATCTGTTTGCCACCTGTTATACTGATTCTACCTTGAATTTAGTCTTTGAGATGCTCAAATATTCACGTGTATCTGTAGTTGTTCTTCAACTCTAAAATGCACTACACTTTGTAAGACAAAACCCACAAAGAAAAAACAGGCAACTGCATACATATGTGGTCTCAATGTCTAAATAGTGACTACAGGGCGAGTTCAAACTGCAGTAGAATGGTTCTCCTCACAGGTGAGAGAATCAGCCCATGGTCGGTGAATTGCACTCGGTTGATCTCTGGGAGCCGGACAAAGGACAGCTGAATAGATTGATGTGTGACAAAAGTGAGAGACAAGAATGAATAAAACAAATACAAAATAATGTAGTTTGAGCTATAAAATTTAAATCCTGACAGGCTCAGGCAGGATGCTCTGCAATCATCCCACTCCAACTGACTAAATTATTAGTTGAAATAAACTGATAGCTATAATGCTCCTTGTCCTCGAATGACATGCTAGCTAGTGACAAAGCTATCTTCCCCTGCCACAATAGCTAGCAACAGATCTACTTGTTGTCACTAGCTAGCTAACTACAAAGCTAGCTAAATTACTACGGTTGCTGTGTATTGATGGTATCACGTTTCTATATCAAAATAGTTTGCTTACAAATAAAATACATTACCTGATAGAAGTTTATCGGACAGAGATCTTTTTTGAGACGTCACCAGCTGTCAACTACCTTCGCTTTGGATATCGTGATTGGCAGAAGTGATCAGAGACAGTACCATGTGTAGTACACAAGCTTAGATTGGTTTACAGTTTAGTACTCGACGGCATTTTCCTATCCGGCTAGCGAACATAAGTATTTATAAAAACATAATAATTGACATTGCCAACAAACGGAAATCTAGTCAGAATTAATACATAAAACACAATATGTAAAAACCAGGTCCTCCTTGGACAGAAATTGATCATCACGAAAACTAAAGCAGATAGCTCGCTACTGCCCACCACCTGCTAGCAGTGTTTGTGTATTACTGGCAAATGAGATCATTCTCCATGCTTCAGCTCTGGGTTATTTTCACTCTGCATGTGAAATCTCACAGGCACCTGATTGAGTTTTTTTTTCGTCTCCTTTTATTCGATTGAATGTAATTACTGCTTTCGGTCTTCCATCGGGTTGTGGCTCTTTTGAATACTAGACATGCTATATCTCTCTCACTTCTATAAATATGTGGGTGTTGGGCAAAAACTGTGGTTTATTTATTCTACTGGACAAAAAGGTCAATGAGTCAGATATGTTGGAACACTACACAGTACTACACTGAACAAAAATATAAACCATTTAAAATGATTTACAGTTCATAAGGAAATCAGTCAATTGAAATACGTTCATCAGGCCCTTATGTATGGATTTCACATGACTGGGAATACTGTTGGTCACAGATACCTTATAAAAAGAAAAGTAGGGGCATGGATCAGAAAACCAGTCAGTATCTGGTGTGACCACCATTTGTCTCATGCAGCACAACTCATCTCCTTCACATAGAGTTAATCAGGCTGTTGATTGTGGAGTGTGGAATGTTGTCCCACCCCTCTTCAATGGCTGTGCGAAGTTGCTGAATATTGGCAGGAACTGGAACACGCTGGCGGTGGATGATTGGCATGACAATGGGCCACAGGATCTCGTCACGGTATCTCTGTGCATTCAAATTGCAATCAATAAAATGAAATTGTTTTCATTGTACGTAGCTTATGCCTGCCCATACCATAATACCAAATTGGGGCATGCCGTTCACAATGTTGACATCAGCAAACCATTGGCCCACAACGCCATACACACCGTCTGCCCGGTAACTGGGATTCATCCATGAAGAGCAAACTTATTCAGCGTGCCAGTGGCCATCGAAGGTGAGCATTTGCCCACTGAAGTCGGTTATGACGCCGAACTGCAGTCAGGTCAAGACGACAAGCACGCAGATAAGCATCACTGAGACGGTTTCTGATAGAATTTCTGCAATGACGTCGGTTGTGCAAACCCACAGTTTCATTACTGTCTTGGTGGCCCATAGCGCAGGTGAAGAAGAAACGGAGTGGAGGTCCTGGGCTGGCGTGGTTACACGTGGTCTGCGGTTGTGAGTCCGGTTGGATGTACTGCCAAATTCTCTAAAACAACATTATGGTAGAGAAATGAACATTCACTTCTCTGGCAACAGCTCTGGTGGATATTCCTGCAGTCAGCATGCCAATTGCACGCTCCCTCATAACTTGAGACTGTTGCATTGTGTTGTGACAAAACTGCACATATTAAGAGTTGCCTTTTAGAGATCATGCTCTTCAATCAGATTCTTGATTTGCCACACCTGTCATGGATTATCTTGGCAAAGGAGACATGCTCACTAACAGGGATGTAAACAAATGTGTGCACAACATTTGAGAAATAAGCTTTTTGTGCATTTGGACATATCAGGGATCTTTTATTTCAGCTCATATAACCAACACTTTAAAAAGGTAGGTGTGTTTATATTTTTGTTCAGTATATAAACTATACTAAATCCACATCATTAGCCTTTTATACTCTTACCCGTATACGGTTAAAACATGTCAGATTTGGGCACTGATAAGCCTAAATTGGAACGCAATGGCTGTACAGTAACATGCCATAAATGTCAGTGCTCAGGTTCTTCACAACTCTCTTGGTCGACAGCCATTTTAAACTTGAGCACCACGTGACGAGAAGTTGTTCCTGTCCCTCCCTCTAATTGGGCAACTTTTGCAAATATTGTCTGAGTGAAGGAAATTCTGAACACGCACATTACTTCTATGAGGACCAAAATTACAATTGGTTTCTCTGAATTTCCCTTAACACGGAGATCATATTATAATTTTGCTAGTCATGTTGGCAATAGAACAAGCTTTCAAATGATGCTCATCTGACCCAGACTGCCATTTACAATGGGCAGATTTTTTGCATAAACAGTAATTGTGGGACGGCAGGGATGTGTTCCAAACAAAACATGTGCTTCCTCGAGTTCCTCAATGGCACAACAAGGAGAGCTCAACATAATCATAAAACACACCTTATATAGTTGATTTGTCCTACAAGTGCTTTTAAATTACTGTGCACACTTGGAGACACCAGTTAGTCATCTTACTCAAACACTGTCTTGTTGCACCTACCCCACATGTTCCTGAAATATTCTTATCGAGTTACCAAATGTATCTAGAGTATTTTCAGATTTCATTAACTAATGCAGCAAAAATACAGTAAATATAAAATGCACATAAAAACAGTAGTGTTTGGATTCAGTTGTGTCAGGTGTTGTGTACTCAACTTGTCAAATTATTTCCCCATAACATTTCAATTTAGCCCTATCCATATAGGCCAATTCCCAAGTGTAAAGGGTTAAATTGACTGTTTTAATCAAATAAAAACATTTAAAAAACAATGCATTATTCAATGAGGCATTGCACAGCGGAAGCAAGAGAACAAAGGCTCTAAAGGACACAGCTGCTCTAGCTAAAATGCTTCTCATACTGTCAGACTGCCAAACTACGCCACCCCAGGTTTAAACAAGAGCATGGGGAGCTCTGCAGGTTTCCAGTTTGGGTTGAGTGGCAAAATAATGAATTGCCAGACTTGCATCAAGTTCACCTGTTTTATTTCCTTCTAAAACAGACTTACTGAGGCTCTTTTGAGCCTGATCAAAAAAGGTCACGTACACAATTCAACAAAAATACCTCCTGGTCAAACTTCCCTCTTACCTGCATCTTCCCACAGGCAGCCACACCTCAAACACTAACAAATAAAAAGAGACAGGATTTAAAGGAAAGGTCAGCAAAATGAAATCACAGGATCCATAATTCATTTAGCAGGTTCTCCAACCAAGGTAGTATGCAATTAAGGCTCTGGTCACACCTTTGGCAATGGTGTTGCGAAAACAGCCTGATCTGCTGTCTATTTCAGGGCTAGTATAAAAGTATTGCTTGCTATCTAGATGTTGCTGGTGGGGATCCTAGAATATCTGGAAAATAACAGGTAATATCCCATCTGGAGGAAAACAAGTTGTAAAAAAAGAAAAGATTACAGCCACTATGTGCAGTTCAGTCAAACTCTAGGCCCTGCAATAAGGTTGCAAGATTGAGACTTACAAAAAAAGTGAGGTGGTGTAGGAGATATATATTTTTTTAAATAGGATAAAAAAAACAGAAAAACACCTCTCAGTTCCTCCATCAGTGACGGTTTGAGATGTGCTTACCGGTCTGATCAGTAATGGGAAGTTTTGGGAGAGGGTCAGCAGCAGGTCGTCCACTAAAAGCATGGCTTTAGTAATCCCAGACAATGAACCTGTGGCAGGCCAAGAGGGTGTCTGTGGATGGCAGTGTTTTGGTAGATTTAAGTGGGTGTTATCACTGCGACTCCCTGGGTTGGACAGATTGGAGTGGCTGGGATATCACACTCCATCCATTTGAAATGGCATCTCCCTCCAGAGGTACTAACACTCATCCTGTATGATATTTGGAGCTTTCAAATGTATGTTGTCAGGTGTAACTGTGTAAAAATGAGATGCCTTCACACTCACTTTGGGGTGATGGTTTTGTTGTTGGTAACCTTTATCTCCTCATTTCAGCATGTTAGCTCCCAGACAGGTGTGGATATGTGTTACAGATCATTCATTACCACCAAACTTAGCAAGTTTGTCAAATGCTACCCAAGTATTTGTTTTGTTACAGTAGCCTTGTGACTACTTCACCAGGGATGTTGATGACTTGGATCACCCCCTCTATTCTATGATCTGTGGCTCCACCATCTTCGTTAGCAACAGAAATAGAAGGATGAACATTGAATTAGACCACAAAATGGCACTTAAACACCCTCTGGCGCGTAGAAGCTGAGCACAGACCGAGTAGAGTCATTTTGAATGCATGAATGCATTTTCTCCCTATTTGAACATGATCCCAGTTTAAATGTTGTTGTGATCAGTAAGCAGCAGAGGAATCAAAGGGCTGCGGATGGTACGACAAGGCTCTGTCATCCTGTTCCAGAGGGGG
Organism: Oncorhynchus nerka; assembly: GCF_034236695.1. Classification (NCBI taxonomy): domain Eukaryota; kingdom Metazoa; phylum Chordata; class Actinopteri; order Salmoniformes; family Salmonidae; genus Oncorhynchus; species Oncorhynchus nerka. The sequence continues at coordinate 41,449,055 of NC_088404.1, forward strand.
AGACAAGGAGAGGGAGGAGAGGCAGAGGAGATGGAGCAAAATGGCTGTTTCATACCCAGCTGATGAAAGCATCTAAGGTAATGAGCATGAGGTGCTGCATTGCCTCCTCACACAGCGAGTTGAAAAAAGAGAAAAACAGAAAGAGCTCGGCACCTGTTTCATCTCCGCTCCTCGTCTCGGCTCCCTTTCTCCTGGCAACGTTTTAAACGGCTTGTCTCGCTGGAGCTCACATCTCGACATGCTCCGGCTCCGCGTGGACATCAGAACATGTCAAACCAAACGAGGAAGGGGAAAAAAAGCACATCAAACCCTAAGATGGAAGCGATTTGCTGCTTCCTCCGCTTGCAGAGGCTTTTAAGTCTGGCCAGTGTCTCCTTAGGAGCTCTGTAATATCAGCCGATGGCTAAAGACCAGCCACTGAACCCAGGTCAGCTAGGCCACAGCACCATCTCAACCACTTAGACAATCAGTATACTGATGATGGGCCTGGGCCAGTTCTACTCCCCTGTCTGATTTAGGGAGGAACTGAGGAGCCCTGTGATTGGACCCATTCAACTAAGAAACCTAACACTGATATTAGGATTTTAGGAGGCAGTACTGTCCTGAGAATTAGGGCTGATCTTTATGTTTCTGGGACCCAGTCCAAGTCACTATCACAGCGTCCCTGTGTCTTCTGATTGGGAGGAGTAGGGGAGCCTGGCGGAATTCCTGCATCAATACATCTTTGCCAAGACCAAATAACTCTGGAATCAACTGTAAGACATAGTCCCTGGTGCTTTCTCTGCTCTGCCTATTAACCACACTGAATGGTGTCTCTGTGAACATGGAGAGAAAGAACAGAGTGGAATAACAGCTAACACAACAACAATTTCCTCTCCAGTGCATCTCTTCCTCTCCCCGCCTGAAGAGAGCTGCATCCGTTACTCCAGCGAGAGCCTGGCTGAGCATGATGTAAACTTGATTTACTTCTCTCTCAGATAGACGGGTAACCAAGGAGAGAGAGAGAGAGAGAGGGGAGGGAGAAAGATTGGTGCAAAATTGTCATTATCGCTCCACTTAGCAGCAGAGCTGTATGATAAATCAAGGCGGTAGCGTGGGGACTGCAAGTGCTGTACACAGACAGGATGAGGGACACTAAAAATGAATGACTGATGAGCTCCTGGTGTCTGTCAAACCAAGCCACTGCTGGTGGTGCTGTGCTAGTGTGCCAGTGGATGAAGGTTGCTCCTGTATATGGTGACGTTGGCGTAAGCCAGGTGTTTATGTGTGAGTAGCATTGTGTTGGTTCCCCTACATGGAGAAAGGTCCTTTGTATTGTATTCTATCGTTTGAGATGTCCCTTTCTTCCTCTGAGTAATTCTGGCATAGAGTTGCAGTAACTTTGGTACTGGGAGTTTTGGATCTCTTCCATGAGAAAACGGCACAATTGAGTAAAGTGAACATATCCAATATAAAGTGAACATATCCAATATAAAGTGAACAGGTGCAAAGCCAATTAATCAAACAATGATTTTATGGTCATACAGAATGGTGTGTATACCTCCCAGTGATACAGTGTTGACACTTGTGTGACAAACTGTACTTCTGTTTGATGGCTTTTAAAGGTATCTGTGGTTTACCAACAAAACAACATCGAAACAACAATTTCTTAAGTCATCATTTTTGTGGCACAAAGGTGCTGAGGGCAGTTTGTTCACTTCTAAGTTGAAGGTAAAGTCTTCTACAGTTGCTAGAGTGTCAGTGTGAGAGTGTTTAATAGTGATCGTGTGTCTGTGTGCCTGTGTGTGTGTGTGTGTGTGTGTGTGTGTGTGTGTGTGTGTGTGTGTGTGTGTGTGTGTGTGTGTGTGTGTGTGTGTGTGCTCCTATTTTAATTATTTCCTTTGTCTCAAATGAGCAAAAAGATGTTCTAATCAATTCCATTGTTTGTTCTTCTCCTACAAAGGATGCATTTAATAGAATATCATGAACATTTATGTTCATACTCGTTCAATTAACAATTGGTTCGCCAAGCCTTAGACTAAAACCCCAGCTCCCACAGTTCTGCAATTAAACGCAGCAAGTAAATTGATAGTGTGTGTATTCAAGTAATTAAAGAAAAACAACAGAGTTTATACATTCTTGTAATTAAATCAGTGGAGTGTGTTTGATAATTTATTGCTGAAATAAACCTATACTCGGGGTAAATCTGAACTTTTCACAGAATGGGGAGTGAATAAAGACGAGTCTGTCTGTGTGTGCAAGCAGGAGCAAGGGGATGGTAGAGCCCTCCACTCAATTGGTAGCCTGAAAATAAAAATCACTTAACGTCACGCATGTTAACTCATCTTCCAATTAGATGGCTGGCACACGTTTCAAGAGCCTGTAATTATGAAAGCAGTTAAGCAGTGAGTGGCATTGCGGAACTTCAGCATTATTATGAAGGGGAGACATGATTCCCATGAAGCTGAGCAGTAGCAGCACAGACTCCAGCCTCCAGACTCCAGCCTCCAGCCTCACATAGAGCTAAAGGCTGTGACACAGAGCCTCCCCCCGCCAGCTATCTGCCCATAGCATTCCATGGGCAGATATGGTCACACAGACAGATCATAGAGAAACACCCTGGAATATTAAGAGGAAATTGGTCCCAAGATGAAAACACACAGATGTGGAGACACCTACAGCAAGTATTGCATTCAGCCAATACAGGCCCTCCCACACTGGTCTCCTGCTTCTAACAGTGAATCCCAGTCACTGAGCACCACAGATGTAAAATGAGTTCTAGTCATTATATTTATATTCCAGAACTAGGCATTGTGAGCTCTGGTTTATATATACTATAAGGCAGGCAACAGCAGCAGGGAAAAATGTCTCCAGGTAATTGTTTTTGTTCGCGGGTCTGCTACTATAGCAGTTCTCAGGGGGATTGAGAGGTTAACCTCGGGTTGGAGGAGAGATGGAAAAGCATCAAGGTTTTCTTCACCTCCTCTACACCTTTCTCAGGCACCCCAATGCAAAGCAGCTTTCACCTGGATTCACCTGGTCAGTCTATATCATGGAAAGAGCAGGCATTCTTAATGTTTTGTACACTCAGTGTATTATTGTAGAATTTTCAACATGAAAAGCTTGGGAGTGGGCCTACTGCAGCTGCCAAAGAGGACCTACTGTATGTGTGTGCTCCTGTGTAGGGTTGAATATTAGACCTTTGCTTTCATGGTATACTAGATTTTCTTACAGCAATAGATTTAGATCTGTAAATAAATACAGGTCCCCTTAAATGAGAAGCTCAGTGAAAACCCACTTCTCAACTGTGTTTATCATTGCCTAATGCCAGGATTAATTCAGGAATATAGGCTTCCACTGCAGAGCCAATCATAACTTTCTCCTCCCTGTCCTATTGATCTTTTATAGTGAATCTTGATGCCATGCTGAGCTGACCTTTTGGTGGCTCGCTGATGCTGTGGTGGGGATGAAAGAGGGTTAATGGCCCTGGGCTTTAAACCAGCCTGTTTTTTTGTATTCCTATTCTGGATGGACCGTGTGTGTGAGGAACTTGATGTTTCAATCAGGAGATGGAAAGGCTCCGATTCACACCCAGAGTCAACTGATCTCTCTGTGTATGTGAGCAGTGAACCTGAATGTGCCCCAGGGGGGCCTAGAGGCCAACGTAGGTAAGGGGAGAGATAGATGGAGGGAGAGGGTGGCTGATGGAGAGAGTCTGTGAGATATGAGGTCCTTTTCCAGTGGTACTGTCTTGACAGAGATCAGCCGGGAGAGGATCACCTCCCAATGAGTTGATGTGAGGAATTATGTCATGTCTTTTCTGCCTAAATTATTTCCAAATGAAAATGGTCTCTCTCTCTTTCTCTCTCTCTCTCTCTCTCGCTCTCGCTCTCGCTCTCGCTCTCTCTCACTCTCTATTGATCGGTTTCTCTCATTATTCTCCTTTTCCTATCATTTACTTTCATCATTCATATCTTGAAAAACTCCTTCTCTATCATTTGTCAGTAGGCATGCATATGATGCCATTGTTGCCATAGGGAAAGTACACTGGGAGGAACATTCAGGAGAAGATCAATGCTCAATATAACTCTTTTTTCTGTGGCACTTCTACTTTAAAATGAGGATGCTATAAAGCAATGAGAAGGGTGTCTGAGAGATTTTCTCACCAGGCCTTGACTCGTCTAATACACCTTGAATTACAATGCTTGGCTTTGCTGAGAGGAACAGCAGAGCCATTCATCTTGCCTGCATATCTTGTGAAGAGGGTTTCCATTCAATACTGGAGACAGAGAGGGATGAAAGTCAACAGCCCTCATCCACAGCTTCCGCCACCTTTCCTGTGTCTCGTGTTCCTCGCTCGATACCGGGCCGGGCGGACGCGTGATTGGATCCTAATAGATGAGAGCTTATGTTGTTTCTGCCATTAGTTTGCACCAGCAAAATACCATCTCAGCTATAAGACCAGACTTTCAGAGTGGTCCACAAGCAGTGTAAGTTTCATCAGGCGTGCGAAGAATACAGTACGTTCACATTGGAAAAAATGTGCTTAAAGGGGCAATCTGCAGGTCAAACCACAACAAAGCTGCTACCCCACTTCTGTTTTAGTAAACAGTTGGGGTATGGGGCTGGAGGAATGTAACCACTCTAAAATGTATATACGAAGCTATGGATACAAGGACTGAACATCCCTGAGATCAAAATGACCCTTTCACCATGTTTTGAAGGTATGCGGTGTTTGTTTACAATTGCATTGTTTACAAACAATGGAGTAAAAAAAGCTTATGTTTTCATTTCTGATGGAGTGTGACTGTTGAACTTAGCTCATGAGGCATTTCTAAGTTATATTCTTCAAGAATCGATGGCTATATAAAATTAATTTAAAAATGGATATGTCAATCACAGATTGCCCCTTTAAAGTAAATGTTTTTTATAAGGCACTGCATTGGAGCTCTGATCGAAAGATACATCCAATGTCATGGTATGAAAGGAGGCCTTAAAACAATTGCACGTAATTGCTCCTGACTAAGCACATTGCAATTGTTTCTGACATTCTAACCCTATTACAGGTATGCACTTATCAAAAGCTCACTCTCATCTTCAAGAGTAAATTGACAGCTTCTCTACCCATGTCAGTGTCTTTCTTTCCCTTACCCAGTGAATGACGAGAAGCGTTGAGATCCATATCTGATGAACAACGGTAAATGTCCATTAATGGGCACTTATTATCCTCATCTCAGTGCTGCGGCGGTTCGCCATGCTCTTTCTCCAGGGACCCCAGGGACATTTCGTAAGAGGAGGAACAGGAGAGCAACAGTCCCAGGCTCCTCCATGTCTCTCCAGCATGGCTCCACCATGGCTGTTCCATTCCCAGTGGCATCATGGCAACTCATCACCCGGGCTTAGAGCAGTGCAGAAGGAGACACTTCACACACCTCAGCATCATTACCATCTTGACAGGTGTCAGAGAGGTGACCTGGTAGACTGGGGAGAGCTGGAGGGAGAGAGGGAGCAGGAGGATTAGAGCATGGAGAGGAAACACTGGCTCTCATTATCAGGCCTGTGACAGATGGAGAAAAGAAGAGACAAAGACACGAGTCAAGCTATACATTCACTGTACAGGAAGTCTGGCGGAGTTGATCATTATGAAAAAAGCCCTTAATCGGATCATTTTGATTCTGACAGCAGCTGGCTGAGAACTGTCTGTTATTGTTGCTGGTCTTACTTTGTGTGGTTTAATGTTGCCATGTGTTTGATCGTCTGGTGAAATTCAGTAGCAACGATAAGCAGATAGTAGTTTCTATATAATGTTTGAGGTTTTAACTTGGCTCTGGTGGACCCACTTTACCTCTGATCACTATGTTCTTTCATTGGTAGCATCATTACACTGACAAACACCTACAGCTGTTTATGAACCATTTAAGGAGCAATTTGAATCTCATGTCAGTCCATGTGCTTGACAATTACCCTCATTTACCTTTATAGCAGAGAGAGAAAGAGAGAGACCAAGAGACAGAGAAAGAGAGAGCAATCACAGGGGAGGCACAATGTGATTTGGCAGAGAAGGCAGTCAGTATCTTATTGTAACATTTGAGGAGAGACAGGGCCCGGACTGTCTAAATGTGTCCATGTTCTGATCAGAGGGGAGCTCCTCTAGAATGAACCCAGGGCTAGAAGCTGCAGTGTGTTCTCACCAGAGGGTTAGAGAAGAGCACTCACTCGGAAGCACCTGTCAGATGCCTGTCAGCCTACCGCATTAAAACACTTTTTAAACTTGTCTAAGTGCCTAATATGGCTCTCTTGTGTGCATCTTTGTGTATGTACTGTAGACGTGCATGTGCGTGTTTACTGCATGTGCGCGTGTGTGTGTGTGTGCGTGTGTGCGCGCGCGTGTGTATGTGTGTGTCTAAATAAGTGTTTCTGTTTTTGTGAATAGCAAGCTCCTGCAGTCAAATTCCATAAATATCTCTGCATAATAAAGCTTTCATTTCTATGTTAATGGTCCATTATTATAGTTCCATAAAGTTCCTGACAGAATGTACATCATAGTGCTGATTGCTCTTACTGTTACCTGTCTCAGAGAACAAAGCCTTGTCCAATTTAACAGATAGAGACACTGCGAGTGTCGGACAGACAGAGGGAGGGAAGTGAGAGAAAGAGAGACAGAGAGAGAAACAGTGAGAGAGGTGGAGGTGGAGGGAGATAGAAGTAAACAAAGAAACAGAGGGATGTGAGAGAATAGAGATGCTGTGGGAAGGGGTGGGGTTTCCCTTGGTAGCAAAACAAATGCTAGAATGGCACAATTCAGCTGCAGAATATTAAAGATGTTGACAGAGACAGTCAGACATTTGAAACATAACTGCTTGAGCAACCAGAGCATCATCTGTTCCTCGAGACTGTTACAACAAACATATTTGTGGGGGGCAGGCATCAAATTTGTAAATATTCTGATTTCTACATATTTCCCTTCTCTTGTGGTTCCTGAGTGATTGGTCTATCTAATTATGCAGTTATTTCCATTCCTACTCAGATCTTCCAGACAGAAACAGAGAAGACTTCTTATGAGCACATTGGCTCTTCACTGAGTCTTCATCAAAGCACGGCCAAATGAATAAGCATGCCTGTTTTGATATGTATGGATATCTCTCTCTTCTCCCCTCGTTTGTCCCTCTCTGTTTTTCTCCAACTCTTACATTTTTTTCTCTTGTAATATTTTCTCTATTCTCACATGGAAAAATACTTTATTATACTATGGTCTAAATACTGTAGTATTACTATATTTATATACTGTAGTTTTCACTGTTGTGGTTTTGCAGACATGACCGTAGTATACTATAGCATTCACTGTACAATTTTTACGTACATGACTGCAGTATACTATAGCATTAACTGTATGTGTGCGTACACATATTCCGCAGATATTATCGCAGGTGCAGTGAAATTCTTGTTGCAGTAATACCTAAAAATACAAAGCAATGATAAAAATTAAGAAATTAAGAAATATCAGAGTCCGGATATATATATATATATATATACTGAATGCTGGCGGTGCTTTCACTCTAGTGGTAGCATGAGACGGAGATCGCTCTCCACGGCATCTCCAGACTGTCACATGTGTTCAGTGTGAACCTGCTTTCATCTGTGAAGAGCACAGGGCACCAGTGGCGAATTTGCCAATCTTGGTGTTCTCTGGCAAATGCCAAACATCCTGCATGGTGTTGGGCTGTAAGCACAACCCCCACCTGTGGACGTCGGGCCCTCATGCCACCCTCATGGAGTCTGTTTCTGACCGTTTGAGCAGACACATGCACATTTGTGGCCTGCTGGAGGTCATTTTGCAGGGCTCTGGCAGTGCTCCTCCTGCTCCTCCTTGCACAAAGGCGGAGGTAGCGGTCCTGCTGCTGGGTTGTTGTCCTCCTACGGCCTCCTCCACGTCTCCTGATGTACTGGCCTGTCTCCTGGTAGCGCCTCCATGCTCTGGACACTACGCTGACAGACACAGCAAACCTTCTTGCCACAGCTCGCATTGATGTGCCATCCTGGATGAGCTGCACTACCTGAGCCATTTGTGTGGGTTGTAGACTCCGTTTCATGCTACCACTAGAGTGAAAGCACCGCCAGCATTCAAAAGTGACCAAAACATCAGCCAGGAAGCATAGGAACTGAGAAGTGGTCTGTGGTCACCAACTGCAGAACCACTCCTTTATTGGGGGTGTCTTGCTAATTGCCTATAATTTCCACCTGTTGTCTATTCCATTTGCACAACAGCATGTGAAATTCATTGTCAATCAGTGTTGCTTCCTAAGTGGACAGTTTGATTTCACAGAAGTGTGATTGACTTGGAGTTACATTGTGTTGTTTAAGTGTTCCATTTTTTTGAGCAGTGTATATATAGACTGACCAGATGGCTTGGCCCCTAAAACCCTCAATAACATTTACAGATGCACCATTGAGAGCATCCTGTTGGGCTGTATCACCGTCCGGTACAGCAATTACACCGTCCGCAACCACAGAGCTATATATATATATATATATATATATATATATATATATATATATATATATATATACTGAGTGTACAAAACATTAGGAACACCTTCCTAATATTGAGTTACACACCCTTTTGTCCTCATAACATCCTCATTTGTTAGGGGCATGGGCTCAACAAGGTGTTGAAAGCTTTGCTGGGGATGCTGGCCCATGTTGACTCCAATGCTTCCCACAGTTGTGTCAAGTGGACCATTCTTTGATACACACGGGCCCAACAGGATGCTCTCAGTGGTGCATCTGTAAAAGTTATTGAGGGATTTAGGGGCCAAGCCAAATTTCCTGAGATTGAAGAGGCGCTGTTGCGCCTTATTCACTACACTGTCTGTGTGAATGGACCCTTTTAGGTTGTCATTGTTGTGCACACCGAGGAACTTGAAGCTTTTCACCTTCTCCACTGCGGCCCTGTCAATGTGCTCTCTCTGCTGTCTACTGAAGTCAACGATCAGTTCCTTCATTTAGTTGACATTGAGGGAGAGGTTATTTTCCTGGCACCACTCTGCCACAGAGCCGCCACTTCCTTCCTGTTGGCTGCCTCATCATAGTTGGTAATCAGGCCTAACACTGTTGTGGCATAAGCAAACTTGATGATTAAATTGGAGATGTGCGTGGCCACGCAGTCATGGGAGAACAGGGAGTACAGGAGGGGGATGAGCACACACCCTTGTGCGTCCCCTGTGATGAGGATCAGCGTGGCAGAGGTGTTGTTGCCTACCTTCACCACCTGGGGTCGGACCGTTAGGAAGTCCAGGACCCAGTTGCACAGGGAGGGGTTCAGACCCAGGGCCTCGAGCTTTATGATGAGCTTGGAGAGTACTGTGGTGTTGAAGGCTGAGCTGTAGTCAATGAACAACATTCTTACATAGGTATTCCTCTTGTCCAGGTGGGATAGGGCAGTTTGATGGATATTGCGTCTTCCGTGGATTTGATGGGACGGTATGCACATTGTACAGTCGTGGCAAAAAGTTGTGAGAATGACACAAACATTAATTTTCACAAAGTCTGCTGCCTCAGTTTGTATGATGGCAAGTTTGCATATACTCCAGAATGTTATGAAGAGTGATCAGATGAATTGCAATTAATTGCAAAGTCCCTCTTTGCCATGCAAATGAACTGAATCCGCAAAAAAAAAATTCCACTGCATTTCAGCCCTGCCACAAAAGGACCAGCTGACATCATGTCAGTGATTCTCTCGTTAACACAGGTGTGAGTGTTGACGAGGACAAGGCTGGAGATCACTCTGTCATGCTGATTGAGGTCGAATAACAGACTGGAAGCTTCAAAAAGAGGGTGGTGCTTGGAAATGGTTCTTCCTCTGCCAACCATGGTTACCTGCAAGGAAACACGTGCCGTCATTGTTTTGCACAAAAAGGTCTTCACAGGCAAGGATATTGCTGCCAGTAAGATTGCACCTAAATCATCCATTTGTCGGATCATCAAGAACTTCAAGGAGAGCGGTTCAATTGTTGAAAAGAATGCTTCAGGGCACCCAAGACACAAAATAGGAAAAATGCCAAGGGGGGTACTTTTGCAAGCCACTGTATTATTCACTTACAAATTGTAACGGATTGAGGTTTAGGTGAGGATTATGGTAATGCCCTTCTACTGTGGGACTCCAGTTAAACAGCAGGCAGAGGCATAGCCAGCAGATCCGACCCGCTTGTTTACAGCTGCACTAGGGTCGGACAGCATTCCTGTGTTTATTAAGACACCTCAGAGCCAACATGAGATATGCCTTGGAAAACATACTTCAATTCAAGCATGAAAAATGGGTTGCACTCCTAATTGTCCCATTATCCCAACTGTTACACGAGAAGATTGAACAACTAGTGATGGGGAAACTAAGCTTCCTGAAGCATTGAGCATTTCTGGCCAATTGTGTCGAAAATAAATTACTTGAAGCTTTTATCAAAACAGTGTACACTAGTGGCAGCTGCTGGTTGAAATAATTTAGAACAGCGTGCACAGGGTAGAAGTTTTGTCTTTTACCAGTACCAAACCAATTAGGTGGTTGTTTGACAAAATTAAGTTTTGGACACCATTCCAACATCACTGATCATGTGCTTCTGATAAAGTGATACAAGCATCAACACACTGCTTCATAGTAAACTGCTTATCAATTTCAATGCATCCCTTGGCGCTCCAGTATCACTATGAACAACTGCATTTTTTTCTGGAAAACTGACATTTCCGTCCTCATGTTAGGTACCAGAAGCCACAGCAGCCATTTTGGAATGGCAGTGTCAGCCAAATCAGCTCCTTAGATGTTCAACGTGACTTGCCATTCTATCAGGCTGCTGTTGCTAGTGCTAGCTAGCATGAGGAGGAAAACGGCAGTAGTCGTTCAATCTTCACAGTTGAACAGTTGGGATAAGGGGACAATTCGGAGTACAACCCTTTTTCATCCTTAGATTGAGGTACGTTTTCCAAGCCATATCTCACGTCAGCTCTATTTTAACAAACCTAACACAATGGTAAATCTAAGCGCAGGCGGTAGCATGAGGTGTGTCAGAAATATTTTTGCTATTTTCACTATCACAATAATCGGTGCTCTATCTGGCGTTAGCACTAAAGGGCTGGGTTTTGATAAATACGTTGTGGGTGTGTCGAGGCTTGACCCCTCACTGGCCAATGAGAATGTGCTCAATGGCAAAATATGTGGTTGTGTATTTATGGTCTTTTATGTATTTTCCTTGGAATCAACTCCAATTCCAATGTTAGTCTGTTATGGTTTGATAAATGGTTTACAGAAACAAAATAACAAAATGTAGTCCTATGTTTGCTAAATACCTTAACAAGAAGTTAAGCTTTAATTTGGTCTATTGCACTTGTGAATGTATGAAAGTTAAATATGAAAAAAAAACATATATTTGAATTTCGCGCTCTGCCTTTTCAGCGGATGTTGTCGTGCCAATCCCTAGCCCTAAGAAGTTAAGAACAAATTCTTATTTACAATGATGGCCTACCCCGGCCAAACCCGAACGACACTGGGCCAGTTGTGCACTGCCCTATGGGACTCCCAATCATGGCCGTATGTGATACAGCCTGGATTCAAACCAGGGTCTGTAGTGACGCCTCTTGCACTGAGATGCATTGCCTTAGACCGCTGTGCCACTCGGGAGCCCTATGATGTTAATGTGTTGATGTTCTCCGTATCCATAGCCAGAATGATTTTGCAGTTGTCATTGAAATACATGTATACTGAGAGAGACTTGGACAATTATTCAAACAATCATGTTTAATCAATATTCATTATTGCAATAATGAAACTGGTCAACAGCACACTGAAGTGCATGTTGCCTAGAGCTTAACTGATAATGAAAAAACAGTGATCTTATATAGGACCTAAAAATGCTTAGTCGGGCTGGTTCCTTCCCTCCCATAAGCCACCTTGGTCCATCTCCTGGTTATGTGCACGGGATGTTGTTTTACCCAAAACCCAGCTTAGTTTCCCAGATACCAGGAAGATGAGACAGTGAGGGATTGTTCTAAACTCTTCCAGGCTATCTCTATCTCGGGTCACACACACCACATCTTGTCTATGGAATGTTGGCTGTAGGTTTTATCATGAAGTCATTGTCAGCTCAAGCCATCCAATCCTATATAAGATCTCTGTTTTTAGCCAAAACCCATTTTCCTTGACCATACGCCCAGACTAACTGCAGGAAGCTAGAATGGAAACCATTTCATTACAGAAACACATCATTAAACAGAACAGAAAATCGTACTATTTGTTAAGAATATAATCGTTAACTATTAATATAAAACATCATGTAAATTCGTAATTTTCTCTCACACAGTGCATGGTCGAACAGGTTTCCTGTTATATTCATCAGAGGTGTAGGGATGGGGAAGTCTGTGAATCCCCCAAAATATAATTCTACAGATGTTTACAAAATCATGCACACGACAGTATTCATACCTTGGTGATAATGGTTTTCATACACATACAGTGCCTTTGGAAAATATTCAGACCCCTTGACTAGGTTTATTGTTTTTTGCAGCTCCCCCTGTGCAGTGTAATATTAAAATGTCTGGTGTCATTCACCGTATTTCTCTCTCGGTCCATTTGTTATTCAAGCTATTAACGTTATAAGAGCGGGAAACCCGCAAACACCATAATACTATAGTATACAACAGTCATGTCCGCAAAAACACTACACTGAATACTATCTACCAAGAGAGTTCTCATCTATATTATTCGTAACAGTCTATTTACCACCACCGAACAAAGCTGGCTTTAAAACCGCTCTCAACCTACTCTATACGGCCATAAGCAAAGAGGAAAATGCTCACCCAGAAGCGGCGCTTCTCGTGGCCGCAGGCAAACTTCTTCGGGCCAGGGGGCAGTAAACTGCCTGTTACTCAGGCCCAGAGGCTAGGATATGCATATAATTGGTAGAATTAGATAGAAAACACCTTGAAGTTTCTAAAACTGTTAATATAATGTATGTGAATATAACAGAAACCTGAGGATTCCAATTCCAATGGAAGTCTATGGGTCTATATATCAAAATTCCTCCCAGATTGCAGTTCCTTTGGCTTCCACTAGATGTCAACAGTCTTTATACAGGGTTTCAGGCTTGTTTCTTGAAAAACGAATGAGTCGTTGTAAGTCCAAGGTGTTATCCAAGGTGTTGTCATCAGGAAAGGTAGGCTTTTGGGCGCGCTCTTCGTTATTTTCCTTTCCTATTGAACACCATTCTTTCTGTCTGAAATATGATCATTTATTTACATATTAGGGGACCTGAGGATTGTATAGAAACATTGTTTCACTTGTTTGGATGAAGTTTACCAGTAGCTTTTTGGATTCCTTTGTATGCCTGTTGAAGGACTGGATTACTGAAATCAATAGTGCCAACCTAACAGACTTTTTTGGATATAAAGAAGGACTTTATCGAACAAAACAAACATTCATTGTGTAGCTGGAACCTTTGGGATTGCAAACAGAGGAAGATCTTAAAAAGTAAGTGATTTATTTTATCGCTATTTGTGATTTTTGTGAAGCCGATGCTGGTTGAAAAAGTATTTTGATGTGGGGAGCTGTCCTCAGATAATCGCATGGTATTCTTTCGCCGTAAATCCTTTTTGAAATCTGACAGCAGAGTTGGATTAACAAGAAGTTGAGCTTTTAAATTATGTAAGACACTTGTATGTTCATGAATGTTTAATATTAAGATTATGCCATTTAAAATTTGGCGCTCTCCAATTTCACCGGATGTTGTGGGAATTATCTCGCTAGCGGGACACCTAGTCCAAAGAGGTTTTAAATCAGTTGTACCAAATTTTTACCAGCATGTCACATGTGCAACCAGAGAAATAGAAATCCTAGACCACCTTTACTCCACACACAGCGATGCATACAAAGCTCTCCCCTGCCCTCCATTTGGCAAATATGACCATAATTCTATCGTTCTGATTCCTGCTTACAAGCAAAAACTAAAGCAGGAAGTACCAGTGACTCGCTTAATACAGAAATGGTCAGATGACTCGGATGCCACACAACAGGACTGTTTTGCTAGCACAGACTGGAAAATGTTCCGGGATTCATCCGATGGCATTGAGGGGTACACCACCTCAGTCATCTGCTTCATCAATAAGTGCATCGACGACGTCGTCCCCAATGTGACTGTACGTACATATCCCAACCAGAAGCCATGGATTACAGGAAACATCCACATCGAGCTAAAGGCTAGAATTGCCGCTTTCAAGGAGTGGGAGACTAATCCGGATGCTTATAAGAAATCCCGCAATGCCCTCAGACTAACAATCAAACAAGCAGAGCGTCAATACAGGATTAAGATTGAATCCTACTACACCGGCTGACGCTTGTCGGATGTGGCAGGGCTTGAAAACTATTACGGACTACAAAGGGAAACCTAGACGTGAGCTGCCCAGTAACGCAAGCCTACCAGACGTGATAAAATGCCTTTTATGCTTGCTTCGAGGCAAACAACACTGAAGCATGCATGAGAGAACCAGATGTTCTGGATGACTGTGTGATAACGCTCTCGGTAGCCGATGTGAACAAAACCTTTGAACAGGTCAACATCCACAAAGCTGCTGGGCCAGACGGATTACACGGAACTGTACTGAAAGCATGCGCGGACCAACTGTCAATTGTCTTCACTGACATTTTCAACCTCTCCCTGACCGAGTCTGTAATACCTACATGTTTCAAGCAGACCACCATAGTCCCTGTACCCAAGGAAGCGAAGGTAACCTGCCCAAATGATTATGCCCCGTGGCACTCATGTCAGTAGCCATGAAGTGCTTTGAAAGGCTGGTCATGGCTCACATCAACAGCATCCTCCGTGACACCCTAGATCCACTCCAATTCGCATACCGCCCCAACAGATCCACAGATGATGCAATCTCAATCGCACTGCCCGTTCTCAGCTGGACAAAAGGAACACCTATGTGAGAGTGCTGTTCATTGACTGCAGCTCAGCATTCAACACCATAGTGTATTCCCTGTTCACCCACGACTGCGTGGCCAAACACGACTCCAACACCATCAATGAGTTTGCTGAAGACACAACAGTGGTAGCCCTGATCTCCAACAACGATGAGACGGCCTATGGGGAGGAGGTCAGAGAACTGGCAGCGTGGTGCAGGACAACAACCTCTCCCTCAATGTGAGCAGGACAAAGGAGCTGATCATGGACTACAGGACAAAGCGGGCCGAACAGGCCCCCATTGACATTGACGGGGCTGTAGTGGAGCAGGTCGAGAGTTTCAAGTTCCTTGGTGTCCACATCACCAACAAACTGTTATGGTCCAAACATACCAAGACAGTAGTGACGAGGGCACGACAAAACCTTTTCCCACTCAAAACACTACAATGAATACTATAGTATACAATTTAACAGTCATGTCTGCAAACACACTACAGTAAATACTACAGTCATGTCAGCAAAAATACTACAGTGGATACTATAGTAATGTCCACCAAAACACTACAGTGAATGGTATATACATATAGAAATACTGCAGTATTTAGACCATAGAATACCATAGTATTTTTTCATGTGGGTTAGCTGTATGTTTAATGTTTAAACTTTTTTGTGTGTTATTCTCTACAGATTCCTAAATGCATTGTATCCACATTTGTGGTTGTATTGTGTTTTGAAATAGTCTCATAAAATCTATCAAGGGATACTTCCGTGTGGAGTATAGTATGCTACAAAAGTCTATAGTAAGCTCTACACGATCGAGGGAGAACATCAGAGGAAATCCATAGCATGAGCTCCCCAAGGACAGCATGTTCAAATCAAAATGGCATCGACAAAGCTAGCAGCTAGCAGTAAAGCTAGCTCCCAGTCCAATCGATCCTAAAATTCTAAAGTAAGCACCACACGATACTACTGTGTGTAGTATAGAATTCTTCAGTATACTACAAAATTGTATCGTAAGTACTACATTATTCTATAGTAAAATGCAGTATTTTCTTATGGGGGTTTTAATAGCCATCCATCTGTCTTGATGTCATCTCTCAAAGCCCACACCTATTACTATCTTTTTCCACTAATCTCACATTCTATTTATCTCCTTTTAACCTTTCCCATTTCATTTACCTTTTCTGATATCCTATTCTCTCTCTCTTTATATATTTTTCACTCCGTCTCTCTTCTCAGCATGTTCTCAATGCAAAAATCGAACATTACACAAGCTGCCTCCATAACATCCTCATCTATTGAGATCACTGAGTCTGTGTCATCCAGCCAACAGGAAATATTTCCCCCTCACTAACCACGTTTCCACCCATAGTTTTTAGGCGAGTGAAGTCATATCATATACAGTACCCGTTAAAATGTTGGACACACCCCCTCATTCAATGGTATTTCTTTCTTTTTATTATTTTCTACATTGTAGAATAATAGTGAAGACATCAAAACTATGAAATAACACATGGAATCATGTAGTAACCAAAATAGTGTTAAACAAATATTTGAAATTCTTCAAAGTATCCACCCTTTGCCTTGATGGCAGCTTTACACACTCTTGAAATTCTCTCGACCAGCTTCACCTGGAATGATTTTCCAAATGCCTTGAAGGAGTTCCTACATATGCTGAGCCCTTGTTGGCTGCTTTTCCTTCACTCTGCAGTCCAACTCATCCCAAACCATCTCAAATGGGTTGAGGTCGGGTGATTGTGGAGGTCAGGTCATCTGACGCAGCACTCCATCACTCTCCTTCTTGATCAAATCGCCCTTACACAGTCTGGAGGTGTGTTGGGTCATTATCCTGTTGAAAAACAAATGATGGTCCCACTAAGTAAAAAACCAGATGGGATGGCGTATCGCTGTAGAATAATGTAGCAGCCATGCTGGTTAAGTGTGCCTTGAATTCTAACTAAATCACACCTCCTCCTCCATGCTTCACAGTGAGAACCACACATGCAGAGATCATCCGTTCACCTACTCTGCATCATACAAAGACACAGCGGTTGGAACCAAGAATCTCAAATTTGGAATCATCAGACCAATGGACAGATTTCCACCGGTCTAATGTCCATTGCTCATTTTTCTTGGCCCAAGCAAGTCTCTTATTGGTGTCATTTAGTAGTGGTTTCTTTCCAGCAATTTGACCATGATGGCCTGATTCACAGTCTCCTCCAAACATTTGTTGTTGAGTGTCTGTTACTTGAACTCTGTGAAGCATTTATTTTGGCTGCATTTTCTGTGGCTGGTACCTCTAATGAACTTATTCCCTGCAGCAGAGGTAACTCTGGGTCTTCCTTTCCTGTGGCGGTCCTCATGAGAGCCAGTTTCATCATTGCGCTTAATGGTTTTTGCGACTGACCTTCATGTCTTAAATTAATGATGGACTGTCATTTCTCTTTGCTTATTTGAGCTGTTCTTTCCATAATATGGACTTTGTCTTTCACCAAATAAGGCTATCTTCTGTATACCACCCCTACCTTGTCACAACACAACTGATTGGCTCAAACGCATTAAGAAGGAAAGACATTCTACAAATGAACTTATAACAAGGCACACCTGTTAATTTAAATGCATTCCAGGTGACTACCTCATGAAGCTGGTGGAGAGAATGCCAAGAGTGTGCAAAGCTGTCATCAAGGCAAAGGGTGACTACTTTGAGGATTCTCAAATTTAAAATATATTTTGATTTGTTTAACACTTTTTTGGTTACTACATGATTCCATATGTGTTATTTCATAGTTTGACTGGTACTGCATTTTCAACCTTTTGGCAGCTTTCTGTCTCCATAGGGAAACAGATTAAATAAATTATAATGAACTTAACAGGGTGGTAAAAGTGCAAGGTGGTCTTGATGCTCCATTCCAATAAGTATCGATTGACTAATTCCGGTGACATGATCAATGCTTGACTGATTTTTGATAAATAAACACATTCTTGCTCTTTTTCATAATAATATCATCCTGTAGACTAGCCTACCCGAACAGCCTACCCGCACTCTATCTCTCACGTGCCAAGATCAGAGTAGGCACATTTGCTTTTCAACACAACAGCCCTTGTGACAAAACTATGGTGGAGTAAAATACATGGAAACACATTGAACATTATTAACACATTAAGCGGAAAAGTACTTTTTGTGTGCACTACGTCAAAACACGCACAGATTTGGTGGAAAGACACCACTGGTGGCCAAATACGCATATTTTCTTAATGTGGATTTTTGAATATTCACATACAATTCTGTGGGCAATTGGATGGAAATGTAGCTACTATAATTTCTTCCTCCAGCCATGATTTGATCAATAACTACATTGTGGAAACAAATGAATGAGCATGCATCAGCCGTGTACCCTTTCTTTCATATTCCCTTCCCATGGAGGACAGTAGGTAGATGCAAGGACAGATGTGGGAACTATGATTCAGTAAATCGATGCTATTATGAAACAAAGTGGTAGAGAGAACGCGATTCTAGTGGTAGCAGCGATGTGATCAAAGTGGCTGTGCAGTGGAGAGTCATTTCCTCTCAGACTATAAGAGATTTAAATGTGCATCTTATTCTCAGGAGACCTCCGCCTGGGCAGCCAGATCAAAGTACTTATATTACATGTTCCAACACAGCCATTGTCATCCATTTGGAGTCCTGCTAAAGCCTTGACTGAAAGTGTGGATGATGGCATCCGGAAAAGGCAGGTTTTCAATCAGGAAACGTCTTTCCTTACCAAAACAAACGTCCTCGCTCGCTCTGAATAGGGCTTTGTGTCTGTGAAACCAATGTTATGATTTCTGTTATTATGTCATGCTCTTGGCTGGACTCCCAGGTCATTTTTGGTGTTTGTAGACCTCAGAATATGGCATACCAGTTTTTACACAATGTGTGTTATTGAAAGAATATTGCCTCCACACTAAAAAGCCTTCTCATCTTTATTCAAGACAAATTATCCTCACTCAGGTTCCACCTCAAAGTTGATTTCCATCAATAAATATTTTGGGCTACAATTTAGATGCCAGTCAGAATATTTTATATGAATGAAATGTGATAAATCAAAATAGACAAAGCGGGCGGAATCAAGCAAAGATGCACTCATTAAAGATCCTACCAGACCGTTGTGTGGACTTAGTCATCTCCAAGCTTTCACAACTGTGTTTAAAAATGACCTGGCCCTCCCTCTCCTCCACCACCCCAGCCTGAGGCTCAGAGTTGAATACTGGAGAGCAGGGGCATCTGGACACATTTTTCCTTCTCTACTGAGCGGAATGCCGGACCATCACAAGGCCCATTACCCAATCTGTGTGAGTGTCACTAAGGTCTAGAGAGAGAGGCAGCTGCCTCTGCCATGATTACAGGCTACTAAACCCACTATCTTTCAATTCCAGGTAGCAGAGCATCTAATCACAAGGTCAGTGCGGACTGTGAGGGGTTCAAGCCATGTGAGCTGCCCAGGTGCCACACCACAGTTCTACACTGTTAAGGATCTATGTTCTGGCTTCAGGATCATAATACTTCCAGCATTCAGAGGTATCTCCAGGGTTCCTCAAGGATAAATGAGGAATCAAGATGGCACCGGAGGGTAGGCTGCCGTCTTATCAGCTCTTAACCAACCATGCTATTTAAAAAAAGTGCATTGTTCATAACTTCTTTTGTAGATAATGTTGCTGCTACCATCTCTTATGACCGAAAAGAGCTTCTGGACATCAGACCTGCGATTGCATACCTCAAACTGGACGTAGAGTTCTTCTTTAATGAGTCGGACGAGAGGGATATAATACAGACACGCAAACAGGCCTTCATCCCCGTTTTTCGCGGAAAAAGATTAGGGTGCCTTGTGAGGATCAGGCGACGAGTGGCTAATCTGCCCAAGCCTTCCGTTCTGCTAATGTTCAATCGCTGGAAAATAAATGGGATGAACTGAAAGCACATTTATTCTACCAACAGGACATTAAAAACTGTAATATCTTATGTTTCACAGAGTTGTGGCTGAACGAACATACAGCTGGCAGGTTATACACTCTATCGGCAGGGCATAACAGCAGCCTCTGGTAAGACACGGGGGGGGGTGATGTATTTATGTAAACCTGAGGTAGAGTAATAATAAGCTGTAGACCACACTATCTACCTAGAGAGTTTTCATCTGTATTTTTTCGTAGTATTTTTCGACTGATGCTGGCACTAAAACCACACTCAATGAGCTGAATACTGCCTTAAGCAAACAGGAAAACGCTCATCCTGAGGCAGCGCTCCAAGTGGCCAGGGACTTTAATGCAGGGAAACTTCAATCTGTTTCACCTAATTTCTATCTGCATGCTAAATGTGCAACCAGAGGGAAAAAAATTCTAGACCACCTTTCCTCCACACACAGAGACGCATACAAAGCTCTCCCTCGCCCTCCATTTGGCAAATCTGACCATAATTATATCCTCCTGATTCCTGCTTACAAGCAAAAATTAAAGCAGGAAGCACCAGTGACTCGTTCTATAAAAAAGTGGTCAGATGAAGCAGATGCTAAACTACAGGACTGTTTTGCTAGCACAGACTGGCGTATGTTACAGGATTCATCCGATGGCATTGAGGAGTACATCACATCAGTCACTGGCTTTATCAATAAGTACATCGAGGACGTCGTCCCCACAGTGACTGTACGTACATACCCCAACCAGAAGCCATGGATTACAGTCAACGTTCACATTGAGCTAAAGGGTAGAGCTGCCACTTTCAAGGAATTGGACCCGGAAGCGTATAAGAAATGCCGCTATGCCCTCCGACGAACCATCAAACAGGCAAAGCATCAATGCAGGACTAAGATCAAATCGTACTCCCCCGGCTCCGATGCTCGTCGGATGTGGCAGGGCCTGCAAACTATTACAGACTACAGAGGGAAGCACAGCCGAGAGCTGCCCAGTGACAAGAGCCTACCAGACGAGCTAAATAACTTCTATGCTCGCTTCGAGGCAAGTAACACTGAAACATGCATGAGAGCATCAGCTGTTCCGGACGGCTATGTGATCACACACTCTGCAGCCGATGTCAGGAAGACCTTTAAACAGGTCAACATTCACAAGGCCGCAGGGCCAGACTGATTACCAGGACGTGTACTCCGAGCATGCGCTGACCAACTGGCAAGTGTCTTCACTGACATTTTCAACATCTCCCTGTCTGAGTCTGTAATACCAACATGTTTCAAACAGACCACCATAGTCCCTGTGCCCAAGAACACTAAGGTAACCTGCCTAAATGACTACCGACCCGAAGCACTCAAGTCTGTAGCCATGAAATAATTTGAAAGGTCATGGTCATGGCTCACATCAACACCATTATCCCAGAAACCCTGACCCACTCCGATTTGTATACCGCACCAACAGATCCACAGATGATACAATCTCTATTGCACTCCACACTGCTATTTCAGACCTGGACAAAAGGATCAGCTATCTGAGAATGCTATTCATTGACTGCAGCTCAGCGTTCAACACCATAGTGCCCTCAAAGCTCATCACTAAGCTAATGACCCTGGGACTAAACACCTCCATCTGCAACTGGATCCTGGACTTCCTGACGGGCCGTCCGGAGGTGGTAATGGCAGGGAACAACACATCAGCCATGCTGATCCTCAACACGGGGGCCCCTCAGGGGTGCCTGCTCAGTCCCCTCCTGTACTCCCTGTTCACTCATGACTGCATGGCCAGGCACGACTCCAACACCATCGTTAAGTTTGCCGACGACACAACAGTGGTAGGCCTGTTCACCGACAACGATGAGACAGCCTATAAGGAAGGAGGTCAGAGACCTGACAGCGTGGTGAAATGACAACAATATCTCCCTCAACATGATCAAGACAAAGGAGAGGATTGTGGACTACAGGAAAAGGAGGACCGAGCACGCCCCTGTTCTCATCAATGGGGCTGTAGTGGAGCAGGTTGAGAGCTTCAAGTTCCTTGGTGTCCACTTCACCAACAAATTAAGTTCTTTGAGAGGCTAGTCAAGGATCATATCACCGCAATCTTACCGGCCACCCTGACCCACTTCAGTTTGCATACCACCCCACCGATGATGCAATCGCCATCACACTGCACACTGCCCTACCCATCTGGACAGAAAAATACCTACGTAAGAATGCTGTGCATTGACTACAGCTCAGCATTCTACACCATAGTACCATTCAAGCTCATCATCAAGCTGGAGCCCTGGGACTCAACCCCTCCCTGTGCAACTGGGTCCTGGACTATCGCCCCCAGGTGGTGAAGGTAAGAATCAAAATCTCCACTTCGCTGACCCTCAACACTGGGTCTCCACAAGGGTGTGTGCTCAGCCCTCTCCTGTACTCCCTGTTCACCCACGACTGCATAGCCATGCACGCCTCCAACTCACTCATCAAGTTTGCAGACGACACAACAGTAGTGGGCTTGATCACCAACAACGACGAGACAGCCTACAAGGAGGAGGTGAGGACACTCTGAGTGTGGTGTCAGGAAAACAACCTCTCACTCAACGTCAACAAAACAAAGGATATGATCGTGGACTTCAGGAAACAGCAGAGGCAGCACCCCCCTATCCATATCGAAGGGACAGCAGTGGAGAAGGTGGAAGTCTTAAGTTCCTGGGCGTACACATCACAGACAAACTGAAACGGACCACCCGCATGCCTATTCAACCTCAGGAGGCTGAAGAAATTTGGCCTGTCACCCAAAACCCTGACAAACTTTTACAGATGCACAATCGAGAGCATTCTGTCGGGCTGTATCACAGCCTGGTACTGCAACATCACCGTCCTCAACCTCAAGGCTCTCCAGAGGGTGGTGCGGTCTGCACAACGCATCACCGGGGGCAAACAACCTGCCCTCCATGACACCTACAGCACCCAATGTCACAGGAAGGCCAAAAAGATTATGAAGGACAACAACCACCCGAGCCACTGCATGTTCACACCGCTATCATCCAGAAGGCAGGGTCAGTACAGATGCATAAAAGCTGGGACAGAGAGATTGATAAACAGCTTCTGACTCTAGGCCATCAGATTGTTAATTAAATAGCTGCTGCCTACACTGAGACCCAATCATTGGACAATTTAATAAATGGATCACTAGTCACTTTAAACAATGCCACTTTAAAAATTGCCACTTTAATAATGTTTACATATCTTACATTACTCATATCACATGTAAATACTGTATTTTTATACCATCTACTGCACCTTGCCTATGCCGCTAGGCCATCGCTCATCCATATACTTATTTGTACATATTCTCATTCACCTCTTTAGATTTGTGTGTATTAGATAGTTTTGGGGGAATTGTTAGCTTCCTTATTAGATATTTTTTATATTTTTTATTTCACCTTTATTTAACCAGGTAGGCCAGTTGAGAACAAGTTGTCATTTACAACTGCGACCTGGCCATGATAAAGCAAAGCAGTGCGACACAAACAACAACACAGAGTTACATATGGGATAAACAAATGTACAGTCAATAACACAATAGAAAAATCTATATACAGTGTGTGCAAATGTAGTAAGATTAGGGAGGTAAGCAATAAATAGGCCAGTGTGGCGAAATGATTACAATTTAGCATTAACACTGGAGTGATACTTATTTTCCACCATAATTTGCAAATAAATTAATAAAAAATCCTACAATGTGATTTTCTGGAATTCTTTTCTCTCATTATGTCTGTCATAGTTGAAGTGTATCTATGATGAAAATTACAGGCCTCTCATCTTTTTAAGTGGAAGAACTTGCACAATTGGTGTCTGACTAAATACTTTTTTGCCCCACTGTATGTGCAGAAGAAGAATGTGCAAGTAGAGATACTGGGGGGCAAAGGAGCAAAAAAACAAAAACAATATGGAGACGAGGTAGTTCAGTGGGCTATTTACAGATGGGCTGTGTACAGGTGGAATGATCGGTAAGCTGCTCTGACAGCTGATGCTTAAAGTTAGTGAAGGAGATTCGTTCCAGTTATTGGCAGCAGAGAACTGGAAGAAAAGGCGGCCAAAGAGGAGTTGTCTTTGGAGATGACCAGTGAAATATACCTGCTGGAGCGCGTGCTACGGGTGGGTCCTTCTATGGTGACCAGTGAGCTGAAATAAGGGGGCGCTTTACCTAGCAAAGACTTATAGATGACCTGGAGCCAGTGGGTTTGGCGACGAATATGAAGTGAGGGGAGCCAAGGAGAGCACACAGGTCGCAGTGGTGAGTAGTATATGGGGCTTTGGTGACAAAACAGATGGCACTGTGATAGACTACATCCAATTTGCTGAGTAGAGTGTTGGAGGCTATTTTGTAAATGACATCGCCAAAGTCAAAGATCAGTAGGATTTTCAGTTTTATGAGGGTGAGATTGGCAGCATGAGTGAAGGATGCTTTCTTGCGAAATAGGGAGCCGATTCTCAATTTAAGGAGAGTTTAACCAGACACCTAGGTATTTGTAGTTGTCCACATATCCTTAGTCAGAACTGTCCAGAATAGTGATGCTAGACAGGCGGGTGGGTGAGGGCAGCGATTGGTTGAAGAGCATGCACTTAGTTTTACTTGCATTTAAGAGCAGTTGGAGGCCACGGAAGGAGTGTTGTATGGAGTTGAAGCTCGTCTGGAGGTTTGTTAACACAGTGTCCAAAGAAGGGACAGAAGTATACAGAATGGTGTCATCTGCATAGAGGTGGATCAGAGAATCACCAGCAGCAAGAGCAACATCATGGATGTATACAGAGAAGAGAGTCGGCCCAAGAATTGAACCCTGTGGCACCCCCATAGAGACTGCCAGAGGTCCAGACAACAGGCCCTCCGATTTGACACAATGCACTCTATCTGAGAATTAGTTGGTGAACCATGCGAGGTAGTCATTTGAGAAACCAAGGCTGTTGAGGCTGCCGATAAGAATGTGGTGATTGACAGAGTCGAAAGCCTTGGTCAGGTCGATGCACAGTATTGTCTTTTATCGATGGCGTTTATCGTTTAGGACCTTGAGCGTGGCTGAGGTCCACCCATGACCAGCTCGGAAACCAGATAGCGGAGAAGGTATGGTGGGATTCAAAATGGTCGGTTATCTGTTTATTAACTTGGCTTCCGAAGACTTTAGAAAGGCAGGGTAGGATAGATATAGGTCTCTAACAGTTTGGGTCTAGAGTGTCTCCCCCTTTGAAGAAGGGGATGACCACGTCAGCTTTCCAATCTTTAGGGATCTCAGACGATACGAAAAAGAGGTTGAACAGACTAGTAATAGGGGTTGCAACAATTTTGGCTGATAATTTTAGAAAGAGAGGGTCCAGATTGTCCACCACAGCTGATAATTAGGGGTCCAGATTGTGCAGCTCTTTCAGAGCATCAGCTTTGGGAGAAGGAGAAATGGGGGAGGCTTGGACAAGTTTCTGTGGGGGTGCAGAGCTGTTGATCTGGGTAGGGGTAGCCAGGTGGAAAGCATGGCCAGCCGTAGAAAAATGCTTATTGAAACTCTCGATTATCGTAGATTTATCAGTGGTGACAGTGTTTCCTAGCCTCAGTGCAGTGGGCAGCTGGGAGGAGTTGCTCTTATTCTCCATGGACTTTACATTATCCCAGAACTTTTTGGAGTTTGTGCAACAGAATGCAAATTTTTGTTTGAAAAAGCTAGCCTTTGCTCTCCTAACTACCTGTGCATATTTGTTCCTAACTTCCCTGAAAAGTTGCATATTGCAGGAACTATTCGATGCTAATGCAGAACGCCACAGGATGTTTTTGTGCTGGTCAAGGGCAGTCAAGTCTGGAGTGAACCAAGGGCTATATAAGTTCTACATCTTTTGAATGGGGGCATGCATATTTAAGATAGTGAGGAAAGCACTTCTAAAGAATAGCCAGGCATCCTCTACTGACGGAATGAGGTCTATATCCTTCCAGGATACCCGGACCAGGTCGAGTAGAAAGGCCTGCTCGCTGAAGTGTTTTAGGGAGCGTTTGACAATGACGAGGGGTGGTCATTTGACCGCGGACCCATTACGGTTTCAGGCAATGAGACTGTGATCACTGTGATGCTGGTTGAAGACAGCAGAGGAGTATTTAGATGGAAGGTTGGTCAGGATGATATCTATGAGGGTGCCAGTGTTTACAGATTTAGGGTTGTACCTGGTAGGTTCCTTGATAATTTGTGTGAGATTGAGGGCGTCTATCTTAGATTGTAGGACGGCCAGGGTGTTAAGCATATCCCAGTTGACATATTACTGCACTGTTGGAAGTAGAAGCACAAGCATTTCGCTACACTCACATTAACATCTGCTAACCATGTGTATGTGACCAATAAAAATGTATTTGATTTGTCTTTACAGTAGATGTCTAAAAGGGGCATTGCAGTTAAAAAAAGTGATTATCTATCTATTTTTTTTCACAGTGAAGTCATAATAACACTCTGAAATTTAGAAAATTATGATAAGCTGTTTGAGAAAAGAAATGGAATTTCAGCCTGTTCAGGTGAGATGGATTTTTTGGCCCAGATCCTTACATCACGATCTGATCGTGTTTATTCCGATCAATGACCTCGTCGACTTTTGCAAAATGTGACTTTAAAGGGGTAAGAGGGGGTAGGCTCTAGAGTGGGCTGTGTATGTAAACATAAACTCAGCAAAGTAAAAAATGTCCTCTCGCTGTCAACTGTGCTTATTTTCAGCAATCTTAACATGTGTAAATATTTGTATGAACATAACAATATTCAAGCTGAACATGTTCCACAGACATATAACTAACATAAATGGAATTATGTGTCCCTGAACAAAGGGGGGGGGGTCAAAATCAAAAGTAACAGTCAGTATCTTGTGTGGCCACCAGCTGCATTAAGTGCTGAAATGCATCTCCTCCTCATGGACTGCACCAGATATGTCAGTTCTTGCTGTGAGATGTTACCCCACTCTTCCACCAAGGCACCTGCAAGTTCACAGACATTTCTGGGGTGAATGGCTCTAGCCCTCACCCTCCGATCCAACAGGTCCCAGATGTGCTCAATGGGATTGAGATCCGGGCTCTTCGCTAGCCATGGCAGAACACTGACATTCCTGTCTTGCAGGAAATCACACACAGAACGAGCAGTATGGCTGGTGGCATCGTCATGCTGGAGGGTCATGTCAGGGTGAGCCTACAGGAAGGGTACCACATGAAGGAGGAGGATGTCTTCCCTGTTACGGACAGCATTGAGATTGCCTGCAATGACAACAAGCTCAGTCCAATGATGCTGTGACACACCGCCCCAGACCATGACGGACCCTCCACCTCCAAATCGATCCCGCACCAGAGTACAGGACTCGGTGTAACACTCATTCCTCCGAACATCACCCCTGGTGAGACAAAATTACAATTGTCTTAGGCATCTCACAGTACCGACATTGCAATTTTTTGCCCTGGCTACATCTGCAGTCCTTATGCCTCCTTGCAGCATGGGCATGTTCACGCAGTTGAGCAGGGACCCTGGGCATCTTTCTTTTGGCATTTTTCAGAGTCAGTAGAAAGTCCTCTTTAGTGTCCTATGTTTTCATAACTGTGACCTTAATTGCCTACCGTCTGTAAGCAGTTAATGTCTGAACGACCATCCCACAGGTGCATGGTCATTCATTGTTTATGGTTCATTGAACAAGCATGGGAAACAGTGTTCAAACCCTTTATAATGAAGATCTGTGAAGTTATTTGGATTTTTAAGATTTATCTTTGAAAGACAGGGTCCTGATAAAGGGCCGTTTCTTTTTATAAACATTTGTATTGACACACCCACATGATTAGACTGAGCATTTCAATTGCAAAAGGAGGACCAAGGAAATAAATGACAGAACATCTATTGGGAGTTATTTTCATTAAATAAACACACACAGGTTTATTAGACATACAGTGATGATTTAGAAAATACAATAAAAATTATAACTTTGTGTACTGGTGTTTTTGGAGACCCTTCTGGCAAGAATGCAGTATTTTTCCTAGATTTTAACACAATATCCCAGGAACCCTAGCTCTCATTGGTAGTCGCCGCTGGGATGACGTAGCATCAACATCCGCTCTGAGACATTGTGATTGTGTTATGTTGTGGAAATCCAGTGTAGCCAGTTTTGACTGTGTGGCTGTGAGAACTAGTGACAACCCAACCGTCAAGAAATTTGAGACTGTGGATGCCGATGCGATAACGGACAAGATTGAACATAACTTAATTTCACTTAAGCAGCAATGTCTTCAGAACAGGTACAAAAGTTTTATACATGTTGTGATATTCAAGTTGTCAGCCAGAAAGGTAACTAACATTAGCAATGTCAAGGTAGCTAGCTAACATAAACTCACCCCATTCCGTACAAATGTGCGCAACTGCGACATTCAAATGAGGCTGCAAAGAAGACTTCATGTGACTGGAGCGACTCTGTTGACTTCAACATTGGGGGTGTGAACTATGTTTCTATTCAAGCGTTGATAGACATGGTAATGGCTCTATAGTTTTGGATAAAAGCTTTTGAAAAAACTGACCCTCTGTTACATCGTGACGTGTCATGCCGTAACGTACATTACGCATAAAGCAACTATTTCTGCCTTACAATCTCTCTCCACCAGGTGTAGCACTTCTCTCATCGTTTAAAAACAAGAAATGGACAGTAACGGGGTAAGGGGGGATACCTAGTCATTTTTTGCGTCGTCACTGTAAACGATCATGACTCTCAAAAGACAATGTTTATGTCTGAAGATCACTTTAGCACCACCCTAAAAACCCGATTCAAATTCGACACAAACCTTCAAATAGGTATGTAATGACACATTATGTAAAGTCTTTAGTGTTTTATTTACATTTTAGAGGCGATAAGGTGATAAATTGGACAGATCGAGTGAAAATAAAGCAGTTTTCCCACACGTGATCTCTCCATCTCACATTAGTTTCGCTTCCCCACCCTCCATTTTTAAAAAGATCAGACGGAGCTCATTGCCTTCTTGAATAATGCAGAAACGGGCAGCGTGGAGGTCATGTCATTTATTTTGTTGGAAAGGGGAGAAATTGTGCTTTACAATGGTATTAACATTACAGTTGATCTGGAAGTATTACGTTTTGGGGGCGCTAAAATAAGGTCAATTGTACGGACCACGGCGATGTACAAAAGTTAGTTATCTACATGGTTGATATTAGCTACCGTGAATTTTCCTGACTGTTACACAATATCAATATAGCTACATTTAGTACATTTGTTATCACACTTGTGTAAAAAAAAAAGCTGTGTAAAAGAATGAATTTGGTCTATCATAGCTCTGCATCCATGGAAAATAACCTTGGCGTTGGCAAGTCCTTTGTCTTTCTCTGACTCCTATACTAGCTAGCTAATAACATTACTGATATGGCCCCTTGAGTCTTGAGAGCCATGGCTATGAAGATGTGTATTGATTGTAGAAGTGTATTTTTTTGCCATCATAGCTCTGCATTCATGGAAAATAACCTTGGCTTTAGTATGCATTCAATCCTTTGGCCTTCTGACTCCTAGCTATACTAGCTAGCTAATAACATTACTGGGATGGTCCCTTGATTCTTGAGAGCTATGGCTATGAAGATGTTGTGTATGGATTGTAGAAGTGTTATACTCAACTATTTTGCATGGTTATACATAAAATACCACGTAGTGAACATTATAATACAATCTGAATAAGTGTTGTGTACATGTTCTTTCTGTAGGATTCCAATTTTGAAGAGCCACAGACTGTCCAGGGGCACAGGCAGGGCTGCAGAAAGCAAGCGAGAAAAAAAGTATATTCTGGGTCGGTTTTGAATCCCTTCAACTCCCTTAGTTCTCTCCACTCTGTGAATGCAAAGGTTTACTCTCATCTTGGCCCTGGCTCTATTACTTTCTCTGTTTGCTCTCTAAATTTCTCTGTTTCTTTGGCTTAGATGGAGCAGTTGCTGCTGGGTTAGGTCATTTGCCCCTCGTGTTTACAATGTCATTAACTGCTATCTCCGCTAGCCGTTAGCCAGTTGTTGGCGATGGGCAAAGTGCATTCGTAAAGTAATCAAACCCCTTGACTTTTCCGAGATTTTGTTACGTTACAGCCTTCTTCTCAAATGGATTAACAAAAATAATGTATTGTCAATCTATACACAATACCCCATAATGACAAACAAAAACAGGTTTTTAGAAATGTTTGCATTTACATAAGTATTCAGACCCTTTACTATGAGATTCGAAATCAAGCTCTGGTGTGTCCTGTTTCCATTGATCATCCTTGAGATGTTTCTACAACTAGATAAATGTGGTAAATTCAATTGACTGGCCATGATTTGAAAAGGCACACACCTGTCTATATAAGGTTGCACAGTTGACAGTGCATGTCAGAGAAAGAAATCAAGCCATGAGGACGAAGGAATTGTCCGTAGAGCTCAGAGACAGGATTTTATCGAGGCACAGATCTGGGGAAGGGTACCAAAACATGTCTGCAGCATTGAAAGTCCCCAGGAACACAGTGGCCTCCATCATTCTTAAATGGAAGAAGTTTGGAAGCAACAAGACTCTTCGTAGAGCTGGCCGCCAGGCTAAACTGAGCAATTGGGGGAGAAGGGCCTTGGTCAGGGAGGTGACCAAGAACCCAATGGTCCCTCTGACAGAGCTCCAGAGTTCCTCTGTAGAGATGGAAGAACCTTCCAGAAGGACAACCATATTTGCAGCACTTCACCAATCAGGCCTTTATGGTATAGTGGCCTGACGGAAGCCACTCCTCAGTAAAAGGCACATGACAGCCTGTTTGGAGTTTGCAAAAAGGCACCTAAAGGACTCTCAGACCATGAGAAACAAGATTCTCTGGTCTGATGAAACCAAGATTTAGCTCTTTGGCCTGAATGCCAAGCGTCACATCTGTAGAAAACATGGCACCATCCCTATGGTGAAGCATGCTGGTGGCAGCATCATGATGTGGGGATGTTTGTTTTTCAGCAGCAGGGACTGAGAGACTAGTCAGGATCGAGGGAAAGAAGAACGGAGAAAAGTACAGAGAGATCCTTGATGAAAACCTGCTCCAGAGTGCTCAGAGTGGGGCGAAGGTTCACCTTCCAAGATAACAACAATCCTAAGCACATAGCCAAGACAATGCAGGAGTCTCTGAATGTCCTTGAGTGGCCCAGCCAGAGCCTTGACTTGATCCCAATTGAACATCTCTGTAGAGACTTAAAAATAGCTGTGCAGCGACACTCCACTTCCAACCTGACAGAGCTTGAGAGGATCTGCAGAGAATAATGGGAGAAACTCAGCAAATACAGGTGTGCCAAGCTTGGAGCGTCATACCCAAGAAGACTCGTTGCTGTAATCGCTGCCAGAGGTGCTTCCAGAAAGTACTGAGTAAAGGGTCTGAATACTTACGTAAACGTGATATTTCATTATTATAATTTTTTTGCATTTTCAATAATGTCTAAAACCATTTTTTGCTTTGTAATTATGGGTTATTGTGTGTAGATTGATGAGGGTGAAAAAACGTTTAATACGTTTTAGACTAACGCTGTAACGTAAGAAAATGTGGAAAAAGTCAAGGGGTCTGAATGAGTAATGCACCATCTACTGCTGTGTTAAATCTGTGTAGTTCACTTGCTAGAGCATGGTACATGCAATGCCAGGGTTGTGGGTTCAATTCCCATGGAGACTAGGACAAAAATGTGAAGTCCTACAAGACCAATGGAGAACTAGGTTTAGTCTTGATTGTCAAAAGGATTTACTGTGGACTGAACTTTTCTACATTATGACAGTTGAGTTAGTGACATTCATGGTTCATATACAAGTGAGGGAAAAAGTATTTGATCCCCTGCTGATTTTGTACGTTTGCCCACTGACAAAGAAATGATCAGTCTATAATTTTAATGGTAGGTTTATTTGAACAGTGAGAGACAGAATAACAGAAAAATCCAGAAAAACATGTCAAGAATGTTATAAATTGATTTGCATTTTAATGAGGGAAATAATTATTTGACCCCTCTGCAAAACATGACTTAGTACTTGATGGCAAAACCCTTGTTGGCAATCACACACACAATCAAACACACACAATCAAACACACACACACAAACACACACACAATCAAATACACACACACACACAAACAAACACATTTGTGCACAGGCATGCATGCACACACATTGTTCCTTGGCAAGGGTCAGCTGTTGTTTATTAAGAAATGTCCCTCTGAGGAAAATATAACCACATGATTCACTATTATAATTTTTCTCAACTTTGACTCAATTTCAAGCTTCATAAAGACAGAAGAAACCACTAGCATGGAACTCTCACTTCTTGTGATAAATAATTGTCTTTCAGAGGCAGCTGAACAAAGTGGTGATTATAGCTGAACACACCACACCTCTCCATTCAGACTGCCCATGATTTCCCCAACGTAAAATGGCAGGAGTGATTATGTGTAATCTTAGTCTTAATTAAGTATGGGTTAACAGATGAATCTAATGAAAGCAGTTTGACATTAACCATGGACACCGAAATGTTTAATTTCCCCCTTTATATACAATACAATAGCTAATCAATTCAATGCTGAGATATTACCTGAAAACACTAATTACAGATTGTTTGACATCAACACAGCCCGAGTCAAACACATACATGCAATGGAGGCAGCAGTCGTGATTGTGAGTCCATTGTGTCTCCATTGTCTTGGGAATGGGCCACACATCACAGTGGGGTGATAGGACTACTAATTGAAAATGTTTGATATTTGTACCACTTTTAATTTCTGCCTCCTGTGTGGGAGTGAGGGAAGCAGGCAGTGTTCTCCTAATAGTGTTTTATTGTTATTTTGATTAGCCTGGTGGACCAGTTCTGTGTTCCAGGGCCTCTGAGGACTAGTTAGTTCTAGGAATGGAGGTTGTGTTGGGGATGCGGGGATGTGGAGCTCCCACATCATCTTGGTTAAAGATGTAAAGTGGATTTGAGTCTCTGGGTTAGTCAGACATGCTGCTGTGTGCCCACTGACATTTGTATTATATATATTTTTTATTCCTTTATTATTCACTGCAAACCCTAACACCCCTCCCCCAATTGGACTAAACTAATAAACAATAACACTCAGGCTTCTACTTCCAGCTTATACATACTATACACATTTTACAGACACAATCTATTTTACAATGGTTATATTTTGTTTGTTTTTAGTCCTGGCCTCTATTTCTGATGTCCATCCAGTTTGATTTCTATTTAACATATATTTGCAACTGTGCTATTTCACAAGTTCTGAACCTATATACATTTTACAGACCCCGTATGTTTTACATTGGTTATCTTGTTGGTATTAGTCCCACCCTTCAGCTCCATTCAATCCCTCCCATCTATCTCTTAACACCATCCATACTGGATTTCTATTTGCCATATATTTTTCTACTGTGCTGTGATGCTTGACAAAAGTACTGAAGCTCTCTATTATTATCTATTATTATTATTATTTCTACAGGTTGTAAATTAAAGATAAACATTTTTGCAAAAATAATTTTGATATAATTTATCGATTGACTATGACTTTTCAAATCACCCAGTTGTGCTATCTGCCAGGTTAGTTCTAGGTAAATGTTGCAATTCTTCAGCCATTCCTGGACCTGTGACCAAAAACGAGCTACATATGGACAGGACCAAAATAAATAATCTAATGACTCTGCCTCCTCGCAGCAAAATCTGCAGAGCTGGGAAGATTGTATCCCCCATATATATAACATTCTATTGGTTGCAAGAATTTTGTATAATAATTTAAATAGAAAAATTCTAAGCTTTCAGTCCGGCGTCATTTTGTGTGTCATTTCATAAATCATGTTTTTTTATTTTATTATTTGACCTTAAATTAACTAGACAAGTCATTCAATAACAAATTCTTATTTACAATGACGGCCTAGGAACAGTGGTGTTAACTGCCTTGCTCAGGGGCAGAACGACATATTTTTACCTAGTCAGCTCGGGGATTCAATCTAGCAACTTTTCGGTTACTGGCCCAGTATAGAGACAAAGTAGAGTCGCAATTCAACGGCTCAGACACAAGAGGTATGTGGCAGGGTCTACAGTCAATCACGGATTACACAAAGAAAACCAGCCCCATCGCGGACCAGGATGTCTTGCTCCCAGACAGACTAAATAACTTTTTTGCTCGCTTTGAGGACAATACAGTGCCACTGACATGGCCCGCTACCAAAACCTGCTCTCCTTCACTGCAGCCGACGTGAGTAAAACATTTAAACGTGTTAACCCTCACAAGTCTGCAGGCCCAGACGGCATCCCCAGCCGCGTACTCAGAGCATGCGCAGACCAGCTGGCTGGTGTGTTTACGGACATATTCAATCAATCCTTATCCCAGTCTGCTGTTCCCACATGCTTTAAGAGGGCCACCATTGTTCCTGTTCCCAAGAAAGCTGAGGTAACTGAGCTAAACGACTACCGTAGCCCCGTAGCACTCACTTCCGTCATCATGAAGTGCTTTGAGAGACTAGTCAAGGACCATATCACCTCCACCCTACCTGACACCCTAGACCCACTCCAATTTGAAGCCTTTAGTGAGAGGTCTAATGCTTTAATATTTCATCATTTCTGCCCTCCGAAATCATATTCATTATATAAATAGGCCCCTTTCATTTTGTCTGGCTTGCCATTCCAAATAATAACTTATAAAGCAGGTCGCTGTAGGTGTAAGCAAAACCATAAGCAAATCGGTAAACTGTGATATTACCAGAGTTAATCAGGGTGATTTTTCCACAAATAGACAGGTATTTTCCTTTCTATGGTAGCAAGATCTTATCTATTTTTGCTTTGTAGAAAAGTATGTTGGAGTGAGATCATGTCTTTCTTTCGGGATATGTATACCAAGTATGTCCACATCACCGTCAGACCCTTTTATTGGTGAAAGTTGCATTTTTTTGTGATCCAATACATCATATTTTACACTTGGTTTTAATCCAGAGAGGCTAGAAAAAGTATATAGATATTCTATGAGGCTGTGGAGTGATTTTAATTGTGGATTTCTTTTGGTCTTGTTGTTTTGCGTCTCACGCTGCTACTTGGGTGTGGGTTAGTTGAGGAGGTCTCATCTGTTAAGGAATTCCCCAATTCACCTTTCTCTTTATTTGTCCCACCTCACCAACAAACATACAATATAGTCACTTAAAGAGCCCCTGTCTCAGTGGCAAAGAATTACCATGGACTATTTGGTTCCTGGAGAGGCCTCAACCTGTGGTATCTCGCTGGGGGAGTTTGGGGCCGATTGCTGTCTCTCCCATTAAAATCTCCTAGATTAATGCACTGGCAAACACCTCCTGCTATGCTATCAGGGAGTCAGAGCCCATGTTTTTCCCCATGTTCCTCCACATTCCTCCCTCTCTCTTCCTCTCCTCATGTCTCCATTTTATGTTGCTCTAATAATGTCTTCCCCACTTCCACTTTTTTTTCTATCACACATCCTCTCTTCCTGTGTCTTCCATTTTCTCCCTCTGTGTTTCAGTAGTCTATGCAGTGATTGATAGTGACTACCTGAAACTGAACTCTCTTTGGTCTCTCATAACCATTCACACTCTAAATGGACCCATAGGCCTATAAGTAATTGGATTCTGTGAATTTATTGCAGTAATTACCAAGTTAAATGAGAATCAAAGTCTTTGTTTGATTCCCTTGTGTATTGCACAGTGATGATTACTCTGGGTTGGGGCCATGTGAATGGGAGTTAAATGGTTTTTCAGTCTTTGCAGAGGAGAGGGGCCAGAGGTTTGTACAGACAGGGCTCTGGACCTGCTCCCAGACATCCTGCTGGCATGGACCCTCCATTATGTAGCATTGACAATTACAACTGGTATCATGTTTTAAACAATGATTATAGGAGAAGGACAATGTGGGGGTCACTCATGGCTTTCACTCTTCTATCTGGCACAACAAGCAATGTCTCTTTTAATGATTGAACTTTCATACACATGATACACACATAATATACACTCACACACACTGATTCTTTGGTGTCCACATCACCAACAAACTAACATGGTCCAAGCACACCAAGACAGTTGTGAAGAGGGCATGACTAAACCTATTTCCCCTTAGGATACTGAAAAGATTTGGCATGGGTCCTCAGATCCTCAAAAGGTTCTACAGCTGCACCATCGAGACCTGACTGGTTGCATCACTGCCTGGTATAGCAACTGTTCGGCCTTAGACCGCAAGGCACTACATCATTTACATTACATTTAAGTCATTTAGCAGACGCTCTTATCCAGAGCGACTTACAAATTGGTGCGTTCACCTTAAGACATCCAGTGGAACAGCCACTTTACAATAGTGCATCTAAATCTTTTAAGGGGGGGTTAGAAGGATTACTTTATCCTATCCTAGGTATTCCTGAAAGAGGTGGGGTTTCAGGTGTCTCCGGAAGGTGGTGATTGACTCCGCTGTCCTGGCGTCGTGAGGGAGTTTGTTCCACCATTGGGGGCCAGAGCAGCGAACAGTTTTGACTGGGCTGCGCGGAACTGTACTTCCTCAGTGGTAGGGAGGCGAGCAGGCCAGAGGTGGATGAACGCAGTGCCCTTGTTTGGGTGTAGGGCCTGATCAGAGCCTGGAGGTACTGAGGTGCCGTTCCCCTCACAGCTCCGTAGGCAAGCACCATGGTCTTGTAGCGGATGCGAGCTTCAACTGGAAGCCAGTGGAGAGAGCGGAGGAGCGGGGTGACGTGAGAGAACTTGGGAAGGTTGAACACCAGACGGGCTGCGGCGTTCTGGATGAGTTGTAGGGGTTTAATGGCACAGGCAGGGAGCCCAGCCAACAGCGAGTTGCAGTAATCCAGACGGGAGATGACAAGTGCCTGGATTAGGACCTGCGCCGCTTCCTGTGTGAGGCAGGGTCGTACTCTGCGGATGTTGTAGAGCATGAACCTACAGGAACGGGCCACCGCCTTGATGTTAGTTGAGAACGACAGGGTGTTGTCCAGGATCACGCCAAGGTTCTTAGCGCTCTGGGAGGAGGACACAATGGAGTTGTCAACCGTGATGGCGAGATCATGGAACGGGCAGTCCTTCCCCGGGAGGAAGAGCAGCTCCGTCTTGCCGAGGTTCAGCTTGAGGTGGTGATCCGTCATCCACACTGATATGTCTGCCAGACATGCAGAGATGCGATTCGCCACCTGGTCATCAGAAGGGGGAAAGGAGAAGATTAATTGTGTGTCGTCTGCATAGCAATGATAGGAGAGACCATGTGAGGTTATGACAGAGCCAAGTGACTTGGTGTATAGCGAGAATAGGAGAGGGCCTAGAACAGAGCCCTGGGGACGCCAGTGGTGAGAGCGCGTGGTGAGGAGACAGATTCTCGCCACGCCACCTGGTAGGAGCGACCTGTCAGGTAGGACGCAATCAAGCGTGGGCCGCGCTGGAGATGCCCAACTCGGAGAGGGTGGAGAGGAGGATCTGATGGTTCACAGTATCGAAGGCAGCCGATAGGTCTAGAAGGATGAGAGCAGAGGAGAGAGAGTTAGCTTTAGCAGTGCGGAGCGCCTCCGTGATACAGAGAAGAGCAGTCTCAGTTGAATGACTAGTCTTGAAACCTGACTGATTTGGATCAAGAAGGTCATTCTGAGAGAGATAGCGGAGAGCTGGCAAAGGACGGCACGTTCAAGAGTTTTGGAGAGAAAAGAAAGAAGGGATACTGGTCTGTAGTTGTTGACATCGGAGGGATCGAGTGTAGGTTTTTTCAGAAGGGGTGCAACTCTCGCTCTCTTGAAGACGGAAGGGACGTAGCCAGCGGTCAGGGATGAGTTGATGAGCGAGGTGAGGTAAGGGAGAAGGTCTCCGGAAATGGTCTGGAGAAGAGAGGAGGGGATAGGGTCAAGCGGGCAGGTTGTTGGGCGGCCGGCCGTCACAAGACGCGAGATTTCATCTGGAGAGAGAGGGGAGAAAGAGGTCAGAGCACAGGGTAGGGCAGTGTGAGCAGAACCAGCGGTGTCGTTTGCCTTAGCAAACGAGGATCGGATGTCGTCGACCTTCTTTTCAAAATGGTTGACGAAGTCATCTGCAGAGAGGGAGGAGGGGGGAGGGGGAGGAGGATTCAGGAGGGAGGAGAAGGTTGCAAAGAGCTTCCTAGGGTTAGAGGCAGATGCTTGGAATTTAGAGTGGTAGAAAGTGGCTTTAGCAGCAGAGAGAGAAGAGGAAAATGTAGAGAGGAGGGAGTGAAAGGATGCCAGGTCCGCAGGGAGGCGAGTTTTCCTCCATTTCCGCTCGGCTGCCCGGAGCCCTGTTCTACAGAGGGTAGTGTGTACAGCCCAGTACATAACAGGGGCCAAGCTTCCTGCCATCCAGGACATCTATACCTGGCGGTGTCAGAGGAAGGCCCATAAAATTGTCAAAGACTCCAGCCACCCTAATCATAGACTGTTCTTTCTGCTACCGCACGGCAAGAAGTACCGGAGCGCCTAGTATAGGTCCAAGAGGCTTCTAAACAGCTTCTATTCCCAAGCCATAAGAGTCCTGAACATCTCACACCACTGCTACTCTCTGTTGTTATCATCTATGCATCGTCACTTTAATAACTCTACCTACATGTACATATTACCTCAACTAACCGGTGCCCCCGCACATTGACTCTGTACCGGTACCCCCTAGTGTATAGTCTCACCATTGTTATTTTACTGCTGCTCTTTAATTACTGGTTACTTTTATTTCTTATTCTTAGTCTTATTCATACTATTTTTTCAAAACTGCATTGTTGGTTAGGGTCTCGTAAGTAAGCATTCACTGTAAGGTCTACACCTGTTGTATTCGGCGCATGTGACTAATACAATTTGATTTGATTTGATACACACTCATAAACACACACTGTACATACACACACATTTCCCTGGTGAGGCGTTCATTTCAGCAAGCCATGACACCCACTATCACAGATTGTTCTGAAATTGTAGTTAGATGATTAGCATTACTTCTAAATTATTGTATTGTAAAATTATTTGATCTCTGAGAAATTAAGCTAATTGATTGCACCCAAATTGGCAATTTTTATTTATAGGATTCATATAACAGTCAATAAATATAGTACCCAACATCCACTTTGAACAACGACAAAAAATCCTACCAATGAGTAAGACCTGGGGAATCCAAATAAATGGTCATTAGCCACCCACGGACCCTCCCACCCCACTCCAATCCCAACACAACCATGTGCATACTGTATCAGCTCTCTATGTGTAGAGTAGGATGGAGCTGCGGGTCGGTATTGTTTCTACATCCTATGTAATGTATTCCCAGTGAATTTGGTGATGGCCCCCCTGTTCAGAGAAATGTGTCATATTACTTGGTTATGACCACTAGATGGTGCTGTTTCTCCTATTATGTGATTTTTTTTTACCCCCCCAATGTTAAAGGAATAGTTCACCCAAATTACAAAATTACATATTGGTTTACTTACCCTGTAAGCAGTCTATGGACAAGGTATGACAGCAAACCATGCTTTAGTTTTGTTTACCTGGCCACTCTTTCAAAGGCTCTCGCAAGGCTGCAGGCCCAGACGGCATCCTCAGCCGCGCCCTCAGAGCATGCGCAGACCAGCTGGCCGGTGTGTTTACGGACATATTCAATCAATCCCTATACCAGTCTGCTGTTCCCACATGCTTCAAGAGGGCCACCATTGTTCCTGTTCCCAAGAAAGCTAAGGTAACTGAGCTAAACGACTACCGCCCCGTAGCACTCACTTCCGTCATCATGAAGTGCTTTGAGAGACTAGTCAAGGACCATATCACCTCCACCCTACCTGACACCCTAGACCCACTCCAATTAGCTTACCGCCCAAATAGGTCCACAGACGATGCAATCTCAACCACACTGCACACTGCCCTAACCCATCTGGACAAGAGGAATACCTATGTGAGAATGCTGTTCATCGACTACAGCTCGGCATTCAACACCATAGTACCCTCCAAGCTCGTCATCAAGCTCGAGACCCTGGGTCTCGACCCCGCCCTGTGCAACTGGGTACTGGACTTCCTGACGGGCCGCCCCCAGGTGGTGAGGGTAGGCAACAACATCTCCTACCCGCTGATCCTCAACACGGGGGCCCCACAAGGGTGCGTTCTGAGCCCTCTCCTGTACTCCATGTTCACCCACGACTGCGTGGCCACGCACGCCTCCAACTCAATCATCAAGTTTGCGGACGACACAACAGTGGTAGGCTTGATTACCAACAACGACGAGACGGCCTACAGGGAGGAGGTGAGGGCCCTCGGAGTGTGGTGTCAGGAAAATAACCTCACACTCAACGTCAACAAAACTAAAGAGATGATTGTGGACTTCAGGAAACAGCAGAGGGAACACCCCCCTATCCACATCGATGGAACAGTAGTGGAGAGGGTAGCAAGTTTTAAGTTCCTCGGCATACACATCACAGACAAACTGAATTGGTCCACTCACACAGACAGCGTCGTGAAGAAGGCGCAGCAGCGCCTCTTCAACCTCAGGAGGCTGAAGAAATTCGGCTTGTCACCAAAAGCACTCACAAACTTCTACAGATGCACAATCGAGAGCATCCTGGCGGGCTGTATCACCGCCTAGTACGGCAACTGCTCCGCCCTCAACCGTAAGGCTCTCCAGAGGGTAGTGAGGTCTGCACAACGCATCACCGGGGCAAACTACCTGCCCTCCAGGACACCTACACCACCCGATGTTACAGGAAGGCCATAAAGATCATCAAGGACATCAACCACCCGAGCCACTGCCTGTTCACCCCGCTATCATCCAGAAGGCGAGGTCAGTACAGGTGCATCAAAGCTGGGACCGAGAGAATGAAAAACAGCTTCTATCTCAAGGCCATCAGACTGTTAAACAGCCACCACTAACATTGAGTGGCTGCTGCCAACACACTGACATTGACACTGACTCAACTCCAGCCACTTTAATAATGGGAATTGATGGGAAATTATGTAAATATATCACTAGCCACTTTAAACAATGCTACCTTATATAATGTTACTTACCCTACATTATTCATCTCATATGCATACGTATATACTGT
The DNA here is from genome assembly GCF_034236695.1 of Oncorhynchus nerka. NCBI lineage: Eukaryota > Metazoa > Chordata > Actinopteri > Salmoniformes > Salmonidae > Oncorhynchus > Oncorhynchus nerka. Next base: position 41,489,976 of record NC_088404.1, read on the forward strand.
ACTCTATATCATCGACGATCTTCAAACTTGTTTCCCCTACTAGCATGAACACCACCATGAACACCACCATTTAGTGGTCAGAATCTGGTCATATCAAGATGTAGGATGGGACATAATCCTAAAAAAAATCCTTTAAACATGAACAGGTGCTACCACTAAACATACAAGGAGGGGGAGGAAAAACAATCAGTGGCAGCTAATAGGCCGGTGACGACGACCGCCGAGCGCCACCCGCCCGGGAAGGGGAAACACCCTCGGTCGGACTCGTGACAGTACCCCCCCCCTGACGCGCGGCTCCCGCAGCGCGCCGACACCGGCCTCGAGGTCGCCCCGGAGGACGAGGTGCAGGGCGATCCGGATGGAGGCGATGGAAATCCCTCATTGTGGATGGATCCAAGATGTCCCCCACCGGTACTCAGCACCTCTCCTCCGGACCGTACCCCTCCCAGTCCACGAGGTACTGCAGGCCCCTCACCCGGCGTCTTGAGTCCAGAATGGCCCGGATCGTGTACGCCGGGGACCCCTCGATGTCCAGAGGGGGGAGGGACCTCCGGTACCTCACTGTCCTGCAGGGGACCAGCTACCACCGGCCTGAGGAGAGACACATGAAACGAGGGGTTAATACGATAATAGGAAGGGAGTTGTAATCGATAACACACCTCGTTTATTCTACTCAGGACTTTAAAGGGCCCTACACACTGCGGACCCAGCTTCCGGCAGGGCAAGCGGAGAGGTAGGTTTCGGGTCGAAAGGGGAGGGGTTGTAGCTTCCCTCTAGGAAGGTGCCTATGAGCCTTACTCTGAGCGCACACTGAACAGGAGGAGACATAACCCTTAACATGCTTAGCCAACGTAGGCCACCAATTCCTCCCCTGAAGGCTCCCCACTGTCCTCGTCACCCCAGGGTGACGCGAGGAGTGTAGGACGTGAGCCCACCGAATCAGTTTGTCCCGAACACCAAGCGGCACGTACCTTCGCCCCGCTGGACACTGAGGAGGCGCGGGTTCAGCCCGTAACGCACGCTCGATGTCCGAGTCCACCTCCCATACCACTGGGGCTACCAGCTTTGAGGCGGGAAGGATGGGAGTAGGTTCGGTGGACCCATCCTCCGTGTCGTAAAGGCGGGACAGTGCGTCAGCCTTCACGTTCTGGTAGCCCGGTCTATAAGACAAAGTAAACCGGAACCAGGTGAAGAATATGGCCCACCTTGCCTGACGTGGGTTAAGTCTCCTAGCTGCCCGAATATACTCCAGATTCTGGTGGTCGGTCCAGATGAGAAAGGGGTGCTTAGCCCCCTCAAGCCACCTTCAGAGCTCTAACCACCGCTAGCAACTCCCGGTCCCCCACATCATAGTTACGCTCCGCTGGGCTGAGCTTCCTTGAGAAGAAAGCGCAGGGGTGGAGTTTTGGTGCCGTACCCAAGCGCTGTGATAGCACGGCACCCACCCCAGCCTCGGACGTGTCCACCTCCACTATGAATGCTAGAGAGGGGTCCGGATGCGCCAACACGGGCGCATCAGTGAACAGCGCCTTCAACTTGTTGAATGCTCCGTCCGCCTCTGCTGACCACTGCAACCGCACCGGGCCCCCCTTCAGCAGCGAGGTGATGGGAGCAGCTATCTGGCCAAAACCCCGGATAAACCTCCGGTAGTAGTTGGCAAAACCCAAAAACCGCTGCACCTCCTTTACCGTGGTCGGAGTCGGCCAATTACACACGGCCCTAATGCGGTCACCCTCCATCACTACCCCCGAGGTGGAAATGCGATATCCCAGAAAAGAGACAGCTCGTTTAGAGAACACGCATTTCTCAGCCTTGACGTATAGGTCATGCTCCAGCAGTCTACCAAGCACCTTGCGCACCAGAGACACATGCGTGGTGTGAGTGGCCGAGTAGATCAGAATGTCATCGATATAAACAACCCCTCCCTGCCCGCACAGGTCCCTGAGAATCTCGTCTACAAAGGATTGAAAAACGGCTGGAGCATTTTTTAACCCATACGGCATGACGAGGTACTCATAATGGCCTGATGTAGTACTAAATGCGGTTTTCCACTCGTCTCCCTTCCGAATACGCACCAGACTATACGCGCTCCTGAGATCCAGTTTTGTGAAGAACTGCGCTCCGTGGAACGATTCCACCGCCGTAGCGATGAGAGGTAGAGGGTAACTATACCCCACTGTGATGGCGTTTAGACCTCTAGAATCGATACACGGACGCAAACCTCCCTCCTTTTTCCTCACAAAAAGAAACTCGAGGAGACGGGTGAAATGGAGGGCCGAATGTACCCCTGTCCCAGCGACTCCGTGACATATGTCTCCATTGCCAACGTCTCATCCTGGGACAGCGGGTACACGTGACTCTTGGGAAGCGCAGCATCTACCTGGAGATCTATCATACAATCCCTTCCCGGTCGATAAGGTGGTAATTTAGTCGCTTTCACTTTACTGAAAGCGATTGCCAAATCGGCATACTCAGGGGGAATGCACACCGTGGAACCCTGGTCTGGACTCTCCACCGACGTGGCACCGATGGAAACTTCCAAACACCTTCCAGAACACTCCTCTGACCACCCCTGGAGAACCCCCTGTCTCCACGAAATTTTAGGATTGTGCCGGGCCAGCGAGGGAGTCCCCAGCACCACTGGAAACGCAGGCGAATCAATAATAAAAAAACTGATACGCTCCCTATGATTCCCCTGCGTCACCATGTCCAGTGGGACCGTGGTCTCCCTGACCATCCCTGACCCTAATGGCCGGCTATCTAGGGAGTGCACGGGGAAAGGAGAATCTATCGGCACCAGCGGAACCCCTAACTTAAGGGCGAGTCCGCGATCCATAAAGTTCCCAGCTGCGCCTGAATCGACTAGCGCCCTATGCTGGGAAGAGGGAAAAAAGTGAAGGAAAAAGGTTAAGACAAACATGTGGCCAACAAGGGGTTCTGGGTGAGTTTGATGCTGACTCACCTGGGGTGACCGAGAAGCGTTCCGCCTGCCATCTCTACTCCCAGACGGACCCCCCCAGCACCGATCAGGGGTGTGTCCTCTCCGACCACAGTTGGTGCAGGGAAGGCCTCCTCCTCCGGTACCCCTCGGCGCAGCCCCTCCCAACTCCATTGGAATGGGAGCGGAGGGGCTGGGTGGTGGAACGCACAGGACCCTCTCTGAACGCCCGCGGGCAGCCAGCAGATTATCCAGTCGAATGGACATGTCAATCAGCTGATCCAGTGACAGAGTGGTGTCCCGACACGCTAACTCCCGGCGGACGTCCTCTCGGAGACTGCACCTGTAGTGGTCCATAAGGGCCCTGTCGTTCCACCCAGATTCGGCTGCCAAGGTCCGGAACTCCAGCGTGTAATCCTGGGCGCTCCTCCTCTCCTGCCTGAGATTAAATAGTCGTTCTCCCACCGCTCGGCCGTCTAGAGGGTGATCAAACACGGCACGGAAGCGGCGGGAAAACTCTGTGTAGGGCCATTCCAGACTGCGTTCGCCCACTGCAGAGCACGACCCGTGAGGCAGGAGATGAGGACACTCACCCTCTCTGCTCCTGAGGGAGTGGGTCTGATGGTGGCCAGGTATAGCTCCAGCTGAAGCAGAAACCCCTGGCAACCCACCGCCGCTCCATCATAAGTCCTCGGTAGCGTCACACGGAGGGTGCTGGAGTCGGGAGATGGGGAGTCCGGAACCGTGGGTGCCGAAGGTGGAGAGAGGAGACCACTCCTCTCCCATCTGTCCATTCTCTCCATCACTTGATCCATTGCGGATCCGATCCGATGGAGGACGGTGGTGTGGTGGAGAACCCGTTCCTCCATCGATGGGAGAGGGTTGGCTGCTGCCCCTGCTGACTCCATTCAATTTGATAGGTGCGGGATTCTGTAATGCTCCGGGTGTCGTGGGTGTGGAGTCAAATGCAGGAGACAGAGTTCAATGCTGTGCGTCTTTTAATAGCACCAACGCACCACAGGGTGCTCACAAAAGTTACGTTCCCAACCACAGGGAATCAAAATGTACAATGGAAAAAATCACGACCAGGCACTAACATGTACCTCTACAACAGAGCCGAAGGTTACATTGAAATAATCCCGCACAACAACCAGGCGGGCTGGCTGTCTAATAAAGACAAACTAATTAAACATGAACAGGTGCTACCACTAAACATACAAGGAGGGGGAGGAAAAACAATCAGTGGCAGCTAATAGGCCGGTGACGACGACCGCCGAGCGCCACCCGCCCGGGAAGGGGAAACACCCTCGGTCGGACTCGTGACAGCCCCTTTACTTTCAGTGCAGCAAACTCTCTCCAGAAGTTCAGTGAGGATCTCTGAATGATCCAATGTTGACCTAAATGACTAATGATGATAAATACAATCCACCTGTGTGTAATCAAGTCTCTGTATAAATGCACCTGCACTGTGATAGTCTCAGAGGTCCATTAAAAGCACAGAGAGCATCATGAAGAACAAGGAACACACCAGGCAGGTCCGAGATACTGTTGTGAAGAATTTTAAAGCCGGATTTGGATACAAAAAGATTTTTCCTTTAAACATCCCAAGGAGCACTGTGCAAGCGATAATATTGAAATGGAAGGAGTATCAGACCACTGCAAATCTACCAAGACCTGGCCGTCCCTCTAAACTTTCAGCTCATACAAGGAGAAGACTGATCAGAGATGCAGCCAAGAGGCCCATGATCACTCTGGATGAACTGCAGAGATCTACAGCTGAGGTGGGAGACTCTGTCCATAGGACAACAATCAGTCGTATATTGCACAAATCTGGCCTTTATGGAAGAGTGGCAAGAAGAAAGCCATTTCTTAAAGATATCCATAAAAGGTGTTGTTTAAAGTTTGCCACAAGCCACCTGGGAGACACACCAAACATGTGGAAGAAGGTGCTCTGGTCAGATGAAACCAAAATTGAACTTTTTGGCAACAATGCAAAACGTTATGTTTGGCGTAAAAGCAACACACACCATCCCCACTGTCAAACATGGTGGTGGCAGCATCATGGTTTGGGCCTGCTTTTCTTATGCAGGGACAGGGAAGATGGTTAAAATTGATGGGAAGATGGATGGAGCCAAATACAGGACCATTCTGGAAGAAAACCTGATGGAGTCTGCAAAAGACCTGAGACTGGGACGGAGATTTGTCTTCCAACAAGACAATGATCCAAAACATAAAGCAAAATCTACAATGGGATGGTTCAAAAATAAACATATCCAGGTGTTAGAATGGCCAAGTCAAAGTCCAGAGCTGAATCCAATCGAGAATCTGTGGAAAGAACTGGAAACTGCTGTTCACAAATGCTCTCCATCCAACCTCACTGAGCTCGAGCTGTTTTGCAAGGAGGAATGGGAAAAAATGTCAGTCTCTCGATGTGCAAAACTGATAGAGACATACCCCAAGCGACTTACAGCTGTAATCGCAGCAAAAGGCGGCGCTACAAAGTATTAACTGAATAATTTTGCACGCCCAATTTTTCAGTTTTGGATTTGTTAAAAAAGTTTGAAATATCCAATAAATGTCGTTCCACTTCATGATTGTGTCCCACTTGTTGTTGATTCTTCACAAAAAAATACAGTTTTATATCTTTATGTTTGAAGCCTGAAATGTGGCGAAAGGTCGCAAAGTTCAAGGGGGCCGAATACTTTCGCAAGGCACTGTATTCTATTTATTGAATATTATAGGACTCATATAAATGAAAATGGCCACTTTGGATGTAATCAATTAGCTACATTTCTCAGAGATCAAATTCAATTTCAACACAATAATGTTGCAGGAATTTTTATCTTATCTTTTTCTAATAACATCAATTATTTCAGAACTATCTGAGATGGTGAGTGTCGAAATCCTCTTTCTTGTGCTTTTTGAGGTGGAACGACCCTAGACCTCCCCAGCAGATGTTGCTGAATCCTTCAGTGGAGGAGGGAGAAGGGAAGTGGGTCACATTTAGATACCTGAGAGGGACAGACACGGAGACACAGGGCATTCAGGGATAGCTCTGTGAGGCAAATGTTTATTCAAAAGCACTGCTTCCTAGATTTCAAATGAGTTAGGTAGGCTGCTGAGATTTTTAAAATCTCCTCTGTTCTATACAGAACAAAAATATAAACACAACATGCAACAATTTACCAGTTTTACTGAGTTAAAGTTCATATACCGTAAGGAAATTAATCAATTGAAATAAATTCATAAGGCTCTAATATATGGATTTCACATGACTGGTCAGGGGTGCAGCCATGAGTGGGCCTTGGAGGGCATAGGCCCACCCAGTTGGCAGGCAAGCAGGCAGGCCCAGCCACTGGAGAGCCAGGCCCAGCCAATTAGAATTATTTTTTTGCCCCCACAAAAGGCTCCTCAGAATCCCCCTCCCTTCCAGGGGTCTTGGGCTGGCATGGTTACATGTGGTATGCGGTTGTGAGGACGGTTGAACATACTTCCAAATTCTATAAAATGACATTCAATTCAATTCTCTGGCAACAGCTCTGGTAGACATTCCTGCTGTCAGAATACCAAATGCACGCTCCCTCAAAACTTGAGACATCTGTGGCATTGTGTTGAGTGACAAAATGCACATTTTAGAATGGCCTTTTATTGTCCCCAGCACAAGGTGCACCTTTGTAATGATCATGCTGTTTAATCAGCTTCTTGATATTCCACACTATCGGGTGGATGGATATTATCTTTGCAAAAGAGAAATGCCCACTAACAGGAATGTAAACAAATTTGTGCACAACATTTGAGAGAAATAAGCCTTTAGTGTGTATGGAAAATTTCAGGGATTTTTTATTTCAGCTCGTGAAACATGTGACCCACACTTTACATGTTGCGTTCATATTTTTGTTCAGTGTAAATAGATAAAAACACAGTCAACATTTTAACTCTACTGAACGAGACCTGCAGGGTGGAGAGGGTGGCTGGTTTGATGCCTATTGGATGTCAGTTCAGATAAAGTTACTGTATATTTTTGAGCAGTATCAATGATCCCAAACAGCGAAGCCTTAGCTGACTATCATGCCCAATGCCAGTGTTGTTGGTTTGAATGACAGGTGAGTAAAGGTTAAGGAGCACTGACATTTATTAATCTAGGTGTGTGACAGTTGGCCCACGGCTTCTCACAGGAAGTGACAGGTGTCTGACAGGAAGCAGGTTCTTGACAGGGCCTCAGGCCTGGTTGAAGAGGGAAACTTCATCAGGGCTGCTAGCCCATGTTGCCTTATTGTCTTGGCCTTGAGGCACAATGGGTGTTGTGTTTTTGTTTCTCTTATTCCATAAGATATACCATAAGATACTAGACCCATTTTCAGTGTTTTCCATAAGCGCTTTTATCACTTTATTAACTAGGCTTCTTTTCATTTAAAACTTCCAATTCACTAGTCAGAAAAGTCTGTTTTGCTTTCTCTTGCTAGAATGAGCTCTACTGAACAATAACAATACCATACCATGTGTGAGGGCCCCCAACCGACCTAGAGGACTGGGTGATCTCACTCTCCGAGGCCGACGTGAGTAAGGTCTTTAATCATGTCAACACTTGCAAGGCCGTGGGGCCGGACGGTATTCCAGGGCGTGTTCTCAGAGCACGTGCAGATCAGAGCATGTGCAGATCAACTGGCAGGCATATTCAAGGTAATTTTCAACCTCTCCTTGTCCCCAGTCTATAATCCCCACGTCTTAGATGACTTCCATCATTCCTGTTTCCAAGAAACTCTAAGGCTTCATGCCACAATGACTACCGCCCTGTAGCACTCACATCTGTAATCGTGAAGAGCTTTGAAAGGCTGGTTATGGCACACATTAACTCCACTATCCCAGACACGCTAGACTCACTCCAATTTGCATACCACCCCAAAACATCCATAGATGACACAATCTCCATTGCGCTCCACACTGCCCTCACCCACCTAGATCAGAGGAATACCTATGTAAGAATCCCAGGAGGTTGCTGGCACCTTAATTGGGGTGGACGGGCTCCTTGCAATGGCTAGAGTGGAATATATGGAATGTTTCTGTGAGAATATGTTGAAGATAAATACACAACGCCGAGACAGAGGACGAGAGGTCAAGAGGATGAGAAGTCAATAGAGCAATAACGATTGAGGGAAATTGTGTTTTTTCTGTAATAGGGAATGATTGATTAATGGTTCAGAGACATGGGAGGAATATGTCTTCTGAAATAGGATACCTGTTATTTGGCCATTGGCTAGTTTTATTGCAAGGAATTCTAATTGGTTAACCACAGGCTAGGGCTGGGTTATAAAACTACATGCTGTCCATTTGATCTGGGGAGGGAACCAATGGAGAGAACCACTGGAGAGAATCACTAAGAGAGCATCACTGAGGACAGGGGAGAATAACCATCTATCTCTCAGCATAAAATTTATGATTTATCCTCTTTGAATAAACCTATTTTCCTCCCCCTGTTTTGATTCGGGGTTTGTGTTATTGAAGAGTAACGTCAACTGCTAACATTACCAAATACATCAACCACTTTCAATGTGTTTGATGCCATTCCATTCACTCCGTTCCAGCCATTGTTATGAGCCATTTTTCCCTCAGCAGCCTCGTGTGTGAGAATGTGGTGAGGGATGCTGTTCATTGACTACAGCTCAGTATCCAACACCATTGTCCCCTCCTCGTCACCAAACTTAGGACCCTGGGACTGAACACTCCCCACTGCAACTGGATCCTGGATTTCCTGGCGGGCTGAACCCAGGTAGTGAGGGTAGGCAACATCACCTACCCCTCTTTGACCCTCAACACGGGGGTCACACAAGGGTGTGTGCTTAGTCCCTTCCTGTACTTCCTGTTCACCCACGACTGCGTGGCCACGCACGACTCCAACACCATGATCAAGTTTTCTGACGACACGATGTTGGTAGGCCTGATCATCGGTGACAATGACACAGCCTGCAGAGAGCAGGTTAGTGATCAGGCAGTTACGGGACAACAGCCTCTCACTCAACGTCAGTTAGGCAAAGGAGCTGATCGTGGACTACAGGAAATGGGGGGGGGCTGAGTGACTTAAAACATGGTCCACGATACAGTCATGAAGAAAGCACGACAGCACCTCTTCCCCCTCAGGAGGTTGAAAAGGTTTTGCATGGGCACTCAAATCCTCAAAAAGTTCTACAGCTGCACCAATGAGAGCATATTGAATGGCTGCCTCATTGCTTGGTATGGCAACAGCACCGCCCTCGATCGCATGGCGCTACAGATGGTGGTGGGGACAGCACAGTACATCACTGGGGCTGAGCTCCCTGCCATCCAGGACCTCTATATCGGGCAGCTTAATAGACAGCTTCTATCTCAAGGCAATTAGGCTGCTGAATAGTTTATCATGGATACCACCACGGTCTAGATGCACTGAATATGCATACTCATAGGTCTCTATCCACACACACAGACTTACACTGTCACTCTTACACACACACACACACACACACACACACACACACACACACACACACACACACACACACACACACACACCATTCGGAAAGTATTCAGACCCCTTGACTTGATTTTATTACGTTACACCCTTATTTTAAAATGGATTGAATTGTTATTTCCCTCATCAATCTACACACAATAACCCAGTTGATACATTTTGAAAATGTATTAAAAATAAACAACTAAAATATCACATTTACATAAGTATTCAGACCCTTTACTCATTACTTTGTTGAAGCACCTTTGGAAGCAATTACAGCCGCAAGTCTTCGTGGGTATGATGCTACAAGCTTGGCACACCTGTATTTGGGGAGTTTCTCCCAGTTTTCTCTGCAGATCCTCTCAAGCTCTGTCAGGTTAGATAGGGAGCGTCGCTGCACAGCTATTTTCAGGTCTCTCCAGAGATGTTTGATTTGGTTCAATCTGGGCTCTGCCTGGGCCACTCAAGGACATTCAGAGACTTGTCTCGAAGCCACTCCTGCGTTGTCTTGGCTGTGTTCTTAGGGTTGTTGTCCTGTTGGAAGGTGGAGGGTTTTCATCAAGGATCGCTCTGTACTTTATGGGGCAAAACATGTTTATTGAAAACATAAATACATTTGCACAATGAACACTTGGTGTCTCAAATACATCGTTACAGTTGTTGGTTAGCTAGCTAGCTAATTTTTAGCCATGTTAGGATTGACATGAAATCTGTCAAAACACCTGAAAACAGGACGTGGTATCAATGACAAGATAAAACTAGCTGAAAGAGCCACTTAAGATTCCCCACATGACAGTTTCTTGGTATTGTTGGTCATCCAGGATCATCCAGGTCATCCACGTATCTGGGCCATCCAGGATCATCCAGGTCATCCAGGTATCTGGGCCATCCAGAATCATCCAGGTCATCCAGGTATCTGGGCCATCCAGAATCATCCAGGGCATCCAGATATCTGGGCCATCCAGAATCATCCAGGTCATCCAGGTATCTGGGCCATCCAGAATCATCCAGGTCATCCAGGTATCTGGGCCATCCAGGATCATCCAGGTCATCCAGGTATCTGGGCCATCCAGAATCATCCAGGTCATCCAGGTATCTGGGCCATCCAGGATCATCCAGGTCATCCAGGTACCAGGGCCATCCAGGATCATCCAGGTCATCCAGGTATCTGGGCCATCCAGGATCATCCAGGTATCTGGGCCATCCAGGATCATCCAGGTCATCCAGGTATCTGGGCCATCCAGGATCATCCAGGTATCTGGGCCATCCAGAATCATCCAGGTCATCCAGGTATCTGGGCCATCCAGGATCATCCAGGTCATCCAGGTATATGGGCCATCCAGAATCACAACTCACAGATTCTTCCCCCGTTTAGACGTGCACGTCGTTTTCACGATGTTGTCAGCTAACCCACGTGTACATATTACCACATCTTCCACCCTACCCCTGAACATTTACATGGTACTGGTACTGGCCTTGTATACAGTAGCTTACATGCGTGTGTCTTTTATTTCTTCTGTGTTGTTATTTTTATCTGACCTAGTGTTTTTTCCGTGCTTTTTTAAATATCATATTCTGAATGTTCTATTTCATACCACTGATATTAAGCTCTGGATTGTTGAGGAAGAACTTACACCTGTTGTATTCTGTTGTGTGACAAATACAGTTTGATTTGATTTGAAATTTGACACTGATAGGTAGCAGTAGAATGCAGTGGATTACTGTACAAGCACAGACTAAAGCGCTTCATCGAGATTACAATAGGAAGAACATGACGCAGAATGTTTTTATATGACAAAGAAAATTCCTATAGTGGGCTTTTATGAGCAGTATCTCACAGCTTGTTTGGTTAGGTTTGAACTCGCTGGTCCCGCATTAAACAGATTTCTAATGTATTTCTTGGAAATGGAATAGAGGCATGTGGCTGGAGAGGCTTTCTGGCATTTCTCCCAGTGCCAGCCAGGAAGTGAGGGAGAGGGGGAGGGAGTGAGAGAGTGAGTGAGTGAGAGAGATATTAATACTGGGGAGGTGGTGAATGTAATCATATGGTTTTCCTAATGGCCCTGTGATTAAGCACGCTTTCAGCAGTTGCTGGCATGAGTATGGTAAAAATGGACCTTTCTCTCTCGCCCACTCTGTTTGACACATGAACATGCATGGATGCACATTACCTATACACATGCACGCACGTCCTCACCGACACACACACACACACACAACATAGTTAGTTGATGACATCTGTGTCTGTGCAGTCTTGCTGTAATTGCGTGTGTGTAGATTCTATTGCAGCAGTCAGCAGAGCTCACCCTCAGATAGCATCGCTCCCTAGTTTCCTGCATGACTCACACTGGAAGGTGCTGTAAAATCACTATTTGCACATGTACCATGTTAAACCAGAGCAGCTCCCAGACTGTGTTAAATACAGGAGCTATTTCTTTCCGCTCCTAATTGAATTACTCAGACTTGGTGAAATGGAAGCTGGCTTCTTTGTTTGCTGGAATGTTGCTCACCTTACTGCAGTCTAGTGGGATTCATCAGCACTTCCGCCATATAGCACAACCAATAAATAAAAACTGAAACTAACACACGCCTGCATCTGACACACAGTCTGCAGACACGTTAGCTGGAGGAGGCCCACTGTGGAAATATGCCTCTCATTCACAATACTGTCCTTTCTGCCTCCAACTTGTTTGTTTGTGCTCAAAACATTTGATTGGGGGCGAGGTGGGAAGTGTTCTATGAATGGTTATTGTACAGTATGTTGAACAAAGTAACTAAGAGTGTATTGTTGTTTTAAGACCTTTCTATTGGCTTTTAAATCAATCCACAATTGTCTTCCCCAATACATAATTTTAAGTTATGTACTCAGTAGGATGCTCAGGAACTGGCTTTTTAACTACATTTTGGTAATTTATCAGATACTTTTCCAGAGCACTCATCCATTTCTATACGTTTTGAAATTAATTTTACTGGTCCCTTGTGGGAATTGAACCCACAACCTTGGCATTGCAAGCACCATGTTCTACCAACTGAGTCACACGGGACCTACACACCTGAAACAAAAGGACTATCCCAAAGCCTAGGACCAGATAGTTGTTCAGTTTGTGTCATTCTTTTGTTTTTTAACTTGTGTTTGTTGTGTAGTAAATATTTCCTTGTTTTTTCCTGTAAAGCACATTGTGTTGCATTCAATGTCTGAAATGTGCTGTATAAATAAAGCTTGATTTGATTTGATTTAAGTGGGTGTCTGAATGTGCAGCTCATGAATGAGAGTAAAGAAGGAGTAGAGTAGCAAGGCTTATAGAAGTGAAAACAATGTGAGTACATCTATTTTTTTATTTAACCAGGCAAGTCAGTTAAGAACAAATTCTTATTTACAATGACGGCCAACCCCGGGCAAACCCGCACAACGCTGGGTGCCGCTCTATGGGACTCCCAATCACAGCCTGGAATTAAACCAGGGCCTGTAGTGATGCCTCTAGCACTGAGATGCAGTGCCTTAGACTGCTGCGCCACTCGGGAGCCTGATATGTAGCATTTGTAGCTGTGCATATTTGTGTGTTGGGGAGGGTGTACATTATGTGTGTCTATTAATGTCAGGAGGTGAGTTTATGTGCATCGCACCGGGGTGCATGTGATGTATGTGTTTACTCCAGGTGACCTTTTTGGGCTGCTGGCATGTGGCCTTTCATTCTCCATTTTCCTCCCGCTGTACACAACCTCTCTCTCTCTCTCTCACTCACTGCTAAATAGCTTATCATGGATACCACCACTGTCTAGCTGCACTGACTATCTGCACTACTATGCATACTCATAGGTCTCTATCCACACACTCACACACACACTTACACTGTCACTCTCTCTCTCTCTCTCTCTCTCTCTCTCTCTCACACACACACACAACGTTTCAGAAACACACACACAGCATAGAGAGACCAAACATAGAGGACCCTCTCCAAGACCTAATATTAAAGATGTCATTTAAACTGTCAAAATAATGCCCTTTTAATATGGCATGAACACAGCCAGTCATGATATTTTCATCTGATTGTCAAACAAATCACTTCAAAAAGTACAGTAGGCATGTTTGTCCAAATAATTCCAACATCCAACTGCATGTACTTGTGCCATTTAATAAATGGAAATAGACATCTGTTACAAAACACCAAGAAGTGTGCCTAATGACATTCAGCTAAGGTCATTGATTAGGGCTACATTCATGCTACATAAATTGATGTGTCTTGCTGGCAACTTTTTTGTAGCCTGAAAAGTTGAGACACCTGAAATAGGGCTGAAACTGCCCCGGGACAAATAGGATGGTCACCCTAACACAGGGTCAACTTACTAGACTGGTCTACAATGTGTATTACCATGTACTCCAAATAGGCCTACCAGTAGCCAGTGATGTAGTGTAAAACAAATAGTTAGGTCTCTGATTGTCGTTCGCTGTAAAACAACAACACTCACTATACTTTCAATGCATTTCTTTAAAGGTGGATAAAAGGCTTTTACTTGTGTTTACCCTCCACTAGGCCTACACCCCTGCCGGTAGCCTACCCTCTCAGCCGAGGCAATATTAAACACATGAATACACACAGAGCAGGTAGCCTACCCTCTCAGCCGAGGCAATATTAAACACATGAATACACACAGAGCAGGTAGCCTACCCTCTCTGCCGAGGCAATATTAAACACATGAATACACACACACAGAGCAGGTAGCCTACCCTCTCTGCTGAGGCAATATTAAACACATGAATACACACAGAGCAGGTAGCCTACCCTCTCTGCCGAGGCAATATTAAACACATCAATACACACAGAGCAGGTAGCCTACCCTCTCTGCTGAGGCAATATTAAACACATCAATACATAGAGCAGGTAGCCTACCCTCTCTGCCGAGGCAATATTAAACACATGAATACACACAGAGCAGGTAGCCTACCCTCTCAGCAGAGGCAATATTAAACTCATGAATACACACAGAGCAGGTAGCCTACCCTCTCTGCCGAGGCAATATTAAACACATCAATACACACAGAGCAGGTAGCCTACCCTCTCTGCCGAGGCAATATTAAACACATCAATACATAGAGCAGGTAGCCTATCCTCTCTGCCGAGGCAATTTTAAACACATGAATACACACAGAGCAGGTAGCCTACCCTCTCTGCCGAGGCAATATTAAACACATGAATACACACAGAGCAGGTAGCCTACCCTCTCAGCAGAGGCAATATTAAACACATGAATACACACAGAGGAGGTAGCCTACCCTCTCAGCCGAGGCAATATTAAACACATGAATACACACAGAGCAGGTAGCCTACCCTCTCTGCCGAGGCAATATTAAACACATGAATACACACAGAGCAGGTAGCCTACCCTCTCAGCCGAGGCAATATTAAACACATGAATACACACAGAGCAGGTAGTCTACCCTCTCTGCCGAGGCAATATTAAACACATGAATACACACAGAGCAGGTAGCCTACATTCAATATAATAGATGAGTTGAATCAAAACATGTTTTACACCCTAGTTCATGAGTTGAACTTTATTCATGAGTTAATGCTTGGAGTCTCCACAGATCGTGTGACAAAACACTAGGTTTCTTTCCTTACATTAAGGACAATTATGTCTGTGTTATTCGTCATTATTAAACATTTAACAATTGAATTAGAACATTGAACTTAAACCCTGTACGAATCATGGATCTTGAAGATCTCAGAAAACGCACAGGAAGTGTAACCTTTCATTATGTTTCACTGTGAAAACATTTCTCTAGGGCACACAAATCCACAATAATGTAGGCCAATGCCACTGCAGAATCGAATGCTTCTAACCTGAGAGTCAACTATAGGCCTACTGTCATTAACGTGTACTTGTTGGATGGAAACGGATGAACATTGGCTTCTAACTGTAGGCCAGTTGTCTGGTGGTATAGTCGACCATCATCAGTTGATACAGTAAAGAAAACAGATATTGACAGAAAATAGGTAAATAAATGGTCTAGTACTTCTGTCCACGGGTGGCACAGAGAACACCAGTACCCACACACCTGAAAAACAATGCTATGAGCCTCTGAACAGCTGACTGACAAAAGCAAACAATGATAAATCAACAGATACATCTAATGCATTGGAATGAAGCCTATTTTAAATCAAGGACGCATGGCAAACAAATGGCGACAATGAGGAAGTACAAAGGAAAAGCTATGCATGAAGGAGCTCAGCTGAGGCTGTAATTCAGCACTACTGGATGGACAGAGCCACCACATAGAAATAAATGCTTTAAACCATAACAAAAAGGTTTCATTGGAAGATCTTATTTTCATATTTACCACTGTAAAATAAATGTACCACTGCATTTTAAACAAATAGGAGAATGGTTAAATGAGAATTATTTAGAGACCCCCCATAGTTAGGGGAGCTAACATCTCATTTAGAGTAGCTGAGCCCCCCTTGGCTCCCCTGTAATTCTCACCATGACCCTTTCTGCTCTGTTCCCCATGGTAAACACCAAGGGCACTGACTGCTTCACCTCTAACAGAGCCACCTTGACCAGCTGCATGAACCTGCGTCTCTCTCTTACCTCCTGGGCCTCCTGGGCCTCCTCCCTTCCTTCCCTAATATCCTACTCTCCTCTCCTCCGGCAGCTGATGGGAAAACACACACAAGCACTCGGATGTCATCACTGAATGGTCAACTTCCTCCAGGATTGTGTGTAGTGTTCGTGTTGTCATGATCACATCGAGGCTGAAGATCACCTAGTCCATTCATCCGTAATGAACTCTTAAAATCAAAACATATACTCAAAGGTGCTCATAGCCAAGTGTAAGACATATATCAGTGGGGATTCCAGACTAATTTTGTGGAGCGCAATAGTGAGAAGATTGCAGAAGTAACCGTTTTAAACTTACGTAAAGTCAGTAACAGAGTCATAGCAGCACCATGGACAGCAGCTCTATGTGTATTTATGGGTGTTTAGCCCTGCAGGCAGTACCACATCTTGAAATTGTTTAGCACCGTGGAGAGCTGCCGCTCTGTTACATCTAACTCTCTAAAAGAGATCAGGGCAAAACTGTGAAATATGAAAATACAAGGGAAATTATTTATTTTTGGCAAAGTGACATGACTGGCTCATTGACTTAGAAAGACACATTCTCCGCTAATCTTGTATTGAATGACTTTATTTTCCTTCACTCAAAAAAAGATGGCATTTAGATCTGTAATTTGTGATATAAGGTATAAGTTTCATGTGTAAGTGTACAGTTAGCATGTGTAGTGTAATGATTTTCTCATTAGCACACTTGAATCCATTCCTAATATCCTGAGCTGAGAGACAGCCAGATCGATGGCTGCAGCATGCCAGATGTCTCTGCTCTGATGGTGTGTGTGTGTGTGTGTGTGTGTGTGTGTGTGTGTGTGTGTGTGTGTGTGTGTGTGTGTGTGTGTGTGTGTGTGTGTGTGTGTGTGTGTGTGTGTGTGTGTGTGTGTTTTGTGTGTGTGAATGTGTAGGCTCTGACAGCAGTCCATGCATGTTACCCATGCAGTTAACTTATTACCTCCGTGGGAGAACATGATGATTTGCATCCCAGGACATGCATGACTGGCCTGTGCACATCGGCCTTCTTGATACAAGATAATTTCATACTAATCATCCCAGCTACCACATAACATTCTGTGAACCATATGTTTCTTAGAGCTGTGAGAGCATGGTTGTTCTATGGTTATTTTGAATACAACCTTCCCACCACTTTCTGGGATGGTGCAGGATAGTTGCTTGGTTTTGGAACATTCTCAGCACATTTAAGGAACTCACAAAAAACATTTTCTCAGCATTTTATTACTTTAACAGAAGGTTTCCTAAAAGTTCAAAGGTGGTTAAATTTCATTTCAACTTTGGTAATGTTCTAGGAATATTCTCTAACTGGTTTGACATTTCGAATGTTCTCAAATAGTTAAAAAACAATGTTCTTCTGTGAGAATTTAGGTACTTCAGCATAACTTTTCCTACAGGTTTCCACATGGTTATATTTAAATTCATGTTCTCAAATAGTTCAGAGAATATTAAGAAACAACGTTCCTTCTGTGGGAATTTCAGTATGTCAGCATAACTTTTCCTACAGGTTTCCTCGTGGTTCTATTTAAAGTCATGTTCTCATGTGACCGACCACTTCAACTCGGTCTTATGTAGCAACATTTGAAATTGTGTTTTTTACATTGGATAAAAGTACAGACTCAGAGCCACAAAATGTTATATCATACACTGCAGCTGATGAACAATTGGAAAGTAATTCTGCTTTGAAAGCTGAGAAAATGGCCGTTGAATGTTTTGATACACCTACTGGAGAGCTCTTTGTCTACACCCACTCAGAATCCCTCATAAGCCTTAGCCCCACCCATCTCTTTAAGGAGTCACATGTCAATGCTAAACAGAATGAGTAAGGTAGTGTAGTAAACAACCAAAGATTTTCAAGACTAAAAGTGGTGAAAGTAGTAGCTTACAATAAGGAAAACCCCAGGTAAAAATAGTCCTTGGCTATATCCTAATTTGGCATTGGTGCAGGTCATGTTGTTCTTACCATCTCTGGTAAACACACACTATATCAAATTAAATCCAAGTTTATTTGTCACATGCAAGGATACAGAAGGTGTAAACGGTACAGTGAAATAGTTACTTGCATATTTGCATAGTGTTGGAGAATTTCCAGAAGTTTGGACATTTTCCAGTTCCTATACTGTTTTCTCAGAAGTAGTGAGCAGAATCGATATGGAGTTAAATATTAGACACGTGGAAGCAGAATGAAGGCTGAGCATGTACAGTAGAAGTTGCAAGTTTACATACACCTTAGCCAAATACATTTCAACTCAGTTTTTCACAATTCCTCACATTTAATTCTAGTAACAATTCCCTGTCTTAGGTCAGTTAGAATCACCACTTTATTTTAAGAATGTGAAATGTCAGAATAATAGAAGAGAGAATGATTTATTTCAGCTATTATTTCTTTCATCACATTCCCAGTGGGTCAGAAGTTGTCACGAGAATTTCAATCCCAATGATAATAACTAACAAACAATAGCTCTGACCAATCCCCGAGGTTTGTAAGACCATGGGTATTATAATAATTAGTCAAAGACTCAGCTTATTCAGAGAACGTTCTAAAGTCAAGAATACAAAGACATCCATTTTATAGCTGTGCACATACTTTCACACAAACAGTAGGTATCCTACGCACATACTGTCCTGCTACTCAGCCAACAAAGATTAGGGGAGGCCGTGAGAATCACTCCCCGTCCTCCCTTTAGACTGATCATTACTTTGTCAGTGGGCAAATGTACAAAATCAGCAGGAGATCAAATACTTTTCCACTCACGGAAATATAATTCTACTTACTAAAACCACACACATCATTAGAATAATCTCATTATTCTAATCAATTTCATACAATCATATGGTTTCAGGGTGGAATATTCTAATCATTAATTTAAATATATACAGTGGGGCAAAAAAGTATTTAGTCAGCCACCAATTGTGCAAGTTCTCCCACTTCAAAAGATGAGAGAGGCCTGTAATTTTCATCATAGGTACACTTCAACTATGACAGACAAAATGAGAATAAAAAAATCCAGAAAATCACATTGTAGGATTTTTAATGAATTTATTTGCAAATTATGGTGGAAAATAAGTATTTGGTCAATAACAAAAGTTTATCTCAATACTTTGTTATGTACCCTTTGTTGGCAATGACAAAGGTCAAACGTTTTCTGTAAGTCTTCACAAGGTTTTCACACACTGTTGCTGGTATTTTGGCCCATTCCTCCATGCAGATCTCCTCTAGAGCAGTGATGTTTTGGGGCTGTTGCTGGGCAACACAGACTTTCAACTCCCTCCAAAGATTTTCTATGGGGTTGAGATCTGGAGACTGGCTAGGCCACTCCAGGACCTTGAAATGCTTCTTATGAAGCTACTCCTTCGTTGCCCGGGCGGTGTGTTTTGGATAATTGTCATGCTGAAAGACCCAGCCACGTTTCATCTTCAATGCCCTTGCTGATGTAGGCTTTGTTACTTTGGTCCCAGCTCTCTGCAGGTCATTCACTAGGTCCCCCCGTGTGGTTCTGGGATTTTTGCTCATCGTTCTTGGGATCATTTTGACACCACGGGGTGAGATCTTGCGTGGAGCCCCAGATCGAGGGAGATTATCAGTGGTCTTGTATGTCTTCCATTTCCTAATAATTGCTCCCACAGTTGATTTCTTCAAACCAAGCTGCTTACCAATTGCAGATTCAGTCTTCCCAGCCTGGTGCAGGTCTACAATTTTGTTTCTGGTGTCCTTTGACATCTCTTTGGTCTTGGCCATAGTGGAGTTTGGAGTGTGACTGTTTGTGGTTGTGGACAGGTGTCTTTTATACTGATAACAAGTTCAAACAGGTGTCATTAATACAGGTAACGAGTGGAGGACAGAGGAGCCTCTAAAAGAAGAAGTTACAGGTCTGTGAGAGCCAGAAATCTTGCTTGTTTGTAGGTGACCAAATACTTATTTTAAAAATCCTACAATGTAATTTTTTTTATATTTCTTTCTCATTTTGTCTGTCGTAGTTGAAGTGTACCTATGATGAACATTACAGGCCTCTCTCATCTTTTTAAGTGGGAGAACTTGCACAATTGATGGCTGACTAAATACTTTTTTGCCCCACTGTAAATCCCATTAACAGAAGTTAACATACACTCAATTAGTATTTGGTAGCATTGCCTTTAAATTGTTTCACTTGGGTCAAACGTTTCCGGTAGCATTCCAAAAGCTTCCCACAATAAGTTGGGTGAATGTTGGCCCATTCCTCCTGACAGAGCTGGTGTAACTGAGTCAGGTTTGTATTGCCTCCTTGCTCACACACACGCGTTTCAGAGCTGCCCACAAATGTTCTATAGGTTTGAGGTCAGGGCTTTGAGGTCAGGGCTTTCTATAGGATTGAGGTCAGGGCTTTTTTGTTGTTGTCCTTAAGCCATTTCCCACAACTTTGGAAGTATGCTTGGGGTCATTGTACCCAGTTGCGACCAAGCTTTAACTTCCTGACTGATGTCTGAGATGTTGCTTCAATATATCCACATAATTTTCCCCTCCTCATGATGCCATCTATTTTGTAAAGTGCACCAGTCCCTCCTGCAGCAAAGCACCCCCACAACATGATGCTGCCACCCCCGTGCTTCACGGGGTGGCAAAAACTGGCTTCTCTGCCATTATCACTTAATTATTTTATGTCTGGTTATGGCATCCACATAAGAGTGTCAAAACCCACATTTATTCAAATACAGTGCCTTGCGAAAGTAGTCATTTAGGTCAACATTGGATCATTCAGAGATCCTCACTGAACTTCTGGAGAGAGTTTTCTGCACTGAAAGTAAAGGGGCTGAATCATTTTGCACGCCCAATTTTTCAGTTTTTGATTTGTTAAAAAAGTTTGAAATATCCAATAAATGTCCTTCCACTTCATGATTGTGTCCCACTTGTTGTTGATTCTTCACAAAAAAATACAGTTTTATATCTTTATGTTTGAAGCCTGAAATGTGGCAAAAGGTCGCAAAGTTCAAGGGGGCCGAATACTTTCGCAAGGCACTGTAATTATTTTCCCTGCCAAGAAATGTCTTTTTGTTTGAAAGTTTGTTTCTTAAATCCTTGAATCCTTAAATCCTTTGTTATAATGAATGACTTACAATCATGTTTTTTTCCCTCATATTTGAAATAACTTGTAGAAATAAACTTTATGACACTTTCATGAAGCATTATGACTATCCTGTGTCACTTTACTTGGACTAAGAAAATACACTTTATCACACTGTCAAGAAGCATTATCACGTACATGCCATTCTATCAGTCATCAGTCAAAAAGAGGGCATCATGTCCTGCACCTGAATTCTGCTCCTGCATTCATCCCAGTCATCAACAACATAGCATTGGGATATGTGCATGTCTGACATCAATATGTACACAATAACAATTATACTGTAATGTAATATGTTAAATTAATACAAATATATGTAACATAAACATACTGTTGACATGTAGGCTGTGGTGTAATGGAAGGTTTTTCATTGTGTGGTAGGTTTTGGGTTTTGACAGTCTTATGTAGGTGTCATAACCAGCCATAAAATAACACAATATCCACTGAGCATACCAAACATTAGGAACACCTTCCTAATATTGTTCCTGCGGCACCTGGTGTTGTAGGTGTCCTGGAGGGCGGGGAGTGTGCACCCAATGGTGCATTTGGCTGAGCGTACCACCCTCTGTGGAGTCTTGCGCTCAACGGCGCCGGAGTTTCCGTACCAGGCCTTGATGCAGCAGTATACTCTCGAAGGTGTAGCTTCATCCCTTCACGTTTTCTACTTTTTGTTACGTTACAGCCTTATTCTAAAATGGATTAAACAAAAATCCTTCCTCATCATTTTACACACAACACCCCAAAATGAAAAAGTGAAAACAGGTTTGTAGAAATGTTTGTAAATCTATAAAAGAATACAAAAACGAAATAGCTTATTTACATAAGTAAGCAGACCGTTTGCTATGAGACTCAAAATTGAGCTCAGGTGCAACCTGTTTCCATTGATCATCCTTGAGTTGTTTCTACACCTTGATTGGAGTCCAGCTGGGGTAAATTCAATTGATTGGACATGATTTGGAAAGGCGCACACCTGTCAATATAAGGTCCCACAGTTGACAGTGCATGTCAGAGCAGAAATCAAGCCATGAGATCGCAGGAATTGTCCGTAGAGACAGCATTGTGTCGAGGCACAGATCTGGGGAAGGGTACCAAAAAATGTCTGCAGCTTTGAAGGTCCCCAAGAACACAGTGGCCTCCATCATTCTTAAATGGAAGAAGTTTGGAACCACCAAGACTCTTCCTAGAGCTGGCTGCCCGGTTAAACTGAGCAATCTTGGGAGAAGGGCCTTGGTCAGGGAAGTGATCACTCTGACAGATCATCTCTGCAGCACTCCACCAATCAGGCATTTATGGTAGAGTGGCCAGATGGAAACCACTCTTCAGTAAAAAGCACATGACAGCCCGCTTGGAGATTGCCAAAAGGCACCTAAAGGACTCTCAGACCATAAGAAACAAGATTGAACTCTCAGACCATGGTCTGATGAAACCAAGATTATATTCTTTGGCCTGAATGCCAAGCATCACGTCTGGAGGAAACCAGGCACCTCTCATCACTTGGCTAATACCAGCTCTACGGTGAAGCATGGTGGTGGCAGCATCATGCTGTGGTGATGTTTTTAAGCGTCAGACACTGGGATACTAGTCAGGATCGAGGGAAAGATGAACGGAGCAAAGTACAGAGAGGTTCTTGATGAAAATCTTCTCCAGAGCGCTCAGGACCTCACACTTGGGTGAAGGTTCATCTTCCAACAGGACAATGACCCAAAGCACACAGCCAATTCAACGTAGGAGTGGCTTCAAGACAAGTCTCTGAATGTCCTTGAGTGGCCCAGCCAGAGCACGGACTTGAACCCGATCAAACAACTCTGGAGAGACCTGAAAATAGTTGTGCAGCGATGCTAATCCATCCAATCTGACAGAGCTTGTGAGGATCTGCAGAAGAATGGGAGAAACTCCCCAAATACAGGTGTGCCAAGCTTGTAGCATCATACTTAAGAAGACTTGAGGCTGTAATCGCTTCCAAAGGTCCTTCAACAAAGTACTGAGTAAAGGGTCTGAATACTTATGTAAATGTGATATATCAACAACAACAAAAAAAATAAAGAAATGTAATACAAAAATTTGCAAACATTTCTAAAAACCTGTTTTTGCTTTATCATTATTGGGTATTGTCTGTAGAATGATGATGATTTTTTTGTTTTTTTGTTTTTTGAATAAGGCTGTAAAGTAACAAAATGTGGGAAAAATTAAGGTGTCTGAAAACATTCCGAATGAACTGTACCAAGAAAAACCAAAAGGACTAATTTGAGGTTAAAAGGAGTTGGAGCACTCAACAAAACTAGGCAGAGATTGATTTCTCACTTTAAGCCATTGTACAGGATGCGGACAGGTGACTGTCTTCCTCAGGTTGACCTGACCATTGCATTACTGTAGCTCCTATTTATAGCCCAGTGGCTCATTGAGACACAACAATTTAAAAAAATAAATTCTAATGATAATATATTTCAAGGTAAATGGCACATTATAACACAAAATAAAATGAGAGATAGTGTGTTTCGTTAATTAATAGGCCATATCAAAATATACATAGGTGATATTTGGATGTCTGTGAATCCGGAGACAAAGAGACCCCAAAAATCAAGCCAACAACATTATAGGGAAGAAGGTGAGCCATGGATGGCTTCGATGCAGTGGCGGGCAATAGCATAGTGAATGTTTTTCATTTCAAATAACAGTCTTGTGTTCTTCAATGTGAACTTTCAATGCTTGTTCAGTTTGACCAGTTGAAGACATGCTGTTATAGCAACTCTGTGATTTTGTCTTGAAGCTCAAATGTAATGAGTTTAGCATACAGATGAGAAAATAAACCCTTTAATTGTCTGCACATACATACTTGTGTATTGTTGCATTATTTAAGAGTGTAATATGGTTCGGTTGCATTATTCAGTATTGTAATATGTTTTAGAAGAAACATTTCTGTCACTGTTGAATAGTTTGTGCTGACTGGCAAGTAGTGGCTACTATGATATTTACAGCCAATTTGAGCTGTGGATCAAGATTTTCACGTTGCCAGCCACAACACAATGAAAGGTAAGGCAAAGATGTAGTGTGAATTGAAAAGTAGAATTCTCTTTCGCCACCCTGCTCCTCATGACATTCAATAATCAGCTGCTTCAGTAACTCAGCATGTTATGTTGTGATGTGAAGTGAAGTTACACACAGATAGCTAGCGTTGATTGGTGTGATTGATCCTGCAATGCGGGTTACTGTCTCCTATTATGTTATTGTCAGTGAAACAATAGCAAACTACAGAGATACAGTCATCAATTCAGAACACCTGTTTCATGATAGGCAATTCCCAAGAGTGTAAAATGGTGTAATTACTACCAATTTTCACCCAGTGGGAACTTTTTTTGAAAATATGTTGAAAAAATACACCTAAGGCTAAATCTAATTGTTGGGGACAAAGAAAATCTTACTTTGAAAACAACATTTGTGAGAGAGAGAGAGAGAGAGAGAGAGAGAGAGAGAGAGCACAAGAGAAAATGAGGAAGCATAAGAGTGAGAATGAGAGAGAGAGAGAGAGAGAGAGAGAGAGAGAGCTCTCTGGCATGATTGGAACATACTGCGTGTTCCAGCCACACCACACAGAGCACAGGGAAATAATGAATTAACTCCAGCACCAGGAACCCCAGTGAGGTGTGTATCTCAGTAATCTAGACTTGTGATTATTGTTTAACAGGGCTGGGGAGAACATTATTGCTGTGTAGCCTATTGATTTTGTGCTGTTTATTCCTACACAATCAGCAAACTGTAATGGTGACCAAAATGGAATTGCCATAATAAACGTGATCAGGACAAAACCAGAGGAACAAAAACAGTGACTGTGCTTACCTCAAATCATCACAATAAAGGACCAGATAGGAAGGACATTCTGGTTTGTGTTGGAGGATATAGGTCACAACAACCTTGGCAAAAACATATTTAATGATGGAGGTCCAGTAAGGGCTGAGTACTTAGTCATCCCAGTGAGCTAATGAGCCATAATGCCAACAGACAGCCACACTCTCTCTCTCTCTCTCTCTCTCTCTCTCTCTGGGTGGATCAGGGCTGGGGCTAGACCTGGCTGCTCACAGTACAGGATTCCTCTCCCTTTCACGCCCTGATCTGTTTCACCTGTCATTTGCTTGTCTCCATCCTCCTCCAGGTGTCGCCCATCTTCCCCATTATCCCCTCGGTACTTATACCTGTGTTCCCTGTTGCCAGTTCGTCTTGTTTGTCAAGTCAAGCAGCAATTTGTGTCTCAGCTCCTGCTTTTCCCCAGTCTTTATTTTTCTCGCTCTCCTGGTTTTGACCTTTGCCTGTCCTGACTCTGAGCCTGCCTGACCACTCTGCCTGTCCCTGAGCCTGCCTGACCACTCTGCCTGCCCCTGCCCCTGAGCCTGCCTGACCACTCTGCCTGCCCCTGCCCCTGAGCCTGCCTGACCACTCTGCCTGCCCCTGCCCCTGAGCCTGCCTGACCACTCTGCCTGCCCCTGCCCCTGAGCCTGCCTGACCACTCTGCCTGCCCCTGACCCCTGAGCCTGACCACTCTGCCTGCCCCTGACCCTGAGCCTGCCTGACCACTCTGCCTACCCCTGACCCTGAGCCTGACCACTCTGCCTGCCCCTGCCCCTGAGCCTGCCTGACCACTCTGCCTGCCCCTGACCCTGAGCCTGACCACTCTGCCTGCCCCTGACCCTGAGCCTGCCTGACCACTCTGCCTGCCCCTGACCCTGAGCCTGAGCCCCCTGACCTGACCACCACCCTGCCTGCCCCTGACCCTGAGCCTGACCACTCTGCCTGCCCCTGACCCTGAGCCTGCCTGACCACTCTGCCTGCCCCTGACCCTGAGCCTGACCACTCTGCCTGCCCCTGACCCTGAGCCTGCCTGACCACTCTGCCTGCCCCTGACCCTGACCCCACTGCCTGCCTGACCACTCTGCCTGCCCCTGACCCTGAGCCTGCCTGCCCCTGACCCTGAGCCTGCCTGCCCTCTGACCCTGACCCTGCCTGCCTGACCACTCTGCCTGCCCCTGACCCTGAGCCTGCCTGACCACTCTGCCTGCCCCTGACCCTGAGCCTGACCACTCTGCCTGCCCCTGACCCTGAGCCTGCCTGACCACTCTGCCTGCCCCTGACCCTGAGCCTGACCACTCTGCCTGCCCCTGCCCCTGAGCCTGCCTGACCACTCTGCCTGCCCCTGACCCTGACCCTGACCACTCTGCCTGCCCCTGACCCTGAGCCTGCCTGACCACTCTGCCTGACCCTGACCCTGAGCCTGCCTGACCACTCTGCCTGCCCCTGACCCTGAGCCTGCCTGACCACTCTGCCTGCCCCTGACCCTGACCCTGCCTGCCTGACCACTCTGCCTGCCCCTGACCCTGACCCTGCCTGCCTGACCACTCTGCCTGTCCCTGACCCTGAGCCTGCCTGCCTGACCACTCTGCCTGTCCCTGACCCTGAGCCTGCCTGACCACTCTGCCTGACCCTGAGCCTGCATGACCACTCTGCCTGCCCCTGACCCTGAGCCTGCCTGACCACTCTGCCTGTCCCTGAGTCTGAGCCTGCCTGACCACTCTGCCTGTCCCTGACCCTGAGCCTGCCTGCCTGACCACTCTGCCTGTCCCTGACCCTGAGCCTGCCTGACCACTCTGCCTGTCCCTGACCCTGAGCCTGCCTGCCTGACCACTCTGCCTGTCCCTGACCCTGAGCCTGCCTGCCATTCTGTGCCTTTGCCCCACCTCTGGATTATAAACATTGTTACTTCAACACAGTCTGCATTTGGGTCTTACCTGAAATGTGATACTACACTCTAATTCAGTGGTTCCCAAACCGTGGGGGGCATGAGGGGTCGGTGGATGTTGGTGTGAGGTGGGGGGCAATTCTTAACGTTTTCAAGGAACTCAGTCCGGCCTTCAACTTACTCTTCAAAGTTGTAATAGTAGAAGGCACTAGGTTCTACTATTTAAAAATTGGGTGTTGCATCATCACATTTTCCTCTTGTCATGTCAGTCATTGCATACCTTACAGAGCTTTTCAGAAATGTCCAGATCAACAAGCCCATGTTATCTAATGTTTTTTAGCTTGGTTTTCTAGCCCAGAGATTTTGTTGTAATGTTTGAGTCACTCAAACATCACATGAATACACTTTAGACATGGCAACACTCATAGAATTGCAAAAAAATAAGCTTTAAAACTGTAACAATTTCGCTGCACCCCATGACAAAACGTGTTGCAGGAAATAGCCTAAGCTTTGTTCTCAATTCAATTCAATTCAAGGGCTTTATTGACATGGGAAACATGTGTTAACATTGCCAAAGCAAGTGAGGTAGATAATATATAAAGTGAATATATAAAGTGAAATAAACAATAAAAATGAACAGTAAACATTACACATACAGAAGTTTCAAAACAATAAAGACATTACAAATGTCATATTATATATATACAGTGTTTTAACAATATACAAATGGTTAAGGTATACAAGGGAAAATAAATTAGCATAAATATGGGTTGTATTTACAATGGTGTTTGTTCTTCACTGGTTGCCCTTTTCTCGTGGCAACAGGTGACAAATCTTGCTGCTGTGATGGCACACTGTGGAATTTCACCCAGTAGATTCAAGAGGGGTGTGAACAGTTTGTGTCATGACCAGTGCTCGTGCCCATAGAAATAGATGTGTTGCGTGTGCGCGCGCAGGAGGGACGTGGAATGTTCCCCAATGCTGGAAGGGGGGCCTAAGTGAAAGTTTGACTGAGAAAAGTAAGGAGTAGAAAAGACAGCAAATGATTTAGAATGTAGCATAATGGCCCATTAAGGTCTAGAATTGCATTCTGTTAGCTGCAGCTCAGCAGCCCCTCAGCAACATAAAGTCAATTCATTAGGCGCTGGGATGGAAAAACACTTTGCCATTAATGATTCTCAATTAATAAAACAATGGCTTTCCCTGCCATCGATGATGAAAGGAGGCTCTTTATCGCTCTGGTATTGTAGAGATTTGAACATCATTAGGCATGCTTCTGATAGCTACAGTGATAATATTGCGTAGGAGCAGACATTAGGCGCCAAAGAGAATTGAGAGTGGGATAGTTAGGGTGACAGTGATAGCTGCATTTTACATGTCATAAAACCAACCATTCCTCAATGATTTGTGTACAGGGATATTGTAACCTCCCTCATATACAGTGATGACCTATAATATCTCTGAGGAATGGTCCATTTCAAAATATCAAATAAAGACTATTAAATGCTGATAAATCTAATGCAGTGGTGAGGGAATCATATACAGTGATGCTGAGGCATGGAAACCCAAGGAACTCTGCTGCTGTCTTAACTGAATTACTTTCCAGTGTTTTTGTTTCTGTTATTTGGTAACTATCAGCCCTGCCTCCATTTTCAAATGCAAAAATTAGCCGGGTCTCTATGCACTGACATGATATGAATGGAAAATCGAAGTCCTTGAATTTATTGTTTTTTTTCTATGAAGTTATGAGATTACTAGTTAACACGTAAATGATGATGAATGGGTCCTTGCACTCAAATAAATGACTTTTCCAGAGCACTCTACAAACTGATGCGTGTGAAATAATGCCAAGATAATCAATTGCTATTGATTGATATTGAAGTTATTGGATGGTGACAGGGGTCAGACAGCACTGCAGGGAGGGAGATAAGAAACGGCACATTATACAGTATCATTGCTCATTCAATACTTATGCATGAAAAGTACAGGCTATAAATCAAATCAGCATATCTGGTTCATTTTTACCATAAAACATGTCATATATAGAACAATGCAACAGGCAAGATTGACAAAAAGAAGGCAGATTAGCACAATGTTGGAATTAGTGTTCTGAATTACTTACAATATTTACAATATTTTCATACATTTTTTACATATAGGTAATGCCATTATTCAACATAGGTTTGCATCAGTCACATCAACAACGTGTCTACAGAGATCCTTCATTCACTGAGTGTTGCCTGTAACCTGCCAGTTGCCGCTGCAGTACAGGCTGGGGATCCCATGGGTCAGGTTAGTGTGTGGGCAGTGAGATGGAGGACATAAGCACTTCCATTAGGGGATATAGTGAGTGAGTGGGCCATAGTGCTGAACCTCTGCGGTCCTCTCTAGTCCTGGCCTGGTCACATCCCTGCAGCAAGATCATGAGTGGTAGCAGGACTAAGGCAAGAGGTTAGGCAGGAGATATAATATTGTATTTCTGCTGAGCTGGAGGCACCATATTGTATGGTTACAGTGATGTATGGTTCATCTATGGTGTTAAAGATACATATATACAGTAGGGTTAAAAATGTAGATGTTTGTGTAGGACTACTGGGAGAAGAATGGTGAATAAATCAATTATGATGCAACCAGAAAAATCCAGAACTCGAACACTGTGAACTCGAATATGATGCAACCCAATAACATAATGCAGCTATATGCAGCCAAGAACAGAAAACCTACAGATTTCGATGAAATTTCTTCCATGGTCAACAAATATTTGAACTGTCGTGTGTGCGTGCATGACACTGAAGTCCTCAGCGTGCCAACATGAGAAGCATTCCCACACTGCTTATGAAAGCACAGCTCAGATGGGCTGGCCATGGGACCAGGATGACTGCTACTCGCTTCCCTAATCAGATCTTCTTTAGAGACCAGAAGAATGGGAGGCGAGTACAAGGTGGGCTTCCACCTGCTCGCCTGGCGGAATCTCATCTAGGACGGTGCTACCACCTCTGCAACAAGCATGATCAAAAATGCCATAGTGAAGAGATAACAACGCAAGACCCGTATCAACAGACCCGTCCCTCAGGAGACTGCTACCAACATATCATGTCCAGTGTGCCAGAGTGTTCCAGGCTCAGATTGGCCTCTTCAGGAATCTGCGCACTCACCGTACCCCAGACACATCCCAATGAATCGTGTCATGGTCATCATCAAACTATGATGGACGATCAAGGAAGGTATGTGTGTTTGTGTATTTACTTGCTTCTAATTCATTAGGTAAAATGACTCACTAATTAAGACAGTTTCACTCCATCATTTACAGATGTAAATGAACGTAAGCGGTGGCCTTCACTTTTAGAGAGCAGAGGTTTATACGGCAATCAAAAAGGGCTCTCTAGCTCCAAAAGGAAAGTTTCTCATGTGTCACTTATTGCTGCTACCCCCAAATCAGTGTCTGACCACAGGTGCCTGTGGCAGGCTGGGATCAATCTCTGCTCTCTCTCTCTGCCCTCACCCTCTCTCTCTCTCTGGCCTCACCCCCCTCTCTCTCTCTCTCTGCCCTCACTCTCTCTCTCTCTCTCTCTCTCTCTGCCCTCACCCTCTCTCTCTCTCTCTCTCTCTCTGCCCTCACCTCTCTCTCTCTCTCTCTCTGCCCTCACCCTATCTCTCTCTCTCTCTCTCTGCCCTCACCCTATTTCTCTCTCTGCCCTCACCCTATATCTCTCTCTGCCCTCACCCTCTCTCTCTCTCTCTGCCCTCACCCTCTCTCTCTCTCTCTCTGCCCTCACCCTATCTCTCTCTCTCTCTCTGCCCTCACCCTATCTCTCTCTCTCTCTCTCTGCCCTCACCATATTTCTCTCTCTCTCCACCCTCACACAAATGAGAAAATGTGTCAGGTGCAGACACACACAGCCAATCATTGCTGGTCACCCAGCAAAGCCAGTGATGTTATTTGAACTTGCGGTCATGTGGAGCCTGTGTCTACTGTAAACTGTTTCTTTTCATCGCAAACATCAGCTTATTGAGCCTCATTATTTCAAATGCCTGAAGAGGCTTTTCTTTTTATGAATTACTTTGTTTGTGGTGTACAGTTGCCGCTTCAAGTGAAACAATTAATTCACTACCTTAAGGGCAACAACACAGCTGGCTTCCACCATACATCTCCTCTTAATTGCACAATTAACCTAATGAATAGATGTTTTGACATTTGTAATGGTTCCTGGTTAAAAAGCTTGAGAAAAACTAGATAAGGATAAGAGACTATCCTTATCTCAAATGGTTTAGTGAACTGCATAAATAGAAAACCTCAGGCCCAGTTCAATAATGAGATCAATTAAGCCAGTGAGCAATCAGATCCAGAGAAAAGCAACACACAAAGCTCTCCGCTCTCATTGTCCTTAGAGGGCCTCCATCGAACTGGAGTTATAGGCAGATAACACACACACACCTCTGTAATGGACTTTTACAGGCTAATTATGCACACACATGCCACACACTCGGAGCCTCTCCACATAAGAGCAGGGGTGGGATAGGATAATTGCCCCTCCAGTAACTACTGGATCTGTACAGTCCTGTAACTCTGACAATCACATCCACTAACGGCCCACACAGGATATTACCCTCAAAACCCTTCTCTGTTATAACACACAGATCATCATCAAATATCTCCAAAAGTCGATTGACTCAATGCTGCGCATTCTCTTTCTCTCTTATGGGCTAACATCAAATCACTCTTAGAGTGTAATATCCCTCCATCTCTCCTCCTCCTCCAATTCCACTTCATCATAAACCACGAGAAAGACAGCTCCCAGCTCGCACATTTGGTTCCTTGGAAGTTGTGGGAAAGTACATTTTTGGTTTCTATTGGTCCTGGGAATGAAGACTTACGTTTCCTGATAGGTAAAACAGATTTTGTTTTTAATGTTCTGAGAACAGAAGTGACCATTTCAACTGTTCTGGGAATGTACATTTTTAGGTTGCAAGGAGATTCTGAGAACTTTTTACAAGTTTTCCCAGGAAGTTTTAAAACAAATCAAATTGTATTTGTCACATACACATGGTTAGCAGATGTTAATGCGTGTGTAGCGAAATGCTTGTGCTTCTAGTTCCGACCATGCAGTAACATCTAACAATATTAACGTTATCAGAATGGAAATTATAGGTTATTTGAAGGCAATTAAATAACATAATGAGAAAATGTTTCAGTAAGACTTGTAATAACACTGCTAGCTTAGTTTGGGGTATCTGTTTTAAACTACAAGCACAGATAGGACACATGGAAATGAATTTGCTGAGGCATTAATCATGCAGACACATTTCTTTTTTATTGTGGCCCAGCGTAAGTGAGATTCAAACCTATGATCTTCTGTTCTCTTTCCATGGAATTAGTTCAATGTACCACCAGGATGGAGCTAGCATTTTTTTAAACTCACAAAAAGCTGTTCATTTTAGTTATTTCAAACAGACCCCATTTCAAAGGAAACAAGCACTCATTTAGTCCAGCGGATAAGAACAAAATATACCTGAGATTGTTCCACTTTATGATATAAGTATTGAACTTGGTACACTTGGTACACTTGATACCTTTAATGAACATTTTAAAGATTGGGGGCAGTCTGGGATGCCTGTCAGTCATCCAGTCATTTGAATTTCCTGTTAGAAGAAAAAGGGGGGAATTTTATTCCAAACAATATCAAAATGACTGTAATGTTATCTACCCACTAAATAAACCCCATAGATAATATGGACAATAATTCTGATCATAAAATAGATAGTCATGGGGGTCATATTGAGGTCATTCTTACTATAGTCCAGCAGCTACAGGAAGAAATGAGCCACCAAATTTCACACACAGTTGGGACATGTATTTTTGGCAATAGTGCCATTACAGATTTTGTCCATTACCCCCTGGCATGGGGACTAGATTACTTGGCCTTATCTCCATAAATAATTGGTACATACAGCCCAATGATGATTTAAAATGTTTGAGGTGGTCTGGAAAACATAATAATATGGCCCAAAAATGCCATATATACATATCCTTTAAATTTGTTTGGTGAAAACGTCAATGTTAACATGGTTAGTTTCAATAGTTTAAAATGTAAACTCTCTAAAAAAAGTAATATGGGTGTTCCCTGAAGTCTACTGATTGCAATGATATATACTGAACAAAAATATAAATGCAACATGCAAAAATGTCAAAGATTTTACAGAGTTACAGTTCATATATGGAAATCAGTCAATTGAAATAAATCGATTAGGCCCTAATCTATGGAGTTCACATGACTGGGCAGGGGTGCAGCCATGGGGGAGCTAGGGTCCATTGGGGAGCCAGGTCCAGACAATCAGAATGAGTTTCCCCCACAAAAGGGCTTCATTACAGACAGAAATACTCTTAGCACCCCCTGCTATTTGCTGGGCTCCCCGCTTGTTCCATCAAACCCCTGCAACTTATCCAAAACACTGCAGCCCGCCTGGTGTTCAACCTTCCCAAGTTCTCCCATGTCACCTCACTCCTCCACACTCTACTGGCTTCCAATTGAAGCTTGCCTGGCTGGGCTGATGAGACAATGGATTCCGCAGTCAGATTGAACAGAGTAAATAGGCATTTTAACGTCTTAGATTTAGCCGTTGGTAACTTGTGGAACAGACACCAGCTGGAATGCACTTTTAACCAATCAGCATTCAGGATTAGACCCACCCGTTGTATTGTCACAACAGTTGTAAATATATGGGTCATGACAGTGTTACGACCATATTATGACAGATTATGACGTTATGACATATTAGTACATAAGTATAAATGTGTCATAACACTGGATGTCAAGTAAAGTGTTACCTAAATTGCTATATAATTTTAAAAAAATATTATTGCACTGTTGGAGCTCGGAGCATAAGAATTTCTGTGTACCCTGCGATCACATATGCGTGTGACTAATGTGCATGTGACTAATACATTTATCTAATCTACTGTAATCTAGAGAAGCCTATGCACTCTGATCCCGTATGGGCCTGGCCAGGGGAAGCGTATCATTTTTATAGCCTAAGATATGTATATTCATAGCCTAAAATAGGGCTATTTATCTATTTAAAATTTGAACGTGATCAAACATGGTTTATATTCACACTTCGGTTGGCTAGGCTACCTCTTCATCGAAAATGATTGACTGGAATGAATCAACCAAGACAATATTGATGACATACAGTGTGATTATGTTTTTAATTACAGATGCAAAGACCTACACCACGCGACCCTGCATACAGCGAGCTCAGCCCTGTTAGTTTTTGTCCAATTGCAGTTGTTGTCTCTTTGTCTGTGTAAAGGGTTTCAACATGTCCATCCTCCTAAGGGCCAGGAGTTTTTCCAGGAGTTTTGTTTTTTTAGAAAAATGTATCTGGTCCCATCATAGCCCATTTAAAAGCGTTTTTTTCAGCTGATTTATTACTATGTCATACGGGTCTGGAGCTGGTTAGGTTAGCCTACTACCAGATCAGGAAAAACTCTGGGTCCGAAGAAAACTATTTCCGCCCCACCACTCTAGGAACTGTGGTGGCACCTCTGAAATCACCACACAATGTCACAAATGAAAAACCATATTCTATTTGAATGATCTACATTTGACATGTTTTTTTGTGGGGATGGGCTTCCATAGCTTTACGTGTCTCAGTGCAGCCAGCAGCGACTGCGACAACTTCAGAATGTAACAGGCTGTTACTGCAATTTCAAGTAAAAACTCAATAAAACAAGTCCCGAATATTAGGAAAATGTCTTCTACATTTAATCTGTTTCAAAAACATTGCTCTGCAATTATCATTTATAGTGGAGGAGTGTTGGCTCATCGAGACATTTCTGATTACACTGCCCTGCTTCAAGGGGGTAAACTGTCAGGCGAGTGTCGGGCACTACCTCCGGAGGTAGCGGTCGAGACTACCAAGTACACAAGTTTACATTTGAGTAATATGCGTAGTCGACGGTATTTCACGAATAGTATAGTAAGTGAAGAGGCTCTTTTGTACATCCTAGCTCACACTCATGTGAAAATTGCTTTTTGCTGTCAAGTGTTGATTGTAGACCGATGGAAAACCCATGTCAGTGAATCAGAGAATTTAGTGTGGGGTTGAGTTTGTTGAGTGTTGTTGAATGTTTTCTCAGTACCTGTTGTCTAATATGAGCAGGACTGATAAGGTCAGGGTGAGCTTGACTTTCCAGGCATGCTGTAAAAAGCATTGCTGTCTGTTCCCAATGTACTTCCAATTCACAAAGCAGAGACAGGTATGACACAAATGATCTTTCTCTTGTGTGAGTTCTCTCTCTGTCTTGTGCTTTCCCTCTTTCAATCATGCATTCTGTCTCTACACTACATGACCAAAAGTATGGCCTGGCTCACATTCGGCGTTCCAATTCATCCCAAAGGTGTTCGATGGGTTTGAGGTCAGGGCTCTGTGCAGGCCAGTCAAGTTCTTCCACACCGATCTCGACAAACCATTTCTGTATGGACCTCGCTTTCCGCATGGGGGCATTGTCATGCTGAAACAGGAAAGGGCCTTCCCCAAACTTTTGCCACAAAGTTGGAAAGACGGAATCGTCTAGAATGTCATTGTATGCTGTAGCATTAAGATTTCCCTCCACTGGAACTAAGGGAGCTAGCCCAATCCATGAAAAACAGCCCGAGACCATTATTCCTCCTCCACCAAACTTTACAGTTGGCACTATGCATTTGGGCAGGTAGCACTCTCCTGGTATCCGCCAAACCCAGAGTCCACAGCTCCAGCTTACGCTTGTCATTGCGCATGGTGATCTTAGGCTTACGTGTGGCTGGTCGGCCATGGAAACCTATTTCATTAAGTTCCTGACAAACAGTTCTTGTGAGTGTTGCAACCGCGGACAGGCAATTTTTACGAGCTACGAGCTTCAGGACTCGGCAGTCCCGTCACAATAACAGAGCTTACAGTTGACCGGGGCAGCTCTAAGGTGGCATCCTACGACAGTGCCATGTTGAATGTCACTGAGCTCTTCAGTAAGGCCATTCTACTGAAAATGTTTGTCCGTTGGAAATTGTATACACCTGTCAGCAAACAGGTGTGGCTCAAATAGCCAAATCCACTAATTTGAAGGAGTTTTCATACTTTTGTATATATGGTGAATGTTTATCTCTCAATTCAATTCAATTCAATTCAAGGGCTTTATTGGCATGGGAAACATGTGTTAACATTGCCAAAGCAAGTGAGGTAGACAACATACAAAGTGAATATATAAAGTGAAAAACAACAAAAATTAACAGTAAACATTACACATACAGAAGTTTCAAAACAGTAAAGACATTACAAATGTCATATTATATATATATATACAATGTACAAATAGTTAAAGGACACAAGATAAAATGAACAAGCTTAAATATGGGTTGTATTTACAATGGTGTTTGTTCTTCACTGGTTGCCCTTTTCTCGTGGCAACAGGTCACAAATATTGCTGCTGTGATGGCACACTGTGGAATTTCACCCAAAAGATATGGGAGTTTTTCAAAATTGGATTTGTTTTCGAATTGTTTGTGGATCTGTGTAATCTGGGGGAAATATGTCTCTCTAATATGATCATACATTGGGCAGGAGGTTAGGAAGTGCAGCTCAGTTTCCACCTCATTTTGTGGGCAGTGAGCACATAGCCTGTCTTCTCTTGATAGCCATGTCTGCCTACGGCGGCCTTTCTCAATAGCAAGGCTATGCTCACTGAGTCTGTACATAGTCAAAGCTTTCCTTAATTTTGGGTCAGTCACAGTGGTCAGGTATTCTGCCGCTGTGTACTCTCTGTGTAGGGCCAAATAGCATTCTAGTTTGCTCTGTTTTTTTGTTAATTCTTTCCAATGTGTTAAGTAATTATCTTTTTGTTTTCTCATGATTTGGTTGGGTCTAATTGTGCTGTTGTCCTGGGGCTCTGTAGGGTGTGTTTGTGTTTGTGAACAGAGCCCCAGGACCAGCTTGCTTAGGGGACTCTTCTCCAGGTTCATCTCTCTGTAGGTGATGGCTTTGTTATGGAAGGTTTGTGAATCGCTTCCTTTTAGGTGGTTGTAGAATTTAACGGCTCTTTTCTGGATTTTGATAATTAGTGGGTATCGGCCTAATTCTGCTCTGCATGCATTATTTGGTGTTTTACGTTGTACACGGAGGATATTTTTGCAGAATTCTGCGTGCAGAGTCTCAATTTGGTGTTTGTCCCATTTTGTGAAGTCTTGGTTGGTGAGCGGACCCCAGACCTCACAACCATAAAGGGCAATGGGCTCTATGACTGATTCAAGTATTTTTAGCCAAATCCTAATTGGTATGTTGAAATTTATGTTTCTTTTGATGGCATAGAATGCCCTTCTTGCCTTGTCTCTCAGATCGTTCACAGCTTTGTGGAAGTTACCTGTGGCGCTGATGTTTAGGCCAAGGTATGTATAGTCTGCTAAATGACTTAAATGTAATGTAAATGTATAGTTTTTTGTGTGCTCTAGGGCAACAGTGTCTAGATGGAATTTGTATTTGTGGTCCTGGTGACTGGGCCTTTTTTGGAACACCATTATTTTGGTCTTACTGAGATTTACTGTCAGGGCCCAGGTCTGACAGAATCTGTGCATAAGATCTAGGTGCTGCTGTAGGCCCTCCTTGGTTGGTGACAGAAGCACCAGATCATCAGCAAACAGCAGACATTTGACTTCGGATTCTAGCAGGGGAGGCCGGGTGCTGCAGACTTTTCTAGTTTTCTCTCTCTCTCTCTCTCTCTCTCTCTCTCTCTCTCTCTCTCTCTCTCTCCCCCCCCTTCTGAAAAATCCTTCTTATGGAAGTCTGTAGTGCTCAGAGTTGGCTTAGAGGATGTTAAATGCGAGCAGTATGTAGGCTGTCTGCCAAGGAGCTGAGAAACTCAGCAGGTTCCTGACGGCCTTTCCCACTGGATCTTGTTCTGTTCTCCTCCTGTCCTGCTCTTTCCTGCAGGCTGCACTGCATTACTCCACCCAGGGCCCAGCCAAAGATCAGGACCCGGATGACAGGAGCATCAGCAAGGCTTTAGCGCATGCAGCTTTTATATAACAGTTATAGAAGCTGAATATGTAGTAATAATATACAGTGACATTTGTTGCTGTTGGGCTGTTACCACTGTGTTCACTGGACTAATAGAAAATATATTTCTCCTTCTCATTGTCTTTATCCTTCTCAGTTTTATTTCTAACATGAGTCCACTGCACTTGCAAGGCCACATTAAAGCCAGTGTGATGCGCTGCTCCATATGGATGCTATAATGGTATGTTTATTGATGTGCATTAACTTTTCTGTCTATAATTACTATTAGGCTACTACTTGATGAAACAATTGTGTGTTTGCATACTCTACATCAGCATTTTTTTCTTTGTATTGCACAGTGGGTAAGGTTCCAACTTCAATTAATTATTTTTAGAATATGCTTTAAGATACACATGAATGTCAAGTACACACTTAGTATACAAAACGTTATGTCGTGGTCTTTTCCATGACAGACTGACCAGGTGAATCCAGGTCAAAGCTATGATCCCTTATTGACGTTAAATCCACTTCGATCAGTGTAGATGAAGGGGAGGAGAAATGTTAAAGAAGGATTTTAAAGCCTTGAGACGGTTTAGACGAATTGTGTATGTGTGCCATTCAGCGGGTGAATGGGCAAGACAAAAGATGACTTTGACATAAATGAAGATGGCTTCCATTTCTTGTTCATACACTGAGGGGTAATTGAAATAACTCCCAGGTCCAATGGATGCCACTGTTTTAGTCCATAGCCTCTCGGTGGGTGTGCTGACTGTCAACAGAGAGCTGTTTTATACCTGCCTTTTGCACTCCTCTCTGCCTCCTCTCTGCCTCCTCTCTGCCTCTAATCTTCCTTTTCTCTCCCCTCTCCTCCTCATATCCCTTTTCTTTCCCCCTCCTTTCCTCCTCTTCTCCCCTCCTCTCCCTCTCCTCTTCCCTTCCTTCCCCCTCTGTCCTCTGAAGCTGGCTCTCCATAGGCTCTCCATAGAGGGCTTGGACTCTTTGCTCAACCAGCCATGCTGGCCTCTCCTCTTGTGACTTTGGAAGAAACCAGTTTAGCCCAACCCAATGATTATTCACAGCATTGTACTGTGCTGCATGTTGTCTGAAGTTGAACGGGTCATATTGTTGCAGGTTGCACTGTTAATTTATGGAGTTTTTATCCAGGGATGATTGTACGACATCTCTCACTCTGAATTGATTTGTTGTGTTAATAATGTACCAAATGCAGCAAATTAGTGGGCTACTATGAATTCAAGTGCTAATTAACTTAGGGCTGCAATCCTCGATATGACAACAGCCAGCGAAAGTGCAGGGCACCAAATTCAAAACAACAGAAATCTCATAATTAAAATTCCTCAAACATACATGTATTTTATACCGTTTTAAAGGTAATCTTGTTGTTAATCCCACCACAGTGTCCTATTTCAAATAGGCTTTACAGCGAAAGCACCACAAACAATTATGTTAGGTCACCACCAACTCACAGAAAAACACAGCCATTTTTCCAGCCAAAGAGAGGAGTCACAAAAGCAGATAAAATAAATCACTAACCTTTGATGATCTTCATCCGATGACACTCATAGGACTTCATGTTACACAATACATGTATGTTTTGTTTGATAAAGTTCATATTCATATTTTTTTTTAAATCTCAGTATACATTGATTGGCACATTACGTTCACTAGTTCCAAAAACATTCGGTGATATTGCAGAGAGCCACATCATTTTACAGAAATACTCATTATAAGTGTTGATGAAAATACAATTGTTAGACAAGGAAATATAGATATACCTCTCCTTAATGCAACCGCTTTGTTAGATTTCAAAAAAACTTTATGGAAAAAGCTAATCATGCAATAATCTGAGAACAGCGCTCAGAAAAAAATAAATGTATCCGCCACGTTGGAGTCAACAGAAATCAGAAATAACATTATAAATATGCCCTTACCTTTGATGATCTTCATCAGAATGCACTCCCAGGAATCCCAGTTCCACATTAAATGTTTGATTTAGTTCGATAATGTCCATTATTTATGTCCAAGTAGTTACTTTTGTTAGGGCGTTTAGTACACAAATCCAAACGCTCGTGCAGGTCCAGCCGAACGTCGGACGAAAACTTCAAAAAGTTATATTACAGGTCGTAGAAACATTTCAAACTAAGTATAGAATCAATCTTTATGATGTTTTTATCATAAATCTTCAGTAACGTTTCAACTGGAGATGTCCTATGTCTGTAGAAAAGCCATGGAACGCAGGTCGCTATCATGTGAAATGCGCATGACCAGGACCTGGCTCTCTGCCAGACCACTTACTCAAAAATATCTAATCTGGCCCCACATCACAGTAGAAGCTTCATTCAAGTTTCTAAAGACGGTTGACATCTAGTGGAAGCCTTAGGAAGTGCAACATAACCAATATCCCACTGTGTATTTAATAGGGGCTGGGTTGAAAATCGACCAACCTCATATTTCCCACTTCCTGTTTGGATTTCTTCTCAGGTTTTTGCCTGCCATATGAGTTCTGTTATACTCACAGACATCATTCAAACAATTTTAGACACTTCAGAGGTGTGTTTTCTATCCAACACTAATAATAATATGCATATATTAGCATCTGGGACTGAGGAGCAGGCTGTTTACTCTGGGCACTTCTGCATACCTTTCATCCAAGCTACTCAATACTGCCCCTGCAGCCATAAGAAGTTAAACATGTATGTTATCAATAGGACTGACACCTTCACTATGAATTCAAGTGCTTATTGAACATTTCTGTTATCAATAGGACTGACACCTTCACTCTTTGAATTCAAGTACTAATTGAACATTTGTGTTATCAATAGGACTGACACCTTCACTATGAATTCAAGTGCTTATTGAACATTTCTGTTATCAATAGGACTGACACCTTCACTCTTTGAATTCAAGTGCTAATTGAAGATTTGTGTGATCAATAGGACTGACACCTTCACTCTATGCCAACATGCTGCCACAAACTTGTTTTTCGTCATCTCTACCATGTCATAGATGCATTTTTAGAAACCCCAGCACCTGTTCTTTAAACAGGCTGTGACTGACATCTGACTGCAGCTAACACTCCATGCACGTAACCTAGTTACATATCTTCCTTTGAGAAGAGCAGCTTATGTCTCCATACCAGGAGCAGTGAGTGGGAAAAATCACTTGGGAAGTTAAGCCAAATCAGTAGAAAAGCCATATTACAACCTATGTTGTGATAATTAAGTTGTTCGCTCTATAACCCTTGCTCAAATTTAATCTACATTGTTGTCAAGAGACTGGACATTGGCAAGTAGTATACTTGGGAGCGGTGGGCGATGTACACATCAGCATAGGCTGACCAGGAGGCCGCTCTGTCTGCCCCTTCTGCGGTGCTGTTGTTTTGAGTCGGCATCTGAGATTAGATCCATTGTCCTGGGTGGTGGTCCAAACAGAGGATCTGCTTCAGGAAAGTAGTATTCCTGGTCGTAGGGTTGGTAAGTTGACGTCGCTCTTATATCCAATAACTCTTCCCGGCTGTATGTAATAAAACTTCCTGGATTAACAATGTAAGAAGTAATACATAAAAAAACAAAATACTACATAGTTTCCTAAGGACTCGAAGCGAGGCGACCATCTCTGTCGGTTCCACCATTTTTGGGGGACTCACACTACTTGTTGACTAGTTGAACACCAATGACATCCTCCTATCTTTCATGTTGGCAAAACGGTCTATGGCTCTGTTATACATTACCCTTTTAGTTTTTGTTGTCATAGGCTGCCTAGTTAAAATGCTTGCAGGCCTAACTCTCTCATGGGCATCAACGATCCACCTAAGTAAGGTAGTTAATGTGAGCCTACTATACTACATTTAGGCTAGATATTGAACTTCAATCTTCTCGGGCCAGGAGCACAATATATACATTTATGGTTAGATCAGAATTGCCGTCATAATCATTGGCCTTTGCAGAGAATAAAGTCGAAATCCTCATCTCCATCAATGGCTTAGGAAAGGGATGATTTAGCAATCTAGCTACTGCAGGACAACAAAATCCTTGGGGGATGTTTGTTGTGCCAGGACAACCCACAATTGAGCTCAGCTCAACGCTGATTGGCTAATTATTTTATAATATTTTTTATCAAGGGATGCCAAATGAAATGCTTGCTGGCATCAATCAATCAAATGCTACAGTGACAACATGTTAGACTAAACCCAGCAACAAAAAAAAACATCAGCATCCGTCACTCATGCTGCCAAACATACCCTCGCAAAACTGACCATCCTAACGATCCTCGACTTCGGTGATGTCATCTATAAAATAGCCTCCAACACTCTACTCAACAAACTGGATGCAGTCTATCACAGTGCCATCCATTTTGTCACCAAAGCCCCATACACTACCCACCATTGCGACCTGTACGCTCTCGTTGGTTGGCCCTCACTTCATACTCGTCGCCAAACCCACTGGCTACAGGTTATCTACAAGTCTCTGCTAGGTAAAGCCCCACCTTATCTCAGCTCACTGGTCACCATAGCAGCACCCACTCGTACCATGCACTCCAGCAGGTATATCTCACTGGTCACCCCCGAAGCCAATTCCTCCTTTGGTCGTCTTTCCTTCCAGTTCTCTGCTGCCAATGACTGGAACAAACTGCAAAAATCTCTGAAGCTGGAGACTCATATATCCCTCATTAGCTTTAAGCACCAGCTGTCAGAGCAGCTCACAGATCACTGCACCTGTACATAGCCCATCTGTAAACAGCCCATCTACTTACCTCATCCCCATACAGTATTTATTTATGTATTTATTTATCTTGCCCCTTTGCACCCCAGTATCTCTACTTGCACATTCACCTTCTGCACATCTTCCATTCCAGTGTTTAAATTGCTATATTGTAATTACTTCGCCACCATGGCCTATTTATTGCCTTAACTCCCTCATCTTACCTCATTTGCACTCACTGTACATAGACTTTTTGTTTTATTTTGTTCTGCTGTATTATTGACTATGTTTTGTTTATTCCATGTGCAACTCTGTGTTGTTGTATGTGTCGAATTGCTATGCTTTATCTTGGCCAGGTCGCATTTGCAAATGAGAACTTGTTCTCAACTAGCCTACCTGGTTAAATAAAGGTGAAATAAATAAAAAAATTAAATGAGGGAGGTGGATGTCTTCCCTGTAACGCACAGTGCTGAGATTACATGCAATGACAACAAGCTCAGTCCCCAGATCATGACGGACCCTCCACCTCCAAATCGATCCCACTCCAGAGTACAGGCCTCTGTGTAACTCTCATTCCGTCGACGGTAAACGCGAATCCGACCATCACCCCTGGTGAGACAAAACCGCAACTCGTCAGTGAAGAGCACTTTTTGCCAGTCCTGTCTGGTCCAGCGACGGTGGGTTTGTGTCCATTGCTGCCAGTCCTGTCTGGTCCAGCGACGGTGGGTTTGTGCCCATTGCTGCCAGTGATGTCTGGTGAGGACCTGCCTTACAACAGGCCTACAAGCCCTCAGTCCAGCCTCTCTCAGCCTATTGCGGACAGTCTGAGCACTGATGGAGGGGTTGTGCGTTCCTGGTGTAACTCGGACAGTTGTTGTTGCCATCCAGTACCTGTCCCGCAGGTGTGATGTTCGGATGTACCGATCCTGTGCAGGTGTTGTTACACGTGGTCTGCCACTGCGAGGACGAACAGCTGTCCACCCTGTCTCTCTGTAGCGCTGTCTTAGGCGTCTCACAGTACGGACATTGCAATTTATTGCCCTGGCCACATCTGCAGTCCTCATGCCTCCTTGCAACATGCCTAAGGCACATTAACACAGATGAGCAGGGACCCTGGGCATCTTTCTTTTGGTGTTTTTCAGAGTCAGTAGAAAGGCCTCTTTAGTGTCCTAAGTTTTCATAACTGTTACCTTAATTACCTACCGTCTGTAAGCTGTTAG
Source organism: Oncorhynchus nerka (assembly GCF_034236695.1). Taxonomy (NCBI): domain Eukaryota; kingdom Metazoa; phylum Chordata; class Actinopteri; order Salmoniformes; family Salmonidae; genus Oncorhynchus; species Oncorhynchus nerka. Next base: position 41,533,806 of record NC_088404.1, read on the forward strand.
TGTCTTAACGACCGTTCCACAGGTGCATGTTCATTAATTGTTTATGGTTCATTGAACAAGCATCGGAAACATCCAATGAAGATCTGTGAAGTTATTTGGATTTTTACGAGTTATCTTTGAAAGATAGGTTCCTGAAAAAGGGACATTTCTTATTTTGGTTATTTTGGTCCAGACAGCATCAGATACATGGGCTACACATACTGTCCATAGACAGATGGGCGTTGTTTCCTCACTCTGATTATTTCTCTGGTGAGGTTCAGACACTTGCGAATTGAAGGGAAATTATGAAACCACAGAGAGGGAAGATCAATTATTTTATCATTTGTATTTTTTTATTGGTCAAATATTTGCTTCCCTTGGCATCTATGAATACACGCCACTGCTCCACAGACGGTGGTCCCAGCAGGTCCCCTCTCTTCCAGTACTTCCTGTCTTGGGCTAACTGCAGGATGTAATGAGGTGACACAGCAAGCAGTAATGGCTGCCGTGTGTCACCTGCTGCTGTTGCTGCTGTTGTGTGAATACATGGAACAGTAGAGTCTTTCCTACTGGAGAACAGAACAGTGAGCTATGTCACTGTGTTATAGTACAAAGACAAGCTGGATAAGGATTAAATGTTTCCCACCATTCTTTCATAGAAAAAAAATTAAGGTGTATTTTTTTTCTTCTACTGACACGCTGGAGAGAGTGTTTTTGAAATGACCTAAATATTTTAACATAAGACTGCACACACAATGAATGATGAGTGGTAAACATATTGTAACACTGTCTGTATTTCAATAAATGTTAATGCCAACACATTGTCTGGTAAATACACTGAACAAAAATATAAACGTAACATGTAAAGTGTTGGTCCCATGTTCCATGAGCTGAAAGAAAAGATCCCAGAAATGTTCCATATGCACAAAAATATTATTTCTCTCAAATGTTGTGCACAAATTTCTTTACATCCCTGATAGTGAACATTTCTCATTTGTCCATATAATCTATCCACCTGACAGGATTGGCATATCAAAAAGCTGATTCAACAGCATGATCCTTACACAGGTGCACCTTGTGCTGCGGGCAATAAAAGACCACTTTAAAATGTGTCACAGATATGTCAAGTTTTGAAGGAGCGTGCAATTGGCATGCCGACTGCAGGAATGTCCACCAGAGCTGTTGCCAGAGAATTGAATGTTAATTTCTCTACCATAATCTGCCTCCAACATTTTATTAGAGTATTTGGTAGCCCTTCCAACCGGCCTCACAACTGCAGACCTCGTGTAACCACGTGGGAGTTGGGGGACTCAATTCTGATTTGCACAGCCTGGCTCCCCAGTGGGTGGGCCTGGATGCCAACTGGGTGGGCCTATGCCCTCCTTGGCCCACCCATGGCTGCACCCCTGCCCAGTCATGTGAAATCCATAGATTAGGGCCTTATGATTTTTTTTCAATTGACTGATTTCCTTATATGAACTGTAACTCTGTAAAATCGTTGAAACTGTTGCATGTTGCGCTTATGTTGTTGTTCAGTATAATTCAATTACCACTCATGACAGGTAACTCATCAGGGATTTGGTTTAATTTTTAAAAAACTTGGCCCACAAGTTGCTGCCTGCTCTATACTGTTATAAGTGAATGCTGGTTAGGATGCGGCTGTAAGACCGCTACCTTACTGTCTACAATTATGTTTATGTGGTAATATCAGTCCCAGCCAGGTCCGACACCAGAATGCAGCTTTTTCAAAAATTATTAGAAACTTGTTTATCTGACTGCAGTATGGAAATGTGATCATATTCAGGATGACACTCTCAATAAGATTGCAATGATACTATAGTATATTAACAGTATAAGTGTATGTGCCCCAGTCCCAGTCAGGCCAAGCTCCAGTGTTCCTCTCTCCACGTGTGTATTCTGTCCTCTAACTACCTTCAGCTTCTCCCTACCCCCCACCAGCTGCAACCACACAGTTGCTGAAAATGAATTTATATCATTCATTTTAATTACAGATCACACTTGAAATGATGTGGAGTTTAATTTCAAAGACAAGCATACGAAAATACACACAGAGGCGCAGCTAAACAGATGTAACTCACACACAGCCACTGCTCCAGAATACCGACCTGATTTAAATGTTTAATTGCTGAAATGTTTCCTCTTTTGACGCACCAAATGGATTTGGGCAATCAAGCAGCACGAGCAATTTAAGCTGTCTGCAAATTCAATCTATGCACGCAGAGGGATATGATCAAATGGCCACCTCATGCAAACGTGTGGATGTCACCAGAGCACTAAAGCTGTACATTTATGTGTGAGTGAGTGTTGTGCAAATAAATGTGGATATGTATGTTGATGTCTGCATGTTTGCTTATGAGTACATTAGATATTATGGAAATAGATATGTGTATGCCCCTCAAATAATAATGAGACGTTAGGACGTCCCTAGAACGTCACGAAATGGTCGTCTAAAGTTGTCAGCAGGACATTGTGTCATGGTCCCCTGAAGGTTTTTGTCTAGTTCCCGATTTGTCCCAGGGAAGTGACCTGAGGGCACATGCACCATAGTTTCATTACACATCAAGGCCCTGATTGGTGAACCACTGATCCAGTCACAGCTCTTTGTCTGTTGGCAATACTAGGGAAACTCAAATTTCTGAAATACATTTCTGAAATCTAAACTAACTAAAATAGCAGTGCAGATGGCACTCTTTTGCTAAGTGCATAGGTATTGAATGTCTAGGGGACTTCCATAACTCTACAGACTTTGTGGCGCAGCAGAAAGATCAGCATACCCCAAATCCAGAGGTTGTGTTTTCAAATCCCAGGTGAGGTCATATTGAAAAGTCAGTACTAAGTGATCATATCAAATGTAATCATATTGATTAACGATTTGCACACTATTTTAGCTGAACAGCATACCACTTACCTGAAAACTCCCATACAATTTCATTACTTTATTTATAATGGAGTTCAGGGGACCTTCAGGGGACCATGACACAACATTCCAAGAACGTCCTAAAAACATGCACAGAGATGTCCCCGGAACAAACTGAGAACTAGACAAAACCACCATGGGACCAAGACACAACGTACCACGAATGTCCTTTTAAACGTTCTGGAGAACATCCCCGGGACCAACCGGGAACTAGACAAAACCTCCAGGTGACCATGACACAACATCCCAAAAAACGTTCAGGGGACCATGACACTACGTCTCAAGAATGTCCTAAACACATCCCCAGGCAAACCAGGAACTATTTTTTTTTAAATGTCCCCCAGAGAACGTTCCTTTAGGACCATCATGCGTCATCCTAAGGACTAGTCAAATGAAAGGCCTGCGAACACCCTCAAATGCTCCTGACATGGTCCTTAGTGACATGTTGGGAAGTACACAACTACACAAAGATCCCCCAAAGAACGTTCCCTTGGGACAATCATGCAATGTTCTTAGCGCAATCTCAGAACGTCAATGGGATAATGTCACGCCGAAAAGGGACCTAATGGGAACATCACAAAATGTCCTCAGGACCACCACTGCTTGCTGGGTGTGGACATGCATGTGTAGAAGTATGTGACAATTGTTTTCTCCAGTGATGGGTAAATTCCTATAGTACAGTATATCACACCTGAAGCAGAGATAAAAGGATACACACAGTACATCAAAGTATCTTCGATAGGACATGAGGGAGAAAAAGATTAGCAGTAAATTATAGTTTTATGGGCAGCCATAATTCAGGGACATGTTTGAAGATTTGAATAAACACCATCAATTCAGGCAGCCGTGGCAGGTTTGTGCCAGTAATAGAAAATGAAATGAATTGCTGGGATGTTTTAATGTGTGGTGATAGGCATCTACTGGGGCTGTGGGTGGTTAAGGGGGAGAGAAAGTGCAGCATCAGAGCACAACTCAATGAGTTTTATCTTCTTTGATGCTTTCCTTCCCTTCCTGTGCCTATCTTTTACCCATTACCACATGGCTGACAGATCCACCCATCTGAGGGTGGTGGAAGGGCCAGGGGATCATACCTCCGTCCACAGGGAATGGCCCTGTATCTAGTAGGGTCGATGTTGCGCTGTTATTCTTTGCCAAGACGTGGTAATATAAATGCACTGTGTGCTATATGGGTGTGCCGTGTGATGCTTTTCTGTGTGTGTGCCGGTGTGTTTCTTCTATCTGAGGTTCAAATCAAATCAAATCAAATGTTATTAGGTTACACACATTAGTATGTGTGTGTGCAAGCTGCACTCCGCTCCTTTTTCTGACAATGATGCTTCTGATAAGCAGAGTGAAATAGATGGTCTTATTAAATCAGTGATTAAAACCATTGATCTGACACTCTCGGCTGAATGGCAATTCACCCAATAAATTAGATTTTTTTTCCCTCAGCTGAGTCCTTCAGGCATCATTTAGGTGAGAATATCAGCCACACAGCTCTATATACAGATCTGTGAATGACATCTAAGGTCGTAGGAAACTTTGTTAGATGTGTGTGTGTGTTTGCACACTGCCTTGGAGATGGCTTTCCGATTGGCTCGGAAAAAGGTGTGAAGGAAAAACAGACTCCGGGGTTAGCGGTGATACCATCACTCAGTTAAGGTTTAAGACAGCAGTGCTGCTGGCGTCAGGTGTTTTAGCTGTGGCTGTGGAGTTGATTTGCTCTGTTTGGATAGCCCTGTACTGCGTGTCAGAGACAGAGTGGCTCAATCCCTCTTTTATTTTATTTTGACTTACCTTTAAATGAAAAGACCAGCAGCGGGCTGTAGAGGTGAAAGGGGATGCTGTGCTGAGGAGATTTACTCCATATATCAACATCCAGGACTGACTCCCACGCCAGATAGGCTGTTCATTGGACAATACAGATCTCACACACTGAATCAGTCACAGACAGAATGCTGCTGATTCCTCGTAATGTGTTTCTCTCTGTGTGTGTGTGTGTGTGTGTGTGTGTGTGTGTGTGTGTGTGTGTGTGTGTGTGTGTGTGTGTGTGTGTGTGTGTGTGTGTGTGTGTGTGTGTGTGTGTGTGTGTGTGTGTGTGTGTGTGTGTGTGTGTGTGTGTGTGTGTATGTGTGTGTGTGTGTGCCCTCTATCGTATTGTGCTTCTTATGTGTCTATATGTTTTCTAAGTATATGTGTGTGCATCCCAGTGTGAAGCAGTGAGTCGCTAGCCATGCTCTGATGGTTATCTTCAGATATGGCCCAGTGCCTCATGCTCTGATGGTTATCTTCAGATATGGCCCAGTGCCTCATGCTTTGTGAGGCAGAAGCTGCTATCAGAGATGTTGAATCTATGTTGATAGTGATAGAGCAAGTCTGTGACTGTGACAGAGTCAATGGGGACAAACCATATCTTTGCAGAAGCTACAACACTATATTATGATAGTGAAGCAGTGCTGGCCTTCTGTCTTCCCAACTCACTAGTGACATTATGGCTTTGTCTCTGCAAAGGAGATGAATGCTAACAGCTGAGTGTGGTACCAAATTCCAAATTCAGGACACCAATGTCCCAATTTCCTCAAAGGACAACAGATCTGAACTGGAGTTCTTGACTGAAGCTCAAGCCCTGGCCATGGATGTTTTATATACTGTTGGGACATCAGCCTAGCCAAGGCTCTATTCTGCAGGATGAAGCATGTAGCAAGTGCCACCTCTAGCCTTTTGGGGGTCCTAAGCGAAATTGGTTGAGTCCCCTCACCCTCGTGGGCATAACATTGTAGTGTCCCCCCCCTTTTCGGCAGTGGATAATTGTGCAGTCTTAAAGTTAATTTCTTGAAATTCTTCACATTTTGTCACGTATACACAGTGACTCAGAAAGCAGGTGCAGAAAGATAGTTTAATAATAAAACAAGATAGATGAACAAAACAGGAGTAGCGTACTGAATGTGAAAACAAACCAATACTTCCTGATGACTGAGGCTACTTAGGGTTAAATAAAGGGAAGGTAATCAAGGTGATTATGAAGTCCAGGTGTGCGTAATAATGGAGAGCAGGTGTGCACAATGATGGGGAGCAGGTGTGCATAATGATGGGGAGCAGGTGTGCGTAAAGACGGGGAGAAGGAGTGCGTAATAATGGGGATACGGTGTGCGTAATGATGGGGATACTGTGTCCGTAATGATGGGGAGAAGGTGTGCGTAATGATGGGGAGAAAGTGTGCGTAATAATGGGGATACGGTGTGCGTAATGATGGGGAGAAGGTGTGCGTAATGATGGAGAGAAGGTGTGCATAATGATGGGGAGAAGGTGTGCATAATGATGGAGAGAAGGTGTGCGTAATGATGGAGAGAAGGTGTGCGTAATGATGGGGAGAAGGTGTGCATAATGATGGGGAGAAGGTGTGCGTAATGATGGGGAGAAGGTGTGCGTAATAATGGGGATATGGTGTGCGTAATGATGAGGAGAAGGTGTGGGTAATGATGGAGAGGTGTGCGTAATGATGGGGAGAAGGTGTGCATAATGATGGGGAGAAGGTGTGCGTAATGATGGGGAGAAGGTGTGCATAATGATGGGGAGAAGGTGTGCGTAATGATGGGGAGAAGGTGTGCATAATGATGGGGAGAAGGTGTGCGTAATGATGGGGAGAAGGTGTGCATAATGATGGGGAGAAGGTGTGCGTAATGATGGTTGTCAGGACTGGTGGTTAGTAGACCGGCGACATTGAGTGCTGGAGTGGGGGAGCAGGAGTAGACGTGACACATTTTGGCATGGAGCGGAGAAAAAAATAGTAATTTTAAAACTAATTCCATACAATTCTGCTTATTGTGCCATGGGGCAAAAAAAAATTTGGGCGGTTTCCAAGGTAATATCCTGAAATTCTACACATTTTGCCATGAGGTGGAGAAAAACTTTGCACTTTTAAAGCTAATGTCCTGAGAACAGGGAAGAGCTCCGAGGCCAGAGTGTTACAGACCTCTGTGTTGCTGTGGCTTCTGTGTCCCAAATTGTACCCTATTCCCTATTTAGTGCAATATTTTAGACCAGGGCCCAGCGGGCTACATAGGAGAATGGGTTGCCATTGTGTTCTGACTACTCTGCTGTTATGAATATATTGTTAAAACCTCTTCAGTCGACCCTCTACTTTTTTGAACATTTTGTTAAAAATCGCGCAACATTTCAGCGCCCTGCTACTCATGCCAGGAATATAGTACGTTCATATGGTTAGAATGTGTGGATAGGAAACCCTCGGACGTTTTTAAAACTGGTTAAATCACGACTGTGGCTATTACATAACGTGCGTTACATCGGAAAGCGCAGGAAAACCTGATCACAGAAAATGGAAATAAATATCCTTGCGCCACTTCCAGCAATTGTTAACAGTGAGCCGAATTAGATAAGACCGAGCATTCAACTCCCACAGCATCCCCATGTTGTCTAGAGTCTTGTGAATTGAATCATCTTTGATTCTTGGTTGAACCGAAAGAGGGGCGCGACTTACCTCCGGTCTCCGCCCAGATCATTCCGGAAGAGCTCTCTCCTGAAATTTTTTCCAAGACGACAGCTAATGATTTCTACATCGCCTATGGATGATTTTTATCGCTTATTAACGTTTACTAATACCTAAAGTAGCATTACAAACGTATTTCGAAGTGTTTTGTGAAAGTTTATCGTCTACTTTTGAATTTTAAAAATGACGTTACGTTGTGAAATCGCTGTTTTTTTCGTTTATCACACAGTCTACATATAACGATATCTTGGCTTTATATGGCCCGATTTAATCGAAATAAAGACCCAATAGTGTTTATGGGACATCTAGGAGTGCCAACAAAGAAGATGGTGAAAGGTAATGACTGTTTTCTATTTTATTGTGCGGTTTGTGTAACGCCGAAATGCTAATTATTTTGTTTACGTCCCCTGCTGTGCTTTTCTGTTGTAGTGTATTGGTGCATGCTATCAGATAATAGCTTCTCATGCTGTCGCCGAAAAGCATTTTAAAAATCTGACTTGTTGCCTGGATTCACAACGAGTGTAGCTTTAATTTGATACCCTGCATGTGTATTTTAATGAACTTTTGAGTTTTAACTAATACTATTAGCATTTAGCGTAGCGCATTTGCATTTCCAGAGCTCTAGTTGGGACGCAAGCGTCCCAAGTAGAGGCAAGAGGTTAACAGTTCCACTATCTTATACTTAAAGTTATACTTAAATCCAAAAGGGTTCTCTAGCACAGGGGTTCTTAAACTTGCTCAGCCTGGGACCCAAATGAGAAATTCTGTGTTTTCCTGGGACCCAGGCTTACAAAAACATGCAACTATACATACTGGTACATTTCATTGCCCTTATGCCCATTAACAAATGCAGCGTAGACAAATAACAATTAAATGAAATACCCATAGAAATAGCCAGTGGCGGTTTTATCTTGTATGGCTCCCTGGGTGACCCCCCCCAAAAAAAAATAAGAAAAAACAAAATTCTGCACAAACTCTAATTTTTATTCAGACATTTGGAACAACACAAATATATAATCAGAATATTTTAAAACTATACAAATATAAAAAATATATACACAAATAAATATCAAAAAGAAGTATCAAAGACAAATCGAAACACATTTGTGTTGATTTGGCACTCGAGCATCAATACATTACACATCCCCCAACACTGTCAACCAAGAGTCAAGACTAAACTAATTCACCTTGGTGGTGTGCAGACTGGTTTTATATTATTCTTAACGATTTCGCACAAACTAGAAAAAAATGCATCAATATGTCTGTACTCTATATTCATAGTATTATGAATGAACTGTGATTTATTTGGTAGCAGTGTGACTGATTTCGTAGTGCGACTGATTTGACTAATTGCATTAGTACTGTACGGCTGCCCATGTCACCTATACCTAAATCCACCACTGTAAATAGCTATTCATGTTTATTTTTCCCCATTAAAAACACTCTTACATATGTGTCTAGGTTGGAACTGTTGCTGTTAAAATACAATAAATCAATTTTATTCTGAACTGGATCACATCACACAGATGTAGTCCAGAACACACACACACAGTCTTAATGATAGATGTGTGACTGGTTGAAGTTTTCAACAAGCAGGTCTATTCTGGGCTCAGTTTTTTTGACAGTTGAGAACCCTGACTCGCACAAGTATGTGGTGCCAAACTGGATCAGAACATCTACTGCTTTCTCAGTCAGTTTCTCAGCCTCAAAAAGCATTGTGCGTCTATCAGTGTATTCCAGTTCAGAATAAAAATGATTGCTTGTATTTTAACAGCAACAGTTTTTTTCCATCTTCATCTGTACTGTTACTTAGGGTTGCACTATCTAGATAGTTTTGCTTTGGTATCAGTATCTAGATAGCTTGCTTTGGTATCAGTATCTAGATAGCTTGCTTTGGTATCAGTATCTAAATAGCTTGCTTTGGTATCAGTATCTAGATAGCTTGCTTTGGTATCAGTATCTAGATAGCTTGCTTTGGTATCAGTATCTAGATAGCTTGCTTTGGTATCAGTATCTAGATAGCTTGCTTTGGTATCAGTATCTAGATAGCTTACTTTGGTATCAGTATCTAGATAGCTTACTTTGGCTAACATTAGCTTGCTAGCTATTAGCTGTGTACAAAGGGATTGTTTGAAAGAGAAGCTCACATCGACTACTATGAGAGATGGGATTTCCTTTTTTCTGCTTACAGTATGACAACAGTAAAATGACAACGTTGCTAGCTGACCTACTTTTCCACTGTCGAAGCACTGTTTCCTGGAGCCTTCTGTCCTGTTCTAAAAGAACTCCCTGGGTTTACCATCATGCTGTGGAGGTTTGGTCAGGACCTGTTGTTTTAATTTGTTCGTTTTGAAAGACTCATTACCAAGCACTTCCCTGCACAAAACACATTGTGGGCGTTCATTGTTATTTCCCAAAGTTTGGAGAGAAACTCATTGCTGTATTTTTGTTTCGTGACAATTGAACTCAGTCAGACCTTGTGGGTAGCTTGAGTCCATTCGATGACAGCGGTGAGTGACAACGAATGGGAATGACAAGCCAGTGGCTGACAGCGCATCATCTGCTGCTGAACAACAGCACTGCAGCGTGTGGGTCGCATAGTGATCTTCGAGAAAACTGCCAAAAAAAGATCTGGGAAACCTTGAAGCACACGGGCATCTTCCACCCACTCGCGCATCTGCCAAGCAGAGACATCGCTACTAAGCAGAGAGCGCCTGGAACATAGAGTGCAGTTGCACTTGGCCAAAATCCATGCCAGTAATTAATGAAATGATTATAAATGTACTCTGACACATCACGACCCACCATGAACAGGTCTGCAACCCATACTTTAAGAAAGGCTGCTCTAGCAGATTACTAAAAATGGAACACCCCATGTTCAAGAATGGCCTTTTTCTTTTAATTCGGTTATTTGAAAATTAAATCATCTCCAAATATTGCTATTTTTATAACAAGACAAAGAAAGTTGGTTGAAATTTCAGTTTATTCCAACAGAAAAGGCAGAACAGATATTACAACACATATTATGGTTCAACTCAAATACACTAATTGATTAAAAAATATATATATATTTTGGGAAAAAATGTTTTTAAAAAGTATCATCTTTGTAAATTATATCATAAATAGGACTGGTGGAGTTATGTCACATATGCAGCGAACAAATGTCTGCTCTACTCAAACTTACAACCAACTAATTGCAGCATTACCGCAAAAATGGAAGAGGAAAGCGGAAGGGGGAGAAAGTAAGGAACTTGTCTTTTGGCCCTGCATTAAAGACCAAAATTGGCTCAAGGAAATTGTGATAAATAAAAAAGTACACTAGTTTCTTCTAAGGACCAAAAAATGGACAGCTGTGCCACATAGATTGCAAAATAGTTAGGAAGAGATTTTCAATGTACCGATTCCATGGCACATGGTTTATGAACTGATACACAAAATAACACTGGATACAAAACTTTTAGTTTTTCAGATTTAAGTATTATATAAAATTATTGTTATATATATATATGGGGGATACCTCCATCCCAGCCCTGCAGATTTTGCTGCAAAGAGACAGAATCATTAGATCATTTGTTTGAAGGTAAGTCCCAGGTGCAGACAGTGTCGAAGTAACAAAAGTTTATTTTAATTTGAACACAGGAAGGCAAAGGTTGGTTATCCAGAGTAGTGGGGCAAAGGTACAGGACAGCAGGCAGGCTCAGGTTCAGGGCAGGCAGAAGGTCAAAACCGGGAAAACTAGAGAACAGGAATATAGACAAGACAGGAGCAAGGGGAAAACCGCTGGTATGTTTGAGGAACAAAACGAACTGGCAACAGACAAACAGAGAACACAGGTATAAATACACAGGGGATACTGGGGAAGATGGGCGACACCTGGAGGAGGGTGGAGACAATCACAAAGACAGGTGAAACAGATCAAGGCGTGACAGTCAATCGATTAATAATATAATAATACTTTTAGCAAAAATGTTTATCTTTAATTTACAATATGTAAAATCTATGAGAATAGAAAGGTTCAGAACTTTTGTGAAACATCACAGCACAGTTGAAAAATAGACCCATCAACCCAATTGAGATGTTAGTAAAAATAAAGAAAAACCCTGAAATTAGTAGGTGTGTCCAATCATCCTCTTCTTCCTCCTCCTCAAATCAAATCAAATCAAATGTATTTATAAAGCCCTTCTTACATCAGCTGATATCTCAAAGTGCTGTACAGAAATCCAGCCTAAAACCCAAAACAGCAAGCAATGCAGGTGTAGAAGCAGGGTGGCTAGGAAAAGATCCCTAGAAAGGCCAGAAAATAGGAAGAAACCTAGGGAGGAACCAGGCTATGAGGGGTGGCCAGTCCTCTTCTGGCTCTGCCGGCTGGAGATTATAGCAGAACATGGCCAAGATGTTCAAATGTTCATAGATGACCAGCAGGGTCAAATAATAATAATCACAGTGGTTGTCGAGGGTGCAACAGGTCAGCACCTCAGGAGTAAATGTCAGTTGGCTTTTCATAGCCGATCATTCAGAGTATCTCTACCGCTCCTGCTGTCTCTAGAGAGTTGAAAACAGCAGGTCTGGGACAGGTAGCACGTCCGGTGAACAGGTCAGGGTTCCATAGCAGAGGGCAGAACAGTTGAAACTGGAGCAGCAGCACAGCCAAATGATTCAAATCAAATTATATTTGTCACATGCGCAAAATACAACAGGTACAACAGGTACAACAGGTACAACAGGTACAACAGGTACAACGGGTACAACGGATACAACGGGTACAACGGGTACAACGGGTACAACGGATACAACGGGTACAACGGGTACAACGGATACAACGGGTACAACGGGTACAACAGGTACAACAGGATTGTGCCCCTGGCTATCCGTAAAAACATTTAAAAAGAAAAGTATGCAGTCTGCTTTGCTTAATATAAGGAATTTGAATTTACTTTTACTTTTACTTTTGATACTTAAATATATTTTAGCAATTACATTTACTTTTGATACTTATGTATATTTAAAACCAAATACTTTTAGAATATAATACTTTTAACTCAAGTAGTATTTCACTGGGTGACTCACGTTTACTTGAATAACTTTCTATTAAGGTATCTATACTTTTACTCAACTTTGACAATTGGGTACTTTTTCCACCACTGCTGCAGTATCACAACATTAGTCAGCAACTGGTATTTAAGACAGAAATTACACATGGATTTAGTCATATTTCAGACAATTAAGCATGTTGAGTCAAGAGGGGATGCCCCATGGGTTGCTGTTGTCGTGGTTGACAACTGACATACCATATTGAGCATGACATGGTCGCGCTCTACTCTTTCTTGTGTTCACACAATTACACAGTCAATTGTGAAGGCTATACTGTTGAGAGAGAAATAATATAAAATAATGGAGATTGAAAAAAACTATTATGGTTTAAGCACCAGTCTGAGGAATCTATTAACACTCCCTTCTCCTGCCAAGTACAAACTTAGCTTTTTATGATACTACTCACACTGTAAGGTTTTATGATACAACTCACACTGTAAGGTTTTATGATACTACTCACACTGTAAGGTTTTATGATACTACTCACACTGTAAGGTTTTATGATACAACTCACACTGTAAGGTTTTATGATACTACTCACACTGTAAGGTTTTATGATACTACTCACACTGTAAGGTTTTATGATACTACTCACACTGTAAGGTTTTATGATACAACTCACACTGTAAGGTTTTATGATACTACTCACACTGTAAGGTTTTATGATACTACTCACACTGTAAGGTTTTATGATACTACTCACACTAAGGTTTTATGATACAACTCACACTGTAAGGTTTTATGATACTACTCACACTGTAAGGTTTTATGATACTACTCACACTGTAAGGTTTTATGATACTACTCACACTGTAAGGTTTTATGATACAACTCACACTGTAAGGTTTTATGATACTACTCACACTGTAAGGTTTTATGATACTACTCACACTGTAAGGTTTTATGATACTACTCACACTGTAAGGTTTTATGATACTACTCACACTGTAAGGTTTTATGTGCTGGCCCTTCCTAAACTATCCATACTCTGACACGTTGCAGCAAAAGACAGTGTTCAACTGTGCTTACAGAAAGATGTGACCAGGTTTGAACTCCAAACTATAAGGCTGGTTATGGTACACATCAAATCCATCATCCCAAACAACCTATGTCCATCTTCCAATAGGACAACAACCCTAAGCACACAACCAAGACAATGCATGAGTGGCTTCGGGACAAGTCTCTGAATGTCTTTGAGTGACCCAGCCAGAGCCCGGACTTGAACCCAATCTAACATCTCTGGAGAGACCTGAAAATAGCTGTGCAGCGATGCTCATCCATCCAATCTGACAGAGCTTGAGAGGATCTGCAGAGAAGAATGGGAGAAACTCCCCCAAATACATTTACATTTACATTTAAGTCATTTAGCAGATGCTCTTATCCAGAGCGACTTACAAATTGGTGCGTTCACCTTAAGACATCCAGTGGAACAGCCACTTTACAATAGTGCATCTAAATCTTTCAAGGGGGGGGTGAGAAGGATTACTTTATCCTATCCTAGGTATTCCTGAAAGAGGTGGGGTTTCAGGTGTCTCCGGAAGGTGGTGATTGACTCCGCTGTCCTGGCGTCGTGAGGGGAGTTTGTTCCACCATTGGGGGCCAGAGCAGTTTTGACTGGGCTGCGCGGGAACTGTACTTCCTCAGTGGTAGGGAGGCGAGCAGGCCAGAGGTGGATGAACGCAGTGCCCTTGTTTGGGTGTAGGGCCTGATCAGAGCCTGGAGGTACTGAGGTGCCGTTCCCCTCACAGCTCCGTAGGCAAGCACCATGGTCTTGTAGCGGATGCGAGCTTCAACTGGAAGCCAGTGGAGAGAGCGGAGGAGCGGGGTGACATGAGAGAACTTGGGAAGGTTGAACACCAGACGGGCTGTGGATGAGTTGTAGGGGTTTAATGGCACAGGCAGGGAGCCCAGCCAACAGCGAGTTGCAGTAATCCAGACGGGAGATGACAAGTGCCTGGATTAGGACCTACGCTGCTTCCTGTGTGAGGCAGGGTCGTACTCTGCGGATGTTGTAGAGCATGAACCTACAAGAACGGGCCACCGCCTTGATGTTAGTTGAGAACGACAGGGTGTTGTCCAGGATCACGCCAAGGTTCTTAGCGCTCTGGGAGGAGGACACAATGGAGTTGTCAACCGTGATGGCGAGATCATGGAACGGGCAGTCCTTCCCGGGAGGAAGAGCAGCTCCGTCTTGCCGAGGTTCAGCTTGAGGTGGTGATCCGTCATCCACACTGATATGTCTGCCAGACATGCAGAGATGCGATTCACCTGGTCAAGAAGGGGGAAAGGAGAAGATTAATTGTGTGTCGTCTGCATAGCAATGATAGGAGAGACCATGTGAGGTTATGACAGAGCCAAGTGACTTGGTGTATAGCGAGAATAGGAGAGGGCCTAGAACAGAGCCCTGGGGGACGCCAGTGGTGAGAGCGCGTGGTGAGGAGACAGATTCTCGCCACGCCAGCTGGTAGGAGCGACCTGTCAGGTAAATCCGTGGGCAGATGCCCAAAGAGGGTGGAGAGGAGGATCTGATGGTTCACAGTAAAGGCAGCCGATAGGTCCAGAGGAGAGAGAGTTAGCTTCCAGTGCGGAGGGCCTCCGTGATACAGAGAAGAGCAGTCTCAGTTGAATGACTACAAACCTGACTGATTTGGATCAAGAAGGTCATTCTGAGAGAGATAGAGAGCTGGCTTCAAGAGTTTTGGAGAGAAAAGAAAGAAGGGATACTGGTCTGTAGTTGTTGACATCGGAGGGATCGAGTGTAGGTTTTTTTCAGAAGGGGTGCAACTCTCGCTCTCTTGAAGACAGAAGGGACGTAGCCAGCCAGGGATGAGTTGATGAGCGGGTGAGGTAAGGGAGAAGGTCTCCGGAAATGGTCTGGAGAAGAGAGGAGGGGATAGGGTCAAGCGGGCAGGTTGTTGGGCGGCCGGCCGTCACAAGACGCGAGATTTCATCTGGAGAGAGAGGGAGAAAGAGGTCAGAGCACAGGGTAGGGCAGTGTGAGCAGAACCAGCGGTGTCGTTTGACTTAGCAAACGAGGATCGGATGTCGTCGACCTTCTTTTCAAAATGGTTGACGAAGTCATCTGCAGAGAGGGGAGGAGGGGGGAGGATTCAGGAGGGAGGAGAAGGTGGCAAAGAGCTTCCTAGGGTTAGAGGCAGATGCTTGGACTTTAGAGTGGTAGAAAGTGGCTTTAGCAGCAGAGACAGAAGAGGAAAATGTAGAGAGGAGGGAGTGAAAGGATGCCAGGTCCGCAGGGAGGCGAGTTTTCCTCCATTTCCGCTCGGCTGCCCGGAGCCCTGTTCTACTTATACAGGTGTGCCAAGCTTGTAGCGTAATACCCAAGAAGACTCAAGTCTGTAATCGCTGCCAAAGGTGCTTCAACAAAGTAACGAGTAAAGGGTCTGAATAATTATGTAAATGTGATATTTCAGTTTTTTATTTTGAATACATTTGCAAAAAAACAAACAGTTTTTGCTTTGTCATTATGGGGGTATTGTGTGTAGAATGATGAGGATAAAAGCAATTTAATACATGTTTGAATAAGGCTGTAACCTAAAACTAAATGTGGAAAAAGTCAAGGGGTCTGAATACTTTCCGAATGCACTGTATCTAACTCCAGTATATCGCCACATTGTAATTATGGTATTTGCCACACCCTAATCTGTTTCACCTGTCTCATCTGTTTCACCTGTTACTTTCGAACTGTCTGCATCTGGGTTTTTTATCCTGAGGTCGGATAGTATTGGAACTGACCTTGCGTATAGCTTCAAACTTTCTCTTGTTCTTCTTATTTTTATTTCTTGTGTGTTTTTATTCTACCTTATGTTTCTTTTAGTACTATATCGATATTGATTACTGCGTTGTTGGGTTTAGAGCTTGCAAGAAAGTAATTTCATTGTACTTGTGCACGTGACATTAAACTTGAAACTGAAATTGAACATGTAGAGAAAACAAAGAATGTGTAAATATTTCACTACATAGCAATATGAATGTAGGTGTCACGTGTGCGCCCTCTCCAGCCTCTAGGTCACCAGGCTGCCTGTTATGGCGCACACCTGTCACCAGCGTTACGTGCATTATGACACTCACCTGGACTCCATCACCTCCTTGGTTACCTGCCCTATATATGTCACTCCCTTTGGTTTCTTCCCCAGTCGTCATTGTTTCTGTTTCTGTTCCAGTGTCATGTCTGTGTGTTGTTTGTGTTTCTTGTTTTGTATCTCTCAGGGGTGTTATTGCTGGGGAAAGGGTTCATTATCCATCCACACTTGACGGAAGTAGATGTAAACTCAGCAACCAAAAAAACTTCCTTTTTTCAGGACCCTGTCTTTCAAAGATAATTCGTAAGAATCCAAATAACTTTGCAGATCTTCATTGTAAAGGGTTCAAACACCTTTTCCCATGTTTGTTCAATGAACCATAAACAATTAATGAACATGCAGAACTGTAGAACGGTCGTTAAGACACTAACAGCTTACAGATGGTAAGCAATTAAGGTCACAATTATGAAAACTTAGGACACTAAAGAGGCCTTTCTACTGACTCTGAACAACAGCAAAAGAAAGATGCCCAGGGTCCCTGCTCATCTGCATGAATGTGCCTTAGGCATGCTGCAAGGAGGCATGAGGACTGCAGATGTGGCCGGGGCAATAAATTGCAATGTCTGTACTGTGAGACGCCTAAGACAGCGCTAAAGAGAGACAGGATGGACAGCTGATCGTCCTCGCAGTGGCAGACCACGTGTAACAACACCGGCACAGGATCGGTACAGCCGAACATCACACCTGCGGGACAGGTACAGGATGGCAACAACAACTGCCTGAGTTACACCAGGAATGCACAATCCCTCCATCAGTGCTGAGACTGTCAGCAATAGGCTGAGAGGGGCTGGACTGAGAGCTTGTAGGCCTGTTGTAAGGCAGGTCCTCACCAGACATCACCGGCAATAACGTTGCCTATGGGCACAAACCCACCGTCGCTGGACCAGACCGGACTGGCAAAAAAGTGCTCTTCACTGACGAGTTGTGGTTTTGTATCACCAGGGGTGATGGTCAGATTTGCGTTTACCGTCGAAGGAGTGAGCATGACACCAAGACCTGTACTCTGGAGCGGGATTGATTTGGATGTGGACGGTCCGTCAGGGTCTGGGGCGGTGTGTCACAGCGTCATCGGACTGAGCTTGTTGTGGGGTAACATCTCATAGCAAGAACTGGCAAATCTGTCCATGAGGAGGAGATGCACTGCAGTACTTAATGCAGCTGGTGGCCACACCAGATACTGACTGTTACTTTTGATTTTGACACCCCATTGTTCAGAGACACAATATTCAATTTATGTTAGTCACATGTCTGTGGAACTTGCTCAGTTTATGTCTCAGTTGTTGAATCTTGTTATGCTCATAGAAATATTTACACATGTTAAGTTTGCTGAAAATAAACGCAGTTGACAGTGAGAGGACGTTTCATTTTTTTGCTTGGTTTAACTGTGTGAGATGGAACAACGAAACCCCTCTGAGAATTCACGTTGGAGCTCAACACAATAGAACAGACACTTAAATATCAATTGGTTATGTTAAAGAAGCAACACACAGAAAGGGTTGAAAAGTTGAAAATATTCTAAAATTGGTGTTGTTGATGAGGAAGCAAGGGTTCAATATGTTGCTGCTCTTTTACTTGAACAAGATTTACTTAGTATGTAGTATGTAGGGGATGAAGGTCAACTATGTTGACTGATAAGACTAACAACTGATGTGAACATATTATGCTATAACTTCCCTATAGTGGGCTAAACAGCTAATGTGTACATATTATACTGCAACTTCCCTATAGTGGGCTAAACAGCTAATGTGTACATATTATACTGTAACTTCCCTATAGTGGGCTAAACAGCTAATGTGTACATATTATACTGTAACTTCCCTATAGTGGGCTAAACAGCTAATGTGTACATATTATACTGTAACTTCCCTATAGTGGGCTAAACAGCTAATGTGTACATATTATGCTGTATAGTGGGCTAAACAGCTGATGTGAACATATTATACTGTAACTTCCCTATAGTGGGCTAAACAGCTGATGTGAACATATTATACTGTAACTTCCCTATAGTGGGCTAAACAGCTGATGTGAACATATTATGCTGTAACTTCCCTATAGTGGGCTAAACAGCTGATGTGAACATATTATGCTGTAACTTCTCTATAGTGGGCTAAACAGCTGATGTGAACATATTATACTGTAACTTCCCTATAGTGGGCTAAACAGCTAATGTGTACATATTATACTGTAACTTCCCTATAGTGGGCTAAACAGCTGATGTGAACATATTATACTGTAACTTCCCTATAGTGGGCTAAACAGCTGATGTGAACATATTATACTGTAACTTCCCTATAGTGGGCTAAACAGCTGATGTGTACATATTATACTGTAACTTCCCTATAGTGGGCTAAACAGCTAATGTGTACATATTATACTGTAACTTCCCTATAGTGGGCTAAACAGCTGATGTGAACATATTATACTGTAACTTCCCTATAGTGGGCTAAACAGCTGATGTGAACATATTATGCTGTAACTTCCCTATAGTGGGCTAAACAGCTGATGTGAACATGTTGTGCTGTAACTTCCCTATAGTGGGCTAAACAGCTGATGTGTACATATTATACTGTAACTTCCCTATAGTGGGTTAAACAGCTGATGTGTACATATTATACTGTAACTTCCCTATAGTGGGCTAAACAGCTGATGTGAATATGTTGTGCTGTACCTTCCCTATAGTGGGCTAAACAGCTGATGTGTACATATTATACTGTAACTTCCCTATAGTGGGCTAAACAGCTGATGTGTACATATTATACTGTAACTTCCCTATAGTGGGTTAAACAGCTGATGTGAACATATTATACTGTAACTTCCCTATAGTGGGCTAAACAGCTGATGTGAACATATTATACTGTAACTTCCCTATAGTGGGCTAAACAGCTGATGTGAACATGTTGTGCTGTACCTTCCCTATAGTGGGCTAAACAGCTGATGTGTACATATTATGCTGTATAGTGGGCTAAACAGCTGATGTGAACATATTGTGCTGTAACTTCCCTATAGTGGGCTAAACAGCTGATGTGAACATATTGTGCTGTAACTTCCCTATAGTGGGCTAAACAGCTGATGTGAACATGTTGTGCTGTACCTTCTCTAGTGGACTCGTTACCTAATTACAGCCTATGTTCTGGTGTTTGAGTCCTTGACCAAATCCTCAGGGACATCAGAAGCGTGCTCTCACTTTAATATCATAGAGTAGGACTCTAACTCAAGCATATGGCCCTGTAATGGTACCAACTGTTGTTGATGTTACCTAACAACTGTACCATTGAGGTGAAGTAGAAGAGGCACAACTTTATTATGTATGTGTGTTGGAGCATTAGCCCTGCACCCAATGAGTTCATAAAAGTGAAAACTGTTTGATATTGGGACTTTCACCTCACTGCCTTCTCTCTAATCATCCAGAGCTCATACTGTACATGAATGTAACGTCCTAATTTACTCCAGTCTCCTGCTCTGCTCTGATAGTGTAGTGGCTGGTGGGGAATGTAAACAAACAGCCACGGCCCTAATTCCATCTTTAAGCTGTCACTTCCACTGAGGAACTGATAAGAGGACTCTCAGTGTGTTTTTTATGAAATTCACTTTCGATGCTGAAAACATTGATTTGCAGCTCCACATGCGGCTGGAAGTTCAGCAAATTAACATTGACATTATTTATCCTCATCTTTTCTCTCTTTGACTGAAGTTGAGCTCCCACTGACAGCTTATTTAGAAAGTTGTAAATAAAACAAATAAACATATTAGATTGGAATGTTTGATTATGTGTCTTCAAGTGTGTGTGTGTGTGTGTGTGTGTGTGTGTGTGTGTGTGTGTGTGTGTGTGTGTGTGTGTGTGTGTGTGTGTGTGTGTGTGTGTGTGTGTGTGTGTGTGTGTGTGTGTGTGTGTGTGTGTGTGTGTGTGTGTGTGTGTGTGTGTGTGTGTGTGTGTGTGTGTGTGTGTGTGACATACCAATATAAATGTAGTCTCTCCTACATGTAAAACAAATATGCCTAATTATGGACTGGGTCTTAAAAATGTTTTTATTATCAATGGATAGGGTAATTTATCAATGGATAGGGTAGTTTATCAATGGATAGGGTAGTTTATCAATGGATAGGGTAGTTTATCAATGCCAATAACAATGGTCTATCTAGACTATAACAATAGTTTATAGCAGCCAGGGCATGTTCTGTAGCTCTGTCTATGAAGTCATATGTTTTACCTCCCCAGTCCTGAATCAATGGCTGTAAATATTGTTACTTAAGATGTCCATAATGGCATTAGAATAATTTTGAACAAGGAGACGGTTTAAGAAAAGAAAGGTACACCGAAGTGAGATTTTATAAGCACCCTGAGTCACAGCAATTGGTTAACCATTATTTGTTCAGTGATGAGTTTGTGGGATCCTGTTCGTATTATGCAATTCACATTATAGGTACAGGGACACCACTTGTTTGTCTGTCGAGAAGTAGCGGCATTGCAAACACAAGTTAATACTGTCGGGGTCAATACTGAATGCATTACAGGTCAGGACAGAGACACCATAACCTGAGAATGTCCAGACAGAGTTGCATCATATCAGTTGATGCGGTAACCATAGATGCAGGTGTCATTTGGTTAGCTAGCAAGAAATGAGAATCACTTTGCTGGCTAGTTATGCTAAACTTGAACGACTGTTATCCAGACAGCATATGTCTTGCGTTCGTAAATCCACTCTGGCTATCTACTCCGATTTCAGAGCACTCTTGTCTGAGTGTGCCAGAGCACAGATTAACTGATGAATTTACCAACGTAAAATGCTCAGAGTGAGATGTTCTCTAATTTGTGTCTGGAAGTAGCTAGCTTGCAAGCAAGCCAACTTTAGCCAGTTAGCTTAGGTGCTTGTTTGGGACAAGCATGCACTGGCAGGGAAGATGCAGAAGGATGAGCAGGATACTACAATACCCCATAATTTATCAGTGCAATTTCGACAGCCAACTAGCTGAAAGAGTTTGAGAGGGTTTATCTAATGTTCCTTCGTTATATTTTTTAGCTCATCTTGCTCTGGCTAGCATTAGTTGTTGATCTTGTTGTTTTTTCATCAATAGGACTGTAAAGTTCCCAAATGTAAGAGGGCTCCAGTTATATTTACATATTTGCAGAAATCCATTTAGGTGTATTTTGTGGCTTTTGCCGAATGCGTTCTAATGATCTAAAGACATGCTGTTGCAACTGCCTGTAAACACAGTCCAGTTCAAAGTGAATGATGGCAGGCTGGTCTGAGTGGACTCCAGTCCTGGA
The DNA here is from genome assembly GCF_034236695.1 of Oncorhynchus nerka. Taxonomy (NCBI): domain Eukaryota; kingdom Metazoa; phylum Chordata; class Actinopteri; order Salmoniformes; family Salmonidae; genus Oncorhynchus; species Oncorhynchus nerka. Next base: position 41,555,687 of record NC_088404.1, read on the forward strand.
CGAGACAGATGTTTTTATTAGGTTTAATTAACTGCAGTGTCTATTAAATGTCCAAACGCACGGACGCTTTCCTACTCTATATGCTGTAACATTTTCACAAATGCCTTACTATACGTAATTCCAAAACATTCTATGAATTCATGAAATGCAAAACAATGATATTTAAGTGCCCGCTTGTCAGAAAATGTAAAAGGGGGGCGCTGGTGAGCAGCAACGTGTAAAAATACCTGTTTTTCGGTGCTCATGTCAAGGGCGAACAATTTACTATTAATATTTCACCAAAACCTCCCTACCGCGTTTATTTTCTAATATTTTATTAGGAATCAAATGCAATTCACAAATTTGTAAATTTCTCCTGACATTTTTGGCCTTTTCATCGTAACATGTCGAAACAACAATGGCCACGAGTCACAAAAGAGCAGGCCTCTAATAACGCCTTGGGCTCACCGGACACTGACACGGAATCTGACCCCCCCCGATCTAGCCAAGGTACTGGTGGCTATCAATAAGTCTGAACAGACTGTGCTGTCTAAGATGGAGTCACTATCCACTGACCTATCTGCACAAATAGCCACTCTCGCTACCGAGGTCAACACAAAGATTGACTCCGTTAAAGAAGACTTGGCGAAACAGGACACCCGTCTGTATAGCCTGTAGGGTGACGCAAATACTTACTTCTAACAAAGTGGTGATACTGGAAGAGCAAGCCACCCGGCTATCATCAGATGTCGTCAAACTGACTTCTAAGGTCGAGGACCTCGTGAACAGACAGCGCCGGGGGAACGGTGGCATTTTCAGCATGAGAGAGGAACTGGAGACCATAGGCCTCGATTACGCCCCCACCCTTGACTTTGTGCACAGAAGTTTACAGTCCGCACCGAAGAATGGGGAGCCGCCCAGATCCAACGTAGTCAAATTCCACTACTTTCATCAGAAAGAAGTTTACAGTCCGCACCGAAGAATGGGGAGCCGCCCAGATCCAACGTAGTCCACTACTTTCAGCAGAAAGAAGTTTACAGTCCGCACCGAAGAATGGGGAGCCACCCAGATCCAACGTAGTCCACTACTTTCAGCAGAAAGAAGTTTACAGTCCGCACCGAAGAATGGGGAGCCACCCAGATCCAACGTAGTCAAATTCCACTACTTTCAGAAAGAAGATATCCTCTGTAAGGCCTCACGAGCGGCTCCCATCGCCCACGAAGGCAAGACGATTTGCATTTACCCGGAATACACGGCGGCAGTCATGAAGAAGAGGTCGGCCTTCAACGAAGCGACATGGCTCCTACATCGCTGTCGGGACACCAAGTTCGGCATTCTCTAACCAGCAGTGCTGAAGATCACTACTGCCTCCGGCGAGCAGAAGACATTCGTGGACCCAACCAGGGCCAAAGAATACATCACCCTGACCAACCCAAAAATAGAGACATAAAAAGCTCTCTACGGTCAGGGCGTGACAACTTGCTTTATCAGCCGGAAATTAAAAGGAATTAACCATGTGGTCAAGGACAAGAATTCCCTAGACTGTGGCTCATAAGCCTCTTGTGTTTCATTGATAAAATTCTCACTATTGTCCTCTCGCGCTGTTTAGAGACAGTGATGCCTAATATAATTAATCTGATTAAACCAGATTTCTCTCAGGTAGGCAATCTTTCTATAATATGCACCGGCTATGTAATGTTCTTTATTCAGCCCACTCAACTCTACAGCCAGAGGTCGTCATCTCTCTTGATGCTGAGAAGGTTTTCGGCCAGGTTGAGTGGGAATATGGATTTACAGTACTAGAGAGATTTAGGTTTGGCCTGTCATTCCTTTCCTGGATGAAGATTTTGTACTCGTCCCAAGTGGCTTCTGTTCGCTCCAACAATGTTACCTCCTGCTACTTCCCTCTCCACAGGGGGGCCAGGCAGCGATGTTGTTTATCCTCTTTCCTGTTTGATATGGCTATTGAGCCTCTTGCTATCTCCCTGCGGGCGGAGGAGAGGATTAAAGGAATACTAAAGGGTGACATAACTCACAAAGTATCCTTATACGCAGACAATCTTATTTTATACATCTTTAACCCGGTGTCACGCCCTGATCTGTTTCACCTGTTCTTGTGATTGTCTCCACCTCCTCCAGGTGTCACTTATTTTCCCCAGTGTATTTATCTCCTTCTGCCTGCCCTGACATTGAAGCCTCTTTACGTCTTGGACTCAGGATCTGGTTTTGACCTTTTGCCTGTCCATGACTATTCTCTTGCCTACTCCTTTTGGATTATAAATAAACTACAAAAACTCTAACCATCTGCCTCCCGTGTCTGCATCTGGGTGTCGCCTTGTGCCCTGATACCCGGTGGAGTCTATACCCTATCTCTTGGACCTGCTACAAGGTTTTGGGACATTCTCTGGTTCGTTAAACCTAACAAAAAGTGTGCTCTTCCCCATTAATCAGTTAGCAGAAGGTATTGGGTATGCCAATTCCCCGTTATGCCAATTCCCCGTTATGCCAATTCCTGTTTAAAAATAACTTCAAAACACTGCCAGAGCACACTAAGCAGGATTTCACAAGGTGATCGTCTCTTCCCATTTCATTAGCAGGTCGCATTCATTCCGTTAAGATGACTGTACTACCTAGGTTTTTGTACTCATTCCAAAGTCGATGTTCAAACAACTGGACAGCTGCAAGTCAAATCCCATTTTTTTACACTACCATTGGTCAGAAAATATATCTAAATGTGTTCATTGGGTTTCTATATTTGAAAACAAGGATGGTCCAACTTGTTACAGTCAAACCTTCCAACTTCTCCTGTCTCGCTCCTGTGCTCCCCACTGCCCATGAACCTTGGCACCCATGTTTTGAATCCCATTGTCAAGTACTCCCTTATAATCTGGTCCCAATTCTGAAGTCACTTTAGCCTTAAACAAGCAAGCGGCATCTCTCCATGAACATAGAATCATCTCTTCCCAGCGTCGCAGATTGACACGGCTTTCAAGATCTGGCATGGGAACGGTCTGTTTTTTTTTGTGACCTATTTGTTGATAAAAAGTTTGTCTCATTCGATACTCATTCCCAATATCCACTTTTTCAGGTACCTGCAAACTCGCAGCTTTGCTAAAAAAATCATTCGCCTTCATTTCCACATGAGCCCACTTGTGTCCAGTCGAGAGGTGCTTAGATCTTAACCTGTATCTGAAGGGCACAATCTCCAGATTATACGACATAATACAGAACAATAATCCGCCTTCCTTAGCAAATACAAAATATGCATGGAAGCAAGACATGGGTAGCGAGCTACCCAATGACATATGGCAACATAGTATTGGGCGTATCCACACCTCATCATTTAGCATAAGGCATGGGCTCATTCAGTTCAACGCTTTGCACCGTCTCCATTACTCAAATGACAAACTGTCAAAAATATATCCAAATGTTGACCCATCAGTCCAGCGACTGTGGGACACATGTTTTGGTCATGCCAATCTTTGAGTGGCTTCTGGGACACCATATTTGAGGCATTCTCACATATGTGTAATACAACTCCTAGCCCCAACCCATTCACTGCCATTTTTGGTGTGCTTCCCCTAGATCAGAATGTTACCACGCTGCTAGCTTGCCACCTTGTCCTATTTCACTGGAAAGCCGGCTTCCTTTATGCAGTGGTTTGAGGTGATGTCATCTCTGCCTCTGGAGAATGTTAGGTACACTGCGCATGGGTCTCGACAAAAGTTTAACTTAACCGGGTCCCAATTCATACAATACATGGAGAGCCTATCTTTTACTTAGTGTAACTGTATATTTTGGTAAGCAGTCATGTCTGCTCTAGTGGCCATATATTGTGCTGATAAGACTCAACTATAATTATGATACCGATTTTTATTTGTATTGAACTTTTTCCATTGTTTTTTATTTCTATTACTGTTTATGTTTTTGTCCTATTTAATTTACATTTCTGTGATATCCTTGTATGATGCCTTGGTGGGTGGGTGGGTGGATGGATGGATGGAAAGGAGGGAGGAGGGAGGGGCGGGTGGGTGGTTGGATGAGGGAATGAGGGTTTGGAGTTGTACTGTCTAAAAAGTTTTTTAATGTTAAAAAAGTATCATATTCTTCCTGGGGTTGTAAATGAACAGATTTTAATAAGATTTTGTGTTGCTAAAATGCTGTCAGTTCTACTTTAACTTCCTGTTGTCCCTGCTGGTGCTACATGACTCCTTTTATGAGTCTGACAGCACCCTCAGTTGCCTCGCAGGGATATTTTACACACATCCCCAATTTTAGATGGGGAAAACATGTGAGACACTTAAAGAGATATGTGTGTTGTCCAGGAAGAGATGGAAGTAAGTAATAAAGAGGATGCAAGGTACAAGGTGTAATAAAGCATTCGATGTCAGACCAATTTGCTCCAACGGGCCTGCAAAAGGACAGGGCTCTCTCTCTTTCTGGCTGGCTCTGGCTCAGGCAGTATGTCACCTCTTTCCTCCCAAGGACCAAACTCTGGCCACAAAGGGCTGCTGATCCCAGGACAGGGTCCAGAATGGAGATGGGCAACTTCATCCCCACCTAGTGGTGAGATAGGAGAATAACACACAGGAGCGACCAATCCCATCCACCTTTACACAACATTGAGTCATCCAAATGAGATTCTGGATCTGGTCCAATTCATTGGAATGCTTTGATTTTGTAAGACGTTCCTCAGAGATGACACAGCATTCCCAGGCGGCTGATAAAGACATTAATATATATTTCATCAGCACTGGAGAGATGGTCTGTTTGCTGCATCTGATAGTAGCCTAATACACTGTAAATCAACCAAATCAGGCTCCTCAGTCCATGTGTCCTCTGTGTGTGCTTGTTTTTGTTCCAGATGATTCAACTAATGAATCTATATAATTGAGAATATGCATAGATGGTTTGATTCAACTCAGTTTAGTTTGGGTTCATTACAGAGGGAATCAGTATTCTCAGGGGTGGACACTGGACAGCACCTGCGGGCAGATTTCATTGGGCTAATTCAATATCCCTCAATCATTCACTGAGCTATCAATACCTGTCAATTACTCACGTTAACTTATAGGCCTGTTCTCACAATTGTCAGAGCGAAAATCCTTGAATCAGGAATCATTGAATCGTGTAAATGTGAATGGGTTAAAATGCCTGGTCAATCGGTCACATATTAGATAGATTTGGCTATCCTTAAGCACCCAACGACAAGACAATGAATTAAAGTTCCTGGATTTCCACAATAACTAAAACCCCACCAATCATGGTAAACCTACAGCACTCCATGATGAATTTCATAGTGTACCATTGACCCCTGGTTCTTTGAGGCTGAGTTGATACAGTAGAAGGATTATTATCTCCTGGTCCACTCTTTATACACAACTTTATACTCTCTGCTCCTTCTCCTTCCCTGCAGCTTGATGAGTCAAACCCAAGAGGACCATTACACATCTCCTCTTCTTCTACCGAGGTGGAGAGCCATGGCGGATGCCCTATGCTTCTAAGGGGGCCAAGAGGATTAAGGCAAGTAAGTACTGTATCTGCTCCATTCATCACCAATGAATCCCAAACCTACACCCGGCCATTTCCATCACAGTCCTCAACTAGACGCAAGTACCAGTGTTTTGTATGTAGAGACACTTACATTAGTAATAAACCCGGGACACAATGAGGACAATCTCGTCATGAAAACAGACGATAAAATGAACCTTATTTGCATTCATTACTTTAGTTAATTGTGCTATTTGAATATTACACAGCCTGTTATTCAACATTAGAAGTCAATTAATAAGTGACTGATGCATGTATTAGCCCAATCAAGGCCAAACTTATTTGGATGCTGTCAAATTGAGTAAAGCCCTGAATGCCTTTTTCAGTATGCAGAGACTCCACTTTTGAATTGTAGACTCGCAGCATGAAAATCAGACCGAAGTCTGAACATTTAACTAAAACCATTCCATTTCTGACATCTAATATATCAAAAGCAATTCAGGAATATGTCCCTAGATGTTGTTCTATTTGACATTTCAATTCTGATCCACCATTATGTCATACATTTAATGAACTATTACTGTATTCCCTATTTCTGCTCATTTATTGAATTCGATCACCAGAACTTATGGACCTGAAATAGAGCTGTCAGTGTTGATGTGCTGTATCCCCTCCTAATCTGTTAATAAACAAATATATTGCAAAAATTGTGCAACATTGTCTTGGAAAAGCAATTCCTCAGACCGTCACAACAATTCCCGGCCTCATTTTTCACATTCGGAGAGAAGAGTAAGGAAATGTGACTTCTTTCCTGGGCAGAAGGAATACAGGGAGCCAGCTGTGTGGCATGACCTTTTCCCTCCCATACTAACAATGGATATATGCACACATTTTTTTATCATCATAATATGCAACCTATGTGTGTGGGGCTCTGAATTTTGTAACACTTTTTTTCCTTCATTATCTCTTGGTTCAAAGTTCATCTCATCTTTCTCTTCAGGAACATCCCTCAGCTTCATCCCTCTTCAGAGTTATTTGTCTGGCATAAGAAGACTGAACGACACTTAGCATGAAGATTAACTTTGCACATTGACAGCTCTGCCACCTAAGAAGGAGAGATGGGCAGCAATAATAGACACCTGACCTTTGGGCCTAATATGGAAAAGTTTTATATTCACTAGGTAACCTTCACTGATGGGCGTGGACTTTCTGCTCTCCTCATGATGCCTCCCCTGACATTCATTCAAACCAAACCTGTCACGCCCTGGCCATAGAGAGGCATTTTATTCTCTATTTTGGTTAGGCCAGGGTGTGACTAGGGTGGGCGTTCTATGTTCTTTTTTCTATGTTTTTGTATTTCTTTTTTTTGGTCGGGTATGGTTCTCAATCAGGGACAGCTGTCTGTCGTTGTCTCTGATTGAGAACCATACTTAAGTAGCTCTTGCCCACATGGGTTTTGTGGGTAGTTGTTTTCTGTGTCTGTGTTTTCACCATACAGAACTGTTTCGATTTTCATTTCGTTTCACTTGGTTATTTTGTATTTTGGGTTCAGTGATATTAAATTAACATGGACACTTACCACGCTGCGTTTTGGTCCGATCTTTCCTGTTCATCAGACAAGAAGAAGTTCGTTACAGAACCCATGGCCATCATACAGTACCAATACCTATAAGAGGTGCAAAAAAATCGCAACATTAAATTCTATTAAGCAGGTATTAACAAAGCAACCATACAAATCATATACCATGTTATCTAACATTCTCAGGCACTATAACTGGCAGTGTCATGCTTCAGTAGGATTTAGACAAGTCATTGGATCACCCTGAATAACAATCAAAAGGGTAATGTCTCTAAACAAGCATAATTGGTCTTGGACTGGCATCTCGACGCACCACAGCTAATATCCTAACAGTCTATGTGGTTCAATATCTCTACAATCTGGATCACATCAGATACCTGTACCTATGGGTTTCAGACAGTTCATCATTTCCTGAACTGAGGAGAGGAATACAGAAAAAGTTTAACATGACACGCTGCGCTGAATAATTAAAGGAATGTGGGTGCTGACAGACATGTTGAAAATGTATCTCATAAAGCCTGTCCAGCTCTAATAATTACTTTCCTCTTCAGAAAGACAAAATAATTATTGTGTGCATTAATTGTGCATGTCTCTAAGCTATTACTGAAACATCATATGACATATTAGCAACAAATTATAATAAAATGGAGCCCAGTTGGGGTCTCAACTTACTGTTGAGAGTTAGAATAGTACAATACACAAGATCGCTCTGTACATATACATTTGAGTGTTCAACAGTGACACAACTTTGGATTTAGTGCGGGGAGATAACTTATTTCACTAAGATAAACACTCCAAACAGCCTACCCGACCGCTCAGAGGCGTCTGTATGGTCCTAAAGCCTTGTTTTGTTTCACATTCCAATCATAAAACTGGGGGGAATGGAATTTCCTCCCCAGTGAAATTTGCAGCTCTGGTTTTTAAACCCGGTGCTGAGTTAATGTGTAGCGGCTAATTGTATAGCTAATAGGCTGTATGCTTATAGATCGACTGAGGTGAATGAATGTACAGCAACCAATGTGGTAATGGGTGGGGTCATTTTTGCTTGTTTTTGTTGTTCTCCATTTGAACGTTTTTAAACTGTATAGACACGCAGTAAATGAGCTTCAACTTTCTTAAAATGTCTTAGATGCAGGGATACAGCAAATGCTGCACTGCATAGTGCAAGTTCAGAGAAGGAGACCAGACCACATCATAGTGCAGCAACTCACTCACTCACTACTTCCGCTGATAACATCTGAGTGAGTGAGTGAGTGAGAGAGAGGGGAGAGAGAGAGAGAGGGGGGGAGAGAGAGGGAGAGAGAGAGAAACAGAAATACAGAGAGGAGAGAAGGTGAGAGAGAGAGGGATTCGCTTGCTACTATGGATAGGGAATTCTTATTTACCCAACGGCACCTGCGTATTGGAAGAGAGCAAGTGCCATAGCATAGGGCCACAGGCTATAAGACCCATCAAATCCTATTATTTTTTTCTAGCCTAGAGGTAAAGAACACATTCTGTGTTAAAGAAGTCATCTTTTTTCTGAACTTAAATGTGTTCGATTTACCAAAGTGAGGTCACAGCAACCATCCGTTTTTATGGGGCTCCCGGTGAATAGCGTTGAGAGGCAGTATTTTCCACCCAAACGCTACTCTCCGCTGCCACGATTTCATTTCGCGCCCTCGGAAAAAAAAACATGCCCCGGGGCTCAAGGCGCGCAGACTGAGGGAATAAAATGCCGCTTCTGACGGGCTGTCAAACTCCCACATATTTCCAAATGAACTAGAATACATTATAGTGAGATGATGAAGCCAGCGCTTCTTCAATAACGTCATTTCACGAAACAGTGCATGTCAACACATTTAACGTTAATATATTGGCTATGTTCTCGATCTTTCATTTTAAATGACTGATATCTCTCAATAATGAGACATGCATTTGCTCATCTGATATGCAGGCATATCATTATTTACAAATCGAAAAAAAATATATCAAAGGTTGAGGGCATCTACTAGTTGAATATTCAAACACATATGCATGTGTGTCAGTCCATGTAAATTGTCTATAGATAATACAAATCAGACCCAATACTTTTTTCAGATTGATACGGATGCGTTATTCCGGCTGGTATAAAAAAAATCCCCCTATAAATCTATTGGTTGTGGTCTCGGCGGCGCCTCTATCCAATGCTTTGCTCATGAGGCTGCAGTTCTATTTGGGAAGTTGGCAGCTCGCGACAAGCTCTTTACTCTCACGCTCGCAGTTCGACTCTGGAATTATGAGCAGAGCTGGTCAAACCTGTACCTTGTTTTGAAATTTATTCCCAGAGAATTGAGACCATGGAGATTGGCATCCGCATCCTCATTGTGTTCCTCGTCTCACAGGTAAGCAGGATCGTTTTATGTGGCAATAGCTCCCTCCCGCATTTGTTCATCAATGATTTATATTCCAGTCTTTAACATGCACTTAACTAACTGCAAGGGGGCAATGTATATTTGCATTGCATAGCCAACGATATTGCATGCTTGTCTACATAGATTGAATGAAACCTAAATATAAAATAAAATACATTAAGCCAATATCATTTCAGAACGGTGAATCGTACAGTAACTTAATAGCACGAAATATATGATTGGGAAGCAGTCGAGGAATAAGACTGCCAATTATTTACATGTAGCATTTGCGGCACCTAGTCGTTTTGGGGTGTGAGTGTCGAGTTTGGCATTAATCTGCAGTGGTCAGACATTCGGTTTAGAGATGCCGTTCATATTTAGCCGTCCATTAAGGATATTGGGGGTAATGTGTGGAGCTATGTGCAAATCACGGCCGAACATTTGTCTCCAGCCACATCTATATTCCGCTCAGCTACAAAGTTGAGCGTTTCTTTGGCTCTGTCTCTGTTCATGTGGGTGAACGAACGGTGTGAGGGGAGGATTCACATGGCAGGCAGCTCTTGAGCTCTCTGAGAGTATAACTGAAGCAGTCAGTGTCTAACTTGAATAATAAGGCCATAGTGGTATTGGACGCTAGGAATGCAATTTAGATGCATTTTCTTGTATTTATTTCCCCTCTCCGTTTCCCTTTGACAGCCGCCTCTAATGTAGGCTATACTTGCTCAGATAGCTCGCTGCCAATCTTATCTGGCATTCCTTTGGAGAGACTGATAACTTGGAGCAGATGCCTCCTTCAATCACACTTTGCTCTATTTAAGTGCTGAAGGGCAACATAGCTGAATAATGACACAGCAAAATCAGCCTAGTAGGCGACCAATTTTCAAAGCCTTGGTTGTTTGTAGGCTACTGTTGCTCATCATTGCAGAATGAAGTTGCAATGAAAATATGAAACATGGGGACATTTTACAAAGTGTTCACTCAACAGGTGCTGTCAACTGCCTTGTTTGAGACCTGGATTCCTAGTAGGCAGCATCAAAGGTGACCGCTGTCCGGTGAACACCCAGTTGTCTATCGCCGTCAAAGGGCAAGGTGCAAGCAGTGACAGGCGCAGAATTGTCCGGCTTTTCCTCGAATTTTGACCATCACGATTGGTAGCTTTACTTTTCATATTTATTAGTGTTGATAGATGACATGGTTATTGTTGTGTGTTGGAGCCCAGATGTTTGTTACTCAACTTTTGCTATGAGTAGCTGCATTCTCAGGCTACCAAGCAGACTCCGTTTTGTACTGCTGCTAAACTTGCACTGCATTTATTTCCACTGATGTCTGGCTAAAATGGCAGAAATAAACATACTTTGTTATATTAAAAAATAGATTTAATCGGGTGCTGGGTGGTACATGTAAATGAAGGAGAAATAAAAGTTCATTCCTGCTGCATCTGGAGAGAATGTGTCCCAGACTGTTACTGCCAGAGTTGTCTGGCTCTCTGTTGGCCCAAATGCCAGATCAACACAACTTACATCCAAGTTCTTATAGCTGTACCCTATGCCTCTACCATGTCCTGTTATCCCATGTGTACTACCCCATGTTAATCTGTCTATAACCCACTGAATACAGGCCAATATCAGTATATTACTGTACACTCTGTGTGTGATCAAGTGAACCCCTGTTATTTATAGCAAGCAGCCCAGGTAGGGCGCCAAGTTTGCCTCCAGAATAAGCTGCTGCTGTGCCCCCCATAAATCCCTGTATTTGAAATGAAACGCTAAGCAGTTGAGAGCCTCAGCGATGATTCAGAATAAGAACACCACAGCCGGGAGGTGCATGTGCCAATATTTCTCTATCTCTCACTCTGCCTTTCTCCCTGTCTCTGGCTCTCCTTTTCTCCCTTCCTTTTTTACATATTTTTCTCTGAAGCAGTCTTGTGGACCTGGAGACTGTTTATTTTATAGACTTATCTAAGTATTTCCTCAAAAGGCTCAGCACAGTGCACTGTGCAGGTGGTTTTAGGGAATGAAAAGGGAAAGATAAAGGGCAAGAAAGTGATGGGACCCTCTTCTCTAAGATGACTGCAATACAGGCAGTAGTTATTTTCTTCTCCGCTAATACCTGGGAGTCAGTCAGCGAGCTCGGCCCGGGAAGATAGATTTGTTACTCTGGACGTTTATGGGTCTGGTGGTCAACAGACTGTTAAAGTCCCCTCTAAGCCACCCTGCAGTGTGAGTGTGACAGGGGGGTGTTGGCAGGGTCCTTTAAGGTCATGGAGTCCAGGGGAATGTTAAAGTGACCGTTCAAGGGGGAATGGGAGAGCGAGCGTTACCTTGGTGCCTGAAAACAGACAGACAAGAGTGCCCACCTCAGTGACCCTCCTCTCCTCTAGCCCACGGCTCACTCCACTGATCCAGCAGTATCAAAGAGAAGGGACACAGCCATGGCCGCATGTCAACTCCATTTATTACTGCAGCAGCAGGTGCATGGACAGGGGACTACACACACACCCCACTGCCTGCCCGTGGCCAGTTAGACAAACACAAACACACACACACAAACACACACACACAAACACACACATAAACACAAAGACACATACGGTCATATCACTGCCAAAATTCGGAAATGCACACAAGCAAATTTGATTGGCTGAGAATATAAATCTTAGCCCTACTGAGGTGAGTGCTCAGAGGTAGAAAACATCTCTGTTTTAGTGATCTTATCAAGCTTAGCTAAGCCAAAAAGTATAAACTCATCCCTCCCTCCCTTCCCCACACACACAATTCCTAGCCATGCCCTCAATTAACCCTTTAGCCTACTTTTACATTGAACCTTAAAGTTTGGGAGAAGTTTTGGATACAGAGCAGGCTAAACCACATTCCTCCCAACATTCTGTATCTGATGTTTGGTGTTTTGAGGAGCTTTGTATTTCCTAGTGTTAATTATGTCTGGTGAAGGATCACAATAAGTCCAATGAGGGAAGCCAGTCATTAGTGCTGATGGCTATCACATTCTCTCTCTCTCTCTCTCTCTCTCTCTCTCTCTCTCTCTCTCTCTCTCTCTCTCAACTTGTGAGGGGTGCAGCACTCCACCCAAGGTCAGCCATGGACCTGATGATTCTCCTAATTGCAGATCTCTCACCCCCAGATCTATTTGTGGGACTGGGTTACAGATGAACACCAAAACAGGCTGTTATCACATCATCAGCCCTGGGCCATGAACACACAGGTCAGGTGGCTTGACCCCAGCATCCTCCTACATGTCACGGATGAGCTGCGTGTCCAGTAGTAATGAGTGATTATGGAGGCATTAGCCGTTGGAGGGTTGAAAGTCTTGCTCCCCAGTGGTGTAATGAAGGGAAGGTATGAAAGGAGAGAGCCAACCCTGTGATGTTAGAGACGTTGGAGAGCTCTTAAGAGTTTATTTGGGTGTAGCTGTTATTGATGGCAGCCATTCTGGAGTAAAAGCTTCCTGGAAATGATGATGCTGACGGAAATGCACCTGCGTGAATGCACACACGCACACACACGCACGCACACATGCACACACATGCACGCACACACACACGCACACACACGCACACATGCACACACACGCACACACACGCACGCACACACGCACACGCACGCACGCATGCACACACACACACTGTCTTAATGGAAGACTAAGCGAAGCAGGGAGCGAGCAGATCTACAGTGCTCTCTCCCCTGATGATTGTGGTTCAGCGGTTCACTTTAATGGACTGTAAGGTCTTAACTCTGTTCACGGAGGGTTTGACCTTGTGGGAAAGTGAACCATCCATATCTTCTCTGCCTGGAGCAAAGCAATTTAGCTCTCATGGAATGGAGGGGTAGAGGACTGCAAGGTAGGACTGGAGGGGGATGTTTTACCGGCCAGGAAACTCTGATAATTAGAGTAAATACTGTATGTCCCCAAACAGAGAGCTCTCCATTTGAATGTATCCAGGTTTAATATCGGCCTGCTGTAGCCTAATTATACAAAATGCCAATGGATATAAATTCAATGAATGTGACAACTGAAAAGGTTTCTGTCATGGGCAAATGAAATAATGGCTTGTTTGTGTGCCTGTGTTAGTGTAGAGAGAGAAAGAGAACCTTGTGAACTGGCAGACAGTGTTTGGCTGTATTTATGTTATGAGAAATCCTATTTTCCCTAACCCTAACCTTAACCCATATCCCAAACCCTAACCCTAACCTTAACCCATATCCCAAACCCTAACCCTAACCCTAACCCTAAACCTAACCCTAACCCTAATTGTACCCCTAACCCTAATTGTAACCCTAACCCTAACTCCTTACCATTACCCCTAACCCTAATTGTACCCCTAACCCTAATTGTACCCCTAACCCTAATTGTAACCCTAACCCTAATTGCAACCCTAACCCTAATTGTACCCCTAACCCTAATTGTAACTCTAACCCTAATTGTAATCCTAACCCTAATTGTAACCCTAACCCTAACAGTAACAGTAACCGTAACTCTAAACCTAATCCCTAAGCTTAAAATAGCCTTTGTTCTTGTTTTACTATCCTTGTGGGGACGTTTGGGGATTTTAGGTCCACACAAGGAAAGAAGAACCAACACACACACACACACACACACACACACACACACACACACACACACACACACACACACACACACACACACACACACGCACGCAGAGCAGAGAAAACTGGAGGAGGAGGGGAGATGGCAGTGGGATGGCGTCACCCTGTTTCCACAATGTCTTCATCTCTTCGTCTGTTTGCTGTCATCCTTCCGTCAGGCAGATAATTGCTGGGGAAGAGCTGCAAAGCCCGGGACTCCCAAATCCTCAGTACAAACAGAAACAGCCAGGCAGCCAGAGAGAAAGGGAACCAGTGACTGTCTGAGGCTGAGCATACTGCACTGCTAGCAGGCAGTCTCTGTTTCCATGCCAGACTCTGTCTGTATCACTCTCTCTCTCTCTCCATTCTCTCTCTGCTCCCTCATTCTCTCACATTTAAAACATGTATTCATGAGTACTCACACTCTCTCTCTGTTTTTCCTGCCTCCCATTCAAATTCACCAACAACACAGACAGAACACATCCCAGTCAGAGATGCACACAAGCACACATTGTGGCTTTAATTTGTATCTATGTGTATGGGGGGTGACAGAGCACATTTTTACATTTTTACATTTAAGTCATTTAGCAGACGCTCTTATCCAGAGCGACTTACAAATTGGTGCGTTCACCTTATGACATCCAGTGGAACAGCCACTTTACAATAGTGCATCTAAATCTTTTAAGGGGGGTGAGAAGGATTACTTTATCCTATCCTAGGTATTCCTTAAAGAGGTGGGGTTTCAGGTGTCTCCGGAAGGTGGTGATTGACTCCGCTGTCCTGGCGTCGTGAGGGAGTTTGTTCCACCATTGGGGGGCCAGAGCAGCGAACAGTTTTGACTGGGCTGAGCGGGAACTGAACTTCCTCAGTGGTAGGGAGGCGAGCAGGCCAGAGGTGGATGAACGCAGTGCCCTTGTTTGGGTGTAGGGCCTGATCAGAGCCTGGAGGTACTGAGGTGCCGTTCCCCTCACAGCTCCGTAGGCAAGCACCATGGTCTTGTAGCGGATGCGAGCTTCAACTGGAAGCCAGTGGAGGGAGCGGAGGAGCGGGGTGACGTGAGAGAACTTGGGAAGGTTGAACACCAGACGGGCTGCGGTGTTCTGGATGAGTTGTAGGGGTTTAATGGCACAGGCAGGGAGCCCAGCCAACAGCGAGTTGCAGTAATCCAGACGGGAGATGACAAGTGCCTGGATTAGGACCTGCGCCGCTTCCTGTGTGAGGCAGGGTCGTACTCTGCGGATGTTGTAGAGCATGAACCTACAGGAACGGGCCACCGCCTTGATGTTAGCTGAGAACGATAGGGTGTTGTCCAGGATCACGCCAAGGTTCTTAGCGCTCTGGGAAGAGGACACAATGGAGTTGTCAACCGTGATGGCGAGATCATGGAACGGGCAGTCCTTCCCCGGGAGGAAGAGCAGCTCCGTCTTGCCGAGGTTCAGCTTGAGGTGGTGATCCGTCATCCACACTGATATGTCTGCCAGACATGCAGAGATGCGATTCGCCACCTGGTCATCAGAAGGGGGAAAGGAGAAGATTAATTGTGTGTCGTCTGCATAGCAATGATAGGAGAGACCATGTGAGGTTATGACAGAGCCAAGTAACTTGGTGTATAGCGAGAATAGGAGAGGGCCTAGAACAGAGCCCTGGGGGACGCCAGTGGTGAGAGCGCGTGGTGAGGAGACAGATTCTCGCCACGCCACCTGGTAGGAGCGACCTGTCAGGTAGGACGCAATCCAAGCGTGGGCCGCGCCGGAGATGCCCAACTCGGAGAGGGTGGAGAGGAGTATCTGATGGTTCACAGTATCGAAGGCAGCCGATAGGTCTAGAAGGATGAGAGCAGAGGAGAGAGAGTTAGCTTTAGCAGTGCGGAGCGCCTCCGTGATACAGAGAAGAGCAGTCTCAGTTGAATGACTAGTCTTGAAACCTGACTGATTTGGATCAAGAAGGTCATTCTGAGAGAGATAGCGGGAGAGCTGGCCAAGGACGGCACGTTCAAGAGTTTTGGAGAGAAAAGAAAGAAGGGATACTGGTCTGTAGTTGTTGACATCGGAGGGATCGAGTGTAGGTTTTTTCAGAAGGGGGTGCAACTCTCGCTCTCTTGAAGACGGAAGGGACGTAGCCATCGGTCAGGGATGAGTTGATGAGCGAGGTGAGGTAAGGGAGAAGGTCTCCGGAAATGGTCTGGAGAAGAGAGGAGGGGATAGGGTCAAGCGGGCAGGTTGTTGGGCGGCCGGCCGTCACAAGACGCGAGATTTCATCTGGAGAGAGAGGGAGAAAGAGGTCAGAGCACAGGGTAGGGCAGTGTGAGCAGAACCAGCGGTGTCGTTTGACTTAGCAACGAGGATCGGATGTCGTCGACCTTCTTTTCAAAATGGTTGACGAAGTCATCTGCAGAGAGGGAGGAGGGGGGGGGGGGAGGAGGATTCAGGAGGGAGGAGAAGGTGGCAAAGAGCTTCCTAGGGTTAGAGGCAGATGCTTGGAATTTAGAGTGGAAGAAAGTGGCTTTAGCAGCAGAGACAGAAGAGGAAAATGTAGAGAGGAGGGAGTGAAAGGATGCCAGGTCCGCAGGGAGGCGAGTTTTCCTTCATTTCCGCTCGGCTGCCCGGAGCCTTGTTCTGTGAGCTCGCAATGAGTCGTCGAGCCACGGAGCGGGAGGGGAGGACCGAGCCGGCCTGGAGGATAGGGGACATAGAGAGTCAAAGGATGCAGAAAGGGAGGAGAGGGGAGTTGAGGAGGCAGAATCAGGAGATAGGTTGGAGAAGGTTTGAGCAGAGGGAAGAGATGATAGGATGGAAGAGGAGAGAGTAGCGGGGGAGAGAGAGCGAAGGTTGGGACGGCGCGATACCATCCGAGTAGGGGCAGTGTGGGAAGTGTTGGATGAGAGCGAGAGGGAAAAGGATACAAGGTAGTGGTCGGAGACTTGGAGGGAGTTGCAATGAGGTTAGTGGAAGAACAGCATCTAGTAAAGATGAGGTCGAGCGTATTGCCTGCCTTGTGAGTAGGGGGAAGGTGAGAGGGTGAGGTCAAAAGAGGAGAGGAGTGGAAAGAAGGAGGCAGAGAGGAATGAGTCAAAGGTAGACGTGGGGAGGTTAAAGTCGCCCAGCACTGTGAGAGGTGAGCCGTCCTCAGGAAAGGAGCTTATCAAGGCATCAAGCTCATTGATGAACTCTCCGAGGGAACCTGGAGGGCGATAAATGATAAGGATGTTAAGCTTGAAAGGGCTGGTAACTGTGACAGCATGGAATTCAAAGGAGGCGATAGACAGATGGGTAAGGGGAGAAAGAGAGAATGACCACTTGGGAGAGATGAGGATCCCGGTGCCACCACCCCGCTGACCAGAAGCTCTCGGGGTGTGCGAGAACACGTGGGCGGACGAAGAGAGAGCAGTAGGAGTAGCAGTGTTATCTGTGGTGATCCATGTTTCCGTCAGTGCCAAGAAGTCGAGGACTGGAGGGAGGCATAGGCTGAGATGAACTCTGCCTTGTTGGCCGCAGATCGGCAGTTCCAGAGGCTACCGGAGACCTGGAACTCCACGTGGGTCGTGCGCGCTGGGACCACCAGATTAGGGTGGCCGCGGCCACGCGGTGTGGAGCGTTTGTATGGTCTGTGCAGAGAGGAGAGAACAGGGATAGACAGACACATAGTTGACAGGCTACAGAAGAGGCTACGCTAATGCAAAGGAGATTGGAGTGACAAGTGGACTACACGTCTCGAATGTTCAGAAAGTTAAGCTTACGTAGCAAGAATCTTATTGACTAAAATGATTAAAATGATACAGTACTGCTGAAGTAGGCTAGCTGGCAGTGGCTGCGTTGTTGACTTTGTAGGCTAGCTGGCAGTGGCTGCGTTGTTGACACTACACTAATCAAGTCGTTCCGTTGAGTGTGATAGTTTCCACAGTTTCCACAGTGCTGCTATTCGGGGGCTAGCTGGCTAGCTAGCAGTGTCGATTACGTTACGTTGCGTTAAAAGAACGACAATAGCTGGCTAGCTAACCTAGAAAATCGCTCTAGACTACACAATTCTCTTTGATACAAAGACGGCTATGTAGCTAGCTATGTAGCTAGCTACGATCAAACAAATCAAACCGTTGTACTGTAATGAAATGAAATGAAAATGTGATACTACCTGTGGAGCGAAGCGGAATGCGACCGGGTTGTTGAGTGAGGAAGTTCTATTCAGCAGACGTTGGCTAGCTGTTGGCTAGCTAGCAGTGTCTCCTACGTTAAGGACGACAAATAGCTGGCTAGCTAACCTCGGTAAATTAAGATAATCACTCTAAGACTACACACTCTAAACTACACAATTATCTTGGATACGAAGACAGCAAAGACAGCAAAGACAACTGGTAGACAGTGGACGTTAGCTAGCTGGCTAGCTGGCTAGCTGCTGGGCAGATAGCAGTGTAGATTACGTTAGGACGACGAAATACGATGATTACGCAATTATCTTTGATACAAAGACGGCTATGTAGCTAGCTAAGGAGAAATTGCTAAGATTAGACAAATCAAACCGTTGTGCTATAGTGAAATGTAATGAAAAGTTATACTACCTGCGAGCCGAAGTGCGAATGCGACCGCTCGCTCCAACCCGGAAGTAGCATGCTCATTATAAGTCTGTGTTCCTGTGTCCTCTGTCTGTGATGATTCCATCCCGTTGTATAAGTAAGAGCTGCTGCGTGTGTCTGTGAGGCTGAGACTATAGGAGATGGTAATGATCTATCAGTGTGTAGTAAGGTATTGAGAGAGAGAGAGCTGGTATGTGAGTGCTGCTGAACCCTGGGCAAGCATCATCTACTCAGCAGGCTCTGTGGGAGCCAGACAGACCAGCCTGCTGAAAGATGAGAAAGACGCTACATGAGGCATGGTAATATGGAGCTGCTTACGGTGCACTGTATTATACGGTGCACTATCCCCCCTGTATTATACGGTGCACTATCCCCCCTGTATTATACGGTGCACTATCCCCCCTGTATTATACGGTGCACTATCCCCCCTGTATTATACGGTGCACTATCCCCCCTGTATTATACAGTGCACTATCCCCCTGTATTATACAGTGCACTATCCCCCTGTATTATACGGTGCACTATCCCCCTGTATTATACGGTGCACTATCCCCCTGTATTATACAGTGTACTATCCCCCTGTATTATACAAGACACTATCCCCCTGTATTATACAAGACACTATCTCCCCTGTATTATACGGTGCACTATCCCCCCTGTAGTGCACTATCCCCCTGTATTATACAGTGCACTATCCCCCTGTATTATACGGTGCACTATCCCCCTGTATTATATGGTGCACCATCCCCCTGTATTATACGGTGCACCATCCCCTGTATTATACAATGCACTATCCCCCTGTATTATACAGTGTACTACCCCCCTGTATTATACAAGACACTATCCCCTGTATTATACAAGACACTATCCCCCCCTGTATTATACGGTGCACTATCCCCCTGTATTATACAGTGTACTATCCCCCTGTATTATACAAGACACTATCCCCCTGTATTATACAAGACACTATCCCCCTGTATTATACGGTGCACTATCCCCCCTGTATTATACGGTGCACTATCCCCCTGTATTATACGGTGCACTATCCCCCTGTATTATACGGTGCACTATCCCCCCTGTATTATACGGTGCACTATCCCCCCTGTATTATACAGTGCACTGACGGCCTAGGAACAGTGGGTTAACTGCCTTGTTCAGGGGCAGAACGACAGCTCAGGGATTTGAACTTGCAACCTTCCGGTTACTAGTCCAATGCTCTAACCACAAGGCTACCCTGCTGCACTATCCCCGCTGTATTAAAAGGGTTGTGAAATACTAATGAGTGGCGTGATGATGACTTTGGTTCTTAACAAGGAGAAGCGCTTCCCTCTGGACAGGGAGGTGTGTGTGGACGCATGGCGATGGGAATGATGGATGACAGGGGGGAAGATAAGTGGGAGGCAGAGAGAGATCTGCATCTCCCTGATTTATGATGAGTGCTGTGTGTGTGTGTGTGTGTGTGTGTGTGTGTGTGTGTGTGTGTGTGTGTGTGTGTGTGTGTGTGTGTCACACTCCCGCTGATTGCTGCACTTTCACTGGAGCAAACTTTTTCCATACTCACCTTTTCACTTCTCTATTCCTCTGCCTCTCTAACTCTGTACCTGTGATTTTATGACTCTGTCCCCAGCCAGTGCGTCTCTGGGGGGCTGAACTCTCTGTACCATTTCAATGTGGCCTAGCATTACAGCAGTCTCTTGGAACAAGCCAAATGGAACACTTGTTCTGAATGTAGCCCATTATGCCCTTTCCCTGCCACCCTCCCAGCTCAGCGAGAGGGTGGTAACCAGTGGAGACATTAGAGGCCATGGCTCTCTTCAGAGAGAGGTGGTCCTTTTTCACCCCTGTCTCGTGCTCTCCCCCCTGCTCGCTAGTCCGCCTGTTGCCTTTCATCTTCTGTAATCCACATCAGAAGGTGTGAGCAGAATGTCACATCTGGGAGAGAGGGAATCAATCAACCTGCCTCCACCCCGACAACCGCAGTACTTCCCCTGGACTGCAAGATGGCGACATGGAGCCAGATATCCTATTGGGATGGAGACCGGGACAATGCTCTTCAGATCTGCCTACCTACCCAGCCCCACTGTTTGAAGTGTGTGTTTTCGAAAATGCTTTGCCAAAGCAGATTGGAGATTAAACATGTGAACTTGGCTGTCAGAAGTGAGTTGCCGTTGGAGGACTAGGAAATAGAGCATACAACACACTATATTGGTAAGGAGGTCGCTTGCAGGCAATTAGAATAGCTTTCCCCTTTTATTGCTTTTGATGTCATCGTGTGGTGGAATGATTGAGCCAGTACTTTAGTCTGCCTTTGACTGGGGGCTGGAAGTTAAATTGATTTAATTTAGATCCAATTAATATCCTCTTTTAAGGGTTTGGTGGTTGTGTAATGCAGTCTGAAATGATGGGTGAAATAGAAGGGATGTTATTGCCAATGATCTTTTCCATACCATAGTCATCATCCACCATATACAGTGGGTATCATAAGTATTCACCCCACCTAGTATTTCTTCACATTTATTTGCATTATAAAGTGTGATTAAAATAGATTTAATGTGATTTTTTTTGTTATTGATCTATACAAGATACTCCATTATCTCCATGGCTCCCGAGTGGCGCAGCAGTCTAAGGCACTGCATCGTAGTGCTAGAGGCATCACTACAGACCCCGATTTGATCGCGGGCTGTATCACAACTGGCCATGATCGGGAGTCCCATAGGGCGGCACACAATTGGTTCAGCATCGTCCAGGTTAGGGGAAGGTTTGGCAGGGGTAGGCCGTCATTGTAAATACTTTTTTAAATATTTATTTTATAATAATAATAATGTCATAATAAAAAGAAAATAATATATTCTATAAACGTTTACAAATTAATCAAATTAAATAACTAAAACATAGACATTGCATAAGTACTCACCCCCTTTCTTTAGGCTTAAAAAAAGTGGCTTAACAAATCACATAAATTAAATGGACCTATGAAATAATAGGGGTTGACATGATTTTTGAATGACTACCGCTTCCTCTTTCCTCCATACATACAACATCTGAAAGGTCCCTCAGTTAAGTATTGAATATCAAGCACATATTCAACTACAAAGACCAGGGAGCTTTTTGAAAGCCTCATAAAGAAGGGCAGTAATTGGTAGCTGGGTAACAATAACAAATCAGACATTCAATATCTCTTTAAGCATGGTCAAATTAGCATTATAAATTGGGTGGTTCGAGCCCTGAATGCTGATTGGCTGACAGCCGTGGTATATCAGACCATATACCACAGGTATACGTTGGTAACCAGTTCATAATAGCAATAAGGCACCTGGGTTTGTGGTATATGGCCAATATACCACGGCTAAGGGCTCTATCCAGGCACTCCGCGTTGCGTCATGCAAAGAACAGTCCTTAGCCGTGTTATATTGGCCATATACCACACCTCCTTGTACCTTATTGCTTAATTATATTATGCTGTGGATGATGTATTAAACCACCCAGACACATCAAAGATACGGTCGTCCTTCTGAACTGAGCTGCAGGACAGGATGTCACCATGAGGTCATGAGGTCATTGGTGATTTTAAAACAGCTACGGGAACAGCTGTGATCGGAGAAAACTGAGGATGGATCAAAAACATTGTAGTGACTCCACAATAATGACTTAAATGACAGAGTGAAAATAGATTACAAATATACGAATACAAAGTATCCTTGACATTGGCAAAAACGGGAATTTTTCAGGATGAAAAGAAACTGGATGGAGCTAAGCACAGGCAAAATCCTAGAGGTAAACCTGTTTCAGTCTGCTTCACACCAGACACTGGGAGAGGAGTTCACCTTTCAGCAGGACAATAACCTATAACACAAAGCCAAATCTACACTGTTGCTTACCAAGAAGATGTTCCTGAGTGGCCAAGTTACAGTTTTGACTTAAATCTGCTTGAAAATCTATGGCAAGACTTGAAAATTGCTGTCTAGCCATGAGCCCCAACACCTTGAAAAGAATAATGGACAAATATATTGCACAATACAAGTGTGTAAAAACTCTTATGAGACTTAGCCAAGAAGACTCACAGCTGTAACTGCTGCCAAAGATGTATCTAACATTCACTCAGAGGTGTGAATACTATTTTTATCCAGGTATGTTAGTGTTTTATTTTTCATTCATCTTAAAAAATATCTATAATTTCTATTCCACTTTGACATTACAGAGTATTTTGTGTAGATTGTTGACGATTAATTACAATTAAATACATTTAATCCCACTTTGTAACACAATCAAATGTAAAGAACTCCAAGGGGTGAATACTTATGATACCCACTGTACTTTGTTTTGTAACCTGTACAATGTTTGATGTGTAGTATCACATCCATCATGTAGCATCTTACTGTAATTACATTCCATCAGACATGAGAAAGGCAAAGAATCCCTTTGAAGATTGTATGACCGTTGACCGTCACTTTGATATGAACATTATGTGATAGTAACAGAATAGGCCATTAGAAACGGGGAGCTGCTGTGCCTATTTTGACACATAAAACCCAGCCCATTTAATTTGTGTGTACAGAACACGTCTAAGTATAAGGACATATCTATTTAAAAAGATCCCTCTTGAATGCTGTTCTAAAGAAACCATTTTATGCCACTGAAGTAGAAGAGAAGCTGTGATTTTTGGTGTATAGAAATCTCAAAGCGTGTTAGTTATTAAGCGGCTTTGCATAGCTATTTTGGGGGGACTGGAAGCTATTGTTCTAGTGTTGAGATAAGATTTAAAGGTGTCTGATTGCAGCTCTGTCATGTGTTCAGTCAGGCACTAGTGATCAGGAAACAAATCTATACAGTTACATATTGGTGTATTCTTTTTGACGATCATATGGTACCGTTTTGACAATATTGCCACATTGTTTTTGCGCGAGTTGGTTGTACCTGCACCAAACCTTCAGTATTTTTCCTTCATATCTTGTTTTGCATCTTCTTTTTAAGTAGGTGGCCAATTTGTTTTCAGCACTTTTATTTCCATGACTGATCAAAAATTTTCTCATGGCTCTCTCTTGTCCTTCTGCAGAAGACACATGGTGAGCATTATGTTTGGATCATGGAATCGCAATAAAATCACAGTATTGAATCGCAATACAAATGTGACTGACCAGCTCAATTTGCTCTTATGTAGCAAAATTGGAAATTGTGTTTTTTTGCATTGGATAAAAGTACAGACTCAGAGCTAGAAAATGGTATATCATGCACTATAGTTGAGGAACAATGGGAAAGTAATTCAGCTTTGAAAGTTGTAACCCCACTTTTGAGAAAATGGCACTGGAGAGGTCTAGGTGGTCTACACCCACTCAGCATCGTTCACACCCTCTTAAGCCTTAGCCCCACACATCTTTTTAAGGATTTTCACGAGGCCATGTGCTAAGGAGAGTGAGTACAGTAGTGTACTAAACAACCAAATAATTAAAGACTAAAGGTTAGTTTATACTATGTCTATCGACATGTCTGTAGACAGTTGTCGCAATGACATCATGAACTATCTATTGTCTTCCGACATCAAACTTGTCGTTGTCGTTATGCAAAAAGTATAAACACAAAAACGACAGGCTGCATGACAGCCTGGTGGTCCATAGCATATATATATACCCCCCCCCCCCCAATAAACCCATCCATTTAACCTTTTCACACGTACCAACAAACGGGTGTGATCATTCTACAGTGGTCCCTATTGCGTACAATCAAACCTGTGTGATTAGAACACTTGATTAGAACACTTGATTAGAACACTTATTTAGAATGTCCATTTTCGATTGACGCAACAATTAGCATATGAGCTGGCCACACTTTTTTTTTCACAGAAACATTTTGCACGAACACAGTCCTTACAAAGTTATGTCCAGAATGTGACCAGTTTATTATAGGATGGAATGATCAGACATTCACAGAAGTAGCTACACCATAACACAATCATCCAAACCGGAAAAATGTAGGCTACATTTGTTCTAGCGCTAACTGAGGAAAGATTGACTTAACACAAGCTGCCATGCTTGTTTTTTTTTGCATCAATCAAAGATAATAAGAGGAGACAAGATGAGTTTGGTCTGTTTATAGTATGCATGTCAATGGGGGTGTGTCGTCTACGAGCATCCACTTCCCTTCATTCACTTTCGGAAGTTTACCCGAACGATGAGTGAACCATTCCTTCACCTCATTATAACATCTTTGGTCTGACAGATTACGTGACACCCAGAATGCATTGTATAATGTCAACAAACATGGCACCATACGTAGCTGGCAAATAGCTTAGCTCACTATAATCAGTACAACCTTCCAAAAAGTATTTTACACACATCATATGTGTCCATTACAATCTATGGAAAAATCTAAATGCATTATTTGTCAGTAGTACTTGAAAACATGTGAATAAAACTGTAACTACATTATGGTCCATATGTATAATATCTGAAAATGTAGCTAGCTAGACCCTCTTACCCGAATACATGGATGAAAGCTTCTCCCTCTTTGTCACGGATGTCATGGTTGCCCAGACATTCCACTGATTTCAAAACTCAGTCCTCCAGAAAGTGTAGAGCATCTTTCAAAAAAGTAGTGTTAGAAGGATTACCTACACATACTGAGCAGCTCATGTTATAGCCAGAAGCGTGCTACATGGCAGACAAATCTGAACTCATCTCTCAGCATGTCCAGCCCATTTTTATTTTTAATTTTAATTTTATTTTACCTTTATTTAACCAGGAAGGCTAGTTGAGAACAAGTTCTCATTTACAACTGCGAGCTGGCCAAGATAAAGCAAAGCAGTGCGACAAAAACAACAACACAGAGTTACAGTCCCAACGGTGTGATTTGTTTGATCGTAGCTAGCTACATAGCTAGCTACATAGCCGTCTTTGTTTCAAAGATAATTGTGTAGTCTAGAGCGATTTTCTAGGTTAGCTAGCCAGCTATTGTCGTTCTTTTAACGCAACGTAACGTAATCAACACTGCTAGCTAGCCAGCTAGCCCCCGAATAGCAGCATTGTAGAAGCTTTACACTCAACGGAACGACTTGATTAGTGTAGTGTCAACAACGCAGCCACTGCCAGCTAGCCTACAAAGTCAACAACGCAGCCACAGCCAGCTAGCCTACCTCAGCAGTACTGTATCATTTTAATCATTTTAGTCAATTAGATTCTTGCTACGTAAGCTTAACTTTCTGAACATTCGAGACGTGTAGTCCACTTGTCATTCCAATCTCCTTTGCATTAGCGTAGCCTCTTCTCTAGCCTGTCAACTATGTGTCTGTCTATCCCTGTTCTCTCCTCTCTGCACAGACCATACAAACGCTCCACACCGCGTGGCCGCGGCCACCCTAATCTGGTGGTCCCAGCGCGCACGACCCACGTGGAGTTCCAGGTCTCCGGTAGCCTCTGGAACTGCCGATCTGCGGCCAACAAGGCAGAGTTCATCTCAGCCTATGCCTCCCTCCAGTCCCTCGACTTCTTGGCACTGACGGAAACATGGATCACCACAGACAACACCGCTACTCCTACTGCTCTCTCTTCGTCCGCCCACGTGTTCTCGCACACCCGAGAGCTTCTGGTCAGCGGGGTGGTGGCACCGGGATCCTCATCTCTCCCAAGTGGTCATTCTCTCTTTCTCCCCTTACCCATCTGTCTATCGCCTCCTTTGAATTCCATGCTGTCACAGTTACCAGCCCTTTCAAGCTTAACATCCTTATCATTTATCGCCCTCCAGGTTCCCTCGGAGAGTTCATCAATGAGCTTGATGCCTTGATAAGCTCCTTTCCTGAGGACGGCTCACCTCTCACAGTTCTGGGCGACTTTAACCTCCCCACGTCTACCTTTGACTCATTCCTCTCTGCCTCCTTCTTTCCACTCCTCTCCTCTTTTGACCTCACCCTCTCACCTTCCCCCCTACTCACAAGGCAGGCAATATGCTCGACCTCATCTTTACTAGATGCTGTTCTTCCACTAACCTCATTGCAACTCCCCTCCAAGTCTCCGACCACTACCTTGTATCCTTTTCCCTCTCGCTCTCATCCAACACTTCCCACACTGCCCCTACTCGGATGGTATCGCGCCGTCCCAACCTTCGCTCTCTCTCCCCCGCTACTCTCTCCACTTCCATCCTATCATCTCTTCCCTCTGCTCAAACCTTCTCCAACCTATCTCCTGATTCTGCCTCCTCAACCCTCCTCTCCTCCCTTTCTGCATCCTTTGACTCTCTATGTCCCCTATCCTCCAGGCCGGCTCGGTCCTCCCCTCCCGCTCCGTGGCTCGACGACTCATTGCGAGCTCACAGAACAGGGCTCCGGGCAGCCGAGCGGAAATGGAGGAAAACTCGCCTCCCTGCGGACCTGGCATCCTTTCACTCCCTCCTCTCTACATTTTCCTCCTCTGTCTCTGCTGCTAAAGCCATTTTCTACCACTCTAAATTCCAAGCATCTGCCTCTAACCCTAGGAAGCTCTTTGCCACCTTCTCCTCCCTCCTGAATCCTCCTCCCTCTCCCCCCTCCTCCCTCTCTGCAGATGACTTCGTCAACCATTTTGAAAAGAAGGTCGACGACATCCGATCCTCGTTTGCTAAGTCAAACGACACCGCTGGTTCTGCTCACACTGCCCTACCCTGTGCTCTGACCTCTTTCTCCCCTCTCTCTCCAGATGACATCTCGCGTCTTGTGACGGCCGGCCGCCCAACAACCTGCCCGCTTGACCCTATCCCCTCCTCTCTTCTCCAGACCATTTCCGGTGACCTTCTCCCTTACCTCACCTCGCTCATCAACTCATCCCTGACCGCTGGCTACGTCCCTCCCGTCTTCAAGAGAGCGAGAGTTGCACCCCTTCTGAAAAAACCTACACTCGATCCCTCCGATGTCAACAACTACAGACCAGTATCCCTTCTTTCTTTTCTCTCCAAAACTCTTGAACGTGCCGTCCTTGGCCAGCTCTCCCGCTATCTCTCTCAGAATGACCTTCTTGATCCAAATCAGTCAGGTTTCAAGACTAGTCATTCAACTGAGACTGCTCTTCT
The DNA here is from genome assembly GCF_034236695.1 of Oncorhynchus nerka. Lineage (NCBI taxonomy): Eukaryota > Metazoa > Chordata > Actinopteri > Salmoniformes > Salmonidae > Oncorhynchus > Oncorhynchus nerka. Next base: position 41,583,305 of record NC_088404.1, read on the forward strand.
CTGTATCACGGAGGCACTCCGCACTGCTAAAGCTAACTCTCTCTCCTCTGCTCTCATCCTTCTAGACCTATCGGCTGCCTTCGATACTGTGAACCATCAGATCCTCCTCTCCACCCTCTCCGAGTTGGGCATCTCCGGCGCGGCCCATGCTTGGATTGCGTCCTACCTGACAGGTCGCTCCTACCAGGTGGCGTGGCGAGAATCTGTCTCCTCACCACGCGCTCTCACCACTGGCGTCCCCAGGGCTCTGTTCTAGGCCCTCTCCTATTCTCGCTATACACCAAGTCACTTGGCTCTGTCATAACCTCACATGGTCTCTCCTATCATTGCTATGCAGACGACACACAATTAATCTTCTCCTTTCCCCCTCTGATGACCAGGTGGCGAATCGCATCTCTGCATGTCTGGCAGACATATCAGTGTGGATGACGGATCACCACCTCAAGCTGAACCTCGGCAAGACGGAGCTGCTCTTCCTCCCGGGGAAGGACTGCCCGTTCCATGATCTCGCCATCACGGTTGACAACTCCATCGTGTCCTCCTCCCAGAGCGCTAAGAACCTTGGCGTGATCCTGGACAACACCCTGTCGTTCTCAACTAACATCAAGGCGGTGGCCCGTTCCTGTAGGTTCATGCTCTACAACATCCGCAGAGTACGACCCTGCCTCACACAGGAAGCGGCGCAGGTCCTAATCCAGGCACTTGTCATCTCCCGTCTGGATTACTGCAACTCGCTGTTGGCTGGGCTCCCTGCCTGTGCCATTAAACCCCTACAACTCATCCAGAACGCCGCAGCCCGTCTGGTGTTCAACCTTCCCAAGTTCTCTCACGTCACCCCGCTTCTCCGCTCTCTCCACTGGCTTCCAGTTGAAGCTCGCATCCGCTACAAGACCATGGTGCTTGCCTACGGAGCTGTGAGGGGAACGGCACCTCAGTACCTCCAGGCTCTGATCAGGCCCTACACCCAAACAAGGGCACTGCGTTCATCCACCTCTGGCCTGCTCGCCTCCCTACCACTGAGGAAGTACAGTTCCCGCTCAGCCCAGTCAAAACTGTTCGCTGCTCTGGCCCCCCAATGGTGGAACAAACTCCCTCACGACGCCAGGACAGCGGAGTCAATCACCATCTTCCGGAGACACCTGAAACACCACCTCTTTAAGGAATACCTAGGATAGGATAAAGTAATCCTTCTCACCCCCCCCTTAAAAGACTTAGATGCACTATTGTAAAGTGGCTGTTCCACTGGTTGTCATAAGGTGAAAGCACCAATTTGTAAGTCGCTCTGGATAAGAGCGTCTGCTAAATGACTTAAATGTAAATGTAAATGGGTAAACAAACGTACAGTCAATAACGCAATAGAAAAATCTGTATACAGTGTGTGCAAATGAAATAAGGAGATAAGGCAATAAATAGGCCAATAGTGGCGAATTAATTACAACTTAGCAATTTACACTGGAGTGATATATGTGCAGATGAGGATGTGCAAGTAGAAATACTGGTGTGCAAAACAGCAGAAAAACTCAAACAAATATGGGGATGAGGTAGGTAGTTGGTTGGATGGGCTATTTACTGATGGGCTGTGTACAGCTGCAGCGATCGGTAAGCTGCTCTGACAGCTGGTGCTTAGAGTTAGTGAGGGTGAATAAAGTCTCCAACTTCAGTGATTTTTGCAAGTCATTCCAGTCATTGGCAGCAGAGAACTGGAAGGAAAGGCGGCCAAAGGAGGTGTTGGCTTTGGGGATGACCAGTGAAATATACCTGCTGGAGCGCGTGCTAAGGGTGGGTGTTGCTATGGTGACCAGTGAGCTGAGATAAAGACTTATAGATGACCTGGAGCCAGTGGGTTTGGCGACGAATATGTAGCAAGGACCAGCCAACGAGAGCATACAGGTCGCAGTGGTGGGTAATATATGGGGCTTTGGTGACAAAACGGATGGCACTGTGATAGACTGCATCCAATTTGCTCAGTAGAGTGTTGGAGGCTAATTTGTAAATTACATTACCAAAGTCAAGGATTGGTGGGATAGTCATTATCTCAGCCAGTCATGGCTTCCTGTCTTTTTCCGTGGCTAAACCAACTAGACTTGTAATTTAACAAATGTATTTATTAATGTAATTTTAAGGTAAGTTCCAGAAGGCATTTCTGACACAAAAAAACAAAACAAATTTTGATTTCATTTTTTTTGTTTACATTCAAATGGCTCTCCTGTGAAGTAGTAACGCACGACATACCCCTAGATTCCTGAAATGAGTCACATAGAGAATCAATAGAATCGTGAGGATCACAATTAGGGCTGACCTCAATTAGTCGACTGGTCGATTGTTTGATCTATAGGCTGTTGGTCAACCAAGATTATTTTCCGTCGAGCTGTACCAGTCAACAGTATGGACACAACTACTCATTCAAGGGTTTTTAAAATGTATTTTTACTATTTTCTACGTTGTAAAATAATGTGAAGTAATGTGAAACTATCATATAACATATATGGAATCATGTCGTAACCCAAAAAGTGTTAAACAAATCCAAATATATTTGAGATTCTTCAAAGTAGCCACCCTTTGCCTTGATGACAGCTTTGCACACTCTTTGTCACACCCTGATCTTTTTCGACTGTCTTTGTGATCGTCTCCACCCCCCTCCAGGTGTCACCCATCTTCCCCATTATCTGTCCGTTCCCTTGCTCTGTTCCCCGCTTCAGCATTAATGTTAATATGTTGTGTTACCCGTATGATGACGCTGTTCCTGGCTTGTTCCATGTCTGTTCCTCATTAAATGTTCAACTCCCGTGACCTGCTTCTCTTCTCCGGAGTTGGTCCTTACACTCTTGGCATTCTCTCAACCATCTTCATGTGGTAGTCACTTAGAGTGTGAAGGAAAAGCAGCCAACAAGTGCTCAGCATATGTGGGAACTCTTTCAAGACTGTTGGAAAAGCATTCCATGTTAAGCTGGTTTAGAGAATGCCAAGAGTTTGCCAAAGCTGTCATTAAGGCAAAGGATGGCTACTTTAAAGAATGTAAAATGTAAAATCTCTTTTGATTTGTTTAACACTTTTTTGGTTACTACATTATTCCATATGGGTTATTTCATAGTTTTGATGTCTTCACTATTATTCTACAATGTAGAAAATAGTAAAAATAAAGAAAAACCCTTTGTCAATCAAACTAAAATGCAACTGTTTAATACGAATAATTTTGCATTCAACTTGTAGCTCTGATTGTCTGTAAAAAAAAGGTTAAACACTCAATTGTGAGGCTAGATAGTGTATGAGGGCTGGACATGCAGCTAAATGAAAGTCAGATAAATGAAAGTCAGAAAAATGAAAGTAAGAAAAATGAAAAGACGATGTTTGCTGGGGTCTCGGGACTGATGGGGTTAACACTCATTCTCTAATTATTCGACACACAGAAATGCACACGCACACAGAGCACAGAGCACACACACATGCAAGCACACATATGCATGCTCATTATACATTTACCTTCAACCACATGCCATTATCTGATTTTCACGGCCCCGATCTGTGGGGAGTTTCAGCGAGCAGTCTAGATTTCTCTCTGGAACCAGCGGGCTGGATTTGATTTTCATTAGAATTTCATGTCTTGGCTGTCATATCCTCTCCCCACCCTGCACGCTTTGGTGGACACAATTTTCCGCTGCGGTGGACCCACACACGGTGGACTGGTTAGCTAGAGCCACAACGGGTGGCTGGTTAGCTAAAGCCACACCGGGTGGCTGGTTGTCAGTGTGTTGCACTGTTGAAGGCCTCTCTCGCACTGAAGCACTGTCCGACATCTATCATCAACACCACCCCCTGCTTCTACACACAAAATCAAATACCATTTTATTTGTCACATGCGCCGAATACAACGTGTCAACCTTACCGTGAAATGTGTGCTTATGAGTCCTTCCCAACAATGCAGAGTAAACAAATTATAATACAAAGAAAAATAGCATTCGTAAAAACACACACACACACACACACACATATATATACATACACACACACACACACACACACACATATATATATATATACACACACACACACACACACACACACACACACACACACACACACACACACACACACACACACAGGCATACACCCAGTGACAACACACATGGGTGTGTTGCTGTGTGTTGACAGTGTGTTGATATTTGCGACAGCGACTCTGCTGAATGTTTATCCTATTGTGAGAGAGCTGAATCGATGTGAGATAATTTGGTGCATCACAGTGCTAATGGAATCAGAAGAGAAGTAAGGTGTGGCTCTGGAGGAAATGTCCTGTTCATCATCCACTCAATGATTTCCAAATGTAAATGTCACACAGACTGCCCAGAGTATTTAACACAGGCAAACAGACAGCCAAGTGCCAAATCACTGTGAATGTTAACCTTCATAACATATCATGGTCAGACTCACTCAGCACATGGCAGGCTAGCATTATGACTCACTAAGCTCTAAGCAGACAGTGGGAAGGACTCCAGTTCCTTAAATAAAAGCTTCTGTCTGTCTAACACTGCTGGAAATATACTGCCTGTCAGCACCATAGTCATTACTGAGTGATTCATGTTCCCCTCCGTTTTCAGTATTCTAATCTACCAGCTCTAATTTATAATGCAGTATTGATGATACCAATAGAGTATTGGGGCAATCAAATCATAACCATTTCGTCAAGTCAATCTGTTCAGTAGTTCTTGACTTGTATTGGGAGTCCATGCACTTTTGGCTCCTGTGTCGCTGGTTATCTCGTGGGTCACAGACCCTGTCTGTGTTATCTCACCAGTAAGAGAACCCACGGTCATTAAAGGCCTAGTGTGGTGTGCAGCAGACATGATTAAACTAGCATGCACTGTCTGATGATTTATTGCCTGGTGAACCCTCCTGTCCCAGCACATTTACTATGTTCACTTTCCCTTACAAATGTTCTGCTGCAGTCTCTAACCCTCTCTGAGAGTCTACATGGTAGTGCTACGTTTCTCACAACTAAAGTGCTTTTTGCATCAAATGAGTGTGTTTGTTCTTTACTGTGTGTATTGTGTATAGTAGAGAGGCTGTACAAAACAGGCACCATAACAACCGGTTGTCATGTATGTTTCCTGAGAGCTCACATTATTGAAGTAGGTATGTATTTGATCCTGTTTTGTACTTGGAGTTAGGGCTGTGGGTTCCGACAGATCATTGTGGCATCAGCCCTTTTCATGCTGCGGATGGGAGCGGGCGGTCAGACAGACGACTTTGGGATTAAACATTTGTTTTGTTCCTCAGATTATTTGGAAACGGTTGTCTTTCTTATTGGTATGGATTAGCCTAGGACTACCTATTGTGTTAAAAGCACATATTTGTCACATTATTCCCAAACTCAGAATTCGCTGCTTCAACTTCAGTAGCCTACCGCTCCTCTCCTAGTGTGGCGTGTGAGATCAAGTGTTCCTAGTATACGTGTGGTCTCAATGAAATAGTAGGCTGTAGGCTGCCTATGCATGGGCGGAACATCAGACAGCGGTTATCTTTCCAAGGAAATTAACTTAACTATGATTAGGCAATAGTTTACTACAGTGTCTGACACTGCAAATACATACTGATAATGGAGGAAGTGGAGGGTGCTCAACCAACGTGAGTCGAGGTGCAATCGAAACATTCAATTATCATTGGAAAGGAAAACAAGTGGCTACCATGGTGAGAGAGCGTTGCACTTTTTAACTTTCAATAAATATTCATTACACGTGTATTCCTCTCTTCCTGCAAATCGTCCTCCTAAAAGGAAGGCTAAATCCTACATGCAAAACGTAGCTCAAGGGAAAGTGCAAGTGTCCGCTGTCATCATTCTTGCTGCTTCAAATTGAGTAGCCATACCTGCGAGATGAGGTGCGCTTGTGGTCTCAGTTAAATAGAGTAGGCGATAGCCTATGCATGGGCCGAGAAACACGAGGCAGTTATCTTTCCAAGGAAATGTACTTCCTAAATATGATTAGGCTATAGTTTACTACATTGCCTACAAATAAATATTGATCACCCGTATTTATCTCCGTCTGAAAATCGTCCCACTCCTAAAAGCTCAAAAGAAATTCTCTCCAACTCTGCTCTCTTGAAACTACGTCTAGTAATACCGGTAGCATAATAGAATGGGACACATTTTGATATTGCCTATAGGGCGCAAAATCGCTACGATCATGGTTGGCAAGTGAGCTGTGTCACATATGCCTAAAATAACATTGCGGGACTGTGGTTGGGTTCGGACCAGTTCTTGCGGTAGCGGGTGGGAGTGTCAGACAGAAAGCCAGCAGGTGCTGACAGGGTTCGGTATTAAAAGCTGCTGGTTTCAAACTCCTCTCTGTGTTCAGTGGGTATTGCTATGCTACTCCACAATTGGGAGATACTTTCATTTGGAGGTTTCAGTTCTCTCTTGACTTTGTGGAGTTGACAGTGTCACTTTTCATGTCAAAAAATCTAACTGAAAGGTTGAAAGAGACACTTTATATCACAGTCACTTTTTTGTTGTTGTTGCTTTAAATAGATCTCATCACATCTCATCATGTTTCCCTCCCTCTCTGCTGTGTCTGACCTCTCTGGGCTGTGCTGACTTGGCTCTGCTTGGCTGCCTCATGGAAAATTCACCTTCTGTAGTGTGGTGTTCTCTCTTCACACCCCAGGGGAAGTTATTGACAGGAACGTAATGAGCATGTAGTGTCTGACCAACAGCTGCATCCCCCCCAGCATACCGCCAGACTGCCAGCTCACTCAGAGGGCACTTAGGGGTCAGGAGCTCAGCCTCAGACACAGAACGGCTCTCTGATGATCACAAACTAAAGCTCTACCTCTCTAACTAACATTTACACAATCTAATGTTTAAGACAAGGATATAGTTTGATGTGACATCTCGATAGGCCCCCAGTGTCGTAAGGCTAGACTGAGGTTTTAAGGTCGTTAGATCCCAGCTGGGGGTCCAACCTCAAGGCATATGGCAGGAGGTCCCAAGTCCACCTCAAGGCATAGTGCAATAGCTGACTACTTGTTGCAAAACGTCTCATCTGTCCCCTGAGGCAATTACCGGTCACCTTCACTGAGAGATGAAGCAGCAGTGACATCAGTTTTAGCCTTCGGTCTGTGACACTGCCCTGTGTTCTACATCCTATCTGGTCCTACATGATAAGTGTACTACACCTGTTGTACACATTGGATATAGCTGTGCCCATTGGATATGACTATGTTGAAACTAAGCTTTTCAGCTAAACAAGAAGAGAGATGATATTTCATCAACACGCTCCGTGTTATTTTAGCTTCTCTATGTGCCAGCTCTGTCTTCATCTCTTCATCCAGTTGACGTGTGCTTCCTGGACCTGTCACAATGAACAAGGAAAGTTGGTTTATTGTCTTAATGTTCTGTTTACCAAGCTGTTTTCTTGATGCTCAGCCTGAAGGTTGCAGCACTATGCCTGCTCATTTAAAGCTAGTGGCTTTGAGTCTTTATTTAGCTGGAGTCAAGGCAGCCCAGCAGCATTCGGTCACTGAATTTAACCTCAGCACCCCCCCTCTCTCTGAAACGCCTCTCTGAAAGGCCAAGTCCCCTAGTCTTCCATCAATCTACTCTGTATCAACACCAGCACCAGACCCAGCAGCACACACAGTCTTGAGCTGCTGTGCACACAAACACACTTAGCTGGGAATTAATATGCTCTCCCTAGTGCTGATGGAGAGGAGGGGGAGATTTAGGGAGGTAGGGAGGGTGTTTCTCACTCTTGAATGCCTCTTGCTGATGGGAGGACGTGGTCGCTGAGTTGTGCCACAGAAATGGGTCCTGACAGACTCATTTCTCACGCTCAGATTTCCTCAGCGTCCCCAATGGTGGGCGGTTGGCGCCGTAGTCCCACATAGAAGTGATTAATATTTATTTTGCTTGTGCGCAGATACTGATGAGCAGGGTACACTGGCCTCTTTGTCTCCCAGCCTTTAGGACTGTCAGAGCCCTCAGGGGAAGGTAATGAGGAGAACTCATCGCCCTATCATCCCCTCTCTTTCTCTTTCCTCTCCTCCTGCTAGTTTATAGACCTCAAAACAGCCACCATTTAAGATGATGTTACCTGTATGGTCATATGATCTTTGCCCTCAAGCCTGAAACCTGTATCACTGAGGTATATGATTAATCGTACAGCACACACACCACACTTCTAAATGTTGGAGAGAATAGCCAGTCTTTCTGTTCCAGTTCTCCATCTATTGTACCAGGTAAACAGTACCTAATCACATTCCTACCTTTCCAACACCTACAAGAATTCAAGTGAGAGATTTTTCTATACAAGTATTACCCAGAATGCATCAGGATCGGCCTTGCCACAGAGTCAGGCGTGAACGGGAAATGTCCAGAAGGAATAGACAAGCTTCTCGCTCATTATTCTGATGGTTTCACGTTCCCCCCGAATTTTTGGTTGTTGCAGTGGATGCAGCTATGGATGTGACAGATTTCAGTTCATTAGGCAAAACACATATTCAGTTATAGCAGGCCTTTCTGCTAAGTGGTTGTCATCATGGTAGCAGCAGAACCAGCAACCAGTAACATGCATTCACTCCCACTGACCACCCTCAAATATGTCTCTTAACACGATGTTCTATTCTTTACTGTGATAAAGTGAAAATAGAAAATGAATTGAAGTAAGGAAGGAAGAGGCATGGATGCAATTTTCCATTAAACATTGGTGACACAAACACATTTTTTTTATTATCAATAAAGAGGAAAGAAAGGGATAGCAAATAAAAGTAGACTTCTTTTCCATGATTGAATTTTCTATATGCCTTGGTACGGCCATAAGCTAGGAAATGAAAACTGACAAACATTAAACAGCCTTGTGTGTGTTTGTGTGTGCACCGTGCAGGCGCGCGTGTGTGTGTGTGAGAGCATTTGTGTGCCTGTGTTCATGCGTGTGTGGATGCTTGCATGCCTGTGTGTGCGCAAGCGCCAGGTGTGTGTTTGTGTGTTTTGTTGCTGGAGTGGAGAGTATGTGGTGGTGTGTGAATGGTTCGAGGCAAATCACTTTTATCCTGCTGGATCTCTCTCTGGGTAGAGAGATTGGCCTTTGTAGTTGTGATTGGAAGGAATTAAGGGCTGCCTTTGGTAGCTAGCAACAGCAGCCAACAGGGAAACAGCTTTAGCTATGCACTTTTGAATGTGGTGTGTGTGTGTATGTGTATGCGCGCGTGCCCGTACATGTGTGTGTGTGTGTGTGTGTGTGTGTGTGTGTGTGTGTGTGTGTGTGTGTGTGTGCATGCGTGTGTGATCAGTGATTGATTTATCGCTGTGTAAAGTTGTCAGTCATGATGCATGAAAGAATAGAGGAGCTTTACTTAGTCGGAGCCTCAGGTTGTGAAACATCAAGCAGAGCCTTAATTGAGTTAACTCTTTGAGGTGCTGCATCTACACTCTTAACAATTTATTTTTTTTGGGGGGGGGGGGTGACCCAACTGCTGGGTTGCAGGTATTGGGTCACTCAGTTGGGTTGTTGTCTTTAAGACAGCCGGTCAGATCAGAAGACTGGGTTACCCACCATTTTTTGGAGTGTATCCCTTGTAGATAACTAGGAATTCTGTTACACATAACCCACCTACTGGAAGGCAGGTTGGCACTTATATTCATGAAGCTTGCCCTGGAGGCAGCTCTGCAGAGTGGTCACTAGCTGGCACAGACACAAAGTCATCAAATCTGATTTGAAATCTAACCCTAACCTTAACACTTACCTTAACCACACTGCTAACCCCAATGCCTAACCCTAACTTTAAATTAAGATCTAAAAGCTAGCCCATCTATCGGAAATCGCTCAGTTCTGCCTCCAGGGCAAGATTCATGACAATAAATGTCAACCTGCTACTGGAAGAGTCTTGGATGCCAATACATCAAGTAGTACTATCTGCAATAGCGTAGATGTATTGACTGTGTACTTGCCCTTTTCCCCCAGGAATGTACAACATTCCTAGAGAGCATCATAACTAAAACATATACAGCCGAACAGCTAATCCATAATATTCACTAATGTCCTCTCTTCAGTGAGTGAATAATGGAATTTCCATGTAATGATTGAGATAGGGAGAACAGTTCTTTCATTGGTTACTGGCCTTTTTGAAGCAGTGAGAGGTTAAAGCGGAGCAGCCTGTTGATATTCCCCCTCATTATTGTTTTCCTGCTCTGGGTTCTATCACAACAACAGCACCACGCTGTCTGATAGCAGCCTCCCTGTGCTCTGCCACGGGGAATAACAAATTGGGCTTGTTTTACAGCGAGGGAGCGTGACTGCACAAAGGCCTTGGATTTGTAGCGGGGGTGGCTTGAGAGAATAGTCTTTCCGCTTGAATGTAACTAAGCACAGTGACGCAAGAGTTCAGACACAGACAGGCCTTGCTGTTAGGGTTCGTGGGTAGCCTTGGTTATCAAACATGTGATGGGAGGGATGGTAGTAGTGGTACGGGAGGTAGAATCCCCTTCTGGTGTGTGTGTCTGTGATGTGAATGTCCACACCAGGAACATCCCATTAATTCTAAGTCCCACACTGCCCAGAGGAGTCCGGCCTATCCAGTTGCTCCTCATCACATACCCATTAAACCACAGCCAAGTTTACATGCAGGGTTGTCTCTACGGGGCTCAGCCCTCTGGTCATGGGGAAGCTACCATTCAGTAGCCAGCACAGAGCTGGAATTAAAGGGCAACAGTAAAGTGGCAGAACTATATTGTTATCGCTAAACAGACAACAATGTGTTATCATCATAAGGGGCCAGTGATGGGCCTCTGGCTGGTGGCCACAGTGTGTTAGTGGCTGAAACAGCAGCTCTTGACTTTAGGCCCTTTCTCTTTGAGCACTTCAGGGCTGAAGTATCATTTTGTGGTGGGAGGCCTGGGTTGTATTCCCCCTCCCTTCTTCCCATCCTCTCAGGTTGGTAGCAGTGAGGGTAGCCAGGGGTAATGGCAGGCCACTCCAGGCCTGATCAGGACTCTCTGGGGCTCAGGAGGGACACTTAGATGACAGACGGAGACACAGTACATAGTGCCTAAGGGTTCTGATTAGGCTCCTGTAGAGAAATGTAGTGAGGGGGAGGGATTCTACTCTGGCTATCAGCGGTATCTGTTGCTGTGAAAGTGGGAGGAGGGAGAGGGAGTGTGAGGGAGAGGGAGAGAGAAAATAAGCCAGCAAAGTAGAGTAAAGAGATTGACCAGGAAAGAGATAAGATTGGGAGAGAAATGGAGGGAATTAGAAAGGCTTTGAAAGAGAGGTGAGGGAAAGATGGAGAAAGAAAACCATGTATTCAAAGAGAGAGAAACAGAGGGATAGAGAGAGGGAGAGACTGTCTAAGCTGTTTTTTTATGAGATATCTTGTGTGTTTTGGCTCTGTATTGGTTTTTCCCTATTCGTTTCACATGATTCCCCATCACCTTTCCCTCTGGACCTTAGCCCCTGACTCCAGCCTGTGCTGCCCAGTACAAGCACCTATTTTTGGGCTTGGCCATGCGCTGAGGGGGGCTTAGATACACAGTAGTCAACAACCACGGCCTTCACGGCTTAGTTACGGTAATGTGAGTCAGCCTGTGAGAAGGCTGAGCTTTCCAGAACCTTACACAGGAGATGGAGAGGGGGGAGAGGGACAGGACAGGGGAGTAGGAGAGGGAGAGGGGGAGAGAGAGGGACAGGACAGGGGAGTAGGAGAGGGAGGGGGGAGAGAGGGGACAGGACAGGGGAGTAGGAGAGGGAGAGGGGGAGAGAGGGACAGGACAGGGGAGTAGGAGAGGGACAGGACAAGGGAGTAGGAGAGGGAGAGGGGGAGAGGGACAGGACAGGACAGGAGAGGGAGAGGGGGAGAGAGAGGGAGAGGGGAGAGAGAGGGAGAGGGGGGAGAGAGAGGGACAGGACAGGGGAGTAGGAGAGGGACAGGACAGGGGAGTAGGAGAGGGAGAGGGGTGGAGGCACTCAATGTTTGTAAATTCATATCATGAATTGAAGTTTTTTGAAAGATGCCATAAAACCAACAACATTTAAATTAAGATTTACCCGGAATGATATGAAGATAATACTTGGCAATGAGAAAACAGTGGCATAATTCACTCAAATGAATCAGAGCGTGCTAATGACAGCAGCAGAGAGAAACTAGTAATAATGATAGAGGATGATGAAGAGGTTAAAGCACAACACAGGACCAGCTGCTACTCAGATTAGAGTGAAATTAAAACAAAATGACTACATCACATCAGAGATGGAGACAGACGACCGGGTGATCAAACAAAATGATGACAAACAACCCAACTCAAGTCCAACCCAGAGACTATAATATACCCTGAGAGGTCTGAGTCCCTCAGGCTCTTGTCTGCATCTGGATCTCCCTCTATCTATCCCCCGTCTCCATCTCTCCCTCTGTTCCTTTGCTCCTTCTGTATCACCTCTCAGGCCTTCACCCGCTGCTGCCGTAGTGTTGTGGTACCTACAGATACTCTGCTGTGTAATCAGATGCCTTCCACCCCCCTCTTGTTAGCCCTATAGCCCTGGCTTGTCCTGCTGCTGGACCATTGAACACATACTGTAATGAGATACGTGAAGGTGCCTGTTGTGTGGGCTATATAGGCAGTGTTTGAAGCTCAGTGTTCAATTGAAGTCTCCCTACCATCACATCTCAGCCAATATGACAGGACTTCAGATGAACATTTGCAACTCAACTTGATTGAAGGTACACAACACTCTCCACGTCTCTTGTCATGAGTAGTCCATGACCGAGAACCACATAGCAGATTTTTAACAGGGTTGTTAGCATCAGGGGGGAAAAGTCAATGCCTTGCCCAGATGTAGCTCAATATCGAGGCATCAGAGGAGAATGAGAATACAGTGTCCATAAAGTGACCATGTAGTGTGGCAACAGCTTTGATCAAATGTATCATTCCTAAACAAAAGCACATGAACACTTGTAAAGGATTAATTGCATAAAGAAATATATATTGATGACAAGATATAAAAACTGTCGTTAGTTGATGGCATCGGACACTGTATTGTGCCCTTATACCCGTACCTTTACACATGAATCAATCGCGTCTTCTCTTGATGCTTCGGGTCCACAGTCAGCACACAGCTTCAGGGCTTTGTGTAAGCAAGCCTCACAAACAAATCGGTTGCACTGCACACAGTTTTCATGGGCCTTGTTTGGTGTGCACCTGCCGAGTTGACATTGTGTCTTCTTTTTACCGAGGGGGAGCTGTGGTGCTTGGGGAAGAGGGAGAGCAGGACCTGCTGCCTTGTATATCCTGCTTGGCGGCTGTAGGTTCTTTCTTGGCGCCCATGTGGTTCTCACGAAGCTCACATGCCAGATCCATGATGAAATCTCTCCTGCTGACTGTCTTGTCAAGGCATTGCTTGTTCTGTACAACATGTGCGCGTTGATAGCAGCCATGTCGAGCACGTTGTAGAACATCGCAACAGGCCAGCGACGACTACCTCCTTTTTTACAGAGTACAGTTTTGCCATCTGGTCGAGTGCATCCACACCAGACAATTAAATAAGTAAGTAAAATATAATAGAAAAGGTTAGAATAATATAGAATAATACTACTAAAAGCAATAACAATAACAGTCATGTAATTAAAGGGGATCATGTTTGGCAGATGGAAAGGCTATATCTGTAAATGGCAGAGATCTATATCAAATCAAATCGAATCAAATCAAATTTTATTTGTCACATACACATGGTTAGCAGATGTTAATGCGAGTGTAGCGAAATGCTTGTGCTTCTAGTTCCGACAATGCAGTGATAACCAACAAGTAATCTAACTAACAATTCCAAAACTACTGTCTTATACACAGTGTAAGGGGATAAATAATATGTACATAAGGATATATGAATGAGCAGCATACAGTAGATGGTATCGAGTACAGTATATACATATGAGATGAGTATGTAGACAAAGTAAACAAAGTGGCATAGTTAAATTGGCTAGTGATACATGTATTACATAAGGATGCAGTCGATGATGTAGAGTACAGGATATACGTATGCATATGGGATGAATAATGTAGGGTAAGTAACATTATATAAGGTAGCATATATCTTTGTGCGATCTGTCACCGTCTCCGGTATCTTCCTCTGGTCACTGCCAATGGCAACAGTGGGATGCAAACACTTGTATTTCATTTGCATCTGTAAACCGCGAGTGTTGCTTTTACCACTCTCCATCACTGACGTGGGGTACAGCTCCGCTGCTATGTTGTTTTGTGCAGAGGGGGGCTGCTCCCGCCTTTGTTTGTTCACTGTTCCGAGCAGTCTAGTCTTCTTTGCAATCAACTTGTCTGCCAGGGAAATTGATGTGAAGAAGTTGTCCATCGTCACATTTCTGCCTTTGCAGAAACACACGTAAGCAGAGCCTCAGTGCAGTTGTGCACTAGTTTTGATTGGCCGGCTGTGCAGCCTGATTGGCCGGCTGTGCAGCCTGATTGGCATCTTTTGTTTCCCGCTCATCAACTTGGAGGACAGAGGATTTTTACACACTACGTGCTTCAGCACTTGGTGGTCCCGTTCTGTGAGCTTGTGTGGTGTATCACTTCGTGACTGAGCTGTTGTTGCTCCTAGACGTTTCCACTTCACAATAACAGCACTTACAGTTGACCGGGGCAGCTCTAGCAGGGCAGAAATTTTACAAACTGACTTGTTGGAAAAGTGTCATCCAATGACGGTGCCATGTTGAAAGTCACTGAACTCTTAAGGCCATTCTACTGCCAATGTTTGTATATGGAGATTGCATGGCTGTGTGCTTATACACAGGTCAGCAACGGGTGTGGCTCAAATAGCCAAATCCACTCATTTGAAGGGGTTTCCACATACTTTTGTATATATAGTGTATGAACCACATTAGAGGTCGGCCGTATAGTTAGGGCCGATTTCAAGTTTTCATAACGATTGGAAATTGGTATTTTTTTGGTCCTCAAATAATCAGTATCGGTATCTGCGTTGAAAAATCATACTCGGTCGACCTCTAAACCACATATAGTTCATGGTTGAACCTCAAACGCACATGTAAACACCGCCTCAGTGCAGTTGTGCACTCGAAGTGTGCAAATGTATGCTAGCATCAGACAATTTTCCAGACTCGACTGACAGCCTCGCTGTTTCAAACATGTAGAATACATTCCAGCTCCGGCTACGCTCCCTCTCCTGCCTTCTTGTCATTATTGTAATCCACATTTGTGCTGACTGATTAACACAGTGTCAAGTTACTTTCAGTGTGTACCCAGAAAATCTGAAGTCGCCATCCACAAGTAAAAAGTTGTCAGGGGGTGCGGGTGCTGCACACAGTGTACCCAGGTAAAACAACATCAGAATCACTGAAGGGGTTAGACTAATCTCAGCCGGGTGCCCATGTAGCGGGCGTGAGCCAGGTGCCCCGCTCTGTCAGACGGTGAAGTCGGCTCAGAACAAAAGTGACGTAATTAAGTATGTGTAGTAATGAGTAGGATTCTATTTTATCACATGCAAAAGTGATTGCTTTTGATAAAAAGTGATTGCATTCGCCCGATGACATGATGGGCCGTAGCCCGGTGTACCCCGGGCCAGTTTAATTGAACCCCCTCTCTACTTTCTTAAATTGTGCGTCAAAATAAAATGACATGCTTGCTTGGTTAGCTACATTAATCATTTAGCCTGTTTTCAACAAATCAACTGTTTTAGACTATTGTATTTCAGCCACGCAAGAGAAGTAAACGTTCAGTACAGAGTGAATTAACAAAATCAATTGGAAGTAAACGTTCAGTACAGAGTGAATTAACAAAATCAGTTTGGAACAAACGCTTCCAAACTGACCATTTACATGGTCTGTCGAAATCAATGTTTTAAGAACAGGGTTCGTAGTGTAATGGTTAGAGTTACCACCTGTAGATCTGAAGATTGTGGGTTCCCCTCCCGGAGTATAGATTTTGACTAGTGTTTTGTTTATAGTTTTGACAGCCCCCTCCCAACACACACACACACATACACACCCACACCCAGTTATTTCCATTTATTATGTGGCTCTTAAAAGAGCCTTCGAGTTTGTGAAGTGGCAGGCAAGTGGAAGTGAGTGTGGTGGTGTGTACTATCTTGTTAGGAAGGTCAGCTGTCAGACTCTCAAGGAAGAGGTCATTGCCCTCATCCGTGAGATGCACGCCATCCCTACGGTACTGCCCAAAGACACAGAGCTTTTTGTCAGAGTGGTTGATTGTGGGCATGCGCCTGTCATGGAAAAATGCAAGCTGGTCCATGTGGAGCTGACAAACTACTTATGTCAATTCAAATGCACATTGTACAGTGGCTTGCGAAAGTATTCACCCCCGTTAGCATTTTTCCTATTTTGTTGCCTTACAACCTGGAATTAAAATAGATTTTTGGGGGGGTTGTAGTATCATTTGATTTACACAACATGCCTACCACTTTGAAGATGCAAAATATTATTTTTTGTGAAACAAGCAAGAAATAAGAAATAACTATTCACCCCCCCCCCCCCCCCCCAAAGTGAATACTTCGTAGAGCCACCTTTTGCAGCAATTACAGCTGCAAGTCTCTTGGGGTATGTCTCTATAAGTTTGGCACATCTAGCAACTACAATTTTGCCTGTTCTTCAAGGCAAAACTAGCATTTTAGTTAATTATCTACTTTTCGACTACTTACTACACTGAACTAAAATATAAATGCAACATGTAAGGTGTTGGCCCCATGTTTCATGAGTTTTACTGATGTCAACATTATGAACAGCCCCATGGTGGCTGTGGGGTTATGGTATGTGCAGTCATGAGCTATGGACAACGAACACAATTGCATTTTATTGATTGGCAATTTGAATGCACAAAAATACCATGATGAGATCCTGAGGCCCGTTGTAAAGCCCATTCTTTAATGTAACCAACAAATGCGTATCTGTATTCCCAGTGATGTGAAATCCATAGATTAGGGCCTAATGAAGTTATTTCAATTGACTGATTTCCTCATATGAACTGTAACTGTAACAGAGGGTAGTGTGTACGGCTCAGTACATCACTGGGGCTAAGCTGCCTGCCATCCAGGACGTCTACACCAGGCGGTGTCAGAGGAAGGCCCTAAAAATTGTCAAAGACCCCAGCCACCCCAGTCATAGACTGTTCTCTCTACTACCGCATGGCAAGCGGTACCGGAGTGCCAAGTCTAGGACAAAAAGGCTTCTCAATAGTTTTTACTCCCAAGCCTTAAGACTCCTGAACAGGTAATCAAATGGCTACAAGGACTATTTGCATTGTGTGCCCCCCCACCCCAACCCCTCTTTTATGCTGCTGCTATTATCTGTTTATCATATATGCATAGTCACTTTAACGATACATTCATGTACATACTACCTCAATTAGCCTGACTAACCTTTGCCCCCGCACATTGGCTACCCGGAGAATCTGCATTGTGTCCCGCCACCCACCACCCGCCAACCCCTCTTTTACGCTACTGCTACTCTCTGTTTATCATATATGCATAGTCACTTTAACCATACCTACATGTACATACTACCTCAATCAGCCCGACTAACCGGTGCCTGTATGTAGCCTTGCTATTGTTATAGCCTCGCCACTGTCTTATTTACTGTTGTTTTTATTTCTTTACTTATCTGTTGTTGACCTTTTTTTACATAAAAATTGCACTCTTGGTTATAGCCTGTAAGTAAGCATTTCACTGTAAGGTCTACATCTGTTGTATTCAGCGCATGTGACAAATAAACCTTGATTTGATTTGAACTCAGTCAAATCTTTGAAATTATTGCATGTTGCGCTAATATTTTTGTTCAGTATACTTTTTAGCTACTTTCCAACTATTTAGCATGTTAGCTAACCCTTCCCCTAACACTATACCTTAACCCTTTAACCTAACACCTAACCTTTATCCTAACCCCTAGCCTAGCTATTGTTAGCCAGCTAGCTAACATTAGCGTTAGCTTCCTAGCTCCTGTCAAATGTGAGCCATAATACATTTGAATTTGTAACATATCATATGGTTAGCAAAGTCGTAACATGTATGTTTTGCAAATTCGTAACATATTATAAATTTTTCAAATTCCTAAGATATCATACAAATTGTAATTCATATTATATGAAATGGATGATGGAGATCCACAAATCATACGAAACGTGACATATCATACTAAATTGAGTGTCTCGCATTTACGTGCAGAATAATGTGGAATAATCTGAGACTAGGTTGCAGTACACATGGTATGTCGCACACTATCAATACTTAAATTGTATGCTCTGTTCCACATCTGTGAGTTCTCCCACCTGTTTTCATATTTATACTGCCATTTATAAATGAGGATGTGTACTCTTTTGCTGGAGTTAGACAGCTGTTTTCAGCATTACTTAGGATATTTGTAGCTTAAGTTTTTTAGAGCAACTATTTTCCTTAAGAGTTTTGTACTTGTTCTGTATACAGGTGTTTCTCAGCAGTTTGTCATTTGTTACATTGTTTGTATCAGGAGGTATCAAAATTACTCTTCACGAGCCACGAGCTTGGCATGTCTAGCCACTGGGATTTTTGCCCTTTCTTCAAGGCAAAACTGCTCAAGCTCCTTCAAGTTGAATGGGTTCCGCTGGTGTACAGCAATCTTCAAGTCAAAACACAGATTCTCAATTGGATTGAGGTTTGGACTCTGACTAGACCTTTCCAAGACATTTAAATGTTTCCCCTTAAACCACTCGAGTGTTGCTTTAGCAGTATACTTAGGGTCATTGTCCAGCTGGAAGGTGAACCTCCGTCCCAGTCTCAAATCTCTTGAAGACTGAAACAGTTTCCCTCAAGAATTTCCCAGTATTTAGTGACATTCTTCATTCCTTCAATTCTGACCAGTTTCCCAGTCCCCGCCGATGAAAAACATCCCCACAGCATGATGCTGCCACCACCATGCTTCACTTTGGGAATGGTGTTCTCAGGGTGATGAGAGGTGATGGGTTTGCACCAGACGTAGCATTTTCCTTCATGGCTAAAACACAGATTTTTTGTTTCATCTGACCAGAGTACCTTCTTCCATATGTTTGGGGAGTCTCCCATATGCCTTTTGGCCAACACCGAACATGTTTGCTTATTTTTTCTTTAAGCAATGGATTTTCTTCTGGCCACTCTTCCGTAAAACCCAGCTCTGTGGAGTGTACGGCTTAAAGTGGCCCAATGGACAGATACTCCAAACTCCCTGTGGAGCTTCTGAAGGTAATTGGTTGCACCAGATCTTATTTAGGGGCTTCATAGCAAAGTGGGTGAATACATATGCACGCACCACTTTTCAGTTTGTTATTTAATTTATTTTTTGAAACAAGTTATTTTTTTCATTTCACTTCACCAATTTGGACTATTTTGTGTATGTCCTTTGCATGAAATCCCCCAAAATATCCATTTAAATTACAGGTTTTAATGCAACAAAATTGGAAAAACGCCAAGGGGATAATTACTTTTGCAAGGCACTGTAAATCAGGAATGCTGACAGGCTGTATCTATGTGAGCTACTTTGTCCAAAATGCCACCAACTGTTGGGTACCTACTGGCCAAAAAACTATGTTAATATGATATTTTTTTAAATGACATTTATTGCAAAAAAAAAGGTTTAGGATCAGGCATGCACCACAAAATAGCTTAATCAAGCCTGATGGTCTTGTAAATATAAAAAGTTGCTTTCATTTAATTTAAAAAAGCATGAAAACGTAGTATAATTGGATAATGTCTTACTGTGGTGTGTGAAGATTCCACTACTTTTGTATGCGGTACAAATCACATTATTCTGGGAGCACCTCCTCTATGAATATGCATTAGGCTGTTTGAGAAGTGTGAATCCTAAGCAACCTGACTACACATAGTTTGAAGTAAAATACCAACATAGCTACTATAGTAGGTCAAAGCTGTGTGCTGGGACACCTTGCTAAAGCATGGTTGGCATTGTGGTGCTTATAGGCATAGGCATTGTGGTGCTTTCTTTTTCTTTTTCGGCTTCAGAACAATGCGTACTTCTCACTTAAAACAGCTTTTTGTTTTTAATAAACAGCACTTTGACTATACACAGCACAATGGCTGCTGAACGACAGAGGGCATCCCCAGTGTGTGGTGGAAGAAAGGCAAGGTGTGGCTGCTGAACGACAGAGGGCATCCCCAGTGTGTGGTGGAAGAAAGGCAAGGAGTGGCTGCTGAACGACAGAGGGCATCCCCAGTGTGTGGTGGAAGAAAGGCAAGGTGTGGCTGCTGAACGACAGAGGGCATCCCCAGTGTGTGGTGGAAGAAAGGCAAGGTGTGGCTGCTGAACGACAGAGGGCATCCCCAGTGTGTGGTGGAAGAAAGGCAAGGTGTGGCTGCTGAACGACAGAGGGCATCCCCAGTGTGTGGTGGAAGAAAGGCAAGGTGTGGCTGCTGAACGACAGAGGGCATCCCCAGTGTGTGGTGGAAGAAAGGCAAGGTGCGGCTGCCAGGGAAGAAATGTGCCTGCCTGTCTTCTGGGAAACTTTATTGAGCCCCACATCATCAGCTCTCATCTCAGCTACAGTGCCATTACTCTTTGTTCTGGCCAGCACAGCACAGCAGTACTAGCCCAACATCAGCACTAGCCCCGGCTGCGGTCCTTGCCCCATCCCTAGCCCCGGCTGCAGTCCCAGTCCCAGCCCTAGTCCCGGCTGCAGTCCCAGCTCTAGCCCCGGCTGCAGTCCCAGCCCCGGCTGCAGTCCCAACCCCAGCCCCATCCCTAGCCTCGGCTGCAGTCCCAGCCCCAGCTGCAGTCCCAGTCCCAGCCCTAGTCCCGGCTGCAGTCCCAGCCCTAGCCCCGGCTGCAGTCCCAGCCCCGGCTGCAGTCCCAGCCCTAGTCCCGGCTGCAGTCCCAGCCCCGGCTGCAGTCCCAGCCCTAGTCCCGGCTGCAGTCCCAGCCCCGGCTACAGTCCCAGCCCTACCCGGCTGCAGTCCCAGCCCCGGCTGCAGTCCCAGCCCCGGCTGCAGTCCCAGCCCCGGCTACAGTCCCAGTCCCAGCCCTGGCTGCAGGCCCAGCCCTGGCTACAGTCCCAGTCCCAGCCCCGGCTACAGTCCCAGCCCTGGCTGCAGTCCCAGCCCCAGCTGCAGTCCCAGCCCCAGCTGCAGTCCCAGTCCCAGCATTAGCCCCGGCTACAGTCCCAGCCCCAGCTGCAGTCCCAGTCCTGGCTACAGTCCCAGTCCCAGCCCCAGCATTAGCCCCGGCTACAGTCCAAGTCCCAGCCCCAGCATCAGCCCCGGCTGCAGTCCCAGCCCTAGTCCCGGCTGCAGTCCCAGCCCCGGCTGCAGTCCCAGCCCTAGTCCCGGCTGCAGTCCCAGCCCCGGCTACAGTCCCAGCCCTACCCGGCTGCAGTCCCAGCCCCGGCTGCAGTCCCAGCCCCGGCTACAGTCCCAGTCCCAGCCCTGGCTGCAGGCCCAGCCCTGGCTACAGTCCCAGTCCCAGCCCCGGCTACAGTCCCAGCCCTGGCTGCAGTCCCAGCCCCAGCTGCAGTCCCAGCCCCAGCTGCAGTCCCAGTCCCAGCATTAGCCCCGGCTACAGTCCCAGCCCCAGCTGCAGTCCCAGTCCTGGCTACAGTCCCAGTCCCAGCCCCAGCATTAGCCCCGGCTACAGTCCAAGTCCCAGCCCCAGCATTAGCCCCGGCTACAGTCCCAGCCCCAGCTGCAGTCCCAGCCCCGGCTACAGTCCCAGTCCCAGCCCTGGCTGCAGGCCCAGCCCTGGCTACAGTCCCAGTCCCAGCCCTGGCTGCTGTCCCAGCCCCGGCTACAGTCCCAGCCCTACCCCCGGCTGCAGTCCCAGTTCCAGCCCTGGCTGCAGTCCCAGCCCGGTTACAGTCCCAGTCCCAGCCCTGGCTGCAGTCCCAGCCCCAGCTGCAGTCCCAGCCTTAGCCCCGGCTGCAGTCCCAGCCTTAGCCCCGGCTACAGTCCCAGCCTTAGCCCCGGCTACAGTCCCAGCCCTGGCTGCAGTCCCAGCCCCAGCTGCAGTCCCAGTCCTGGCTACAGTCCCAGTCCCAGCCCCAGCATTAGCCCCGGCTACAGTCCCAGTCCCAGTCCCAGCCCCAGCATTAGCCCCGGCTACAGTCCCAGCCCCAGCATTAGCCCCGGCTACAGTCCCAGCCCCAGCTGCAGTCCCAGCCCCAGCATTAGCCCCAGCTACAGTCCCAGTCCCAGCCCTGACTGCAGTCCCAGCCCCAGCTGCAGTCCCATCCCTAGCCCCGGGCTACAGTCCCAGCCCCAGCATTAGCCCCAGCAACAGTCCCAGTCCCAGCCCTGGCTGCAGTCCCAGCCCTGGCTGCAGTCCCAGCCCCAGCTGCAGTCCCAGCCCTATCCCCGGCTACAGTCCCAGCACTAGCCCCGGCTACAGTTCCAGCCCTAGCCCCGGCTACAGTCCCAGCCCTAGCCTCAGTACCAGCCACAGCCTGACTATGGTATTCAGGGATTGAGTGTAATTATTCCCTTTACTGTGTGGCCCAGCTTTATTTATCTTAGTCTTGACAGAACAGAGCGTCCTGCCTCACAGTCACACCACTGGAGTATGAAGGAGCTGCTCCCCTCTTAAATGGATTATGGCCTTGATGGAAGCTACCAGGGCTGGTGAGGTGCGAGTGAGAGGCGTGTGACTGATGGAATTAACCATCACAGCGGGAAGTACGGGGGGTGTTCGGGGGTGGTGTAGAGGAGGATGATTGATCGGAGAAACCATTGCTGGGAGGTATAGAATAAGGAAATGTGATTGATAATGCAAACTCATGCGTCAGGGTATAGGAAATGTGGATGTGAGTGATGGAATGAACCATCGCTGAAGGGGAAGGAAGGAGCAGGATTAAGTGTTGCCATTGTTGGTGAGGGTAAGGACTATGTGTAGGACTGTTAGGGGTGTTGGCAGGGGAGCCAATCGTTGCTCTGTGGACTGGGGGGGGAATTGGTATGCAGGGCTTTGATTAGCTGAGGGAAGGAAGGCCAGTGCACTGCTTTGATGGATAACAGCCATGTATGACGCCAGGGCACAGTCAGAGTGATGATTTAGACTGCCTAGAGAGGATGGATGGAAACTCAGGTGCTGCTCTGTTTTGTTAGACACACCAGCCTCCCTTAAAGAAAGCATTTATTGCAATACACCAAGTCTTCTCATACAGCTTATCTCTGAATATAGACAGAATGTATTAAAATATCCTTATCATTCTCCTTGTTTCGCTGCAGGGTTTACTCAATTCCCTAATATGCTCATCCTGGGGGCAGGAATACGAGCACATAAGAAAGCACTCAGCTTATACTCATAGAATAGATGAGGAGTCAGGTGTCTCTAGACTTATGTCTATTACCCTTTAGCAGCCCCATGGTGACCTGCCTGGCCACAGAGAGCCCTGAGAGGAGGGATTGGATGCAGAGAGACAGAGTATATCTGAGTCTCAGTCTATTTCTCTCTTTACGACCCTCCTGTCACGTGCTGCTCTGCTGCTGGTGTCTGCAGTCCTCTGGTTGGGTTGGGTCCGTCCATCAGCGGCCAGGGATCAGGGGTGGAATAGCCCTCTCCTGCAATCAATGACCAAAAGTGCCCTCTTTGGCCACATGGGTGGAATGTTACAAATATTTTTCATAATTTCATAATTAGTAAAGATGAATTATTTTTTAATAACGAAAATCCGGTTTCAAACAGTTTTGTTATATGTGACCGACGGCCAGGACACGGTCTTATGTAGCAAAATTTGAAATTGTGTTTTTTACATTGAATAAAAGTAGAGGAAATGGTACAATATATCTTACACTGCAGTTGAGGAACAATGGGAAAGTAATTTTGCCTTGAAAGTTGATAAACCCCACTTTTGAGAATATGGCCCTTGAATATTTTGGTACACCTACTGGAAAGCTCTTCTCTGTCTACACCCATTCAGCATCGTTCACAAAGTCTTAATCGTTATCCCCACCCATCTCTTTAAGGAGTCAAATGTGAGGCCATGTGCTAAACATAGTGAGTAGTTTAGTAAACATCCGAAGATTAAAGACTAAAAGTGGTAAAAGTAGTATCCTACAATAATTAAAAACTCCAGGTATAAATACACTTTATCTAGTCATTGGCCTATATCCTAATCTGACTTTTGTGCAAGTCATGTTGTTATTCATATAACCATCTCTGGTAAACACACACTATATCAAATAAAATCGATGTTTATTTGTCACATGCACAGGATACAGAAGGTCCCAGCCCCAGCTGAACACATGAACACATGTTCATGAAATACAAAAGATGGCCATAATCACTCCCAGACACACCTGGCTAACTTGATGGGTCGTATAATCATCTGGCGAAGTGGAGTCTTTTGTTTAGACATGTAGCTAGCTAGCTAGCTAAACATTGAACCGGCATAATCCCAACACATTGTACTACCAATACAAACATTGTCATAGCTGTAGTATGAATCTCCAGGTAGCTAAAGCTAACCAACTACGTTAGGCTATAACTAGCAATGAAAATGGTATTCTGATTTGAATAATAGTACCACCTAGATCAAATTAAATCAAATCAAATGTATTTATATAGCCCTTCGTACATCAGCTGATATCTCAAAGTGCTGTACAGAAACCCAGCCTAAAACCCCAAACAGCAAGCAATGCAGGTGTAGAAGCACGGTGGCTAGGAAAAACTCCCTAGAAAGGCCAAAACCTAGGAAGAAACCTAGAGAGGAACCAGGCTATGTGGGGTGGCCAGTCCTCTTCTGGCTGTGCCGGGTGGAGATTATAACAGAACATGGCCAAGATGTTCAAATGTTCATAAATGACCAGCATGGTCGAATAATAATAAGGCAGAACAGTTGAAACTGGAGCAGCAGCACAGTCAGGTGGAAGTTGAAACTGGAGCAGCAGCATGGCCAGGTGGACTGGGGACAGCAAGGAGTCATCATGTCAGGTAGTCCTGGGGCATGGTCCTAGGGCTCAGGTCAGTTGAAACTGGAACAGCAGCATGGCCAGGTGGACTGGGGACAGCAAGGAGTCATCATGTCAGGTAGTCCTGGGGCATGGTCCTAGGGCTCAGGTCCTCCGAGAGAGAGAAAGAAAGAGAGAAGGAGAGAATTAGAGAACGCACACTTAGATTCACACAGGACACCGAATAGGACAGGAGAAGTACTCCAGATATAAACAAACTGACCCCAGCCCCCCGACACATAAACTACTGCAGCATAAATACTGGAGGCTGAGACAGGAGGGGTCAGGAGACACTGTGGCCCCATCCGAGGACACCCCCGGACAGGGCCAAACAGGAAGGATATAACCCCACCCACTTTGCCAAAGCACAGCCCCCACACCACTAGAGGGATATCTTCAACCACCAACATACCATCCTGAGACAAGGCTGAGTATAGCCCACAAAGATCTCCGCCACGGCACAACCCAAGGGGGGGGCGCCAACCCGGACAGGATGGCCACAACAGTGAATCAACCCACTCAGGTGACGCACCCCCTCCAGGGACGGCATGAGAGAGCCCCAGTAAGCCAGTGACTCAGCCCCTGTAATAGGGTTAGAGGCAGAGAATCCCAGTGGAAAGAGGGGAACCGGCCAGGCAGAGACAGCAAGGGCGGTTCGTTGCTCCAGAGCCTTTCCGTTCACCTTCCCACTCCTGGGCCAGACTACACTCAATCATATGACCCACTGAAGAGATGAGTCTTCAGTAAAGACTTAAAGGTTGAGACCGAGTTTGCGTCTCTGACATGGGTAGGCAGACCGTTCCATAAAAATGGAGCTCTATAGGAGAAAGCCCTGCCTCCAGCTGTTTGCTTAGAAATTCTAGGGACAATTAGGAGGCCTGTGTAGGTATGTACGGCAGGACCAAATCAGAGAGATAGGTAGGAGCAAGCCCATGTAATGCTTTGTAGGTTAGCAGTAAAACCTTGAAATCAGCCCTTGCTTTGAAAGGAAGCCAGTGTAGAGAGGCTAGCACTGGAGTACATTTACATTTACATTTAAGTCATTTAGCAGACGCTCTTATGATCAAATTTTTTGGTTCTAGTCAGGATTCTAGGAGCCGTATTTAGCACTAACTGAAGATCATAGATGTAATGTTAGCTAAAGAGCCAGCAAGCTAACGTCTGCTAGCTAGCTAACATTCCACTTTAACTTGCAATAAAAAAGACTTTCTGACAAAATTAGAAACTTATAATACCTGAAAATGTAGCTAGAATCTTACCCGCATATATGGTTGAACACTTCACGGCAGACTGGAACCTTGTTTGGCCAGCGTTGTGTCAAATCACTTCTGTTCACACTGACCGTGGCATGTGCAGAAAGTAGCCCATCACTTTTGTCTGCCTGTCGATAGCACCTGCTAAATGTTGTTGAGAAATGTAGCAAAACTTTCGTAGTTCTCAATGGCTAGCATTATATCTTTCAAAAACAGTACAGTAGAAAGAACTACTAACGCATACTCACGTTATAGACAGAAGCATGATACATGGCAATCCAAACTCCTCTCTGTCCAGCCCATCTAATATGTCAGCCAATCAAATCAAATCAAACTTTATTTGTCACATGTGTCGAATACAACAAGTGTAGACCTTACCGTGAAATGACTTCTTAGAAGCCATTAACCAGCAGTGCAGTTCAAGGGCTATATATAAAAGTTCAAGAAGAGTACATAAAATATTTACCAACTAAAGTAAAACATATATTTTTTTATAAAAAGTATCTCAATAACATAACAATAATGAGGCTATGTACAGGGGGTACCGGTACCGAGCTAGTGTTTGGGGGTACAGGTTATTCAAGGTCATTTGTACATGTAGGTAGGGGTGAAGTGACTATGCATAGATAATAAACAGTGAGTAACAGCAGTGTACAAAAGAAATGGAGGGGAGGGGGGTTCAATGTAATAGTCCGGGGGCCATTTGATTAATTGTTCAGTTTAAAAAAATATTTACCAAATAAACTAAAGTAAAAAATAAAAATAATTGTAAAAAGTAACACAATAACATAACAAAAACGAGGCTATATACAGGGGGTACCGGTACCGAGTCATTGTGCAGGGGTGCAGGTTAGTTTAGGTAATTTGTACATGTAGGTAGGGGTGAAGTGACTATGCATAGATAATAAACAGCGAGTAGCAGCAGTCTACAAAACAAATGGGGGGGGGGTCAATGTAATGGTCATTTTATTAATTGTTCAGCAGTCTTATGGCTTGGGGGTAGAAGCTGTTAAGGAGCCTTTTGGTCCTAGCCTTGGCGCTCCGGTAACCTTTGCCGTGCGGTAGCAGAGAAAACAGTCTATAGCTTGGGTGACTGGAGTCTCTGACAATTTTATGGGCTTTCCTCTGACACGCCTATTATATAGGTCCTGGATGGCAGGAAGCTTGGCCCCAATGATGTACTGGGCCGTACGCACGAGCAGTTGCCATACCAGGAGGTGATGCAACCGGTAAGGATGCTCTCGATGAGGATCTGGGGACCCAAGCCAAATCTTTTCAGTCTCCTGAGGGGGAAAAGGTTTTGTCGTGCCCTCTTCACGGCTGTCTTGGTGTGTTTGGACCATGATAGTTTGTTGGTGATGTAGACACCAAGGAACTTGAAATTCTCGACCCGCTCCACTACAGCCCCGTTGATGTTAATTGGGGCCTGTTCGGCCCGCCTTTTCCTGGAGTCCACGATCAGCTCCTTTCTCTTGCTCACATTGAGGGAGAGGTTGTTGTCCTGGCACCACACTGCCAGTTCTCTGACCTCCTCCCTATAGGCTGTCTCATCGTTGTTGGTGATCAGGCCTACCACTGTTGTGTCGTCAGCAAACTTAATTATGGTGGAGTCGTGTTCGGCCACGCAGTTGTGGGAGAACAGGGAGTACATGAGGGGACTAAGTACACACCCCTGAGGGGCCCCAGTGTTGAGGATCAGTGTGGCAGACGTGTTGTTGCCTACCCTTACCACTTGTGGCAGCCCGTCAGGAAGTCCATGATCCAGTTGCAGAGGGAGGTGTTTAGTCCCAGGGTCCTTAGCTTGGTGACGAGCTTGGTGGGTACTATGGTGTTGAACACTGAGCTGTATTCAATGAACAGCAATCTCACATAGGTGTTCCTTTTGTCCAGGTGGGAAAGGGCAGTGTGGAGTGCGATTGAGATTGCGTCATCTGTAGATCTGTCGGGCGGTATGCAAATTGGAGTGGGTCTAGGGTATCTGGGAGGATGCTGTTGATGTGAGCCATGACCAGCCGTTTAAAGCCCTTCATGACTACCGACGTGAGTGCTACGGGCCGGTAATCATTTAGGCAGGTTACCTTCACTTCCTTGGGAACAGGGACTATGGTGGTCTGCTTGAAACATGTAGGTATTACAGACTCAGTCAGGCAGAGGTTGCAAATGTCAGTGAAGACACTTGCCAGTTGGTCCACGCATGCTTTGAGTACACGTCCTGGTAATCCATCTGACCTTGCGCCTTTGTGAATGTTGACCCGTTTAAAGGTCTTGCTCACATCGGCTACCGAGAGCATTATCACACAGTCATCCAGAACAGCTGGTGCTCTCGTACATGCTTCAGTGTTGCTTGCCTCGAAGTGAGCATAAAAGACATTTAGCTCATCTGGTAGGCTCACGTCACTTGACAGCTCGGGTCTGGGTTTCCCATTGTAGTCCGTAATAGTTTTCAAGACCTGCCACATCTGACGGGCGTCAGAGCTGGTGTAGTAGGGTTCATTCTTAATCCTGTATTGATGCTTTGCTTGTTTGATGGTTTGTCTGAGGGTATAGCAGGAATTCTTATGGATTAGTGTCCCGCTCCTTGAAAGCGGCAGTTCTAGCCTGGCTTCTGGTTGGGATATGTATGTACGGTCACTGTGGGGATGATGTCATCAATGCACTTATTGATGAAGCCGATGACTGATGTGGTGTACTCCTCAATGCCGTTGGATGAATCCCGGAACATATTCCTGTCTGTGTTAGCAAAACAGTCCTGTAGTGTAGCATCCATGTCATCTGACCACTTCCGTATTGAGCCAGTCACTGGTACTTCCTGCTTTAGTATTTGCTAGTAAGCAGGAATCAGTAGGATAGAATTATGGTTAGATTTGCCAAATGAAGGGAGAGCTTTGTACGCATCTCTGTGTGTGGAGTAAATGTGGTCTAGAGTTTTTTTCCTCTGGTTGTACATGTGACATGCTGATAAACATTTGGGAAAACTGATTTAAGTTTACCTGCATTAAAGTCCCCGGCCACTAGGAGTGCCGCTTCTGGATGAGCATTTTCTTGTTTGCTTATGGCCTTATAGAGTTGGTTGAGTGCGGTCTTAGTTCCAGCATCGGTCTGTGGTGGTAAATCGTGACTAGCGGGAAGATTCCTGTCTTTTCCGTTGCTAAACAAACTAGGCTCGTAATTTAACAATTATATTCGTATTTACAGATGGAAGACACGTTTGTTATTAAGGCACATGAAATTTGACATGTTCCAGAAGGCATTTCTGCCCAAAAACTTTATTTTTTATTTTTTATTATTCAAATGCCTCTCCTGTGAAGTAGTGATGTGCGACATACACCTAGTTTCCTGAAATGAGTCACATATTTCAGTCTTCTGTGATGTACAGTACCAGTCAAAAGTTTTGACACACCTACTCATTCAAGGGTTTTTCTTTATTTTTACTATTTTCTACATTGTAGAATATTAGTGAAGACATCAAATCTATTAAATAACACACATGGAATCATGTATTAACCACAAAAGTGTTAAACATATCAAAATATATTTTATATTTGAGATTCATCAAATTAGCTACCCTTTGCCTTGATGCAGCTTGGCACACTCTTGGCATCTTGGTTGTGTCCAAACGTTTGACTGGTACTGTATACAAAGTGTAATATTGGGATGAAAACTCAAAATGTAATACATTTCAACTCTATATCTGACATGGTACAGGTGTCTTATTTTTTTAAGCTCATTACAATGTGTGTGAGGTGGATACTTTTGTTTTTAAGTAGATTTGTTTAAGACTACAAAGAATCACTCTGGGTGGCATTGATTTAGCCCACTGCAGTAAAACTTTAATCTTTCTGCTAAATGGCAGCGGGAAGCAGTCTGGAGTCATACTGGAGTCAGTAGATGCCCCCATCCCAGGTTGACATTAGTAAGCCAACACTCAGTCCCCAGCCAGAAATAAAACCAGGCGTAATATAGAAAACGCCTCAATCTGCCTATGGTCAGTCAGGTCTGTTTTATCTCTGTGTGCGTAGGCTCTGGTCAGTAGTCTGCAGACCACATGGGTCTGACCTGATGCCACTTCTACAGACCTCATGCCACTGCAATCATACGCTCCTCTTCCTTCTCTACCTCTACTCTGTTAGCAGAGAGTGCTACTGCAGCCCAGGATGGGCAAGGCGAGAGAGGAGTCTGTGATTATGATTGATGGATGAATTCAGCGACTGTATGTGTGTGTGATGAAATATTTTGGTCAACGGTGTAACATCCTGTATTCTCCAGTAATTTTGTTGGGCTGACTTTTTCCCCCGTCCCGCCCCTCTGGAAACTTATTTCTCAAATCTAACGATCCGAATCACGTGTTAATTTACACACACATTCACGTTTCTCTCTTTAGTCACCCTCTTCTGAACCCTCAATGAATTTCATCGATATGATGATGTATTCTATGTCTCTGCCTCATATTTCTGAACAGCTGCGATTTGAACGAACGTTCCACAAATATACACTCTGTTCAAATGTTTGGGGTCAAAGAAAAGCACATTTTTTGTCCATTAAAATAACATCAAATTGATCAGAAATACAGTGTAGACATTGTTAATGTTGTAAATGACTATTGTAGCAGGAAATGGCTGATTTTTAACGGAATATCTGCACTGGTGTACATAAACCCATTCATTACCAGCAACCATCACTCCTGTGTTCCAATGGCACGTTGTGTTAGCTAATCCAAGTTTATCATTTTAAAAGGCTGATTGATTATTAGAAAAACATTTTGCAATGATGTTAACACAGCTGAAAACTGTTGTTCTGATTAAAGAAGCCTTCTTTAGACTAGTTGAGTATCTGGAGCATCAGCATTTGTGTGTTCGATTACAGGCTCAAAATGTCCGGAAACGAAGAACTTTCTTCTGAAACTTGTCAGTGTATTCTTGTTCTGAGAAATTAAGGCTATTCCATGAGAGAAATTGCCAAGAAACTGAAGATCCCGTACAACGCTGTGTACTACTCCCTTCACAGAACAGCGCAAACTGGCCCTGACCAGAATAGAAAGAGGAGTGGGAGGCTCCGGTGCACAACTGAGCAAGAGGACAAGTACATTAAAGTTAGTTTGAGAAACAGTCGCCTCAAAAGTCCTCAACTGGCAGCTTCATTAAATAGTATCCGCAAACACCAGTCTCAACGTCAACAGTGAAGAGGCGACTCCGGGATGCTGGCCTTCTAGGCAGAGTTGCAAAGAAAAAGCCTTATCTCAGACTGGCCAATAAAAAGAAAAGATTAAGATGGGCAAAATAACACAGACACTGGACAGAGGAAGATTGGAAAAAAGTTTGAAAGTTTGGATCACAAAGAAGAACATTCGTGAGACAGAAAAAATGAAAAGATGCTGGAGGAGTGCTTGACGCCGTCTGCCAAACATGGTGGAGGCAATATGATGGTCTGGGGGTGCTTTGGTGTTGGTAAAGTGGGAGATTGAAGAAGGAAGGCTATCACTCTATTTTGCAATGCCATGCCATACCCAATGGATGGCGCTTAATCCTCCTACAACAGGACAATGACCCAAAGCACAGCTCCAAACTATGCAAGAAGTATTTAGGGAACAAGCAGTCCGCTGGTATTCTGTCTATAATGGAGAGGCCAGCACAGCTCCCGGATCTCAACCCTATTGAGCTGTTGTGGGAGCAGCTAGACCGTATGGTACGTAAGAAGTACTTATCAAGTCAATCCAACTTGTGGG